>NC_092387.1:24402837-25654087 GCF_030028105.1 Mobula birostris | reverse complement strand
ACAAGAGAGGTCATGGACCAACATGTCAGAACGGGAATGGGAATCAGAATTAAAATGTGTGGCCACTGGGAATTCCATTTTTGGATCTGTACAGTTTAGCTCCAGTGGTGTTTCTCCAGTTGCTAGTCAGCTTTGAGCTAAACATAAGACTACCCGAGGGAATCTAACTCCAGATTTTTCCCCAAGGTTTACTCCCAAAGCATTCCCTATGAGTGGGAATAGCTGCAAAGCAGTGAATGTTTAGGATCAGAGATCAGATGATGAGCTGCCAATCATGACTGACGAGCCCCATCTGCCTGATTCAGCCGATAACGTTGTTGCAAACTAATTAAGCTAATGTCACCTAATTCCTTCTGCTTGCTCATGGTCAATATCCTTTCATTTCATGTATATTCAGGTGCCTCACTAAGAGACCGTTAAATGTCTCTACCATATCTGCTTCCACCAACACTCCTGGCAGCCATTCCAGATGCTTACTACTTTCTGTGCAAAGAACCTATCCCACACATTTCCCTTGAATTTTTCCCCCGCTTACCTTAAATGCATGCCCTCTCATATTAGATAATTCCACACTAGCAAGAAAGGTACTGACTGTCTCCTCTTATCAATGCCTTTCATAATTTTATGACAGGAAAAGGGAAGACAATCAAAGGCTTGACTACGATTTTGAGTCCACAGCTTGAGAGGTAGTGGAGGCAGATAAGATCACTGCATTTTTTAAAATTCACTGTAGGATTACCCTAGCTAGTGGCTTTCTCTACATACTGTATGTTTAACTTCAGTCTTTTCTGTTCATGCACTTCAGCTGAACACTATGTGACAGATCATTTCAGTAAATCTCCAATAATCTTCCATCCAGGCATTTGGAAATTCTGATGGTTTGGTGTTTGGTTCACTGGGTGATGTCTGCTGAGTTCCTTATTCACTCATTAGACCTAGGTTCCTTCACTGCTTTCCCACACACCAGAACTCCAGTTCCCACACTCCTTTGCCATTCACTGGGACCCCAGTAACCACTGTCTCTTCCCAGTCACCGGGGCCTGTGATCCCTGTTTGCTTGCGGTTTTCCAGTCCCCTTAATACCTGAGCACTCACTGAGGCTCCAGTTCTCAGTCTCCCCATCCAATTGCTGGGTCCCCCATTTCCCACCCACCCTTCCCAACCACTGGACCCATGATCCTATGCTGTCTTGCACTCAGCAGCGCCCCAGTTCCTAAGCTCCCAACCCTTTACCAAGGCTTTGGTTCATGCACTCTATCAATCTCACCAGGTTTACATAAATGTTACTATGAAACATCACTTTCAGGTCTTTCGTTGGTTGGGGTCGACCATGGATATTGAATCCTAGAATCATATGCAAGCCAATAAGCAAGCCAGAGCAGTACACTTCTACAAACCTTCTTTTTTAGTTTATCTGACATGGGATTACTTACTGCTTGTTGATGGTTTTTATATTTATATCATTCCAATATTCAATTATATTTTATTCTATATAATGTTTGTCTTCACTTATGATTTTTAATTTTATTTTGTGTTTTTATGACTGTACTGATTTATCTTTACAATTTATGTAAAGCACTTTGAGCCTGCAACAATGTATGAAAGGTGCTATATAACTAAAGTCCATCATCATAATTAAGTGCCATGTCATATGACATAGGTTATCATGGTCTTTGACCATAATTGTTTTTGGCAAACTTTTCTTCAGAAGTGGTTTGCCAATGGCTTCTTCTGGGCAGTGTCTTTACAAGACTGCTGACCCCAGCCATTATTAGTACTCTTCAGAGATTGTCTGCCTGGCATCAGTGGTCGCACAACCAGGACTTGTGATATGCCCCAGCTGCTCATACGACCATCCAGCACCTGCTCCCATGGTTTCACCTGAGGTTGGCTAAGCAGCTGCTACACCTTGCCCAAGGGTGACCATCAGGCTTGTGGAGAGAAGGAGAGCCATACACCTCCTTTGGTAGAGATGTATCTCCCACCCGCCACCTTAAATAAAGTTATCATTATTATTACTATTGGTATGATATGGAGAGCAAACTGGTGCCCATGCAGCTGATGAATCCCACAAAACATCGTTCAGAAGTGAATTTAAAATGTGTTATGAAGTATAACAAAATAACATTCAATATGCTAGTCTGACTGTGCCAAATTCCCAACCATGCCATTTTAATGGAGTTGTACTGTTCTGCTGTAGAGTCAGAGGGTCACAACATAGAAGCAGACCCTTCAGTCCATCAAGTTCATACCATCCCATTTACTCTAGTTCTACGTTCTTCCTGTTTTTATTCTCCTCATTTTCTTTTCACCTCTCCCTACATTCTACCACTCACCTATACACTAGGGGCATCTTAACAGCGGGAAATTAGCTTACACATGCCTTTGAAATGTGGGAGGTAACCAGAGCATCTGGAGGAAATGGTGCCCTCGTGACTACAGGAAGAACCTGTAGGCATCACCCACAATGAGGAATGAACCCTGGTCTCTGGAGTTGTGAGGCAGCAACTCTACTTCCTGAGCCACTGAGCTGCCCAACATGTTGTACAGGGAACATTGTTGCAGGCAATTAGGCAATGTGATCTGGCAAGATTAAGTAGCACATCCGTTCCATAAACATTTAAAGAAATACAACTGCCAATTTAAGCAGGGCATGCTAATCAGGGAAGTTTTTTTAAATTTAGTAATGTTGGTTAAGTTAAAATTTCTAATCCAGTCCCTTGTTCCACAAATGCTGCCTGGACTGAAATGCATTTGCAGCATTCCTGGCCATTATTATTTCGCAGGAGCACATGTGGGAGAACTAGACGTCATTAACAAAAAGGCTCGGCAGAGGATGAACTTCTTGCCGCAGTTGGTAAAACTCCATCTTCCCCAGAATAGACTCCTGCAATCTTCACTGCCATTCAGAGAGCGTCCTCACATCAGCCATTACTATCTCGTTTGGAGCAGCGTCCCCTCACAATGCATGAAAACCACAGTGGACTGTCAGGACAAAAGGAAAGGTCATGGGCTGCTGCCGACCATCACTGCAGGACCTGTATGTGTCCAGGACAAAGGATCAGGCAGGAAAAATCATTGCAGCACTATCCACCCTGCAAACTGCCGTCTCCAAAAGCCCCCTTCTGGATAGCACTGTAAGGCTATTAAAACAAAAACTTCACATCATCTTAAAAGTTTCTTCCCCCAGTCAGTTAATCTGATCAACTATTTGAGTTAGCATCTCACCCTCCCCCCCCCATCTTCTTACCTCAGTCACTGCATTGCACTGTAAACATTTAAAATCACATTTTATAATGCTCTTTACATTGTACATGCATGCTGGTGTTTATGTATTTATGTGTATTTTATTCCATATCTATACCTTCTCTAACTTCATATTTTTATATCATTCGTTATACTTTATAATTGCTGAATGTTGTTTTTTTTTGTTGCATTTCATGCCCTGACTAACACTCCACAGCAAATTCCTAATACATGTAAATGTGTATGGTGAATAAAGTTGATCCTTGCTCCTTAATCTTTCTGTTTTATGTCAGGTTTCCAGAGTCTGCAGTATGTTGCCCTTTGATGAATACAGTCCTGGCTCTCATTTAGAACTGCAGCAATGTCAGCCTCATGTCTCATGAGCCTCACACTTCGAAAGAATTGCTAGCAATTTAAAAGACATTTGGTATATGGAAGTCGGCTTGCTATAGTAGTGGGCCAGTTTAACAGTCCCAATTCTACTATTAAATTGCTCCCTCTCGTCTCAGCAGGGATAAATTAACTCCATTGTTACCACGTTTAAAGCTGCCGTCAGCACTTCACTCATCTACTTGCCTTTTAGGGGCAAGCCCATCTTCAGATTTGTCCCTCAGCACTATTTTTATGTTTCACATTTTCTTGATTGGTGTGGCCCAGTGTATAAAGTTACAGAAGATACTTGAACTGTTGCTATGTTTCCATCTAAGCTTCTGATTAAAATTTGATTTTGGAGGTTTTCTAGATCTGTGGAAATATTTTAAGATGCAGTAAACTAACAGTACAAATGATACCATATTCAGTCATAGAGGGATCTTCGGCCCATCAAATTCATACTGCCCCTCAACACCCATATCCTTAAACACGAGGATATCTGCAGATGCTGGAATTTCAAGCAACACACATTAAAGTTGCTGGTAAACGCAGCAGTCCAGGCAGCATCTCTAGGAAGAGGACGGTCGACATTTCGGGCCGAGACCCTTCGTCAGGACTAACTGAAAGAAGAGCTAGTAAAAGTTACTAGCTCTTCTTTCAGTTAGTCCCAATGAAGGGTCTCGGCCCGAAACATTGACTGTACCTCTTCCTAGAGATGCTGCCTGGCCTGCTGTGTTCACTGTACACATCCTTATTTGTTTTCCTCACATTACAATCAACTCCCCCTTGGGGCCAATTTACTATGGGCATACTTAGCTGTCAATTCTACAATTTGGCTTTACAGGAAAGTATCGGTGTAGTGCGTGGAGCTGAGTGGGATGTAAAATGAGGCAAAATGTATGGAAAATGCCAGGGATCATACAGGGAGAGAATTTGACATTAGGTGGAGGAGTGCTGCAAGTTATAGTGACCGTCTCATAACACCAGAGACGTGGTTCAACCCTGGTCTTGGGTGCCATGCGTTTAGACTTAGCCCATTATCCCTGTGATCATGAAGGTTTCCTCCAGGTGATATGTTTTCTTCCTACAGCCCAAAGTTATGTAGGTGAATTAGCTGCTGTAAATTGGCTCTAGTGTGCAGATGAAGGTAAAATTGGGAGAGTTAATGAGAATATGAGAAGTAATTAAAAGAAAAGAATTAATACAACATTAGTGTAAACGGATAGTACATGTTCAGCATTGACTCGATGGGCTAAAGGGCCTGTTTCAGAGCTACATCACTTTATGCCTCTATGACAAATCAGTGGGTGATTTTTCATAACAGAGCCAAATGACGAGTACAACATCAACTTCATGATTCACTGTTTTTGCATTATTGCATCCTATCAATTTTCTCTCTACTCATAATTAAACAATGGATCTGAAGTTCCAGGTTTACTCCCTAGTGTTTAAATACCCAGGTTAACTTTGAGCAAGATCAGCCATTTGAGTTTGCATTGCACCTCAGTTGAACTGCGAATAGATTGTCCCTCAAATTTCAATAGACTTTCTTCTCCAACACACCAGGATTCTTAGCTTAATTGCAAGGTGTTCTTCTGCAGTTAACAATGTCTTTAATGAATCTAGAATTGATAAACTAGAGCTTCTAATGGATAAAATTGATGGATTACAGGAGCAAGATATACTAGCTAGTTGAGTGGTGTCGCAGCAACAACCCTGAACTCGATGTTAGTAAGACCAAAGACCTGATGGTTGAAGGTAATACCTACTCCTGAACCTACTGGCATGGACCTGAGGCTCTTGTACCTCCTTCCCGATGGTAACAGTAAGAAGAGAGCATGGCCTGGATGGTGGGAGGCCCTAAATGATGGATGCTGCTCTCTTGTGACAGCACTCAAGACATCTAGATTATCAAGAATTCATCAACCTTTGCCATAAAAATAATCAAACTCTGCTTCCAGCTGGTCTGAGAGGACTTTCAGCCTCTTCTGCTCTTTTTCCAATGATCTTATCTGTTATCAGTGGCAAGGTGTGTATTGTTTCACAATTAAGCTCTCAGAATTCAAATGAATCCCCCAAGGTAGCTGGCATTCATCATATTAATATTTACTTCCTATTTTACTTCTATCTTTCTAAACACAACTTTATTTTATCTTACTTTCAAGATGCAATGTGATATTTTGCATAGATACAAAATAGCTAGCTATATGGTGTATAATTGAGTTCTTAATATGACTGCTTTAAGATGCCATTTGAAAGCACTGATTAAATTATAGCCTTGCATTCAGTCACAACTGTGCACTGTTATCATACAAAGATACTTTACAGGAAAAGGATAATGTACTGCTTGTTATATTGGTGATGCAAGCACAATGAAATATAGGCAGTCTGTTTGGAGTTGCCAGATTAATTTAATACCTTAGCCTCATTAGATCGGTGCATTATGCAACTAATTGTTTTTTTTTCCTCCTCCCTATTCCTAATGCAAAAACAAGAGATAATTGGTGAGAATAAAGAGGATTTAAGGAAACGTTCTGTCACTCAGCAGGAGCACAGGATAAGTGAAAGCCTTCAATAGATTTCAACAGCTTCAGATGAATCGAGGGCTATGGCTGTGAAATAAATAAGTCAAAGAGTTATAGATCACTACAGCACAGAAGCAGGCCCTTCAGTCCAACTAGTCAATGCCAAATGATTATTCTGCTTTGTCCCATTGACCTGCACCTGGACCGTAGCTCTCTATACCCCTCCCTTCCACATACTAACCCAAACTTCCCTTAAATGTTGAAATGCTCATCCCTTCCACTGGCTGCTCATTCCACACTCTGAGTGAAGAAGTTCCCCCTTAAATGTTTCACTTTTCACCTTAACCCATAACTTCTAGTTCTAGTCTCACCCAACCTCATTAGAAAAAAGCTTGTTTGCATTTACCCTATCTATACCCCTGAGAATTTTGCATATGTTGTTGTTGTTCAGTTATTGAGTCAAGTCCGACTCCGTGACCTCATGGACCATAGCGTCCATAGGGTTTTCATGGCAAGATATGGAAGTAGATTGCCTGGCCTTTCCCCCGCGCAGACACTGCTGCCGCACAGGCTGGGACCCAGCTGGGTTTAAACTCAAGACCATCTGCCTTGAAGTTCAGTGCCGATGCCGCTACACCACCAGCGAACCCTAACTGTGTATACCTCTATCAAGTCTCCCCTCATTCTCCCACACTCCAGGGGTTATTGTCCAAATCTATTCAACTTTTCCCTGTAATTCAAGTTCCCTTGTAAGTTTTCTCTGAACTCTTATTGATAGTGTTCTTGTAGGTTGGTGGCCAGAACTGCACACAATACTCCAAATTAGGCTTCACCAATGTCTTATACTACTCCAACATGTGCTCAGGAATGGTTTGCTGGCAAGCTATTTAACTGAGGAGAGCTTATCTAAGTATTGATGCTAACTTATGACTCTTGCCTATAGATCAAATGTACAAAGGTTCAAAGATTCATTTACTATTGGAGAATGTATACAGTATACAACCTGAAATTCATACTCTTCATAGACGTCCACGAAACAAGAAACGCCATCAAATGAATGATAGAAACATCAAAGCCCTGAAGCCCCCCACTTTGTACAAGCATTGACCCCTCCACCACTCGTGCTAGTATAAGCACCAGCCACCCTCCCCAACCATGCAAACAACAGTAGAAGCCCCCGTAAGAGACCTTGATCCAGAGTCCATCAAACCTGCAGTTTGTAATCCAGCACTTGGGTACATCCGATGGGCTTTTTCTCTCCATCGAGGGAGAAAGAGTTTGCCCCTGCAACTCTCTGTTCCAATATTGCAATCTTCTACATCATTTCTGCAAGCAGAACACGTAACAATGCTATCAAAAAGCAATCTGCTGGAGTCATCAGTGGGCCGTGGGATGGTTGATGCTTATGGATACTGCATGATACAGCAAGGTCCTTCGGTATTTCAAGATTCCAGCATGAAGTCCTAGAGTTACACAGCATAACCAAAGGCCCTTTGGCCCCGACCAGTTCATGAAGCTCAAGATATACCATCCAATCTAAGTCTCTGCTTGGCCCATAACCTAAATCGTTTCAATTGATGTACCTGTCCAAAGGTCTTTTAAATTTTATTAATGTACCTGCCTCAACCTCTTCCTCTGGCAGTCTAGTCCACATAAATAACACTCACTGTGTAAAAACGTTTCCTTCAAGTTCTTACTCAATCTCTCCCATCTCACTTTAAGCCTATGCCCTTTAGTTCTTGATTCCCCAACCCTGGAAAAATGTCTCAGTATATACACCTTATCTATGTCTCTCATCTTATTTTATTGATTAATTATTGATTGATTGAAATACAGTGCGGAATAGGCCCTTTCAGCCCTTTGAGTCGCTTCACCCTGAGTTAATGCTAGCCTAATTACAGGACAATTTACAATGCCCAATTAACTTACCAAAAGTATTTCTTGGAAATGTGGGAGGAAATCCATGCAGTCATGGGGAGAACGTATAAACTCCTTACAAGCAGTGGCTGCAATTGAACCCAGGTCACTGGCACTGTGAAACGTTGTGCTAACCTCTACACTACTGTACCCCCTCAGATTTTATACACCTCTATAGATTCTTCTTAGTCTTCTATGCTCCAAAGATTAAGGACTAGGTTCTCCAACCTCTCCATATAATTTAGTCCCTCAAATCCTGGCAAGATCCTTATAGAGCTTTTTTTCTTGCTGCCTTTCTAGTTTAATTACATCTATCCTATAGCAAGTTAACTAAGATTGAACACAATAGACAACTTCGGCAGGCACACACAAAAAGCTGGAAGAACTCAACGGGTCAGAGCATCAGTGGTGGGAATAAACAGTTGATATTTTGTGCCAAAGCCCTTCTTCAGGACTTGGCCTGAAACATCAACAGTTTATTCCGCTCTGTAGGTTCTGCAGAAGTCCTAGAGTTGAGTATATTCAGATTTTTGAGTGTGTTGCTCAAGATGTCAAGCATCTGTAGAACGTCTTATATCTAAGGCAGCATCTGCAATCACTTGCTTTCTCCATGTAGAAGTGGTAACATGTTATTGATGTAAGTCACAGCAGTCAGTTGGACGATACAATGGGAAGATTTTGAGAATCAGTAATTCTTGCAGCTTGCATCTACATTTAAAGACAAATAGTGCCTCCAGAAGGCAGCATCCATTATTAAGGATTTGCATTATCCAGGTCATGCCCTTTTCTCATTACCTCCATTGGAGTGGGGATACAGGAGCTTGAAGATGCACACTCAACGTTTCACGAATACCTTCTTCTCCTACACCACCAGATTTCTGAGCAGTCCATGAATCCGTGAAAACAATGTCAATTATTTGATTAACACAAGAGATTCCACAAATTCTGGAAATCCTGAAACCTGGTGAAGGGTTTCAGCCTGAAATATTGACTCTTTGCTCATTGCAGCCAAAAGGTTCTATTCAAAAGGTTCAAAGGAACATCTAAACAAGTCTGATGCATTTTGGAAACAAGTCCTGTGGACTGATGAAGTTAAAATAGAACTTTTTCGCCGCAATGAACAAAGGTATGTTTGGAGAAAAAAGGGTGCAGAATTTCATGAAAAGTACCCCCCTCCAACTGTTAAGCACGCGGGTGGATCGATCATGCTTTGGGCTTGTGTTGCAGCCAGTGGCATGGGGAATATTTACTGGTAGAGGGAAGAATGAATTCAATTAAATACCTGCAAATTCTGGAAGCAAACATCACACTGTCTGTAAAAAAGCCGAAGATGAAAAGAGGGTGGCTTCTGCAACAGGATAATGAACATAAACACACCTCAAAATCCACAATGGACTACCTGAAGAGGCGCAAGCTGAAGGTTTTGCCATGGCCCTCACAGTCCCCTGACTTAAACATCATCGAGAGTCTCTGGATAGACCACAAAAGAGCAGTGCATGCAAGACATCCCAAGAATCTCACAGAACTAGAAGCCTTTTGCAAGGCAGAATGGGCAAAAATCCCCCAAACAAGAATTGAAAGACTCTTAGCTGGCTACAGAAAGTGTTTACAAGCTGTGATACTTGCCAAAGGGGGTGTTACTAAGTACTGCCATGCAGGGTGCCCAAACTTTTGCTTCGGGCCTTTTTCCTTTTTTGTTATTTTGAAACTGTAAAAGATGGAAATAAAAAAGTTTTCTTGCTTAAAGTATTAAAGAAATGTGTCGTCTTTAACGTCATACCTTTTGGGAATCAGTTCATCTTTTACTTGCTCAGCTATTCACAGTAACAGAAATTTTGCCCAGGGTGCCCAAACTTTTGCATGGGTCCCTCTGAGTTTGGATCAGAGAGCCATGTTCTGTTTCAGACTCTAACTCAAATAAGATAGCCAACATAAGCATAAACCGAGTTGGTATGGCTGTAATGTGGTGACACCTCCATACTAATTCTAACTGTACATTGCTTGGGCTATTTCAGACTAATCAACATCTAGTGGTCACTTTACTAGCTACCTCTTATACCTAATTAAGTGGGAACTGCGTGTATGTTTGTGGTCTTCTGCTGCTGTAGCCCATCCACTTCAAAGTTCTGCTTATTGTTAATTCAGAGATGCTCTTCTACACACCACTGGTGTAAGACGTGGTTATTTCAGTTGCCCTTTTGTCAGCTTGAACCAGTATGGCCATTCTCCTGACCTCTCTCATTAACAAGGCAGTTTTGCTCACAGAACGTGTTCACTTTATTTTTTTTTGCTTTTCGTACAATTCTCTATAAACTCTAAGCTGCTGTGCATGAAAATACCAGGAGATTAGAAGTTTCTGAGATAATCAAACCACCCGTCTGGCACCAACAATCATTCCCCGATCCAAGTCCCTTTGATCACATTTCTTCTCCATTCTGCCATTTGGTCTGAACAACAATTGAACCTCTTGATCAAGTCCGCATGCTTTCATGCACTGAGTTACTGCCACATGATTGGCTGATTAGATCTTTGCATGATGAGCAGGTGTACCTAATAAAGTGGACACTGAGTGAATACTTTCTTGGTGAGATTGCTGGGAGTGTCTTCCCAAGGTTATAGGCAGTACTTCCCTTCAGGCCACTAGATGGCGGTAAACTCTGCCCAGTTCCGCATGACACGACTGCGCGGCACCCTTGCTGTGCAAATAACTGGAGGAACCTGAAGATTGGAGCTGAACTAATGATCCACAGGCATGGGGAATTTACAGTCAATAACATCAATTTTGAAAACAAAGTCAGATTCAAAACACTGAGATGTCAGCTCTCAACAGCTATGGCATCTACACTTGTGTTTAGGACAGTCAGGATTCTGCATCTGGGGGGTAGACCTTGACAACCAGTCCCGATGCAGAGTTTCGAGCCCAAACAATGACATTTTCTTTCTCTCCACAGATGCTGCTTGACCACTAAGTTCCTCCGGCCATTTTTTTTGGTCCATTTGTATTTACATTTGTAATTTACCCTGTTATTTGCACACACCAGTCAGTTCATATTGACAACACTTCCTCCACAATTACCATCAGCGCACGTACACAGCTGTGTGCTTAGCGCCCTGAGTTATTTAACTTTGCTGACGGCACCACTGTCATCCGCTGAATCAAAGGTGGTGATGAATCAGCATATGGGAGGGAGATTGAAGGTCTGGCTGAGTGGTGCCAAAGCAACCTCTTACTCAACGTCAGCGAGACTAAGCAACTTATTATTGATTTCAGGAGGAGAAAATCGGAGGTCCAACAGCCAATCCTCATGGGGAGATCAGTGGTAGAGAAGGTCAGCAACTTTTAAATTCTTTGATGTTACCCTGTCAAAGGATCTGTCCTGGGCCCTGTACTTAAGGGTCATTATGAATAAAGTACTGCAGTGCCTCTACTTCCTTCAAATTTTGTGAAGATTCAGCATAACAGCTGAAACCTTGACAAACTTCTATAGAGGTGTGTTGGAGAGTATATTGTCTGATTTCATCATAGCCTGTTATGGAATCATCAATGCCGTTGAAGTGAAATCGTACGAAAAATAGTCGGAGATCCATCACGGGTAAAACCCTCCCTACCACTGAGCACATCTACATCTAATGGTGGAAATATACATCCACCATTAAGGACACCCCACCACCCAGGTCATGCTCTCTTCTCACCAGGAAGAAGGTACAGGAGCCTCAGGACCCAACCACCAGGTCCAGGAACAGTAATTACCCTTCAACCATCAGGCTTGTGAACTAGAGGGGATAACTCCACTCAACCTCACTCACCCCATCGCTGAACTGTTCCCACAACTTATGGACTCACTTTCAAGGACTCTTTATCTCATGTTCTCAGTAATTATTGCTTATTTATTCATTATTAATACTTCTTTTTCTTTAATATTTGCACAGTTTGTTGTCTTTTGAACATTGTTTGTTTGCCGGTCATGTTGGGCATGGCCTTTCATTAACTCTATTATGTTTCTTGGACTTATTAAGTATGCCTGCATGAAAACAAATTTCAAGGTTGTAAATAGTGACATATACGTACTTCGATGATAAACTAACTTTGCAAATAGTACTTTGGTAAATAAAAGACAACGGGGCTCACTAAACCATAAGAGACACACTCAACGTTTTAGGAACAGCTTTTCCTCTCCACCATCAGATTTCTGAATGGACCATGATCACTACTTCAATATTGTTTGCTTTCTTTTTGCACCACTTATTTAAACATGTCTATATAATTATACTGTATGTATGGTGATATATACTGTATGTACTTTGAAAACAAATTTACTTTGAATTTTGAACTTTGAACTCTAGTTGGACCTGGCTGGTGTGTTCCAAGCTCACAGGATCTGACTCTAAGTATTGTATTCAAGTTTAGTCTCGTGTATATAGTGATAAAATATCCAGGTGGGGTCAGGTCCAGTTAATAGACAATAGGTGCAGGAGTAAGCCATTCAGCCCTTCAAGCCAGCATCGCCATTCACTGTGATCATGGCTGATCATCCACTATGAGTATCCAATTCTTGCTTTATCCCCATAATCTTTAATTCTGTTATCTTTAAGAGCTCTATCCATCTCTTTTTTGAAAGCATCCAGAGACTTGGCCTCCACAGCCTTCTGGGGCAGAGCATTCCATATATCCACCACTCTCTGGGTGGAAAAGTTTTCCTCAACTCCGTTCTAAATGGCCTACCCCTAATTCTTAAACTGTGGCCTCTGGTTCTGGACTCACCCATCAGCGGGAACATGCTTCCTGCCTGCAGCGTGTCCAATCCCTTAATAATCTTATATGTTTCAATAAGATCCCCTCTCAGCCTTCTAAATTCCAGAGTATACAAGCCCAGTCACTCCAATTTTTTGACATATGACAGTCCCGCCATCCCAGGAATTAACCTTGTGAACCTACGCTGCACTCCCTCAATAGCAAGAATGTCCTTCCTCAAATTTGGAGACCAAAACTGCACACAGTACTCCAGGTGTGGCCTCACCAGGGCCCTGTACAACTGCACAAGGACCTCTTTGCTCTTATACTCAATTCCCTTTGTTATGAAGGCCAGCATGCCATTAGCTTTCTTCATTGCCTGCTATACTTGCACGCTTGTTTTCAGTGACTGATGTACAAGAACACCTAGATCTCGTGCTTCCCCTTTTCCTAACTTGACTCCGTTTAGATAATAATCTGCCTTCCCGTTCTTACCACCAAAGTGGATAACCTCACATTTATCCACATTAAACTGCATCTGCCGTGCATCTGCCCACTCACCCAGTCTGTCCAAGTCACCCTGCATTCTCAAAACATCCTCCTCACATTTCACACTGCTACACAGTTCACAGTTGTGCTAATCGGGCCTGTACTTCTTATTTGGTATCTTACAGAAACCTACCATATATTGGAAGGCCTAGGTAGTGTTGATGTGGAGAGGATGTTTCCCATAGTGGGAGAACCTAGGAAAGAGGGCACAGCCTCATAATAGAAGCATGTTTCTTCAGAACAGAGATGAGGAGGAATTTCTCTAGTCAGAGGGTGGTGTCTCTGTGGAATTTATCGCTACAGATGACTGTGGAGGCCAAGCCATTAGGTATATTTAAATTAGAGGTTGATAGGTTCTTGATTAGTCAGGGCATCAAAGATTACAGGGAGAAGGCAGGAGAATGGGGATGTGAGGAATAATAAATTAGCCATGATTATTTGGCGGAGCAGACTTGATGGACTCAATGTCCTAATTTTACTCCTCTGTATATTTGTTAAAATAGGAAGGTGGCTGAACAGAAATAAGAAACATAGAAACATAGAAAACCTACAGCACAATACAGACCCTTCGGCCCCCAAAGCTGTACTGAACATGTCATTATCTTAGAAATTATCTAGGGATACCCGTAGCCCTCTATTTTTCTGAGCTCTATGTACCTGTCCAGGAGTCTCTTAAAAGACCCTATCGTATCCGTCCCCACCACCACCACCGGCAGCCCATTCCACGCACTCACCACTCTCTGCATAAAAAACCTACCCCTGACATCTCCTCTGTACCTACTTCCAAGCACCTTAAAACTATGTCCTCTCATGCTAGCCATTTCAGCCCTGAGAAAAAGCCTCTGACTATCCACACGATCAATGCCTCTCATCATCTTATACACCTCTATCAGGTCACCTCTCATCCTCTGTTGCTCCAAGGAAAAAAGGCCGAGTTCACTCAACCTATTCTCATAAGGCATGCTTCCCAATCCAGGCAACGTCCTTGTAAATCTCCTCTGCACTTTTCCTATGGTTTCCACATCCTTCCTATAGTGAGGTGACCAGAACTGAGCACAATACTCCAAATGTGGTCTGACCAGGGTCCTATATAGCTGCAACAATACATCTTGGCTCCTAAACTCAATCCCACGATTGACAAAGGCCAATGCACCGTATGCTTTCTGAACAACAGAGTCAAACTGCGCAGCAGCCTTGAGTTGGACCCTAAGATCCCTCTGATCCTCCACACTGCCAAGAGTCTTACCATTAATACTATATTCTGTCATCATGTTGAACCTACCAAAATGAACCACCTCACACTTACCTGGGTTGAACTCCACCTGCCACTTGTCAGCCCAGTTTTGCATCCTATCAATGTCCCGCTGTAATCTCTCACAGCCCGAATACCTCTTTCCAATATGTTATCCACAATACCTCCAACCTTTGTGTCATCAGCAAATTTATTAACCCATCTCTTCACTTCTTCATCCAAGTCATTTATAAAAATCACAAAGAGTAGGGGGTCTCAGAATAGATCTCTGGGGCACACCACTGGTCACCTACCTCCATGCAGAATATGACCCATCTACAGCCACCCTTTGCCTTCTGTGGGCAAGCCAGTTCTGGATCCACAAAGCAATGTCCCCTTGGATCCCATCCCTTGTCAATAAGCCTTGCATGGGGTACCTTTTCAAATGCCATGCTGAAATCCATATACACTACATCTACTGCTCTACCCTCATCAATGTGTTTAGTCACATCCTCAAAAAATTCAATCAGCACAGTATTATTAGGTGTTATTTGATAACTGCAAAGACATAATGTACAGCACTGTGCAAAATTCTTAGGCACCCTAGCTATATATATGTGCCTAGGACTTTTGCACAGTATGGTCTTATAGTCTCTGTTTTATCCAGGGATTATTTGATCATTCATGCATGCTTGCACACAATCAAGTATCAGTGAGCATTAAACTACAGGATCATTGTAAAAATCTATTTGATTCACTAATGTTCACTATATTCCTTGAAACAATGACAGGAATTTTTGGAGGTTGTCTGTTGTAAAAGGCTGTATAAAAATGCAACTTTTCCTTTCATTCATATGAAACTTAAATAAACGTTTTCACTAACCTGCAGTCACAATGGTGGGGGGGGGGCATTGGGAGCAAGGGTGGACCTAAATGCAAGACACATCTTGTGAGGTTACTTAGATTTAGTTTATTGTTCGATACCATGAGAGCTAGGCAGGAGCAGGAGTAGCAAACTAGACAAGTACTGAGGACTATGACCAGGCTGGGACCAGGGGTCTGGGCTAGGACTCAGAATCGGCTCCCAAAACTAGAGGAGACATGAAGAGGCTAGGGTATGGACTCCGAGCCAGAGACTGTGCAAGAACCCAGTACCTGGGTCTTGCCTCGGGCTCGGACCCCAGAACCAGGCAAGGACATGACATGGGCTAGGGAGGGGAGGAAGATGGGAACACAGAGCCTTGATCTCGGGGAGCAGGTACATGGAACCATGGACACATACACAGAACACAGAGTCGGGACCCTTCCTTGGGTACAGAACATTGAGCCAGGACTCACACACAGAACAGAGAGCCAGGACTCCTCCTTGGGTACAGGACATAGGGCCGGGACTCATGACCCTCCGCGGGGCAACGACAAGACGGCCTGATTTACCCCACGGAGGCGAGGACAAGACACGACAAGACATGACCCCCCCCCCGGGGCAACGGCAAGATGGCCTGACTTACCCCACAGAGGTGAGGAGAAGACAAGACAAGACACAACTCCCCGCGGGACAACGGCAAGACGGCCAGACTTACCTCACGGAGGCGAGGACCAGACAAGACAAGACATGACCCCCCGCAGAGCAACGGCAAGACGGCCTGACCTAACCCACAGAGGCGAGGACAAAACAAGACAAGGCCAACACCAAATGAGCACCAGACAGTACCTACCTAGCTCTGGCGATGGAACTAGACTGAAGTGCAGGCAGGGGCTGTAGACGAGGGCTAGAGGAGAGAGGGACAGAGAAGGGATAGGACAGGAATCACAGACCGCCAGGGCCAGGACTTGATTCAGAACTGGGAAGCTGCCAGGGCCAGAACTTGACATGGTACTTGAATGCCGCCTGGAGCCAGGACTTGACTTGGAGCCTCCGGGTAGTGGCGAGCTCTCGACTCAGCCCGGGAACAGTAGACAGCGGTTCTTGATTCCCTCCAGCGGGTTAAATGACGGACCCACCTCGGTGAGGAAACTTTGCAGGCTCGCTTTGGCGAGGTAACTTGACAAGGTTGCTCCGATGAGGAAAGGCCAATTACTGGCACTCGCTTCGGGTGGAGACTAGGCTTGCTCCAGCCAGATGACATTGG
Organism: Mobula birostris; assembly: GCF_030028105.1. Lineage (NCBI taxonomy): Eukaryota > Metazoa > Chordata > Chondrichthyes > Myliobatiformes > Myliobatidae > Mobula > Mobula birostris. The sequence goes on along the minus strand of NC_092387.1, from coordinate 25,637,386 downwards.
CATGCCGTACCTTGGTGACTTTGCAAATGCTCCCGCACTGAACGGCTGAAAGGCGGAGACTATAAACTACCGGTTCAGCCGAGTGTTAATTGCCTCTAATCACCAAAGTCGAGGGACATGGGAAAACAGGGAATCAACGGTCCGGATCGTAACATAAACAAGCTAAATTTAAAGGGACCCCGATCTGGACCATGACACCTGCAAAGTACTGACAGAAAGTTGGATGCGAATTTGGGATCCATCCTGCGAACGAGTTTGACATATTAGATTATTGCTTCCCAGGGGAAATTGGTTGTTATCAACAGGAAAGTGGCAAAGGTTCACATCAATCCCATTGAATGTTATTCAGTCACCCACAGCTGCTCTGCCATTCAAGAAGAACGTGGCCAATCATTTACCTCAGCACTAATTTCTTGCACTAATGCTCTGTTTCTTGATGGCCTCTGCAAAGCTTTTCAAAACTCTAGTCTGGAAATCTGCTCAGGTATAAAATTGAAATTCAGCCAGGCCAACTTGACCTGGAGGCAGTTGCAGAAAAGATTAAAATAAATTCTCATAAAAATTGGTTTTGATTAGACGCGCTGGATTCATGCATTAGGGCAGCACAGTAATGCAGCTTCACAGAGCCAGAGATCTAGGACCAATCCTGACCTTGGGTGTTCTCTTTGAACAATCTTCTTGTCGGTTTCCTCCCAGTCCTCCAGTTTCATAGAAAGATAGAAAAACATACAGCACAATACAGGCCCTTCGGCCCACAAAGTTGTACCGAACATGATCCTACCTTAGAACTACCCAGGCTTTACCCATAGCTCTCTATTCTTCTAAGCTCCATGTAGCCATCCAGGAATCTCTTAAAAGACCCTATCGTTTCCGCCTCCACCAGCACCATCGGCAGCCCATTCCACGCACTCATCACTCTCTGCGTAAAAAACTTACGCCTGACATCTCCTTCATTTCCAGGATCGGCGGGATGATAGGCTAACTGTCCAGTATAAAATTGCTCCTAGAATGGAGAGCTATGTGGGAGGGAAGCATCAGATAAATATCGGAGCAGGTTAAAAGTTGACCCAACATCGTGAGCAAAAGGGGCTACACTGTGTTGTACTGTTCTATGTTCTAAGAACAAAGATTAGCTTTGTTTGCCACATGTGCATTGAAATATCGAAGCATACAGTGAAGTGTGTCACTTGTGTCAAATCAAATCAGTCATTGTGCTGGTTGTATCTCACAACTGTAACTGCCAACATCGCATACCCACACCTCACTAACCCTAACCGTACATCTTTGTACAGAAACCAGAGCACCCAGAGGAAACATACGTGGTCGTGGGGAGCATGTACAAGCTCCCTACAAACAGCAGTAGCACTGAAACCGAGATGCTGGCACGACTATGTCATCCCCTATTCTCGCCCACCACCCCTGTGCTCCATGTTCCACTGTTGTAGCTGAGTGTTTGCATCTGTGAGGATTTGTTGAAGACATGGAAGGAATACAAATGGGATTAATGCAGCCTTCATAAATAAGAGATTGCGAGATGCTAGAAATCTAAAACAAGACACACACAAAATGCTGGAGGAATTCAGCCAGGGCAGGCAGCATTTATGGAAATGAATAAACAGTCAACATTTCAGCTTGAGACCCTTCTTCAGGACTGAAAAGGAAAGGGAAAGTTGCCAGAATAAAAAGAGTTGGTGGGGGAGGGGAAGGAGGATAGATAAGAGGTGATAGGTGAAGCCAGGTGGATGAGAAAGGAAAAGTCCTGGCAAGGAAGGAATCTGATAAAGGAGAGGATAGTGGACCATATGAAAAGAGGAAGATGGAGGGGCACTGGTGGAAGGTGATAGGCAGGTGAGAAGAGTTAAGAGGCTAGAGTGGGGAACAGAAGTAGAAGGAAGGGGAAGGGAATTTTTTTTTACCAGAAGTAGAAATCACTGTTCATGCCATCAGGTTGGAGGCTCCTCAGATGGATTATGAGGTGTTACTCCTCTAACCTGAAAGGGGCCTCATTGTGGTAAAAGAAGATGCTATGGACAGACATGTCAGAATGGGAATGGGAATAGGAATCAAAATCACAAACATGAGGAAATCTGCAGATGCTGGAAATTCAAACAACACACACAAAATACTGGTGAACGCAGCAGGCCAGGCAGCATCTATAGGAAGAGGTACAGTCCACTTTTCAGGCCGGGACCCTTCATCAGGGCTAACTGAAAGAAGCACGAGTAAGAGATTAAAAAGTGGGAGGGGGAAGGGGGAGATCCGAAATGATAGGAGAAGACAGGAGGGGGAGGGATGGAGCTAAGAGCTGGAAAGTTGATTGGCGAAAGGGATACCAGGCTGGAGAAGGGAGAGGATCATGGAATGGGAGGCATAGGGAGAAAGAAAGGGGGAGGGGAGCATCAGAGGAAGATATAGTGAGAGGGAGAAAAAGCAAGAAAAAGAAGGGGGAAAAAAAGAGAAAAATAATAAATAAATAAATAAATAAATAAATAAATAAGGGATGGGGTAAGAAGGGGAGGAGGGGCATTAACGGAAATTAGAGAAGTCAATATACATGCCATCAGGTTGGAGGCTACCCAGACGGAACATAAGGTGTTGTTCCTCCAACCTGAGTGTGGCTTCATCTTGACAGTAGAGGAGGCTATGGACAGACATATCGGAATGGGAATGGGATGTGGAATTAAAATGTGTGGCCACTGGGAGATCCTGCTTTCTGTGGCGGACAGAGCGTAAGTGTTCAGTGAAATTGTCTCCCAGTCTGCGTCGGATCTCGCCAATATATAGGACGCCACCGGGAAATTCTGCCTTCGATGGATGGCTGGTAGGGACTTGGTGGGCCGAAGGGTCTGTTTCCATGCTGTATGTCTCAGTGACTCCACTCAGCAAATCACCCTGACAGGTAAAGTACTGAGCCAGCCTGGCATGGCACAGTTAGACCTGACCCCAGCCTTAGTACTTTACCAGAATGTATATCCAGCCCTCCTATCGGGTTTGTATCAAGCAGTCAGGTCCTGGTCTATATTGAGAATCTGGATTAGCCATGGAGTGAATGCAGCTGCAGATTTAAAAGGCTTTTATTTGGCACACAAAGTGGACATGTAGAGGTGGCATGGTGCAGCGATTTAAGTGATTGCCTGCTGTGATTCTGCAGTCTTTACCAGCAACAATGTCTGCTCGATTATTGCCTGTAAATTACATGTGAAGGGTTTGTTTGAAGAATAATTCTCATTTGTATTAATAGACTTCCTGAGTTTAACTATTTCTCTCTAACACTTTCAATCCTGCTTAGAACATGGTATTTTATTTCAAAACTAAACTTTAGTCATAGCAATTATATGTACTACACACACACACACACACACACACACACACACTATATATATATATATATATATATATATATAAAAATAAAGTGAGAGAGAGAGAGAGTCATTTAGACTATATATTCGTAGCACTATTATTACAGTACATATCATTATAGGCCTCCAAATAGGAGCCTGGATGTGGGATACAATTTACAATGGAAGATAGAAAAGGCATGTAAATAGGGCAATGTTATGATAGTGATGGGAAATTCAATAAGTAGATAGATTGGGAAAATCAGTTTGGTTCTGGATCCTAAGAGAGAAACTCTGTACTATCCCCTTCGAAATGGCTTTTTAGAGCAGCTTATGGTTGAGCCATCTAGAGGAAAGGTAATTCTGGATGAGGTGCTGTGAAAAGAACCAGATTTGATTAGGGAGCTTAATGTAAAGGAACCCTTAGGAGACAGTGATCATAATATGGTAGAATTCACTCTGCAGTTTGAAAGGGAGAAGATAATGTCAGATGTATCAGTATTACAATTGGGGCAAAGGGAATTACAGAGGCATGAGAAAGGAGCAGGGCAGAGTTGATTGGCAGGAACACTATCAGGGTTGATGGCAAAATAGCAATGGCTGAGGTTTCTGGGGACAATGTAGAAGGTGCAGGATAGATCCATGCCAAAGAAGAAAAAGTATTCTAAAGGGAGGATCAGGCAACTGTGGTTGATAAGGGAGTTCAAAGACAGCATAAAAACAAAAGAGATACCAGATAAAATAGTAAAAATTAGTGGGAAGTTAGAGGATTGGGAAGCTTTTAAAATCCAACAGAAGGCAACTAAAAAGTCATAAGAAGACAAAAGATGAAATACGAAGGCAAGCTAGCCAATAATATAAAAGAGTATACCAGAAGGTTTTTTCAAGTATATGAAGAGTTAAACAGAGGTGAGAGTGTATATCAGACCACTGGAAAATTATGCTAGAGAGGTAATAATTGGGGACAAAGAAGTAGCAGATGAACCTAATCAGTATTTTGCATCTGTCTTTATTGTGGAAGATACTAGTAATATGCCAGAAATTTGAGTGCCAGAGGGGAGAATGAGTGTTGTTGCTATTACTAAGGAGAAAGTGTTATGGAATGGCAAGAAGACTTGATGGCTGAATAGCCTAATTCTGCTCTTATGTGTTACGGTCTTATACATTTTTAGTGTTAGCTGATTCTATTTATAAGATGCCATTTGCACACATTTTACCTCTTTGAACAATACAAACTTTGAGCATTTGAGAGCATCTTCCACAGGGCTTAGCCCCTCAATGTCCAGCAGCAGAAAGACCCTAGACCCGCAGAGCCTTTTTTGCTGTCTGCACTGAGCTTCAATATATCCTTCAGCACGTACTCCTGCAGCCTGGAATGTGTCAATTGGAAGCATTTCATTACTGGTACCTCATTGTACTGAAAGACCAACAAAATTTAGATAGGCAAATAACAAATATAAACACCAGTAGAATTGGAATGACTTTGGGGGATTGAAATCTCAATGTCTAGGTGACTCTTTTCATGTATAATTAGTTTTTGACATAACACAGGGTGGAAGAGAGTGAACATATAAAAGTTATCCAAGCAAATACCTTATCTTCAATTTCAGGGTATATATAAAAGTTTAAACAAACATTATAGTTAATCTGTTTGTTTATTCCTGAATTATTTTGTTCCAACAAAAATGTTAGTATGCATAGCACTATCAAGATATTGAACTCTTCATTTAAACTCTGGCCAGTACTCTACTCAAATTCTTTATCAACTCTACCAAAGTTGTGGTGGCTAGACAATCCAGAATAGGTTTTGGAGTGGAAGAGTATGAGATTCCTAGGAAAGATATTGGGGGAAGGGGTCTGGAAATGGCATGAAACAGATCAACATCAGATCCAGAAATGGGTTTTGTTAATGCTGGAAAGTGTAATGATCGTAACACAAGGACGCAAGAAAGTAGGAGCTGGAGTAGCCTGCCTGGTCCTTCAAGGCTGCCCCACCATTCAACATGATCACGGAGACACAAGAGACTGAAGATGCTGTAATCCATTGGAGGAATTTGGTGGATCAGGTAGCATTAGTTGGGAAAACAGACAGTCAACATTTTGTGTCAAGACCGTTCATCTGTCTCAACCCAAAGCATCACCTGTCCATGTACCTCCAATGATACTGCCTAACCTATTGAGTTTCTCCATCACTTTGTTTGTTGTAGAATGTGATAATGGCTGAACTATGGTGGCCCCAACCCCTCCTGTGCTAATTCCACAGAAACGTTAGTTCCTTGATCCTTCAAATGTTTATCTATCATCACCTTAAATTACTGTTTTGTTGGTCTCCCCTCTCGCTGTGGTGACACCTCTCTGTCTCTTGTTAATGAGAGAGAGAGAGAGAGAGAGAGAGAGAGAGAGGGAGAGAGAGAGAGAGAGAGAGCCTGTGGCCTGTCAAGTTGTTGGGAGAACAGTAGATTTTTTGGACTGTAGATCATGGTCTCTCTTTGGAGGTCTTGCTATGTTGTGGGCGCTGATGCTTCCTGCTGAAATAAGTGGGGGACGGCTGATGCTTTGCTACTGCTTGTGCATGGGAGGGGCGAGAGGGAGCTTTGGGATTCTAAAGTTTTTTTTGTCATTTATTCTTTAGAGTTCTCTTCTGTTTTCAGGGATATCTGTGAAGAATAGGAATTTCAGGTTGTATTCTGTACACATTCTCTGATGTTAAATAGAACCAGTGAACCATTGAACCTTAAACATATCCATAACTAGGCCCCTACCATCCCCTGGCCAAAGTTTCAGAGACTCATTACTCTATAGTCAGACTGTACAGCACACTTCTGAAAACTGCAATTGCCGCTTGTGTGGTATTGCTCCACACATATCCTCTGTATTATTTTTCATGCTGAGTCTGCCAATGCAATTATTGGGAATTTGAACCTACTGCATACCTGATTAATGAACCTTGGAAACTTATGTCCACTGATGTTAGTTGATTGTGAAAGTCAGTGATTTATGATGATTGAGCGCCATAAATTGATATTTTTTATTGCACATTACTATTCCAGACCCGCTGGCATTTATTTTGTGTTAATTTCTATTATTATGTGTCTATATCTGTAGAAATGCAAATCAATTGAACAATCAGGTTGTTGTCATCGAGAATTTCCCAAATAAAAACTGGGACCTTCTTAGCACATGAAGCTTAGATGAGGCAGAATTTATTAGGTACATCCAGGAGGGTTTCTTTAAGTCAATATGTAGATAATTCATGAAAAGGAGGGGCTGGACTGGACCTAGTGTTTGGTAATGAACTCCCCAACTACTCAGGGGGTGAGTAGTTAGGGAGCAGTTCTTCAATAGTTCAACAGTTCCATTTAATATCAGAGAATATATTCAATGTACAACCTGAAATTCTTACTCTCCACAGACATCCTTGAAACAGAAGAAATGACAGAAAAAACATAAGAACCCCAAAACCCTCTGCCCGTCCCCCACACAAGTAGCAATCAGCATCAACCCTCACCCTCCCCTTCCCCCACTTATTCTAACATAAAGCATCGGTTCTCCCGCCACCCACAATGCCAGCACCAGCAAAGAGCACATGGTCTACAGTACATCAAAAACAAACTGTACACTCCAAAATTTCAACATCCCACAGGCACTCTTTTTCACCAGCAAGGGATATTGTTCCTTCCACAGCAGGAGGGGGGGGGACAAATAGTGGCTATTTTGATGTAACAGTCAGATCTGTGACCACAACTGCTAAGGTTTTAAGATAACCATGGATATGGATAATTATGGACCTTACGAGGGAGTATTAAATTGGAGCAGGGAAAATTGTGAGAAATTGGTCAAGAACCAGGGGTGAGTTAGCTGGGAACAGTTGTTTTTGAGCAAGTCCACATCTGACATTTTTAAAGACGGCTGCACCGAGTACAGGACAGGTACATAGAAACATAGAAACATAGAAAATAGGTGCAGGAGTAGGCCATTCAGCCCTTCGAGCCTGCACCGCCATTTATTATGATCATGGCTGATCATCCAACTCAGAACCCCGCCCCAGCCTTCCCTCCATACCCCCTGACCCCCGTAGCCACAAGGGCCATATCTAACTCCCGCTTAAATATAGCCAATGAACTGGCCTCAACTGTTTCCTGTGGCAGAGAATTCCACAGATTCACCAGTCTCTGTGTGAAGAAGTTTTTCCTAATTTCGGTCCTAAAAGGCTTCCCCTCTATCCTCAAACTGTGGACCCTCGTTCTGGACTTCCCCAACATCGGGAACAATCTTCCTGCATCTAGCCTGTCCAATCCCTTTAGGATTTTATAGTTTCAATCAGATCCCCCCTCAATCTTCTAAATTCCAACGAGTACAAGCCCAGTTCATCCAGTCTTTCTTCATATGAAAGTCCTGCCATCCCAGGAATCAATCTGGTGAACCTTCTTTGTACTCCCTCTATGGCAAGGATGTCTTTCCTCAGATTAGGGGACCAAAACTGCACACAATACTCCAGGTGTGGTCTCACCAAGGCCTTGTACAACTGCAGTAGTACCTCCCTGCTCCTGTACTCGAATCCTCTCGCTATAAATGCCAGCGTACCATTCGCCTTTTTCACCGCCTGCTGTACCTGCATGCCCACTTTCAATGACTGGTGTATAATGACACCCAGGTCTCGTTGCACCTCCCCTTTTCCTAATCGGCCACCATTCAGATAATAATCCGTTTTCCTATTTTTGCCACCAAAGTGGATAACTTCACATTTATCCACATTAAATTGCATCTGCCATGAATTTGCCCACTCACCCAACCTATCCAAGTCACCCTGCATCCTCTTAGCATCCTCCTCACAGCCAACACCACCACCCAACTTTGTGTCATCCGCAAACTTGGAGATGCTGCATTTAATTCCCTCATCCAAGTCATTAATATATATTGTAAACAACTGGGGTCCCAGCACTGAGCCTTGCGGTACCCCACTAGTCACCGCCTGCCATTCTGAAAAGGTCCCGTTTATTCCCACTCTTTGCTTCCTGTCTGCTAACCAATTCTCCACCCACACCAATACCTTACCCCCAATACCGTGTACTTTAAGTTTGCACACTAATCTCCTGTTCCAGTCAGAAGGAAGGACAGGGATGGCAAGGTAAGAGAACACTGGATGTCAACAGAAGTGATGAATTTATACAAGCCAAAAAAGGTAAAGCTTAGGAAGCTAGAATCAAACAGAGACCTGGAGGATTATATAAAAGACAGAAAGGAACTCAACAAGGGAATTAAGGAAGCCAAAAGGGGCCATGAAAAGTAGGACTAAGAAGACTCTCAAGGTATTCTGTACATATATCAAGAGCAGAGGATAACCAGGGAGCGGGTAGAACCACTCAAAGATAACGGGGGAGGGTGATGGAGGAATATTTGCTTGGATATGGTGGATGTGTGTGAGGTCCTTAATGGGTACATTTCATCAGTATTTAACAAGGAGAAGGACGTGGAGGATAGGGAGAGAGTGCAGAGCGTATTAATATGCTAGGGCATTTTGAGGTAAAGGAGGAAGTAGTGTTGGATTTCTTAAAGAGCATTAATATAGATAAGTCACCAGGGCCTGATGGGATGTCCACAGGTTATTGAAAGAGTCAGGTGATCTTCAGGGATCTATACTGAGACCTCTGCTGTCTGAGATGTATATAACTTATCTAGATGAGAAAGTAAATGAGCGGGTTAATAAGTTTGCAGATGATAGGAAAATTGATGGTGCTGCGTACAGTGGAGAAGACTGTTGAAGAACAGAGAAGGTTAGATCAGTTGCCGATATGGGCAGAGAAATGGCAGATGCAGTTTAACTCAGTTAAATATGAAGTATTGTACTTTGAGAGGTTAAATGTAAAGAAACAAAAGGGCAAGGCCCTTAAAGTGTTGATGAACAGAGGGATTTTGGGGTCCAAGTTCATATTTCCTTGAAAAAGTGGCTACACGGGTTGATAGGGTAGTTAAGAAGGCATATAGCATGATTGTCTTTATTAACTGAGGCATTGAATTTAAGAATCAGGAAGTTATGTTGCAGATTTATAAAACCCAATTAGGCCACATCTGGAGAACTGCTTACAGTTCTGGTCACCTCATTATGGGGAGGATATTGAGACATTAGAGAGGGTGCAGAAGAGGTTTATGAGGATGCTATCAGAATTAGAGGGCATGTACTATAATGAGAGTTTGGATGAACGTGGGTTGTTTTCTCTGGAGTGGCGGAGGATGAGAAGAGATCGAATAGAGGTTTATGAGAGGCATATATAGCATAGACAGACAGTATCTTTCCCCCAGGGTTGAAATGTCTAATACCAGAGGGCATTTATTTAAGTTTAAAGGAGGTAAGTTCAGAGGTGATGTGAGGTGCAACAGAGAGTGGTAGGTGCCTGGAGTGCACTGCCTGGGGTGGTGGTAGGGGCAGGTATGTTAGGCACTTTGAAGAGACATTTAGATAGACATATAAATGTGAAAGAAATGGAATGATATGGACATTGTTTATGTAGAAGAGTTTAATTTAATTGATCATTTGATTACTAATTTAATTGGTTCGGCAGAACATTGAGGCCCAAGCGGTCTGTTACTGTGCTGTACTCTTTGCTATATGTTCTAATTAATATTGATCATTACTTTGTTGAATGGAATTACTTCATTTCTTTAAAAGTTCAAGATTCATCTCTCTTTTATCTCTGGCTTTTACCTCTCTTATGGCTAGAAGGGCGTTTTTGTTTAAATGGAAGGATGCTGTTCTGCCTAATCATGCTCAGTGGTTACGGGATGTTATGGCATGCCTAAATTTAGAAAAGATACATTGTTCAATTTCTGAACCTAACCAAGATTTTCAAAATTTGTGGGGGCCGTTTTTAAATTATTTTCATAATCTTTGACTTCTTGTTAAAGTACAGGAATTGGTTAATAGTATATTTTATTATCTAATAAGTTTTTTTTCTTTTTTTCCCCCAGACAGCTTCGACTTTGGTAGTGGATGTAGATACTTTTTTATTAATAAAATTGTTTATATTCTAATATACAAATTAATCTAATCCATATGATTATAGAGTAAAGAGTTCGTTAATGTGATTCAATATACTGTATCTGGTATTATTATATTTTTTCTTTTGTTTTATAATATGTATTCTCTTGAACTCTGTATTCTTCTATATAGAAATCAATAAAAAAAATTGGAAAATGAAAGATTCAGAAGATTCTTGAACTGCATTTGGGTGGCAGGGAACTTTCGTAAGGCCATTAGAATTGGGAGCATGAGTAAGATAATTAAGCCTGCTTCCCTGTTCAATAAGATCTTTGTCCATTAGTATTACTGAATCCCCCTATCCCTTGCATTTTAGTCCTTTGAAATGTGACAGATGGTCCCAAACATTCAGGAAAGTCTGCAGCATGAGGCACTGTTTTTGTCTACAATGTGTGGATTATTTTGTGATATTTCACTACAATTGGATGGATATGGACTATTTGATACAACTAGTCTCGTCCAACTCTTACACTTTATATAAGATACTTAACTTACATTTTTTAAAATCTAATGCTAAACTTCCAACCAATTCCATCACTAGTCTCATGGACTTCTGCAGGGCAGCACAAGCTTCCACTGATTTCCCTGCCCTCAGATCACCCGGAGAGAATCTTCTGACTCTTCCTTTCTCTGACATCCAGGCTCGATAAATACTTCAGCTTCCCTGATTTTTTAAAAAAATATTTCAATTATAAACCATTCATAAATAAAAATATAAACAAAAGGAGAAACAGTGCAAAACTTTATCATTCATGGTCGTTCCATTCAGTAGTGTTAAATTATTTTTTAAAACTATAGCACTATTACCTGTCTTGTGACTCACTGGGATGATGCGCCCTTTCAATCTTTGAGCGGTTTCTCCACTAGACACAGCTCTTCCACGTCCTGTGACGGAAAGAGCCTATACTATGGTCCTTCCCTCCAGAGCCTTTGTATTGACTGCGCTGATGTTCGATGCATGTAATTCTACAGCCTGGGATGTGCCAGATGATAGCATTCATTTATAGACACCTTACTGGGCTGGGAGACCAGCCAGTTTTGGTCAAACCAAAGGGAACCTTTCACGGAGTTGATGACCTTCTAGGATCACTTCATGTCTGTCTCGGTGTGAGTCTAAGGGAAGAGCCCACAGATCTAAGTGTCCTCTGTTACGCAGCCACTTGGGATGAACAAGGATACAGACCTTTGCTTTCTTCTCCACAACCTCTTACAATCTGCAGAGATGAGTACATTAACTTCTTTGCCTTAACTGCTCCATATGGGAGAAACCCTGTGTAAGGGTTAATTCTGAGTTCCCTGTTGGAAGTACGGATGACTGCTTATGGACATTAGCTGAGTACTCGAGGAAGCTGAGTTGCTCCCTGTTCTTGCAAATATCAATGGCTATTGCAAGAGTTTAATAATGTCAACACATGGATTTGTCTACCAGTCACATGTCATGTGTAGTCATTAGGCCCTGCCAGATCCTAGCGCCTTGCCAGAAGCCAGCACTCAGTAGCTCTCACACAATGGTTCCAAGGCTCACTGGCTGTCAAAGCTGTCAGTTAGTTTGGGGCCTCTGAGTGTATTTGATGTCCACAAATATTCGGTAGCAATAGGGGACACATAGAAAGGTTAAAAAATGGAAGAAAGTTAGTAAATTGCACAATACACAAAGGCAATCTGTTCAGAAAAAGAACAAAGGAAAACACAGTAACTTCACCCAATAAAAACAGAGTAAATTTTGCTGGAAATGCAGAGATTGGAGGATAATTACATAAAAATTATGTACATAAAATGATTTTATTCACTTATAGTAATACAGTTACTATCTTCAATTTTCAGAAGAATTAATTTCCTTTAAGACTGGCTAGTCATAACATTGCCACCAAATGCAAGCTTCAGCAATAACATAGAAGACTTCTTGGTTGGCATGGACCAGATGGGCTGAAGGGTCTTCTCCCATGCTGTGTGACTCAGTGATTCTTTGAATGGAGAATGAGTTGAAACTGCTGGCATTCTGGCTCGAGAGAGGACCTCGATATTGGAGATCTTGTCTTGCCAGGTGATCTTCATCAGAGAACGTAGGTGATGCTGCTGCAGTTGGTCAAGCTGGCGTAAGTGTCTCTGATACAGGCACCATGTCTCACATCCCTATAACAAGGTTGATATGACAACGGCATTGTATACCTTGCACTTGGTGGCCAACCTGATGTACTGTGATCAAACTCGATCTTTCAGCTGACCAAAGGCAAAACAGGCTTTTCTGGTTCTTGACTCAATCTCTACATCCAGAGAAGCTGAGGATGTTATTATGCCGCCCAGGTAGCAAAACCTGTTGACAGCATTGAGATGAGTGCCATCAATGAGGACAGTTGGTTCTTCGTCGCTTGAGCCAGGAGCCGGTTGGTACAAAACTTACGTCTTTTTCAGGCTGATTGTCAGTCCGAAGCTTTTAGCTGCACTGGCAAAGCGACTGGAGATCTCCTGTAAGTCTTCGAGAGAGTGGGCAACTAGTGCACAGTCATCAGCAAACTGTAGCTCATGCGCCACAATGTCCCTGACTTTTGTTTTTGCTCTCAGTCTTGCGAGGTTTAGGAGCCCGCCATCAGCCCTCGTTTGTAGGAAGACCCCTGACTTCAGGTCTGATGTGGTATCCTGAAGAACAGCAGCAAAGAATAGTCCAAACAGAGTACAACCAGAACACAACCCCGTTTTACACTGTTGCTGATGGAAAATGGGTCTGACAACTCACCACACATGTTGATGCGGCCTTCCATGCCTTCGCGGAACTGACGGAACTGACGGGCAACCGAACTTTGGTAGGAGCTTCCACCTGCCATCTCTACCAACAGCGTCAAATGCTTTGGTTAGATCAACAAATGTCACATAGAGATTTCCCTGCTGCTCAACACATTTCTCTTGGAGCTGCCTCAGTGAAAAGATCATGTCCACTGTACTACGGCCTGTTCGAAAACCACACTGGCTTTCTGGAAGGATGTTGTTACTGATGTTGGACACCAAGCGTCTAAGGATGATCTTCGCAAGGCATTTTCCTGCAACTGACAGAAGAGAGAAGCCACAGTAATTGTTGCAGTCTCTCTTGTCTCCCTTGTTCTTGTAGATGGTCATGATTGATGTGTCTTTGAAGTCTTGTGGTAGTTCTGCAGCTCCCCACAACTTTGTGAACTGCTGGTGCAGGCCTGATGTCACTGTGTGACATCCAAACTGGTAGATCTCGGCTGCGATACCTTCAGGCCCTGGTGCTTTGTTGGGTTTTAGCTGTTTGATGGCTTTGATGACCTCGTGCAGAGTAGGGGGAGCATCTAGCTCGAACAGTATGGGTCAAGGGTGTACTCTGCCCAGTGCTTCATTGGTGATGGTTCCTGGTCTGTTCAGCAGCTCGTGGAAGTGTTCTTGCCATATTTTCATGTGCTTTGACTTCTCAGTGAAGATGGATGTACTGTACTTGCTCAGGAGTTGTGAGGTGCCTTGTTTTGATGGACCATACACAACCTTGATTGCTTCATAGAAGCTTCTTGAATCATTACAGTCAGCGAAGGTTTGGCCTTGTTCACCCACCACTGGTCTTTCATAGCTCTGAGCTGCCTCTGCAAAGTTGATTTTGCACTCAGAAAGGCACATTTTTTGGAACTTGAATTTGAGTGTCGAAGAAGAGCCTGGTGTGCAGCTGCCTTAGCTCTTAGAAGCTCTTGCACAGATTGGTTGCTCTCATCAAACCAGTCCTGCTGCTTGTGCTTGACTTTTCCCGAGGTGTCCTGGGCAACGCTGTACACCGTTTCTTTGAAGGCATTCCTGTGCTCGGTAATATCGTCTGGTGGATTCTCAACCAGTCTGCTTAGAGCAGTTTCCATAGAGGATTTCAGGGCATCAGCACAGTAGTGATGTTTCAGTTTGGTGGTGTTCAACTTTTTGGGTGGTTTGACAGCATTCAGTCTGTGCGGAGGTTTGTTCGATAGACATAGATCCGACCACACCATCTGATGATCAGTTGAGCACTCAGCTCCACGCTTAACTCTGGTGATATGAACGTCAGAGATGTCTCGTTGTCGGGTGATGACATAGTCAGTGAGATGCCAGCTTTTAGATCATGGATGCATCCATGTGCATTTGAGCTTGTCTGGCAATCTGAACAGTACGTTAGTATTGCAGTTTGAATTCTGTGCACATCGAGAGGAGCAGTAGACCGTTACCATTACTATTGCCAACTCCAGGCCACACAGTGAACTCCTTGCCAACCTGAGCATTAAAGTCTCCCAGCAACAGCATCGGAAGTTGCCACGCTACTGATGGTGGTTTTCGGCTCACTGTAGAATGACTCCTTGACTTCACTGGGATTAGTCAGAGTTGGGGCGTAAATGTTGATTATGGAGAGGTGGCGCTTTCCTTGCAGAAGTCTGGATTCGGTCATTTACAGCAACAGGCAGTTCTTGATAGCCAAGCACACACCAGATTCTCTTCGTTCTTCTTCAGGCCTGCCAGACCAGAAGAATGAGTACCCTCCTTTCTTTTCACAAAACGCGCCCTCTCCAGCGAGTCAGGACTCCTGGACAGCCGCATGTCCACTCTGTAGTCCTTGAGCACACAAGCAACAAGTGTAGTTCATCTCACTGGGCGACCTGAATTAGCATTGTCCAACAGAGTTCGTATGTTCCACGAGGCGATGATCAGATTCTGCTTGTGATTCTTACCGCTAGATTTGGATGACCCGCCAGCCGCAGCAGACTGGCCAGGTTGGTGTGAACAGGTTTTGTTTGAGCAACCTTTTCTAGGCCCTTCCCTAATTATAGGGTGAGCAGTGCCTCCCTAAACAGGGATGCTCAGATGCAGAGGGTGCTGCCTCACCGGATCTCCGCTCTGTAATCCATGTGCGACCACTCTCCCCCAGCTGCCTGCATGCAGACTTGTGACTACAGCTCCCAGCTGGTCAAGCCTACCGCTTCACCACTTGTCCATCGCTACAGGACTTGGGTGTGTTGAGGATACCCCATCCCTCAGAAAGGAACAGCGTGTGCGTGAATAGATTTTAGGTAAGTAGGGGGCTGCACAGGTCCAGACCCACCCTCGCGACATCCCCTCCCGGATCCAGTGGCATGGTGGGTGCAAGACGGCTAGGGGAAGTTCTGTTGCAGTGAATGGCCAGACCAAACTTCGATGCAAGGGATGCCCTTTCCGCGCTTCACGGCACGTGTTTGCTTGATGGCCGTTGGCCCTACGAGAGGGTTCATCCGCCCTTTGACAAGTCTTGCTTTTCGTCCTGCAGGGTGTCTAGCCACCCTGCTCACCAGGCAAGCCTGGTGGGGGAGCCGGTTTAGTCACCCACTGCCCGACCATACCACAGGTAGTACTGGGTTACATGGTACCAGTGGCACTCAGACCAGTGACCTGGGTGGCCTGTTATCGCGATGTATCTCTAAATAATTAAATAAAGTAAGGGATATTTGTTGCACTGGAACTCAGAGAAGACACTTCTATTAGGGATCTACCTCTCCATTGCTACAGAAGCTCATTCTGGCATGAAAATATGGACACAAGAACACACCACTAGACCCTTCCAGCCTCATATAGATCTACATGTATTTCCAATGGAATCATCTCAACAACTCTTGGGGGGTAGAGAATTCCAGGGGTTCACCACCGTCTGTGTATGGTAATGTGACTGTGTATGGTAATATGGTAATGTCTACGCAACTCTGTTACATCGAATGACTGTCTACGTATTGTAACTGTTTCCTCATTTGAGTTTTCCTCTCACTTAAACATCTCCACATTCACTCTGCCTTGCACAGGTTCAATGAAAAATTTATTTGCAGCTTCGTATGTAATTCATAGAACCATAGAACCATACAGCACAGAAACAGGCCTTTTGGCCCTTCTTGGCTGTGCCGAACCATTTTTCTGCCTAGTCCCACTGACCTGCACCTGGACCATATCCCTCCATACACCTCTCATTCACGTACCTGTCCAAGTTTTTCTTAAATGTTAAAAGTGAGCCCGCATTTACCACTTCATCTGGCAGCTCATTCCACACTGCCACTACTCTCTGTGTGAAGAAGCCCCGCACTAATGTTCCCTTTAAACTTTTCCCCCTTCACCCTTAACCCATGTCCTGTTTTTTTTCTCCCCTAGCTTCAGTGGAAGAAGCCTGCTTGCATTCACTCTATCTATACCCATCACAATTTTATATACCTCTATCAAATCTCCCCTTAGTCTTCACATCATAACAGGATTTTATACGATGAAGATGGTAGAGTGTCATCAAAACGTTAATGAAAATTGATACCTGTACCCTGCTGGAAGCTGGAAAAGAGTTTAATTGTCATATATGGCAGGAAAGCACTAGATCCTTTTTCAGGATTTTATATCCCTCAACAATAAGGCTCTTGAACCAAAGAGGATAACTTCACTCAACTTCACTTGCCCCATCATTGAAATATTCCCACAACCTATGGACTCACTTTCAAGGACTCTTCATCTCAATTTCTTGATATTTATTTCCAACTACGTCATTAGAGAAGGATGTTCAGATTTTCCTTTTAAAATTAGAAGGTATGTTTATCTGTCTATTATCATGTGGGCATCTAATATGCTGTTACTAAACAGTGTAATTAAGTTGTCTGTGTGGAATTTGTAGAGTCTCTGTTACCAGGTTCGGATATGGCCCAAGTGCGGAGTGAGAGATACTGAAGCAGGTCGATAGTTCACAGACTTTATTGCGAACAGTGTTAAAGGGAAAATAAACAATAAAAGCTAGGCCAAATAGGGCTGTCAACTAAAATTCTCATTGGGAAATGAAGCCTACACTGCGGCTGAAAAGAAAATCTAAACATTAAATGAATACCGCTAGTTTTCAAAGTCAGTTCACTCAAAAGTCCAATTTCTCAGGGAAGGCTGAAAGCAAACAGGCAGTGAAGCATTACTGTGCTCTGTCTAAGTCTCGACAAGCACTACATTGACAAGTATGGAGTTCAATACTATCACGATTAAATAATAATTAGCTGACACGTGCAAATTCACAAGCGCAATTGCCATATCTACTGCACTGCCGAATCCGTGGTTGTGACAGTCCCCCTGTGACTCTGTAACCATGTGTGTTTCTACCAGATCATGCACATTGGTTGGACCACTTCTTTTTACATTGTAAAATAGAGCCAGAAGAGATGGGGGAGATTCTGAACAATTTCTTTTCTTCTGTATTCACTAAAGAGAAGGATATTGAATTGTGTAAGATAAGAGAAACAGGTAGTGAAGTTATGGAAACTATGATAATTAAAGAAGAGGAAGTACTGGAGCTTTTAAGGAATGTAAAAGTGGATAAGTCTCTGGGTCCTGACAGGATATTCCCTCGGACCTTGAGGGAAGTTAGTGTGTTAGGGGCTCTGACAGAAATATTTTAAATGTCATTAGAAACGGGGATGGTGCCGGTGGATTGGTGTATTGCTCATGTTGCTCCATTGTTTAAAAAGGGTTCTAAGAGTAAACCTAGCAATTATCGGCCTGTGAGTTTGACATCAGTGGTGGGTAAATTAATGGAAAGTATCCTTAGAGATGGTATATATAATTATCTGGATAGACAGGGTCTGATTAGGAACAGTGAAAATGGATTTGTGCGTGGAAGGTCATGTTTGACAAATCTTATTGAATTTTTTGAAGAGGTTACTAGGAAAGTTGACGAGGGTAAAACTGTAGACGTTGTCTATAAGGACTTCAGTAAGGCCTTTGACAAGGTGCCTCATGGGAGGTTGGTTAGGAAGGTTCAATCGTTAGGTATTAATATTGAAGTAGTAAAATGGATTCAGCAGTGACTGGATGGGAGATGCCAGAGAGTGGTGGTGGATAACTGTTTGTCAGATTGGAGGCCGGTGACTAGTAGTGTGCCTCAGGGATTTGTACTGGGTCCAATGTTATCTGTTATGTACAAACATGTACATTAATGATCTGGATGATGGGGTGGTAAATTGGATGAGTAAGTATGCAGATGATACTAAGATAGGTGGAGTTGTGGATAATGAAGTAGGTTTTCAAAGCTTGCAGTGAGATTTAGGCCAGTTAGAAGAATGGGCTAAAAGATGGCAGATGGAGTTTAATGCTGATAATTGTGAGGTGCTACATTTTGGTAGGACTAATCAAAATAGGACATACATGGTAAATGGTAGGGCATTGAAGAATGCAGTAGAACAGGGGGATCTAGGAATAATGGTGCATAGTTCCCTGAAGGTGGAATCTCATGTGGATAGGATGGTGAAGAAAGCTTTTGGTATGCTGGCCTTTATAAATCAGAGCATTCAGTATAGGAGTTGGGATGTAATGTTGAAATTGTACAAGACCTTGGTGAGGCCAAATGGCAGGAGGAAGAAGAGTTCGTATGAGGGGTGCGTGGGGTCCTTCATAATGCTGTTTGCTTTGCGGATGCAGCGTGTGGTGTAAATGTCTGTAATGGCAGGAAGCGAGACCCCGATGATCTTCTCAGTTGACCTCACTATCGGCTGCAGGGTCTCGCGATCCGAGATGGTGCAATTTCCAAACCAGGCAGTGATGCAGCTGCTCAGGATGCTCTCAATACAACCTCTGTAGAATGTGGTGAGGATGGGGTGTGGGAGATGGACTTTTCTCAGCCTTCTCAGAAAGTAGAGACGCTGCTGGGCTTTCTTTGCTATGGAGCTGGTGTTGAGGGACCAGGTGAGATTCTCCGCCAAGTGAACACCAAGAAATTTGGTGCTGTTAACGATCTCTATGGAGGAGTCATCGATATTCAGCAGAGAGTGGTTGCTCTGTGTCCTCCTTAAGTCAACAACCATCTCTTTTGTTTTGTTCACATTTAGAGACAGATCGTTGGCTCTGCACCAGTCCGTTAGCCGCTGCACCTCCTCTCTGTATGCTGACTTGATGTTCTTGCTGATGAGAGCCACCACGGTCATGTCATCAGCGAACTTGTTGATGTGGTTCGAGCTGTGTGTTGCAGCACAGTCGTGGGTCAGCAGAGTGAACAACAGTGGACCAAGCACACAGCCCCGGGGGGCCACCGTGCTCAGCGTGATGGCGTTGGAGATGCTGCTTCTGATCCGGACTGACTGAGTCCGGATCGGAAGCAGCATCTTTAGTCTCTTTAAAGATTTTTCTTTTTTGAAGCCATTCCCTCAGGACAGAGGATAACTTGCTTCCACCCTCCTTCGATGGATATCAAGGCATCTGATGAGGCCAGACTGGGAACTGCAGGTGTTTCTCCTGACAGGACATGAAGAGCCCAGTGAGATCGGCACTGTAGGAGCTGGTCCACTCCTTCTACCATTCATTCAGCGCCTCTCTGTGCTCTTGCTTCATGGACCCAAGGTTCTCAATAGCATCCTTTGAGCGGACATTGGTCAGAGGTTCCTGCGAATCAGTGGGACTGTTGCTTTTCTTTAAGGAAGCTTTGAGTACATCAGTGAATACTTTTGTCGGTCTGTTGGGCAATCTCTTCCACAGAGCAGAGCACGTTTCATTAGTCTGCGTTCAGACAGATGCACAATGTGATCTGCATTGTAGCTATAATTCCAGCATTTGTGGCGTTCCCAAAAACACAGATGTAACCCTAACTATAGTAACAACATGGGGATACATGGTCATGTCGTAGTTAGCATATCGCTTTACAGTGCCTGTGATTACTGATCAGGGTTCATTTCCTGCTGCAGCCTAAAAAGAGTTAGTTCATTCTCAGATGCTCTGGTTTACTCCCACATTCAAAGACATGTGGGTTATAGTTAGCAAGTGGTGGGCATGCTATGTTGGCTTCGGGATCTTGGCTGCACAGTGTATTTCTTGCTGGTTTGATTTGATGCAAATGATGCATTTCACTGTATGTTTTGATGTACGTGTGACAGATAAAGCGAATCTTTAGCTAACATTTCCATAAATGATTTATTTATTTGCAGAATTGAGAGTTAAGAGCAACAGGCAAGAAAATGGTGTTTAAGCCAAGATCCTATCAGCCATGACCTTTCTGAACGGAGGAAATGGCTTGAGGTGCCAAATGTCTGATGCTTGTGCATGTTCTTAACTGGTTCTAAAATGGCTTAAAGGAAGTTAGAACCCTACATCAGATACTTATGGCTTGCTGGAAAGAGTAACTTCGTTTACATTTAAAGGTTCATGTCTCCTTAAGTTGTCGCTTTGAAAGGAAAACATCACCTAAAGAAAAAGCTCAGGACACTTTTTAGAGCTGTTTTCCTGCTTCCCTAAGAGGACAGAGGAATCCTATTCCCTTCCAGAAAAGCTGAAACACTGGAGAAGAAGCAGGGAAATTTCCAGTTATTGAAACATATTTCAGATTTGGATGCACTCCATGTGTCATAACAATTTGGGTTAAAGCAAATATAATAAGAAGCTGGAAGAGCTCAGTGGGTCAGGCAGTATCTGTAGAGGGAGATTAATAGTCAACACTTCAAGTTGAGACCCCTTAGCTACACTGAAAGACTGAGGGGTAACAGCCAGGGTCAATAGGTGTGCAGAAGAGGTAGAACTTGAGCTGCCAATTGACAGGTAGATCCAGGTGAGGAGGGTGATAGGCAGATGGAGGAGGGAAGCGCTTAAAGAAGCTTGGAGAAGTGATGGATGGAGGCAACAAAAGGCTGCAGATGACGGAATCTGATTGGAAAGGAAGCATAATAAGGAGCGTAATAAGGGAGGTGCAGAGGGCAGGTTGCAATAGTGGGGGGGGGGGGCTAGTGAATGAAGTGTAGGTGACCCACTGCATTCCTCCATTTTCTCCTTCATTGTTCCATACTCCAGCATCTCCTGTTTCTTGTGTCTGCATTAAACCAGACATACCCATTTTCATACAACAGGAAATGCATGTTGAAATTTTAAAAAGGCCAATCTCAGTACAGATCATACCGTGTTTCTATAACACATCACACAATGGTCCTGGTATTGTTAGTATCCTGAATGTAGGAAACTACTGCAGTCCCTGTTGTGCTGTATCATTGCCTGGTGGACCATGTTATCAAGGCTTCAGCTTACGCTTCTTTGATTATCCACTTTGGACTTTGAGCATCTATCAAGTGTCCTTTTCATGAAGGTCATTGATGCCAA
Source organism: Mobula birostris (assembly GCF_030028105.1). Lineage (NCBI taxonomy): Eukaryota > Metazoa > Chordata > Chondrichthyes > Myliobatiformes > Myliobatidae > Mobula > Mobula birostris. Next base: position 25,615,942 of record NC_092387.1, on the reverse strand, counting down.
TTTAAATTAACGAGGTTACATTGGATGTGCCAGCAAAGACTCAAAATAGCTGAGGGGCCACGTCTGAAGCACATCCAGTTTCCAGCTTGGTATGAGCAGGAATTTCGGTTGGACTCAGTGCAAGGGCCAGGGACAGGGTGAGAGGTCAGATTCTCCACCAACTGATAAAACCAAGGATATTCAATGGGATCTCCTTCATCCAAGAACTTTGATTAGTAAGTGGGCAGCATTGTGGGAAAGTTATCACTGAACGTGGAAAGGCAAAAACTGATTTGGGATAGTGAAAAAAGCTTGTGGAATGTCCATAACCAAAGCACCGGAGAATATCAGGAGCTGTGCACGGACATAAAATTAGTGCAATTATTGGATTGTGACTAGGTGGTCTTGTCTTCTCAAACATAATCCAATCCTTAGTTCAAGGGTCATTACCCACAATAATATGTGTTCCTTCACTTGATGATCAAAACAGTCGGTAATACTGAAATGAAGTCTGGATGAGCTCTCTCTCTCTCTCTCTCTCTCACACACACACACACACACACACACACACACACACACACACACACACACACACACTCACTACCCCCACACATGCACACATGCACACATTCTCTCACACTCACACACACTCTCTCTCACACACATGTGCGCACACACACACTCATGCTCTCTCTCACACTCACACACAAATGCACACACACAGACTCACCACATCCATACACATATACACACAACACAGTGCATAAGACCATAAGGCACAGGAGCAGAATAAAGCCATACAGCCCATTCAGTTTGCTCCACTGTTGGATCATGGTTGATTTATTATCCCTCTCAATTCCATCCATCTGCCTCTCCCTTTAACCTTTGACATGCTTACTAATCATGAATCCATCAACTTCTGCTTTAAATATACCCAGTGACTTGGATTCCACAGCAACCTGTGATAATAAATCTCACAGAATCACCACCCACTGGCAAAAATACAATCCTCCTCATCTCTGTTCTAAATTAATCTCAGGGTTGTATGTGGTGAAATAAGTACTCTGATAATAAAGTTTACTTTGACTTTGACTGAAGGGAGCTGCAGTTTCCAGCACTTCTGTATACCATACAAACCCCATGCATGTTGAAGCTAAGTTAAAACATACCATTTAAACCGATACTCAAAAGTGTTTTGTTTGTCTCTGCTCTATAATTACTATTAATGTTTTCTATTATCTTATAATCTGTTGTGGGGCGTATCAAAGGTGGTGATGAATCAGCAAATGGGAGGAAGACTGAAAATTTGGCTGAGTTTTAACAACAACCTCTCACTTGATGTCAAGAAGACCAGGGAACTGATTTTAGACTTCAGGAGAGGGAAACCGGAGGTCCATAAGCCAGCATGCATTGGAGGATCAGAGGTGGAGAGGGTCAGTAACTTTAAATTTCTGGGTGTCACTATCTCAGCAGACCTGTCCTGGACCAATCATATAAATATTATTGTGAAGAAAGCATGATAGCACCTCTACTTCCTCAGGAGTTTGCAGAGATTTGGCATGTCATCAAAAACCTTGGCAAACTTCTATAGATGTGTGGTGGAAAGTGTGCTGACTGGCTGCATCATGGCCTGGTATGGGAACATCAATGCCTTTGAGCAGAAAATCCTACAAAAGGTAGTGGATTCAGCCCACTACATCATGGTAAAGCTCTCCTAACCATTGAGCACATTGACATGAAACATTGCCTTAGAAAAGCAGCATCCATCATCAAAGATCCTCACCACCCAGGTCATGCTCTTATCTCGCTGCTGCTATCAGGTAGAAGATACAGAAGCCTCAGGACTCGCCCCACAAGGTTTGAGAACAGTTACTACCCCTTAACCGTCAGGCCCCCACAAATTTTGAAAATCTTGGTTAGATTCAGAAATTGAACAACGAATCTTTTCTAAGTTTAGGCATGCCATAACATCCCGTAACCACTGAGCATGATTAGGCAGAACAGCATCCTTCCATTTAAACAAAAGTGCCCTCCTAGCCATTAGAGAGATAAAAGCCAGAATGTGCAGATCAGATGTCTTCAAAATGATATCTTTCCTTCCAACAATACCAAATAGAGCAGTCAAAGGATTAGGCTTAAAATTTACTTTTAAGAATACAGAAAAAGTTTGGAATACTTCCTTCCAATATTTTCCAAGACTTGGGCACATCCAAAACATATGAATAAATGAAGTTTCTCCATTGTTACACCTATCACAGTAGGGAGATATATCCATATAAAAACGAGATAACTTATCCTTGGTCCTATAAGCCCTATGAACGACTTTAAATTGTAGGAGGGAATGATGAGCACATAGCAATGAAGTATTAACCAATTTAAAATCTCATTCCAAGCTCCTTCAGAAATTGAAGTCTGTAAATCTTGTTCCCAAAGATTTTTAATCTTGTCTGAAGAATCATTTCTCAATTCCAACAATATATCATAAATATTGGATATTGAACCATTATAGAATTATCTAATATGTTCTTATCAGGTCTATTAGTAAATGTACATAATTGACATCACAGAAAATCTCTAATTTGTAAGTACTGAAAAAATGGGTTTTTGGTGAATTATATTTAGTTAACAATTGTTCAAACGAAGAAAGACTTCCTCCCACAAACAGGTCCCGAAAGCATGTATTGTCCAATCTTTCCCATTGTTTAAAGAATACATCAGTCATAGAAGGCTTAAAAAGTTTTAGAAAATGGGACTAGAAAGATTGAATCTCAATAAACCAAAGTGTTTTCTAAATTGTATCCAAATCCTCAAAGTATATTTGTCATGGTCCAGTCCTTGAAGTCCACATTCCGGTTCACGGTCCGGTCCATCGACCCTTGCTCCAGGCTTTCCTGTCTACCCTGTTTCTGTTCTTGTTGAGCTCTAATTGAGGCAGCTAATGCTCATTGGGGCTAGCTGCATAAATACCTTCAGAGACCAGGGCATGGCGGTTCTTGTCCTTACTCCTTGTATGCCTTCCTCTGCCTTCTGTTTCCTCGCCTGAAGCCTTGCCTTGTCTTGCCTCTAACTCTTGCCTCACCTGAAGTTCTCATTTCACCTTGCATTGCCTGAAGCCTTGCCTTGTTTTTCTGGTAACTCTTGCCTCATCTCGCCTGCAGTCTTGTCCTGGAGCCACCCTGTACCTAGCTCCCTTCCTGTCCCTTGCCTCTGCCGGGTAAGCCAGGCTGTCTTGCCGTTACCTGTGGTTGGTTCTGTCCCTTCCTGTCCCTTGCCTCCGCTAGGTAAGCCAGGCTGTCTTGCCGTTACCTGCGGTTGGTTCTGTCCCTTCCTAACCCTTACCTCCGTCAAGTAAGCCAGACCGTCTTGCCGTTACCTGTGGTTGGTTCTGTCCCTTCCTGTCCCTTGCCTCTGTCGGGTAAGCCAGGCCATCTTGTTGTTACCTGCGGCTGGTTCTGTCCCTTCCTGTCCCTTGCCTCTGTCGGGTGGTGATCAACACCCTGCCCAGGAGTACCACGCCCTACCCAGGAGTACCGTGCCCTGCCCAGGAGTAGCCTCCAGCCTCCAATCTCCAGCCAAGTCTCTAGCCTCTAGCCTCAAGCCTGAAAACTCCAGCCTCCTGCTTCCTGCCAAGCCTCGCCTCAAGTCTCTAGCCTCAAGCCTGAAGACTCCAGCCTCCTGTCTCCTGCCAAGCCTCACCTCGAGTCTCTAGCCTCTAGCCTCAAGTCTTAAGACTCCAGCCTCGTCCTGCCTGCCAGTCAAGCCTCGTCCTTACCTTGTTCTGGGGTCCGAGCCAGAGGCAAGACCCAGGTACTGGGTCCTTGTCCAGACTTGGAGTCCAAGCCCGGGCTCCTAGCTTTCTTGTCCAGTCCTGTTCCGGGTTCCCAGTTTTTGTGTCCATGTCCTTGCTTTCACCCTGTATCCTAGTCCTGTCCCTAGTCTTTCAGTGTCTGTGCCTTGCATTTGGGTCTGTTCCCAGCCACCGCCATATGACAATATTTGACTACCACATATTCTATTATCTTACTTAAGGATAAAGGAAGTGAAGATTCCAATAGAGAGATAATAGAAAATTTATTAATCAAGTTAGCTTCTAAAGAAACCCACCCGGGACAGTCCTCGTGGTTAATATAGTATAACCAAGATGTGAGATTCCGTATATTAGCTGCGCAGTATCAAAACCTAAAATTTAGTAAAGCTAAACCTCCATTCTTTTAAATTTTCTGGAGTTGGACTTTATTCAATCGAGCATGTTTATTTTTCCATATGTAGGAGGATAAAATGGAGTCCAGAGTGTCCAAAAAGGATTTAGGAATAAAAACGAGTAAAGCCTGAAAGAGGTATATAAATTTAGGTAAAACATTCATTTTAATAGATTTAATTCGGCCAATCATTGATAACGAAAGGGTTGACCAAGTTGATAATGTTCTTTTTATATAATTTAATAAAGTAAGAAAACTTTCTTTAAATAAGTGTTTATAATTCTTCGTAATTGTTACACCCAAATAAGTGAATTGGTTTCTTACAATTTTAAAAGGATAGTTAATATCAGTTAATTGCAAAATATTCAAAGGAAAAAGTTCACTCTTGTGTAGGTTCAGTTTATATCCAGAAAACTGACTAAAACCAGATAGTAAAGAAAGCACAGAAGTTTCTTCATTAGAAATGTAAAGTAATAAATCATCTGCATAAAGTGAAACTTTGTGGATAGTACCCTTCTGTAAAATACCGGCGATATGGTTAGATTCTCAAAAAGCAATAGCTAAAGGTGCTAAAGCCAGGTCAAAAAGCAAAGTTTTCAAAGGGCAACCTTGTCTGGTTCCATGTTGAAGTTTAAATGGTGTAGAATTCTGAGAATTAGTAAGAACCCGAGCAAAAGGGGATAAATACAGTAACTTAATCCATTGAATAAAGTTGGACCCAAAATTAAATTTTTCTAAGATTTTAAATAAATAATGCCATTCAACCCGATCAAAAGCCTTCTCAGCGTCTAAGGATATCACACACTCCAATATCTCCTTAGAAGGACGTTACATGCTCAAGGAGATCTGTTTTTTTTTGTGAGAATGATGTGATGGTCTTTTGGAGGTCACCTGATGTGATTTTCCCGCCGATGTGAGGTCATGTGATGACATGTGCCCCGTGACTATATAAGGGTTGACCCAGGTGACACAGTTAGTTTTTGAGTTTGTAGATTTCCAGGTAGAACTTGTTGTGCCTCAATTTTTGTTGCGTTTGTTTTTGTGACGCAGTTTCATTTTTAAAACAGTTGTACATTCTGTTGAAAGATTCCATATTACTTGGACTGGAAATTTGTGGCTGGAAGTGACAATTTGCTCAATTCCGACAGTTTTGAAGGGAGAGTGAAGAATTCATCGAAGTGAAGGATCGAGAGAAGTCGGCATCGTTTGGCAGTTTAATAAAGAATCGACCTTACTGAGTCTTCATTGGAGAGAACCTGAATCGAGATAACTCTTGCAAAAGGGCAATGAGTTCATGCAAAAAGGTGCTCTCTCTCTAAAAGGAATTTAAGGTCAGTCGATTTAAACTGTTTATTTTCGGCACCGGGAATCGATAAAGGTAAAGGTGCGCCTGTGAGGAAACCTTTCTCCAGAGAAGTCTCTTCCAATTGAAAGTGTAAAACCATTGGACTTTCGAAGTTATCACTTTAAGAACTGTATCTGACTGTATCGCTTTAAGAACTGTTTTCGCATTTAATGCTTTAAGAACCAGAGCCGAGTGGAGTTGGTGAACGGCTGCGTACCTGTTTAACCTCCGGTTAAAGTTTTCCTTTGTTTTTTTTTTCTTATCGTTTATACGTGTTTAATAAATGTTTGGTTGTTTTTATAAAACCGGTCTGGATTAATATTCATTGTTGCCGGTTACGTAACAAGGAGAATAAATAACACCTAATAATTGACAAATATTAAAATGAGAATATCAATTTTTAATAAAACCAGTCTGATCATCAGAAATGATAGATGGTAAGATATTTTCCATCTTACGAACCAGAACTTTAGATAAAATTTTAGCATCAACATTACGTAAGGAAATTGGTCTATATGAAGAACATTCAGCTGGGTTCTTATTTTTTTTAAGGATAAGCGAAATAGAAGCTTCGTAAAAAGATTGCAGCAACTTACCTGACTTAAAAGAATCTGAAAAAACTGAACGTAAATGGGGAATGAGCAAAAAAGAAAAAGCCTTATATAAAATTCTCCAGAAAATCCATCAGGACCAGAAGCTTTCACTGAATGCAATGAACGTACAGCCTCGGCTATTTCTTCGTGAGAGATACATTGATCCAACTGTTTTCAGTCAACAACAGAAAGGGTAGGGATATTTATTTGGTCTAAAAAGTTGTCCATTATAGTATTATCTTTAAGAAGATCAGAACTATAAAGTTTGGAATAATGTTCTTTCAAAGTATCATTTACTTCTAAATGATCAGTTGTCCTAATACCATTAGCTTTATAAATTTCTTTAATCTGTCATTTAGCACTAGAAGTTTTAATTTGGTTAGCCAATAATTTACCTGTTTTATCTCCATGAATATAAAATTGACTTTTATCCTTTAGGAGTCGAGTTTCAATAGGGAATGTTACTAAAAAATCATATTTAGCTTTAATTTCAACCCGTCTTTTATATACAACAGGATCTGAAGTCAAAGCATATTCTTCATCTAATTGTTTCAGCTGATTGGCTAAATTAATTTTCTCTTTATTAGCTTTTTTCTTAACACTTGCAGTATAAGAAATGATTTGCCCTCTAATATATGCTTTAAAGGCATCCCATATGACAAGGCTAGAAGTCTCCTCCACCGTATTTTCTTCAAAAATGAGAGTGATTTGCCTCTCCACGAACTTTAAGAAATCCTTGTCAGATAACAGAGTTAAATTAAAATGCCAGAATCTGTTTGAGGAAAACCAGGAAGGTTTATGGATAAAAGCACAGGAGCATGGTCAGAGATAGCAATCTCTTTATATTCACAAGATCAAACTAATCGAATCATTTGGTTATCAAGAAAAAAGTAGTCAATTCTGGAATACGTATGATGAACATGAGAGAAAAATGAATATTATCTATCTGTTGGATTTAAGAAATGCCATATATCAACAATACCACATTTCGTTAAAATGGATAAACGAAGCTGTTTTGTTAAGTGTCGCTGGTTTAGAAGAGGATCGATCTAAAACTGGGTCTAACCAGCAATTAAAGTCTCCTGCCATCACCAATGAATACACACTTAGGTCAGTCAAAAATGAAAAAAATCTCTCAAAGAATCCTGGATCATCGATATTTGGGGCATAAACATTGGCAAGTACCAACAATTTATTCTCTAACTTCCCTGATACTATAACAAATTGTCCATTAGTATCAGAAACAACCTTGTGTTGAACAAAAGGAACTGTATTTTCTATAAAAATCGAAACACCTCTAGCTTTGGGCCGAAAACTTGAATGAAAGTTTTTCCTCTCCATCGGCTAAAAAAGGCGTGAGTTATCAGAATTATGTGCATGTGTTTCTTGTAAAAAAAATAATTGGGACCTTAAATGTTTTAATATAGGCAAAAACCTTATTTTGTTTCAAAGGATGATTTAATCCTTTCACTTTAAGACTAAGTAATTTAGTATTATTATTCATTTTATTATTATTTAAAAAAGAAATTAAGAGGATAATCCTTAAGAAGATTAATAAAACTAAACAATGACCTATGAGATAAGAAAACCAAACAACAAGTTTGACTAAAAATCCTAAACAGCTTCTAAGAAAAAAACCCAAATACCCTCCCCCCTCCCAAAGAGAGAAAGTGGACACCTGCAACTAATGACGACATCACCCCAAAAATCCTGCTGGTTTAGCTCCAAATAAATTACAAGGTTAGAATATTCCAACCTAGTCAAGACAACAGATAATAAAGAGACAGTTAATTCTGGTATCAAAAACAAACTCTAGAAAAGTAAGTATAATATAAAATAATATGGACACACAGAATATTGGCTCATTAAAATCTTAATCTCAAAGTAAAACCTTACGAGGTTCTGAAAGAAAATTGACTACCAGATTCACCAGAGACAAAATACACAATTATTCATGTAAGTTTTTGTTAAACATCTCTAACATGACACTTTTAAACTTAACAAAGTAATAACACATTAAAGTCTTATTCTCCAAATAAATCTTTAAAACGTTCAAAAGGAAAGAGTTAAGTACAAAGTTTTGCAAAGGTAAAATAAACAGTTATTCATGTAACAAATAATAAGCAGTCACTTTACTGACTCTAAATATTCCTGAGCCTGGAGACTCAAATGGAACCATTTTTGCAAACCATCCTGCAGTCTAATTCTGAACTTCACCGGGTACCGTAAAGAAGGTTTAAACTCTTTTTTGTAGAACTCTGACATGACACTTTTGAACTTAGCACGTTCTCTCATAATCTCTGCTGAGAAACCTTCAACGATTCTGATCTTTTTTCCATTAAAGTCAATCATACCTTTCCGATGAGTTTCATGAATTATACGGTCCTTTGTTTGAAACTCATGAAAAGCGATTAGCACTGAATGAGGTTTGCTTGTAAACATTTTGTTCCCAGGTATTCTATGCACTCAGTCGATCATTGGTGTCAATTTTAAAATATCTGGAAATAACTGAACCAGAAAGTTTGCAAAAAATTCCGTAGGACGATCGGCTTCGGTTGACTCTTCAAGACCAAAAATTTGTACATTATTCCTTCTACTTCAGTTTTCTAAATCAATAATCTTCTGTATTAGTTCGTTGTTAACCTTCGATTGTTTTTCATAACGCTTTTGCATGTCGTCCATTTTCTCATCTAGAATTGACAGGATTTCTTCATTCTCTTTTATTCATTTATCGTGCTCAGTTAGGGTTTATTGAATAGAATCCAGTTTTGTGCTTAATTGCTTAACTTCAGAGCCAAGTTGTTGAAACTCTTCGGAGGATTCTTTTCTGAATCGCTGCAATTCCTCAGACGCCTCCTTTCAGTGCTTTTGCATCAATTCAATAATAGAATTCAAAGATGTAGAAGAATCTTCTTTTTTACCTTTAGCAGTTCTCGTAGTCATAGTGTCAGATCAGGTTAGAAAGTAGGAGAGGTAAACTAGGAGTGGCTGTAAAATGCTGCTATTCCATCCACCGCCAACAGGAAGTCCCCATGTATGTACTTTGATAATAAAATTTACTTTGAACTTTTGAACTTTGAAGGCACTAAACGGCAACTCCTTTGCTTGCATCTTCGGAAACAGCTCTATTTCCATCTTTAATATCTTTATTTTTCCTTTTCTTTTGAAGACCCTGAACTGGAGATACAAGTGACTTCGGTTCTTTGTGGGAATTGGACCTGTTCTCGGGGTTTTAGGACTGGCTGATGTTCGGCATGCCAAAGGGTAGGCCTGAGAGGCAGCCTAGTGTTCGGAAGCTTAAGATCTCGGGGCTCTGGAGATGGGCAGATCGAGAGTCAGTGTCATGGCAGGAGACCTGTGTGTCATTGGGGAGGCTGGAAAACCTTTCACTGTGGGTCCGAAGACCCGAGATCTTTGCAATCTTTGAGCACAGATCTCATAAGAAGCGACAAAACAGACTTTTTAACATCATAAACCAGCAAGTTGTTGTTATGTCTCCCACTTGCTGTAAAAATGGGGGGACGCCCCCCTCTCCCTTATTAGGGAGAGAGAGAACCTTTGGGTTGCTGAATACCAGGTGAATTGCGATAGTCTTTGGGGTAACTGTAAGGTCTGTGCCTTTGCTGTCACTTAGCTCACACTTGTGCTCGGTAACGGGTGCGTTTTTTGTTTTGCCAGTGGGAGGGGATTGTTGCTCACCACCTCTTATGTGCGAGGGGGGGTAGCTAGGGGGGGGACTTTTAGGGTTCTCACGTTTAACTGTCATTCATTCTTGGGGCACTTCTCTGTTTTCGTGGATGTTTTGCGAAGAAAAAGCATTTCAGAATGCATATTGTATACATTCCTGTGACATTAAATTGAACCTTTGAACATGAAAAATTCAAATAATGGTATTGTTTAATTAAAATAAATGATTCATTTCAATGGCTTCTGAATGTTCATTGGAGGCATTTGGAGGCATTTGAATGGGCCTTCAACAGCAGAAGTTGTCAGAAAAGTCATCAGAGCAACCTGGGATCCACTGTCTGAGGCCTGATGTTTGTATTATAAATGCACTTATTATTTGTGGTAATATTACTTTATCTTTTACAGTATGTGTGTAACTAATAGGTACCTTGGTCCAGAGGAACATTGTCTCATTTGACTGTATACATGTGTACGGTTGAATGACAATAAACTGAACTTGATCTTGAACTTCAATGACCACCCCCTCTACTGTGGTGGTTGTGGCAGTGTTGAACTGTTTGATGCAAGGGTAGACCAGGACCATTGAGGTCCTGTAAAAAGAGAACACGTGTTGCTATCTGTGCCCAGCAGAACCCACTTTCTTGTGTCCCCTTTGCTCATTACCCAGAAATACAAGAAATTCAGTGAATAACTGGTGACATTTGAAATTAAGCTGCATCCAATGTTGAGACACTAATCATGACTGAACAATCTGAGAATGAAGTTGTCATTGAAGTATGGGGAGCAATAGCTTCAATCCACCTCTCACTGCTTTAAGGGGACTGGTGAACATTTTGTTGGAATTGCTGTACTCCTTTTGATGATGGTGTTAGGGAAAGAACAGCACTGATGCCCATCTCAGTTTACTTGGGGTCTGGGAGAGAAGCATGTTTAGTGTCATAGAGCAATATATATCACAGGGAAAGAGGCATTTTGGCCCATCTTGTCTAGGCTGACCATTGACCTCCCACATAATCTAATTTTCTGAACCAGCCTACTATATGAGACCTCATCAAAGGCCTTGAGGAAGTTTATATTGACAATGTTCACCTCTCTGACATCTTCAGTCATGATTAATTCATTATTTTATTTAGAGATTCAGTCTAATAACAGGCCTGACCAGGCCAATTGACATGCGCTGCCCAATTACACTCATGTGACCAACTAATTTGGATATCTTTGGAATGAGGGAGGGATCCAGAGCACCCAGAGGTAACACAGACAGTTACTAGGAGAACATACAAACTCTTTACAGACAGCACTACAGTTGAACCTGGGTTGCTGGTGCTGTAATCTGCTTGGCAATATCTTCACAAAATTCAAATCTTTGCAACACTTTTTCTCATGACAATTCTTAATTGGTCCTTGTCTCTCCATATTCAGTGATAACCTTCTGACAAAGTTGCTCTCTTGCTAAGGAAAGTATGTGGAACATGGATACCCTGGTAAACAGCTTGGATAACTTGCTATATTGTGTTCTATTGTCCATGCATCCAAAATCCATGGGGTGTGCCAGGGAGTGGCAAAGATGGGGACAGGGAACCGAAGAACTGCAGTGATGCTGTGCTTAATGGTCATGACCACGTTGACAAACACAATCCACCACATTTAAGATTCACCATCCATATTCACAAGCTTTCTATCTTATGACCATCAGCACACCCTGCCCGCTCTCCCCTGGTGTGTTGAGTTTGAGTCAGTTGTCGTTGCTCCTGCACTAATGCAAGTGGACTTGGGCAAGTTTTTACTCAGAACATTGAACAGCACAGAACCGAATCAAGCTCCCAGCCTGCAATGTCGATGTCAAGCACTTTGCTTATTAAAACAAAAAATTCTGTCTGTCTACCATACCCACTCTATGTCTCTCAAAATTTTATAAATTTCTATCATGTCTCTCCTAAGAATCCGATGCTCCATAGAAACAACCCAAATTATTACAACTTCTCCATATCACTCTAATCCATGCAATATCTTGATAAACCTCCTCTGCAGCCTCTCCAAAGCCTCCACATTCTTCCTGACTTCTTATATTCCTTTTGCATATTCATTGTTTTTGAAAGTTATTTTTAACAACCCCTCAAGGCTTTTATCCACTCTGTTAATCGATAAATTGCTCAATATTCTACACTGGTTGGGGAGGGAATGTCGACTCAGACCATGAGAGCCCTGCGTCGGGCATTTTCATGCCTTACAAGGCGCAGATTGGAAGTCTGTGTGGGGCACCACTCCTCGCACAGACACTAGAGCAATGTGTGGTTAAGTGCCTTGCTCAAGGACACAAACACGCTGCCACAGCTGAGGCTCGAACTAGCTACTTTCAGATCACTAGACGAATGCCTTAACTACCTGGCCACATGCCCAACACAACTGGTTGCCACGACAATACAGACAAGGGGAGAATAGGTACCTATTGTATCAAAGGCAAATCACCAGCAATGCTTTCAAAATGCTAAATCTTATCTTTTAATTATTCAAAAATAGAAACATTTCCATCATATTCCGTGGTAGCATTCAACTTAAGTGTTCTTTTTTCATTGACAAGGTCTATTGCAGGCTTTATATAAATACAAAGTGGATTGGTTAGAGAATCTGATGCACAGTTCACCAAGAAGATAACAGGATTAATTTGCTTCAACTATCTTTTAGAGTGGGCGACATAAGTCTCTTCATAAAGCTATTTTTCTCTAGTTCAGTAAAGCAAGATAAACTTATTGCTATAAAATTCTTGCATTTGCAATTGAGCATGCACTTATTCTTATCAGCAGTTTCCAATGGAACCCTCATAATGTTTCAGAAATGGTTGACTTACACTGGGTCTGCACTACCTTAAAATTTTCTTTGCATGCACTTAGCAGCCTCGAAAGGATCAGCGAACTAAAGTATTCGTACTTGCATCCATTACAAGCAAGGAAAACAGGGGCTTATGTTTCCAGTCCGCATGCTAAGTATTGAACATACTGATATCTTGATGGAGAGATGAGTCAGTAAGATGTTAGATGTTCTTACTAGGTTATAGAGGAACTATTTCTTGATTATAAGAACTAAGTTTAAAACTGGAGCTGGAGTTTCAAGTTCGAAGTTCAAAGTTTAAAGTAAATTTATTATCACTGTATATGTTACTGCACACTGATCTGAGATCTATTTTCTTGCAGGCATTCACAGAAAGAGGTAGCTCAGGGGATTGTGGAGGCATTAATTATCAACTTTCAAGAAACACTGGATTCTGGAATGGTTCTGGAGGACTAGAAATTTGCAAATGTCACTCCACTTTTTAAGAAGGGAGGGAGGCAGAGGAAAGGAAATTATCGGCAAGTTAGCCTGACTTCAGTGGTTGGGAAAATGTTGCAGTCCATTACTAAGGATGAGGTTTCAAGATACTTGTAGGCACCTGATAAAATAGGCCAAAGTAAGCATGGTTTCCTTGAGGGGAAATCTTACCTGATAAATTTGTTGGGATTCTTTGAAGAAGTGACAGACTGGATAGGTAGAGGAGAGTCAGCGGATATTATTTACTTGGATTTTCAGAAGGCTGCATATGTGCAGTGAGGAGTGGTTAACCTTCACCTTTCTGAAGTCCACATTTATCTCTTTGGTATTCCCAGTTGGGACTAAAGTTGTTGTACTCACACTATTCTACTAGCCGCTCTACCTACTCTCTGTATGCCATCTTGTCATTGTTCATGATGAGGCCATCTACTGTTGTGTTATCAGCAGTATCAATGATTTGGTTTGAACAGGATCTAGCCATGAAGTCCAGGATCCAATTGCAGAGAGAGGTGTTGAGACCTAACAAAGACAGTTTACCCACCAGATTCTGAGGTGATGTTCAATGTGGGGCAATCACATTAAAGCCTATCAAAAATTGAAAGGCCTACATAGAGTGGGGGGATGTGGAGAAGTTGTTTTCTGTGATGGGTGAGTTCTGGACTAGAGGGCACCAGCCTCAGAATTGAAGGACATCCATTTACAACAGAGTTAAGGAGAAATTTCTTAGGCTAGAAGGTCGTGAATCTGTGAAATCCATTGCCAAATACAGCTATGGAGGCCAAGTCTATGAGTACATTTAACGCAGAAGTTAATAGGTTTTTGATTAGTCAAAGCATCAAAGGTTATGGGGAGAAGGCAGCAGAATGGGTTTGAGAGGGATAATAAATCATCCGTGATGGAATGGTAGAGCAGACTCTTTGGGCCAAATGGACTAATTCTGCTCCTAAGACCTAAAATACAATCAAAACAATGAAATACTACACACAAAGACTAACAAACAAGCAACGTGCAAAAGAAGTCAAACTGTGCAAATACAAAAACTAATAATAATAAATAAATAAGTAATATGAGAACGTAATTTGTAGAGTCCTTGGATGTGATTCCATAGGTTGTTGAAATCAGTTCAGAGCTGAGGTGAGTGAAGTTATCCACATTGGTTCAGGAGCCTGCTGGTTGAAGGGTAATAACTGTTCTTGAATCTGGTGCTGTGGGATCTAAGGTTCCTGTAGCTCCTTCTCAATGGCAGAAGAGCAAGAAGAGATAAACCAGAACTTAAAATCTTCCACAAGCAGCATGGTGATCAGACTGGCTGCATTCTGGCCTGAATGGCAATTCCAATGTATAAGAGCACGAGACTGCAGAGAGTTGTGGACATTGCCCTATCCTTCATGAACACAGCACTCCGCACTTCTGAAAGCATCTACATTTATTATCAAGGTTCCCTAGCACTGCGGTTACACCCTCCTTTCACTACTACCATCAGACAGGAGGGTAGAGAAGTCTGAAGACTCACATCACTCAGTTCCGATGCAGCAACTTCCCTACATCCCATTCTTGACCTACACAGCCCTAAGCTTATCTCAACAATGGACCATCTCGAGCAGTACCATGTGCCTGCCTCTGATTGTGTTTTTTTGCACCTATGTACTATTTTGCCCAGTTGTTTATTCCAATGCCTTGTATAACTTATGTTCCTTCTGCAATCTGAACTATGTGTTGTGATGCTGCTGCAAATAAGCTTTTCATTGTTTTGTACCTCACTGTACTTGTACCTTTGACAAAAAAAGCTCAAATTGACTTGATAATTGGAACGCAATTGTGCCAGACCAAAGTACAAAGTAAATCTATTATCAGAGTACATACCTGTCACCACATACATACCTGAGGTTCTTATTCTAACAGCATACTTTGTACTTTGTACATTGTCAATAGTTGAACAAAACAATGATCTAACATATGAGGAGTGTTTGATGGCTCTGGGCCTGTACTCGCTGGAGTTTAGAATGAGTGGGGATATCCAAATAAATCCAAAGGGTTTCTACAGTTATGTTACTGGCAAAAGGATAGTGAGGGATAAAATTGGTCCCTTGGAGAATCACAGTGGACAGCTATGTGCGGAGCCAAAAGAGATGAGGGAGATTTTGAACAATTTCTTTTCTTCGGTATTCACTAAGGAGAAGGATATTGAATTGTGTAAGATAAAGGAAACAAGTAGGGTAGTTATGGAAAGTATGACAATTATAGAAGAGGAAGTGCTGGCACTTTTAAGGAATATAGAAGTGGATAATTCTCCGGGTCCGGACAAGATATTCCCTAGGACCTTGAGGGAAGTTAGTGTAGAAATAGCAGGGACTCTGACAGAAATATTTCAAATGTCATTAGAAACGGGGATGGTGCCAAAGGATTAGCATATTGCTCCTGTGGTTTCATTGATTAAAAAGGGTTCTAAGAGTAAACCTGGCAATTATCGGGCTGTGAGTTTGACATCAGCGGTGGGTAAATTGATGGAAAGTATTCTCAGAGATGGTATATATAATTATCTGGATAGACAGGATCTGATTAGGAACAGTCAACATGGATTTGTGCGTGGAAGGTCATATTTGACAAATCTTATTGAATTTTTTGATGACGTTACTAAGAAAATTGACGAGGGTAAAACGGTGGATGTTGTCTATATGGACTTCAGTAATGCCTTTGACAAGGTTCCACATGGAAGGTTAGTTAGGAAGGTTCAATCGTTAGGCATTAATATGAAAGTAGTAAAATGGATTCAGCAGTGGCTAGATAGGAGATGCCAGAGAGTAGTGGTGGATTACTGTGTGTCAGATTGTAGGATGGTGTGTAGCAGTGTGCCTCAGGGATTTGTACTGGGTCCAAAGTTGTTTGTCATATATATTAATGATCTGGATGATGGGGTGGTAAATTGGATTAGTAAGTATGCAGATGATACTAAGATAGGTGGTGTTGTGGATGATGAGGTAGGTTTTTAAAACTTGCAGAGAGATTTAGGACACTTAGAAGAGTGGGCTGAAAGATGGCAGATGAAGTTTAATGCAGAAAAATGTGAGGTGCTACATTTTGGTAGAACTAATCAAAAGAGGACATACATGGTAAATGGTAGGGCATTAAAGAATGCTGTAGAACAGAGGGATCTAGGAATAATGGTGCATAGTTCCCTGAAGATGGAATCTCATGTGGATAGGGTGGTGAAGAAAGCTTTTGGTTTGCTGGCCTTTATTAATCAGAGCATTGAGTATAGAAGTTGGGATGTAATGTTGTATTTTTATAAGGCATTGGTAAGGCCAAATCTGGAGTATTTTGTACAGATCTGGTCACCAAATTATAGGAAAGATGTCAATAAAATTGAGAGAGTACAGAGGAGGTTTACTAAAATGTTGCCTAGGTTTCATCTCCTAAATTACAGAGGAAGGTTGAACAAGTTAGGTCTTTATTCTTTGGAGCATAGAAGGTTGAGGACTTGATAGAGGTGTTTAAAATTATGAGGGGGATTGATAGAGTTGACGTGGTTAGACTTTTTCCATTGAGAGTGGGGAAGATTCAAACAAGGGGACGTGGGTTAAGAGTTAGAGGACAAAAGTTTAAGGGTAACATGAGGGGGAACTTCTTTACTCAGAGAGTGGTAGCTGCGTGGAATGAGCTTCCAGCAGTAGTGGTTGTGGCAGGTTCTATGTTGTCATTTAAAGTTAAATTGGATAGATATATGGACAGGAAAGGAATGGAGGGTTATGGGCTGAGTGCAGGTTGGTGGGACTAGGATAGGGTAAGAGTTCGGCATGGACTAGAAGGGCCGAGATGTCCTGTTTCCGTGCTGTAACGGTTATATGGTTATATGGTTATATCATTGAAACCTCTCAAATAGGCGGGCATGGAGAGGATGTTTCCAATAGAGGGGCAGTCTAGGACAGAGGGTACAGCCTCAGAATAGAAAGATGCTCCTTTGAAAGACAGATGAATTTCTTTTGCCAGATAGCAGTAAATCTGTGGAATTCATTGCCAAAAATGGCTGTGGAAGCCAAGTCACTGGGTATAATTAAAGCCAAGTTTAAAGATTCTTGATTAGTAATGGTGTCAAAGGTTATGAGGAGGAAGCAGAGAATGGGGTTGAGAGGCAAAATAAATCATTCATCTAGAAGATTATGATGCATGGCATCCATGGTAAAGTTGCAGTTTAGATTCAGAGCTAGCTTACCCATAGAAGACAGATGGTAGTGGCTCAAAGGTTCAAAGGTCCATTTATTATCAAAGTAATACAACTCTGAAATTCTTCTTCTCCAAATAGCCACAGAACCATGAAATAAAAGAAAGGCAGCACAATATTCAACACCCAAATCCCCCCTCCCTGCACAAAAAATGAACAAAACGGAATTTGCTCATCGACCCCCCCCCACCCCGAATCTCCCCCACCCGCACAAAAATAAAAGAGAAGGATCGGGCAAAAAATACCAAATACTAAAAAAAAATCCCTAAGACTGAGAAAAGTCGATAAACCAAGTTGCAGAAAACCTGGGCTACATTCTCCAGGCACAGTGGCAGGATCTCCCAGAGTGATCCTCAGCTATCAAAGGCTGTCAGCCGGAGCTCACCTTTCACATTTGCCTTGATGTTTCAATCTACCACATCGCTTTTTTGGCAGACAATGGAAGCTTTGATCAGTGAAATGGAGTCAAACATCAGCTGTCCTGTGGCCTGCCCACCTTGAGGTTCGCGCATGCTAACTCTACAGCCTGGAATCCTCTCAGAGGTTGCAGAGCGCTGAAATACCCAAACGATCTCCAAACAGCAAATCACAGGCCCCAACAGTTCCAGAATCACATCCAAGATGAAAAACAAATGTAAAATACATAAAGAAGGGAAATACATGGTTTCAGGATCTATCCAGGAGATGTCAACTGACGGGACTTATTGTAGCTGGAGGTCTGTAGTTACTGAAGTTCTGCACGGATCTGTACTGAGATCTCTGCTTTTTTGTGATGTCTATAAATGACATGAATGAAAATGTAGATGAGTGGGATATTGAGTCTCTAGATGATTAGTGATGTTGTGAATACCACAGAAAACTGCCAAAGAATACAATAGGATATAGATCAATTGCAGATATGGGCAGCGAAATGGCAGATGGAGTTTAATTTAACCTGACCAAGTATGAAGCTTTGGACCTTGGTAGGTTAAATATGAAGAGACACAACAGAGGGATCTGGGGGTCCAAGTTCAGATTTCCCTGAAAAAGTGATTCCATAGGTTGATAGGATGGTTAAGAAGGTATATGGCATGCTTGTCCTTTATTAGTTGAGGTACTGAGTTCAGGAGTCAGGACATTATGTGGCTGATTCATAAAAGTATAGTTAGACTATATCTGGAGTATTGCATGTAGTTCTGGTCACCCCATTATAAAAAGGATGTCAAAGCTTTGGAGAGGGTGTAGAAGAGGTTTACAAGGATGCTGTCTGGATTAGAGGTCATGTCCTGGAATGAAGTCTGGACAAACTTGTGTTGTTTTCTTTGGAGCATAAGTGACTGAGAGGGAGATCTGATAGAGGTTTATAACATTATGAGAGCCATGGATAGAATAGACAGACAGTATATTTTTCCCAGGGTTGAAATGTCTAACACCAGAGGGCATACATTTAAGGTGAGAAAGGGTAATTTCAAAGGAGTTGTGAGGGACAAGCTTTTTACACACAGAGTGGCGGGTCCCTGGAATGTGCTGCCTGGAGCTGTGGTAGAGGCAGAAACATTAGAGACTTTTAAGAGACATTTAGATAGGCATGTGAATGTGAGGAAAATGGAAGGATATGGACATTGTGTAGGCAAAAGGGATCAGTTTAGTTGGGCATTTGATTACTAATTTAATTGGTCTGGCATAACTTTGTGGTCTGAAGGGCCTGTTCCTGTACTGTTCTATGTTCTAAATCAGCCATGATTGAATAGTTCGGCAGACAAAATGAATTGAATGGGCTGGTTCTGCTCTTATTTCTGATGGTCTTATAGTCTTATGATCAGATGAGATATTACTATAGACATTCTATCTACTCTCTTGGATGGAGATAGATGATCCTATGGAGGGAACTGAAAGAAGAGCCCAATTATCACTGATGTTAGCATTGGAATTGGTTTATGCTTGTCACATGTGCCAGGATACAGTGAAAAACAATTTCTGCATGCCATTCGTAAGTACATTGAAGCTGAAAGAAGAAAGCAGAGTGCAAAATATAAGATTAAAGCTACAGAGAAAGTGTCGTGCAAAGAAATAAGGTGCAGGGGCCTTGATGAGGTTGATTGGGAGGTTAATAATTTATCTCTAGTGTATGAGACATCTGTTTAAGAGTCTGATATCACCTAAACACATGTCGTTCTGGGGCAATCCTTTTCTTCCACTCTGGATTTATGGCTTTGAGGTATCTAGAATTTGTTTCTTAATGTGTTTTTTTTTGCTGGACATTGTCTCTGTAAAGTGACTATCATTTCAAAGTAGCTAACTATTTCTATAGTAACAACAATTTCAAAAAAATTGTTTGCAACTCCTTTGGTTCACCCTGAGGGAGATGACAATGGAATGATAGAAAAAAGCCCTTTTTTGTCAGTTTCTTCTGACATTTTGAAGGCATTTCCACCTAGTGAGGAAAGGCTTCAATGGGCAACATTTGACATTCTCTGGAGACTTTACACAATGTTAAAATTCCAGGGCAATCTTCTCTTGAAACAACTCTTTATTGATCTGACAGAGCCTCAACTGTTGATAAATCATTTATACAAACATTTTCGAAATTGTAGCCGAGGGCTTTTTTTATACTGGTGCTACAAAGCACCACAAATGACCATCTCCCGTTGGGGAATCGAGACAATGCACTTAAATCATTGTTGTCTGACTTAGAGGCCAAAATGACAAGGCCATTAGCTTTCATGAGGAATATTGGGATGAATAGAACAGATTCCAAGAGATAGTGTTCTTTAACCAGTATATACAGGCACATAAGTAAACCAATTTACATACATGCACGTACACATACACACACACACACACACACACACACGTACACTAAGGTGTGTGTGAGCAGGCATGCATGATACATTCTTATGAGGCAGGATATGGGTAAAAGAAAACATGAGGAAATCTGCAGATGCTGGAATTTCAAGCGACACACAAAAAAGTTGCTGGTGAATGCAGCAGGCCAGGCAGCATCTCTAGGAAGAGGTACAGTCGACGTTTCGGGCCGAGACCCTTCGTCAGGACTAACTGAAAGAAGAGCTAGTAAGAAATTTGGAAGTGGGAGGGGGAGGGGGAGATCCGAAATGATAGGAGAAGACAGGAGGGGGAGAGTTGGAGCCAAGAGCTGGACAGTTGATTGACAAAAGGGATATGAGAGGATTATGGGACGGGAGGCCTAGGGAGAAAGAAAAGGGGGAGGGGGGAAGCCCAGAGGATGGGCAAGGAGTATAGGAGTATAAGGAGAAAAAGGAGAGAGAGAGAGAGGGAGAGAGAAAGAGAGAGAAAATATATATAAATAAATAACGGATGGGGTACGGGGGGCATTAACTGAAGTTAGAGAAGTCAATGTTCATGCCATCAGGTTGGAGGCTACTCAAACAGAATATAAGATGTTGTTCCTCCAGCCTGAGTGTGGCTTCATCTTTACAGTAGAGGAGGCTGTGGAGAGACATATCAGAATTGGAATGGGACGTGGAATTAAAATGTGTGGCCACTGGGAGATCCTGCTTTCTCTGGCGGACAGAGTGTAAGTGTTCAGCGAAACGGTCTCCCAGTCTGCGCTGAGTCTCGCCACTATATAGAAGGCCGCATCTGGAGCACCGGACACAGTATATCACCCCAGCCGATTCACAGATGAAGCATCACCTCACCTAGAAGGACTGTCTGGATCTTATTTTGTCATGAGTTTTTACTATTAGAACGCAATAGAATGCAGTTGTGGGGGCAGATTGTTAGAGGATGTTTATCTTGGGGATATGTTAGGGAGGGTACCCCTCAATGTGCTTCCAAATTCACTTTTATGTGTTTTTAAGTTTCCTCTTCTTTTAAATGTGGTTCTTTACTATTGGAGCCTGTGATCTAGAGTTTAATGGCCGATTAAACGAACTGGTGCTTTGCTGTCTCTGATGAGGTTCTAGGAGGCAAGCAGCCTTTAGGACAAGAATCTTGAAGCCCATGAGTCACTCAATTTCACACTGATCTCACCGATTAAATCTTTGAGGAAGAATGGAAGGCAAGCAAGTGTTCAGTGCCATCTGCCAGCCTCTCGCTCGCTGCTACCAGAGGAAGGTGTCTGCGTGCGACAGTCTCTCTCTCTCTCCCTCTGACTCACTGCTTCTGCGGGAAGGACTCTGCATTCAAATGGTCTCTCCATCTTCTTCGTGCTGTTGGAGGGTGGGGCTGAAGTTCTGGGTCTGCGGTTTGTGGATTAGACTAACGAACACTGAGCTGAACTGAAGATGGACTCTTCCAATATTGTGTTTTATTTTCTGTTTTCACTTGTTCTTTCTTGTTGCTGTTTGCGCGATTTGTTTTTTGTGCGTGGGGGAGGGTTGATATTCTTGTTGCTGTTCGCACGATTCATTTTTTTTGCACCGGGAGATGATGTTTTTCTTTGAAAAGGTTCCATGGTTTTCTTTGTTTTGTGGCTGTCTGTGGAGAAGATGAATCTCAAGGTTCTATACTGCATATATACTTTGATAATAAATGTACTTTGAATCTTTGAACAAATGTTCCTGAATTTGGGTGGTTTCTCAGTTGAGTGATCGGTTTCACAAGATTGATTGAATTTTGGTGATTTAGAAAAGAAAGAGCTTTATTTGTCACAGGTACATCGAAACATTGAGGCATACAGTCAAATGCATTGTTTGCATCAACAATTCTGTGTGGGGTTAGCCTGTAAGTGTCACCTGCTTCCTGCAACAACCATAGCCTGGCCACAACCTACTAATCCTTACTGTTACTGTATGTCTTGTAACTTCAAAACATTCAAACTAATTGAAAGGAAGACATAGGAGACCAAAATGTGAGTGTAACTTTGAGTTAGACTTTAAGCAAGGTGTGCACGTATTATGTGGTAGTGTGATAATGTATGCAATTCATGTCATAGTCATAGTAATACTTTATTGATCCCGGGAGAAATTGGTTTTCGCTACAGTTGCACCATAAATAATTAAATAGTAATAAAACCGTAAATAATTAAATAGTAATATGTAAATTATGCCAGGAAATAAGTCCAGGTCCAGCCTATTGGCTCAGGGTGTCTGACCCTCCAAGGGAGGCGTTGTAAAGTTTGATGGCCACAGGCAGGAATGACTTCCTATGACGCTCTGTGTTGCATCTCGGTGGAATGAGTCTCTGGCTGAATGTACTCCTGTGCCCACCCAGTACATTATGTAGTGGGTGGGAGACATTGTCCAAGATGGCATGCAACTTGGACAGCAACCTCTTTTCAGGCACCACCGTCAGAGAGTCCAGTTCCATCCCCACAACATCACTGGCCTTACGAATGAGTTTGTTGATTCTGTTGGTGTCCGCTACCCTCAGCCGGCTGCCCCAGCACACAACAGCAAACATGATCGCACTGACCACCACAGACTCGTAGAATATCCTCAGCATCGTCCGGCAGATGTTAAAGGACCTCAGTCTCCTCAGAAAGTACAGACGGCTCTGACCCTTCTTGTAGACAGCCTCAGTGTTCTTTGACCAGTCCAGTTTATTGTCAATTCATATCCCCAAGTATTTGTAATCCTCCACCATGTCCACACTGACTCCCTGGATGGAAACAGGGGTCACCGGTACCTTAGCTCTCCTCAGGCCTACCACCAGCTCCTTAGTCTTTTTCACATTAAGCTGCAGATAATTCTGCTCACACCATGTGACAAAATTTCCTACCATGGCCCTGTACTCAGCCTCATCTCCCTTGCTGATGCATCGAACTATGGCAGAGTCATCAGAAAACTTCTGAAGATGAGAAGACTCTGCGCAGTAGTTGAAGTCCAAGGTGTAAATGGTGAAGAGAAAGGGAGACAAGACAGTTCCCTGTGGAGCCCCAGTACTGCTGATCACTCTGTTGGACACAGAGTGTTGCAAGCACATGTACTGTGGTCTGCCAGTCAGGTAATCAAGAATCCATGACACCAGGGAAGCATCCACCTGCATCGCTGTCAGCTTCTCCCCCAGCAGAGCAGGGCAGGTGGTGTTGAACGCACTGGAGAAGTCAACAAACATGACCCTCACAGTGCTCACTGGCTTGTCCAGGTGGGCGTAGACACGGTTCAGCAGGTAGACGATGGCATCTTCAACTCCTAGTCGGGGCTGGTAGGCGAACTGGAGGGGATCTAAGTGTGGCCTGACAATCTACTAATCCTTACTGTTACTGTATGTCTTGTAACTTCAAAACATTCAAACTAATTGAAAGGAAGACACGGGAGACCAAAATGTGAGTGTAACTTTGAGTTAGACTTTAAGCAAGGTGTGCACATATTACGTGGTAGCGTGATAATGTATGCAATTCATCTATTTATACATATAACTGGTAATGAATTATTTAAGTTAAGAAGAATACTTCATCAACCAATATATATACACAAGATTACTCAAATACTAAATATTAAGGGATCTGGGGCTTTACTCTTTGGAGAGAAAGAGGATGAGAGGAGACATGATAGAGGTAAACAAGATATTAAGAGGAATAGATAGAGTGGATAGTCAGTGCCTCTTCCCCAGGACACCACTGCTCAATACAATGGGACATGGCTTTAAAGTAAGGTGTGTGAAATTCAAGGGGGATATTAGAGGACGGTTTTTCACTCAGAGAGTGGTTGGTGTGTGGAATACACTACCTGAGTCAATGGTGGAGGCAGATACACTAGTGAAATTTAAGAGACTACTAGACAGGTATATGGAGGGATTTTCGGTGGGTGGTTATATGGGAGGCAGGGTGTGAGGGTTGCACAGCAACATGGGCCAAAGGGCCTGTACTGTGCTGTACTATTCTATATTCTATACACTCCTCTCTGCCTAGCTATAAGCTCCAACTCAGTATAGAATGCACCTCTATACACAGTATATAATATAACTGCTATATAGACATATACAGAAAAGTAAATTTTAAATTGTCCCATTGAGGCATAAGACTTAATTGCTGTGGAAGATTTCTTTTTCTGTGGGATAACATCCTTCCTGACAAGGGGAATCATTCTGTTAGGTAGGTGACACTTGTGGCTGTGAAGAAATCTCTGGTTCTGGGGCCTCCTCCATGGTGGTTCTAGGAGTTGACCCTGAGATTGCAGGAAGTGGTTCAGGTAGTGGTAGCCAACTTCCTTCTCTAACGATTGACTCTGCTCTCCTCAACTAATCGATGTGTTGTCTCCAGACTATATCAGATGCAATCTCCAATCAAGTTGTAGTTGTCTCAGCCAATTATGTCCCCACAATGCTGGTCCTCCTGTTTTTACCACATACAAGATCAATGTGGCCTTTTGTCTGTTGTGTTTCACTGTTATTCCCACAGAAGTTATATTTTCTCCAGTATAAGTTTTTTGTTGGATATCTGGAAGTTTCAGTTCAGTATTTTTGAAATGCCATTCAAACTCATTTTGTTGAATGACTGATACAGCTAAACCAGTGACCTATTCCTTTTTAATTAATTTGCCATTCATTTCTAGCATAAGCAATATTGCTTGTCTGCTGTTAATTTCACACTGTAAATCTCAAGGTTATGCAGTCCTGTGTCACTCTCATCATCATCAGATTTTTCATCAAGAGCATGCAGATTTGTGCTCTTTTTGAAACTGCAACTTGACTTCAGCTTTTTCTTTTTCTTGTGAAGTCCATTTATTTTTTGTCTACCTGACATGCTCTTTGTATGTATTTGCTGCATTTGCTGCAAGTTTCAACTTTAAATCTACCTTTGTCTGATGAATGTGAGCCCCTGCCACAACAGTAACGTAATTTGTTCACCCAGGTCACTTTCTGCTTAGATGTTACAATTTTGCTCACAATCACTTTCATTCCTTACTGCACTTCAACTGCATCTATGGCTGATGCTTCCATCGATACAGTAATTTCAACTGCTCTTTTAAATGTGAATTGTGCTTCAGTTCTGCAATCAACAATGGATTTGGTTCTAGGTGTTCCTGCATCACTTTCACAAGCCCACTGAAGCTCATTTTCGATGGTTTGGTTGGAGCAGTTAAACTTAGAAACAAACTGTATGCTTTGAATGCAAAACACCATGCAAAATTGTTACTTGTTTCTCTTTGGCTATTTCATTTGCTTCAAAATAGTGTTCAATTTGCTCAGTATATAAAATCCAGTTATCTATTGTGTAATCAAATGTGTCTATCTTTCTGAAGTATCCAGCCATTTTTATTATTTTCCAGTACTCTCTGTTTATTGATCCTGAATACTTCTGTTTTCTGCTTTTTAACTTGACAGTCTCTACATGTGCTGTGCTATATGTTCTTTTACTCATTGTTCCTTGCTGTGTTTTTTATGTATATACAAATGTTAGAGAAATTTACTATCACTGATTAGACTTAAACAAAGACAAAGTCTCCAGTATTCAGTTTAATTACTTTATTATGTGACCATGGAGAACCCACTAAGAGACTCTGCTAAAGCGAGCACAAGCATGAACCTTAAAATACATGTAGTTCAGTAGTTTTAAGCTGTCAAGAATTCCTGCTTAGACCTTATCAATAAGGTTGGGGATGCTTCCATACCATACACAAAATTAGACATAGGGTCCCCATATGCACAATCAGTTGCCCAATAATTATAAGAAACCAAGCTATTAGTCCTATAGTCTTGAGGGCTAGGGGTTCCTCCTTACACACACCATCCGTGCTTATCAGTTCTTCATTACTAACAGGACTTACTACATCTGGGTGCTATCAGTTCCTCATTTCTTACAGTACTTATTGCTAATTAGTACCAGTAGACAGACAGACCCCACCTGCTTGTCACCCGGCTATTCTCATGATTTTGTTAACCCTTAATTCTTAGGCTTAATTTTCTTCCACAACAAGATTACTCAATTATTACTTAAGTATTAAAAAACACAACACTTACTAATTTGTAGGTCCTTAGAATGTGAGCATAAACCAGATCACCCAGGAAACCCATAGGGGTCATAGGGAGAACATATAAATTTCTTACAGACAGTGGCAGGATTTGAACCCCAATGCTGATGCTGTAAAGTGTTACACTTGCTGCTATACTACTGTGCTGGCCCAACACTAATCTTTTCTTCTGCTTCAGTGAACGAGTCAACAATGATGTGGAAGTCGGTCTCTGCACACACACATACAATAAACTTGACTCAATATACATTTTGACACATAGGCTCACAAACCGGTAAATGGTCCAACATTTTCACACACACACACATGATTAACACATCTTGGTGCAACGGTGTGAAGGTTCTGTCTCTGTTCTGCTCACCCAGCCTGGAATGTCTAGTGGTCAAGTATCATCCATTTTATCTGCTGAGGGAGTTTCCCATCATTCTGGTATCAGTGTACATTCCATCAGACAGAACCAAAGACAGTGCCATCCATCAGATAGTGCCAAAGTCAGACAGGCACTGTAGAGGCTGAGAACCATGGTTAGCTGTCACAAATCAATGCATCCTGATACCTTCCCGATCACTACTGGGGAATTCCAACCATGCCAGTTTGAAGAAGTCTCTGAACAACTACCACCAACATATCACCTGTGGAACCACAGGATCCAATATACCTGACCACAGCTGCACCACCATTAAGAATGCCTGCCCTGCCATTCCATGCCCGCACTTCAGCAAGTTCAATCACCAGGCTTTACTTGTACTCCCAGCATACAGGAAGGGACTGGAGAGGGCAGCAGCACAGGTGAGAACCATGATGTGTCATAGTCCGGTCCATGAAGTCTGCATTCCGGTTCACGGTTCGGTCCCTAGACTCAGGACTCTGGGTCTTCCAGCTGTCCCTTGTTTTGATTGAGTTGAGCATAGGCACCTGATTCCCATCTTGGGGCTTGGAATATAAGTAGACTTGGGGTTGAGTGTGAGCTGCTGGTTTGTCTCGTCAGTCCCCCTTGGAGCAACCTGCTGATGGAAGGCCAGTGAAACCATTCGTGATCTCTAGGCCTGGTTGGAGGACCACTGCTTCATGGAGCCTTGTTGCCACTCATTGGAGCAGTCATTCTGGTATGGATTTGGTCATTTCTGTAGTCAGCCAAGGTTGCTGGCTGTCCCGAGACTCAGACACCCTGGATTGCGCTCCTTTCCTGTCTTGCCTCCATTGGGTAAGTCAGGCCGTAATTGCCATTACCCTGCGGTTGGTTCTGTCCCTTCCTGTCCCTTGCCTCTGTCGGGTAAGCAGGCCGTTTGCTGTTACCCTGCGGTTGGGTCCTTGCTTCCGTGGGGTGGAGTTCCGTGTCCTGCCCAGGAGAAGCTCCAAGTACCTGCGCCTCGAAGATCCCAAGCCAAGCTCCAAGAAAGTGAGCCTCGAAGATCCCAAGCCAAGCTCCAAGCCTGCAGCCCCAAGCTTCTAGACGCCAGCCACTTCCTGTCCCGTAGTCATGTCAAGTCCTTGCCTGGTTCTGGGACCCGAGCCCGAGGCAAGACCAAGGTTCTGGGTCCTTGTCCAGTCTCTGGCTCAGAGCCCAAGCCCAGGCTCCTAGTGCATAGTTCCTTGTCTGGGTTCCCTGTCTTGTCCATGTCCTAGCCCAAGTCTGCATTCTTGTCCCTGCTCCTTGTCTGTATCCTGTCACATCCCTACTCTAGTCAAGTCCTATTTCTTGTACTTCAGTGTCTGTGTCTTGCATTTGGGTCCGTTCCCAATGCCCCCATTGTGACATGATGGTATGGTCAAGGGAGGTGGAGGAGCACTTACAGGACTGCTTTGAATCAATGGACTGGATAATATTCAGGCATTCGCTTTTCAGCCTGAATGAATATACCACAGTTGTCACCGACCTCATCAAGACCTGCCTAGATGAGAATGTGCCTTCGAGAACATAATCAACATACCAAAACCAAAAGCCATGGATGAACCAGGAGATTATAGTCTGTCGAGGGCTTGAACTGTGGCATTCAACATGGGTGATCCAGAACTACACAAGTAGTCCAGGTATAATCTACAGAGGGCTATATTAAGAGAAAAAAATGCAGTTAATGAAGTTAGAGATGCACGTCAGCTCTGGCAGGGTTTGCAGGCTGTTCATTCCTACTAGGTGAAACCTAACATCATGAATGGAAGTGATGCCTTACTCCCAGATGAGATCAATGCCTTTTTTGCACACTCTGAAAGGGAGAATAAAAACACACCTATGCAAATCCCTGCAACGTCTGGTGACCCTGTGAGTTCTGACTCAGAGGCCAATGTCAGACATCCTTGCACGACATCAGGCCCTGATGGTGTACCTGGTAGAGCACTGAAAGCATGTGCCAGCCAGTTGGCCAGAGTGTTCAAGGGACATCTTCAATCTCTCACTGCTGCAGTTGGAGGTTCGCACCTGTTTCAAAAGGGCAACAATCATTCTAGTGCCTAAGAAGAGCAGTGCGAGGTGCCTCAACGAGTATTGCCCAGTTGCACTCACATCTACTGTGATGAAGTGCTTTGAGAGGTTGGACATAAACATAATCTACCCCTACCTCAGCAAAGACTTGTACCTGCTGCAATTTGCCTATCACCACAACAGGTTTACAAAGGATGAAATCTCACTGGCTCTCTACCTGGCCTTGGACTACCTGGATAATGGCATAAATTACAGCTCAGAATTCAACGTAATCATATCCTCAGTACTAATCAACAAGTTCCAAAACCTGGACCTCTGTTCCTCCCTCTGCAACTAGATCTGACTTCCTCATCGGGAGACCACCGTCAGCGTGGACCAGAAATAAGATCTCTTCCTCACTGCCAATCAACACTGGCATACCTCAAGGATGCGTGCTGTTCTTCCACTCCCACTGTTCTACTCTTTCTACACCCATGACAGTGTTCCTAGGCATAGTTCAAACACCATCTATAAATTTGTCAATGACATAATTATTGTTGGTGGAATTTCAGATGGTAACGAGGAGGTGTACAGGGGTGAAATAGATCAGCTGGTTCAGTGGTGTCACAACTCCAACCTTGCACTTAATGTCATTAAGACTAAGGAGTTTATGGTGGACTTCAGGAAGGGGAAGTCATAGGAATAGACACCAGTCCTCACTGAGGAATCAACAGTGGAAAGTGTGAGCAGTTCTAAGTTTCTGGGAGTCAATATCTCTGAAGATCTCTACTGGCCCCAACATGATTCAACTACAAAGAAGATTGTATTTCATGAGGAGTTTGAGGAGATTTGGCGTGTCACCAAAGATTCTAGAAAATCACTACAGATGTACTGTTTGGTATGGAGGGGCCACTGCACGGGATCAGAAAAGGCTGCAAACTCAGTCAACTCCATCATGGGCACTAGCCTCTCCAGCATCCAAAACATCTTCAAAGATGATGCCTCTAAAAGGCGACATCCGTTATTAAGGACCCCCATCACCCAGGACATGCCCACATCTTATTGCTACCATCAAAGAGGAGGTACAGGAGCATGAAGACACAAACTCACTAATTTAAGAACAGTTTCTTCCCCTCTTCCACCACTGAAGGCACAAGGAACCCATGTATACTACCTCACTATTTTTTCTCTCACTTTTTACATTATGTAACACACACAAAAGTTGCTAGTGAACGCAGCGGGCCAGGCAGCATCTCTAGGAAGAGGTACAGTTAACGTTTCTGGCCCAGACCCAAAACATCGGTTGTACCTCTTCCTAGAGATGCTGCCTGGCCCGCTGAATTCACCAGCAACTTTTATGTGTGTTGCTTGAAATTCCAGCATCTGCAGACTTCCTCGTCTGTGTTTTTATGTTATGTATCTAGTTTATATATATATATATATACCTTACTGTAATTTATACTTTTTTATGTATTGCACTGTACTGCCCCTGCAAAACAACAAATATCATAACATACAGTGTGCCAGTGGTATTAAACCTGATTCTCACACACACACACACGGTAGCCTACAAGTTAAGGTTAGAAGCATTTCATCCAAAACTCCTTCACCAAAATTCAACCAATCATATGAAACTAGTTCACTCAACTAAGAAAGTTACCCAAACCCGAAATATTTTGTCCTGATGCCAGGACTTAGCTTAAAATGTCGACTGTTTGTTTCTTTCCATAGATGCTGCCTGACCTGCTGAATTCTTGCAGCATTTTGTGTGTGTTACTCAGCATGTTATCCATTATCTTTGGAAGCACACTGGGAGGTCCCTTCCTAACACAATCTTTGTAGACTGCCAATAATGTCCTGATTAGCACTGTGACAGCCTTTGCTGAGTACTGAAGTTAAATCAAACAGAAGTGCCTGTAATTCCTGACATCCACCACTTAGAGTCAAAAATAAACCCTTCAGAGTATCAATTGTATTCATTAGCTATTCTTTAATTAATGTTCAGGCTTTACTGTTTCCCTGAATACAATGAAAGCAATTTCTCAAAAAATTATAGTGATCTTTTCCATTATGTGTTATATTCTGGTAAACACTTCTATTATACTCTATTAATGATCCAGGAAACAGGTTGCGTACATTGAGAAGCATTGCCAGATTTAATTACTGTGTTTCAAATTCATATCTGATTGATCTTTGAAAACGTGTAACTTGTTGGTAATTTTACATTATTATGCTTGATAATTACTTTCATTATCAAATTGTAATTGCATAATTTTTCACCGGAACATCTGAAGTCTCCAGAGAAAGGACTCATGAAACTTACACAGCTTTTACACATCACTGATTTTTGAGTGAGCTGTACTGTCCTTTGTACCACTGGATCATACAATCATTTTCTCCGGATGTTCTAAACAAAGGTCAATAAATATTTATTGTTGGCCACTGGGAGGCCTTTTAATAACTGCTTCTGTTTATATATTTATGCAGCAAGGAAAATATAAAGCATTCTGCGTGGGGATAACGGACAGAAAAACTGAGGTGACCTTAAGGCAGATGAGCAAATGAGAGGGTTTTTGAAAGAGTGTGGTGAAGAGACAGAGAGGATGAGGGAGGAAAGTTCGGGGTCAAGTTGCAGAAAGCTGAAGGTACAGCCACCAGTTACAAAAGATTGATTTAATTTTCATTTTTTATTTAGAAATGGTAGTACAATCACTTGAACCAAATATGATGTTCTCCTAAGGGGTTAGGGTAGATTCCCTAAATAGACAATAGGTGCAGTAGTAGGCCATTCAGCCCTTCGAGCCAGCACCGCCATTCACTGTGATCATGGCTGATCATCCACAATCAGTATCCAGTTCCTGCCTTATCCCCATAACCTTTGATTCCGCTATCTTTAAGAGCTCTATCCATCTCTTTCTTGAAAGCATCCAGAGACTTGGCCTCCACAGCCTCTGGGGCAGAGCATTCCATATATCCACCACTCTCTGGGTGAAAAAGCTTTTCCTCAACTCCGTTCTAAATGACCTACCCCTTATTCTTAAACTGTGGCCTCTGGTTCTGGACTCACCCATCAGTGGGAATGTGCCACCAGCATGTCCAATCTTTTAATAATCTTATATGTTTTAATAAGATCTCCTCTCAGCCTTCTAAACTCCAGAGTATACAAGCCCAGTCTCAAATGGAGAATGCCTGTGCATGACTTTGTTCAATGTGAAGAGGCTGATGCACAGGCAGCCATCAGATGGTCCTTGATAGATTAGGATTACAGTCCAGCGGCATGGAATGTAAGATGACTGGGAACCCTTCACTGCTGCAACCTTCCTCTGCCTTCACTGGCATTGTGATGTATTATCTTCTGACAGTTCCACTGCTGAGGTCTTAGTTGGATCTCTCCTTGTCTGGAACCTGCTCCTTGACCTTGCCACCACTGGTGACCCTAACAGGAGCTAAGTGCTAAAAGGCTAAACTCCTCAGGATCTTGGGAACTCACAGACCTCTCCACCACAGTAAGTTGACAACCCTTGGAAAAGTTTTAGAGATACAGCACGGTAACAGGCCCTTCAGGTCCAATGATCCCACACTGCCCAACTACACCACTGTGATCAATTAAGCTACCATCCCGTACACCTTTGGAATATGGGAAGAAACTAGAGCACCTGGAGGAAAGCCACCTGGTCAGGGGAGGATATACAAACACCTTACAGACAATGGCGGGAATTAGACTCCTGTTGCTGGCGCCGTAATAGCGCTACGCTAACTTTTTACGCTACCGTGCCTTCACATTCAGGAATATGCAAGTCCATCACTCGAGGAATATGTGGTATCATAGATCTGGAAGAACTAAGAGGCAAGGATGAAAGGACTTGAAATAGGAATAGGAATTTTAAAACTGAGGGTTTACTTGAAGGGAAAATAAAGATCTCCCAGAAGAAGGTGCGAACTAAGATGAACTTGCTGTGTTCTATGTGAAAGCAGTAAAAGATCTCAAGCTTACAAAGATGGCAGCGGGCTTATTATATTCTGATAACTGTCTGAAGGTATGGAATTGCTATGTTGTATGGGGTCAACATGAGGTTATTTCCAAACGTGGAGGAACATAAAACTATGTGATGGGTTGCTGGGCCATAATTATCAGAAGGCCAGCAATAAATTCAACAGGAACTTGTGTGCCGAAGGAACAGACACGGGGCTTGGTATAGACGACCAACGTGTAAGAGGAAGATGAATGAGCATTTGACAGAGAAATGAATACAAGAACCAGGAGAGCAGAAATAAAGTATAAAAGCATAAGAAATTTATTCGTAGACTTTGGAATAATTAAATGTCAACTGAATTCATTTCCATAGATGCTGCCTGTCCTGCTGAGTTCCTCCAGCATTTTGTGTGGGTTGTATTGGAATAATTAAGACTGCTTCTACTTTTTTCTTTTCAAGCAATCCTGCAGGATTTGATAAAGAATCTTCAATCTGAAATATTGATTGGTTTTCTTTTCTACTGTTGCTCTTTGACCAAAGTCAAAGTTGAGTTTACTCTCATATGCACAAGTACATGTAGGCACAGATGCAATTACAAATTTGCTTGCATCAACATCATAATTTAACACAGATGTAATTAAAAATTTGCACATAGCATCATAAACAGAATTCACAAGAAAGAAACATAAATTATACACAATTTTTACAAGATGAAAAGCAATTAGAACAAAAAAATGAAGTCCTTTGTAGAACAGGGTGATCAAAGTGGTCATAGCACTCCTAGACTGAGGTAATGATTAGTGCTGTCCAAATTTCAAGAGCTAAATGGTTGAAGGGAAGTAGCTGTGCTTGAACATGGTGGTTTGAGATTTCAAGCATGGTGATAGAGGTGAGAAGATGGCACGGCTTGGATGATGGGGATCTTTGATGATGGATGTTGCCTTCAGCCTTTGCGTGTCTCTGCTTTTGTTTCATCTTCTGGGATTGTGGGTGGTTTGTTTCCACTTCAGTTCAGTGGATTCTGGTGTGTCGCATGATGCACTGTAGGCCTCACACACTGTTGTGTTGAAAATAACTTACTTACACAGAGTAGAAGATGCCAGAGTGTAATTTCTACTCACATGGGATGGGATTGCCTGCCGCACAGACTTTTGACAGAGTGAGGTCTTGTTGCAAAAGCAAGCAGAGTCAAGCCAGCTTGTATCTAGGCTCTGCTCCCCCTCCCCCCCCCACACACACATACACATACACATTAAGTGTACTCCATCCTCCTCTTTTTCCCCAACTTCTTTCCTTCCCAGCTCCGCTCCTCGCCCAACACCCTGCTTCTCTCTGCTTCCCCATTCCACTCTGTAATATTCCCCTCCGCGGCCCTGATCATCCTCCCCATCCTATGCTGCTATTTGGAATGGGAGTTGGTTTGCTATTGTCACATGTACTGAGATCCGGTGAAAAGCTTGTCTTGCATACTATTCATGCAGATCAAATCATTACACAATGCATTGAGATAGGACAAGGCAAAACTATATCAGAAAGCAGAGCAAAGTGTACCAGCTCCAGAGAAAGCGCAGTGCTGGTAGACAATAAGGTGCAAGATCATAACATGGCATATCGTAAGGTTAAGAGCCAAGGAAACATTCAGTAGTTTAATAACAGCAGGGTAGAAGTTGTTCTTGAGCTGGCTGGTAGGTAATTTCAGGTTTAGTTGTCAACTTTGGTGTAGCATATTTCCAACCAAATTAGTTTATATGCCATGGGCTATACAATACAGGCTTTTCAGTCAACGGATCATCAACTGCTCAATTACACTAATCTTACATTAATAATGTTTTTATTCTCGCCCCATTCCCGTGAAATCCTCCCAAATTCTGCAGCTCACCTGCACACGGGGAAATTTACCTTGGAGGTGAGGAAGGAAATCAGAGTACCCAGTGGAAATCTGCTCAGTCACAGGGAGAATGTGCAAACCCCAGACAGCTCTGGAGATCGGGATTGAATCTGAATCTCTGGAGCAGTGAGACAGTGGTTCTACTAGCTGTGCCACCATTGTTAATGAACAATTAAAGTGAAGAATGCTGGGAGTGTTTGGTACTCCCTGGATGCTGTCTGACCAGCTGAGCAATTTTCACATTCACTGCTTCTATTCCAGAAATCCCCTGTATTGTGCTTTTGAGTTAATCTATGGTATTGAAAATAACGGGAAGACTGAGGGAGAGATGCAGCCTCTGTAACATGAACAGTGGCATGTCGTCAAAAGACCAGCAGGTTCCTGAGCCTGGCAATCCAGAGAGTAATTCATCTTCATCTGATCTCGCACATTGATAATGGCATGCATCATTAACATACCATCCTTACTCCAGGAGGTTTTGGCCCAAGAGGCATTGCCGGTCATGGGTTGTGTTCATTTATTTTGCAGAAGAACAGATGGGAACAGACCATTACACAGGTGCTTGGCAGCAAGACAAAATCATGCCTTTGGGCTTCGAGACTAATTATTGACTCTTGTGTGTAACTGGACCAGATCTCCTGCAGCAGTTGAAGTGACACCCATTTTGTCAGGATGTTTGTCTTGCTAAGAAAGAACTGGCCCCAAAAAATGGTTAAATTCTTTGTAGCATGGGAGGTGGTGCCAGACTTTGTTCTACTCTGCTTCCTCCGGAGTGATATTCGAGGCTAATTTGGCCTTATTTCCCTGTGAAAGTGGGGTTCCTTCCAAACTGTGGCAGGTTACAAAGATTCAAAATACATTTATTATCAAAGTATGTATGCAGAATACAACTCTGAGACTTGTCCTCTGACGGGCAGCAACGAAACAAAGAAACACCATGGAACCCGTTCAAGAAAACATCAAGCACCTAAGGTGCAAGAAAAAAAAAACGGATTGTGCAAATGGCAAAAAGCGAGCAAATGACCCACAGAATATCAAACATCAAACCAGGAGCGCAGTAGGATTCAGTTTAGTTCAGTTCAGCACAGTGCCACTTGCCCACTGCAGGCTGTATGCAGAGCCATTGTTTGTTGAAGCACCCTAGTCTTATTAATTGCCCCGATCAAACTGCTCACAAACAGCAAAAAAAAGAGCAACCAGAATCCTGCCATATATGCACCATGAACCTCAATATCCCCCAAAATGAGTCCACAGCCTTGCTGATCAATCCTTGCAGCATGAAACCCAAGGCTTCTGCACTTCCCTCTGATAACAGCCAATGAGAGGGAGAGGAAGAGTGGTCAAACAGAAGCAGACAATGCCCAACACCCGCTCGTCCTCCGCTCTCGTCCTTGTCCACAACAACTTTGATCGACTCCTCGGTCGGAGAGAAACAATGGCGTCGATAATGAGCTTGTGCCCTGTCTGTAGGCTTCTAGGGTGCACATTCTGCTCCAAACCTCGCCAAGTTCTCTTGGAGACAACAAAGCACCAGATTGCTCACTTGGCTCAAAAACACACCATCAAAATGCAACTCACAGGTTCCAATCACATGTAGTTTAGAAATAGAATCATATTTCAAAGAAGAAAAAGAAGTAGTTTCCTGAACTGTCTGCAGGATGTCACCATTGGTTGCGTTGTTCACTGGTGCCATCTTGACATGGCGGTTTCTGAAAGCTTCTGTAACGTTTGGCAATCTCTTTGGCAACAATCCCATTTGTGGTCTTACCACACTGTCTCCTGCAATTTATTTTCCACTTCCCTCAGCTCTAAGACTAGAATTTTCTGGTGTGTTTTTAATTCTGCCTTGCAAATGAGAATGACTCACTTTTAGTGAGCTAAGCAAATCACACAGCATCTGGCCACATTCAAAATAATTTGATTTGGTTCGGCAAGAAGTGATTTTGACTGGGATTGTTCACCGGTAAGAGAGAGACCATATAAATTATAAACACAAGAGGTTCTGCAGATGCTGGAAATCCAGAGCAGATGCGGAAGAACTCAGCACGTGAGGCAGCATCTATGAAGAGGAATAAAGAGCCAATGTTTCTGGCCAATACCCTTCATCATGACTGGAAAGGAAGCAGGGAGGAGATAGAGTAAGACGGGGGCAGAAGAAGGAGTACAAGCTGATAGGTGAAATCAGGTGAAGGGGAAGAAGAGTGAATGAGGGAGGGGGGATGAAGTGGAGAGTGGACCACAGGAGGATCTCCTTAACTTTCTTCTCTCCTATCAGTTTCCTTCTTCTTCAGCCCTTTACTTATTCCACCTAACACCCCCCAGCTTTTCACTTCAATCCCCCCTCCTCCACGCTCCCACCACCCCTTCACCTAGTCTCATCTACCAGCTGCTGGCCTATTCTCCATCCCTTTCAACCTTCGTAAATAGCTTCTTCCCTCTTCCTTTACAGTCCTGATGAATGATGTTACCCTGAAATATTTAGCTGTTTATTTCTCTCCATAGATGTTGTCTGACCTGCTGAGTTCCTCCAGCACTTAGTGTGTGTTGGTTAAGATTTGCAGCATCTACAGAATATCTTGTGTTTATGATTGCTCCAAAGTGTTAATGTTGTTTCTCTCCCTCAGTGATCCTGCTTGGTGTCGTGAATAATTCCAGTAGTCTCTGTTTATTATTAGAGTGTGGCGTGTGGCCAAGTGGACTAGCGATCTGAAGGTCATGGGTTCGAGCCTTGTCCAAGGCAACGTGTGTGTCCTTGAGCAAGGCACTTAACCACACAATGCTCCAGTCTACCCAGCTGAGAATACCGACAAAAATGCTGGGGGTTAACCTCGCGATGGACTGGTATCCTATTATCCTATCCGGTGGGGGGGTGGTGGAGTTTCGAACTCTCAGTCACTTCACGCCATGGAAACCGGCATAAGCACCGGCCTGATGGGACACAAGGCTCGTGACAGACTTTAATCTTTAATCTATTTATTATTGATAGTCTGGTTTGTCTGACTAACAACCTACAAAAATTGGCCAAGCTCAGAATGATTTGATGGGGAATTTAGATGAATGGGAAGCTGGGGAATTTGCACTGGGAAGGAGGCTGACAACTTTGAATCTCCTCACCCTTCTGCTCAAAACATTGGCTAGAAATCCCACTGACAATGCCCATCATAAATCCCTAATGATCAGTCAAGAAAAATTAAACCCTTTACTTTTCAGGTTTGCTTAGGACAACTGATGCACATGAAAAGCAACAAATAATTCAAAATAAATTCAAGACATCCATCCGAATAAAACAGACTGATACTCAGCATATTGTGAAAGATCTATATCTAATCGTCATACAAGCAGTAAAGTGATTACCTTGAATTCCAATATAAATTGACTACAGCTAAGAATTTACTTAGTGCTTCAACATATTTTAAATGCCAAAGGATTAGATAAGATACCAAAAATATTTACCTGAGCTAGTTGATATATTCTTACAGTTTCTTTGGGTTTTAAGCTTTTATGTGGATTTATTTTATCAAGAATCAGCTCTCATTTTCCAGAGAGGAGGCAGAGAATGTTGGGGTAATACTATGCCACACATCTACTAAAGAAGGTTTTAAACTGGGAGTGTGTCCAATTGGCCCATTGGTAATGCAATCCACACACAGTTATAAGACCATAAGACATACAAACAGAATTAGGCCATTCAGCCCATCATGTCTGCTCTGCTGTTCCATTGTGACTGGTTTATATCCCTCACGTTCTCCTGCACTTGCCCTGTAATATTTGACAGTCTGATTAATCAAGAACCCATCAACCTCCGCCTTAAATGTATCCAGTAATGGCCTGCACACATGTCCGTGGCAATAAATTCCGCCACCCTCTGGCTAAAGAAATTCCTCCTCATCTCCATTCAAAATGTATATCCTTCTATCCTGAGACTGTGCCCTCTGGCCCAATACTGCTCACAAGTGTGGTCTGACTAATGCCTTATAAAGCCTCAACATCACATCCTTGTTTTTGTATTGTAGTCCTCTCGAAATGAATGATACCATTGCATTTGCCTCCCTTACCACCAATTCAACTTGCAAATTAATCGTTATGGAATCTGGCACAAGGACTCCCAGGTCCCTTTGCACCTCTGATTTTTAAAATTTTCTCCTCAGTTAGAAAATAGTCTACACTTTCATTCCTTGTACCAAAGTGCATGACCATACACTTCTGGACAATGTATTCCATCTGCCCATTCTCCTAATCTGTCTAGGTCCTTCTGCAGCCTCCTTACTTCCTGAACACCACCTGCCCCTCATCTGTCTTTGTATCATCCACAACCTTAGCCACAAAGGTATCAATTCCTGCATCCGAATCATTAACATATAGCATGAAAAGAAGCGGTCCCAAAACCGACCCCTGTGGGACACCACTAGTCACCGGCAGCTGACCAGAAAAGGTCCCTTTATTCTCACACTTTTCCTCCTGCCAATCAGCCAATCTTCTATATGTGCAACACACATCAAAGTTGCTGGTGAATGCAGCAGGCCAGGCAGCATCTCTAGGAAGAGGTACAGTCGACGTTTCAGGCCGAGACCCTTTGTCAGGACTAACTGAAGGAAAAGTTAGTAAGAGATTTGAAAGTGAGGGGGGGAGATCCAAAATGATAGGAGAAGACAGGAGGGGGAGGGATGGAGCCAAGAGCTGGACAGATGATTGGCAAAGGGGATACGAGAGGATCATGGGACAGGAGGCCCAGGGAGAAAGACAAGGGGGGGGGGGGAACCAGAGGATGGGCAAGGGGTATAGTCAGAGGGACAGAGGGAGAAAAAGGAGAGTGAGAGAAAGAATGTGTGTATAAAAATAAATAACCAATGGGGTACGAGGGGGAGGTGGGGCCTTAGCGGAAGTTAGAGAAGTCAATGTTCATGCCATCAGGTTGGAGGCTACCCAGATGGAATATAAGGTGTTGTTTCTCCAACCTGAGTGTGGCTTCATCTTTACAGTAGAGGAGGCCGTGGATAGACATGTCAGAATGGGAGTGGGATGTGGAATTAAAATGTGTGGCCACTGGGAGATCCTGCTTTCTCTGGTGGACAGAGCGTAGGTGTTCAGCAAAATGATCTCCCAGCTTGCGTCGGGTCTTGCCAATATATAGAAGGCCACATCGGGAGGACCGGTCCTCACCTACCACCCCACCAGACTCCGGGTCCAACATATTATTCCCTGTAACTTCCGCCACCTCCAACAGGATCCCACCACTAAGCACATCTTTCCCTACCCCCCCCCCCGCTTTCCGCAAGGATCGCTCCCTACGTGACTCCCTTGTCCATTCGTCCCCCCCATCCCTCCCCACTGATCTCCCTCTTGGCACTTATCCTTGTAAGCGGAACAAGTGCTACAAATGCTACACATGCCCTTACACTTCCTCCCTTACCACCATTCAGGGCCCCAGACAGTCCTTCCAGGTGAGGCGACACTTCACCTGTGAGTCGGCTGGGGTGATATACTGCGTCCGGTCACTCTCCTTTTTCTCCCTCTGTCCCTCTGACTATACCCCTTGCCCATCTTCTGGTTTTTACCCCCCCTTCCCTTTTTCCTTCTCCCTGAGCCTCCTGTCCCATGATCCTCTCATATCCCCTTTGCCAATCACCTGTCCAGCTCTTGGCTCCATCCCTCCCCCTCCTGTCTTCTTCTATCATTTTCGATCTACCCCTCCCCCTCCCACTTTCAAATCTCTTACTAACTCTTCCTCCAGTTAGTCCTGACGAAGGGTCTCTGCCTGAAACGTCGACTGTGCCTCTTCCTAGAGATGCTGCCTGGCCTGCTGCGTTCACCAGCAACTTTGATGTGTGTTGCTTGAATTTCCAGCATCTGCAGAATTCCTGTTGTTTGAATCTTCTATATATGCCAGTATCTTTCTTGTAATACAATGGGCTCTTATCTTGTTAAGTAGCCTCATCTGCGGCACCTTGTGAAAGGCCCTCTGAAAATCCAAATAAACAACATTCACTGACTCTCCTCTTGTCAACTCTGCCTGTTATTACTTCAAAGAACTCCAACAGATTTGTCAGGCAAGATGCACTACATGTACAGAAAAACACAGGCTCTTGTATATACACACACACACACACACACACATACAGTACATTTAAAGATACCATGTCTCAGACATAGCCCTAAGCACAAACTGATACACAACACAAAAGCAGACAAATACACACATCATCCCCCATACTGAAAAGAGAATCACAGCTACAGCGACATACACACATCGATATTTAAAATAGATATGCTGCTGGGTAATGTAACTAGTAGAAACATACATAAGATAACCACCGACAATGAGTTGGAGTTCACTTCAAGAGGCTTGTCTGACGTGATGACATATAACATGAAGTTCTGTTACCGTGCTTTTAGTGTTCAGTGATTGGAGTACCATAAATGAATTGGTACGGTGTATCGTAACCATAAAATGCCTCACGTAGTTTTATTTGTGAAAACCTACACTGGAGGTGACTCCAACTAGGTGTCAGTGGTTGTGAATTATGTACATTACCCTACAATGCTCGCTCAAAGGTTCAAAGATTCATTTATTATCAAAGTATTCAACTCTGGAACTTTAAAGTTCAAATTTATTATATGCAACCTTTAGATTCATGTTCTTGTAGGAACTTACAAAACTACAATCACAATAGAATTCACGAGAAATAAACCACACACCCAATGCGCAAATGAGGATAAATCACTCAAATACTGAAAAAAGTAAACAGTACAGTTTAAACAGACCATCTCGGCAGGGAATAGAAGGGCCGAAATGGCCTGTTTCCGTGCTGTAATTGCTATATGGTTATATATAGTAGAACATGTACTGTGGAGTCCCCAGAAGTGAGTCTACAGCCACTGACCCAGTTCAATGTGGAGGCGAGTGAAGCCGGTATAGGAGCCCGATGGCTGCAGACCACATTTACTCCGAAACCTGGTGGTGTGGGACGCATGACTCCTGTACCTCCTGTCTGATGGTAGCCGCAAGAAGAGAGGAAGATGGTTGAAATGCAGGCAGGTGCCGCTGAACACCTATGCATTTTCTTATCTCGATCTTGACGATTTTAGTCTTGCTCGATGGTTTAATCGGCACAGAGTAATGGTGTAATGTCTTTGAAAGTGTAAAGTTCAAATTAACTATATTTATAAGTACATACGATACACATCACCATATCCTACCCTGAGATTTATTTTCTTGTAGGCATTCACAGTAGAAGGAAATGGAATAGAATCAATGAGAAACTACACACGCATACAACCGATATGCAAAAGAATGCAAGCTATAGAAATACAAAAAGTAGTAATAATACTACTAATAATAAAGTAAA
Source organism: Mobula birostris (assembly GCF_030028105.1). Lineage (NCBI taxonomy): Eukaryota > Metazoa > Chordata > Chondrichthyes > Myliobatiformes > Myliobatidae > Mobula > Mobula birostris. Next base: position 25,574,132 of record NC_092387.1, on the reverse strand, counting down.
TAAATAATACTGATAGCATGAGCTGTAGAATCCTTGAAAATGAGTCCATGTGTTGAGGAATCAGCTCACATTCCACAACCACACACTCAGTCACACATTCCAACATGGCCCCAAGGCATATACACAATCACAGAAATATTAACAACTGTAACACACTCACAAAAACATACACACACACACACACACACACACACATATCAGAGTGTGATAAACTCATTCTGTCCAGAGAGCAGACAGAACATCTTTCCTCTGTAACTATGAAGCCTACAGATCTCTCCTCCACAGCTGAGGTATGACCTGCCAAACCTTTCCGGAATTTGCTACTCATGACTAAAGACTTGGGAGGAAAATTACAGCATTCACCAACTGACATCAAATGGCCTAATTTAGGTCGCGGTAGGATCAGAAATTTGTTCTGCTGTGTGATGGATTCAGAGACTGACATGATTATTACACACGTCGGGCACATTGCTTGTCTCAGCTTTGCTAAAATGTAAGGAACTTTATCCTTTTTTGGTGCAATTATGTCAGAAATAAGTGAGGGTTTCAATCCGAACTTAAAGAGAGGGCTTGGTGTTAACAACAGCACTGACACTGTGAATTGTGACATGATAGGGCATATCGGATTAAGCATGAGCAAGAAGTGCAATCAGTTCATTTAATGTTGGCACCATGGCTTGACTGGAATAGTAGGATGTCTCTTGTTTACAGCACCCTTGTTAACAGTGTTTAACTTCCTGCTTGCACTGTTTGAACACAATTGTCAACTTGAATATTTAAAAAATCTAATTGACATCTGTGTGTAGGACAAACAATTAAACTGTGTAACGATCCATTGCAAAGATTTATTCAGAAGTGACTTTGTTAAATGGCGAAACAAATATCATTGGTTAAAGGGTAGCACTAGTGGTGGCAAAGTAGTCCCTCTGATGAAAGATCTATGCAGCAACTGATGGATGATCAGGAATGGTATTTTCAAGTGTAAGGATGGAGATTTCCAACTATCTTCTTAATTCCAATTCATTTTTCATAATCTGGACATTAGTTATTTTATTTAGAGACACAGCATGGTAACACTGTAACAATGAACCTATGCCACCCAATCACATCCCTGTAACTAATTAACCTATTAACAAATACTGTATGTCATTGGAAGGTGGGCAAAAAATGAACACCCAGAAGAAATCTATGTTTAAACTCCAAAGTTCAAACTTCAAAGTAAATTTATTATCAAAATATGTATATGTCACCATACGCTACCCTGAGATTTGTTTTCTCGCAGGTGTTTACAGTAGAACAAAGAAATACAACAGAATCAATGAAAAACTGTACAGGAAGTTTGACAGTCTATGTGCAGAAGAAGGCAAACTGTACAAATACAAAAAAAATATAGCAAATAAAGGAACAGCTTCTTCCCCTCTGCATCCGATTCCTAAATGGACATTGAATCTTTGGACACTACCCGACTTTTTTTAATATACAGTATTTCTGTTTTTGCACATTTTTTGAAATCTATTCGATATATGTAATTGATTTACTTGTTTATTTATTATTATGTTTGATTTCATTTATTTTTTTCTCTTTCTCTCTCTGCTAGATTATGTATTGCATTGAAGTGCTGCTGCTAAGTTAACAAATTCCACGCCACATGCCGATGATAATAGACCTGATTCTGATAGAGTCATAACAAATAAATAAATGGATAAATGATACTGAGAACGTAAGTTGTAGAGTCCTTGAAAGTGAGTCCCTAAGTTCTGGAATCGGGAACATAAGACGTGTGGTCATGAGGAGAACCTACAGACACTGGTAGAATTGAACACGGATTGCTGGCACTGTAATAATATCATGCTAGCTGCTACACTACTAAGCCACCCATACATGGCAGAGCAGCATTTATTATCCAATCCTAAATGCCTTTGAATTGTATGGTTTGGAGATCATTTCAGAGATTACTTGTGGGTCAAAGTTGAGCTTTAAAGTAAAATTGTTTATATTCATATGCACCGCTGTGGCTACTTTATTAGGTACCTCCTGTATATAATAAGATGGTCACTGAAAGTATGTTTGTGGCCTTTTGCTGCGGTAGCCCATCCCCTTCAATTTTCCAAGTGTTGTGTGTTCAGAGATGCTCTGCTCCATGCCACTGTTGTAACATGTGGTTATTTGCATTACTGTCACCTTCCTGTCAGCTTGAAACAGTCTGGCCATTCTCCTCTGACCTCAAAGTGCTTTCACTCACAGAACTGCCACTCTCTGGGAGTTTTTGCTTTTCACATCAGTCTCTGTAATCTCTAGAGATTCAGTATGTCAAAATCCCTGGAGATCAGCAGTTTCTGAGGTACTCAAATCACTGCGTCTGGCACCAACTATCATTCCATGGTCAAAGTTACTTAGGTCACATTTCTTCACCATTGTGATGTTTAGTCTGAACAAAAAATGAACCTCTTGACCATGTCTGCATGCCACTGGGTGTACATAACGGCATGAATGCACGGGTGCAGTGAAAAACTTACTTGGAGCAACATCACAGGCTCCCAGCATTAGATAAGCAGAAGTCACAAGGTAAACATAAATTATATATTAAAAACACAATTGGAACAAAGAAGAAAGATCCACAGTCATTAGGGTTATGTTGGATAGCTCAAGAACCAAATGAATGAAGTCGTGCTGTTGTACCTGGACTTTAGGCTTCTGCATGTCTTGCGTGATGGCAAATGTGAGAAGATGGTATGGCCCTGATGATGGGTATCTTTGATCATAGACCCTGCCTTCTTGTGTCTAAAGTCACGTGTGGATCAGATTTTTAAGAATGACAGATTTCCAAGAATGACAGATTCCCACCTCAGAAGGACTTCAGTGAATGACAACTTTATAGTGATGTGCTGGTTGTATGATTGTTGGTAATGATTTATTTCTTTAAAAAAATTCCAGATTAACAACGAGAGTTAAATGTCACAGCTTTTATCATCTAAACTTTAGTCCTACTCTAGGTCTCTTGATTAATTATCCATGTTATTCTCCACTGTTCAGGCCTCAGTTGAATTGTTCTTTATTTGGAACCTCCCCTTGACCTTACCACCATTACTGGCACGACAAGGAGCCAAGTGCCAGTTAGCTAAACTCCAGACAGCATCACTCTCGGGGTTTTCAGGATCTCACGAACCTCTCCAAGCTTAGACTGCCTACCGGGCCTGTCTCTCACCTGCTCTGCGTCATGGCCATTGTCAGATAGCCCTTGGGGTTTGGAATGGTCAGAGTGCGCACGTGGCCTGTTCTCCCTCTCCTCTTCTGAGACTCAAGCCATGAATTACTACATTGCTGTAGTGCTACAGCATGGCTTTATTTGACCAGCCAGTCCCCAGCTTCTTTGTCAAAAAGAGCTTTGCCCCTGTATTGACTACTGTGGACTCAACAAAATCACCATTAAAAACTGATACCTCCTCCCTTTGATTTAAAGCACTCCATGGTGCCCAGATCTTCACCAAACTGGATCAATGAAGCATTAACACCCTGCTCTACTCTGCCAGTGATATGAATGGAAGACAGCGTTCCTAACACCCACTGGTCACTATGAATACTTGGTGATGCTTTCAGACTTTCCAAAAGTCAAGGTATTTTCCAAGCCTTCATCAATGAGATCATCTGACATATGCTACACAGGTATGTGTTCATCTATCTTGATGCCATCCTCATTTTTTCCAAGGACCACTAACCACATCTGTCACAACCTTTCAGTCCTTCAGGGTCTCCTCGAAAATCAACTGTACTGCAAGTTAGAAAAATGCCAGTTCCATGCTTCAGTCAGTTCCTTCCTGGATTATTTCCTTTCATCCCAAGGGATAAACATAGACCCAGAGAAAGTCATTGAATAGTCCTGACCATGCTCCCTGAAATAACTACAGTGCTTCTTGGGCTTCTTCAGTTTCTACTGCCATTTCTTCAGGAATTATAGCCAAATTGCCACTCCTATCACCTCCCTCACCAAATCACCTACCTCATGGATAACCTGGTCTCTGCCACTGACTATGCTTTCAAGGAGCTCAAGAGATGCTTCACACCACTCCCATTCTCCGCCATCTGAATCTCTCTGGACCTTGTGTGGTAGAGGTGGATGGATCTGATGTGGGCGCTAAGGCTACCCTTTACCAGCAGGGACCAGATGGGAAGGCACACCTTTGTGCATTCCTTTCACGTAAGTTCAGCTCTACACAGCGCCATTATAGAGTAGGAGACAGGGAGCTACTGGCCGTTAAATGGGCCTTGTAGGAATGGAGACTGGCTCATGAGAATCACCAAGCCCTTTCTGATCTGAACAGACAAACCAGAACCTCATGTCCATACAATAGACCCGACAATTCTACTCACACCATGCTCCCTGGGCCCTCCTCTTTGAGCAATTTAACTACACCATCTCCTACTGACCTGGCTCCAAGAACAGAGGTCTGAAACATCTGAAACAGAGGTCACCCCTCAGCTCAATTCCATCCTCTCATTTCCTAGCCCTGATCATCAGGGATCTTGAGAATCAGAACCATCAGGGCTTACAGCATGAGACTGTTCTGGCTGACACACCTGACAACCACACATACATTCTGGTGGCCATGTTCCCTGAGGCACTCCATGGACCCTTCACTTCTCTCCAGCCATCCAGGAGCATGGTGGTCTTGATTTTCTGCAGCCTCAGTCCTTGTGGCCTGTCATGATCACAGATGTATGTCAGTTTGTTGCTGCTTGCCCTCAATGAGCGCAATTCAATTCTCCCAAACAGTGGCCTCTGGGCTCTTGTGGATCCTACTGATCCCCTGACGTCCATGGTCCCTCATTGCCATGGATTTCATCATGGGCTTGCCACCTTCCAATGGGACCACAGTGATCATGGCATTGATGAACTGGTTCTCCAAGGTGGCCCACTTCAGTGCCCTTTCCAAACTTCTGTCAGCTGCTGAAATGATGGACCTGGTTCTCCAATGTGTAGCTTGCCTCCAAGCATATTGAATACGACCGTGACTGGCACACAATGCGTCTCCCGCTTCTGGTGAGTCTTCTGCTCACTCCTCTGCATCTCAATGAGTTTGTCCTCTGGTTATCATCTGCAGACAATCAGAAAGAGCCAATCAACAAGCGGAGAAGCTTCAGGATTGCTTCACCGCCTCTAACCCTTCCACATGTTAGAAGCATCTGCTCTGGGCTGAACAATTCTCACACCTCCTCTGCCGCAGGTATGTCACCATTTGAAGTGCTTCGGTGCTACCAACCCCCATTCTCCCCCATGGAGGAGCCAACAGTGTAGGTCCCATCTGCCTGGGCCTTGGATTGCTGATGCTGGAATGCTTGAAAGAGGGCCTGGAGAGGCATCCTAGCTGCCAATTGTGCCTACTGCTGCCAGGGTAACTGCCATCAGTGCCCAGCCAGATGACTCCAACCTGGGGACCTTGTCTGGCTGTCCACCCGAGATCTGCCCCTGCTCATTGACCCCCACAAGCTCCCGACCCAGTTCATAGGTCCCTTTAAGATTACCCATCTCATCAACCCAGTCACTTACCATCTCCAGCTGCTACTGTCCCTCAGGATCACACCCACCTTCTATACGTCCTGCCTCATGCCGATTGTCCACGGGCCACTCCACCCACCTGAGCTGGTCCCTCCAGAAACAAGGATGGTGGAAGGTGGTGCAGTATACATGGTTCTTTGTTTGATGAATTCATGGTGTCGAGGATGGGGTGTGCATTACCTGGTCGACTGGGAAGCGTACAACCATGGAGGAGAGGTCTTTGATGCTGTTCTGTTTCTTCTTGGATCCATCGCCCACTGAGGAGTATCACTGGACCCATTTGGATCACCTTGGGCTGCTGGCTGCCGGCTGTAGAAGGATGGTTCTTGTCAGGCCTGCACAGGCAGCCAACTCCCAGTCTCCACCCACTAACACTTGCTTCCACCTCATCACCTGCAACCTATTTAAACCCAGCTTTCATCCAAATCTTTTATTCACCCATTGAAACATCCAGTTGCTCTTAGCCTTCAGTTACCTTATTGTGTTAAGTATCTGTTCTCTCTTATTTTGTAGTCCCTCACGGCTTGATATTTTGTAGTTTATTAATAATGTTATCATTTTCTGTGGAATTGTCTCTGCTGCTCTGCTTTAGGGTCAAGCCTCCTCTACATTTCCCAATAGTAATCTCTGTTCCTGAGGGACTGCCTGCAAAGTAGGAAACATGGCAGTAAATTTACCTAATAAATGCAATGAGATTAGGATGGTAATCTATTTTAGCGGTCTTCATTGAGGGATTAACTGTCTTTATGAATCAATTTATTTTAAAAATCTTTCAAATACTTAAGGAATGCTTCTAATCCTTAAGAAATTGCTAAGTTGTATATTTTCTTCTAACATAGCATGAGGCCATTTAGCTCACTTGAGCCTATGCTAGGTCAAGAATAATCTCAGTCTCCAACTAATTTCCCCACATTTTGGTCAACTGTTCCCACCTTCATTTTGTAACCCCCTTCTCCAAGATTCTACTGCCCATCTACACAATGGGCCACTTAAAGTGGCAGCCAACTGGCAAGCACCTGGAGAAAAACTCCTTGAGCTCACAGGGAGAAAGTGAAAATTCCACAAAGTCAGCACTGGAGATCATCACAGACTGGGTTATTGCGAGAAATTATTGAATAAGCGAAAAGGACCTAGTGCCTTTCCGGCGTATATGACAAATAAACCCTTCTCAGGCTTCCAGCCAGGTACAGATTTCGATTTTAACCAACTTCTCTATGCAAGTACAGTGTTCTGCTATTGTCGATTTTTCCTGGTAAGCCGAACAGATACACCTCCTGTGCTTGTTGATGTGGGTTTTAACCGTGCATCCCGTCTGGCCGAAATACGCTGCTCCACATTCATAAGGAATGCTTGTAGCCATTCTGTAGGAATATCGCGCATTATCGTCTTATTTTCTTGTGGACACTCCCTGGGTCCAAAATAGTTTTCGCACAGTTAATCAAAGTAGAAAGAATCACTTTACATTGAGAGGCATGATGGTGGCTGTTATTGCTGGGGTATAGATCCGTGTGAGTGGCTTTCTGATAGATGCCATGCCCAAGGCTACCGTTTGGTTTCGGTCATATTAGAAACGGAGGCAACCATTCTTCTCCACCTCCGTCATAAATTGAATGTTCGGATGTATGCTGTTCATGTGGTCGTGGAACTGTTGGAGTGCCTGGAGTCCACGAGGCCACACTACTTAGGTGTCATCAATGTAGCTGAAGAAGCATGGGGCGTAAGGGCGATGAACTCAGAAGCCTCTCCTCAAAGTCCTCCATTTAGAAGCTAGTAATAGCCAGTTACGCATGACGATACTACAGAATGGCTGCAAGGTGAAGGAAATCAATCGGGGCCTTAAAAGGGCTAACAGAAAAAACAAAAAATCTAACAACGATGAGGAACCTGTCGCTACTGTCTGTATTCCCTATATTTCCACAGTTTCTGAAAGGTTCCTGATGAAATACCAGATTAATACCATCCACAAACCCAAGAAGAGTATATCTATTAATAAGCAAAATTTAAAAGAGAGTCGGAGAACACTACTGCACAGAAACAGGCTCTTTGACCCATCAAGTCCATGCTAAATTATTATTCTGCCTAGTCCCACCGGCCTGCACCTGAATCATAGCCTTCCACATCCTTCCCATCCATGTATTTATCCAAACCTGTTAAAAATTGAAATAGTAATATTAAAAATAAATATATAGTAATGTGAAATCAAATAACCTCATTAAAAGCATGTTAAAAACATAATTTGACTAGTTTACTAAATTAAATCTTAAGAAGTAATTTTCTTTAATTTCTACATTCATTATTAACATAACTTTCCATCACAAAATAACCTAATATTTTAATTATTGTTAACATCACAGCATTATAATTAGTACTGCTGAGTGAATAAAAAGAGTTGAGATTAATCCTGCAATTACAAAAAAAATTATGGATTCTGTGGAGTTTTAGTGCCACGGTAAAACAACAATGTAAGACTATGACTTTGATTAGTCCAGAAGTAAAAAGAGGGAGCTGGGAATGGGGAGGTGGTGTAGAAAGAGGGGAATGGGAAGAACAGAGAATGAGTTAGTGAAGTAACCAAGGACAGGTTTGGGACAGAGGGAGAGGGAGAAGAGAGGAACAGAGAAAGACAGCTCTAAAAAAGGGATGAGAGATAGACACGGTGAGAGTCTAAGACACCCACCTGCTTCAAACAGGCTTCAGTTAACTTGCCTCAATAGCTATCCTTCAGAAGCACTTACATCTACTGTGATGAAGTGCTTTGAGAAGTTTGTGATGAAAGATATCAACGGCTACCTGAGTAACAACTTGGATCTGCTTAAATTTGCCTACCTTCACAAAAGGATGCTATTTCATTGGCACTTCACTCAACCCTGGAACATCTGGACAGCAAAGATGTATGCATCAAGGTGCTCTTCATTGAAATAGCTCAGCCTTCAATACTAAGATCCTCTCAAAACTAATCAGTATGCTTCAAGACCTAGGCCTCAATACATCCCTGTGCAACTGTATGTACGATTTCCTTACTTCCAGATGCCAGTCAGTTTGGGTGGGGAACAACATTTTCTCCACAATCTCCAAGAGCACAGGTGCACCATAAGGCTGTGTGCTCAGCCCACTGCCCTATTTACTTTATATTTATGGCTGTGAGGCTAAGCACAGCTCCAATGCCATATTTAAACTTACTGACAACTCCGCTGTCACTGGCTGAATCAAAGGTGGTGACAAATCAGTATATAGAAGGGAGTTTGTAAATCTTGCTGAATGGTGCCATAACAACGACTTCTTACTCAATGTCAGCAAGACCAAGGAGTTGTTCATTGAACTCAGGAGGACGACACTAGACATCAATGAGCTGTACCTCACCAGGGGATCAGAGGTGATGAGGATCAGCAACTTTAAATTCCTTAGTGTTATAATTCCAGAGGATCAGTACTGGGTCCAGCACATACGTGCCATTACAAAGAAAGCACAGTAGTGCCTCTACTTCCTTAGAAGTTTGCAAAGATTCTGCATGGCATCTAAAACATCAACAAACCTCTATAGATGTGTGGTGGAGAGTACATTGATTGGCCTGGTATGGAAACACAATACGTCTGAGCCGAAAAGCCTACAAAATGTAATAAATATGGCCCAGTGCAAAACGCGTAAAGCCCTCCTCACCACTGAGCACATCTACTTGGAGTGCTGTTGCAGCAAGGCGGGAGTCATCATCAAGGACCTCAACCATCATGAAGATGGTATGGGAGCCTCAGGACCCACACCTCCTGGTTCAGAAACATCTATTACCCCTCAAACATCAGGCTCTTGAAGCAGAAGGGATAACTTCACTCGCCCCAACACTGAACTGTTTCCACAACCCATGGACTTACTTTCAAGGATTCTTCATCTCATACATGAGGAAATCTGCAGATACTGGAATTTCAAGCAACACAGATAAAAGTTGCTGGTCAATGCAGCAGGCCAGACAGCATCTATAGGAAGAGGTTCAATCGACGCTTCAGGCTGAGACTCTTCGTCAGGACTAACTGAAAGAAAAGCTAGTAAGAGATTTCTTACTAGCTCTTACTAGCTTTTCTTTCAGTTAGTCCTGACGAAGGGTCTTGGCCCGAAATGTCGAATGTACCTCTTCCTATAGATGCTGCCTGGCCTACTGCATTCACCAGCAACTTTTATGTGTGTTGCTCTTCATCTCATGTTCTCTACTTAATGTTTATTTATTATTATTAATTTTATTTTTCTCAGCTCAGTTGGTAAAATCTGAGGTACGGGCATAGCCAAGTACACTCATTTCTCAATTGCTAGGAACTTTTAGTGCATTCTAGCTATGTTCAGTATTGTGACTTTCTGCAGATTTACATAAATATTGCTGTGTAGCTGAGTTGTTTAATGCTATCGTGTAGTGACTTTGGGATGATACCAGTTGTGGATATTACTTTTGCGACAATGTCTACCCTGTCATTGTTTCATTGTCTTTTAACTTCCTTTATTAATTCAGCATATTTCTGGTGCTTTTCACTTATTGATTTCTTTATGCTATGTGCATTTGGAATTACTATATATATTAAGTAAGTTGTTCTTGCTTGTTTATCCTGTAATATTAAATCTGGATGAAATGTCCTGTCTATAATAATGGATTGGTCATAACATAATTTGTAGGACTTTGACTCTCAATCTGGATTGGGCTTGTATTTATAGTAAGGTATGGCGTCCTTTATGGATTTGTATCTTAAAGCAAGATTTTGGTAATTGATGTTTGGCAATTGATTGTGCCTGTGTAAGTAAGCAGATTGAGTTAAACTGCTGCAGGAGCCTGTAATGTATTGGATTGTGTCTTTATATTTTCTGAATTTATCATTCTTGAGTTTGTTTGTCCTTTATTTTGCATTTTTGATATTTATGTATTTTTGATTTTTTTTGTGTTAACCACCTGGTCCTGTTAACCACAAGGAACTTTCTGTTTCTGGGAAGAGGTATCCAACTCTAAGCCAAGTGTTCAACGCTTCCTTGTCAATATCTAGTTGCTCAGATCATGGTGATGTCTTCCATGGGGTGTCATGCTCTTCCATTGGTTAACTTTTTCTTCTATCATGATAATGTCTTCATTTTTCTGGGTTGCACCTTTGTTTACGTTTAATGGTATGTACTTCTTATCAGAAACGTATATGCTTGCATGGAGTATTGAATCCTGTTTTTTGTTAATGAAATTATATCCTTAGAAATTTTTTCTGGCTGTTGTTTAATTTTTTAATGTCCTTTATTACATTTCCTCCTTCTGTCCTAGGTAGTGTTAACTTAAATGTGTTCGAGTTTACATAGTGTTTTCGAAAACTTGTCATTTCAGTTCTTATTTGTCTTTGTCTATTTTCCAAATTAGTTCAGACCAAGATATTATGTCTTGTGTTTATTGCATTTGTTATATTTTTACTATTGAGCTCTGTTTGACAGATTTTCTTAAGTGTTGAAGTAAATTGCCAAAAATTTTCCCTTTATCATATTATGATCTATTTTCTTTGCTTGTTGATATCCCAGATACTTATGCTTAATATTCATCCATTGGTTGTATTGAATCCTGCTGCTCGGTTTTATAACCTGCCAGCTCTATTGCACATTCCAAATCCTCTCTTCTGTCTTCCTATGCTCTCACCTCTCCCCAACACTCCCCCATTCCTCAATCTCTCTTCTTCTCTCCACCTTCTTTCATCCCTCTTCTCATGTTACCAGAAGCCTGAAAGCACGTGCTCAGCGATACAGGAACAGCTTCTTCCCATCTGCCATCTGGTTTCTGAATGAACATTGAAACCATGAACATTACCTCACTGCTGTCACAAAGTTAACAAATTACAAGACATATGCTGGTGATACTAAAACTGATTCTGATTCATTCTCTCCCTCCCCACCTTCTCTACCCTCTCACTATTCCTACCCAGTCTCCTCCTTCGCACCTTCTCTTCCTCTCCCGCTCATCCTCTCTTTATCTCTCCCTGTCCGCACACTCTCCTTTCTCCACACCCTTTCTTCCCTTTCCCTGTTCCCCTCTCACTCTCAAGCTCCTACCTGCCAGTAAGGCCTGGACACCAAACGCTCTTGGACGTAGATACACAGCCTGATTTGGCTTCACCTTCATCTCACGATGTGAGGGGTGGCTGAAAAGAGAAGAGCAGAATAAGTGGGGTATAAAGCAAGGGAGAGGGAGAAGGAGCAGGGGAGAAAGAGAGGGAAAGAGAAACCAATACAGGATAGAGAAGGAGATGTACAGCATTGGAATGAAAGCAGGAATTCTGGACTCAATTTTTTGTTTGAAAACTGGTTCCAGTGTGGTTCATTGCAGATCTCCTGTCACTGAGATGTTAGCACTCTCAACCCCAGCTCTCTCTTCCTCTCCAGATCTGGAAGCTCAGGATTATACCACACACAATCCCAATGTTTAACATGGATCTTGTGTTTGAGAAACACTTAAGAGAAGTCTGGATGAATAAATGGATGAGAGGAGTGTGGACATCCATGCCCGGGTGCAGATTGATGAGACTAGATTGAATAGTAATTTGCTGTAGTGTTCTATGACTGTGACTCTAAATCTATGGAGCACAGGGGGAGAATAAAAGCACTATTTAACTGCATATTTTCTGTCAGTATCAGACTTCAAGCAATTGATTTCAGATAACTTCTGATTAAAATACTTACAAATGGATCACCTCAGACTAATTCCCTCATCCATTTGACCCTCTTAAGTGTATTCATTTCATGATAAGTTATCTGGAGAGTGAGAGGGGCAGTTTGAGAGTCTAAAAATTATTAATTAAGGTCATAAATTGCAGAAAGTGTATCATTACACTGGGTAAGTTGTCCTCGGTGAATTGGTAATGAGAGAAGAGGCTGTTGCTTGCACAAATTATTAAAGGAACGATGATCACACTAAAATCAGTGGTTAAGATCTAACATGACTTTAACAAATAAGGATGAAACTTATCCTTTTTATAACATCACCCACCACCACTCTTGAAACCTACCTCCACCCTCCCTGCTTAAGCCTATGGTTGCTGTTGCCTGCTCTGTGACCCAAAGGAAGAAATATGCTCTGAAAATTACAATCTATGCCAATTAGGGACCGCTTTGTTGAGCAGCTTCCGTTTTTCCAGAAGAAGCAGGATTTTCTGAAGGCCAACTATTTTAATCCCCATTCCGATATGTCCGTGGCCTCTTCTACTGCCACAATGAGGCCACTCTCATATCCTGTCTGGGTAGCCTCCAACATGATGGCATGAACATCAGTTTCTTTAGCCACTGGTAAATTCTATTCCTCCCCTCTTGCTTTTTCCATTCCCCATTCTGGCTCTCCCCTTACCTGTTCTCTTCTCTTCACATGCTTTCACCTCCCTCTGTTTCCCTTCCTTCTTCCCTTTCTTCCGTGATCTACTCTCCTCTACTATCAGATTCCTTCTTCTTTCAGCCTTTTACCTTTTATACCATCACTCCCTCTACTCAGCTCACCACCACTCCCCTACCCACCCACCTTGCCCCTCACCTATCACTTCCTAGCTTCTACTTCCCCGCCCCCCACCTTCTTATTCATCCTTCTTCTGTCTTCCTTCCAGTCCAGATGAAGGGTCTCAGGCGAAAACGTCAACTTACCTTTTTGTAAAAAGCTGCCTGTCCTGATGAGTTGCTCCAGCATTTTGTGTGCGTTACTCTAGAGTTCTAGCATCAGCTGAATCTCTTGTGTGTATCATCTCAGTTATCATTTCACGTGGACAGGCAGGTCAGGGTTGGGGATTAGGCTGCAGAATGCAAGAACAATGGATCAGTAGTACGTCAACTGGTCCTGGAAGCCGCCACCGAGCACATTCATAGAAAAAACCCCATAATTAAAATCCTCCAATCCAGGCAACATCCTGGTGAATCCCCTCTGCACTCTCCAGTGAAATCACATCTTTCTTCTAGTGTGGTGACCAGAACAGCGCACTAAAGGCTTGCATGAAGAAAATCAGAACATCATAAATAGAAGCAGAATAGGCCATAAGGAGCACAAACCTGTTTCACTATTCAGCAGTATTGTGGTTGACTCAACTCTTCTTTTGCACGTAATCGCCATACTCCTTGATTCCGATGCACCTAATAATTCCACAGCCCTCTGTAGTGGCTCTAATCAGAAAATTCGAAGTAAAGAAATTTCTCGTCATCTCAGTGCTGTGGTTGAGCCTTTTCCTAGGGTTATATCACAGAGTTTTCAGTCAAAGGAATGACTCTTCAGGTATCTGGAAAGCATTATGAAAGGAAGACCAAGGCTAGTGTTCTTTTGCCATTATGTTATTGAAGAATTATCGACTTGAGTAAATAATACATTGATAATGAATCTGGTCTCCTTTAGTGATGTTCACTGTGGGATAAATTTTAGCGAGGAAACTGGGAAAGAATTCTCCTTCTCAAACTCATTCGAGAAGGCAGGTGAGCTTCAAAGCATCAGCTACTCGTGATAATTTGAAGCTCCATTTACTGTCTAAAGTAATCAAAGTAGAGAATAAATCTTACATTGGACGTTTATTTGTCATATACATCTTGAGCTAGATAGGGCAAAGATTCATTTATACTTGACTGAGCCTAAGCATAAAGATTAAATTTATGATGATTTTGGATTTTAAAAGCACATAGCAAACATTTTGTCATGTAACACTGGTTACACTTTCCCTAGTGATTAATCAATTAAATTTAAACTACTTGGAGCTTTTGTACAAGATTTCATCAATATCATTGTCACACACATAAATCTGATGAATCTATCTATGATAATGTGAATGGAGTCAATGTTAAACAATGATCTGCTACTCTCTTATGCTGAGTGCTTTATACATTTCAAAACAAATGGAGATTGTAACACACAAAATGCTGGAGGAACTCAGCAGGACAGGCAGCATCTATGGAAAGGAGTAAACATTTGAAGTTTCAGGCCGAGGCCCTTCATCAGGACTCGTTAATTGTAACTGGTATCTTCAATTGTGAATTTTTATTTGTACAGCATGTTGGCATCAGTGTTGAGCTGACTTATTGTCATGAAGAGATACTACGGAAGATAGCAAAAGGATTAATTAGATTTTAATTTAAGGGAATGTCAAGGTGGGTGAGGTTGGTGCTTGGAAGGGACAGTGATGTCCACATCTTGGGACTAAAGTGTTTGCCAATGATACAGCAATCAAATTAAAGTTAAAATGTGTCCAAAATGTGGAGGTCCTTGATGTTTTGGATGGTTGTTCAACTACTTGATCCTAAACAAGTTTATAGAATGCTGGGACTGGAAGATTTGTTAAGCAGGAACCATTTATGTCAGTAAACACTGCAACGGTAGGGTGCCCAGTGTGAATTAGACACATGAAAGCACTGTTTTGAAGACCAATTGTTTACAGAGGATGGGAAACAGGCAGCTGGCTGGTGGAACTGTCTACATGGCACAGTTCAACATGACATCAAACAAAGGGAGACGTTTCATCTTCTGGACGGATTCTGTCTCTATTTAAGGGCATGTAATCAGGCATCTAACGTTGTACAGTTCTGCATTTATCTCAGCAAATAATAAAACCCGCTTCAGCCTTTTGGTTTCCTAATCTTGTTTATTAGTCCAGATGCTAGGAAGCCTGCATCTACACGGGGCAGCTAATAATAGGCACTGCACTGTTGGAGACAGAATTATGAGCCAAGCCACCAGATGCCAAATTCACAGATGGATAAGATAAACTTAATGTAAGTCTCTTCGGAACAGGTGAGAAATAGCAATGCAAGGCAAACAGAAAGAACGGAGTGGAATGCTAAAATTCTCCCAATGCACTCAATTATTCCAATGACCATGATCACATTCTGCAGGCAAATCCAACATCAGTAGTGTGCACAGCAAGATTCCAACTACTAAAGCAAGTGGGTTTTTTGTCTGTACAAACAAGCAGAGCATATGATTGCAGATGGCACTAACCAGTAACCATATTGAATAAACTTATTAAGGGTTGTACATCTGTTGGTACCTATACCAATACAGCAAAAACTCAGAAATGCACTGACAGGAGGAGAGAGAGCAGCGCGCCACACGTGCGCAGCCCTCCAGTGCAAAATGATATCGTATCCGTTAAATAGGGGCCATGGACAATTCTGATTTGATGGAGACAGACGTGAAAGCACAGAGGAACATCTGGAGAAATTTCTGAAATGCTCGTTCACTGCTGTCGTTACTGTGCGGTCAGGAATCTTTTGAGGGAAGGCCTCAAAATCCCCGGCTTTGCCTGCTGTTGGCGACCAAGATTGAGGTCGAATTGTTCGGACAGAGATGGCGTTCAGTACTCTGTGTTGCAGAGCTGATTTGGAGGCTCGAAGTTTTTGGATCACTCAGAGACGGATTGTGGTCAGGCATGGCAGGAAGAGTTTTTCTTCCTTCTCCCATCTGCGTGAGATGTGGGACATTTGAGAGACTTTGAACTTTTTACTGTGCTCATGGACTTCTTCATCAAGTTATGGTATTGTTGCACTGTTGTAATTATATGTTATAATTATGTGGTTTTGTCAGTTTTTTCAGTCTTGGTCTGTCCTGTGTTTTGTGATATCACACCGGAGGAAATGTTGTATCATTTCTTCATGCATGCATTACTAAATGACAATAAAAGAGGACTGCGTGTCTTCATAATCTAAAAAAAAATTCAGATCAGTGTAACATTAAATCAGTTCAGCGGGGGTTGTGGGATGGAGGGTGTTGCATGTTGGTGTAATGCTATTACAGCACCAGCAACTTGAGTTTAATTCCCATTCTGTAAGGAATTTTTATGTTCTCCCAGTGACTGTGTGGATTTCCTCCAGGTGCTCTAATTTCCTCCCAAATTTCAAAAATGCTTCAAAAAGGCTTTCAATTGAGTTGAATTGATTTTATTTCTCACATCCTTTATATACATGAAGAGTAAAAATCTTTATGTTACATCTCTGTCTAAATGTGCAATGTGCAATTTATAGTAATTTATGATATATTGTATTGTTACGTACCCCGTAACTGAGTTGCCAAACCAGCAGAAATGGATCACTCAGTTGGAGTCTGGATTACTAGAACTAAGAAAGTTTTATTAAAGAACAAGCAACACAGTAATCAAAAGGATAATAAATGCAACAGTTCAGCAATGATAAACACACATGTGCACAGAATTAAGATAACAGCATCAATCAAGCTCTATCGTTGTCTAGGGGTAAATGACCAATTTCAAAGTGACACAAAGTTCAGTCCAATTTAGTTCAGTTCGCAGTAATCGTTGCCATGGCGATGGACAACGTGGGGGGAGGGAGAGAGAGAACGAGAACGACTGATCATTCAGAACGGCTTCCACTCACCGACCGGCGATATTGCTCACAAGCAGCTTTCGGGCGGGTCCTTTGTGATGTCACCTGAGGTCACCGACTGTGACCCCTCCTCCAGATGCGGTCGATCCTCTGCAGTGAACCCGGCACTCAAGCGAGGGCAGACACACACCGGGTTCCCACTGATCGTACCTTTCCACCCTGTGCGTTTAAGGCTGATCCCCCGATCAGCCATTCAAGAGCTTCCCACCGACTTGTGAGAGGCGCACCACTTCCAGGGTCTCGTTACCTCGGGTGTCGTGTGTGTCCTGCCTTAGCGAACCTGTCCCTTTTTATCCCCCTGCTGGGGTATCGCCTGTCCATCACTTCAAACAGTTCAGGGTTCAAAGGGGGAGCCGCTCTAGATAGCTCTCTCTCCCGTCCCTTCATTACACATCTCCAGATGCTGCTTCGTTGTTCCTTATCTCTCCTTCCCCTGAGGACAGGTGACAGACCAACTGCTGATGCCACTGATGCTAGCCCAGGCCAGCAAACATCTTAATTTATGTGTATTCTCGTCACAGTATGTACAACAATATAACATACAAATACAATTGTAACAGCATAAATTAAGCAGTCTGATGGCCTGTTGGAAGAAGCTGTCCTGGAGCCTGTTGGTCCAGGCTTTTATGCTGTGGTACCGTTTCCCGGATGGTAGCAGCTGGAAAAGTTTGTGGTTGGGTCCCCAATGATCCTTCGGGCCCTTTTTACACACCTGTCTTTGTAAATGTTTTGAATCATGGAAAGTTCACAACTACAAATGCGCTGGGCTGTCCGCACCACTCTCTGCAGAGTCCTGCGATTGAGGGAGGTACAGATCCCATACCAGGCAGTGATGCAGCCAGTCAGGATGTACTCAATTGTTCCCCTGTAGAAAGTTCTTAGAACCTGGGGGCCCATACCAAACTTCTTCAACTATCTGAGGTGAAAGAGGCGCTGTTGTGCCTTTTTCACCACACAGCCGGTATGTACAGACCACGAGAGATCCTTGGTGACATGTACGTCGAGGAACTTAAAGCTGTTCACCCTCTCAAGCCCAGAGGCATTGATGCCAATAGGGGTTAGCCTGTCTCCATTCCTCCTGTAATCCACAACCAGTTCCTTTGTTTTTGCGACACTGAGGGAGAGATTGTTTTCTTGACACCACCATGTCAGGGTGATGACTTCTTCTCTGGCTGCCTCATTATTATTTGAGATTAGGCCAACCAGTGTAGTGTCGTCAGCAAATTTAATTAGCAGATTGGAGCTGTGGGTGATGACACAGTCATGGGTATACAGAGAGTAAAGGAGGGGGCTTAGGACACAGCCCTGAGGGGCAACTGTGTTGAGGGTCGGAGGGGCAGAGGTGATGGTGCCCACTTATACCACCTGCTGGAAATCTGACGGGAAGTCCAGGATCCACCTAGACAAGGCAGGGTGGATATCGAGTTCTCTGAGCTTCTTGTCAGGCCTGGAGGAGGGAATTATAGTGTTGAATGCTGAACTGTAGTCCAAGAACAGCACTCTCATATAAGCATCCCTCTTCTCCAGGTGTGTAAGGATCGTTTGAAGATTGGTTGCGTCGGTGTGTGAATGTAGGGGTTCCAGTGTGGGTGGTAGCATGTTGCAGATTAATTGGTCACATGTAACTAACTGGGTGGCGAGGGGTTTGTTGGTATGTATCTCTGAATATATAAAACTATCAAATTTTTCAGTTATATCCCAAATAAGCTAAATCAATGTGCAATATAGTAACTTACAGTGGATATATTCTTATGTTCAAGTTGTGTTCTCTCTTGTATAATTCATGTTTAATTTTCCATTTTTTGTGAATAGCGTCTCTGATGCCACATGCTTGTGATGTTGCTTGCAAGTAAATTCTGTCATGACATCTGTGCTTTCATGATGCAGATGACAATATCAACTTTGACTAAAAAACATTTATGGAACATAGAACAGTAGATCACAGGAACAGTCCTTTAAGTCTGTGATGTCTGTGTGAAATGCAATGCCAAATTAAACTAAATCTCTTCTGCCTGTGAATGATCCCTTTTCCCTCTGTTCCTGTATATTCGTTGTCTGTTATACAGACTCTTAATGGGTCTATTGTATCTGCATCCATCACTATCCATGGTAGCCTGGTTCCGGTACCCATCACTTCCTTTAGCAGAAATAAAATCTTGTCCTTTAAGCATTCTCCCTCTCATCTGAAATGCATTTCCTCCAGTAGGTAACATTTCTATGGCAGGAAAAAAAAAATGTCTGCCTCTCTTATGTAGACCGCTCTTAATTTTATAAATTTCTATCAGCTCTTCCCTCAACCACAGATCACCCAAAGAGAACAGCTCAATCCAACCTTTCCTTTTAGTACATACCCTCAAGGCTGCATCCTGGTAAACCTCCTTCACCCTTTCCAAAGCCTCCACAAACTTCCTGTGCTGGGATAACCAAAATTACACTGAATACTCCAACCGCAGCCTAAACAAAATTTTATACAGCTGCAACACAACATTGTGACTCTTACTCAATGACCTGACCAATGCAGACAAGCAATCTTCTTATTTACAATGTAACTCATACGAAATCTTGGAGGAGCTCAGCAGGTCAGGCAGCACCAATGGAAAGGAATAAAGAGCCAACATTTTGGGCCAAGACTTCTCATCAGAACTAGAGAGGAAGGAGAAAGAAGACAGAGTAATAAGGTGGGAGGAGGGGAATGGAGGGGGATTAAGTGAGAAGCTGAGAGGTGATAGGTGGAAAATTTAAAGGGTTGAAGAAGAGAAGGTATCTGATAGGAGAGGAACAGAGTAGACTTGGGGAGAAAGGGAAGGAGGAGAGGCTCCAGGAGGAGGTGATTCGCAAGTGAGGAGAAGAGGAGGGGAGCCAGAATGGGAAAAGGAAGAAGAGTAAAGGGTAGGGAATCTTATTACTACCCTTTTACTTGCATTGTTACTTTCATGGAGCTATCGATTTGCACCACAGGATCCTTCTGCACATTAATGTGTTAGGATCTGCTTTTAGCAATATCATAAACAATATTTGATCAAAGGGTGTTGTAAGATTATAAGTTACAATTTCCATGCACTGAAATAACTAGATACAACCTTCCTTCAAAAAATAAAAGGAATTATTTTATCAGTAAAAATTCTTTTACATCTATTGTTGCCCTTTAAACTGCATGCTATACTATCAAAAATGACTAAAACCAATAGATGTCTCCATGTGAACTGCATGGCAGAAAGAAATTCAATTATCTTAGAATATGTCCAATAACTTTCATCTGAATGAATAAATAAAATGTACTATTTTATCTGTCCGAGTGTGACAGTCATGACATTTAAAGTGCAGGCTAATCAGTCTAGCATTGTAATTACTTACATTGGCTTCTAGCAAGCAACTTACAAACATTATTCTGGAAGACCAACAGCTTTCATGTAAAAGGAAAAGATGGCATAATTAATTCATCTGTGTGTCTCGCAATTGAACATTTTAAGAAGCATAATGGACAATCAGTGGTAGATTTAATAAGTACTGATAGCCTGCAGTTTTATTTTCCATTGCATTTGCCAAAGGTTAGTTATTTAAAAGTAATAAACTGCAGATATTGGAAATCCGAAATAAAAACCAGAAAATGCTAGAATTTCTCTCTCTACAGTTCAGGAGGAAAATAAAATGGTTAATGTTCCGGATCATCAGATCTGCAAAATTTGCACTGAAACAGGTCCCTTGGCTCATTGAATGAATGGCAACTATCAAACACCCATTTACATTAATCCCATTTTATCCTCCTCATTTTCGTATCACAAACTCTCAGATCCTATAACTCTAGGGAAACTTCATCATCATCATAAGGGCGGAGCTAGGATGGCGCAAGAGAGCGGCTTCTTTCAGCTCATCTGTGGAAACAGCTCAATTTCTACCTGTAATGTCTCTTTTCTTTCCCTTTTCAAGGTAGATGGGGTTCTGTCCAAATTCCTGAACTACAGCTGCAATCAAACTTTGGTTCTTCGTGGCGATGGCTCTCACTCCTGGGGTTCACCAACTGGCCGTTTTTTGATATCCTAAGGGGATGCGGCCTAGAAGTGAAGATACCTTTGGCATGCTGAGGGTTCTGAGGCTCTGTGGATGAGCCAATTCTATGCCCGTGTTGCCACTTGAAGCATTGTGGGAGTAAATGGAATATTGTGAACAGCGGGTGAGCTGTCGGAGGCCTCTGTAGTCAGATTGCTCTCCCTCTCTCTTTCTCTCATTGGTGGGGGGGGGGAGTTTGTTGCTGATTCTCAAGTCGGAGAATTCAGAAAAAAAATGAGGCAGCAGAATTTAACATTGGAACCAACGAGTCTTTTCTTTTTTCTCTTGTTAGTCTCCCCTCTCACTGTGTGACACTTTATTAGGGAAAGAGAGACTCTGTGGTGTGTGGAATTGTCAGGTGAATGATTAGGTTTTGTTGTTTGGAGATTATGGTCTTTCATGGGGGCCTTGCTATTCCTTGCTTGGTGGGTGGAGGGTGCTGATGATTTTTGCTGAAGTAAGTGGGGGGGCAGTGTTGATGCTTTGCTGTTGATTGTGTGTGGGGGGAGAATAGTGGTGGGAGGGCTTTGGGGTTCTAATGGTTTTACTGTCACATTCTTTGGGGTACCCTTCTGGTTTCGGAATGTCTGTGATGAACAAGAATTTCAGATTGGATATTGTATATTTTCTCTGATATTAAATGGAACTATTGAAATTTGAACTATTGAACTTTTGTTATGGGCCATGTCATATGATGTGGGTGATCATAGTTTTGCTCCATGACCATGATTGTTCTTGGTATTGCCTTCTTCTGGGCAGTGTCTATACAAGATGAGTGACCCAGCCGTTATCAATACTGGTGTCAGTGGTCACATAACCAGAACTTGTGATATGCACCATCTACTCATACAACCATCCACCACCTGCTCCCATGGCTTCATGTGGCCCTGATCAGGAGGCTAAGCAGGTGCTATTCCTTGCTCAGGAATGACCTCCAGGCTAGCGGAGGGAAGGAGTGCCTTCCACCTCCTCCGGTAGAGACGTAGCTCCATCCTGCCTCCTGAGGGTAATTTAGGATGGCCAATTAATCTACCAACTCACATACCTTTGCGAAACACATATGGTCATGCAAACTCTACACACAACCACCAGAAGTCGGGATTGAACCTTGAACCTGTGAAAGAGCAGCTCTACCAGCTGTGCCACCCTGCTACCCAATCCAACGGGAAATTATTCTGAGCCCAAGGCTTTCCCAGTGATCTACACCCAACAGAGTTTAAGTGCCGTTATTAAAATAAATGAAACGTTGAGGAGAATTAGCAGGGTGCACGCTGAGCTCCCCTTAACGTGCTTACCTGGAGCACAGAGGTTAATGATGAGGATAATGATGTATTTAAGATTAATAAGGATGAATTTCTTTTATCAGAAAGTTGATTCTTCTGAACTAGAGAAACTATGTGCCTGTGATGCAGCTGAAAATAGGTTTTTCATTGTACCTTTGCAAATAACAGTAAACTCGACTTGAAACTTCAGTTATTGAATGTATGCAAAGTGGAGATTAACAGATACTTACACTCAATGGCCACTTTGTTAGGTACAATGTGTACCAGTGAGTCTATGTTCATGGTTTTCTGCTGCTGTAGCCTTTCCATGTCATCGTTCGACATGTTGTGCATTCAGTGATGCTCTTCTTCACATCATGTTGAAACGGATGGGTATTTGAGTTATAGTTGCCTTCCTGTCAACATGAATCAATCTGGCTATTCTCCTCTGACATCTCCCATTAACAAGGTGCTTTCACCCACAGAGCTGCCTTTTTCACTGTTTGTTCCACCATTCTCTGTAAACTCTTTTACTTGCCAGTTTAAAATAATATAAGCAGGACCTATCGGGACTTGTATGCGGAGCAGGAGATTACTGAGGGCATGGAAACAATTCCTTGTGGACTTTATGTGCAATGGTTAAAAAGAGAATGAGGTCTTTTGGAATCTATCTGCAGGATGGAAGATTGCAAGTGAGATTGAGACAGCTGCTTGTGGACTTTATGTGCAATGGTTAAAAAGAGAATGAGGCCTTCTGGAATCTATCTGCAGAGTGGGAGATTGCAAGTGAGATCGAGACAGTTGCTTGTGCACTTTATGCACCAGATTTACAAAACAAGTGGTGCCTAATGGACTTGCCTGCAGATGAAGAGATTGCTTGGATCTTTAGCAACTTAACAAGGGGCAATGGGTAATTGGAACAACATTTGTTAGAGTGGGAGGCTTCAGGTACTTGGATAATTGAAACCTTTTCTGGGCAGGGGTGAACTGTGCATGAGGGACAGATTGCACCAAAACTAGAGGGGAACCAATATCCTGGCTGGGAGGGTTGCTAGTGGTACTCGGGAGGATTTAAACTGGTTTGAGAGGGTGATGGGAACCACAGCCCCAGGTCAGAAAGTGGAGAATGGATAGGAAGGTAGATGTCAGGCCAATGATGGGACAGACAATTTGAAGTGTGTATATTTTAATGTGAGGCATACAATGAGTAAAGATGTGAAAAGAGTATGAATCAGTGCATGGAACTATGATGTTGTGGTCATTACAGAGTCTTGTTTGAGAGAGGGACAGGAGTGGGTGCTCAATAGTTTAGGGTTTAGATGTTTTAGAAAAGATAGAGAGGGTGTCAAGGTGGACACTGGCATCGACTAAACCCAGGTGCAGAGGAACGACATACCCTCATGTAGAGACAGGAACAAGAATTTATACATAGGGATTCCAACAGAATGCTGGTGGCTCAATTGAATGATGCCATAGGATAATCATTCTCAACACGAGGACGCTGTGATAAGCTCTAATTGGGAGTCCGCTTTAAATAATGACGGCACATGGAAAACCCTTACCAGTCAAAATAAGCTTGACAAGATTAAACAGAGAGCACAAGGGCTTAATGACTCCGGATAAGACAACAATCAACAAACACACATGCTCTAGAACAACAGTCCCCAACCACCAGGCCGCGGACCAGTACTGGGCCGCAAAGCATGTGCTACTGGGCCGCAAGGAAACAATATGATTTGGCGATATGAGTCAGCTGCACCTTTCCTCATTCCCTGTCAAGCCCACTGTTGAGCCATTACGCATGCGAGGTCATGACCCGCACGTCATCCGTGTCAGCGCGGGAAGGAGATCAATTTCTTAAGCTTGCAAATGACGGCAGGCTGAAAAGTATGTTTGACATAACATCTCTGCTGGCATTCTGGATCAAAGTCAAGGCTGAATATCCCGAGATAGCCATGAAAGCACTGAAAATGTTGCTTCCATTTCCAATATTTTTCTGCGAAGCAGAGTTTTCTGCAATGAACGCAATGAAAACTAAATTGCGGAATAGACTGGACATAAGGAACCCCCTTCGAGTATTGCTGTCTCCCATTACCCCTCGATGTTTTTGCAGGGAAACAAGCCCAAGGCTCCCACTGATTCAGCGATATTGGTGTGTTGCAATGATTTTATATGTTCATACCGGGAAAATATGTGCTGTGTGTTTAATATCCAAACGTTACTTAAAATGTTATGATGCTATTGACTTAGAAATGACTTATATAACCATATAACAATTACAGCATGGAAACAGGCCATCTCTGCCCTTCTAGTCCGTGCCAAACGCTACTCTCACCTAATCCTACCGACCTGCACTCAGCCCATAACCCTCCATTCCTTTCCTGTCCATATACCTATCCAATTTTTCTTTAAATGATAATATTGAACCTGCCTCAACCACTTCTACTGGAAGTTCGTTCAACACTTACTTCAAGCTCCCCTGTCCTCCCCTGATAATTGATTTATCACTATATTCATGCGAGGAGAACATGAGCTGTGTGTTTAATATTAAATTCGTTAGATAAACCCTTTCAGAAACGAAATTGAGTGTATTAGCCATCTATCACCTATATTCCGGTCGTGATTAACAAACCCCGCACCCCGAACAGAATTGGCAAAAACTATTTGTAGAAAAATATCGGCATGTACATGCATGCGCACTCGTGCCCACGCAAGGCTTCATGGTCATTGTAGTCTTCTCGGGGTAAACACAACGTATTTGACAGCTACTCTTGTCCGTTGGCAACCATACCACAACCCGCCCCCCCCAACCGGGTCGGCCGGTCCGCAAGAATATTGTCAATATTAAACCGGTCCACAGTGCAAAAAAGGTTGGGGACCCCTGCTCTAGAACCCTTGGAACCCACTGCTCCATGGTGAGCCACACAGGCCTGCAGGGCTCATGACTTTAACTCTCTCCCGGAGGTCAGCACCTGATGGCCCAGGGAGCACTGGGGAACTCGAGACAGACCTGATGCTCTTGAGACAGGGCTGGTAATCTCAGGACAGACCCGATCTGTCACAGCCATGGATTTGGTTGTGCAGTGGATTCAGCAATTGCGCTGGTGAATATGCATGTGCCAGCTAATTATAATTTCATTGTGATAGTGTTTAACTCCATGCGCTCTGTCGTAGTTTTTGCCAAGACTTGAACCCGGGACAGGACACAGAAACATTTTGCTTCCTGCATTCCGCCTTGCCTGAGAAATTGGACTCATGAGTCAACTGAATCTGAAGACTAGCGATATTCATTTAATTCTTAGTTGTTCTTTTCAGCTGCAGTGTAGGCTTCATTTCCATTTGAGTGTTTTAATCAATGGCCCTGTTTGGCCTAACATTTATTGTTTTCTTTCCCTTTAACACTGTTTATAGCAAAGTCTGTGATCTATCAACCTGCTTCAGTGTCTCTCACTCCGCACCTGGGCCATGTCTGAACCACGGTGACACGATGCTCTCGAGACAGGGCTAGTAAACTCAGGATGGACCCGATACTCCCGAGAGAGGGCCAGTAAACTCGTAAACATTGCATAGGTCTCAGAAACATAGTAAACATGAGAGACCCGGGGAACTTTGTCAACCTAGAGAGCCTAGGAAGAAACGTTAAAAGTAAACTAGAGTAGCTTGGAAAACACACTCAGAATGTAGGCTAGGGAAACTTGGAACATACTTCATAAGACACTCAGAACATAGCCTCGGGACAAGCACTGAGAGTAGAAGACACCCTCTCCTCCAGTTGACCGATGTCTAAACTGCTGTTGAACCTTTGCTGGATCCTTTGATCTTGGGGTCTATCGTCATGATGGGCGTTGGCAAAGACTGAACCCAGGTGGGGAGGAATCACGGAGTCCCATGTAGAGACAGAAACAAGAGCTTATATATAGGAATTCCAGCAGAGCAATAATGGCTCAATCTACAACACTGTGAGATGAATCATCTTCAACACAAGGAACAGCGCAAACCGAGAGACCACCTTAAATAATCATAGTAAATGGAAAACCTGTGCCAGGTTAAAATAAACTTAACAAAATTCAACAGAAAGCACAAGGGCTTAATGACTCTAGATAAGACAACAATTAGCACATACTTGTGCATGAGGAAGCCCAACACTCTACGACTACATTCACACTAGACCAGATAAATCCGTAACCGAAGCTTTTTCTCTTCATTTTGACCCTCCGTCCACACTGAAACAACGTTTTCCTCCCCTGAAAACAGAGATTTTCAGAAACGCTCTCCAGAGTGAATAAATCTGAAAACGCCTAATATCCGGCATAGTGTGTACGGGGTAACCAGCTATTTTTAAAACCGCTGTCGTGACGTGCTGGAACAAATGGTGGTGGCAGCGCGGCATTTCATTGTTTTCTTGAACACAGCCTCCAACACCACAACAATATCTGACAATAGATGTGTAACAGTCTAAAGTAACATTGTATGGTAATACAAGATAACACTGATGCAGACGTGTTTGTTACATTTAACAAGGTGCTTTATTAATGTATTGCTTGTGCAGACATTCAATAGATGCAATTGTCACTTTTGCCCAGTAACTCATTTTATTGCACATGTTAAATACAGCAAAATAATACACAAAGACATGGCAAAAGTAAAGGCAAACAAATGAGGAAACAGCAAATTTCACTTTTGCCCAGTAACAAGCCTTATTGCATTTAGTTGTAGCTGTCGTCCCTTTCATCGGTGAAGAGACTATGGCTGTAGGAAATGTCTCTGGAGAAACTCAATCTCAAAGATTGCAGAGAGACATTGATAGGATGCAGAAGTGGGCTGAGAAGTGGCAGATGGAGTTCAACCCGGAGAAGTGTGAGGTGGTACACTTTGGAAGGACAAACTCCAAGCCAGAGTACAAAGTAAATGGCAGGATACTTGGTAGTGTGGAGGAGCAGAGGGATCTGGGGGTACATGTCCACAGATCCCTGAAAGTTGCCTCACAGGTGGATAGGGTAGTTAAGAAAGCTTATGGGGTGTTACCTTTCATAAGTCGAGGAATAGAGTTTAATAGTCGTGATGTAATGATGCAGCTCTATAAAACTCTGGTTAGGCCACACTTGGAGTACTGTATCCAGTTCTGGTTGCCTCACTATAGGAAGGATGTGGAAGTATTGGAAAGGGTACAGAGGAGATTTATCAGTATGCTGTCTGGTTTAGAGATTATGCATTGTGATCAGAGATTAAGAGAGCTAGGGCTTTACTCTCTGGAGAGAAGGAGGATGAGAGGAGACATGATAGAGGTGTACAAGATAATAAGAGGACTAGATAGGGTGGATAGTCAGTTCCTTTTCCCCAGGGTACCACTGCTCAATACAAGAGGACATGGCTTTAAGGTAAGGGGTGGGAAGTTCAAGGGGGATATTAGAGGAAGGTTTTTTACTCAGAGAGTGGTTGGTGCATGGAATGCACTGCCTGAGTCAGTGGTGGATGCAGATACACTAGTGAAGTTTAACAGACTACTAGACAGGTATATGGAGGAATTTAAAGTGGGGGCTTATATGGGAGGCCTGTACTGTGCTGTACTTTTCTATGTTCTAAACACACACTAAGTCTTTCATTTGGCAATTTCCTTTTAAGTTTTTCTAGTCTAGTGTGGACGTAGCCTACGTCTCACCACATGGCTCACAGGGCATGACAGAGGGAGGGAAAAGGGGTGGGAAGAGTTGCACTACTAATCAGGGACAATGTCACAGCTCCACACAGGGAGAACATGACAGGGAGCTTGTTTATTGAGTCTATATGGGTAGAACTCAAAAATAAGAATGGTGCAATCACTCTAATGGGGATTGTACTACAGACACCAGCCCCCCAAAAAAAAGAAACAACCACGATATTGAAGAGCAGATGTGCAAAGAGATTAAGGAGAGGTGTAAAAACAATAGGGTTGTTGACATGGGGGGATCTTCAACTTCAATAACATGGGGCCTTCTGAGTGCAAGAGATTTAGATGGTTGGGTACACCAAGGAGGGTTTCTTAAATCAATATGTAAATAGTTCAACAAGAGAAGGGACTGTACTGGACCTAATATTGCATCATCAGCTTGGCCAGGTGACCACAGCAATGTTTTGAGAAAGCCATAGATAAGGATAAGTATGAACCTTGCGGGAGAGTATTAAATTGGAGCAGGACAAATTATGAAAGCATTAGGCAAGAAGTAAACAAAGTTAATTGGGAATAGTTGTTCTTGAGCAAGTCGACATCTGACATGTGGAGGGTCTTTAAAGACAAACTGTATAGCATATAGGACAGGTATGTTCCAGTAAGAAGGAAGGACAAGGATGGCAAGGTAACAGAACCTCAGATGTCAAGAGTGGTGATGAATTTTGTCAAGAAGAAAAAGGAAACTTATGTAAAGTTTAGAAAGCTAGAATTAAAAACATCTTAGAGGATTATAAAGAAGCCAGAAAAGAGCACAAAAACAAAAATAAGAAAGGCAGGAGGAGCCAGGAAAATTCCTTGGTAAGTTGGATATTAGAGGCATTCTAAGGTATTCTATACATATATTAAGACCAAGATGATGTTGGGAGAGATTAGGACCACTCAGGGATAAAGGGGGGAACATTTGCTTGGACACGGAAGAGGTTCTTAATGAGCACTTTCCATCAGTATTTACCAAGGAGCAGGATGTGGAGGATCGGGAGATAATTGTTGAGCTCATTGATATGCTAGGGCACATCGATGTACAAGAGGAGGTAGGTCAGGTCTCTTAAAGACCATTAAGGTGGATAAGTCCCCAGCGTTGTATATTTAACATTTCAGCAACATTTGAGTAATATTGTAAATATATTCACAAACAAGAGAAAATCTATAGATGCTGGAAATCCAAGCGACACATACAAAATGCTGGAGGAACTCAGCAGGCCAGGCAGCATCGATGGGAAACAATGCAGTTGATATTTTGGACTGCTGAATCCTGCTAAAGGGTCTCAGCCAGAAATGTCATCTACACTCTTTTCCATAGATGCTGCCTGGCCTGCTAAGCTTCTCCAGCATTTTGTGATTGTAAATATATTGCTTGATTAACTATTCTTTGTTGTTTACATAACTCATTATGCATTATATGTAAAAGTACATGAATGGCTGAGATTATTACACCACCACGTCATGTTAGTGTGCCTCCCTGAGCTAAAAACAAAATACACACGAGGCGCCCCTCGTTTTTCTTTCAATTAGGTTTGGAGTTACACAACATAACACCCAGGGCCTGAAGGGGTATATGCCAGGTTATTGAGAGAGGCAAATGAAGAGTTTGCTGGGGCTTTGACCAATATCTTTGTGTCCTCTCTAGCCCCAGGCAAGGTCCTGGAGGGCTGGTGAGTAGCTAATGTTGTTCCATTATTCAAGAAAGGAAAAATGAATAATCCTAGAAGCTATAGACCAGCAAGTCTAATATCAGGGAGGATTCTGAAGAGAATTGTTAAGGATAGGATTTATGACCATTTGGAAAACCATGGCCTAATTAGGGAGAACCAACATAGCTTAGTACAGGGGCAAGTTCTGCCTTAGCTAATTTGATAGAGTTTTTTGATGAGCTTATAAGAGTGACTGATGAAAGTGGAGCTGTGGAATTTTTCTACATGGAATTTTTTTAAGGTGTTTGACAAGGTCCCTCATGGGAGGCTTATCCACAAGATTAAGATGCATGGGATCCATGGTGATTTAGCCATTTGGATTCAGAACTGGCTTGCCCATAGAAGACAAAGTGTAATGGTCAAAAGGTCTTATTCTAGCTGAAGGTCTGATTACTGGTGTTCCACAGGTACCTGTACTGGGACCGCTGCTGTTTGTCATGAATATAAATGATCTGGACGAAAATGTTGATAGGTGGGGTAGTAAGTTTGCAGATGATATGAAGATTGGTGTTGTTATGCATAGCACAGGAGACTGGAAAAGAATATAATGGGATGTAGATGAGTTGCAGATATGAGTAGAGAAATGGCAGATGGATTTTAACCCAGCCAAATGTGAAGTGTTGTCCCCTGCTGGGTCAAATGCAAAGAGACAGTACACTTTTAAGGGCAAGATCCTTAACAGTGTTGCTCAGCAGAGGATTCTTGGGGTCCAAGTCTATAGATTCCTGAAAATGGCTACACAGGTTGATAAGGTGTTAAGAAGGCATATGGCATGGTTGCCTTTATTAGACGAGGCATTGACTTCAAATGTCAGGAAGTTATGTTTTATAAAACTCTAGTTAGAGCACATCTGGAGTATTGCATACAGTTCTGGTCACCCCATTGTAGAAAAGATGTCAAAGCTTTGGACAAGCTGTAGAAGATGTTTACCAGAATATTTCCTGGACTAGAGGACATGTGCTATAAAGAGAAGTTGGACAGACATGGGTTGTTTTTTCTGGAGCAATGAAGGATGAGGAAAGATCAAATTGAGGTTTATAAGATTATGAGAGGCTTTAATAGAGTAGAGAGACAATATCTTTTCCCAGGGTTGAAATGCCTAACACCAGACAGCATGCATTTAAGGTGAGAGAGGGTAATTTCAAAGGAGATGTGAGGGGTAAGTTTTTGATGCACAGAGTAGTGGGGCCTGGAATGTGCTGCCTGGAGTGGTGGTAGAGGCAGAAACATTAGAGAGCTTTACGAGACATTTAGATAGGCAAATGAATGTGAAGAAAATGCAAGGATATGGACACTCTGTAGGGAGAAGTGATTAGCTTAGTTGGGCCTTTGATTACTAATTTAATTGGTTCGGCACCACATTGTAGACTGAAAAGCCTGTTCCTGGACTGTACTCTTCTATGTTCTAAGAAAATGGATGTCCTTAGATAGAAAGTAGCCAAGCCAGTTTGGGCACATACAAAACAAAAAGCTGGTTGATTAGAATTGTTAAATTCCATGTTAAACCTCATCCTAACACACAGAAAACACTGGAGGAACTCAGCAGGACAGGCAGCATCTATGGGGAGGAATAAACATCCAACATTTTGGGCCAAGACTTTTCATCATGAATGGACAATGTCTACGGCCGAAGCATCAACTGTTT
Source organism: Mobula birostris (assembly GCF_030028105.1). NCBI lineage: Eukaryota > Metazoa > Chordata > Chondrichthyes > Myliobatiformes > Myliobatidae > Mobula > Mobula birostris. The sequence continues at coordinate 25,542,874 of NC_092387.1, read as the reverse complement.
ATTCTTCTCCATAGGTGCTGCCTGATCTGCTGAGTTCCTCCAGCATTTTCTGTCTGTTACTCTGCATTTCTTGCATCTGCAGAGCTTTTTTGTGTTTAAGCCTTGTAGATTCAAAGGGCTTAGACAAGAGATAAGGTAATCTTCTCATGCCCTTATTGAGGCTAAATGGAATGACATAAGAGGCCAAGAACTGATAGTTCAGTGGGATGGAGACTTAAAATGGAAGACAAAAAAATTGTCAAGGTCATCTTTTGCTGACAGAATGAATGTGTTCGTAAAAGCTGCCACCTAATCTGCTTTGGGTCTCCGCAGTGCCGAGGAGATTTCATTATATAGTATGCAATGCACTAAATCGGAAGATGTGCAGGCGAGTTGCTCCTTTACATCACTGTGGTAGTGGATGCGGTGGAAAGGTCAGGTTGTGTTAGAAAATGCCATGAGTAGGGAACTAACAGGTGTAAATGTCACCTGCTTCAATAAAATGCGAAAATGCCCAAACTCTCACCTTGTAATTTGTCCCTGGTCAGTAGCTGAACAAACTCTCTGGTCAGGTTAGTGTGTCAGACCTGGCCTCTTGAACTGACAGAATGGATTACCGAATTAAGGTTCAAGACACTGCCTATGCATGTCCTTAGCCAAAGGTAGATTTAGGCATTCACATTTGGAAATGAAGAACTGATAAGACAAGACTAAGGAAAATGAAAGGATTAAATTATGATACAGAATTGAACAGAATTACCATAAGATCATTAGACTGTAAGACACAGGAGCAGAATTGGGCCATTGAGTCTGCTCCAAACCATTCCATCATAGCTGATTTATTATTCCTTTCAACTCCATTCTCCTGCTTTCTCTTCATACCCCTACTAATCAAGACACTAAAGACCTTACTAGGATGATCACCAAGTAGTAACAGTTCAACCTCTTGCTCTTCACAGCCATCTGTGGCAATGACCTCAAAGCCACAGCCCAAAATCTAGTGGGCCTTCTAATTACAGCAAACTTGATGAAGTCTTGTCCTATATTATCCCATGTGTCCATTGGTCATGTTCTACTGACTGTTAGCTTTGGTGCAGACATCATCTTAAAATGACCAATACAATACCAAGATTTGTACTAGACATAAAGTATTTTTTCAAGTTCCAATCTGCATGTGACTTGCTTCAGCAGTCACAACTTAGACCAAGAGGAGGTGTCTGAGGAACTGAAAAATCTGCCTCGATTATTGAAGCCATGTTTGTTAAGTTAGTAAGGATACCAGTAACCTGTATAGAATTTTAAGGAGTGATCCAATTATGGTTTTTAAGATGATTGCAGGGTTGATATAAAGAAAAACTATTTTCTCAAATGCATGCATTCAGGAGGCATTGCCCCAAAGTTATGTTAGATTTGATGCCAAAAACCATATCCTCAAATACAACATTCATTCTGTTTATGAATAAGCTATCAGTCAACTGAAAAATACATAACTGGAATGAATAAGTTGTCATTAATAAAGATACTAGGGACTAGATTGGATGGATGGATCTACACAGTGGCCACTTTATTAGGTACACCTATGCACTTGCTTATTAATGCAAATATCTAATCTGCCAGCCATGTGGCATAAGAGCATGCAGACATGGTCAAGTGATTCAGTTGCTTTTGAGACCAAACATCAGAATAGGGAAGTGATGTGATCCAAGTGACTTTGTCTGCAGAATGATTGTTGGTGCCAGATGGAGTGGTTTGAGTGTCTCAAAAATTCTGATCTTTTGGGATTTTCACACTCAACAATCTCTAAAGTTTACAGAGAATTGTGTGTTGAACAATAGAAGATCCAGTGAATGGCAGTTCTGTGGGCAAAAGTGCCTTGTTAATGAGAGAAGTCAGCAGAGAATGGCCAGACTGGCTCAAGCTGACAGGAAGGCGACAGTGACTCAAATGCCACACGTTACAACAGTGGTGTGCAGAAGACCATCTCTGAATGCAAAAAACATCAAACCTTGAAGTGAATGGATACAGCAGCAGACGGCCATAAATATGCAGAAGTACAGTACCTCCTGTACCTAATAAAGTGGCAACAGAGAGTAAATGAATGAAGTGGTTGGAGTGGTGAAGGCTCTCCTCTTTCCTCTTCTAGAATTGACCCATCTAATCTGTACTGTGTTGTTTGGTCTGATTCCTGTATACCATTGTTTACTTCATGCTGGGTATTGTGTCCTGATTCATTGGAAAAGAAACTTCCCAGGCAAGAGCAGAAGATTTAATTTAAAGAAGGTACTTTCTTCCTGTAACCACCTACCATCTACATTATTCGCAACCTGGAATATGTTTGGGTGTCAAAGGTTATTGGGATCTAAGAGGCTTTAATTTCTAAAACCCCTTTAAATACATTGAGATAATTTAGTTACAAGACTTTATGAAAATATCACAAGAAAATTGAAATATGTGCTCAGAGTACTATCTGCCTCATCATAGAGCTGCAAAATCTCAGGTTAGCCCTAACTCCATAAAAAGAGAGGCCTGTGACACCATAAACCATTTATAGGTTATCATGGCAGTCAGATACGTGAGCTGTTTTAGAAACAGGGGAGACCTGGTAAGAGGTTTATAAGATTGAGAGGCATACATGGAATGGACAGCCAGTAACATCGCAGGGTCATAATAGGGCATAAATTTAATGTGAGACAGGGAAAGTTCAAAGGTGTTGTGCAGGACTAGTTTTATTTTACACAGAGTTCAAGGTGTTTGGAATGCCCTGCCAGGTGAGTAGTGAAGGCAAAGATGATAGAGGTGTTTGAGAGGTTTTTAGATAGGCACAGGAATATGGGATATGGACATTGTGTAGTCTGAAGGGATTAGTTTAGTTCAGCTTTTAACTATGTTCAAATAGTACAGCACAACATGATGGGCTGAAGGGCCTCTTCATGTGCTGTACTGCTCTGTGTTATAAGTACATGTTTATAGTAGAGGTATTTATTTTATTGTCTATCGAAGAACATATTTCATGGTTGGTATGGTGGACACCAATGTTGTGGGCCTGATGCTACAAAGTTCAGCAGCGTCTGACCCCTAAACTGTTGGGTGAAACTGAACCAGAGTCATTCTGCTTCCATAGGGTGCTCTAGAGCAGCTGAAAGCAAATATATCACCTGAGCCTAAGGCTGCTGAGGAATAGAGAGATATTATTGAGGTTGGGGAGTTTGTGAGTTGATACTCTGTGATCAGAGGCTGGGGATTGAGAGAAATCAGCAAATCAATAAATGAGGCGGGAAGAACTCAACAGGTCAGGCAGCCCCTGTAAAGGGAAACAGTGAACGTTTTGAGTTGAGGCACTTCATGTGGACTGGAAGGTTAAAAGGAGAGAGCCAGTGTGAAGTGGTGAGGGGAAAGGGTGGAGCAAGAACTGTCATGTAAAAGGTGGATCAGGTAAAGAGGGGTAATAGTCAGACGGAGAGATTCGAAAGATTCAAAGATTCAAAGTACATGTATTATCAAAGTATGTATGTAGTATACAACCCTGAGACTCGTCTTCCCACAGATAGTCATGAAACAAAGAAACTGTTTGAAGTAACACATCAAACGCCCAACGTGCTAAAAAAGGAGAAAACATGAAAACGGCAAAAATTGAGTGAAAAACACAGAATACAAAACAACAACGCACAGAGTCATTGAGAAGTCTAGGAATATTCAGTTTAGTTTAGTTTAGGGGAACTGTGGAAATGATGATGGGGTGATAAATGGGGACAAGGAGCTGCAGATAGGAGAGGAAGATGGAGTATAGAACCAAATCAGAGAGATGGAGAGAGCATTTGGGGACAGTGGAGGAAGGGGACCCAGAAGATGGACTGTGTGGGTGATGGGCAGATGAAGTGGGTGGAGGAGGAAACGGAGTCAGAGTTATTGTATTGCTCCCTCGGTGCCTAGATAGACACAATGGGCTGAATAGTCTCCATTTGTGTCATTAGAAGCCTTGCTCATGTCTTCAAGCCAGCTCCAGACGAGAATTTATTCACATCTCACAACCCAATTCCTTTTGTTCTGTCTCTGCTATTTAGCACATTCAAAATTGTTTTGTTTCATTAGAACACACATCACACATGTCGAAGGCTGCATAATTTTGCCTAAGCTCACTGTCCGAAGCTATTTATCCAGTCCCGAAACGAGGTCTTCATTTAAAAGACAGACCATCACGGCAGAACAGGTTTCTTAAATAAAATCAACACTGACACATCAAAGCTTCACCGAGAAAGATTTCAGAGCTCTCGTGATATGATGCGTTCTGACACCAAGATCTTGGTTTGGGTTGAAGCTGCATGACTGCATAATTTCCCCTTATTATGGGAATCAGGATTTGCTGAGGTGCTGCTTTGTCACTATTAGTTTAGACATGAACGCATGGTCCTTTCAATATCTCTCTGTGATGTCAACACAGCCGTTACATTGTTAGTTCAGGCTGGCGTTGGGACTCTTGAAATGACAGTCTCCTGTTGAGCAGTGGCGTAAGTGCAAGGCCATTAGAATGTGTAATCTCCATAACCCGAAGCACCAAGTTAAATTTGGTTGGATCAGTATCTAAAATTGAATTTGCAATATTATTTTTATATAGAAATAAAGAATATGAAAAACTACTGCCTGCAGATGGAACAGTGTTGTTGGATTCTGGCCAACTAGCTGCACATAGAACCAGAAACATTTACCTGAAAGGAGGCCATTTGGCCCAGTGTGTTCATGCTGAGGATGAGGATCTATGGTAGGTTAAACACAAGAGATTCTGCAGATGCTGGAAATTTTGAGCAACACACAAAATATGCTGGAGGAACTCGGCAAGTCAGGTATCTTTCATGGAGGGGAATAAATAGTCAACACTTCATGCTGAGACCCTTCATCAGGACTAGAAGGAAGGGGGCAGGTCCAAATAAGAAGGTGAAGGGAGGGGAGGAGTACAAGCTGGCAGGTGGGACCAGGTGAGGGGAAGGTTTGTGGGTGGGGAAGGGGGGGAAATGAAGTAAGAAGCTGGGAGATGATAAGTTCAAGAGGTTGAAGAAGAATGAATCTGATAGGTGAGGACAGTAGACCATAGAAGAATGGGAAGGAGGAGTGGAACCAGAGGTAGGTGATGTGCAGGGGTGAGAGGGGAAATTTATAGATTTTATATATTACATTGTATTGCTGCTGCAAAACAGCAAATTTCATGATATATTCCAGTAATATTAAACCTGATTCTGGTTCTGAAGCAAGTAAGTATGATGACGACTTCTGTTTGCAACATCTTCTCAGATAGTCACCCCTCCCAGATGCTCCTCTCCACTCTTCCACCACCAAATACATGATAGAAACAAATTTCCTGTAATTTATTGTCACCTATTAAGTAAAATTACATTATATATGCACCCCTTAAACTGAATTCTTGGATAGCCCTTTTTTTTTACATAAAGAATTTTCAGTTATTGCAATTAGTAAAACATTTGTTAAAGTTAAAGTCTGCCCTGAGCCTTATAGGCATATCAGGCCAGTGCTTATGCCAGTTTCCATGGCATGAAGCGACTGAGTACGAGACTCCTTCCCCCCCACCACCCCCGCCCCGGGATAAGATGTCAGTCTATCGCAAGGTTAACCCCCAGCGTTTTGCTGGTACCCATTTTCAGCTGGGTGGATTGGAGCAGTGTGTGGTTAAATGCCTTGCTCAAGGACACATCACACTGCCTCAGCTGGGGCTAGAACTCACAACCTTCAGATCGCTAGTCCAAAGCCTTAACCACTTGGCCACACGCCACACAGTAAAACATTTCATGGGGCTTTAAATAAATCTTCTACCTTTTCTTAGGCAGCTCCTTGGGACTGAGGGTAATTTACACTGATCTAGTAGATTCTGAGGTTGCTGATGTGGGAACCCAGAGACAGTGCCATAAATAGGGCAGGAAGTAGCAAATGGGATGGATGAGCTTTATATCTTGGATTGGAATTCACCTGTGTGCTATTTTATTTCAATGTTGTATGCCATCAATCATGTGATCTTCACAGAAAAAAGGTTTGACCCAGTGGCAAGAGGTACAAGATGATTGAAGGCCAGTAATTAAAAACAAATACTGTAGTACTCAATGAATCATCTCGCATTTGTGGAGATGAGAACTAAGTTAACGTTTTAGGTCCAAGGCACTTGGTCGGAATTGCTGCATAAGTATAGCCCAGGACTAAAGACAATAATAGGGGTAGGAATATTGATTAGAATTGGAATTGGTTTATTATTGTCACATTTTATTGGTATTGATATTGGTTTATTGTACTGAGATATATATATATTGAGGTAAAACAATAACAACACGTGTTTAGTCAAAACACAAGAGATTCTGCAGTTGCTGGAAATCAAGAGCAACACGCATTGAATGCTGAAGGAACTTGGTCAGGCAGCATCGATGGAAAGGAATAAACAGTTACTGTAATATTTTGGGCTGAGAAGCAGGACTCAGGAATCACCTCCTGAAACTTACCTTGTCTAACATTCAGTTCAGGATAAATTAAATTAGAAGTGGGCTTAAGTTGCAAGATTAAATTTAACATAAAGATATGAAAAGTAGCGCATCATGGTAGGAAGAATGGTAGAGGCACCTATTATTCCATTCTCTTCCTCCAGGCCATTAACTTCCTCTCCTCAACTGGGGCCAATTGCCAATTAAGTTAACAACCCTCATGCCTTTGAGTTGTGGGAAGAGAATGGAGCATGGACAGAGTGAGATCAAGAAACTTCTGCAAGGAAAGGAAACTTTTTTATGTTGGGATCAAACCTAGGTTGCTAGAGCTTCAAGGAAGGAGAATAACTGCTCTTGGGTCATATTTATTATTAAGAGTGTAGAAGTTCTAAAACAGTGAAAGTATTAAACATTCAGAAAAGCCTTTTGAATCCTCAAACAAGTATCTTGTTTTGTTATAGGCTCCATATATTAGCAGTGTCAAGGGCTTGACAAGGGTTTGGTTTACAGGAATGAAGGTTTGTATAATGTGAAGAAACTGAGGTGGTTTAATAACATTTTTTGAAAATTAGCATTTGTTCCATAGAGTAAGTAGGGAAGATTTGTTTTCTATGACTAAAGACCCTGTAACCACAGCCAACTTGGGGAATTATTTCTTTTTAACACAGTGAACTCTTGTCATGAAAAATACATGGGCTTAATGAGCAGTGGAAGATATTAAATAAGAGTTTGATGGAGAAAGTCTTGACAGGGTTATGATGAAAGAGTAAGGAAGTGGAATTATTTGCATAGTATTGAAAAGCTGACATAGGCATAATGGGCCAAATGGCACCCATCTCTCCTAAATCATTCCATGATCCTGTAGGATGAATGCCCCAGTAAGTGATTAAGCAGTGTGTTAATTGCTGTGACTTCACAGATGGTGCTCATTTACCTCTTGCCTGACAAGGTGACAGGAAATTAATGTCAAGAGATATACAGTGGCAGTATTAATGTGACATTTGGACCTCTGGTTGTACGCACAGGGACACTTTATTATTCCATCACTGGTTATAAATATCTAAACACAGCAAATCCTGCCCTCAATAGCAATCCAACATTAAATTACAGATAATCATTTTCAAAACATCATGGCTTTGTAACACAGCCAATTTATTAGCAGTGAAACACACTGCTCTAAACAATTTAGAATTCATTGCAGCAAAATTGATGGTGGGATTGTTATGGGAACTAGGTAGTCTCCAGTGTTTAGGTATGAAATTTGTTCCAAAACATGATAGGGAAACAAATATGAAGGAAGTTCTTAACCATAACCTACATTGCTACTATTCTTGGGTTTTAATCACAGTTAATAAATAATCTGGCTGTGCTATTTTAGGAAGTTGAAAACTTCTGCTTAAGGAAGGAAATTAATTCTACTGGGATTACCTTGTGTTTCTAACAGCTTGTTAAATGCCACTGGGATTTGATTAAATTATATGCCAATCTCCAAGGAGGATTTTGCACAGGCCAGACCAAGCAACTTCCATCTGTTCTGTCTCCATAAATGCTTGGGAACTTTCATAAGCCCTGGAAAAGCTGAAGGAGACCCAAGTCTCCTTTCTTCAAGATGTTTCTTCTAGAATCTTGCCAATCAACTTTCTCAGTAAATTATTTCCACACTTTGAGAGAAATTATGATATTGTGATGGAGGGACTTCAGAATTGTCAGTATAGGGAAGCATCAGGTGCGCTGAATGTGACATTCAAAATAAATAGCGAGCATCTACAGATGGAATATAGAAAGTATTGTAAGGATTGCCCTTCTGCTCAGTGTGACAACTGTTCTGTTCCAGAAAATCAAAATCTGCAAAGAGCCGTAAACGAGTTCAAAGTTCACCATATCCAACCCTACGATTCATTTCCTTGTGAACAATCACAGTAAGTACAAAAAACACAATAGAATCAATGAAAGACCACATCCAACAGGACGGACAACAACCAATGTGCTAAAAAAACAACAAACTGTGCAAATACAAAACAAAAGAGGAAAAATAAATAAGCAGTAAATATTAATTACAGAAGATGAAAATTACTTGAAAGTCAGTCTATAGGTATGGAACAGTTCAGTGATGAAGTTGAGTGAAGCTATCCCCTCTGGTTCAAGAGCCTGATGTTTGAGGGTTGAGGGGTAATAACTGTTCCTGAACATGGTGTGGGTCCTGACTCCAGTACCTCCTTCCTGATGGCAGCAAAGAGAACAGATTGCTGCCTGAATGTTGGGGGTGGGGGGTGGTGGTCCCTGACGATGGATGCTGCTTTCTTGCAACAGCGGTCCATGTAGGTCTGCTCAGTAGTGGGGAGGGCTTTACCTGTGATGGACTGGTCCATGTCCACCACTTTTTGTAGGCTTTTCCATACAAGACCTTCAGTGTTGCCATACCAGGCCAAGATGCAACCAGTCAATATACTTTGCACCACCAAGCTGTAGAAGTTTGACAAAGTTTTAGGTGACATGCTGAATCTTCCCAAACTTCTGAGAAAGCAGAAGTGCTTCCATGCTTTCTTTGGAATGGTACTTAAGTGCTGGACCCAGATATTATTATATCACCAAGGAATTTAAAGTTGCTAACCCTCTCCACCTCTGATCTGATGAGATCTGGCTCATGGGCCTTCTGAAGTCAATAATCAATGAATACGCTCAAATCTGACACAGGCTCATCACTTCCTACTTCATTGTGTCTTCAACATATCTTCATGGTATATTGAATCATGACTTAGAAAAGCTAGTAGAATCATCAAGGATGTCTGCTACCTTGGCCATTCCTATCAACAGGATGGGCGGATGGAACTAAATTGGAGATTGCAAAAGTGGGGAGAAAAAGAGGCATTTAGATGAAGATGTATGTGATAGGCAGGTAGAACTGTGTTGGCGGGGGTGGCGGGGGATAAAGAGTGTTTTTAATGAAGGTGGGGAAGGATGGAAAAGGTAAACAAATGGAGGACGACCATGGGTGGACTTGTGGACATGGGCAAGAAGCACAGAGGAAGCGGCTTATCTGGAAGTGGGAAATTCAATGTTCATACCATTGGGCTGAAGGCTTCTCAAGTGGAAAAATAAAGTGTTGTTCCACTACCAGGTTTAGGAACTGATTTTATCCTATACCTATCAGGCTCCTGAACCAGCATGGATTGTTGCCAGGTTCGGATATGGCCCAAGTGCGGAGTGAGAGACACTGAAGCAGGTTGATGGTTCACAGACTTTAATGTGAACGGTGTTAGAGGGAAAAGAAAACAATAAGTGCCAGGCCAAGCAGGGCCATTAACTAAAACTCTCAAATGGAAAATGAAGCCTACACTGCGGCTGTAAAGAACAACTAAGAATAAAACGAATACTGCTAGTCTTCAGAGTCAGTTGACTTGATAGTCCAGTTTCTCAGGCAAGCAAGCAGTGAAGCGTTGCTGTGTCAAAGTCTTGACAAGTGCTACGGTGACAAGTATGGGGTTAAATACTATCATAATGAAATAATAATTAGCTGACAGGTGCATACTCACAAGCGCAATTGCCATATCTACTGCACTGCCAAATCCGTGGTTGTGACATGAATAAGTTCACTCAGTACTGTTCTGAATCCACAACCTATTGACTCGCTTCTAACTACTCTACAACTCAGTATTATTTATTTACCTTTCAATTATTATTTGCATGATTTGTCTTTTTTTTGTACATTGGCAGTTTGTAGGTCTTTTTTATTCATAGTTTTTCATTAATTCTATTGTATTTCATCATTTTCCTCTAAATGCCAACAAGAAATTGACCTCAAGGTAGTACATATACAGTGTGTACTTTGCTGATAACTTTACTTTGAACTCTGAACCTTTGGGTCCTTCTATGATCACCTTCCTGAAGGTATACAGGCATACCTAATGAACTGTGGCTTGCTTTGATAAATTACTGTGAAGTTTTGTTTGCACTGTTTCACTGGGCATTACTTGACTGGACTTGAGGTCATTAACATGTGTGATTGTAGAATTAGAAACAGAAATTGATTTGGTGTTAAATCAGGTTTATCCAGTGTCATTTCTGACCATGAGTGCTGTCGGCATGGTGATTGCACGTTCTCCCTGTGGTTACATGGACTTCCTCTGGATGTAGTGAATGTCCTCCAACATTCTAAGAACGTGCAGTCTGTTAGGTTAATTTGCTGCTATAAATTGTGTGGGTAGGTGGTAAAATCTGGAGGAAATTGAGGGAGACATGGCGAAAATAAAACCAAACTAGTGTAGGATTAACATAAGTAGATGCTTGATGATTGTTACATGCCTCGTGGGTTGATTTCCCTGTTTTCATGCCATATCTCCCCATGATTCTAATTTCTGCATTAGTTATAAAAATATTTTACTGTAAATAGGCATACATTGATTATCATGAGTTGGATTTGCAAAGAACTTCATCTTATTTTCTCACTAGGAGTATATGGTTTTGAATACAGCAAGGTGTCTTGGACTGTATTCCTTGGAGTTTAGGAGAATGAGGGGAGACCTCATAGAAACATTTCGAATGTTGAAAGGCATGGACAGAGTGGATATGGCAAAGCTATTTCCCATGGTGGGGGAGTCTAGTACGAGAGGGCATGACTTAAGGATTGAAGAGCGCCCATTCAGAACAGAAATGCGAAGAAATTTTTTTAGTCAGAGGGTGGTGAATCTATGGAATTTGTTGCCACGGGCAGCAGTGGAGGCCAAGTCATTGGGTGTATTTAAGGCAGAGATTGATAGGTATCTGAGTAGCCAGGGCATCAAAGGTTATGGTGAGAAGGCAGGGGAGTGGGACTAAATAGGAGAATGGATCAGCTCATGATAAAATGGTGGAGCAGACTCAATGGGTCGAATGGCCTACTTCTGCTCCTTTGTCTTATGGTCTTATGGTAAGCATACCAATTTCATTTTCCGGAGGTGAGAGGAGTTCAAAAATTAAGCTGGAAAGTTGAAATAAATGGAATAACGCAAGACCGCACACAAAATCCTGGAAGAACTCAACAAGTCAGGATCTATAGAGAGGAAGAAATAGTTGACATTTTGGGCCAAGATACTTCATCAGGACTGATAGAGGGCAAGACAGTAGTGTAGCAGTTGGTGTAACATTATGACAGTGCCAGTGACATGGGTTCAATTCCATTGCTGTCTTAAGGAGTTTGTATGCCCTCCCCCTGACTGCGGGCTTCGATTTCCTACCACACTCCAAAGATATATGGGTTAGTAGATGAATAGATCACATGGAAGGAATTGGGCCATGCAGGCTTATTGGGCAGGAAGGGCCTGCTACTGTGGTTTATTTCTCAATAAAATAAAAGGTTTCCAGCATCTGCAGAATTGCTTGTGTTTGGGGAATTATACAGGTTCCATTTTAACCCTTTTCTTTGGGTGTAAGTTACTCCAGCTTGGATTTGACCAGTTTGGTAAGTTGTTTTGTGAGAGTTCCAATCAGGTATTTGTACTAAACACAATGATATTTTCAAGCAATAGAAATAGGTGCAATCCAATTAGCAAGCATTTCCTCAGAGAAATGTTAGCATTCCAAAATCTTCCTACTCATGGAATTAAAAATAAAAATGTATTACCAGTATTTCCAGTGATTTTTATATATTGAAACACACAATAACTCTGGCTAAGATAACATTAAAATCTTATTCAATTAGCTACAGGGTTGGGAGTCTGGAATTAAGCTTTTGTGAGCTACTTAAATATAACCAAAATTCAGAAGAATTATATGTTTTTCATCATGAAAGCAGAGATTTGAAGTGAAGAATTTACAGTGCATGAGAATGTTATCAACATAACTTTCCATTAGTGCATTTTAAATGACTGACATACATTCAGTGGTTACTCTTTAGGTATCTTACATGTCTAATAATGTGGCCATTGAGTGTATGTTCGTGGTCTTCTGCTGCTGTACCCATCCACTTCAAGGTCTAACGTGTTGTGCATTCAGAGTTGCTCTTCTGCACACCACTGCTGTACATTTGGTTATTTAGGTTACTGTCACCTTCCTGTCAGCTTGAATCAGGCTGGCCATTCCTCTCTGACCTCTCTCGTTAACAAGACATTTTCACCCACACAACTGCTGCTCACTGGATGTTTTTGTTTCTCGCACAATTCTCTATAAACTCTAGAGACTGTTATGTATGAAAATTTGCAGGGCATCTGTTTTTCTCTGAGATACTCAAATCACCCCGTCTGGCAACAATAATCATTCCACTGTCAAAGTCACATAGATCACATTTCTTCCTCATTCTGATGCTTCATCTGAACAACATCTGAACCTCTTGACCATGTCTGTATGCTTTTATACATTGAGTTGCTGCCATATGATTGGCTGATTAGATATTTGCATTATTACTAAACAAGTACACAGGTGTAACTAATAAAGTTGCCATTGGTTGTATATCTGGAGTAAAGTCAATGGATCACCTTGGTTACAACAGGATATCAAAGGTCAAAGTAAATTTATTATCGAAGTATGTATATCACAATATACAACCCTGAGATTCATTTACTTGCGGGCGCTCCCAGTAGAACAAAGAAATACAATAGAATCAATAAATAAACAAACAAATGGAAGAAGGTGGTGCCAGCAAACAATGTTGCTAAAGGCAACATTGTTTCTCAATGTTGTGGTCTTCCTCAAGATAGACCACAAAGCAATTTCTTTCACTTTTACATCTTTTTATTTCAGATATGGGTCAACCACTGTTAGAGCCTGTATTTTATATCTGGCCGTGTGATTTTAGGCCGATCAGGCGATCTGGCACTTTGCTGTCTGAGAGGGTTCCACGAGGTTGCAACTAAAGCCTCTGGCATGGAGGCAGGAAGCCTGGAGATGGGGTGTGGATGCATGATCCACTCCATCTCTCGCCAATCTTGCCAATTAAAGCACCGAGGAAGATTGAAATCAATCACTGAGGAAGGTTCTTGCGTTTGAGTGATCTCTTTCTCCCTCGATGCTATCAGTGGATGGTGCCATAATGATGCCATAATGATAGATCTGTACTCTTAGGTTAGGATATGTTCCAGTTCTGGTTGCTTTTTTGTTACCTTTTTTGGGCAATTTTTGAATGGGGGTGGCCTCCAGATAATGAACTGTAGTGAAATATGCCTTTTGATTTTGTGTTTTGTCTTCTGTGCTTTCGCTCGCACTTTTGTAGCCACTTGTGCAATATTTTTTACACGAGAGGGTGAGGGGGAGGGGCTTGGCGTTTTTCTTTGAACAGGTTGGTTACAAGGACCTTCCTTTGGGAGCAGTGGCTGAGAGACCACCACACGCAGACACTTGCTCCGGCAGCAGCGAGCGAGAGGCTGGTAGGCGGCACTGAACACTCGCTTGCCTCGATGAATTTACTCTTCCTCGGTGCTTTAATTGGCGAGATCGGAGAGAGATGGAGTCGATCATGCGTCCATGCCCCCATCGCCAGGCTTCCTGCCCCCATGCCAGAGGCTTTGGTTGCAACCTTGTGGAACACTGTCAGATAGCAAAGTGTCAGATCGTCTGATCGGCCTAAAATCACAGGCCAGATACCAGAATACTGGCTCTAACAGTGGTAGTCCCATATCTGAAATAAAAAGATGTAAAAGAAGTGAAAGAAATTGCTTTGTGGTCCGTCTTGAGGAAGTTTCCTTTGGTAGCATTGTTTGCTGGCACCACCTTCTTCCATTTGTTTTTTTTATTTGTTGATTCTGTTGTATTTCTTTGTTCTACTGGGAGCGTCCACAAGTAAATGAATCTCAGGGTTGTATATTGTGACTTATATATACTTCGATAAATTTCAGGGATATATACTTTGATCATTAGTTTACCTTGAATCTTTGAAACAATCAAATAAATAAATAACTGAGATCATAAGTTGTAGAGACTTTGAAAGTGAATCCATAGGTTGTGCATCAGTTCAGTGTTGAGGTGAGTGAAGTTATCCACACTGGTTTAGTAGTTTGATGGTTGATGAGTAATAACTGTTCCTGAACTTGCTTGCGACCTAAGTCTGCTGTACTTCCTTCCAATGGCAGCATCACGAAGACAGCCTGGCCTGGGTGGTGGAGACACTTAATGATGGATGCTGCTTTCTCATGGCAATGCTCCTTGTAGAATTGCTCAATGAGGGGAGGCCTTTTTGTAGGCTTTTTCATTCTTGGGCATTGTTGTTTCCATAGCAGGCCATGACGCAGCCACTGTGCACGCATAGAAGTTTGTCAAAGTCTTGATGCAAATCCAGTTTAGAGTCATAGAATGATAAAGTTGTTCAGCAAAGGAGCACCTCTCTAGCCCAGCTCATCCATGCTGACTTATGACCAAGATCTCTCTAAACAGTCCACATCCATGTACCTGTATGACTGGGGATCATTGGTGCGTCAAGCAGTTATGCTAATAACTACAATACGGTGATTCCCAAGTCAGACAGATAACTGAGTTTTACATTTAAATGCCCATAATTGGAGCTATTTACATTGAGTCTATTGTATCTCCTATATTTACCAAAATTATTGTGAACATATTAACCGAGGCAATCCCAATCAATGAATGACAAAAGTATTTTTATTTTTACGGCTTCCCCAAAGTGCAATCAGATTATTGCTTGTTTAAAATATCTATTAATTTGGAATTTAAAAAATAATATACGAAGAAGTTTGTTGTTTTAATCAATTTGGATAAAGCTTTCAAGTCAGACACAAATTAATTAGAAATGTTTCGTGTCATCTAAAGTTTGCAATGACTTTACTGATTAGAGTTTAATATTCTACTCCAAATCTTCTACTGTCATTGAAACTGGCACATTGAAGCTGCTCCTGTTCAAATCAAACAGGGATTGAAGCAAGAAGACCAGCTTTCACCAATCTGTCTAGTTTTATTTTATTATAGGTTGCTACGACAACATGGGAGTTGCTTCTACTTCAATAATTTTGACATGTTATGCTCAGTCTTGCTTTTTCTCTGATGACAATCTTCAATCCCACAAATCAATATCTTGTAACCTTATGACTGTGGAAAAATTCTGTTTTAAAATAGCATTAGAAATAATTTTTCAAAATGGTACAAATAGAGTGCCCACTGAGTGGACGTTCATGATTTTCCGCTGCTGTCGCCATTCATTTCAAGGTTTGATGTGTTGTGCGTTTACAGATGCTCTTCTGCACGCCACTGTTGTAACATATGGTTACTTGAGTTACTGTTGCCTTGCTATCGGCTTGATCCAGTCTGGCCTTTCTCCTCTGACTTCTCTCGTTAACGAGGCACTTTTATCCACTCATTGGATTTTTTTTGTTTTTAGCACCGGGAGGGGGGAGAAGATGGTGGCGCGACGGCAGCACACGCGGCCACTTCGGTGATGATCTCTGTTATCTGTCAAGTAGGGTGCCGTGCACAATTCTGATTTGATGGAGACAGACGTGAGAGCACAGTGGAACATCTGGAAAACTTCTGAAATGCCCGCTTCGCTGCCGCTGCTACTGTGTGGTAACCGGAATCTCCGTAGCTGAAGGCCCCAAAATCCTCGGCTTTGCGTGTTTCAGCGGCCAGGGAGAGGTCAAAGGCACTCGGTAGAGGATGGCGCTCGGAAGGCTGTATCGGAGAGACCGGTCGGAAGCTCGAAGTTTTCGGATGGACGGACTCAGTGTCGGCTGGGGTTGGCTGCTTCCAAGGTATCGGCAAGTTGACGGTGCCTGGAAGTTTATGGCAGGGAATTTCTCCCTTTTGCCGCCTGCTATCGGGGACTCAGGAATCGATCGACTCAGGACTTTGAGACTTTTTTTTTACTGTGTCCATGGTCTGTTCTTTATCAAATTATGGTATTGCTTTGCACTGCTGTAACTATATGTTATAATTATGTGGTCCTGTCAGTGTTAGTCTTTGGTCTGTCTTGTTTTCTGTGATATCACTCCGGAGAAACATTGTATCATTTCTGAATGCATGTGTGCATTTCTAAATGACAATAAAAGAGGACTGAGTGTTCTCATAACCTAATCTAATCTAATTTTCTGTAAACTCTAGAGACTGTTGGCTGTGGAAATCCCAAGAGATCTGCAGTTTCATGGATACTCACCACCCACCTCATCTAGCACCAACAGTCATGGTCGAAGTCAGTTAGGTCACATTTCCTCCCCCATTCTGATGTTTGGTCTGAAAAACAACTGAACCTTTTGACCATGGCTGCATGATTTTATGCATTGAGTTGCTGCCATATGATTGGCTGATCAGATATTTGCATTAGAAGTAAGTGCACAGGTGTACCTAATAAAGTGGCCTCTGAATGTAGCTCACTGTGAAGAATAATCCCCTATCGTCTTAGTGAGACTTGGAAAATTAATGGTGATGAGCTTGGTTTTATTCTTCCTAGATTTTCTGAAACACATCTGGGAGGAAGGGTTGATCCATAGATTATAGGTTTCAGTGAAGATTTTATCTGTAAATTAGCTACAAGATCTGCTAATTTAGACAAAGCGAGGCCCAATCTCACCCTATAGGGTTTCAGGATTTCAAGTTTATATTAGCCATATATTTTAAATGACTTGACAGAAAATATCTTAAATAGATTAGATGGCGTGTTTTGAGATTCTGTTAGAACTTTCTATTCTTACCGTCTTGCAAAATTATAAGCTTCCTTTGAGTTATATGGCCTCTGAAGGTATCCTGGGAATTCAGAAATCATAAAGTCAGATCCTCATTTCCATAATCAGGAAACTTGAAGGTTTCAATAGGACTATAACTCTTAGCCCTCCACCATTTCCTCCCATCTCTTCATACTGGTTATCTCCCCTTCACTCTTTCAGTCCACGTAAAGGGTCTTGACCCAAGAATATATCAACGCTTTCCATCCACGGCTGCCTTCTGACATACTGACTTCCTCCAGATGCTGCAATTACAGCACCGGCAGTCCCTTGTGTCTATCGTTAATTGTATTCCAATATTATTAACACTTGCATGATTAATTTATTGGAGAAAGTTAAGAAATTTAGATTAATATGTCTCAACACTATTTCAGTCAGTGTTCTAGTCAGAATGCGCTAATAATAATGTTATAGTTTCTATCACTGGAGAGATAAATAACTTAATTTTTGAGTCGGCTTACTTCAGCAGGTCTTGGGGTTATGTGTTTAAAAATGATATCAAAACGAGCAAATGGTTCAAGGAATGTACTTTTTTAACCAAATAAATTTTACTAATTCACTTTTATGATCCAACCCATATCCTGTAAAAGATAGTCGTTTATTGGTAAGAATTAATAAGGATAAGATTTATAGGTGCTGTCCATTGGCAAACAGGATGTAATGCTATGTTTGCGAACGCTACCTAGCTGTTAAAATGCCCCAGATAAAGAGGCACAATTAAAGTTTAGAATTGTGTAACTAGGTCTCTCAATATGATTGAAGCAACTTTAAATAATCTCTATTTAGAACATAGAATAGTGCAGCACAAGAACAGATCCTTCTGCCCACATTGTCTGTGCTAAATGTGATCCTCTTCTGTTTTGTGTATGATCCATATCGCTCTATTGACTCCATAGTCACGAGCCTGTCTAAAAGCCTGGTTAATGCTACTATTGTATCTCCTTTCACCACTACCCCAGGAATCCTGTGTCAGGCACCCAACTCCCACTGTGTTTTAAAAAATCTTGCCACCCCCCCCATCTCTTTTAAACTTTCACTCCTTCATCTTAAATGCATATCTTCCAGTCTTACATGGAAGTGGATAGATTCTGACTGCCATTTTTAGGAATCGTTATAGTGCTACAGTGATTGACATTGCCATTTATTCTGAAGGCAATGATAATTCCTTGGTTAAGGCCTTCATCATGAAGTCACAGAAGAAGAACCATCTGGAAGGCATGATCCCGGAGCAGTGCCACTCAAATATGTTGGCATTTATCCATTTGCTGTTGGTGCCAGAGGATTGATGCATTGAGAACGACTCACTTTTGTGATTCCTTGGGATCGCAAATCTCAAAGATTTATCCTCTTAAATTTCAAGGACAGTTTTGGCTGGGACTATTGAAATATTTCTGATTTTATGGACAAATATTTTGTGCTGTTTTAGCTGCTTGTTTCAATCGCTGCTTGTCCATGTTTTACGAGGGGTGATTGATAAGTTCGTGGCCCAAGGAAGACGGAGATGAGTTATTAACTTCAAACTTTCTGCATAATCACTCAAAGAGTTGAACTGCACATGCATGTAACAAGAGCTGTATAACTCATCTCCTTCTACCTTAGGCCACAAACTTATCAATCACCCCTGCTGTGGACCACTTTCTGGAGGTCCAAGACGCCGACTTCTACAAAGAAGGGATCTGTATGCTCCACGACCGCTGGACTGTGTGAGTAAATGTAGGAGGGGACTATGTTGAAAAATAAATGTTCTATGTTTTCTAAAACTGTCTCCTTCTACCTTAGGCCCCTCGATCACCCCTCGTATTTATTTTGTGGAATGTTTTAAATTTTATATTAAGGTTTTTTTATGCTTTTTCTTCTAACATCAAAATGATGGAGATACTAATATAGTAAACTGGAAAGGTATTTTCCAGCTCAGTACCTGCAATATCCAGTCTCTCCATTTTGTGTCTGCTTTTCCACAAAGTAATGTATGTAGACACAATGTATACAGCTGTCAAGTTTTAACATTATGACTACAATAATGGTAAAGGCATGCCATTAAGGTACAGTGGATTGGAATTGATATATTGTAATCACATATACTGTGAAACACTGGGGTCTATGGAGTGTCCAGGGAGAAGGAGCACCTCTGGTGAAGGGACTTGTCACGTCCATTCCAGGGTAGCTCACTCACCTTTGGTCCCCACCGGACAGTCATCTCTCACCTGTAGCTTCAAATACTGTAGTTGTTTGCATGTGACAGTGGCCACACCTGGTATACCGCTTCGACAGGTGGATCAAACCAGGTGAGGGTAACCTGCAGGCCTCATATCCCAGTGAGATAGAGACACGTCTGTCTTAGCAAGTGATGCCTGCTCCAGCAGACTGGGCGGATAAGATCTACAGTAGGATCCAATGGCTAGGAAGGAGGTACTGCATGGTCCTTGGAGAGCGAGGGGCTCAATAAGATGGACTCTTGGCCTCAAAATCTACCTCATTATTATCCTGTAATTTATCAATTACCTGTACTTTCAGTAGCTTTTATACTTTATTCTTCATTGTTATTGTCGTACCTTATAATGTCCTGGTTCATATTATTACTGTTATGCTGTAAGTATTTCATTCTGGCAGTTCTGTAAGAGCAGTCTGTTCTGTTTTCAGCTTACGTTTGTGTTACTGTTGAAGATAAGAGATGAGGAGAAATGTGTGCCATCCAATTAGGATGGTCGAATTAAGGGGAGGTTTCTCTGGTGAGGGACACTAAGGTTGGGCTTGGGGCTTTTTCTCGAGAGGAAATGAAGAGAGAAGACGCTGAGGAGACCCGGTCATAGCGTACATTCTGGTGGGAGACCCATTTGTTTGAGATGGATTGCGAGTGACGCTCGGAAGGTGGTGCGTGCTTTCATGTTGATTGAGGACCCAGAGCGTGAGTGACTGAGAAGTTCAAGATGAGCTCCAACTTGTGCACATTTGACTGTTTAATTAGAATGGGCCCTTTTCTTTTTGTTATTCTTTATTAACCCTTTTGTTGAGATTCATAAATATAATTCTTTTAATCATATGCAGGGTACTGTCTGTTGTTTTATGGCATTAATTTGTAACAGGGTAGCAAATTACACAGCATCCACACAAACAGGGGGGTTAGGATGGGAGCACGCCTCAATTTCACCAGTTTGGTTGGGCCGGAGGTTGTCTTCCCCAGACTTGCGCAGCTGAGGAAACCAGGGTGTTTCATTGTGCGGGTATCATCCGGGATCGATTTCATTGGATGCTGTGTGATTGCCCTGAGCATTCATCCAGTGGGTTGTGTGTTTAAGTCTGTGCTAAACTATTGTTCGGTAAAGTGATTATGATACATGGTTATGGACGCTACAGGGGTTGAGCGGAGGTTTGATAAAATGGCGGGCAAAGACGTTGTTCTAATTCTGACTAGCACCGACATAACAGCAGTGGAGCTGCCTGGTACTACTAGACCCCGGGAGGGGGGGGGGGCGCAGTGGGCTGTCCATACTTTCTGGGAGGAGGGGAGTGTAGACGAGTGGGCTGAATCGCAAGCCGCGTCTCCCATAGCTGGGGGTGGAGACTTCAAAGACAGGTTGTTGTTGTTGCTGCGGAGTGAGGGGAAGGAGTGGTCAGATTTGAAATATCTAGTGAGTGAGGAGTGAGCATTCTGAGTTAGTATCAGCCCTTACCTCTCTGGTGAATAATTGGCCCAGTACATAGGTCGAGGATCCTAGCTATCGAAAGCTGAGGGTGTTCTTCCCTGAGGGGAAGAGGAGTATAAGACTTGGGCAGATCAGACCTCTCAGTTGTTGGATGAGTGGCAGTGCTCTGATGATGTAAAAAGACAGTGATTGGTTGAAAGCTTGAAGGGGGCAGGCTGCTGATGTAGTGAGATCTGTAAAGACACAGAACCCCTTTGCTACCTCTGTGGGCTACATGCAAGCACTAGAAACTGTGTTTGGAGCAACGGGAAGCCCAAGGAAGTTTATGACGCGGTTTCAGGACATGTTTCAGGAGAATTTGTTGGAGGCCTCTGTCAGCAGGGTACAGTCCTCAGCAGTGGTCCCCTTGGCTGAGGTGACCACTGATAACCCACCCAGGGGAGTGGTAAAGGAGCTTGTGGCAGAGGTTAGGACTGAGATGTCCTGGTTGTCATTGGCGGGTGCGGCCACCCCCCACAATAAAGGCAATAGGGAGTTGGACCCCCGGAGGGGTATTGTCTGTTATATCTGTGGTGAAGAGGGACGTATCAGGCGGGAGAGTGAACGACGGGAAAGCCCTCAGAGAGTGAGCCCCTGGGTACATAAGTGGAGAGATCCCGTGAGGGAACAACTTGGTGTCTCAGGGGGAACATATTCCCAGCAATATATCAAGGAACACCCTAAAGCAAAAAACTCTATTCCTGAAGACTTAGTGGGGCCAATCTCCAGTGTATCACCATGGATAGAGGGTATTTATGTGAAAGCCATTCTCGACACCGGCTCTCAGGTTACTCTGCTGTACCATTCATTTTACAATGGTATTTATCATTGACACCACTCAGTGCGCTAGAGATCTGGAGTCTTAGTACGGATGACTATCCATACAATGGTTACTTGTCATTGAAGCTGGAGTTTTTGGAGGCAGATGTGGGAGTAGCTGAGGTCCTTGATACATTATTGCCGGTTTGTTCAGACCTGGTCAAGAGGGACGAAGCTTCAATTCTCGTGGGGGCGAATACTCCTATTGTGAGGAGGCTAGTGGGAGCCTGCAAGGAGAAAGTTGGAGAGAGCTTTCTGAAAACATTGTCTATTCTTGTCAGTGTTTCAAACTGTTTTTGAGGAAGTGCATGGCTGCACTGGGCCGGATAATCTCAGTCAAGGGACTGTCTGGTTCACCCAGTCGAAACGAGTTGTGTTATGGCTGGGGGAAGTAGCGAGAATGATGGGAAACCCCAAATTTCCCAAAATGTCTGAGGCTGAGGTCCTTTTGGTGGATTCTCTGGAAGACCACGAAGAGGAGTGGTCACCAGGGCCTGCTAGGGTACTGGTGAGGCCTGAACTGCAGAAGCCCTGGGTTGTACAGATGAATGGGCCGACAGTGAGTGTCAGGAACACTTTGGAGTGGGAGGTCACCCTCAGATGGGGGATGCCAATGGCTCACCTCTTCCTGGTGACAGTAATGCCTAGTATCCCTTTGAGACAAGTCGGGGAGAAACTCCCTCTGAAAAGAGGAAGGATGACTGCCAAGTCATTCAACTTTGGTGACTCCCCAGTACCTGAAGGTTGGAAGAAGAGGTTGATAGAGAAAATGTTAAAGCTGGAAGATGTCTTTTCTACAGATGAGTTTGATGTGGGTTGTTCCAAGAGCACTTGCCACACCACCCGGGTAAGAGAGGACAACCCGTTCAGAGAAAGGTCGCGGCGACTGCCACCTGTGGAGGTGGAAGATGTTTGACAGCATTCGTGGAAGCTGAAGGAAACTAGGATCAGCTCTGAGTCCAGAAGCCCTTACGCGTCTCCAATAGTGGTGGCCAGGAAGAAGTATGGAAAGGTACAGATGTGTGTGGACTACCGGACTCTGAACAGGCGTACAGTCCTCAGCCAGTATACAGTCCCAAGAATAGAGGACGCACTGGCCTGCCTGAATTGTGTGATGTGGTTCAGTGTGCTGGACTTGAGGAGTGGGTATTACCAGATACTCATGAGTGAGGCTGATAAAGAGAAGACTTACCTGAAGAATGTGTCTGATATGAGAAGGGTGGCTTAAAACGGCTTATGAATTAGCTGAGGTCTTGGCTGCCAAGCAGAATCAAGGAAATAAGAGGAGGTATGATCAAAAGGTTAGATTCTCCCAACTCATGCCTGGAGACTGAGTCCCCATAAAGAATTTGGGCCACCTGGGAAGCATAAATTGGTTGACAGCTGGGTGGCTACACCCTAAGTAGTGGAGAGTCACATGCCGAATGTATCAGTTTTCCGGGGAAATCAGAGGATGGGAATGGGCCTGTCACGATTCTCCATCCGAACCACCTCCTATCTCTGGGACAAGAGGTGTATTTTGATCCAGAGCCTGACCTAGACCCTACACCTGGTAAGAGGACTCTTCGGCGACATGGAGAGACTGAAGGATCAGCAGCAGGAAAGATTAGCCCAGCCCCCACCCCTGCATGGGATATGGACTCAGAGGATGAGTTAATGGGGGTGCGGTATATGCTTCCTTTTGCTAACTCCCCACTAATTGAAGAAGTGATTCCCAACCCTTCTCATGCTGAGGCAGATGAAAGCAGGGCAGCTATCTGTGGACAGGCCGGATTACAGGTGGACCATGAAGGGATGCTAGGCTCCAAAGTAACTGGGAATAAAGCTGAGCTCAGTCACATGGCAGAGAGGCCTGAGTTGCTGGAAGGCATGAGTAATAGACAGTGGGAGGCCTCACCATGTGGATCAGAAGTATTGCAAAGAACGTCTGAAACTGAAGATGTAGATGCTGGGATACAGAGGTCTCAAAGAGTCAGAAGACCCCCAGATAGGCTGGCCTATATAGCACTGGGGGAACAGAGGGTTGTGAATATCCCCCTAGTGAAATATGTCACTACCCTTTACAAGTGGATTGGAGGTTCTGACATCACAAAATTCCTTTGAAAACAGTGTTATTAATGATGAGATGACAATTTATTTCAAAGTCATGAAGACATGACTATTTTGGTGGGGGTGGGGTGTGTAATGCCTTGGTTCATACGTTTGCTGTTCTGCCGTATGTATTTCATTCTGGCAGTTCTGTAAGAGCAGTCTGTTCTGTTTTCAGCTTACGTTTGGGTTACTGTTGAAGATAAGAGATGAAGAGAAATGTGTGCCATCCGATTAGGATGGTTGGTTTAAGGGGAGGCTTCTCTGGTGAGGGGCACTAAGATTGGGCTTGGGGCTTTTGTTCGAAAGGAGATGAAGAGGGAAGAGGCCGGGGAGAACTGGGCGTAGCAAATGATCCAGAGGGAGACCTGTTTGTTCAAGATGGATTGCGAGTGACGCTCGGAAGGTGGTGCATGCTCACATGTTGATTGAGGACCCAGCGCATGAGTGACAGAGACGCTCAAGATGAGCTCTAACTTGTGCACATTTGACTGTTTAATTAGAATGGGCCCTTTACTTTTTGTTATTCTTTACTAACCCTTTAGTTAAATTCATAAATATAAGTCCTTTAATCATATGCCCTGTACTATCTGTTGTTTCATGGCATTAATTTGTAACAGGGTAACAAATTACACCACACCACACAAACAAGGGTTTGGGGTGGGAGCGCACCTCAATCCCACGAGTTTGGTGGGGCAGGAGGCTGTCTTCCCCAGACTTACGCAGCCGAGGAAGCCGGGGTGTTTCACTAGCTAAGGACACTGTGCAATGGTTTGATCTGTATAAACAGTAGGCAAGACAGGCTTTTTACTGTATCTTGGTACATGTGACAATACTAATCACTGGACAACAAAGATTTTACTCCCTGAATACTTTTTGGTGAATCTTATGGATTTTGGGCTGCTGATCATGAAGATCACCATGAAATTTCTCTACTGTGCACTATTTTTCAGGAATCACTTATATTTGCTATTTCAATTCATAATTCAAGTCAATTAAAATGTTGCCCACAATGAAAGCTGAAAAGTTTTCTACCTTGTCGAGGAATGTCTGGGCTTGCTTTGGGTTGCCAGCATGACCCACAGCAAAGGTGTCTTTTTATTGATTCTTCAGTGTACAGCCTGAAAACTGTGCTGCTACATGACGGCAATGTCCACCCTTCAATACCAAGTGGTTGTGCAGTACACGTAAAAGAAAACTACCAGAATTTGAAAGTCTTGTTGAAACTCATACAGTACAGCAATTATAACTGGAACATCTGTGGTGTTCCTCAGGGTAAATATTGGGACCACTACTTTTCACGTTGTTTATCAATGATTTGAATAATGGAATCGATGGCTTTATGGCAACGTTTGCGGCAATACAAAGATAGGTGGAGGGGTAGGTAGTGCTGAGGAAGCAATATGATTGCAGAAGAATTTAGACAAATTGGAAGAATAGGCAAAAAAGTGGCCGTTGGAATACAGTGTTAGGAAATGTATAATATTGTATTTTGGTATAAGGAACAATAGCGCAGACTATTATCTAAATAGGGAGAAGGCCCAAACATCAGAGGTGCAGATGGACTTAGGAGTCCTTGTGCAACACTCCCAAAAAGTTAATTTACAGTTTAAGTCTGTGGAAAAGAAGGAAAATGCAATGTTGGCATTTATTCCTAGGGGAATAGAATATAAGAGCATGGAGATAATTACAAAGCTGAGCTGTTATAGTCAGGCTATACAGAGTATTGTCAACAGTCTTGGGCCCCATATCTCAGAAAGGATGTGTTGTCATTGGAAAGATTCCAGGGGAGGATCACAAGGATGATGACGGGAATGAAGGGGTTAACATATGAGAAGCGTTTGGCAACTTTGGGCCTGTACTCAGTGAAACTTAGTAGAATGCGTGGGGATCTCATTGATACCTACTGAGTGTTGGATGTGGAGAGGATATTTCCTGTGGCGGGGGTATCCAGAACTAGAGAACACAGCGGAAAAACTCAGGGATGATCTTTTAGAACAGAAGTAAGGAGGAATTTTTTTAGCCAGAGAGTAGTGAATCTGTGGAATGCTCTGCCACTGACTATGGTAGAGGCTAAGTCTATGGGTATATTTAAGGTGGAAGCTGATCGTTTCCTGATCAGTCAGGCCATCAAAGGATATGGTGAGAAGGCAGGTCTATGAGGTTGAGTGGGATCCAGGATCAGCCATGATAGAATGGCGGAGCAGATGCAATGGGTTGAATGACCTAATTCTGTTCCTATGTCTTATGGTCTAGGCGAAAGGCCTCAGACATTGAGTACAA
Source organism: Mobula birostris (assembly GCF_030028105.1). Classification (NCBI taxonomy): domain Eukaryota; kingdom Metazoa; phylum Chordata; class Chondrichthyes; order Myliobatiformes; family Myliobatidae; genus Mobula; species Mobula birostris. The sequence goes on along the minus strand of NC_092387.1, from coordinate 25,516,915 downwards.
ATGAAATTCATAGAAACATAGAAAATAGGTGCAGGAGTAGGCCATTCAGCCCTTCGAGTCTGCACCGCCATTTATTATGATCATGGCTGATCATCCAACTCAGAACCCCGCCCCAGCCTTCCCTCCATACCCCCTGACCCCCGTAGCCACAAGGGCCATATCTAACTCCCTCTTAAATATAGCCAACGAACTGGCCTCAACTGTTTCCTGTGGCAGAGAATTCCACAGATTCACCACTCTCTGTGTGAAGAAGTTTTTCCTAATCTCGGTCCTAAAAGGCTTCCCCTCTATCCTCAAACTGTGACCCCTCGTTCTGGACTTCCCCAACATCGGGAACAATCTTCCTGCATCTAGCCTGTCCAATCCCTTTAGGATCTTATACGTTTCAATCAGATCCCCCCTCAATCTTCTAAATTCCAACGAGTACAAGCCCAGTTCATCCAGTCTTTCTTCATATGAAAGTCCTGCCATCCCAGGAATCAATCTGGTGAACCTTCTTTGTACTCCCTCTATGTCAAGGATTCATCAACAATATATTTTTAGCTTAGTTGAACTATTGCGAAGCGACAGCGCTGTTATGAAATTAAACACATGATATTCAATAAAAGTTAATTTCTTGTTTCTCCTAACTCTTACATGGTACAATGCATTCTAAAATAAAACTTGTGTTCAGCTTCAAATGGTCTATCATAACCACAATAAAATTCTGAGGAAACAACGCTTTTGAAAAAGATTGCTGTCCAGTGAAATCAGTGCCAATACCAATGTAAATAGAGATTATGGGTGAAACTGGCTCCCCACAGGATAGAGCCTCACTGACAGTGCTCCAAAGTTAGGATGAACACCACAGCACAATGAAGCCCATTTTGTACGTGGTTCCCAAATTTCCATGTGCTTTGTTTCTTGTATTGTGTAGTTGATAAGTTGGAAACACCGCCTCAGATTCAGATTTATTTATCACCTATACATTGAAACATACATTGAAATGTGTCATTTATGTTAACAACCAACACTACTAAAACCTTGCGGACATCAGCCCGCAAATGTTGCCGTCCATTCCAGTGCCAACAAAGCATGCCCACCATGTTCAGCAGAGATAAAAACAAGCAGCAACAACAAAACAAGATAATAAAAGCAAAACAAATTCTTTTCCCATCATGACCCCTCTCACTCACAGAAAGACCTCTGACTATGACGACATCAGATACGTGTATTGTGACGGGGAAGTCACACCAGTAACAGGGAGGGCCATGTCCAACTGGAAATGGGCACAAGTGCATTCCAACATGCCCATGGTCTATTTTTGTGCCAGTTTCCAAGATGCATGCACAATTTATATATTTTGTGCATTGAATTTCTAGGGTGATACCCTTTCCTTTAAAGAGACATATAACTAACTTTTAAGAACTGCCTATTGTGTGCATATACAGAAGACTGCCAACCAATAAAAAAATCAGTATTATGTGGAGTGGAATGTATTTTGTATTTAATAACCAACACAGAGGTTTAACTATCAGAATTCACATTTCTAATATCTGATCTTGTTTTCATTAACAAGTTCCCATGTCGCTTCATTGTTAAATCACTGAAATAATATCACCATTTTAAGTCCTTAATAAAATTCCATTTGAGGTTGTACCTCTTTAAGGGAAATAGCCTCAGCTCTTTGAATACATTAGTCAGCGATGATGCATTAAAATAGGATCTTAGTTTGCATTCTGTATTAAGTATTTCCATCTGATTCTTCACAGTCATTTCATGGCGACCCTGGAGAGATCTGAGAAGAAGGAGATAAAGTCTAAGGAGGCTCTTCACCATAATGGACATTCATATTCACATCCATCCCACCCATGGACAGCCCTCCTCTCCTCAAACACATCCGGGCTCCTCAAACCCATCCCCACTCCCCAAATAGTGAAACCCACCCGTGCTCAGTTCCCCATCACTTCCATTGTCTCACCCTACGCAAATTGGTGTGTCTAATCAAGCAAACCATTAACCCCCACCATCATCTACACTCCGTGGCTACCTCATTAGTACCTCTTGCATGTAATAAAGTGGCCACTGGGAGTATTTCTGTATGTTTGTTGTCTTCTGCTACAGTAGCCCACCTACTTCTAGGTTCGATGTGTTGTGCATCCAGAGATGCTCTTCTGCACACCACTTTTGAAATGCACGGTTCCTTGAGTTACTGTCCCTTTCCTGTGAGCTTGAACCAGTCTGACCATTCTCCTCTGACCTCTCTAATGTACAAGGTGTTTTTGGCTACAGAACTGCCACTCACAGGATGCTGTTTGTTTTTCACACCATTCTCTTTAAACTCTGCAGATTGTTGTGCATGAAAAATTCCAGGAAGTCAGCAGTTTCTGAGATATCCAGCCACCCCATCTGCAGTCAACAATCATTCCATGGTCAAAGTCACTTAGATCATATTTCTACCCATTTCAATATTTTATCTGAACAACAACTGAAACTCTCGATCATGTCTGCATGATTTTATGCATTTATGCCACACGATTAGCTGATTAAATATTTGCAGTAATGAGCAGGTGGATAGCGGTATTTAATAATGTGGCCACTGAGTGTACTCTTCACCTACGGTCCCCATTTAACATCTGCTGGTGTATTCACCAGAGTAAAGGATTCAGTGAAGACAAAAGAGACTGCAGATGCCGGAAGCAGAAGCATCAAGCAGTCTACTGGATGAACTTAACAGGTCGAGCAGCACCTGTGGAATAAAATGAATTGTCAACATTTTGTGTTGAAACCCTGCATTAGGAATGAGAGTGGAGTGATCAAGTGGCCGGTGCAAAGAGAGGAAGAGGAGTGGGGAGACAGGAGTCCAAGGTGATTGGTGCACCCAGTAAGATGACTTGCAGTGGAGGGGAGCAGGGCTGAAGTTGGGAGACAGTGGAAATTGAGTAAAAGATGGAGGCAGAGAGATTGTGAGAGAGAGAGAGAGATTGAAGGGCAGATGGATTTCATTTGTGCTCTAACACTTCAAAGTCTCTAACTATGATCAGCTTGAAATATTTCCACTTTATCTCTCTACAAATATTGTGAGAATTACTTTTCTAGGAAGTTTGAATTGAAAGCAGAAACTACTCAGCAGATGAAGGGTCCAGAGAAAGGGTCTTGGCCTGAAACATCGACTGTCTATTCCTCTCCATAGATGCTGCCTGACTGGCTGAGATCCTCCAGCATTTTGTGTGAAATACTCAATGGGTCAGGCACCATCTGTAGAAAGAGAAACAGATGAAATATTTCAGGTCAATGACCTACAAACAGTAAATCTATATCCACTTGAAACTTTATCTTTGCTGCCTGTCCTACTGCGTGTCCCTGCATTTTCTGTTTTCATTACAGGTTGCCAACATCTGCAATTTTTTTTGCTTTGTTTTGATTCATAGTGTTTTACTTTTGTGCTTGAGATTTAATTTTCTTCAAGCTTTGATCCTGGTGCAGAGACAAGTTAGTCCACTACAACAAATCCTTATGGAAGAGTCAGCTTGTAACAAAGGCTGAAGTTCGTTGCTGCAATAAATTCAAGTTTAAGAAGCTGCCTCTGATGGTTTCAAAAAGTCATAACTTGGACAGGAACCAAGATTTGCCTGTGTGATTGAAGAGTGAATAGCAATTAAGGCAACTTATGTTAGTCTTCGATTTGATGACAGGTTCTTCGCTCATCCATGATAGATATGCCTGGGTACGCTCTGCATATATTATGCAAATAGTAACAGTAGATAGGTGTAAGTGTTGCCTGAAGGATTCAGACATGACCAACCCAATGCTTTTGAAATGTCAGCATTGATTGCATATAAAAAGAAATTGTTTGGTTCTCAAACTCTTTGATCAGGAATAGGTTATTGAGCCCTAAGAGTTCATTCATTCCTGTGGTGTACCTTTCCCATCTACTTGCATTGCAACTGTTTTAATAGTCTTATCCAACAAAAATCCATTGACCTTGGCTGAGCAGTTCCTTAGCCTTTTAGGAGAGTGAATAACACATATATCTACAGCTCTTTATGTGAACAGAAGCAATAAAAATCAGCGAGTCTCTCTCTGCAGTTACCATTTTGAATCCTCGCTCTAGTTTATAGATCTCCATTGAGTCACTTGCAAACATTTAAGTTTTAGCCAAATTAAGGCGATTTAGCATCATTATTTAATGCTCTAAACCCCGATTAGTTCTTGCAAATCTGGAGTAATACCTCCACAACCTAAATATGAGGGAATCATGTTAAATATAATGCCAAAACACTATAAACATAATGGAAAACATACTGTTATGTTTGTGGTAGACAGAAACCAGGTGGCCCTGACTAACACACATGAGGGATGGAGAGGTGAGGAACAAACATACAGCTCTTTATTTTACGTGTAAGTCATCTACTCAGAATGGTCTCTCACATTACGTTTAGTACATACCACACCGTGAAGCTTAACAGCAACCCATAAGGGCCAAAATACACATGAATATCCCTTATCCCTTGCCCCTTATCTTAAAGGTTTCTCCCTCTTGCCACACACAGACCAGATGCTGAACTACTAGCATTCACTGGAGTAATCATCAAATTCAACCAACAGCAAAAAACATTTTTTTCCTCTAATCTAGGGAAAGAGGGTAGACTCCCTCTATTCCCAGTCATAACCCTGGAGGTTATTCTGCCCCATGTGCTGAGAGTTAGTCAATAAACTAGAGATTAAATCCATCAGGCAGCCATCTGTTACTGTGTGGAAACTGACAACCTGGGGTTGACGTCAAATTAATTTTATCTCTTAGCTTGGGTACTGCATTGTCCATAGGGGGAACCTCAGAAAGCACAGGTGGTGGGGGGAGCACTAGCTGTGTCATTTGATCTCAGTGGAAGTTCTGTAGTCATTGTCTCAGAATCCTGTCTCATTTCTACAACTGAATCTGGATTGGTCAGTTTGTGTTGGTTTTCAGTATCATCAGAAGTGGGCAACAGCCAATCAATATGCCTTCACCAGATGTCGCGGCTACTAGCTTCCACTGTTTACAGCACAGGACCAGTTTGTGTCACCACTGTCACAGGTATCCACTTTGTTCCAGAGATGTAGTTCTAGGCAATAACTCTCTCTCCTGTTGTAAAACTTCCATACTGCACTTTGGCACATCTCTGTGCTTGAGTTTTCTATTCATTTAGCACAATCTGTTTTGTGTTTTAGGGTATAAGCATGTCAAGCCATGTGTGAAACTGTCTTTTCATCAGTGAAATGGCTGGAGCAATTTTGTTGGTGGTTTGAGGTGCGTTGTAGTATGCCAGCAAGAAAGTGCTAAAACATTGGTTAAGGGAGCCACTTCCACTGAAATCTTAAGGGCTTGTTTTACTATTTGTATGAATCATTCAGCAAGGCCATTTGTGGCTGGGTGATGTGGTGTTGACTTGATCCGCTGAATATTGTTTGCTTCTATAAATTCCTTGAACTCTTCTGAGAGGAACTGAGGGCCACTGTCACTTATAAGCTGTAGAGGAAGCCCAAAACGGCTAAAGATGCAATGTAGGTCCCCAGTGCATTTTTCAGATGTAGTGCTCATGATAGCAACCTTGGCCCATTTGCTGTGTGTGTCAACTATGACCAAGAACATGTAGCCTTTTACAAGTCCTGCAAAATGTAAGCGAATCCCCTGTGGTGGTTCTTCAGGCAATTCCCATGGATGCAAAGGAGCAAGTTGAGGAACATTTCTCACTGACTGACAATGCTTTGTTAGTGGCATGCTTTGCCCTTCTCATTAATGGTTCTATTCAGTCCTGGCCACCCGAAGTAGCTGCTTGCAATTTCTTCCATGCCCACTACACCACATTGACCTACATGTTAGCCGTCCAACACATGCTTTCTAAATGGTGGGGGAATGACAGCATGGTAGTCCCATTGTAAGCATCCTACTTTGACTGTCATCTCCTTCCATCAAGCCTGGTAAAGCTTCAATTCTATGACCGGCTCTTCTTTCCACTCATCAGTTATCATGTCCAGCACTTTAGATAGAACAGGGTCAATATGTGTGTTTTCTGACTTGCAACACAGTTATCGGAGATGTAGGTAGTTCCTTGGAGTCAAAGGTCTCTTTTGAGTATGGATCTGGAGCTGCAACAGCTAAAGAAAGCCTGAAGAGTCCATCAGCATTCGGATGGTGCTTGGACCTCCTGTACTTTATATCATATGGATATGCACATAGTAACAGAGCCTAATGTTGCATTTGACTAATAGCCAGGGCAGGAATGTCCACATGTGGACCAAAAATTGACATCAAGAAGTGCTGATCTGTCAGTACAGTAAATCAATGACCAGAGAGGAATTTTTGGAATTTCTTAACTGCAAAGACAACTGGAATGCTTCCTGCACAGTCTAGGCATAGTGGCTTTCTGCCTTGCTTAATGTTCTTAATGTGAAAGTGATTGGACGCTCTTCACCCAATGGTACGATGTGTGAGATGACTGCCCTATACAATAGAGTGATGCATCGCAGGCCAGCTATATGGCAATGACAAGTTGAAGTGTGCGAATGCTTGACATTGTGAAAAAGCTGTTTTGGTATTCTTAAAAGCTTCTTCACAGCCATCTATCCACTGCTAGTAAGTTGATATATTTAAAAGCTCATGAAGCAGTTTCAGCATACTAGCTAGCTTAGGAATAAACTTTGCATCGTATGTTAGTAGTCCTAAGAAAGATCTTAATTGACTTACATTCTGTGGTGATGGAGCCTCCACAATTGCTTCCACCTTTGATGATGCCTCCTGAAGCCCTGAGGTGCCAATTACATGGCCTAAATATTCAATCGGAGGTTGAAAGAACTCACATATTTCCTTCCAAACGTTAGCCCATATTCCTTGAGTCTTTGTAGTGTAACATCTAAGTTTTGTAGGTGATGAGTAAACCACCCAAGTAGCATTTCACCCCTCTCAGCAGGCTCAGGATCTGGTCCATTGCTTGCTGAAAAAGTGCAGAAGCTGGGGTGATGCCAAATGCAAGATTTGGCACCTGAACATTCCTTTGTGAGTCACTATGGTCAACAACTCCTGTGCACTGGCTCCACATGCATCTAAAAGTATGCTTGACATAAGTCAATCTTGCTAAATGTCTCTCCTCTGGCCAGTCCTGTAAAACGGTCAACAATAAGGCGAAGAGGGTATTGCTCAGCCAAAAGAACCAGGTTAATGTTTACCTTAAGTCTCCATAAAGCCCTAATGACCCATCCCTTTTAGAACAGAAACTAATGGAGTTGCCCATTCACTTATACACACTGATTCCAATACTGTACCTTACTCCAGACCAGTTTTTCCAATTCGGCCTCTACCTTTGGTTGAGGGTGTATGGAAACAGATATTGCCTTCTGGAATTTGGGTGCTGAGTTGAGCCAGTTTAACAGTGATTCCTTTCAATATGCCCAGTTCTGCATTGAATACTTCTGCATGTTTCTTCAAAACCTCTTGTAGACCAATGCGCCCACCAGTCAAGTGCACTTTGAGCTGCTCTAATCGCAAGTGGACCAGAAGCGCTGGATAGTTACCTTTAACAATGTACAGTGGAACTTTCTTTCTCTGTTCGCTATTCTTCACTGTAACATGTACTACTCCCCTCACTGGAACAACCTCACCAGTGTAAGTCTTTAAAGTGAACCTTGCTCCTTCTAGGATGAGATGTGTCAATTTCTCCTTGTAAACTCAGGTCAAGTCAAGTCAAGTCAAGACACTTTTTATTGTCATTTTGACCATAACTGCTGGTACAGTACATAGTAAAAATGAGACCACATTTTTCAGGACCATGGTGCTACATGAACAATACAAAAACTACACTGAATTACTTAAAACGACACAAAACTACACGAGACTACAGACCTACCCAGGACTGCATGAAATGCACAAAACAGTACAGGCATTACAATAAATAATAAACAAGACAATATGCACAGTAGAGGGCAGTAGGTTAGTGTCTGTCCAGGCTCTGGGTATTGAGGAGTCTGATGACTTGGGGGAAGAAACTGTTACATAGTCTGGTCGTGAGATCCTGAATACTTCGGTGCCTTTTGCCAGATAGCAGGAGGAAGAAGAGTTTGTATGAGGGGTGCATGGGGTCTTTTATAATGCTGCTTTCTTTACGAATGCAGCGTGTGATGTAAATGTCTGTAATGGCGGGAAGAGAGACCCCGATGATCTTCTCAGCTGACCTCACTACCCGCTGCAGGGTCTTGTGATCTGAGATGGTGCAATTTCCGAACCAGGCCATGATGCAGCTGCTCAGGATGCTCTCAATACAACCTCTGTAGAATGTGGTGAGGATGGGCGTGTGGGAGATGGACTTTTCTCAGCCTTCACAGAAAGTAGAGACGCTGCTGGGCTTTCTTTGCCATGGAGCAAAACTGTCTCTGACGCCGGCGATACTGCAGCACCCTTGTCCACCTGCGTCCAACTGCGGGGTCACCCAGTAGCCAGCTTTGTGTCTTGAAACAGATAGTACATGCAAAGTTTCTTCAACCACAGGGTAAGAGTCTCTCAGTCCATCTTCAATATGCTCCATCTTGTTCATATGTTTATTTTCTGTTTTTCCAAAAGTCATTTTTCTTTATTACAGTGTTTTTGATTGACGGTGTCTTCTTTCTTCTACAGTTGTGCTCAATGCGCCCCTTTTCATCACAGCTTTGGCAATCTTATACCAGCATCCTTTTGCTGAATGCCCAGTTTTACCACAACATTGGCATTGATTGCCAATAGTATTCTTATTCTTGAAGTCAGTAGAAACTCTATGAACTTGGGAATTTGCACTTATTAGCTGTGCTTCTTTATCTGTCATCTCCATGGATGTACTAATCTCAATTGCCTTTTGTAGTGTTAGGCTTTCTTCTATAAGCAAATGTTTCTGAATTGCCTCACTACGCAAACCACATAAGAGTCTATCACATAACATGATATTCAGTGACTGCCCAAAATTGAAGTGTTCAATCGTTCCACCTTTGCCAGAAACTGGGAAATAGACTCACCTTCTACTTCATCATCATCATCATCAGGTGCTGTGCCCAGTTTGAGCTTTGACTGCCATGGCCCACACACTCCTGTTTCGGGTCAAGTGGATCAATTCATTGGTATTCATTTCCAGTTCTCTGGCTGCTGTCTCCATCATCATTTGTCTTTGTCTTCCTCTTGCTTTCTTCCCTTCAATCTTTCCCATAATTATCAAACATTCTAACTCCTCTTTCCTAATCACATGTCCAATGAAGTTACGTTGCCCTTTCATGATCTCATACACTATTTCTCTTTTTGTGTTTGCTCTGTTCATGATATCCTCGTTGATGTTTTCACCAACAACTTTGATTCCCAAGATGTCTCTTACTTTTTGTAATATTGTTTCACAGTACACATTAAATAAATCAGGGGAGAAAACACACCCTTTTCTCACGCTTCTCTTGATTTTCGTAAACTGTCTCACTTCTCCATCTATTCTTACAGCGGCAGTTTGTTCCCAGTACAGATATCTGATTAGGCAGAGGTCTTCTGAATCTAGATCTAGAGTTTTCTGTAATATTTGAAATAACTTATTGTGCTTCACTTTATCAAATGCTTTTGTGTAGTCAATAAACCAGACAAACAAATCTTTTTGCACTTGAATAGCTCATTCTGATAGTATCCTTAACATCAATATTGCGTTTCTTGTACCTTTGTCTTTCACAAAACCACAGTGTTCTTTACCTATTTCAGCTTGTATCTTACTTTTAGCTCTTGTCATAATAATTCTTAGAAGTATCTTGGTGATATGACTCATTAAACTTATGGTCCTATGTAATTCACATTCTATTGCTCCAGGTTTCTTAGAAAGAGTGATAAATACTGATTTTTTTCATCTCTTCTGGTATTATTCCAGTCTCATAAATGTCATTGATTAAATCAGTAAGATTTTCAATTCCATAATCTTCAAGGGTGAAAATTTGTTCTTTTACTAATTCATCAGGACCTGCTGCCTTTTCTTTCTTCATCTTATTTATTGCATTACAAACTTCAGATTTTAAAATACTTGGACCTTCAATGTTTTTCTTAATTTCTGTTTTTTTGCCTTGATTGTCTTCAAACAATTCCTGAATATACTCAGTCCATCTGTTCATAATCTCATCTTTTCCCATGATAATGGTACCATCCTTTGCTTTCAAACATCTACCTGAAGAACATAGGAGCTTTTTACCATTCATATTCTTGATTTGTTGACGTAACCTTTTTGGATCAGTAATTGGGATTCTTTCTATTTGCCAACATTCCTGGTTTAACCGTTCTTCTTTGGCTTTTTGACATAAGCTTTTAACATTTTTGTCTAAGGACTTGTATTCTATAGGGTTTGCTTTCTTCCATCTCCTTTCTTCCATTAGAGTTTTGATTTCATCTGTCATCCATTTATTCTTTGTGTTTTTTTTCTTTCTTAGGAATCACTGACTTTGCTGATTCTACCAAGGCATCCTTTAGAGAGTTAAATTTCATTTCTACATGATTGCTATCATCTTCAACAGATTCTATTTCTAGACTTTCAAATCTATTCCTTACTTCAATTGTAATTTTTTTGTCTTAAGTTTTCTTCTTTAATTAATTGCAAGTAGTCAATTATCGATAATTATTTCTTCTTGATACCTTAAATGAAATCTAAACCTCTCAGTAATAATCGAAGGTTTAAGCAACCATGGTCCTTTAAGACTTTCACTATGTCCCCATAAGGCTTATTGCTAGGCTGAGCAGGTTGCACTGGACTGTGTAATAAATTAAATGTTTTTGCACCCATCTCAGTCAGAAAGTTGGAACATGGAATCATTCGGCATACGAACTCCATTGCACTGCGGTTTCATCATATAGCCCCATACTTCCAAACACCGTCACAATTTCCAAACACAATCACGTTCCAGAAAAGTTCACTAGTCTTATCTGACTCTCTCTCCTCCCTTATTTGTTTTATGTAACCACCCTGCTCCTGTTCTTTTCCCTCGGACTCTTCACTCACTACGCCTCCTGTGGCCATTTTCTCCTCTACTTTTGCTCACCCACATTACATAGTGCAACATCACCAGCGTTGTGCATGGAGATGTTTTACCAAAGGGAACAAAACAATAAATTTTGCATGAGGACTTGTCATCTCGTCGTCAGTTGTTATGATTGTGGTACTGGGAAGCTGGGTGGCTGTGAATAATAGTCACAAGAGAAGGAGAGGTGAGGGACAAACATGCAGCTGGTTACTTTGCTTGTAAGTCATCTACCCAGAATGCCGTCTCACATTACGTTCAGTACATAATGCACAGAGAAACTTGACAACAACCTGTAAGGGTCAAAATATTGATGAATATGTAACACATCCAGTCAAGATTGTGCCAAGAGCTAAATACACAGTAGATGTCATACTAGGTGTAGTGCTGAATGCATGCTAACCATGGTCCTAAATACATTCTAAACATAACACCAATCACCTGCTATTATAGCATCAGTGCATTGTATTCTGCTTTTTGGATTCGATTCCATTGCAGTGAATGGAACTGAATTTTGTAGCTGTTGAGTCCAAATTTGAACTACTGTGTGCAGGTCTGGCCACCCACCTCAAGGAAATATATCAAAAAGATTGAATGAGTATAGAGAAAATTTACAAAGACTTTGCTGGGACTTAAGGACCGGAGTTATAAGGAAAGGTTGAATATTCCCTGCAGCATAGGAGAATGAGGGGAGATTTGATAGATATATACAAAATTATGAGGGGTATAGACAGGGCAAATGAAAGCAGACTTTTTCCACTGAGTTTGGGTGAGACTAGCGGTCATGGGTTGAGGGTGAAAGGTGAAATGTTTAAGGGGAAGATCAGGAAGAAAAATAATCTAGTGCTTTCTGGAGTTTATTCATTGGGGGGGAGGGTGCTCTTTCACTCAGAGGGTGGTGAGAGTGTGCAATGAGCTGCCGGTGTAAGTGGTGGAGACAGGTTCAATTTCAGAGTTTGAGTAAGTACATGGACAGGAGGATATGTAGGGCTATGGTCCAGGTGTGGGTCAATTGGTCTAGGCAGGATAATATTTCGACTTGGGATAGGTGGGTCAAATAGTCTGTTTCTGTGTTGTATGTCTCTATGACTCTATAGCGTTATATGGTTATATTCAATAGAACAATGGTTAATTTGAATGCAACCATTTTGAATAGGGATTATGGAGGTCGAAAGCAACACATACAGAATGCTGGAAGAACTCAGCAGATTAGCAGCATCTATGGAAATGAATAAACAATTGGTGATTCAGGTTGAGACCCTTCTTCAGGAATGAGACAGAACAGGGGAAGACACTAGAATTAATAGGCAGGTGGAGGGGACGGAGGCTAGCTGGAAGGTGATAGGTGAAGCCAGGTGGGAGGGAATGGTCGGGGTCTGGAGAAGAAGGTTGTGGTAGCAGGTCTGGGTGAGCCCATGGATGAAGAGTCAAAGGGTAGCAGAGATCACAGAGGAGGAGCAGTGAGACAGAGTTTCACTGAACTCTCATCAAAGAGAAGATTTAAAGATCTGAACTTCTTCAGGGTACACATCCATCAAATAGACTTTGCAGTGGAGCAGCAATCATAAGCACGAGAAACTCTGCAGGTGCTGGAAATCCAAAGCAACACACGCAAAATGCTGGAGGAACTCGGCAGATTAGCAGCATCTATGGAATTGAATAGACAGTCTGTTATAGTACAATAAAGGAAGTAGGTCCCCAGGTCTGTTTGGAAATGCTCCCAACTTTGAATGAATGCCTGAGTTTTTCCCCCTGCATCACCAGCAGCAAGTTTGCTATTTCAATGTTTGCCTGCAAGAGCCTGGAGTTCCTCAATTAGCTGATAGTATTTGTCAGCAGAATTCAACATGTCAGGGAATCTGCTTAGAAAAACCTTGACTGGGATATCCCTAAATAAAGGTATCCCCCACCACCAATTTCAATAGAGGAGGACAGTAGTAGCTGAGATTTTGGTATTTTTAGGATTAAGGATTAAGGTAAGATTTAAGCTTTTTTTTTAAGCCCTCATGTGTTGGATTTGTGAGAAGACTCTGTGGTGTCGAGATTGGAGGCAGCAGCAAGAAGATGGTGAAACTTTTCTATTCATTGGTGACACAAGAAGGCAGATGTTGGAGCCTGTGGCAACGCGAAAAGCTGGAGGAACTCAATAGTCAGGCAGCATCTGTGGAGGAAGTGGACTGTCGATATTTTGGGTAATTGTCGATCCGAAAAGTCAACTCCAGAGAAGCAACCTGACCCATTTGAGTTCCTCCAGATTTTTATGTGTTGCTTGTTCCTAGTGAGGTTGTGGAAACTCAGCCATTGAGTGTATTCAATTGATTTTTAGATATTACAGGGTCATGGGAAAATGACATTAAAGTAAAAAGCCTCTAGTTAAATGATGGGGGATGGGGTGTGTGGTATCTAAGTTGGTTTGATATCCATCTGTGAGTGTAGGTGGGACCTCAGTTCCATATCTCACCTGGCGAATAGCCAACCTGCCATTGTAACACTTTTTTTTACAATACTTGGCCACTCAGCAGACAACCGTCACCCAGACACACAAGGGGTTCTGCAGATGCTGGAAATCTTGAGCAACACGCACAGCAGGTCAGGCAGCATCAATGGAGGGGAGTAAACATTCAACATTTCTGGCCAAGACCCCTCCAGCATTTTGTGCATGTTGCTCAACTATCACCCAGATATTGACAATTTCCTTCATCTTTGGAAATATTTTACTGTGATACTTCTTTCAAAAACAACAGGTGTATTGACAGCCAGGTCCAAAGTGAATATAAACATCAGAACACTAGGTATTTCATTGGAAAGAGATCAAACTTTATGGTTTTAATTTTTATTAGATTGGATTAGATTATGAGGACACTCAGTCCTCGTTTATTGTCATCTAGAAATGCATGCATGCATTAAGAAATGGTACAATGTTTTTAAAGCACTTTCTAAGATTTCTCTAAACTCATCTAACTTTTGACACGAAGTCATTGCTGAGAAGAAAGAAATGCTGTTATGACGTGGTAGCTCAGGTGGTAGAGTTACTTACTTAAAGCTCCAGACACCCAGTCTCGATCCTGACCTCTGGTTCTGCAGATGTAGAATTTGCATGTTCACTCTGTGACCCCATGGTTTGTCTGAATGCTCCAGTTTTCTCCCACATCACAAAGATGTAATTTATGGCAGCTTATTTGCTCCCAGTGCCATAAATTGTCACTAAAGTAATAGGTGACTGGGAGCAAGTTGAGAGACATGTGAGAAAGATAAGCTACAATAGCACAAGTAGGGGGATGGAACGGATGGGAATGCTTTGGTAGTGGGCATACAATAGATGGGCTGATTGGCCTCATTTGATGTTATAAGGAATTAAGAGTTGAAACTTAATCGCAGCCAGCTCCCACCAGCAATGAAATAATAATATTTTATCACTCATGTTAAGCAAAAGTTAAATATTGATGAGAAGACTGGTGATAATTCCCTTGATCGTCTTTGAGAGAGCAGAAAAAGGCTTCCGGATTAACACAAGAGGTTCTGCAGCTGCTGTAAATCCAATGAAATACACACAGGATGCTGGGGGATCTCATTAGATCAGGTAGCATCTATGGAAAAGAATAAAGAGTCGACACTCTGGGGCAAGTAGAAATGTTGACTCTTTATTCCTTTCCCTAGATGCTGCCTGATCTGCTGAATTCCTCCAGCTTTTAGTGCGTGTTACTCCAGATTAACATTTCCATGTGCCAGACAACACTTTTGACTGTGCAGTGCACTCTCACTCCTTAGGTTTTGTTCTTATGGATGCAATTTGCAGCCAAACCTGACTCAAGAAGCAAGACTATTAGCAGTGAGCATGTTCACAGTATCCTTTGTTTACCTGCATCCCCATTGCTAAGCATAATTAATCCTGACAATGTCTCAGCCCGTGAACTGCGGCTGCACATTATATTTGCATTTATATAGCATCACTGATGACTGGGCATCCTGAATTACTTTAAAGCCAATGAATTGCTTTTTGCAATCTTATCACCGTGTTTGAAATTTGACAGCTGATTCATGCTGAAGTTTAAATCGGCAATATTGTGATAATACCCTGATTGTCTAGTTTAATAATGGCTAGATGCAGGATAAATTTTGACTGGGACATTTGGGAGAACATTCTTACTTTTTATGATATTTCACATGTACTCAAGATGTCAGAAGGTTCCTGGGCTTTAATATACACTTCGTGGCCACTTTATTAGGTACCTCCTGTACTAAGAAAGTGGCCGTTGAGTGTATATTTGTGGTCTTCTGCTGCTGTGGTCCATCAACTTCAAGGTTCAATATGTTTTGTGTTCAGAGTCACTCTTGCACACCACTGTTGTAACGCATGGCTATTTAGGTTACAGTTGCCTTCTTGTCAGCTTGAACCAGTCTAGCCATTCTCCTCTGGCATCTCTCATTTACAAGGCATTTTTGCCCACAGAAATGTCACTCACTGTACGTTTTTTGTTTCTCGCACCATTCGCTGTAAAACTCCAGGGACTGTTGTGTGTGAAAATCCCAGGAGATCACCAGTTTCTGAGATAATCAAACCATCTTGTCTGGCACCAAAATATAATTCCATGCTGAAAGTTACTCAGATCATATTTCCTCCCCATTCTGATATTTGGTCTGAACAACAACTGAACCTCTTGATAGTGTTTGCATGTTTTATGCATTGAGTTCCTGCATATGTTTGGCTTGTTAGGTATTTGCATTAAAGAGCAGGTGTACAGGTGTACCCAGTAAAGTAGCTACTGAGTGTATGTTTGGTCAAAGTTCACACCTGATGATTCAGCTCCCTCCTTGGCTCTTCACTAAAGGAGACAGCTAAAGTCCTCTTAATCCAGAGGTCACTGAGCTGTGGGTGGATCACACAGTAAACAGTGATGAGACCTTAAGATAAAGAAGCAGAATTGAGTTATTTGGCCCATTGAGTCTGCTCTGTCATTTCATCATGGCTGATTTATTTTTTTCAATCTCATTCCCTTGCCTTGCCCCATAATCTGTAACCCCTTTACAAATCAAGCACCTAACAATAAACCAAGGTCTGGGCCTCTACAGGCTGATGTGGATGATAGACTTCTCCCATCTTCCCTCATCTAAATCTGTTGGCATAACTTTTTTGTTTCCTCTTCACTTTTAATACAATGCCCCGTATCGTTGCCATTAAGACCAGAAGACATAGGAGTAAATTAAGGCATTTGGTCCATCAAGTCTGCTCTGCCATCATGACTAATGTATTTTTCCTCTCAACCCCATTCTCCTGCCTTCTCCCTATAGACACACTTACTAATCAAAAACCTATCAACCTCCACTCTAAATATACCTATTGACTTGGCTTCTACATCCATCTGTGGCTGTTTATTTCCCTCCATGGATGCTTCCTGGACTGCTGAGTTCCTCCAGCATTTTGTGTGTGTTGTAATGGGAATCATTTCCTATCTAATCTTCATTATACACTTCATTCCCAATTGGTAGATCACATTAGCACAGATGCTGCCTGACCTTCTGAGTATGTTGAGCCACACACAAAATGCTGGAGAAACTCAGCAGGTCAGGCAGCATCAATGGAGGGGAATAATTAATCAGTGTTTCAAGCTGAGGTCCCTTATTGGAACTGGAAATGAAGGGGGTGGAAGCCAGAATACAAAGCTGGGTGGAGGAGGAATACAGGCTGGTCGGTGATAAGTGAAACCAGGTGAGATGGAAGGAGGGTGGGCCGGGGAGTAGATATGGAGTGAGAAGCTGGGAAGTGATCAGTGGAAAAGGAAAAAGGCTGAAGAAGTTGCAATGCGAAAGGAGAGGACAGTGGATCATGGAGGAAAAGGATGGAAAGGCACCAGAGGGAAGGTGAGAAGAGATGGGATGAGAAGGGAGCCAGAATAAGGAATGGACCAAGGATCTTATGTGTGTTGTTCTGGATTTCGATCATCTGCAGAATCTCTTTTGTTTAGAACAAACAGGATTTGATGTCAATTCAACTTGACTAATTAGAGGTGCATATACAGTCAGTGACCATTTTATTAGGTATACCCGTACACCTGCTCGTTAATGCAAATGTCTAATCAGTCAATCATTTGACAGCAACTGAATGTATAAAACCATGTACATATGGTCAAGAGGTTCAGTTGTCATTCAGGCCAAGTTTGAGGATGAGAAAGAAATGTGATCTGATTGACTTTGAACATGGAATGATTGTTTGTGCCAGATGGGGTGGTTTCAGTATTTCAGAAACTGCTGATCTCCTGGGATTTTCATGCACAGGAGTTTACAGAAATAAGTACAAAAAAAACCTCAAAAAAAGTCCAGTGAATGGCAACTTTGTAGCCAAAAATGCCTTGTTCATGAAAGAGAATGGTTCAAGCTGACAGGAAGGTGACAGTAACTCAAATAACCATGTGTTACGACAGTGCTGATGAACATGTCTGAATGCACAACACATCATACCTTGAGTGGATGAGCTACAGCAGCAGGAAACTACATTGGGTTCCACTCCTCTACAAAATAACCTGGCCACTGAGTATATTTCCTTCTTCCACTAGCTGGAAGCAAGCTCATCAGGTATTCAATAGGATTGTAGCTGGATTGGGGTTAAAGGCTAAGAAATCAATTGTGGGTTCTATCTGATGTCTCTAAGCTGCTCATACATTGCTCTAATGCTTTTAGATGCAGTCTCATTGAATAATTGGTCCACTGTTTTGTAATTTGCTTCAGGCGCTGCTTTCCTATTTCTGTTGGATTACTGAGAGGATGTGGTTTGTATTGTTTTCTAATCTGAGGACCACTGAAGATTTTCAATGAAGAGGGCCTTTCTTTTCTCACTTTATTGCACGTCAATAAGAAGTCCATGCCTCCAGCCCTGCACTTTCTTAAAGACAGTAGTAGGTATCATTTTTCTGAGTCCTTTCAGATTTACACTATTATATGCAAGGCAATGTATCAATACCATGTAGATTTGAAAAGAATATTCTTGGTTTTAATATGCATCCGACTTCTAAGTTAAAAAACACTGTCTAGTGATCAGATTTAATGCTGATAGCAAATCTCTTCTGTGTTTTTCTTTTAAATGTACTCCATGACTGAATTGACAAGACCTGCTTGTATTTCAGAATGTTGGTTCCATCAACAAGTCAATTACTGCTACAGACCACAGCAGCATATTGTCAAAGTGAATGGAAGAGTTTTATATTCCCACAACATGGTCCACTATAGCTCGTATGTTTTTACAGCGTAATACTCTCTCAGTACCTTTGCTTCTTATTTTCTGGCACTACCTGTATTTATTATCCATCCCCCACCCCTAACAGAAGGATGGGGTTGGAGTCAAAAGAACACAGGATAACAAGAATAAAATTAGGCCACATAACTCTTCAAGCCTCCCCCTCCATTGAATATGATAAAGGTTGATCTGTTCCCCGACATCAGTCCCCAGAACTTCCAGTTCCCTGATCCTTAAAAAGCTTATCTACCTCCTCCTTAAACACCCCCAATGATCTAATCATGAGACCCTCCAGGTTTGAGAATTCCTGAGATTCATCACCCTCTGCCAGAAGAAGCTTCTATGCAACCCAGTTTCAGATGTCCATGCCTTATCTTGTAACTAGATCTTGTAACTTATTTACATCGGTGGTGCGCAAGTGGAACAGGTCAGAAGCTTTAAATTCCTCAGGGTCAATATCACAAATGACCTGACTTGGTCCAACCAAGCAGAGTCCACTGCCAAGAAGGCCCACCAGCGCCTTTACTTCCTGAGAAAGCTAAAGAAATTTTGCCTGTCCCCTAAAACCCTCACTAATTTTTATAGATGCACCGTAGAAAGCATTCTTCTAGGGTGCATCACAACCTGGTATAGAAGTTGTCCTGTCCAAGACCGGAAGGAGCTGCAGAAGATCGTGAACACAGCGCAGCACATCACACAAACCAATCTTCTGTCCTTGGACTCACTTTACACCGCATGCTGTCGGAGCAGTGCTGCCAGGATAATCAAGGACACGACCCACTTAGCCAAAACACTTTTTGTCCCTCTTCCCTCCGGGAGAAGGCTCAGGAGCTTGAAGACTCATACGGCCAGATTTGGGAACAGCTTCTTTCCAACTGTGATAAGACTGCTGAACGGATCCTGACCCGGATCTGTGCCGTACCCTCCAAATATCCGGACCTGCCTCTCGGTTTTTTTTTGCACTACCTTACTTTCCCTTATCTATTTTCTGTTTATGATTTATAATTTAAATTTTTAATATTTACTATCGATTTGTAATCCAGGGAGTGGGAAGCGCAGAATCAAATATCGCTGTGATGATTGTACATTCTAGTATCAATTGTTGGTGACAATAAAGTATAATGTATAAAGTATAAATTATCTTCTTGTTTGAGACTCTCCCATTGGTGGATATGTCTCAGTCTCTGACCTGTCATACCCCATCAAGGTATTATATGCTTCAATAAGACCACATGCAAATCTCCAAAGAAATGTGCATAGATCCACAGACCAGACTAGACAGAGATTTCCTTTCTTGAAGAGCATTAGTAAGCATTTGGTTCATGATCCAACCTGCATAATCTTAGTCTCCACCTCAGTACAGCAACACTATGACCACTTTGCACTACAGTAGACTTTGCTTTTGTTTTAATTGTGTTCACTCTTGTAGTACAGTTTTGTATAACTTGTTGTTAATTAATTTTCTTATAAATATTGTGCGTCTGATGTTATGTCCCTGTGAGACTGCTGCAAGTAAATTTTTCATTGTATCTTTGCATGGGGCACCTTGGAAGGGGTAGCACCTCTAGTGAAGGAGCTTGTCTAGTTTATTCTGGGCTGCTTCCTCACCTTTGGTTCCTACCAGACAATCAGCTCTAATATATAGTTCCAAGTAGCTATCTGCATGTGACAGCAGCAACACCTCGGTACACTGTTTCAACAGGCGAACTAAACCAGACAAGGACCGCTGGCAGTCTCCTACCCCAGTGAGATAGGGACATGGGTGCCCAAGCACTCAAAGTCAACTCCAGCAGAGTGGGCGACTGAGACCTACAGCGAGGTCCAACAGCCAGGAAGGGAGCTATGTAACTCTCCGTGGAGAGTAAAGGGCATGATCAAGCACAGAAGTAGTCATGGTCAACCACTGCAAACAAGGAGGACCCGAGTTGTGATGTTTGCTCATATCACTGGACCCGGACTTCTGAGGTCAAGAGAATGGGACTGCCCCAGTGCAATGGCAGGTCCACTTTAAAAACTTTCCCACACAGGGTTCCCATCAATGTCGGACACGATGAACAACAACCATGTACTTACGCATATGACAAGAAACTCAATCTTGACTTTTAACTTTGTCTTTGATAGATGAGGATTTTTGGTAGTTTCACGGTCACTGTCACTGAGCCTATTTTTTTTGATTAATTTAATTACTTGGTTTTGAGTTACACTGTTGTTAGAGTAGGATTAGAACTCATGCTTTTTAATTTATCATCTAGAGATCTGGCTAACTTAACCACTGTGGTAAAATGTCAAAGTTGAACTTACTGTCAAGCGCACAAGTACATGCAGTACTACAACGATTTCCGGATGAGGTTTTCCACTCAGCAGTTTCCAACTAGGTGGCAGAGCTTGGATGTTGGAATCCCAATGGGATGTGCAATTTCACCCATCCTTTTTGTGTTAGCCATGGAGGTCATTGTGAGGGCTGCAGAATCAGTGGGACCAGGTGCCGCACTTGATGGCGGAGAGGAGTTACCACCAATACGAGCGTTCATGGATGATCTTACCCTTTTGGGTCCCAGCACGGAGGCAGTGGAAAATGTACTATCTAGACTCAAGGAGCTAATGGATTAGGGAAGAATGAAGTTCAAGACCAAGAAGTCAAGGAGCCTTGTTCTTAAGAGAGGAAAGCTGGTTGACTTTCATTTCGCCCTTTGTGGAGAGGAGGTTCCATCCATTCAGGACCAACCAGTTAAGAGCCTTGGGTGATGGTACGCAGAGGAGCTGAGAGACACCAAGAGGGTTCAAGAGACAGGAGAACAGATCAACAGAGGTCTGATGTCTGTCGACAAGTGTGGCTTGCCTGGCAAGTTGAAGTTGTGGTGCTTGCAGTACGGACTGATGCCACGGATAATGTGGCCACTAACTGTCTATGAAGTGGCAACGTCCCATGTTGAGGCAATGGCACGGAAGATCAACAAGTATGTGAAGAAGTGGCTTGGAGTACCGAGCAGCCTCACCAATGTTGCAATCCACAGTAGCCAGACAATGCTTACCATCCCAGTGCAATCCCTTGTTGAGGAGGTCAAGGTAGCCAAGGTAAGATCATTCTTGATGTTTCGAGACTCAAAAGACCCTGTCATCAAGAACACCCAGCCGGATGTGAGATCAGGCAGGAAGTGGTCAGCCCGTGTAGCAGTTGATGAGGCAGAGTCTAGATTGAAGCACAAGGAGACGGTTGGGGCTATCCAGCTAGGCCGCCAGGGACTTGAATGGACAACCCACAAGTGGTGGTCATCTTCTACAGGTAAGGAGCACCGTGAGATGTAACACAAGAAATACGAGAGGTAGAAGAGGAGAATAGGTTAGCTAAAACAGCGGGCCTAGCCAAACAAGGAGCTTGGACCTGGTGGGAAAGTGTTGAACAACGACACCTATCTTGGAATGTTTTGTGGCAGATGGAACCGCTCCGCATTTTGTTTCTATGCAGAGCAGCGTACGATCTGCTCCCAACACCTGCCAACCTCAGCACCTGGTATGAAGATAAGACAGACAGGTGTGCTGCTTGTGGCAAGAAGGGAACACTTCAACACATCTTGAGTGCATGCAGAGTCAATCTTTCCAGCGGCATGTACACTTGGAGACATAACAATGTTCTCAAAGTTGTGACAGAAGCGGTTGAGCAGAGAGTACTGCAACACAACTTATCTCATGCCCCATGCTGAACAGAACATCGCATATCATTTGTGAAAGAAGGCTCCAAGTCAAGGGTGTACAGCGCAGGCCCACGATCAAGCATGCTTTCTTCAGCCAATGACTGGTGTGTCAAGGCCGACCTGGACGGGAAAGGCAGTTTCCCGGAGCAAATAGCTTTCACAACATTGCGTCCAGATATAATCGTATGGTCTGACACCAGCAGAGAAGTGGTTATTGGTGAACTCACATCCCCTGGGAAGACAACATCGATGAAGCCCATGAGCGCAAGTTAACCAAGTATGCAGAATTAAGATCAGAGTGCAGAGACAGAGGGTGGAAGGTCTCATGCTATCCATTCGAAGTAGGCTGCCATGGGTTTATTGCGTTCACTCTCCAGAAGTGGCTGCGTGACCTTGGCTTTACTAGAAGAGAGTCAACCAGCAGGGCTGTAGCTGAGGCAGCAGAGAAAGGATCAGCATGGGTATGGTCTAAGTATGTCCAGAGGGGCAGATAGTCAGACAGTGTATACATCTTTTGCAAACCCTTCAGTAGTTGCATAGACACCTGAAGAGCAGACTATCTGTTGGATGGAAGTGACTAACAACTCTGATAGAGGCAGATGCCAAGTTTTTAAGCTCACCAGTGGGAGGTGGTGCTTTAGCACTGCTGGCCCACCACCTCGAGGGAGTCTTGATCATAAGCGGGTGGAAACTCCTGAAGACAGGTGGCAGATCAACTGATGATCCCACTGGTGATAGCACAGGACAGTTAACATCTTAGTCCACATGTATTCTGTAACTCTTGTGCACAGTTGCAATGATAAACTTACCTGCAGCAGCATCACAGGCACCTAACATCATACAAGCAGCATTCACACAAAAGATTATACACTTTTTTCCCAAGAAATCTCAGTTACAACACATAAAAAGTCAATTTTAGTGCAAAGTGTTCAAAGTGTTCACGTTGTTAAGCAAGCTGTTTAAAAGACTCATTGGTGCAGAATGGAAGGAAATGGGGTGCATGCGAGCAGAGTGACTTCTTTGAATTAAGTGTCGTTAGATTAATCGTTTGGCTTAACAACGTGAGCTGAAGGGCCTGTATTGTTCTATATTCTCTGTTCACTATTTCTGGAGTATAGCTCAAACTTTAGAACAGCTTCCCATTCTTTAATTCTGGGTTCTGCCCCCTCCATTCTAGTCCTGATGAAGGGTCACAGCCCGAAACGCTGACTGTTCATTTTCCTAAATAGATGCTGCCTGACTCACTGAGTTCCTCCGGTGCTTTGTGTGTGTCGATTCAGACTTCCAATATCTGCAAGTCTCTCTTGTGTCGTAATTGTGTTTGTCAGTTCTTGATTTAATTGAATGGATATCAATTAGTTACGATGCACTCACAGGCTCAGGAGCTAAAGGCACAGCTTCTCAGTGGTGGTACAAGAGAGTTGTAGGTTTTCTCCCAGAAGTTCACCAAGTCCTCGACCAAACTTATATTGGAATCTTCGCTGATGCATCTGTTAATGACAATTAGTTACAATCTCCTTCTCCTCCTAAATCATATTATCCATCTGTCTCATGAATAATTCCAAAGTTTTATCCTTGTCTACATTTCATTATCTGTTTCAACAATTAATCATCCTTTATGTTATAAATTTTCTGTCATAGTTTAAAGATTTCAATAAACGAAAGTGGCACAGGGGTGCAGCTGGTGGTTGCAGCTCCTGCGACATAGGTTCAGTCCTGATCTCAGGTGCTACCTGTGTGGAGTTTGCATGCTCTTGCTGTGACCACTTAGGTTTCCTTCAGGTGCTCTATTTTCCTCCCAGTCTCAGCTGTGCGTGTGTTGTTAAGTTAATTGGCCACTGAAAATTGTCCCAAGTGTGTCGGTAAGTGACAGAATCTGGGAGGAGTTAATGGATATGTGGAAAAAGTAAACTGGGGTTAGTGTAAAATTAGTGTAAATGGGTGTGTGATGATCAGTACCGACCCTTTAGGCTAAAGGTCCTGTTTCTATGCTGCATGAATCTATGATTCTATGAATAATATTCTGGATGTACATTCTGTCATCTGCTACTTCTTGTTTTGTTTATGAAATCCCTTTCAACAGTGACCTTCTACTACTCAGCTGAAATAAAACTCCATTTCTTATTCTCAAAACTCCATTTCTTATTCAGTTGAAGGGCCATGACTTGAAATGTTCACTGTCCATATCCTCCACAAAAGCTGCTCAACCTGCTGAGTTCCTTCGGCATTTTGTGAATCGCCAGCATCTGCAGTCTCTTGTGTCTCCAGTTCTAAATTATTATGGTTGGGTTCCAGAAGAGTTCCTATGTATTTGATTACAGAATCTTAAATGCTACAAAAAGGACATAGTCCCAAAGCATTTTACAACCACTAAAATGTAGTCACTGCTATAATGGAGCAGCTTCCTTAAACTAAGCATTTTGACAAATTTCTGCAGATGCACAGTGAAGAGTTTCCTCAATAGTTGCATCACAGCCATGTATGGAAACACCAATGCCCAGGAACAGAAAGGCTACAGAAAGTGATGGCTAAGTGCAGGCTAAGGCCTTCCTGCCATCTAGTACATTCACATGGAGTTCTGCCACAAGAAAGCAGCATCCATCATCAAAGACCCCAACCATCAAAGTCACACACTCCTCTCACTACTACCATCAGGCAGAAGATATCGAAGTCATAAGACTTGCACCACCAGGTTCAGAAACAGTTATTACCCTTCAAGCATGAGGCTCCTGAACCAGCATGGTAAATGTCAATCGCCACTAATCTGAACTGATTCTACAACCTACAGACTCACTTCCGAGGAATCAAAATCAGATTTATTACCATTGGCAAAGGCAGCATCCATGGAAAAGAGCACAGTCGATTTTTCAGGCCAAGACCCTTCAGCAAGATGGAAGAAAAGAATCTGAGGAGTAGATTTAAAAGGTGGGAGAGAGAAACACAAGGTGATAGGTGAAACCAGGAGGGGGAAGGGATGAAGTAAAGAGCTGGGAAGTTGATTGGTGAAAGAGATACAGGCTAGAGAAGGGGGAATCTAGTAGAAGAGGACAGAGGCCATGCAAGAAAGAAAAGGGGAGAGGAGCACCAGAGGGAGGTATTGGATGGGCAAGGAGATAAGGTAAGAGAGGGAAAAGGGGTTGGGGAATGGTGAAGGAGAGGCATTACTGGAAGTTTGAGAAATCAACATTCATGCCATCAGGTTGGAGGCTACCCAGACAAAATATAAGGTGTTGTTCCTCCAAAATAAGTGTGGCCTCATCTGCTCTGATTGTGGTCTTCCGGTTAGGAAGTTGATGATCCAATTGAAGAAGGGGGTTCAGAGGCCCAGGTTCTGTAGCTTATAAATCCAGACTGTGGGAATGATGGTGTTAAACGCTGAGCTATAGTCAATGAACAGCATCCTGACATAGGTGTTTGTACTGTCCAGATGATCTAAGGCCGTGTGAAGAGCCATTGAGATTGCATCTGCTGAAGACCTATTGTTGTGATAGGGAAATTGCAGTGGGTCCAGGACCATTTACAATTCATGCTTACAGTACTGTTTTTTATTTTCTCAGTTTGTCTTCTTTTGCACATTGATATTTTTCAACCTTTGTCTGTATAGTTTTCATAAATTCTAATATCTTTACTTTTTCCTCTGTATGCTGGCAAGAAAACAAATTCTAAAGTAGTATATGGCAACAAATACCCTTTTTGATAATAAAATTACTTCGAACTTTGAACGCGACCTCAGTGTAGCAACACTATGACCACTTTCAGCACTTTGCACTACAATAGACAGTCACTTTTGTTCTAGTCATGTCCTTTCTTGTATAATTTTGTATAATATTTGCTAAATGTTAATGTTTATTGCTTCTGATGTGTCTGTCATGCTGCTGCAAGCTTGTTTTTCATTGATAATACATGTACTTGTGCATAATCTCAACATGAAATACTGATTGACTTTTGGTGATGGTGATTTTGAGATAAATACTGGCCAGGACAGCCGGGAAACAAACACTTGCACTTCTTTAATAAAGCCATCTCATACCTTTTATATTAACCTGGATGTGAAACACAATCTTGACGCTCTTCACATCCACCTCTATCGTTTAGGTCTTGAAACATCCCGGTTTCCTTGACTGCGTAGGTCCAGGGAAGACAACCTCCGCCTCGCCGAACTCCTGAGATTGAGACGTGCTTGATCTCACCCCAAACCTCGGTTCGTGTGGATGCTGTGTAATTTGCTACCCTGTTACAAATTAATGCCTTGAAATTACAGATGGTACACTGCATACAATTAAAAGAATTATATTTATGAATCTTAACTGAAGTGTTGGTAAAGAATAACAAAAATGAAGGGCCCATTCTAATTAAACAGTAAAATGTGCACAAGTTGGAGCTCATCTTGAACTTCTTGCGCCCCACACAGACTTCCAATCTGCGCCTTGTAAGGCATGAAAATGCCCGACGCAGGCCTCTCATGGTCTGAGTTGATGGTCCCTCCCCCGCCCCCCGGGTTAAACACAAGATAGATAAACTAGTGTTTATCAATTTTGTTACATGGAACAATTAATGTGATGTACCACCACTCCAGGGGCCCAGGTTTAATCCTGACTTTGGCTCCGTGTGTGCAGAGTTTGTATGTTCTTCCTGTGAGTGTGTGGTTTCTGTTGTACACCGCTATTCCCTTTCAAACATAGATGTGCTTTAAGTTAACTGGCTAAAGTATTCTTTACTGTCTACATGTGGGGAAAGAATAAGACCATAAGGAGTAGAACCAGGCTACTCCGTCCATTAAGTCCATCCACCATTCTATCATTGCTGATTTATTATTCCTCTTGATACCATTTTTCTGTCTTCTCTCCAAAATCTTTGATGCCCTTACTAATCAAAAAACCTATCACCCTCTGCTTTAAATATACCCAATAATTTGTCTGTAGCAATGAATTCCACAGATTCACCATTCTCTTGGTTAAGAAATTCCTGCTCATCTCTGTTCTAAAGGAATGTACTTGTATTCTGAGGCTCTTCCCTCTTGTACTAGACTCCACCACTATAGGAAACATCCTCTGCATGTCCAATCTATCTAGGCCTTCCAATACTTCAAAGGTTCAAAGATTCCTTTATTATCAAAGTATGTATGCAGTATACAACTCCGAGATTTGTCTTCACCAAATCACCATGAAACAAAGAAAACCATGGAAGTTCTTCAGAGAAAAACATCAAGCCCATCCTCCCGCAAAAAAAATTGAGCAAATGGCAAGAAAATCAAACCCAAACTATGCCACAAAAAAGTAACAAATTGTGCCAAATGGTAAGAACATTCACCTCTAAATTGCACCAAGAACATCAACCCTCAAACCCCTCCCTCACACACAAAAAAACTAACAAAATGCTCCAAACAGCAACAAGAAAGAATGGCATCATATTCATCTTCGCAAAAAAAGTTGCACACATGCACACATGGTAACACAACCATTACCCTCCAAATCCCCCTCACACAAAAAAACCTAACAAATCACGCCAAATGGCAACAAGAAAGAATGTAACAGAATATAACAACCATAAAACTGAAAGAATCCATAGTCCAAACCATAAACGCAGAACTTTGGTAACATCTATGAACAGCATCAAGGGAGAGGGAGAGAGAGACCACTCGAACACAGAGGCCTTCCCTCTGGAGCAGCGAGCAATAGGCTGCCATACACAGACTCCTTCTCTGGCAGCAGCAAGAAATCTGTCACAGCTGCGATCAAGAGGCAAGTAATCGGTGCTGAACCCTTACTTGCCTTTTGCCTCTGTTTCAGTCTTCCTTGACACTTTAATTGGCGAAATGGAATCGATCATGGGCTTGCACCCCATCTCTAAGCTGCTTTGCCTCGAGGTCACTTACCTCCTGGAATTTTCTTGGAGACAGCAAAGCACTAGATTGATCTCCAAACTGTACGTTGCCGGCTCTAACAGTTCCAGAAACACTTTAAAGATAAAACGAAGACTTCGAAGAAGAGAAATAAACAGTTTCGTGGACTACCTGGAAGATGTCACCTGACGAAATGTCGTAAGATGGCACCATCCTAACTGGAAAATATTTCAATGACAATCCCCCACATCCTTCTAAATTCCAATGAATGCAGTCCCAGAGCCATCGACACTCCTCATATGTCAACTCTTTCATTTCCAGGATCATCCTTCTGAACTTCCTCTGGGCCCCCTACAATGCCAGCACATCCATCTTTAGACAAAGGGCACAACACTGCTCACAGTTGCAGAGCTACAGGGGAAAACGGAGAGTGGATGGAACTGGTGTGGTCTTTTGTGTTGCAGTAAGCAATTGGTGCTTTGTTAATTGTATAGATTGCTGTTACAAACATCCCACTTATGTACACTCCAACTACAAGCATTTGACACCCTGGTGGGATGGATGCGGATAGGTTTTTTCATTGCTGCAGGGCTGCAGGCATCTTCTGCTGCATGAGAAGAGAGCACCTGTGTGTAACCAACACACTCTCCCAAGCCAGAGCAGTCAGGGGCTAGCCTGGGTTGCACAGAAGAGGGTGTGCTGAGGAGACTCTCTCGCTCATTCATTGAGTCAATGAGGCCATGTAGTTAAAATTGATAAATGACCGTTTTTAATTTTATTACATGGAACAAAGTATGCATAGGTAAGGTATAGGAACAGTATAATATAAACACAAAAGGAAAAGACCATTTTAGGGCAACGTGATCATCATATAGCTATACTGAGGTAGTGATTTGGTTTCTAGTTGGTTAAAAAATGATTAAATGGAAGTAGCTGTTCTTGAATGTGGTGTTCAGGAATCAGGCTTCTGTACCTCTACTCAATGGTAGCTGCAAGAAGATTGCATGGCCTGGGTGATTGGGGATCTTTGATAATGGATGTGGCCTTATTGAGACAGAACCTCATGTAATTAATACTGATGGTGGGGAGGAATGCGGCTGTGATGTATTGGGCTCAGCCCACAACACTCTGAGGCTTATTACTTTTCTGAACATTCAAGTTGTTGTACCAACCATGATGTAACCAGGCCAGGTATGGAGAAGTTCGTAAAAGTGTTCTGTAACATGCTGTACCTCCTTAACCTTCTAGACTCAAGATTGTTTATTGTTATTCTTCAGTACACGAGTATAAAGGAGAATAAAATAATTGTTCCTCTGGATCCGATACAAAGTAAAGAAAAAACACAATAAGAATAAAGAACATAATAAAAACTACACCATAAATAGAAATACAAAAGCATTCCTATGAAACACAATGTACAAGCAACTATTATATACACAGAATGATTGTATGTAAATAAAGTGATGGTAGGTGATGTGTACCGTATATATGGTATGTGAGGTTGGTGGCTGGGTTAATGGGTGGAAGTGATAATCAGCCTGACGGCTTGGGGGAAGTAACTGCTTTTGAGTCTCGTGGTCCTGGTGTGGATGCTGTGTATCGCAGTTTTACCTGTTGTAGAGTCTTCCTGTCCAATGCAGTGCAGTCTCCGCACCACATGTTAGGATGTTGTCAACTACGCATCTATAGAAGGTCGTGAGTATTGGTGTACGTGGTCCAGGTTCTCTTCAACCTCCTCAGAAAGTAAAGCTTTCTTGACTGTGGAGGATGTGTTCTGAGACCCTGACAGGTTGTGTGAGATGTGCATGCCCAGGAATTTAAAGCTGCGCTGCCATTGTAAAGAAAAATGTGAGTAGTACGAGATTTTCTGAAGTTGATAACTATCTCTTTTGTCTATTGCCAGCACTGACGATTTGAGGCGTGATATTTCTTCCAAGTTTAATAATACCTTGAAGGTTTATGACTGAATGATGTAGGTTCATTTTGTTATAAGCAAACATTTCCAAGAATTAATTAAACATTAATTCTGAAGCCAAATAGCATTTAGATATAACCATTCAATTTTCAATGGACCTGTTCATGGGGAGTTGAAAGCAAATGTGCTGAAGTAGAAAAGAGCTGGATGAATATGTGTCAAAGTGGTGCAATCTTATAGAGAAATATCAGGCTCCACCAGCACTACTGACAGCATTTTACAGTGTCAATTCCAGAAAGTACAAGACCACAAGGAAGCCCTGAGGTTTCAGGCAGCTGTTTGCATTATGTTTTCCCAAAGATTCTGTCATAGCTGTTGTGCAAATGCAAGATGACTGCAATTCCCTGCCACTTACTGGTGGAAAGCTGGCATAAATGTTTTGCTTCAGCCTGGACCTGAGTCAAGTACTCCTTCTCCTTTTACTTCTATTCCTGGGAATGGCAGTGAGCATTCTCAGTTAGTTAGATGTTGTTAATATTTTTACATTTTTTATGTTAAAAAAATATATTTTATTCATCTGAGAAGTTTTCTGTTTCAGAAACACTATTGTTTTGACAGTTGGCTAAGCAGAAAGCAAGACTTAGCTTCCAATCAAGGACATTTTCTGCTTGTTCATAAGCAGAACGTCTTCTGTTCTCCCACCTGTCTCTATGTTGACTTTACACCCTGAAGTCCCTTAGCTATGTGGAGTCTTGTGGCGAGGGATCAGAACTGCTCCGAATCATGTGTTTCCTCTGGCAGAACAAGATATGGCTACGTCTGAACTTTAGAGGTCAAAGAGATCACTACTGCTCACGTCTTCCAGGCTTTTAATATTCTCATGTTTGTACTTCTGTGATGACCAACTTTGAAGATGGACTTGTAATTGTGGATCACTTTTCTCAACTCAATACACCTTAAAGCCAATTAAGTATCTTCTGTCAGTTTACTCACTTTTCTAATGGATAAATCATTGCATCTAATTTATGCACAATAATATTTCACATAAAGCAATGTAATACTGACTAGATAAATAATTTAAAGGGTTGTTCGAAAATGGTTAAAGCTTAGCTATGGCTCTGTGCAAGAGCATCTTTAATCTCCACCTGAGGTTCAAGTTAGAACCAAGATTTAACTTATTGTCCAAAAAATGTCTCTCCCTTAGCATTGCATAAAATATCTCACCGTGTTCCAGATATTCTCTTTTCCCATTGGGCAGAAGATACAAAAGCCTGAAAGCACGTATCACTAAGCGCAAGGACAGCTTCTATACCATTGCTTTAAGACGACTGAGTAGTCTCTTTGTACAATATGATTGATTTTTGACCTCATAATCTACCTCATTATGGCCTGCATTTTATTGTCTACCTGACATGTACTTTCTCTGTAACTGAAATGCTTTATTCTGCATTCTGTTATTGCTTTTCCTTGCACCACTGTTATGACTGAATGATCTGCCTGGATGGAATGCAAAACAAACTGTACTTTGGCAATAATAAAGTAACTTGACCAATTTCATGTGTGTATGCCACTGGAGCGAGTCTGAGCCTTCCGTCTGAGAGGTATGAATATTTCCAACTAAGGGAACCCACCTGTTCCTCCTCTTGATAACAAAGGAAGCGTAAATAAATGTTTCTTGCTTCATTCTTGACTTTTGACTGACTCTAACAAAGCAATCTCGTGCAAGGCTCAAACTCTTCTCACCGAAATAGAAACCTTGTAAACAATTGTCATCATTCATTATTATCACAAACTATCAGCCCACTGCACAATTTCAAGGCCTATTGATTTTAATTGCTCTCTAAAGCATTTATGTTTTAGCTTTGAGGAACACTGTACAATCCTCCGCCTTAGTCAGGTAAGTGTATTCCTTTAGTGTTTCAATGGGATGACAGTGGTGTTGTGAAAGGCTGAATCGTCTACTTTCCCTTTGTTCTTGAATAATAATGGATTAAATTAATTGAAACATATTTTTGGCTTTGGTATGAACCTGATTATTGGTCATGCCCTCTCCTCATCGCTACAATCAGGCAGTAGGTACAGAAACCTGATGTCTCACACCACCAGGTTCAAGAATAGCTACTTTCCTACATTTATCAGATTGTAGGACCAGCCTGCACAACCCTAAACTTACCTCAGCAACAAACATTACCTCTGGCAGTAAAACGGACTTGTCTATGATTGTGTATTCCTTTGCACCAATGTCTTGGTTCCAATTTACGGAAAGTGTAATTTATGTATAACTTATGTTCGGTGTGTTGTCTGAATCTACATTCCTGTGATTCTGCCGTGATTTTGATTGTACCTGTACCTCTCTGTACTTGTGAACATGACAATAAACCAGACATGACTTGAATGAACTGTTTCTCATCGATTCTAACATTCTGCATTGGCTATTTGTAAATTAAAGTTGTAACTCCTGTCTTTATCTCATTAAAAAAATATGTATCAATAGCTTTAAAGGATCTTAAAGAAGGGATATGGAATTTGTACCATATAACCTACTGTATAATATAGGACTACATTATGTTGTACTAATACATCGTATTGAGCATGCACTATTAGCCGCATATGGATCTGTATATATATGTGTGTTCAGTTCGGGTTCCGTAAGTAAAAGCCCCTGTTAACTTAGTTCCAGTCTCTAGTGTTTTTATTAATGGTATTGTTGTGTAAACGGCCACATACACAACAGAATTTACTACATTTTATGACTCCCCAGTGTTATTTGGGAAACATAGAACTGCACTTGTCTTTTGGCACCTGAACTGCTTTTTGTCATCAAGACTACAGCACAGAAACAGGTCCCTCTGCCCTTATTACCTATGCCAGCCATTGTACATATCTATACTTATCCCATTTAATCATATTTGGGCCATCTCCTTCCATGCCTTATATTTTAAAATGATTGAATAAATAAAACAATAAATGATATTACAAATGTAAAATACAGTCTTTTAAATATATTGAATAAGTAATTAAAATATTAAAGTATAAATCAGAGAATGGAATTTGCAGGAACCCAGTGGATTGAGCAGGATCTATGGAAGGGGTGGAGAAAGAATTATTGATGATTTTGGATAAAACCCTGAAACAAAAAGGAACGTCATTTCTCACCTTATCTCCAGATCAGGAATTTCCATCGAAATGAATAGTGATTCCAATACTGCACCATATCAGGTTGGCAAAGGTTTGTGAGGGGTGGAACTTCCACGTCATCTACCACTCAGCTCACCCTGGATTTATGGTGGGTCATCTGAATCAGGATTGTCCTGAGTTGTAATGGACCAAATGGTGCATGCCAGATGCTGTGAAACTCCTTCCAAAACTAGCTGGATTTGGTGCAATCTCTTCTGGGTGCGGCATTTGTTCAAATTCAACTTCTGTTGGTTCTGTATTGTGGCCAAGAATCCAGCAGTATAAAGTAATAATCTTAATAAATGGGTTATCCTGACGGTGAAATATAAAATTGTTTCATTGATGTTTTTAATTAGAACAGATTAATAGCACTTGACAATGGCTGTGACAAAATTGTACAGAATTTCATCACTCAGACTTTCCAGAAAGAAAATTGCTGACTATGTGAGGCTCCAGATCTACAGGATTTGCTGGACTCAGCACTGACCTTTTCTTAGAGTGGGAGGGTGTTTCAAGGAGGAGGTTGTCGCCATGGCCACATGGATTCTCATGTAATTCCCAGCATTCCAGGGATATAAGAGGATGTCTTCAGGTAACAAACAGCTTACTGATGTCCATAAACATTTTTGTCTGTAAGTCAGGAAAACTCAAAAGTCACTTGATCTAGATAACTACACCTCCACAGAATTACAATGGATGCCATCAATTTCATGTAAGACTGATGAAAAAGAAAAAAAATGTTACAAGTGAAGAGCAAGAGAGGGACATGGACAAAATGCTGGAGGAACTCAACAAATCAGGCAGCATTTATGGAGGGGAATGAAGAATTGACATTTCAGGCTAAGGCCCTTCATCAGGACTGGAAAGGAAGAGGGCAGAAGCCAGAATAAGAAGGTGGGGAGTGTAAGGAGTAAGGGGGAATGGGGAGAAATCACCAGAAATTGTAGGAATCAATGTTCATGCCATCAGGTTGGAGGCTACCCTGACAGAATATGAGGTGTTGATCCTTCAACGTGAGTTTAGCCTCATCATGGCAGTACAGGAGGCCATGGACAGACATGTTAGAATGGGACTGGGAAGACAATTTGAAACTGGATGCCTCCAAGTGAGCTTGACACTTGCAGCAGACGAGCAAATGTGCTTGATGAAGCCGGACACAAATCTGCATTTAGGAGGCCAGACTAGGAGCACCAAATACAGTAATTGAGCCTGATAGACAGTGAGGTGAAGTGTTGCCTCACCTGGAAGGACTTTTTGGGGCCCTGAATGATGGTGAAGGAGGAGGTGTTGTGCAGAGATGTAGGTGTAGAGAGACTATTTCTGCCCTTCATTGGAATGAATGTATATAATGCACATATATTTCAAATTTTTAAATATAATAATGTTATGGGAGCTTGTTCATTTGTATGGGGTGTCCATAAGTTAAGAGAATATAACTTAGGGATGGTCTGTCCTCTCGCTTCACTCAATTAGGCTGAATGGCCCATAGGAAACAACTAGCCTGCAGAAGTGAGAGAATCAGTCCCAGGCCCAAAGAGCCCAGATGACCTTTTGACAGCTTGTACCTTTCCGCTGATGGACATTGAGACACAAGAGGCTTCAGATGCTGGAATCTGGGGCAACAAATTATTTCAAAGTTCAAAGCTCAAAGTCCAAAGTATATTTATTCTCAAAAGTATATATTTGTCACTATATGTAACCTTCAGATTGGTTTTCTTGAGGGCATTCACAGTAAATACAAAAAGACACAATAAAGTACATGAAAGGCCACATACAGCAAGATTGATGAACAACTAATGTGTAAAAGATATAAAAAATAGTAAATAAATAAACTATAAATAATGAGACCATGAGATCTGGAGGAAATCAGCAGATCGAGCAGCAATCTGTGAAGAGAAGAAGCTGCAATGTTTCCAGTCAAAACCCTCTATCAAATAGTAGCTGAGAAACACTGAAATAATTTTTAAAAATTAAAAATACAAATAATAATTGAACTGAAAACACTCATGTCATTATCTCGGCTTCAGTGTGTACACACGTTACACAGTGATGCATGTGGGCACAGACCAAGAAAATGTTCTCTCTCTCTCACACACACACACACACACACACACACACACACACACACACACACACACACACACACACACACAGTAGAAAGACAACAGTTTGTTATAGAACCATCAGCTATCTGTGAGAGTAATCTAACCGAATGTTGTTAACTATCCTTTGGAATGGTTTAGTATTTAGCCAACCACTTGTTTCAAAGCAGCAATATCCACATCCTATTGGAGGTAAACTCTTTAATGTCAAAAGCTAGAGGACACAGGTTTATTAGAGGGGGGTGGTATAAAGGAGATTACACAGAGAATGATGGTACCTAGAAAGCACTAGTGGAAGCAGACATGAAAGTGGCTTTTAAGAGGCTTTCGGACATGCCACTCACATGCAGAGAATGGAGTGATATGGAGTCACGTATGTTTAGGTTAATTCATCGTGGTTGAGACATACAGTATATTGTGAGCCAAAAGGCCTAGACCTGTTCTGCACTGTTTTATGTTCTTTTTTAAACAAAACCACTAATAGCAGGATTGTTTGTCCTTTATGAGCCCAACATGAGAATTATACAGGAATACATTTTATCCATAAAATGCCCTGACTAAATAATGCTGTTATGTGAATACTCGTTACTAAGCCATAATTGTATTGAATTTCTAAACTTTGATGAATATTGAAAGCCAGATAATATAGGGAGTATAAATTGGCATGTAATGGCTCATATGGCCAACATATCTTCGGATGCCATTTAATCTACTCAGTGTGTAACTAGGTTCTTTCTTTAACATCTACCTAAAAGGGAAGGCTGAGATTTGCTTGAGAGCAATCAACACTACTCTGACATGCAAGCCTAGATGAAACTCTGGATTACGTCAGTTAGTAACCTGTTTCTCTAATATAAATCCATGTAGTGAACACAAGGTACTTAAGGATCCCTGGAAGAATTTTTCAATAGAATCAATACATTAGCAATTGCCCTTCATACTTCACTGAGAATTGGGACTTTCAGAGGAGGACAGAAAATTAGTACAAAGATCAAAGTTCAAAGTAAACCTATTTTCAAAGGACATACTGTATTTGTTACCATATACAATACTTTATATTTTATTGTTGCCAAACAATTGATACTAGAACGTACAATCATCACAGCAATATTTGATTCTGTGTTTCCCACTCCCTGGATTACAAATCGATAGTAAATATTAAAAATTTAAATTATAAATCATAAATAGAAAATAGAAAAATGGAAAGTAAGGCAGTGCAAAAAAAACCAAGAGGCAGGTCAGGATATTTGAAGGGTATGGCCCAGATCCGGGTCAGGATCCGTGCAGCAGTCTTATCACAGATGGAAAAAAGCTGTTCCCAAATCTGGCCGTACGAGTCTTCAAGCTCCTGAACCTTCTCCCGGAGGGAAGAGGGACGAAAAGTGTGTTGGCTGGGTGGGTCGTGTCCTTGATTATCCTTGATTGTCCTTGATTATTATAACTAACTTGAGTTATATTATCTTAAAGGTATTTACAGGAAAAACAGAATAGAGTTCTACAAAAATCTATACATAAACAGACAAAGACTAAGCAAACAACCAATGTGCCAAAGAAGGCAAACTGCAAATAAAAAATAATACTGAGAACATGGGTTCTGAATAGTCCTTGAAGCCTTAAATGAAGAAAGTTATGTTTTCTTGTGATTGTGAGGGATAAAAGGCACTGAAGGATTTAGGACTATTAGGTAGTTAATTTAGAAGATGAAAATGAATGCTGTTTTATATTGAAAATCAGTAAGTGTCTATAAGGAGACAGCCAGTTTAGCAACTGCCATAATGGTGCTAATTGTGATCACTATTGTACATGATTACCATAATGTCCTTGTTTCCGTATGTGGTAATAGCAATGACATCTCACGGCTATCAACAGAATGCAAAAGATTTAGATACAAGGAAAATTAATTAGCTTCTGCACTGATAAAAATAGGAATTGCTATTTATCTTCAGTAGGTCAGGCAGTATCTGAAGGGGTTTGGGGCGCATCTTTGGCCGAGAATGGCTGGGATCCTGTGGTCCTCAACCAAGAGTACCATCTACCCAGTCCTGTCCAATACCTTTCATAGAGTCCAATAAGGTAATATTAATGGTCTCAGGTTTTGTCAGAATGAATTCTCTGCCTCAGACATAGTTATTATTCTATAGATTTGCTGAGTTAGCCCACAAGAAAATGAATCTCAGGATTGTATATAGTAGCATACTATACATGTACTTCGATAATAATATTCACTTTGAACTTTGAACATTGACTCTAATCTGATTAACAGCCAGTTTACATAACTCCCAGACATGTATTTCTTATTATTACTATTTGTCTTTTTGTGTTTTCATTTTGTCTTTCCATATTGGTTGTTCATTAGTCTTTGCTGGTGTGCAGATTTTCATAGTCATAGTCATAGTCATACTTTATTGATCCCGGGGGAAATTGGTTTTCGTTACAGTTGCACCATAAATAATTAAATAGTAATAAAACCATAAATAGTTAAATAGCAATATGTAAAATATGCCACGAAATAAGTCCAGGACCAGCCTATTGCCTCAGGGTGTCTGACCCTCCAAGGGAGGAGTTGTAAAGTTTGATGGCCACAGGCAGGAATGACTTCCTCTGACGCTCTGTGCTGCATCTCGGTGGAATGAGTCTCTGGCTGAATGTACTCCTGTGCCCAGCCAGTACATTATGTAGTGGAAGACATTGTCCAAGATGGCATGCAAGTTGGACAGGATCCTCTTTTCAGGCACCACCGTCAAAGAGTCCAGTTCCATCCCCACAACATCACTGGCCTTACGAATGAGTTTGTTAATTCTGTTGGTGTCTGCTACCCTCAGCCTGCTGCCCCAGCACACAACAGCAAACATGATAGCGCTGGCCACCACAGACTCATAGAACATCCTCAGCACCTTCCGGCAGATGTTAAAGGACCTCAGTCTCCTCAGGAAATAGAGACAGCTCTGACCCTTCTTGTAGACGGCCTCAGCGTTCTTTGATCAGTCCAGTTTATTGTCAATTCGTATCCCCAGGTATTTGTAATCCTCCACTATGTCCACACTGACCCCTTGGATGGAAACAGGGGTCACCGGCACCTCAGCTCTCCTCAGGTCTACCACCAGCTCCTTAGTCTTTTTCACATTAAGCTGCAGATTATTCTGCTCACACCATGTGACAAAGTTCCCTACCGTAGCCCTGTACTCAGCATCATCTCCCTTGCTGATGCATCCAATTGTGGCAGAGTCATCAGAAAACTTCTGAAGATGACAAGACTCTGTGCAGTAGTTGAAGTCCGGGGTGTAAATGGTGAAGAGAAAGGGAGACAAGACAGTGCCCAGTGGAGCCCCAGTGCTGCTGATCACTCTGTTGGACACACAGTGTTGCAAGCACACGTACTGTGGTCTGCCAGTCAGGTAATCAAGAATCCATGACACCAGGAAAGCATCAATTTCATTGATTCTATTGTACTTCTTTGTTCTCCTGTGAATGCCTGCAAGAAAATGAATCTCAGGGTAGTATATTGTGACATATAAGTATTTTGATAATAAATTTACCTTGAACTTTGAACTTTGAAATAGAAGCAGGAGTAGGTCATTCAAATCCTTTTGTTGTTCTGCCATTTAAGACTTTTAATTTTATTAATTAAAATTAACTCAATTTAACACTTTCCTGTACAATCCCATATCCCTCACTTCCTTCTAAAAATCTCCCATAGCTGGTCACCCCATTAAAGGAAGGATGTGGAGGATTCGGAAAGGGCGCAGGCTATTTCCTGGATTAGAGGCTATGAGCTATAAGGAGAGGTTGGACAAACTTGGGTTGTTTTCTTTGGTTTGTCCTCTGGAGAGGAGAACCTATAGAAGTTTATACAGTCCTGAAATATAACCATATAACCATATAACAATTACAGCACAGAAACAGGCCATCTCGGCCCTTCTAGTCCATGCCGAACTCAGGATATGTGGAATCTTTTTTCACAGGGTAGAAATGTTAAATATTGGAGGACACGTATTTAAGTGGGGAGGAGGAAAGTGTGGCACTTTTTATTTCAGACAAAGACTGGGTTGCTAGGGAGAATGATGGAAGCAGGTATAAAAGAGACATTTAAGATGCTTTTAGATAGAAACAGGAATATGTAGGGGATGGAGAGATGTAAATAATGTGCAAGTAGAAGAGATTTAGTTTAACATGGCATTGTGCTTTCTGGGGTTATATCTGTCCCCACTGTCCTTGAAGGAGGAGTACATGCTTGCTGTGGGCACAATGGGAGATTACCAAGAACAGTGAGCCCCTCAGCGCTCAAAACTGTTGTAGATAGTAATATTTGTATTTTAATTTGAAACAGAAAATACAGTATTTTATAAAGCTTTGATTTATTGTATGATGTATTGGTGAATAAACTTCTATAATAAAAATGGTATTGTGTTTGGCACAGAGATTGTGGACCGAAGGCCTGTTCTTCTGCTGCACTGTTTTTTGTTCTATCTCGGTCAGTGACGGATGCTCCTCATCCCTGGATGATTGATTCCCTGTTACACATTACATGGAATATATTTATTATTGTCGCATGTACCAGGAAGCAGTTAAAAGCTTTTGTTTGCATGCCATCAACAAATCATGTCATACACAGGGTTACTGGATAGAAGATTCTGAAGGGTGACCGAAGGTTTCCTCACCTTTATCTCAGGTGTCCAAGCAGTAGTCTTGCAAAGTGTTGAACGGGAAGAAGTTACAGCAAAGGTAACCTTACCAAGAGGTGATCGTGTGGAGTGGTTCTGAAGAAGGTTGCTATGGGCAGTTGTGTCAAAGGTCAAGGAGGATGAGATGCAACCTCATGCAAATGTATTGCAGCCAAACACTTCAAGAATATTTCTTAACTTTAACAGGGTAATGCCATTTCTTAATAACACTACATAATTGCCATTCTAAATAATTATTTTAAATGAATGGATTTTTTTTCCTTATTAAAATATATAGCTTTCTTTTGTGTGGAATTTCTTTATGTTTCAACATTTCCACATAAAATTCTTAAAGCATTCCATTTATAGCCCAATATAAATTGTTCACCAGAAGCCTACAAGTATAACATGAGTTGTAAAAGTTTGGTGAAGAAATTGAATTTATTGAGTGTAATAATTGAAATTCATAAAATAGAAACCGTGTTGACAAGATTTTAGAAAAGATATTAATCCTTGCAATCGCATCTACATTATAAATTTAACAAGTTAGTGGGAGCAATGTGAAGTATGATTATAATACTTGTATATTTAAGGAGCATATTAAATACACTCAGAGACCACTTTATTCGGTACACCTATACACTTGCT
The DNA here is from genome assembly GCF_030028105.1 of Mobula birostris. Taxonomy (NCBI): domain Eukaryota; kingdom Metazoa; phylum Chordata; class Chondrichthyes; order Myliobatiformes; family Myliobatidae; genus Mobula; species Mobula birostris. The sequence continues at coordinate 25,476,640 of NC_092387.1, read as the reverse complement.
CATAAACGTAAATATTTAATCAGCTAATCATGTGGCAGCAACTCTGTGAATAAAAGCATGTAGATATAGTCAAGAGGTTCAGTTGTTGTTCGGACCAAACATCAGAGTGGGGAAGAAATGTGATCAAAGTAACTTTGAGCATAGTATGATTGTTGGTAAGACGGGATACTTTGAGTATCTGAGAAACCGCTGATCTCCTAGGTTTTTCGTGCTTACCAGTCTCCAGAATTCAGAGAGAATGGTGTGAAAAGCAAAAAGAAACATCCAGTGAGTGGCAGATCTGTAGGGAAAATTCCTTGTTAATGAGAAAGGTTAGAGAAAGATGTTGCAACAGTGGTGTGCAGAACAGCATATCTGATCACACAACATATCAAATGTTGAAGTGGATGGAACACAGCAGCTGAAAGCCACAGAAATACACTCAGTGACTACTTTATTGGGCACAGGAGGAACCTGATAAAGTGGTCACTAAGTGTATGCAGACATAGTCAAGAGGTTCAGTTGTTGTTCATATCAAGCACTAGAATGGGGAAGAAATACGATCTAACTGATTTTGACCATGGAATAATATTTGGTGCCAGATGGGGTGGTTGGAGTATCTCAGGAACTGCTGATCTTCTCGAATTTTCATGCATAACTCTCTAGAGATTGTTTTTCCACTCAGAAATGGTGAATAGAGCACTCTTGTGCTGATGAATTTGGACTGCAGTTATCCGCACCTGGCAACCCTTTCAGTAATGTCTAAAAAATTAATGTTTTGACATTTTGTTTTTGGTTTGGCCATTGCTCATAAGGCCAAACTTTATTACCCATCTGTGAAAGCCTCTCACTTGCTGCTGCCAGAGAAGGTGTCTACGTGCGGTGGTTTCTTGCTGTGTCTCGCTTGCTGCTCCTGAGGGAAGGTCCTTGCGTGTGAGTGATCTCTCTTTCCCTCGATGCTGTCAGCAGTGGTGCCAGAGCAAGGTTTAATCAAAGAAGATTGTTGATTTGGACTCCTGCTGAGTTTTTATGATGTGTTCTAGTTCCAGTTCTAGTCCTGGTCACTCTTTTCGTTACTACTTTTGGGCGATTTTTGATTTGGGGCAGCCTGCAGATAATGAACACTGAGCTGAACTGAACTGAAATATGCTTTTTGATTTTGTGTTTTCATTTTTTTTGTTGCTGTTTGCACGATTTATTTGTGCATGAGGGGGAAGGGGAGTTTGATGCTTGATATTTTTCTTTGAATGGGTTAGTTCCATGCTTTTTCAATGTTCTGTGACTGTCTGTGGGGAAGACGAATCTCAGGGTTGTATACTGCATGCATACTTTGATAATAAATGTACCTTGAAGAGAAGATAGCTTGGGTTGGCTATTTGTTTGTAGGGCTGTTCACCAAGCCTGGAGGTTAGCTCATAAGCGTTTTGTCACCAGAGAAGGTGACATCATTAGAGCACAACTGAACGTTGTTTCTTCCGCGTACTCGTGTTTATATTGGTCCGTCTCATTGTTCTGATTGGCTTCCTGTCGTGCTGGCCGCTAGTCTCCGCTGGGTCCTGGCAATCTGGATAGCTGAGTGATCTCTGCTGACCGGTATCTCTAATTTTCAGCCGCTGTGAGCCGTCCAGTCCCAGTAACGTCCTCAGGAAGCTTTTCTGCACCCTCTCCAACTTAACGACATCTTTCCTACAGCTGGGTGGCTAATACTGCAATACCCTGATGTTCAGCAAATACTGTTATACTCCATGTGTGGTTTCTCAATAACTTGCACTATTGTAGCATGATGATTTTAGATGACTAATCTGGTAACTGAACTAATGCACTGCTGACATACAGTACTTAGCAAAAGTCTTAGACCCTCTAGATTTTTTATATAAATGTTGTTTTAGATGTTTAGTTTCTGTTTTCTGCATTAGTGTGCCAGTAGAAGAGAGCAAATTAAAGATTTCTAAAAAATTAAATGTTACAGAGAAATGTTTGTATTTCACAAGAGAAAGTAACATATTAAATAATAGATCACATTTCAAATAAAAGATTATTTTGTAGGTATATACAGTAGCCCAGTGCATGATTAAACAAAGGTAACGAACAGGTTGCTAATTATCAATGACATGATGAGTTGAATTAAGTAACTAATTAACTGAAACAGAAATGGGTGTCAAAGGAATCAGACTGGGTGAAGGACAACCAGACCAAAAGGTGAGAGAGTGGCAGATGTGACAGTTTAATCTTCAAATCGTGAATTCTTACACCATGGCAAGAGTGAGCGCAGCAACAAGACACAAGGTGGTTATCCTGCATCAGCAAGCTCTCTCCCAAGCAGAAATATTGCCACCCACAGGAGTTTCAAAATGTGCCGTTCAAGCTCTTCTGAAGAAGCTCCAATAAATGGGCAAGGTTGAGGACCAGAAACACAGTGGTCGGTCACAGAAACTGAGTGCAGCAGACGAGAGATGAATCAGCCTGATGTCCCTTGTAAATCAAAGACGTTCAGCTTTGAACTCACAGAAGCCACTGGAACTCAAATTCACCTTTCTATAGTTTGGAGAAGTTTTGTCAGAAGTGGTCTTGATGGATGCATTGCTGCTGAGAAGCTATTCCTCTGATGTGGAAACAAAGCCAAGAGATTCACTTACACACAAAAAAACACAAGGACTGGGTTGCTGAGCAATAGCAGCAAATACTCAGGACTGATGAGTCAAAACTTGAAGTTTTTGTCTCAAACCAGAGGCAGCTTGTCCATTGAAGTGTTGGAGGGTGCCACATGGTTGAGTGCAGCCAACAGTGAAGCATGGAGGAGGTTCCCTGCAGGTTTGGGACCGCATTTCTGCAAATGGAGTTGGTGACCTGGTTAGATTTAACGGAATCCAAAGCTAAGAAATACAAGCAGATTCTCATCCATCACGTAATACGGGAGGCATCTGATTGGTCCCAACTTCATTCTTCAGCAGGACAATGGCCGCAATCACATGGACAAGGTCATAAGGAACTACCTTCAGCATAAAAAAGAACAAGGAGTTCTGCAACAGATGGTATGGCCTCCACAGAGCCCTGACCATCATCAAGGCTGTCTGGAATTACCTGGAGTGACAGAAGCAAGCGAGACAGCCAAAGTCTTCAGAAGAACTGTGGCAAGTTCTCCAAGATGTTTGGAACAACCTACCAGCTGATTTTCTTATAAAACTGCATAACAGTGTACCAAAGAAAATTGATGAAGTTTAAAAAGCAAAGAGTGGCCACACAAAATATTGATTTCATTTAGTTCTATACTGTATACTGCTATTCATAGCTTTTTTATATTTAGAAACTTTTCATTTCATTATTTTTGAAAGCTTTACACATTTTTTTTTACATGAGCCTAAGGTTTTTGCACAGTACTGTATCTTTATAAAACTCAGTAGCATCGCTGGCCCACAAGAGAGTTACCACTGAGGGCAATTAGAACAAGAGGTGGAGAAAATGTTCCATTAGTCTAACATCACTGGGCTCTAGCTCTTCTGTTGTCAAGTCCTAGCATGACCTCACACAGTCTCCCACGAGGGTGCTTGTCTGCCAACACAGTGGCTGAGCTCAGAGCTATGTAGACATTCCCTCAGTACCAGCAGCCAGTGCTTACACATAATGACCCTGTCAGTCATATCCTCCCCTCCCAGGAACAACAGCTGACAAAATGTGCAGGAACCACTGGATGCTTGAGATTTTTTCCGACATTCACAGACTCTCAGTAATACTTGAAACATGTGAAAAAATCAGAGTCGTATCGAAAGGAAGCAGGCCATTCAGCTCAGCTAGTTCAAGCTGGCCAAGATGCCCATCCGAGCTAGTCCTTATCATTCTTTGTAACTTCAAATCTAATCGAAAGAAAAGCATGGGAGCACAGGAATAAGCATGTCTACAATATTACTGAAATGTTAAATGCACAACATTACATTTGCCAGAACTTAGTCCAACACTTCTAAACCATTCATATCCATGTTACAGTCCAAATGTCTTTTATAAAATGTTATTGCACCTGCTTCAACCACCTCCTGTGATAGCTCTGTTCACATATACACACCACTATCCGTATAAAATAGTCTCCCCTCAAGTTCCTATTAAGTCCCTTTTCATGTTAAACTTATGCCCTCTATTCCCCAACCCCATGGAAATGTCTGAGTGCATTCACCCACCTTTGACCTTAGTGATTTTATATACCTCTGGGAGATAACATCTACTGCTCCTAGCCTGTTCACTTCAGTCCCTTGAATTCTTGCAAATCATTTGTGCAATCTTTCCAGTTGCTTAAAATATTTCCCATAGCAAAGTGACCAAAACTGTCCACATACTCCAAGCCTCCCCAATGATTTGTACAGCTGTATATTACTCTTCTAATTTCTATATACAGTGGTCTGACTGATGAAGGCCAGCATTAAAGAATCCTTCTTTACCGCCCCATCTAGCTGTGATTCTACATTCAGTGAACTTTGTACCTGAACTAAAGGTCCCTCTGTTCTCCAGCACTCCCCAGGCCCCTACCATTTACTGTGAACGTCCTACTTTGATTTGACTTTCTAAAATGCAACACCTCGCACTTATCTGAATTAAACTCCATTTGCAATTCTTCAGACCAATTACCGAACTGATCAAGATCCTGCTGTAGTTTTTGTTAACCTTCTTCACTGCCCATTATACCACCTATGTTTTCAACCTCTGCAATCTTACATGCTTTGTATATTTTCATTGAAATTGTGATATAGATGACAAGCAATGTGTCCTGTTGCACATTCAGAATACTAAAAAAAAGCACATTTTTATATTAAGGCATCCGTTAGTCTTGCGAGACCATGGATCTGCGCCTGGAAAGTCTTCACTCTCCAGGGCGCAGGCTTGGGCAAGGTTGTACGGAAGACCAGCAGTTGCCCATGCTGCAAGTCTCCCCTCTCCACAACACCAATGTTGTCCAAGAAAAGGGCATTAGAACCCATACAGCTTGGCACCAGTGTCGTCGCAGAGCAATGTGTGATTAAGTGCCTTGCTCAAGGACACAACACGTTCCCTTGGCTGAGGCTCGAACTGACGACCTTCAGGTCACTAGTCCAATGCCTTAACCACTTGGCCATGTGCCCACACTACATTTTTATATTAAATCAATTTAAACATTCAAATGATCTAAAATAAGTAATCATGAAAATCACTCTCTTCATGGAGCCAATTTCTTACTTGGATTTACTTGCACTGGGTCTTACCCAGCACAGGTCAGGAGCAGTTTTCAGGCTAAGATTCGGAAGGTATCGTGGAAATCACACCACATTGTTGGTCTCAATGAGGATGTCATTACACTTGCACAGTGATAGCTGCAGCAGGCTTTGGATTGAGAATCCTGGAGTTCAAAGGTCCAAAATGTTCAAATGTTCATTTTATTGTCAACGTATGCATGTTCAACACAACTCTGATATTTATTTTCTCTAGATAGCCATGAAATACAATTCCTGGAAGATCTGCACTCTACAGCTGAGGAGAGTGCAGGGTCGGCGTATTCAATCTGGAAGAGCAAACTTTCCCAAATGTATTTGAGGGTAAAGTTCTATCAAAGTCAACAACAGTTTTCACAGTTAAGAAAGCTCTGCTGCTCACTCTCCATCTACTGAGACATGTAGTGAGCAGTGCAAGATCTCTGTGCCCTTTCTGCCACCTGGATGTTAGCACCAATCCATAAAGTGTGGGGTCAAGAGAGTCTACCTGTACTCAGGATTGACACAGTTAGACCATAGGGGAAGTTTCCAGGTAGTGAGAATGAACTTAGTTAATGTGGAAATGGGTGGAAACAGGTCATTGGGATCTAAACCATTCAATTATATTGGGAAAATGAGGGAGCAGGTCTTGAGGTAAATAGTGGATCAAACACTTCTTATGACCAATCTGTTCTTACTTTAGTGAGCATTACTTGACCATCCAGTGCCATATTTACCCCTAAGTATTTTTTTCTGGCATCAGTGCATGGCTGATTTTAGTGCTGGTGACCTAAAACCATTTAATCTACCAGTACAATTTCTCCAGGAAGCATTGCGATTCAGATTAGTTTATTGTCATATACAACAGGATGCAAAGAAATTGCTTTCTTGAGTGAAGCAAGTGGTAATACCGGCAACAGTAAATATAAAAATAAATACAGAAACAAGGGCAGAACTGCAGAATGGTGCAAAGATCGTATTGCAGTCAGAAATGTTGCAAAAATAAATGCTAAAAGGCCTATAACAAAATAGTAAAGTAGAATTAAGAGTCCGAAAATGTGGCAGCACCGCTGGGAAAAGGTATTGGTATTGGTTTAATGTTGTCACATGTAATGAGATGCAGTGAAAAGCTCGTCTTGTGAACCATTCATACTGATCAAATCATTACACAGTGCATTGAGGTAGAACAAGGTAAAACAATAACAATGCAGAATAAATTGTAACAGCAACAGAGAAAGTGCCATGCAGGTAACCAGCAAAGTGCAAGGTTATTATGAAGAAGATTGTGAAGTGACGATTGGTTCAGAAGTCTAGTAGTGGTGGGGAAGGTGCTGTTTTCGAGTCTGGTATTCCAGGCTTTCAAAGTCTTGTATGTTCTCCCAGAAGGTAGAAAATAGAAAAGGGAATGGCTAGGGTGGTAGGCACCTTGATGATACTAATTGCCACCGCTGAAGGTGGACTAGATGGAAGGAAGAGATGAGTGTGCAGTGATCTGAGCAGTGTTTGCTATTCTCTGCAGGTTCGATCCAGAGCAGAGCAATTGTCATTCCAGGCTAAGATACAACCTGTCAGAATACATTCCATTGCACATTGTTTGAAATTTAGAATACCCTTGTGTTACGAGCACGATCTTCTTTGACACCTAAGAAAGTGAATTCACTGATATTCCTTCTTGACCACCACAGCAATGTGAAAGGACTGGGTGAGGGATGGCAGGAAATTTGAAGCTGTCAACATTCACTACAGTAGCTCAATTGATGAAGACAGGATTGTACATTTGTCCCCCCCATCCCTCCCCACTGATCTCCCTCCTGGCACTTATCCTTGTAAGCGGAACAAGTGCTACACATGCCCTAACACTTCCTCCCTTACCACCATTCAGGGCCCCAGACAGTCCTTCCAGGTGAGGCAACATTTCACCTGTGAGTCGGCTGGGGTGATATACTGCGTCTGGTGCTCCCGATGTGGCCTTCTATATATTGGCGAGACCCGACGCAGACTGGGAGACCGCTTTGCTGAACACCTACGCTCTGTCTGCCAGAGAAAGCAGGATCTCCCAGTGGCCACACATTTTAATTCCACATCCCATTCCCATTCTGACATGTCTGTCCACGGCCTCCTCTACTGTAAAGATGAAGCCACACTCAGGTTGGAGGAACAACACCTTATAGTCCGTCTGGGTAGCCTCCAACTTGATGGCATGAACATTGACTTCTCTAACTTCCGCTAATGCCCCACCTCCCCCTCGTACCCCATCCGTTATTTATTTTTATACACACATTCTTTCTCTCACTCTCCTCCTTCTCCCTCTGTCCCTCTGATTATACCCCTTGCCCATCCTCTGGGTTCCCCCCCACCCCCAGTCTTTCTTCCCGGACCTCCTGTCCCATGATCCTCTCATATCCCCTCTGCCAATCACCTGTCCCCTCTTGGCTCCATCCCTCCCCCTCCTGTCTTCTCCTATCATTTTGGATCTCCCCCTCCCCCTCCCACTTTCAAATCCCTTACTAACTCTTCCTTCAGTTAGTCCTGACGAAGGGTCTCGGCCTGAAACGTCGACAGTATCTCTTCCTAGAGATGCTGCCTAGCCTGCTGCGTTCACCAGCAACTTTGATGTGTGTTGCAAGACAGGATTGTGTTCACCTGAAACCCCTCTCCTCACCCCCAGCTGTTTCCTTCTTCCTGAGTCAACAAGCAGCTTTTTCTTCTTGTTGCTGTTGAGACTTAGACTATCGTTCTGACACCATGACACAGGATCCGCGATCTCTTTCCTGTAATCATCTGTTCATGCATTTATCTTTCATCATCATCATTATGTGCCATGTCATATAAAATTCAAGATGGTGCTGGTGTGTATAGCAGCAGTTCTGCAGGCTGCAGAAAATTGGACCAGTTTTCCTCTTAAATATACTCCTTTTGAACTACTTTTGCTGCAATCTGTTGGATGTAAATTTCCTGTCAACAACAGACTATGAAATTACAGCAATGATCTTCAACGTTCAACAGTTAAGTGCGGAGCAGTTACAGTAGGCGCAGTGCCTTTAAGGGTGAAGGCCATGGCCGAAAACACAGCAGAAGAGGCAGAATTCAACCAGGCTGAAGTGTAAAGGGATGAGGCTCCTCTACTTACTATCTTGTTGGTGAATGTACAGTCACTGGAAAATAAGATTGATAATCTCAGGGCAAGGCTGCTGTATCAGAGGCAGATGAGGCCGATCTCAGTTGTTTGTGGCACTGAAACTTGGTTAAATACGGGTACACTGGATGCACTGATATGACTGGAATGTTTTACAAATTTCAGAATGGATCGAACCTCAGACTCTGGTAAGGAAAAAGGTAGCAGTGTGTGCTTTTTAGTCAATTACACAGGCATTGGAGTTATGCCAATTTCTTATTTCTCTGACTTACAGCAACTAACCACTAAATGTAGACCATTCTATTTGTCTCTGGAGTTCTCATCCGTGATCCTGATCGCAGTTTACATGCTACCAACATACCATTATAAACAAAAACTCACGAAACTGCACAATATTGTCTGTAAGCAAGAAGCTCATCCTGACGCATTTCAAGACTGCATTTTGGCAAGTTGGATCATTTGGCTGTACTCCTACTCCCTGCATTCAGACAGAGCCTAAAGAGCAAGACTCCAGAGTTCAAGACATCTAAGAAATGGTCTTGGGAGGCAGAGGAACGGTTACAGGATTACCTTGAATCAGTGTGGACTGGGCTGCATTTAAGAACTCATCTGAGGACCTGAATGACTATACCAGGGTTGTTACAGACTTTATTAAAACATCTGTGGATAACTGTGTTCCACAAAATCATTCACGGTTTTCCCCAATCCGGAGCACTGGATGAACAATGAAATCTGGAATCTACTGAGACCAAGATCAGAGTCATTCAAGTCTGGAGATCAAGAATGCTACAAGAGGTGCAGGTATGATCTTCAGAAAGCCAACTCTTGGGAATAGTGGAGATTCCGTACTAGACTAGAATCAACGAGGGATGCTCGACAGCTGTGGCAGGGTTTGAATGCCATAACCTCCTACAAAATTAAATCATGTGACAGCAGAAACAGCAGAGCTTGGCTTCCAGCTGAGCTCAATGCCTTCTATACTAGCTTTGATCACCAGAACAGGGAGGAAACATCACGTACCCTCACGTCGCCGGGTGATCCTTTGGTCTCCATATCTGAAAATGACTTGCAGGCTGCCTTCAAAAGATAGAATCCAATGAAAGCATCTGGTCTGGATGGAGAGCCTGGCTGAGTACTGAAGACCTGTGCTGACCAACCAGCTGGTGTATTTACAGATATCTTCAACCTCTCGCTCCAGCAGTGTACGATACCACTTGCTTCACTCAGGCTTCAATCGTATCAGTGCCCAAGAAGAACATGGCAACCTGTCTAAATGATTATCACCCAGTGGCACTTACATCCACAGTGATGAAGTGTTTTGAGAGGCTGACGTTGCAGCAAATCAGCTCAGGCCTGAGTGGTGACTTGGATCCCCTCTAATTCATCTACCAAGGCAACAGGTCTCGTTGGCTCTTCACACAACCCTGGAACATCTGGACAGCAAAGATCTGGACAGCTCAGCATTTAATACCATCATCCCCTTCAAGCTAATCAGTAAACTCCAAGGCTTGGACCTCAATACCTCCTTGAGAAATTGGATCCTGAATTTCCTCACTTGTAGATCCCAGTCAGTTTGGATTGGTAAAAAACATCTCCTCCATAATCTTCATCAGCACAGGAGCACTGCAGGGTTGTGTACTTAGCCCCCTGATCTACTCACTTTCCACCTATGACTATCTGACTAAATACAGCTCCAACACCATATATAAGTTTGCTGATGATATCACTATTGTGGGCTGTATCAAAGGGAGTGATGAATCAGCATACAGGAGGGAGACAGAAAAGTTGGCTGAGTGGTATAATAACATCAAACTCTCATTCAATGTCAATAAGGCCAGGGAACTGATAGTAGGCTTCAGAAGAAGGAAACCAGAAGTCCATGAGCCAGTAATCATCAGAAGAACAGAAGAGAAAAAGGTCAGTAACTTTAAATTCCTGGATGTCACTATTTCAGAGAACCTATCCTGGTCCCAACATATAAATATAATTGTGAAGTGAGTATGACAGTGCTTCTACTTCTCCAGGAGTCTGCAGAGATTCAGAGTGTCATCAAAAACTTTGGCTAACTTCTATAGATGTGTGGTGGTAAGTGTGCTAACTGACTGCATTACAGCCTGCTATGAGAACATCAAAGCCTTTGAATGGTTAATCGTACAAAAGTGGATTTGGCCCAGCATATTTCGGTGTAAAATCCTCCCAACCATTAAGCACATCTACATGAAATGTTGCTGTAGAAAAGTGGCATCTATCATCTAAATTCTCACCAACCAGGCCATGCTCTTTTCTCACTGCTGCCATCAGGTAAAAGGTACAAGTGCCTCAGGACTCACACCATCAGGTTCAAGAACAGTTACTACCCATCAACCATCCCCTCTTGAACAAAATGAGATAACTACACTTATTTAAGGACTCTTTTATCTTGTTATTTCATGCTCACTATTCGTTGCTATATATTTATTATCTGCATTTGCACAGTTTGTTTACAGTTTACAGTTCCTGATGTTTACCGGTTACAGATCCTGTTTACAGTTACTGTTCTATAGATTTGGTTTAAGTATGCCTGCAGCAGAGGGAAGAAGCACCTTACACCTCCTTTGGTAGAGACTTACCTCCACCCCATCACCCAGACATTTATCCTTAAGAGCTTTATTTGCAACACTTTGCTAAGTAGTGAAAGAGAAACCAGGAGGAAGATGCAATCCTTTATAAAAATGTTATCAGGAATTTTGTTCCAATTTGAGTAAACACAACCTTTTAGCAAAACCGTGAACTTTGCCAATAAATACAACATGGGAAAGTCTAGACTTAACGACTGACAGGAAATCCATTGAATTATAACAGCTTTGTAAATAATTGTCTTCAAAATGAAATGGCCTTTGAGAAGTGTAAAGACTTTCTGGATGTATTTAGAGTAAAAATGTAAATTGAAAACTTAATGTACCAGAAGTTTTTTAAGTCATTGTTATCTGTGGAAGACTTGAAAGATTAAGCACCAGAAGAGATGAGGTTGCAAGGAAAAAGTAGATGAAATTGGAGCAAAGAGCAAATAGCAAAGAGGAAGGATTTGTAAAGGGAATCAGCAAAATGCATGAGATGGACTTGTTGTTCCTGGACTGTGACTTGTGCTCTCTCAGTGCAGGTTAAAGTAAGGTTGGCTGATTTTGTATCACTCAACACCCAAACTACCATAATGACCTTCTTACAGCTTGTGCTGTTGCAAAAATAGAGCCACAGAGTCATCCAGTACATCACATTCCTGCTGACCATAAACCATCCACTTACACTAATCCTTCACAAATCCCATCTGAAGGTTAATGTGGGAATTTTCCAGAAGCAATTTCACTTTGTGTATGAAATTCTATTTCCACACTAAGCTATTCTGTCGGATAACAGAGTATCCTTGTGTTATAAAACCATAAGATATAGGAGCAGAATTAGACAATTCGGCCTATTGAGCTTGCTCCACCATTCAATCATGGCTGATTTTTTTTCAACCCCATTCTTCTGTCTTCATCCCGCACCCCTTCACCCCTTTGCCAATCATGACTTTATCAATCTCTGCCTTAAATAAACTCAATGAATTAGCCGCCATTCTTCTCTGTGGCAATGAATTCCACAGATTCACCACCGTCTGGCAGAAGAAATTCCTTGTCATCTTGCTTTTAAAGAGACATCCTTTTTTTCTGAAGCTATAGCCTTGGATAATACTTTGTGCTAACTTGAACTACCAGACATTTTGCTAACAACAAGGAGATGGGTACTCTTTGGAGTACAGAAGCAGTTTCATTAAAGGTAAGATGTGAATGTATTGGAAACAGTTCAAAGTAGCTTTACTTGTCTAATGTGTGGCAGTCTCATGAGAAACAGTTGGACAGGCTAGACTTGGATTCAATTGAGTTTCAAGTAATTAAAGAAGACTTGACTGGAATAATCCGAAAGAAGTGACAAGGTGGATTTGGAAATACTTCCTCTTGTAACAGTTTGGATAAGAGGTCACTGTCTAAACCTAAGGGCATATTTTTAAGACATTTGAGGTAATTTTTTTTTCTTCTAGTGGTTCATAAACCATTGGATCTATAGTTTCAAATGGCAATGGAATTTTTCAGTTGGAGTTAGATGTCATAAATAAAAAAAAATCCAGATGCTGGAAATCTGAAACAGAACAAACCCAGAAAATGCCAGAAACACTCAGCAGGCCAGGCAGCACCTGCGGAGAAAGAAACAGAATTAACATTTCAAGTTCAAGCCCTTAGAAGAGAAAAAAAAAGGTAGTTTTAAATTTGAAAGTAGGTGGGCTGTCCTTTTCCACTTACATTTCTGATACTTCTCATGCTGTCTGCACTCCTTGGCAGTTTCCAGTGCTCTGGTCCCAATTCACTGCTACTTTTACTTAAGGATTTATTAGTTGTATTTTAATGATAGCATTGATTGAACTGAGCTCTGTGCATATTGTTATTTTGGTCATTATTGTTACATGTACCAAGATACAGTGAAAATCTTGTCTTGCATACTGTTCATACAGATTAATCCATGTATTGCGCATACAGTGCATACAGATCATACAGCGCATTGAGCTAGAATGAAGTAAAACAGTAATGATGCAGAATAAAGTAAAAGCTGCTAAAGAAATTGCAATGCAAGTAAATGATAAAGTGCAAGATCAAATTGAGGAACATTGTGATGCCAAGAGTCCATTTTATTCTACGTGAAGTCCATTAACAATAGGATTGAAGTTCTCCTTGAGCCTGGTGGTATCTACTTTCAGGATTTTGTACCTTATACCCACTGGGAGAAAGGAGAAGAGAGAGTTCTGAGGTGTGTGGAGTCTTTGGTGATGCTGGCTGCTCTACTGAGGCAGTGAGTATAGTTAGAGTCCATAAAAGGGAAGTTGTTTCCTGTGATATGCTGAGCTATGTCCACAGCTCTAAACAATTTCTTGTGGTGACTTGCATAACAGTTGTCATACTAAGTCATTATCCATCCAGACAAAATACTTTCTATGGTGCATTGATAAAAGATGGTAGGAGCCAATGAGGACTTGCTGAATTTATTAAGCTTCATGAGAAATTAGAGGTCTTGGTCATGACATCAATGTGGTTGGACCAGGACAGGCTGTCGGCAACGTTCACACCGAGGAACTTGAAGGTCTGAACCATCTCAACCACAACACTAATGATGTAGACAGGAGAATGTGCACTTTTCCCTCCCTTTTTGAAGTCAATTATTAGCTCTTATTTTATCTTATTTACTTTCTTCATCTCATTCACACAACTGCTCTTTGTAAATACTAATTAACTATAAAGCTCCTTGAGATGTTTGGGAGAGTTGATGGGACCAATTAATATTTCATTACCTCCTCTGGTCTCTTCACAGACACTAAATATTGGGTGTTTCCAATATTTTCTGGTTTACTTCTGGAATGCATTCAAAGCTTGAACAATGTTGTTTGAAACAACGTCTAAGAGAAGCATTTCCAGGTAATCCTTCAGGGCGAGTACAGATAAATAAATGAAGTCCTAAATCAAGTGTAAGACTTATTTAGTTCGCCCTTACAAGAAACAATGATGACATGATCTACAAAAGGGCCAGACTTCTGTTTTAAGAACTGTGTTTCCCAGAGTTAACATTTCACTCTACAAATGGTAATCCTTTATCTTGTCATCGTACACATCAACTGAGTAGCTGGACTACCTCATAAACACTTTCTTGGCTTTGGAAACATGCTTTTCTGCATCCTATATGGAGAATTAAATGGCCTGTGTTTAATTTACTGCACTCTAAAAAAACACAGATCAATATTAACAGCAAAATGAAGAGATGTGTTGCTGACATTTGCTGCATTTTGAGGCAGAACTTAACTCTAGTTCTTGTCTCATGAACATCCTTGTACTTAATTTCTCACTTCACTCTTCCTAAATCTCACCGTGTCCACCTTTCTGCTCTCTTCCTTCCAGTTCTCCTTCACATTTTGGCCATCTATCCTAATATCTCATTCTGCAACCCAATGCCAATGGTAGAAAGTGCCTATGTGAAGATTTCAGAGCTTCTTGCTGTAAGGGGTGTTGGTGTAATCAAACCGCAGTGTGAGGTGACCCATTCTATTTTGATGTTCCACTTCAAACCCGTGCGCCTTCTCTGAGTTGAACTGGTATTTGCTCCTATTTCTTCTTGAAGTGGGTCGTCTGCTTTGCTTTTCCCAAAGAAATTCATCACAAGACCTTCCACCTCTAGTTGCTTCACCCAGCCTCATAATCTTTATTGTTGGTCACCTAATCTATCCATCCTCATGACAGTCATCCTCTACTCTCAATAAAGCTGCTTCTTCATTGCCTTACCCCTAAAATCTTTAAAGAACAATCAAACTGGGATCCTGCATTTGTAATACCCCAATAATTAGATATACTATTCAGATAGATTTATACAGGGGTGCAGTGCTAGTCGGAATGCACCCAGCACATCTTTAAGAAAAAAGCTGAACTAATCAAGCTAATTAATTAGGTGCCGCCCAGAGTGATTTGAGTATCTCAGAAACTGCTGATCTCCAGAGATTTTTATGCACAACAGACTCTGGAATTTACAAAGAATGGTGCCAAAATCAAAAAAACAATCAAAAAAAGTGGCTGTTCAGTGAGCAAAAACATTTTGTTAAATCCACTCGCTGGATTTTTTTTTGTTTTTGTCACCATTCTTCATGAACTCCAGAGTCTGTTGTGCATAAAAATCCCAGGAGATCAGCAGTTTCTGAGATAGTCAAATCACCCTGGGTGGCACCTAATTAATTAGCTTGTTTAGTTCAGCTTTTTCTTAAAGATGTGCTGGGTGTGCTCCGGCTACCGCCGCACCCCTGGATTTATATAGAGTTAAATATTTTAAAAGTTAAATCATCAAGCAAATAATTACCATAATATAATTCACGCAGTTTCCTCACAAACCTTTCCCCATGGGGTTCATGACACTAATCAAATGAGTAGTCTAGCCAATCATATGCCAGGTTCTCTGATGAGTCCAGTGCTGGAGCAGGGCCATTTGCAGTGACATTGGACCTCCAGGTCCTCTTCTTCACAGCTGGAACTTTGGACCACGAGTGATAGAAAGTCAGTAAAACCTCCCACAGAATCACTGGCTGTTGATCAACTCGACCCTGACCACAGTTCTAGCTCGTGGTAGGACTGAGAAAGGAAAAGTGTATTTTGAAGATGCAAAAAAATAGGACAGAGAGAAAGGGACTAAAGGGAATATTATGATACGAAGACTAACTGACAGATGAGATGCTAAATCAGAATGAAAGAGTGCATCATTAAATAGTTGTAAAGCTCTTTCAAGTACTGTAACATATTTGATCTTACTTCTAATCATTGACAGCAATAGCTCCCTTCATCTGGACCTTTGACCTGAAATACCATCACTTGCTATATTTCAGTTTAGATTTCCAGCATCTACTGTTCTTTTTGTTCTTCTTTCTTCTTACATTTCTTCCTTTCCTCCTGCTTTTCTTCTTTCCTTTCCCTTTATTCCTTCTGTCTACCTTGTCTTCCTTCTTTCCCTCTTATTTCTTTTTCTCTTTTCAACCTTCTTTCCCTTTCCTTCCGAGCTTGAAGCCAGCAGCTTTGTATGGGATGGAATCAACTCCTGTAACAGCACGACATGAGACTTTGAAGGTTTCATGCTTCAAGACAATCCATATACTCATTCTCAAACAGCAAAGGATTAGGCCCTCAGCCCACCAAATCCTTGCCAACCATCACGTACCCATTTGCTCCTCTCCTCATCAACTCCCTCGGGATCTTGCTTCAAGTTCCTGGGAGTCAGTATTTCAAAGGATCTATCCCTTGTCCAACACACTGATGCCAGCGTCTCTACTTTAATAAGATTTGACAAGTCACCAAAGATTCTTGAAAATTTCTATAGATGAAAGGTGGAGGGCATTCTGATTGGTTGCATCACCACTCAGTATGGAGTCTCCAATACAGAGAATCACAAAACGCTACAGACAGTTGTACACTCAGTCAGTTCCAAAATGGCACAGCTCTGCCCACCACTGAGGACGTCTTCAATAGGTGGTGTCTCAGGAAGGCAGTATCCATCACCAAAGACCGTTAACATCTGGGACATACCTTCTTCTCATTACTACCTTTGGAGAGGAGGTATAGGGGCCTGAAGACATGTTCAATTCTTTAAGGATAGCTTCTTCCTCTCCACCATCAGGTTTCTGAATGGTCCATAATGCCACCTTGTTATTCAATTTTTGCAATATTTATTGATTTTTGTAAATTGTAGTATTTTTCTCATGTCTTTCACTGTACTGCTGCTACAAAACAACAACTTTCTTGACATATGTTAGTGATAGTAAATCTGAGTCTGATTCTATTACTCACTGAAACACTAGGATTAATTTACATTGGCCAATTAACCTACCAGCTCCTTCAACCCGGAGAAGTGTGAGGTGGTACACTTTCGAAGGACAAACTCCAAGGCAGAGTATAAAGTAAATGGCAGGATACTTGGTAGTGTGGAGGAGCAGAGAGATCTGGGGGTACATGTCTATAGATCCCTGAAAGTTGCCTCACAGGTAGATAGGGTAGTTCAGAAAGCTTATGGGGTGTTGGCTTTCATTAGTCGAGGGACAGAGTTTAAGAGTCGCAGGGTAATGATGCAGTTCTATAAAACTCTGGTTAGGCCACACTTGGAGTACTGTGTCCAGTTCTGGTTGCCTCACTATAGGAAGGATGTGGAAGCATTGAAAAGGGTACAGAGGAGATTTATCAGTATGCTGCCTGGTTTAGAGAGCATGCATTGTGATCAGAGATTAAGAGAGCTAGGGCTTTACTCTCTGGAGAGAAGGAGGATGAGAGGAGACATGATAGAGGTATACAAGATATTAAGAGGAATAGATAGAGTGGATAGCCAGAGCCTCTTCCCCAGGGCACCACTGCTCAGTACAACAGGGCATGGCTTTAAGGTCAGGGATGGGAAGTTGAAGGGGGATATTAGAGGAAGGTTTTTTACTCAGAAAGTGGTTGGTGCGTGGAATGCACTGCCTAAGTCAGTGGTGGAGGCAAATACATTAGTGAAACTTAAGATACTACTAGACAGGTATATGGAGGAATTTAAGGTGGGGGGTTATATGGGAGGCAGGTTTTAAAGGTTGTCACAACATTGTGGGCCAATGGGCCTGTACTGTGCTATACTATTCTATGTTTTATGTTCTATACCTTAGAAACATGAGAGTAAACCAGGTCTTCTGGAGGAATCCATACAGTCTCAGGGAGGATGTGCAAACTCCACATAGGCAGCACAGGAGGTCAGGACTGAACCCAAGTCACAGCAGCTGTGAGAAAGCAGCAGCTCTACTCATTACACAACCATGCAGATTCATACAAATGAGGTAAAACACAGTCCCAAACAGCACTCCCAAAATGACGCACCAAGCTAGTGTTTCCTCCCTATAGTACAAGCCTTGGCATTGATTCATCAACATTGAAAGAGGTCTGCCTTAGGAAAATATTCTTGCTAATATTTATAACCTATCATAATCTCATTTAATGGATCAAATGAAAGGGCAAAAACTATTCAGACAAATAATCCTCCCTGTATTTATTCAGCAATTAGCTTGTTGGTTCAAGAGCACTAAATATAAAAGGAAAAATGTAATATTGAGACTTTATAAAGCACTGGTGAGGCCTCACTTGGTGTATTGTGAGCAGTTTTAAGCCCCTTACCTCAGAAAGAATATGCCGAAACTGCAGAGGGTTCAAAGGAGGTGCATGAAAATGTTTCTGGGATTGAAAGGCTGGTCATATGAAGAGCATTTGATGGCTCTGGGACTGTATTCACTGGAATTCAGAAGAATGAGTGGTGATCTCATTGAAACCTATCGAATGGAATCGAACCCTTTTAAAGAGTTCATGTGGAGCAAATGTTTCCTACAGTGGGACAGTCGAAGACAAGAGGACACAGCCTCAAAATAGAGGAGCATCCTTTTAGAATGGGGATGAGGAGGAATTTCTTTAGCTAGAGAGTGGAGAATCTGTGGAATTCTTTGTCACAGGCAGCTTTGGAGGCCAAGTCTTTATGTACATTTAAGGAAGAGGTTGATAGATTCTTGATTGGTCAGGGCATGAAGGGATATCAGGAGAAGGCAGGAGATTGGGGCTGAGAGAAAAATTCGATCAGCCAAGATGAAATGGCAGAGCAGAACCGGGCTAAATGGCCTAATTCTGGTCCTATATCTGATGGTCTTATGGTCTTATGGTTTACTTGTCATTTTTAAAATTTAGAGATACAGCACCTTCCGCCCAATAAGCCCTTGCTGCCCAGTTATACCCTTGTGACCTATTAACCTTCTAACTCATACATCCTTGGAATTTGTAACAAAAGCTATGGACTCACTTTCAAGGACTCTTCATTTCAAGTTCTCAATATTTGTTGTTTATTTATTTATTATTATGACTTTTTTTCTTTTTGAATTTGTACTATTTGTCGTCTTTTGCATACTGGGTGAACACCCAATGTGGTGCAGTCTTTCATTGATTCTGCTATGGTATTATTCTATAATGGATTTATTGAATATGACCCAAAAAAGAATCTCATGGTTGTTTATAGTACTTTGATAATAAATTTATATTGAACTTTGATATCAGAGCACCCATACGGTCACAGGGAGAATGTACAAGCTCCTTACAGACAGTGACGGGAATTGAACCCAGGTCATTGGTAGTGTAATACTTTAGCACTAACCACTACATTACCCTGCTACCCATGCAGTGTTATGGTGATCCAGTGGAATTTGTTCTGCATATTTATTTTCTAGTGATCTCGGAGTAATCAGCAGATGTTTAAGTACTGCAGAAAACACACAAACATTGGGATGAATAGTAATTTCAAGGTAAGTTTACTGAGATTTTAGCTAATTAAAATGTCCACAGACTTTAGGATCAGAAAATAATATTTCTCAATGTTTAGATTCAATTTATCCCATGCCTCTATTCTCAGCAATTATAGTAACAGGGCTTTGGCTTGTATGCACAGATTGAACATGCTGCTTTGATTAACTGTGGCAATGGTGATTATCTGCATTTGGAGACTTCTAGATGAGTAGAATAGAAGTTTTACATCAGTTTCAAAATGTATTCAAAGAATTTTGAAATTTGTTTTCAGCGTAGGTACTACCCACTATGTCTACGCCAAATATTGCTGAATCTTTTCTACCTATACTTTGTTTATATCCCTCTATTCCTTTGATATTCATGTCTACATCTTTATAGCATTTTCAATGCCAATATCATATCTGCTTCCACCGCTGCCATGGGTATCTCCCACCCTGTGTAAAAAAAACGCCCTTACATCTCCTTTAAACTTTTCCCGCTTAACCTTAAATACATGCCAGAGTAGTATTGCACATTTCTATTCTGGGGAAAAGAAGATTCTGTCTCTTTAAAATGTGCTGGGCATGTTTTTTAGGGAGTGTGGTGGGGACCTGGAGTGCACTGTCAGGTGTGGTGGTGAAGACAGATAGCACAGGAGTGTTTTTAAAGACCCTTAGGTGAGCACATGAGCATTGGCACTATATAGTCAAAATATGGGAATGAAGAATTAGATTTTTTAGGAATCATCGGTTAAAAAGAAGATGGCGGCGTGCCGCACGTGCACAGCCCTCTGGTGAAAAATGATATCGTATCTGTTAAATAGGGGCCATGGACAATTCTGATTTGATGGAGAATGGACGTGAAAGCACAGAGGAACATCTGGAGAAATTTCTGAAACACTCACTTGCTGCTCTCATAATGTGTGGTTGGGAATCTTTCAGAGGGTAGGCCTCAAAATCCCCGGCCTTGCCTGCTTTTGGTGACCGAGAAGGAGGTTGAATCGTTCGGACAGAGATGACGCTCAGTACTCGGTGTCGGAGAGCTGATCAGAGCTCTAAGTTTTCGGATGACTCAGAGTCGGATTGTGGTCGGCATGGCAGGGAGAGTTTTTCTTCCTTCTCCCGTCTGCGTGAGATGTGGGACAGTTGAGAAACTTTGAACTTTACTGTGCTCACGGACTTCTTCATCAAGTTATGGTATTGTTACACTGTTTGTAACTATATGTTATAATTATGTCAGTTTTTTCAGTCTTGGTTTGTCCTGTGTTTTGTGATATGACACCGGATGAAATAATGCATCATTTCTTAAAGCATGCATACTAAATGACAATAAAAGAGGACTACGTGTCTTCATAATCATAATCATATCATAAATTAGTTCAACATAACACTATGGGGCAAAGGGCCTGTTCCTGTGCTGTACTGTTCTATGTTGCATATTCTTTGTTCTGTATTCTGTGGAAACTTTAATAGGTACACCTGTACACCTGCTCATTCATGCAAATATCTAATCAGCCAGTCATGTGGCAGCAACTCTCTGCATACAAGCATGCAGACATGGTCAAGAGGTTCAGTTGTGTTCACATCCAACATCAGAATGGGGAAGAAATATGATCTAAGTGACTTTGACTGTGGAATGTTCATTGTTGCCAGATGGGGTGGTTTTAGTTTCTCAGAAATTGCTGATCTCCTGGGATTTTCTCACAAAATAGTCTCGAGTCTACAGAGAATTTTGCAAAAAGAAAACAAAAAAAAAAATCCAGTGAGTACAGTGAGCAGCAATTCCATGGGTGAAAATGCCTTGCTAATGAGAAAGGTCAGAGGAGAATGGCCAGACTGGTTCAAGTTGAAAGGAAGGTGACAGTAACTCGAATAGCCATGCATTACGAGAAAGATGTACCTGTGCTGTACTGTTCTATGTTGCATATTCTTTGTTCTGTATTCTGTGGAAACTTTAATAGGTACACCTGTACACCTGCTCATTCATGCAAATATCTAATCAGCCAGTCATGTGGCAGCAACTCTCTGCATACAAGCATGCAGACATGGTCAAGATTTGTGAACATACAACACGGTAAACCTTAAAGTGGATGGACTACAACTGCAGAAAACCACAAGCATACACTCAGTGAACACTTCATTAGGCACAGAAGCTATCTCATAAGGTAGCCACTGAGACTATGTTCTACATTCTCTGTTCCTCGTAAAGAAACATCATTGAAAGCCAAGAGCAAACGTTTTCATGTAACTTACTGCATATTTGTAAGGTTACAAACAAGGGAATTGATTGGGAATATTAATGATATCAGGGAATTTGGGATTTCTGCCTTGCTGTAATATGAATACAACTGCAAGGAAGTAGAGTAAATTTACAAACATTAGCCACAGTTAGAGAAGAAATCCCATGTGTCACAAGAAATAAATACCCATTGAATAACAGGAATGAATCACTTTGTGGCCACTTTATTAGGTACAGGAGGTATTTCCACAACTTTGTGGTGTTCTGCTGCTGCAGCCCATCCGTTTAAGCTTTGATATGTAGGAGATGCTCTCCTACACACTGCTGTTGTAACGCGTGGTTATTTGAGTTACTGTCACCCTCCTGCCAGCTTGAACCAGTCTGGCCATTCTCCCCGGCCTCTTCCATTAACAAGGCATTTTCACCCACTGAACTGCCACGGCCTGGATATTTTATCTTTGTCTTTGCAACATTCTCTGTAAACTCCTGAGACTGATGTGAATGAAAATCCAAGGGCAATTTGTGGTTTCTGAGATACTCAAACCATCCATCTGGCACCAACAATCATTTCACAGTCAAAGTCACCTAGATCACATTTCTTCCCCATTCTGATGTTTGGTCTGAGCAACAACAAAGCTTCTTGACCATGTCTGCATGCTTTTATGCATTGAGTTACTGCCAAGTGATTGGTTGATTAGATACTTGCATTAATATGTGGGTATAGTCATAGTCACACTTTATCGATCCTGGGGGAAATTGGTTTTCGTTACAGTTGCACCATAAATAATTAAATAGTAATAAAACCATAAATAGTTAAATAATAATATGTAAAATATGCCAGGAAATAAGTCCAAGACCAGCCTATTGGCTCAGGGTGTCTGACCCTCCAAGGGAGGAGTTGTAAAGTTTGATGGCCACAGGCAGGAATGACTTCCTATGACGCTCAGTGTTGCATCTCGGTGGAATGAGTCTCTGGCTGAATGTACTCCTGTGCCCAACCAGTACATTATGTAGTGGGTGGGAGATGTTGTCCAAGATGGCATGCAACTTGGACAGCATCCTCTTTTCAGACACCAACGTGAGAGAGTCCAGTTCCATCCCTACAACATCACTGGCCTTATGAATGAGTTTGTTGATTCTGTTGGTGTCTGCTACCCTCAGCCTGCTGCCCCAGCACACAACAGCAAACATGATAGCACTGGCCACCACAGACTCGTAGAACATCCTCAGCATCGTCCGGCAGATGTTAAAGGACCTCAGTCTCCTCAGGAAATAGAGACGGCTATTTGGGTGTACCTAATAAAGTGAACACTGAGTGTAAATCTGTACAGATACGACTGTTATAAAGCAAACTCTTCTTGCATATCTTGCAGTGAGAGACTGGAAAACTTAGAAATTCCACATGCATTTGTCAGCTCAGAGAACTCATTTGCATTTGTAGCTGGTCTTGAATGTACTTCTCATGAATGTAGGGAAAATAAAATAACTGAAAGATTTAGCATTAATGTCTCCCCAGAATCCAGGACGCCTTCAAAAGACGTTGCTTCAAAAAGATAGCATCCAGTGTTAGGGACCCCCATCACCCAGAACGTGTCCTCTTCTCATTGCTATGATAAAGGAGGAGGTTCAGGAGCCTGAAGACACATACTCAATGTTTCAGAAGCAGTTTACTCCTCTCCACCATCAGATTTCTGAATGGACAATGAACCCATGAACACTACCTCAGTATTTTCCCTCTCTTTTTGCACTACTTTTTAAATTTATTTTTATATACATATATTTATTGTAATTTATAGATTTTATTATTATATGTTGCAATGTACTGCTTCCGCAAATTTTGTGACATACCCCAGTGTTATTAAAGCTGATTCTGATTCTTAAGGACAAGAGCAGTCTGCCTGAAGCAAGCATTTGAACAGCTGTGATTACTTTCTGCTTCATTACACTTGAGTACATTAAAGGTGAAATCTCACTATTGGAGCATCTAGTCTGGAACCTGATGACTAAAAGCAAATAACCTCAAGGGTTTTTTTTTGTAAATTGCTCTTTTTATTTGAAACCTGTGGAAATGGTGATGTTAATTGTGAAAGCCACCAGCTACATTTCCTTCAGACCCATTTGCAATCTGCTCCACAGAGGAGGAGATGAACTACTCCAGAATTTATCTTATACAGTATATGATATTAAGAGTGCACAGCTGCAGAATAGAGATGATTTAGAACAGAGATAAGGATGAATTTGTTCAGACAGAGGGTAGTGAATCTATGGAATTCATTGTCACAGATGGCTGCGCAGACCAAGTTGTTGGGTATATTTAAAGCAGAGGTTGATTAGCAAGGGTTAAATGTTACATGAAGAAGGCACGTGAATGCTTTGAGAGTGATAGTAAATCAGCTACAATGGAATGGCAGAGCAGAATCAATGGGACAAACGGTCTAATTCTTCTCCTGTGTCCTTTGGTCTTATGGTTTCCCTCTATTCCCTCAATATGGTGAAAAATCCAACATCTAAGGGGATTGGAAATTCCATTTGGGAGTTCAGTGTATCCTTGAGCAAGCAAAATGGCTGCTTTTATAAAAAATGGTGAATTGGTTTATTATTGCCAGATGCATTGAAGTACAGTGAAAATCTGAACATGGCATCTATCCATACATGGCATGACAGCTGTGGGCAAAGGCTGGTAACACTTCGCTTCCCCCCAACCACCATCGGCGTGTACCCCAAGCTGGGGAGTCCTGGGGTCAGCTTTCCGTGCAGGTAGGATATACATGGGCTGGTGGTTGTATGTCCTCCCACCCTCCAGGTCGGTAAATCCCTGGACTGAGGCCTGTGCAAGTCCAGAGGTCGAGGACATTGGATCAAAGTCCCATAATTGACAAGTACGGGGGTTGATACCCAGGGGCTTCTAATTCTGGAAGTTGAAGCTGCAGGTTGAAGTCCAGGGATTGGTGATTCTGGAGGTCAAGGCCTGAAGGTCAAAGTCCTGTGTTAGTATTTCCAGAGGTCAGAGGTCAGTGGTCAGTGAATCTGCTTGTCTGGCACAGGGACTGGAGTTGGAGATCACATGTCTCTGAGAATCTGGGGCCAAGGAGTGGAGGTCAGAGGTCTGGAGGACGTCTCCTGAGCTTGGAGGCCTATCTGTGTGTGTGAGTGGGGAAAGGGCTTGTTCTGCTGCTCTTGTTTTGTTTTATTTTGTGTTATTGTTGTTGCTTGTGTTGTTCTGCTGAACATGGTGAAAATGATATTTTGGATTTTGGTGACACTTATGGGCTCCCCCAGCACATCCTTATGTTGGCAACACACATCAAAGTGCTGGTGAATGCAGCAGGCCAGGCAGCATCTCTAGGAAGAGGTACAGTCGACGTTTCAGGCCGAGACCCTTCATCAGGACTGGCCTGCTGCGTTCACCAGCAACTTTGATGTGTGTTGCTTGAATTTCCAGCATCTGCAGAATTCCTGTTGTTTACATCCTTATGTTGTGTTGGTTGTTAACATAAATTATACAGTTCACTGTATATTTTGAAAGAATCAGAATCTGATCAATTACGACGCAAGTACATTGATGTAACAGAAGAGAAAAGAAAACACATAATAAAGAAAATAATATTACAGTTAAAGAGAAAGTGCAGGACATACAGGTAATAAGGTACAGGGGCCTTGACAAGGGAGATTGTGAAGTCAGGAGTCCATGTTATTATTCTTCAATATTATAACACTGGCATCATGGCTGTCCTTAAACCTGGTGATATGAACTTTCAAGCTTTTGTATCTTCTGCCTGGTGGGAGGGGTGAGAAGAGAGAATGGCTAGGGTGGGTGAGATCTTTGATTATGTTGGCTGCTTTACTGCAGTAGATGGAGTCCATCAGCTCCACTTTCCTGTTCTGCCTGTCATCGTGCACTTCATGAATGTTGGCCATGCAACATATCCTGCCTTGCTTTGTTGATTTGGATTGGATTGGACTGATTTATTATAGTCAAATGCACCAAGATACAGTGAAAAGCTTTTGTTTGCATGCCACCCAGACAGGTCATGCCGTACATAAGTACACTGAAGTAATGAAAAGAGAATAGTGCACATTTCCTGAGTTAACTGTCTCATGTAATCACCTTGCCCTCAGGCTGATGCTTAGATTCTGAACGTAATCTGATCTCAGGTGGCTATGTCCTTTCAATTTACGAAACTGCAATAATGTTGACTTCCCTAGCAACGCTAAAGAAGTATTGATCAATTCTCCCTGCCTGCGGTTACAGGTAAAGAACTAATGGTCCCTAACTGTTTCATTACTAGGCAACTGAACTGAATCCACCACCTATGGACTCACTTTCAAGGACTCTATTTCTCAAGTTCCTAGTGTTATTTATTTACTATTAATATTGTTATTTTTTTTGTTGCATACGGACATTTTGTCTTCTTTTGCACATTAGTTGTTTGTCAGTCTTTGTGTGTAGTTTTCCATTCATTTTATTGTATTTATTTGTTCCACTGTGAATGCCTGCAAGTAAGTGAACCTCAGTGTGGGATATGGTGACATATAGATATAGCACTTCGATAATAAATTTACTTTGAACTTTGATCTTTGAACATTGGAACTTTGAAGCTTGCAACATACATACAAAGGAGCTACACACAAAAAGTGCTGGAGGAATTCAATGGGTCAGGCAACATCTAAGGAGGAAAATGAATACTTGAAGTTTCGGGCTGGTGAGTTCCTTCAGCATTTTGTACATGTTGCTCAAGATATCCAGCATCTGCAGCATCTCTTGTGTCTCCCCTATAAGGCAGATAACACTTTCTCCAGCATATCATTGTTGGTACAATTCTCTGCCTCAGTAGGAACAGGGTATAATAACATCTTTCATCTGCTCTGATTTATCTTCCTGAGACAGTTCGATATAAAAATTACTTATTGCGAACTTTAGCAGCCTGGAAATTTGTATTTGTTCCATTGTGGAGCATCTCACTTGTGTCTCTTAGCACATGTGCTAGCAGAATTTTCAGAGTCCAAAGTTTATAACATCGTTTGTCAGCACTTCTGACATTACATATCAGTTTCGCTCCCTACCATACTACAGGATGGTTATTAAGTTAAATTGTTGTATTTGACCCAAGAAACTCACAAAGACATTTATCATTCCTCTCCCATGTGGCCCCTACACAGAGGCTAGCAGGCAAAATCTTTACAGTGTGAGAGATATTTTGGAAGTGTCAGTACCTGTACAGACAACAGTTGATGTGAGCTATAATCTTTAAAAGATTCAAAATTCAGGATTGTTTATCGTCATACTGCAATACACAAGTGTAAAGGAGAATGAAATGATTGTTACTACAGATCTGATACAACATAACAAACTCAATAAATATAAATATACATAAGATTAACTTATATACAGTATATAGACTGATTGTATGTACATAAAGTGACACTAGATGCAAGAGTATCAGAACATATGGTGATTCTGACAGGAAATGATAAAGAATGCTTCTTCAACAATATCTGAATGAGGAATGTCACACTGGCTTTGATAACACTTCTTTGATCTCCATGCAGCTGTTGGGTCTTTATAAACTTCCCTGACCTCTGTAACACTACCTCATCTACAGACCCTTGCTCCGTATCTCCATAATCCTATTTAATTTCTATGACTCTGTTTTATTTCCATAACCCCACCCCCCAAGCAGTCTTCAATTGACTTATATAATCACCTCAGCCACAAGCACATCCAGTGTACAGAGATAGAGAAAACCAAAGGTTCAGAACCCTCTGCCAAAAAAAAGTCCTGTTTCACGTCTTTCGTATATGGATAACTCTTGGGAAGTAAAAATCATCTCAGCATACAACAACAAACATAAAATGCTAGAACTCAGCAGGTCAGGAAAGGTATAAACAGTTAATGTTCAGAGCTGAGAACCTTCCTTGGGACTGGAAAGGGAGCGAGAAGAAAACAGAATAAGAAGGTAGAGGAGGGGAAAGAGCACAAGCTGGTAAGCATGCTCTTAGAACAGAGAACACGGAATGGTACAGCACAGGAACAGGACCTTTGGCCAATGATATAGTAGTGAACTATTAAACTAGTAATTGAACACCATGCTAAGCTAATCCCTTTTTATGTTTTATTTATTGAGACACGGTAGGGAAAATGTCCTTTCAGTCTTTCAAGCCATGCTGCTCAGCAATCCCCAATTTAACCCTAGCCTAATCACAGGACAATTTACAATGACCAATTAACCTACCAACTGGTATGTCTTTGGACTGTGGGAGGAAATTGGAGCACCCGGAGGAAACCCATGAGAGAACACACAAACTCTTTACAGATTGTGACTCTGCCTACCCATGTCCATCTCTCTCCATTCTCTGAACATTCATGTGTCTATCTAAGACCCTCTTAAAGGCCTCTATCTTATATACTCTCCGTACCATTTCTGGCAGGGCCTTCAGGCACCCAACAACCTGTCTAAAAAAACTTGTTCTAGACATCCCTTTTGCATTTACTGTCAACTGTAAGCATTCTTCTGAAACTAGACCTTCTGACGAATCGATGCCTCTGGTAGTCTTATAAACTTTTATCAGGTCACTTCTTAGCTTTGGCAACTTCAAACAAAAACAACCATGTTTGTCCAACCTCTCTGCAGAACACCTGCCCTCAAATCCAAATTCTTCACCATACCTGTCCTCAGAAATTTACGTGTTTCAAAAATCTTTGCAGATAAAATTGCAATTGAGTAAAGGGAGGCTTTTAAAGTGAAAACATCTGGGCGGAATTGATGGGTGTTTTAAGAAGGCAGAATCCATCACAAGTATTCTCACCATCTGGGTCATGCCTTCTTCTCATTACTGCCATCTGGGTGGAGGGACAGGAGTCTGGAGGTACGTGTAATGATTCAGAAACAGTTTCTTCCTCTCTGTCATCAGATTTCTGAACAGTTCATGAACACATACACTACCTTCCTTTTATTTGCACTGTTTATTTATTTTCATAATTTATAGTTATTTTAATGTCTTTGCATTGTATTACTGTCACAAAACAACAAATTTCACATTATATAAGTCAGTAATAATAAATCTGATTCTGAATTTGGAGAAAATAAAGTGGCAGGGTCAGATCGATGTACTACTGACACTGAAGGGCTGTATCCTGTATCTTGTACCTCTCAATCGCTTGAAATGTGATTTGTCCAAAGAGATTACATGACTGGTACAGATACCTTACACATAGAATGGATTAATTGATCACGCTACATAAGTACAAATATGGCACATGAGAATTGTATAGACTTGACGTAATGAATGTCAAAGAGGAATATACCTTTTTGTATTTCTATTATGTGTTTTATGAATAAGATTTATTTTTTTTGGTACAAAGATGATTCAACTTTAACTTCTGAGCCTTCAGTGCAAATCCTGTGCTGGGATTCCAGAGAATGTGTGTCACTTTTGGAGTTGGTGCCATTCGATGAGATGTGAGATTGACTGCCCCTCTGACTCTTCGGATAGATACAGTAAATTCCTCAATACTTTCTGAAGAGGACCTTGCAATTCTTTCTGAAGTTTTGGCCGACATTTGTCCCATAAGCCCATATCACCATAAACCAAATGAGCGGAATTAGGCCAGTAGCCCACCTGGTCTGCTCTGCTATTCCATCACAGCTGACTTATTTTCCTTCTCAGCCTATTCTCTTGTATTCTCACCTTATCCTTACTAATCAAGAACCTATCAACATCCATTTTAAATATACCCAATGACTTGGCCTCTACAGTCATCTGAGGAAATGAACTCCACAGATTCACCACACTTGGCTAAAGAGATTCCTCCTCAACACATTTCTAAAGGACATCCTTCTATTCTGATGCTGTACTATCTGGTTCTAGCCTCACCTACTATTGGAAACATCCTTTCCAAGTCCACCTTATCTTAGCCAAGTAATATGTGGGATCTTGCTTTCTGAGAATTGGGTGCTGCAATGCAAATTTAATACAGAAAATTAAACTGTGAAACCATTTGCCTGGCAAAAAAGAAGTTCCTCATGAATCTCTCACTATCTGTACTTACAGTTTGACCACATTCATATAGCAATGAATTTAAGTTCAACTGCCGCAATTAAAAGAATTAAACTGATTTTAAGTTGTCCTATTTTCAATTACACAACAAAAAGAATATGAACATATCTTTTATTAAAAGTAATCCAATTTGACTGAATATGTTATTCCCAGAAGAATATGGAGCAAACTATTAAATGACTTCATTAACTGACAAAAATCATTTCAACAGCTAATGGGTGATACCATCTATTTGATGGTTTTCCAAAAGAAGTCTTTGCTCTCTGTGCCTCCTGTTCCATTATAAACATGGCAATTTTGCTTTTATTCCATTCTTCTTGTTTGATCCAAATCTGTTTGATTCAGATTCGTGACAGGACCTTCAAGCATTGTCAAATCACTGAACTGTCGCTCATTTCATAGTGCTTTCATTTTGGAAATAATTAGCTTTGTGAAATCCACAGTGTAAAATTCATTGACAGATTGTGCGGTTTGTGTCTGATGATCGCATTAGCCAGTAACACTTATGATTGATGTGACTTGATTCTATTTATATGCAGGCTTATTTTGTGTGGAAGTGAGAGTTCACCCTATCTAATTATCCTGGCAATCTGTGATGTGAGTTAAAATACTCTTTTATGGGGCTATGTAATTATTATTATGCTGGATCTCTGGTATTCTCTACACACAGAGTGGATTGTAAGGTTGACCTATTTCTGAAAGATCAGGAAATAGACAGGCCACAATCATATTGAATGGGAAAGCAGGCTTGAGGGGTGCAGTATTCTGTTCCTGATCTTATTGTGTCTTGCGTTCTTGCATTAGCTTCTTTGGTGAGTGTCGGGTAAGTTGCCACAGGAGACATGTTCTAATATCATAAATACTAGAGATTCTGCAGATGCTGGAAGTCTTGAGCAACACGCACAAAATACTGAAGGTATGCAACAGGTCAGGCAGCATCTATGTAGCGCAATAAACAGTCGAGGTTTTGGGCCAAGACACTTCATCTGCACTGGAAAGGAAGGGGCGGAAGACGGAATAAAAAGGTGGGGAGAGGGGATGGAGTACAAGCTGACAGGTGATGTGTGTGACCAGGTGAGGGGGAAGGTGTGTTAGTTGGTGTGGGGAGATGAAGTAAGAAGCTGGGAGGGGTAAACGGCTGAAAAAGAAGGAATCTAATAGGAGGGGAAAGTAGACTATAGAAGAAGGAGAAAGAGGATGGGAGCCAGGGGATGTGATGGACAGATGAGGAGAAGAGAAGGGGTGAAAGAGTGAGAAGAATGTGAAATGGAAAAAGAGAGAAGATGGCCGGGAAGGGGAAGTGATGTGGTATAATATAATAGTTGGAAGTGCTTTGCAACGTAATCATTTTAAGAGAACAAAGGACAAGACTGAGAGGGCATAAAGTTTTGGGAGAACAATAACAGTAGCAACAAAGTAGTAAGAAATCCTCTGGCTATTCTGTTATAGCTATGACCTATTGCTACTTCACAGGCAGCTTTTGTGCATTCAGCGTAGTGATAAAATATAAAAATGTCCTTCAGCTTTAGCACATTCTACATTTAGGAAATGAGGGCAGGAGGTCACAATACAGTCTAGTGAATACGTAAGTTTGAATGCATGTAAGTGTGATTGTGTGCGTAGGTTTTTGTGTGCCTCTGTTTCTGTGTGTGTATATGTGTGTCGTCTGTGCACATCTGCGTGCTTGCACTTGTCCATGTTTATGCACCTATATGTGTATACGTGTTTATTTTGTTGTGTATGCAGTTGTATTTGTTTTGGGTTTGTGTGTGTCCGTTTTCTTGTATGTTCTTGTGTGCTTGTATGCTTGTTATGTGTGTTTGTGTTGGCAGTGTTTCATGCATGTGTATGCATGCTGGATTTTTGTCTTTGTGTACATGTGTAGAAAAATTGTGCTTCTGTATGAAACAAATACAAATTATTTATTATCACTTGTTTGCAAGGGCTTACTGTGTGCAAATTGCTTGTCACTTTTACCTACATTACTACCGTGACAGCACTTTAAACTCCTATATTGCCTTGGAAGATGCCTTAGGGGAAGGTGAAAAGCACGAGAAGTCTTTGGAGAGGATAAAAAAAACATGAATCGATTGCTACCACTCATATTAAAATATTAAAGAGGGGTTAGCAGAGAAAGGTACAAGCATACACCCAAACACACACACCTACATACACCTAGACACACATAGATACATAGACACACACACACACACAAACACACACACACAGATACACACAGAACAACGTATTCACTCATTGTTACAAAAAAAGAAAGTTTTTTTTCAGCTAGCTCAAGCTATTCCTTTATTTAGAAAGTGGAAGATTTACAGCAATTGGCTTAAAATTTGAAAATGCTCCATCTATCATATTCTCCCGTAAAGTAAATGTCCAAATAATTCATAATGTTTCGTGAAACATGATCTTCCTTAGTTAGGCTTCATGCTGTCTACTTTTCAGTCTGTTTACATTTTTTTGATATTTTCCTAATTGCACCTTTGAGTAAAGATTCGTTAAATTTATTTGAATCAAAAGCATTCTGCCTCAGTTTTGAGCGTGGCATGGTAGCATGGTGGTTAGTGTAAGGCTTTGCAGTGTCAGCGACCCGGATTTAATTCCTTCCACTGTCTGTAAAGCATTTGTATGTTCTCCCTGTGCCTATGTGGTTTTCATCCGGGTGATCTGGGTGTATGGGTTAAGGTTAGTAAGTTGTGGGCACATTATGTTGATGCCTGAACCATGGCAATACTTGCAGGCTCTCCCCAGCACATAATTGGATTGTGTCAATCATTGATAAAAACGACACATTTCTCTGTATGCTTCAATGTTTTGATGCACGTGGGGCAAAAAAATGCCAATCTTTAAAAGTTTTTAATATTCAATGATTGATGTCACCCCGAAGAATATTCTTGGTCTTCTGAAAGGAGAAATTCCTCCCATAGTTCTTCTTAATGAATAACACCTTAACCCTAAGCAATGGTCCCACAAAGGAAGAGATTGCTCAGTATTTGTACTGTGAAGCTCCCTCAGAATCCGACATACTTCAACACGACTACCTGTTCCTAAACTCTTAAGCTCCTTGAATCATTTCATGAGATTAACTTTGAGCTAGAATTGCAAGTTACAATAGGGAGCTATTTGAAAAACAGCAACTCAAAGGAACCTGTCTGACACAAAAAACTATTTCATAAATAATATACCATTATGATTGTTAAGTTACTGAAAATGTCCAATGCCTTAGAGCATGCATGAGGGAGCTACTGATAAAGCGATTGGGTATTGTAAATGTAGGACTAAAAGAGTCTCTTTTATGTTTATACCAGGATCTGTTTTTTTCTGAATCAAATTGCTATTATGCAAATGAACCTTATCTTAATTTTTATGTTTTTAAACAAAGAATTATCATTGTGAATAATGCTCTCAGTGCCACTTAAGATTGTAAAATGAGTTAAAGGCCAATAATATTCTAGAGTTAGTAAATTTACTGTCCAATAGTTAGTAAGTGTCAAGAAGCTTTTGTTAGCAGCCTTTTCTTGTCTGTGTGTGTCTGTTGGCATTGAGTCCTGGCTTGAAAAGAGGGGCTGTACAAAGGAGAGTGAGGCTTTCAAGTCCACATTCAGCCTGCACTGTCTCTGTTACCTTATCATCTTGATACTTGCCTTACTACGACTTCCACAGTTTCTCCCAAACTGTGATCACCGTTGGAGCATTTGCAGTGTTAGATCTTTATGCGTTGGATGTAAGAGTGCCTGATGTTCACAGACTGGCCTAGCCCGTCATGCTCTTGCTTCTAAATTGGAATCCTATGGCCTACAAAATTTTGAGCGGATGTTAAGTCATTAACACATTTCTGTGCACAATTAGTAGCTAAGTTCTATAAATTGTTTAGATGGCTGAATTTTATGCTTTATTTTATTTAGAAACACACCTCAGCAACAGGGCCTTCCAGGCCACACCATCCAGTTATACCCATTTGACCAATTAATCTACTAGCCCATATGTCTTTGGAGTGTGGGAGGAAATTGGAGCATGCTGACTGACCAGATTCTATGGTTCTTTTTTACCTTTCAACACACCCTAGTGATTGCACCCTTATGATGCTGCTACCATTCTTTAAACAGTTCAAAGTTCAAAGGACAGCTCCAATCTGCTAATTAAAATCACTGATGACACTACATTGATTGGCCTAATCTCAGATAATTAGGATGCAGCCTACAGAGAGGAAGTTATCACCCTGACACAGTGGTGTCAAGAAAACAACCACTCCCTCAATGTTGCAAAAACAAAGGAGCTGGTTGTGGACTACCGGAGACAGGCTAACCCCTATGGACATCAGTGGATCTGGGGTTGAGAGAGTGAACAGCTTTAAGTTCCTGAGCATAAACAAGACCAAGGATCTCACATGGTCTGTACATACCAGCTGTGTGGTGAAAAATGCGCAACAGCGCCTCTTTCACGTCAGACGGTTGAAGGAGTTGGGTATGGCCCCCCCAAATTCTAAGAACGTTCTATAGGGGC
Organism: Mobula birostris; assembly: GCF_030028105.1. Lineage (NCBI taxonomy): Eukaryota > Metazoa > Chordata > Chondrichthyes > Myliobatiformes > Myliobatidae > Mobula > Mobula birostris. Next base: position 25,442,639 of record NC_092387.1, on the reverse strand, counting down.
ATGATTGAGAGCATCCTGACACAACTCTATTTCTATGCTATATTGACTATCCTGCTGTACATAATATTTATTATGAATTACTATAATTGCATATTGCACATTTGAATGGAGAAGTAATGTAAAGATTTTTACTCCTCATGTATATGAAGGATGTAAATAATAAAAGCAATTCAATTCAATTCAGTTCAAGTATGTTTACTGTAGATTCATAGAGTTATAGAAAAGTGCAGCATAAAAACAGGCCCTCTGACCCATCTTGTCCATGCCAAGAACCATTTAAACTGCCTACTTCCAATGACCTGCACTGGGACCAGAGCCCTCCATATATCCCCACTATCCATGTACCTATCCAAACTTCTGTTAAACATTGAAATAAAGCTTTCATGGACCACTTGAGTTTGCAGATCAGTCCACACTCTCATATCCCTCTGATTGAAAAAGATTCCCCCGAGGTTCCCCTTAAACTTTTCACCTTTCACCCTTAACCAATGACCTCTGGTTGTAGTCCTACCCAACCTCAGTGGAAAAAGCCAACTTGCATTTAACATATCTACACCCCTCATAATTTTGTACACCTCTATCAAATCTCCTCTTAATTTTCTATTTTCTAAAGAATACAGTCCTAACCTATTCAGTTGTTCCTTATAATTTAGGTCCTCCAGACCTGGCAACATCCTTGTAAACTTTCTCTGCACTATTTCAACTCTCTTTACATCTTTCCTGTACAAAGAGCCACGGCTTCAGAAAAGGATAAAATGAACCTGGTCCGGTGTCAGTTCTCTCAGTGGGAGAGCAAGTCTATCTCCTTTACCATAGCATTGGAAAGGGATAGGAAGACATGTAAAGAAAGCGTTTAATTGGAGTAAGGGGAAATATGAGGCTATCAGGCAGGAACTTGGAAGCATAAAGGAACTTGACCAAAACTGCACAAAATGCTCCAGATTAGAGCTCGCCAATTTCTTATACAACTTCAACATAATATTCTATCACCTGCACTCAATAAATTGATTTATGAAGGCCAATGCACCAAAAGCTTTCTTTATGACTCTATCTACCTTTGATGCCACTTTCAATGAATTATGTATCAGTATTCCCAGATCCATTTGTTTTACCTCACTCCTCATTGCCCCACCATTCACAGTGAAAGACCTACACTGGTTGGTCCTACTAAAATGCAAAACCTCGCACTTGGCTGCATTAAGTTCCATCTGCCATTTTTCAGTCCATTTTTCCAGCTGACGCAGATCCTTCTGCAAGCTATGTTAGCTTTCCTCACTGTTCACTACACCCGCAATCTTGGTGTCACCCACAAATTTGCTGATCCATTATCATCCAGATCATTGAGATAGATAACAAACAACAAAGGACCCAGCACTGATCCCAGCGGCGCACCACTACTCAGAGGCCTCTAATCAGAGAGGCAACCCTCTACAACCACTCTCTGGCTTCTCCCACAATGCCAATGTCGAACCAATTTACTACCTCATCATGAATGCCGAACAATTTGAACCTTCTTGACCTGCCTCCCATGAGAGACCTTCTCAAATGCCTTACTAAAGTCCACGTAGGTAACATCCACTGCCTTGCCTTCATTCACATCTCTGGTAACTTCCTTGAAAAACTCTGTAAGATTGGTTAGACATGATCTACCATGCACAAAGCCATGATGACTATTGTTACTCAGTCCATGTCTATCCAAATACATATATATCTGGTCCTTTAGAATACCTTGCAATAACTTTCCTACAACTGATGTCAGACTCACCAGCCTATAATCTCCTGGTTTCTCTTTAGAGTCTTTTTTTAAACAGCAGAACAAAATTTGCTATCCCCCCCCAGTCTTCTGCTACCTCTCCTGTTGCTAAGGATGCTTTAACTATCTCTGCTAGAGCCCCGGTCATTTCTGCATTTGCCTCCTCTAAGGTCTGAGGGAACACCTTTTCAAGCCCTGGGGATTTATCCACCCTGATTGTCTCAAGGTAACAAAACCCCCTCCTCTGTAATCTGTACTGGGTCCATGAAGTTAATGCCACTTTGCCTTACTTCTATATACTCGGCGCCCATCTTCTGAGTAAATACAGAGGCAAAGTTCTCCCCCGCCTGTTTTGGCTCCACACATAGATTTCCATTCTGATCTTCCAGAGGACCAATTTTGTCCCTAACAATCCTTTTGCTCTTAGCATACCTGTAGAATCCGTTAGGATTATCCTTCATCTTGTCTGCTAGAGCAACTTCATGCTTTCTTTTAGCCTTCCTTATTACTTTGTTAAGTGTTCTCTTGCATTTCTTGTGCTTCATAAGCAGCCTTTATCTGCTATTACCTCCTTTTACGGAGATGGAGGGGGAAGTTAAGATGGCGCTAAACGGCAACTCCCTTGCTTGCATCTTTAGGAAACAGCTCTATTTCCATCTTTAATATCTTTATTTTTCCCTTTCAGGATTCTTTTGAAGACCCTGACCTGGAATTACACGCTGACTTCGGTTCTTTGAGGGAATGGGGCCCTTTCTCAGGGTTTTGGGACCGGCCGTTGTTTGGCACACCAAGGGGTAGGCCTGAGAGGCGGCCTAGTGGTTGGAAGCCTAAGATCTCGGGGCTCTGGAGATGGGCAGAACGAGTGTCAGTGTCACGGCAGGAGACCTGTCTGTCTTCGGGGAGACCAGAAAATCTTTTGCAGTGTGCTTGAGGACTCGAGATCTTTGCGATCTTCGGGCACACAGCTTGTAATAAGCGATGAAATGGTCTTTTTAACATCGTAAACCAGCAGGTTGTTATCTTTCCTGCTCACTGTGAAAATGGGGGCACCTCCCTCTCCCTCATTAGGGAGAGAGAGAACCTGTGGGTTGCCGAACGCTTGATGAATTGCCATTGTTTTCGGGGTAACTGCAAGGTCTGTGCCTTTGCTTTCGCCTAGCTCATGCTTGTGCTCAGTAGCGGATGCACTTTTTATTTTGCCGGTGTGGGGAGGGGGGATTGTTGCTCACTGCTGCTTATGTGCAGGATAGTGGACTTTGGGGTCCTCACGTTTAACTGTCGTTCATTCTTTGGGGCATTTCTCTGTTTTCCTGGACGTTTTGTGAAGAAAACACATTTCAGGATGTATATTGTATACATTTCTCTGACATTAAATGTACCTTTGAAACCTTTGAACCTTTTTCCTCTTAACCAGGGCCACAATTTCTCTTGAAAACCAAGGTCCTGACGAAGGGTCTCGGCCCGAAAAGTCGACTGTACCTCTTCGGATAGATGATGCCTTGCCTGCTGTGTTCAGCAGCATTTTTTGTCTATGTTCCCTACCCTTGTTATCTTTACCATTTAATTTGACAGGACACACAACCTTTTTACTTTTTTGAAGGCCTCCCACTTTCCAAGTACACCTTTGCCAGAAAAAAAGCCTGTTCCAATCCACACTTGCCAAATAATATCTGATACCAACAAAACTGGCCTTGCTCCAATTTAGAATATCAACCTGTGAACCAGACCTATCTTTATGCAAATTTGCAGTACTTTAAAACAAATGGCATTATGGTCAATGGATGCAAAGTGTTCCCCTAAACAAACTTTTGTCACCTGCCCTGTCTTATTCTCTAACAGCAGATCCAGTATCGCACGGTCTCTCATTGGGTCCTCTCTGTACCGTTGAAAGAAACTCTCCTGAACGCATTTCACAAATTCTATCCCATCTAGTTCTTTTTCAGATTCCCAGTCAATATGTGGGAAGTTAAAAGCACCTACTATAACAACCTTATGTTTCTTGCAAGTTTTCGATGTCTTTACAAATTTGTTCCTTTAAATCACTACGACTGTTGAGTGGTCTGTAATGTAGCTCCATTAATGTGGTCATATCTTTCTGATTTCTCAGTTCCACTGATTACACTTCACTAGTCAAGTTCTCCAGTCTGTCCTGACTGATCACAGCCATAACATTTTCCCTGAGTAGTAACACCACCCCTTCTCCTTTAATCCCTCCCGCTCTGAACCCCAGACTACTGAGCTGCCATTCCTGCCCCTTCTACAACCAAGTCTCACTATTGGCTACAACGTCATAATTCCAGGTGCTGATCTGTGCTCTGAGCTCTTCTGCCTTTCGAAAGATACTTCTTGCATTGAAATATACACAGCTCAGGACACTAGTCACACCATGATCAACCTTTAGATTCCTGACTTTGTCCGAGGCCTTACCAACATCTGCCTCCACAACCTCTCCACTAACTGTTCCAGCACTCTTGTTCCCATCCTCTTGTAACTCTAGTTTAAAACTGTCTGAGCAGCATTAACAAACCTTCCCGCTAGGATACTGGTTCCCTCCAGTTCAGATCCAAACCATCCGTCCAGTACAGGTCCCGCCTTCCTTGGAAGAGAGAAAAATGATCAAAAATCTGATGCTCTCTGTCCTACACCAATTCTTTGCCATGTATTAAACTGTATAATCTTCCTAGTACTTGCCTCACTAGCACGTGGCACAGGTAGCAATCCTAAGATCACAGCCCTGGAGATTTTGCCCTTTAATTTAACACCTAACTCCCTGAACTCCCTATGCAGGGTCTTGTCACTCGTCTTATCCATGTCATTGGTATCTACATGAACCACGACCTCTGGCAGTTCACACTCCCACTTAAGAATGCTGAGGATTTGATTTGAGATTTCCCGGGCCCTGGCACCTGGGAGACAACATACCATCCAAAATCTCATTCACACCCACAGAGCTTCCTGTCTGTTCCCCTATCACCACAGCATGCCTCTTCCCCCCCAACCCTTCCCTTTGGAGTCACAGAGCCAGACTCAGTGCCAGAGACCCGATCATTGTGTGACTTTTCTCTGTTAGGTTAAGCCCCCTAACAATATCCAAGGTGATATACCTATTGTGAGGGGGCTGGCCACAAGTGTACTCTGCATTGGCTCCTTAACACTTTTCTTCTTCCTGACTGTCACCCAGTTTCCTATGCCCTGCACCTTGAGTATAACTACCTTTCTATATGTCCTATCTATCACCCCTTCAGCCTCCTGATTGATCCAGAGTTCTTCCAGCTCCAGCTCCAACTCCTTAACGTGGATTGTTAGAAGCTGCAGCTCAGTTGCACTTCTCACAGCTGTAGTCATAAGGGACACTGGAGGTCTCCCTACCTTCTCACATCCTGCAAGAGGAGCATTCCACTATCATACCTGGTATCTCTACTGTGCTAACTGAACAGACATAAAGAAGAGAAGGAAAAAAGACTTAACTTAGAACTTTTCTTTTACTTTCTCTGACTGAAGCCTCGAAGGGCTGAAGACTCAACATTACCACTCTGACGTTGGCCACTCAGAAGATGGCTGCTGTGAGAATAGCCATTCCGCCTGTCCCTGCTTTCCTTTAATTTGCTCTTCCTAATCGATCTCAAATGCAGATTGGTTGCTGGTCAAAGCTCTATTATGCTGCTGTGACCGCTGCCCCCTTGTCTACTTGTGCAGTGGATCTGAGTGCAATCCCCTCCTCTCAAGTTTCCGATGCCAAGATTGGTTGCTGGTCAAAGCTTTATCAATCTTAAGATCATCTTCTTGCAGGCAGCCACAAAACAAAGAAACAGAATTGAACCTTTTAAAGAAACTCACACAACAAAGACCAGGAAACACCCATTGTGCAAAAAAAAGAACAAATCGTGTAAACAATTAAAAAGCAAACAAATAACACATAGAGCATTAACTGCAGAGACCCCGAAAGTGAGTCCACAGCCAAGGAGCTGGTTCAACATGAAGGAAAGTGAGGCCAGCTCAGGCGTCCGATAGCTGCAGGCCACAGCCACGGAGCCAGTTCGGTGCTGAGGTGGGTGCCGATGGTTGCGGGTCACAACTGCAGAGTCAATCTAGCACCGAAGCAAGTACACCTCACGGATTAATAAGCTGAAGACCAATTTGTCCTTCAACCACAGCCCTGATACCTTGATCAAATTATGCAAATAGTGAAAAGCAGTAAACAGAAATACATGGAACATGAACTGCAGAGTCCCCAAAAACAAGTTCACAGCTGTGAAGCCTGTTCAGCTCTTAGGTGAGTGAATCCTGTCCAGAAGCCCAATGGCTGCAGGGCAGCAACCTCCCGCAGATGTACGATCAAAGACTCCTGCATCTCCTGTTTGATGGTAGTAGCAAGAAGAGAGGGAGACCAGTCAAGATGCTGACTGAGAGCGCTGAACACCTGTTCATTTTCTGCTCTCGATGATTGTGATCTTGCTCAATGCTTTAGTTGGTGCGGAGTAATGGAGCTGACCATGGGCTTCGATGCAGAATCCCTCCCCAGTGATGGCCATCCTGGCTGTACCTGCAACCTCGAGAGTCTACTTTGCCGAATCGTCTAGGAGATCACAAAAGAGCCACATCAGATCGTTGATTCAAAGTAACATCCTTAAAGGGGAAATTACAGGCTGCAGTTCGGAAGAAGTATATTTATTAGAGTATCTAACAGTTTTGCAAGCTATTTGCAAACTTCTTTGTTCGTCACTGGCACTATCTTTGCAATTGCCATTCTTGATGGCCATAAGAACATAAGAAATAGGAGCAGGAGTAGGCCATCCGGCCCATTGAGCCTGCCCTGCCATTCAATAAGATCATGGCTAATCTGTCCGTAAACTCAGCTCTATCTACCTGCCTTTTCCCTATAACCCTTAATTCCCTACTATGTAAAAATATATCTAACTGTATCTTAAATATATTTAGTGAAGAAGCCTCAACTGCTTCCCTGGGCAGAGAATTCCACAGATTCACTACTCTCTGGGAAAAACAGTCTCTCCTCATCTCCATCCTAAATCTTCTCCCCTGAATCTTGAGGCAATATCTCCTAGTTCTAGTCTCACCTACCAATGAAAACAACTTTCCGACATGATTGGAAAAACACAAAAGAATAGTGACAAGTGGGAAACAATACCTTGTAACACCTTTTATTTACAGAGGGATCTTGGGGTCCATGACCACAATTTACTCAAATTAACCATGCGCAAAGGGAGGGAGGTAAAGAAGGCATTTGGCATGTTTGCCTTCATTGATCAGAGTATGTTGCAAGTATATAAAACCTGGTTTCAGCCACACCTTGGAGTATTGAGTGTATTTCTCGTCACCCCATTACGGGAAGGATGTGGACTCTTTGGAAATGGTACAGACGAGGTTCACCAGGATACTCTCTGGATCAGAGGGTATGAGTTCTAGGAAGAAGTTGGACAAATTTAGGTTGTTTCATCTGGAACATCTGAACCTGAGGGGAGACTTGTTGAAAGTTTACCCGATTATGAGTGACATAGATAGGGTAAAGAGTAGGAATCTTCCTCCCAAGGTTGGAATGTCCAGTACTAGAAGACATGCATTAAAGGTGAGAGGGGCAAAACTTTGGAGATGGGGGAATCAAGTTTTTCTTACACAGAGAGTAATGGTAGGTCAGAGGAATTGTTGGAAGTAGAAATGAAACTGGCATTTAAAAGAGGCTTTTAGGTACGCACATGAATATGCAGGGAATGGAAGGATATCGATCCTGTACAGGCAAAAAGAGGAACTCAGCAGGTCAGGCAGCATTTATGGAAATGAATAAATAGTCAATTTTTCGGGCCAATACCCTTCATCAGAACTGGAAAGGAAGGGGGAAGATGCCAGAATAAAAAGTTGGGGGAGGAAAAGGAGGCTAGCTAGAAGATGATAGGAAGTCAGGTAGTCAGGAAAGGTCAAGGGCGAGAGAAGAAGGAATCTGATAAGAGAGTGGACAATAGGAGAAAAGGAAGAAGGAGGGGATCCAACGGGTAGTAATAAGCAGGTGAGAAGAGGCAAAAGGTCAGAAAGGTGAGTAGAGTGGGTGGAATTTGTTTACCAGTAAGAGAAATCGATATTCATGCCATCAGCTTTTTTGGTGCAGACATCGTGGGTGAAGGGCCTGTTGCTGTGCTGAAAATAATTTAAAAATGCATTCAATATGTTTTAAAGGTGACAGTGAAACTTACTGGCAAAATATAAATGAGCCATATGCTTATGACCCTCTCATCTAGAAATCTCCAATACAAATAACCACCATTGTCACAGGTATTTAAAGCAGCATGTCCAGTCTGTACGTACAAGGGCCAAAGGGTCTATTCCTGTGCTGCTCTATGTTGTATAAATCCTGGCTTCAAGTGTATGATAAATAATTCTGGACAGCTAGTTACACTGTTATCTTCTTCATTTCGCATCTGGCACTGGATGAAAGGAAACAGCAGACACTGATTCCGCAGAACAATATTTCTTCAATACCACAGTTAGACAGTGCCTAGAGAAAATCTGTAACAACATTTAACAGCCACCAAGATCCAAAGCAAGTTTTATTTGGGTAGCAGTGCGATCACTCAAGTCAAGTATGATGTTCTCCTCAGAGGTTGTCTATTGGTGGCCCTTCAAGCGGATGTGGAGGCCGACCTGGGATCCATATATTCTGAGGGGCTTTCAGATCTCATAATCCTGCCTCGTTCACCACTTGCTTATCGTCATGGGACAATTTGGGATGTTAAGATAGATTCCTTTAATGGAAAATGCTTATGTGTGACTTTGGAGGTTGTTGCATGGGGAGACACCACGTGGCCCATAACAGATCAGGGTCAGGTCCAGTGGCATGGAATCCAAGATGACTAGGGACTCTTTGCAGCTGTAGCCTTTCTCTGCCTTCACTGCCATTGTGATGTGTCATCATCTTCTGCCAGGTCCACCACTGATGACTTGATTGGATCGCTCTTTGTCTCGAACATCCACCTTGGCGTTACTGCCATGGGTGACCCTACAAGGAGCTCAACTCCAGACAGCATCAGTCTTGGGATCTCAGGAACTCAGAAGGCTCTCCACCACAACAAAGTGATGATCCTCGAAGAAGATCTTTATTTGGGTATAGTCAGCTGGGATGAATCTGGCTGGAGCTCCATAGTTTGGGGCTATCTTATTGCTGCAAAGTTTAGCAGCTTCATTTGGTCAGAAAATGAATTTGTGACTATAAATATCCAGAGATTCTTCATGTTCTCATAATAACATGACAGCCATTGATATTATCATTACAAATTGGGAGAAGAAGGGAAAACCAATTGATTTTCACAGGGCCTTTCAATTTGGCAAATTTTCATCATGAGCATGCTGGCAATTAGAACAGCATGGACATCTGTCTTTTGAGTATTTATTAATTCTGTGTTATGGTTTACTGCAGTTTAGTTATATAAACATTGGAGTTTACATCAATCCCTGTCCTTGCTTCTCACTGCAACCTATTACATCGCTCTGTCCAACACCCAAAAGGAAAATGAAATACAAATCTGCAAATGGAGCAGTCAACAACACAGGAAATCTGTCTCAGCCATCTTCTATTGGTTGTGAAATCTACCTCACCATCCTCATTGAGACCCGTGGTGTCCTGCAAGCATTGCACTTTTTGGGGAGAATTTGTAGAGTTTTCACATTCTGGTTCACCCCAGTTGCAAGATTGGGTGAGATTTTTAAGACAAGACCTTGTGATACTTTCAGTTAAGGATGAGGTCCTGGGTAAGTACTACTTTAGTAACATCTGGATCATTATTTATGTTAATCAGCATACCTGAAATAGGTACCTGATTATTGAACAATACAAACAACGCGCTGGAGGAACTCAGCAAGTTGGACAGCATCTATAGTGGGATAGGAACAGGTGATGTTTCAAGCCAAGATCCATCATCAGTCCTGAAATGTTGAATGTTGATTTTCCTCCATAGATGCTGCTTGACTTTGTTGAGATCCTCCAGCATTTTGTTCATGCTTCTCAAGGTTTCTAACATCTGCAGAATTTCTTATGTCTATCTGGACATTGGTGTTTGAATGAGTTTGCTCAGCAGAATTTCCCACACAGTGAATGCATGCCATGATTGATTCATTGACTGAAAGGCATTTTGTAACATTCTGTCTGTCTGTATCTTGTTTTACGGCGGTTGGCATCCAGCTTAATGGTGCATTACCGCCACCCTCTGCTCCAGAATGTGCACTAGACATACATTCTAAATCCCTTTGTAACATTCTGAAACACTAATGCCAATGCAAGCCTGGTGTGCCATAGTAAGTTTGTGGTTAGCGTGACACTATTACAGCTCAAGGCTGGAGTTTGGAATTCAATTTTGAGGTAGTCAGTATGTCCTCCCCATATGTGATCAGGTTTCCTCCCACAGTCCAAAGACATACCGGCTAATAAGTTAATTGGATATTGTAAATTGTCCCATGATTATGCTAGATTAACTTGGGGATTACTTGACGCAGCGGCTTGAAGGGTTGGTAGGGTCTATTCCACATTGCATCACAATAAATAATTAAATAAATATGTCCTTTCTTTGCCTGAATCTGCATTACATATGAAATTTAGCAAAAGAATACAAAAGGTGCGGGAGGAACTCAAAAGGTCAGGCCGCATCAATGGAGGGAAATGGATAGTTGACATTTTGGGTTAAGACTCATCGAGTTCCATCTGTGCTGTTCTTGCTGCTTTAGATTCCAGCACCTGCACTTTTTTGTAACTCTGAATTTTAAGCCATAAACATCTGATTTTATACATTATACTTTATACTTTATTGTCGTCAAACAATTGATACGAGACATACAATCATCACAGCGATATTTGATACTGCGCTTCCTGCTCCCTGGATTACAAATCGATAGTAAATATTAAAAATTTACATTATAAGTCATAAATAGAAAATAGAAAAATGGAAAGTAAGCTAGTGCAAAAAAACTCAGAGGCAGGTCCGGGTATTTGGAGGGTATGGCCCAGATCCGGGTCAGGATCTGTTCAGCAATCTTATCACAGTTGGAAAGAAGCTGTTCCCAAATCTGGCTGTACGAGTCTTCAAGCTCCTGAACCTTCTCCTGGAGGGAAAAGGGATGAAAAGTCTGTTGGCTGGCTGGGTCATGTCCTTGATTATCCTGGCAGCACTACTTCGACAGCGTGCGGTGTAAAGTGAGTCCAGGGATAGAAGATTGGTTTGTGTGATGTGCTGCACTGTGTTAATGATCTTCTGCAGCTTCTTCCGGTCTTGGACAGGACAACTTCCATACCAGGTTGTGATGCACCCCAGAAGAATGCTTTCTATGGTGCATTTATAAAAATTAGTGAGGGTTTTAGGGACAGGCCAAATTTCTTTATCAGGAAATAAAGGCGCTGGTGGGCCTTCTTGGCAGTGAACTCTGCTTGGTTGGACAAAGTCAGGTCATTTGTGATATTGACCCCGAGGAACTTAAAGCTTTTGACCTGTTCCACTTGTGCACCACCAATGTAAATTGGGTCATGCAGTCTGCTACTCCTTCTGAAGTCAACAACCAATTCCTTTGTCTTGCTGATGTTGAGGGATAGGTTATTGTCTTCGCACCATGCCACCAGATTCTTAATTTCCTCTCTGTACTCAAACTCATCATTACCCGAGATACGGCCTACAATTGTTGTGTCATCAGCAAACTTATATATTGAGTTTGATGGAAACTTGGCTACACAATCATGGGTGTACAGTGAATACAGCAGGGGGCTGAGTACACAGCCTTGTGGGGCACTGGTGCTCAGAGTGATTGTAGAGGAGAGCTTGTCCCCTATTTTTACAGCCTGGGTCCTGTCTGTGAGGAAGTTGAAGATCCAGCTGCAGATCTGAGTGCTAAGGCCCAGGTTCTGGGGCTTAGGAATCAGTTTATTTGGAATGATGGTATTAGAGACAGAGCTGTAGTCAATGAAAAGGAGCCTTACATATGCATCTTTATTCTCCAGGTGTTCTAAGGAGGAATGTAGGGCCAGAGAGATGGCATCTGCCGTTGACCTGTTGCTCCGGTAGGCGAATTGCAAAGCATTAAGGTTGACCGGTAGGCTGTGGTTGATGTGTGCCATAACCAATCGCTCAAAGCACTTCATAGCAATTGATGTCAACGCCACAGGTCGATAGTCATTCAAGCATGCCACTTTGCTCTTCTTCGGCACTGGGATTATCATTGCCTTCTTATAACACGAGGGGATCTTAGACTGAAGCAAGGAGCAACTGAAGATGTCAGCAAACACTCCAGCTAGCTCGCTTGCACAGGCCCGGAGAACCCGTCCTGGGACGCCATCTGGGCCCGTCACCTTCCTTGGAATTATCTTCAGGAAGGCCCTTCTAACGTCCTCCTCGGTGACAATGAATCTCGATGCCACCAGGTCCGGTTCATCCAGAGGGAACAGGACGCTCCTCTTCTGTTCAAATCTTGCGGAGAATACGTTAAGTTCGTCAGGAAGAGAAGCGCCAGTTATTGATATTCCCAGCCTTTTCTTTGCGCCCAGTGATCTCATTTAGACCCTGCCATAGTCCACTGGCATCCGTCTGGTTAGCCTGGGCTTCCAACTTGGCTCGATATTGCCTCTAGGCGCCCTTAATGGCTTTCCGGAGTTCACGCCTGGATTCCGTGTAGCGACTGGTATCCCCGGACCTAAAAGCCACAGCTCTAGCCTTCAAAAGGGACTTGACCTCATAATTCATGATTTTGTTGCCTTTTCAATTTGAAACAAAAGCAAAATGTTTAACTAGAGCTGTATACAGGCTCAAATGTACATTAAGAAATTAGCTGTTCTGCTGCAGCATTTTGGGCTGATTCAGTGGCAGGATTCTTCTCCACTGGATGTGGGTTCAAGTACCACTGCAGGAACCAAATGTAGGCTCAGTCTCCAGCTTAACATTCCCAGCAGAAGAGTGGTCAGAGTTGCTGCTTTTTGATGAATTCTTTTACATGTTCCCATAGGATGAGTCAATCAGGGTTTTCTGATCAATATTTACCCCTCATTTTGCATATTTAAATCAGGTTGTCTGGACATTTCCCATTGTGAGAGCTAGTTATATTCATATTGGCTTTTAACATTTTAACAATTTGTAGTAGTATTTTGTTGACCATCCAGCACTACGGGAAAATCTAAAATGGATGTAAAAGATTCTACAAAATACAAATGATTTATATTGCGCTGTGGATTTGACATTGATTATAAGGCTTCCTAATCTGAAAGAGAGTTTCATCACCAAACTACTGAAATGAGAACTGAGTCAGAATCTGATTGTGCGTATCTTCAAAAATATTCCCCACAGCAACTCACAGCCTTCATGTGCATGTCCATGCTGACCTTCAAGTTGCAATTTATAAAGTTAGAAACTTTAAATTCGTCAGTGTTAACATTTCAGAGGATCTCTCCTGGGTCCCAAACATAAATGCCATTACAATGAAAACATGGTAGTACCTCTTCTTTCTTCGAAGTTTGCCAAAATTCAGCATATCATCTAAAACTTTGACAATCTTCTTGAGATGTGTGGTGAAGGGTATACTGACTGGCTGCATCATGGCCAGGTATGGAAACACCTATGCCTTGAATGGAAAAGCCGACAAAAGCTAGTGGATATAGCCCAGTTCATCACATGTAAAGCCCCCCACACCATTAGGCACGTTTACATGGAACAATGTCACAGGAAAGCAGCATCCATCATCAAGGACTCCCACCACCCAGCTGGTCTTATTGGGAGTGGTCTTTCATTGATTCTATTGTTGTTCTTTGTACTTACCGTGAATGATTTCAGGAAAATGTATCTCAGGGCTGTACTATATGGTGACATATTTTATATATATAAGTATTTTCATAAAGTTTAATTTGAACTTTGTACTTTTACCAGTACTTGGTCTGTAGCCTGTTATGCTTTAGTGATCCAAATGCTCCCTCAGATACTTTTTAATTGTGCTAAGAGCCTTTCTTCATCTTTAAATTACTCCATCTGGCCTTTTGTCATTCAATCATTTTACCTTTCATCATTTAAAATGCACTTAGTGGCCACATTTTTATGTACACCTGCTCATTAGTCCAAACATCTAATCAGCCAATCATGTGGCAACAACTCAATGCATCAAAGCATGCAAATGTATCAAACGCTTCAGTTGTTGTTCAGACATCACAATGTAAGCTTCAGTCATTCAAACATCTCAATGGAAGATGTGTTATCTGAAGACTTTGACTGTGGAATAGTCATTGGTGCCAGTATCTCAGAAACTGCCGAACTCCTGGAATTTTCACACACAACAGACTCTAGAGTTCACAGATAATGGCTTGAGAAACAAATAAACCTCCACTGAGCGGTAGATCTGTGTGTGAAGACACTTTGTTAATGAGAGATCTCAGGGGAGGATGGCAGACTGGTTCAAGCTGACAGGAAAGCAACTGTAACTCAAGTAACACACATCAAAGTTGCTGGTGAACGCAGCAGGCCAGGCAGCATCTCTAGGAAGAGGTACAGTCGACGTTTCAGGCCGAGACCCTTCGTCAGGACTAACTGAAGGAAGAGTGAGTAAGAGATTTGAAAGTGGGTGGGGGAGGGGGAGATCCAAAATGATAGGAGAAGACAGGAGGGGGAGGGATGGAGCCAAGAGCTGGACAGATGATTGGCAAAGGGGATACGAGAGGATCATGGGACAGGAGGCCCAGGAAGAAAGACGGGGGTGGGGGGGGAGAAAGTTGCTGGTGAACACAGCAGGCCAGGCAGCATCTCTAGGAAGAGGTACAGTCGACGTTTCGGGCCAAAACCCTTCGTCAGGAACCCATTACAAAAGTGGTTTGCAGAAGAGCATGAACATAGACTCAGTGACTGTTTTATTGGGTATAGGAGGCTCCAAATATAGAGGCCACTGAGTGTGTATTTCCTGTCTTCCTCCCCTTGTTCGTGCTTTAAACAGTTTCATCTCTAATCTTGGCTACTGCTGATTACGGTCACAGTGAGTCTGCTACTCTCTTTGAAGATGTGGCTTGACCTATTGATTATTTCAGGAATTTTCTGCTGGTCTTTTCTCCTGTGACTGAAATTTTTCTGGTGCATCTAACAGAATCATTTGTGTTATAAATATAAATGAAACTGTTGTAGCTATTTCACTTTGACAACCAAGAAATTTGATCTGTGGAGAATTCACAGTGGAAAGCTTCAAAGTTTGAAATTTATTTTACTTGTTATGCCACAGAAAGACTATTCAGCCCATAGCTCTGTGCCAGCTCCGTGAACAGCAATCCCATGATTCTTATTCCCTCTTTCTTGATTGGCTGCACCCTTGCAACTTATTTTCTCTCGTACACCCATCGAGACACATGGCATGGAAACAGGCCCTTTGGCTCAGCTGCTCCATGCTAATCAAGTCTTCCATCTAAGCTAGTCCCATTTGTCTGGCTATGGCCCATTTTAGTCTAAATTCTTCCTATCCATATATCTGCCCAAGTGCTTTTTAAATGTCGTCAATGCTCCTTCCTCAGACACTTCCTCTGACACCTTATTCCATATACTGACCACCCTCTGGGTGAAAAAGTTGCCCCTCAGGTTCCGAGTAAATCTCGTCCCTCTCACCCAAAACTTCTTGATGACCTGACCCTGGGAAAAAAGACAGCAAGAAGTGTGCATTCACCTGATATATGCCTCTCACAATGTTATACAAGTCTGTAAGGTCATCCCCCAGTCTCCCACGCATTGATGAATAAAGTGCCCTTTTGCTCAAACGCTCTCCATAATACAGCTCTTCAAGTCCCGTCAACCTTCTCGTAAATGTCCTTTGCATTCTTTCCAAAGCAAGGTGATCAAAACTGAACACAATATTCCAAATGAAGTCTCACCAACATCTTTTACAACCGCAACATAACATCCCAAACCTCTGCACTCACTTCCCCATCTGACTTTGAATCTCCCTTTCCCATCAAATCTCCTTTGACTGTATACCACTTACACTAAGGGGTAATTTACAGATGCCAATTATTATACCAAGCTATGTGGGAAGAAACAGGAACATCCAACGGAAAGCCACTTGGTCACAGGGACAGTATGCACACTCCACATAGACAGCACCCAATGGTGCCATCAGCTGAAAAACCATGCCATTTCATTTTCTTTTGGCTGTTGAATATACCAACCCCTCACCAGCTTGAGAAACACTTAGTTTTTATTTTGATTAGGTTGATCTCTTTCTGACACTAGGTGAGGTAACGGTCTAAGTGTGAAACTATAGTATGGTTAGATGCAACAGATGACGTTTGATATGCAACAGATGCAACAGATGATATTTGGTTCTAAAGATGGACTTTCTTTCTTCACACCTTAACCATAGAACCATAGAAACTACAGCACAGAAACAGGCCTTTTGGCCCTTCTTGGCTGTGCCGAACCATTTTCTGCCTAGTCCCACTGACCTGCACACGGACCATATCCCTCCATACACCTCCCATCCATGTATCTGTCCAATTTATTCTTAAATGTTAAAAAAGAACCCGCATTTACCACCTCGTTTGGCAGCTCATTCCATACTCCCACCACTCTTGGTGTGAAGAAGCCCCCCCCCAATGTTCCCTTTAAACTTTTCCCCCCTCACTCTTAACCCATGTCCTCTGGTTTTTTTCTCCCCTTGCCTCAGTGGAAAAAGCCTGCTTGCATTCACTCTATCTATACCCATCATAATTTTATATATCAAATCTCCCCTCATTCTTCTACGCTCCAGGGAATAAAGTCCTAACCTATTCAACCTTTCTCTGTAACTGAGTTTCTCAAGTCCCGGCAACATCCTTGTAAACCTTCTCTGCACTCTTTCAACCTTATTTATATCCTTCCTGTAATTTGGTAACCAAAACTGAACACAATACTCCAGATTTGGCCTCACCAATGCCTTATACAACCTCATCATAACATTCCAGCTCTTATACTTAATACTTCGATTAATAAAGGCCAATGTACCAAAAGCTCTCTTTACGACCCTATCTACCTGTGACGCCACTCTTAGGGAATTTTGTATCTGTATTCCCAGATCCCTCTGTTCCACTGCACTCCTCAGTGCCTTATCATTAACCCTGTATGTTCTACGTTGGTTTGTCCTTCCAACGTGCAATACCTCACACTTGTCAGTATTAAACTCTATCTGCCATTTTTCAGCCCATTTTTCCAGCTGGTCCAAGTCCCTCTGCAGGCTCTGAAAACCTTCCTCACTGTCTACTATACCTCCAACCTTTGTATCATCAGCAAACTTGCTGATCCAATTTACCACATTATCATCCAGATCATTGATATAGATGACAAGCAACAATGGACCCAGCACTGATCCCTGTGGCACACCACTAGTCACAGGCCTCCACTCAGAGAAGCAATTCTCTACCACCACTCTCTGGCTTCTTCCTTCGAGCCAATGTCTAATCCAATTTACCACCTCTCCATGTATACCTAGCGACTGAATTTTCCTTACTAACCTCCCATGCGGGACCTTGTCAAAGGCCTTACTGAAGTCCATGTAGACAATATCCACTGCCTTCCCTTCATCCACTTTCCTGGTAACCTCCTCGAAAAACTCCAACAGATTGGTCAAACATGACCTACCACGCACAAAGCCATGTTGACTCTCCCTAATAAGCCCCTGTCTATCCAAATGTTTGTAGATTCTGTCTCTTAGTACTCCCTCCAATAACTTACCTACTACTGACGTTAACCTCACCAGCCTATAATTTCCCGGATTACTTTTCGATCCTCTTTTAAACAACGGAACAACATGAGCCACTCTCTAATCCTCCGGCACTTCACTCGTAGACAGCGACATTTTAAATATTTCTGCCAGGGCCCCCGCAATTTCAACACTGGTCTCCTTCAAGGTCCGAGGGAACACTCTGTCAGGTCCCGGGGATTTATCCACTTTAATTTTCCTCAAGACAGCAAGCACCTCCTCCTTTTCAATCTGTACAGTTTCCATGGTCTCACTACTTGATTCCCTCAATTCCATAGATTTCATGCCAGCTTCCTTAGTAAATACAGATGCAAAAAACCTATTTAAGATCTCCCCCATTTCCTTTGGTTCCGCACAAAACCGACCACTCTGATCTTCAAGAGGACCAATTTTATCCCTTACAATCCTTTTGCTCTGAATATACTTGTAAAAGCTCTTTGGATTATCCTTCACTTTGACTGCCAAGGCAACCTCATGTCTTCTTTTAGCCCTCCTGATTTCTTTCTTAAGTATTTTCTTGCACTTCTTATACTCCTCAAGCACCTGATTTACCCCTTGTTTCCTATACATTTCATACAACTCCCTCTTCTTCTTTATCAGAGTTGCAATATCCCTTGAGAACCAAGGTTCCTTATTCCTATTCAATTTGCCTTTAATCCTGACAGGAACATACAAACTCTGCACTCTCAAAATTTCCCCTGTGAAGGCTTCCCACCTACCAATCACATCTTTGCCAGAGATCAACCTGTCCCAATCCACGCTTTTTAGATCCTTTCTCATTTCTTCAACTAACCTGGGCTTGTTAGTTGATGATGATACTTAAATAATTAGCATAGAATCTTGTTACCTTCAGGTTTATATCCAATTCCACAGAGAACCAGGTGAGAAATTCAATTAATCAAAGGGCTGAAAGCGATCAAAATACACTTATATCACAAAAGATCCAGATAAGGTTTAAGTACTTGTCTGCTGAAAGCTGGAGGCTATGGTCTGGCCTGGGTATGTGTATGGGTGAGAGGAAGGAGTGGAGATTGCTTTTTCTGTTGTTATTTTGATGCTTGACTGCTCTGTGAGGTTCAGCTGGGCATTGTGGGCATGTTGTGTTGACTCCAGAATGTGTTGCAACACTTGTGGGCTGCTTCCAATATACCCTCAGCAAATAATATATTTCACTGTATGTTTTGATGTACACATGACAAACAAACTTGGATTTTGAATCTTGAAAGGATCTTCTTTATTTAGAGAGAATCTGAACACTTTTTTTGGAAAGTAATGACATTACTGTTATGTTTATTCTTTAACAAAGTCAAACTTGAATGGTTGAGAACACTAGAACTGTTTTATTTACAGATTTACATAATGGTTTCAGCTTGAGCACATTTTACTCGGAACCTTCTGGCCCACAAAGAGTGTTTGTCTGTCCACCAACATCAGTTCTGGTTCTGAGGGAACCACCCACATTGCACACTGAGCACTGAAGTTCTTTATTATGTACACGCGTAATAGCGAACTTTCCCCTTTAAAGAAAACAAACACAATAGTATGTCCTCATAAATCTACAAGACACAAGAATGCTTTCCAACAGGGATGTTTACATTAACTTCAATTGTAATGAGCAAATACAGTCTCTTATTCACTCATTTACTTTCAATCTACCTTTGTGGTGGTTTAATGATCCCTTTTGGCCTGCTATTTGTTTCGAGAGATGTATAGATTTCATTTTCTGTGTTCAGTCTCTGCTCTTGTACTTGCATTGTGGCTATTATTCGCTCCACATGCCTCATAAACGTGCCCTGAACTACATCCAAATGATCAGTGAGCCTTTGCACAAATTCCAACTGATTCTGTCTCAATTCACTGAGTTCCTTCTGTTGGCTGTGTATCATAGATAGCAACTCCTCCTGTTGGTTTCTGTTGAACTGGTACTTTTATTCTGACCTTGGGTCTCGTGTGGTCTCTTCATCTTCTTTTTTATCTTCCCTCTCCAACATCAGAGAGGATTGTGGAGATATTTTCGATTTCCAATCTCTAACTAGAAGTCAGTGAAAGTCAGATTTTGGAAGGTGGTGTTCTTGTGTTTCTCTTGCATAATCTCTCTGGATGCTGTTATGAGTTTCTCAAGTTACATCAGATAAGCATCTGATCCCCTCAAGGACATTTGCGAACCCTTCCATGAGTGAAATATGGTCAACTTTGGTCCGTGAAGCAAGTTTAAAAAAAAAACACTTTTCAATAGGTTGAGCTTTTCACTTGCACCCAGGTCTAATATTGACTGTACTTGCTTTTCAATAATCAGTAGCTGTGCTTGAAGGTTTTTATACAGCCTCCTTTTACTGAAATGTTCTATCCAGTATAGCCTGTAATTTTAACTCCATTGGCTAAATCTTGCTCTTTACTTTGAGAGTTTTGTAATCATCTGCATATAACAGATTGACCTGGGCTCCAGCGTGAAGCTTGAGTGAAATTATTGTCTCATTCACAGTCAGTAGAACAACACATTCTGTTTCACCAATGCCAACAGTCTGTAGAAAATCTACAAAGACTTCCTCCATTTCCTCAACAACTATGTGCACCTTTCTCTTGCTAGCCTTGCAGCACTTTGTGAAATGATTCATTTTCCCACAATTATTGCAGGACTTTCCATAAGAAGGACATTATTTTGGCATGTACCTACCTCCACATTTGCTGCATTTACTGTTTGAACCTATCTCTTTGGTTTGCAATTGCTTTGTGAAACACCTTTTGCTCTGCCCCTTTGTTTTCACAGCAAGCACTATTATTTCTGCCCTGTGCAGCCCTTTAGCTTGTGCTCGTGTGGTCTCCACTGCCCTACACATATTCACAGCCTTTTCTAGTGTCAAGTAAGTAATATTAAAGAGGATACCAAAAGTTTCTTCAGGTAAATAAAGGGTAAAAGAGAGGGAAGAGTGGATATCGGACCACTGGAAAATGACGCTGGCGAGGTAGTGATGGGGGACAACAAAATAGCGGACAAACCAAATGTGTATATTGTATCATTGGTGGAAGTTCCAGCTGACAGGGAGCATTAAGTGTGTGAAGTTGCCATAACTAGAGAGAGGGTTCTTGGCTAACTGAAAGGTCCAAAGGTGGATAAGTCACCTGGACCAGATAGTATACACCCTAGAGTTCTGAAAGAGGAGGCTGAAGAGATAGTGGAGGCATTAGTAATGACCTTTCAAGAATTACTAGATTCTGGAATGGTTCTAGAAGACTGGAAAATTGCAAATGTTATTCCACTCTTCAAGTTGGAAGAAAGGCAGAAGAAAGGAAACTATAGGCCAGTCGGTCTGACCTCCGTGGTTTGGAATAGGGTGAAGTCGATTATTAAGGATGAGGTCTCAGGGTACTTGGAAACTCTCGGAGGCTATGCACTAAACGAGTTGTGTTCTGTCTCTTCCCCTCTCCCTCTTTATTGGTGGTGGGGAGGAGATTGTTGCTGGCTGTCGGAAAATAAAGCAGCGTAACAGACTTTTGACACCGTAACTTGGTGAACTGTTTTGTTATATCTCCCCTCTAGCTGTGAAAAGGGGCACATCTTTTTCCCTTTATTAGGGAGAAAGAGAGCCTGTGGTATATTGAATTGTTGGATGAATGAGTAGTTTTTGTTGTACTGCAGATCATGGTCTTTATTGGGGGTTTTCTTATTGCATGCTTAGCGGGTGGTGGGTGCTCATACTTTTTCTGTGGAAGTGGGTGGAGGAGGGTCATTACTTTGCTACTGCTTTTACAGGGGGGAGTGGGGGACTTCGGAGTTCTAGCGTTTTAATTGTCATTCATTTTTTGGGGCTCTTTTTTGTTTTCATGGATGTCTGTGAAGAAAAAAAATCAGGATGTATGTTGTATATATTTCTCTGATAATAAATGGAACTATTAAACTATTGAACATGATTAAATAGGACATAGTCAGCATGGTTTCCTCAAGGGAAAATCTTGCCAGACAAATCCATTGGAATTCTTTGAAAAAATAAAAAGCAGAATAGACAAAGGAGGATCAGTTGATGGTGCGTACATGGATTTTCAGAAAACCTTTGACAAGGTGCCACACATGAGCCTGTTTAACAAGCTAAATTCTAGCCTGGATAGAGCAGTGGCTGATTGGCAGGAGGCAAAGAGTGGGAATAAAGGGAGCATTTTCCGGTTGGCTGTTGGTGATTAGTGGTGTTTCACAGGGTCTGTGTTGGGACTGATTCTTTTTACATTATATGTCAATGATTTGGATGCTGGAATTGATGGGTTTGTTGTAAATTTTGCAGAAAATATGAAGATACGTGGAGCTGCAGGTAGTTTTGAGGAAGGAGAGGCTATAGAAACACATAGACAGATTAGGAGAATGGGCAAAGAAATGACAGATGGAATACAGTCAGGAAGTGTATGGTCTTGCATTTTGGTAGAAGAAATGAAAGGTTTGATGATTTTCTAAATGGAGTGAAAATACAAAAAAAAAAATTAGTTGCAAAGGGACTTGGGAATCCTTGTGCAGGATTCCCTAAAGGTTAATATGCAGGTTGTGTCTGTGGTGAGGAAGGCAAGTGCAATGTTAGCATTCATTTCAAGAGGTCTAGAATAGAAAAAACAAGGATATAATGTTGAGAATTTATAAAGCACTAGCGAGGTCTCATTTGAAGCATTGTGAGCAGTTTTATGGCCCCTATCTTAGAAAGGATGTGCTGAAACTGGAGAAGTTTCAAAGAAGGTTCATGAAAATGATTCCAGGATTGAATGATTGAATGATATGAAGAGTGTTTGATGGCTGTGGGCCTGTATTCCCTGGAGTTCAGGAGAATGAGCTGTTATCACATTGAAACCTATTGAATTATGAAAGGCCTTGATAAAATGGATGTGGAGAAGATATTTCCAATGGTGGAAGAGATATTTCCTATGCCCAGAGGACACAGCCTCATAGGGTCGTCCTTTTGGAACAAGGATGAGGATGAGATGAGAAGTAATTTCACCAGAGAGTCGCGTATCTATGGAATTCTTTATGTATATTTAAGGCAGAGTTTGATAGATTCTTGATTATTCAGGGCGTGAATGGATACGGGAAGAAGGCAAAAGATTGAGGCTGAGAGGAAAATTGGATCAGGTATGATGAAATGATGGAGCAGATTCAATGGGCTAAATGGCCTAATTCTGCTCCTATGTCTTACAGTATTATAGTCTAAATTTTTTTCACAGAGCAAACTTTCTCTGAGAACATTATCTGGGATTCCACAAACTACTTTGTCTCTGACTAGTGTCACGCAGGTGAGAAACTGTTAGAAAGTTCAGCAGTCTAATGAACAAGGAGGCAATTAAAAGAGAGACAGAGTGCGGCGTGAGCTGAGACACGAGCTGGGAAGTCACCGTGGTAACAGCTCAGGGCAGTTGAGCTAACGGACGCTGGAATTTTGGATGGATTGTAAAAAGTTGATCCTTCGGTCTGATAATGGCAGAGAAAACATGGAAGCAAATGAAGAAGAACTCTAAGGTCTCAGTAAGCAACTGCAGACTACAATCCAAGAAAAAGAAAACATGAAAAAGCAGATAGACTTGGAAAAACAACGACCTTAAAAGTATGACGTGCGATAATTACTATTCTTTAACAAGACGATTCTAGTCTTACAAGTGATGTAAATGAAATCAATGTAATTGAGGTAATGCAACTATGCGAAAATGTGACAAAATTAGGGAAAAATAGCAGTTTCCGGCATTATCTAATGAGCGCATTAAGCATTCACGAGGAATTACAACTACAGAGTGATGCTAATAGAGGACTGCAGGTTGAACTAAATTGCCTAAAGTAGAGAACTCTAGGACAGATTTGGTTGGAACACAAGAAGTCTAGCAGGTGGCGGTACTGCACTGAAAACTGGTTGCCAACCGCCATAAAACAAAAAGAAGAAGAAGAAGCAGCCACTGGCTGCTGGATTGTTCCTGTCCACCCCCCTGTCTGAATCCTTTACTTCTGTTGCCTCGTCTGAAGCCTCGCCTCGCCTAGCCTTGTCTGGAGCCTCACCTCGCTTTGCCTCGCCTGTAACCCTCATCTGCATCGCTGTCAAGTTCAGTCGCCGAAGGAAGATAAGGAACTGTCTATCATTGTTTTGAACTGTCTCTGTGTCCACGCCTTCACTAGGTAGGTCTGGCTGTTTGCCGCTACCTGGTGTTGGGATCTGTCTTGTGTCCACACTTTCACGAGGTAGGTCCGGCCGTCTGCCCCTGCCTTGTGTTGAGATCCATCTCGTCATATTCTGCACTCTGTGTAATGAGTCCCGGCCCTCGGTCCCAGCTCTATG
The DNA here is from genome assembly GCF_030028105.1 of Mobula birostris. NCBI lineage: Eukaryota > Metazoa > Chordata > Chondrichthyes > Myliobatiformes > Myliobatidae > Mobula > Mobula birostris. Next base: position 25,418,864 of record NC_092387.1, on the reverse strand, counting down.
TTCTGTGTATGAGTCCTGTTTCCAAGGAGGGGTCCCGGCTCTGTGTTCCATGTTCCTGTCTCTCCCTCGACCAAGGCTCTGCATTCCTGTCTCTCCCTTGACCAAGGCTCTGTGTTCTTGTCTCTCCCTCGACCAAGTCAAGGCTTCGGGGTCTCGTCCAGTCCTAGCCACGATCCAAGAACCTTGTCCTGTCCAAGCAATGACTTTGTGTTCTCGTCTTGTCCATGTGTCTCGCACAGCCCACGAGTACCTTGCCCAGCCTGGTGTTGAGGTTCCCTCGTCCTGTGCTGGGGTTCCCTTGTCCTGTCCAGGAGTCTCACGTTCAGTCTCGTTGCCACTCCTCATCCTGGAGCCTTGTCATGTCCTTGCCTCAAGGAACCCAAGCCTCGTCATGTCCTCGCCTCGAGGAACCCAAGCCTCATCATGTCCTCGCCTCGAGGAACCCAAGCCTCGAAGAACCCAAGCCTCATCATGTCTTCACCTAGATCTGGGGTCCAAGCGCGAGTCAAGACCCAGGTTACGGGTCCTTGTCCAGACTCTGGCTTGGAGTCCAAGCCCAGGCTCCTAGTTCCAAGTTCCATGTCCTGGTTCCACTATCCTAGTCAAGTCCTAGCCCAGGCCCTGTATCCTTGTCCTGTCCAGGGCCCGTGTCATATCCAGCATCCTTTCTTCCTCACTTCCCTTGCTTTCTTGACCAACCTAGTCCTGTTTCTTGTACTTCAGTGTCTGTGCCTCGCATTTGGGTCCGCTACTGATGCCCTCCCCTTATGACAGGACGTTAAGAAGGAAATTAGGAGAGCCAGAAGGGGCCATGAGAAGACCTTGGCGGGCAGGATGAAGGAAAACCCCCAGGCATTCTACAAGTCTGTGAAGAGCAAAAGGATAAGCTGTGAAAGAATAGGACCTATTGAGTGTGACAGTGGGAAAGTGTGTATGGAACCGAAGGAAATAGCAGAGGTACTTAATGAATACTTTACTTCAGTATTCACTATGGAAAAGGATATTGGTGATTGTAGTGATGACTTGCAGAGGACTGAAAAGTCACTGAGACTGGATGAGATGTACCCCAGGCTACTGTGGGAGGCAAGAGAGGAGATTGCTGAGCCTCTGGCAATGACCTTTGCATCATCAATGAGGACGAGAGAGGTTCTGGAGGATTGGAGGGTTGCGGATGTTGTTCCCTTATTCAAGAAAGAGAGTAGAGATAACCCAGGAAATTATAGACCAGCGAGTCTTAATTCAGTGGTTGGTAAGTTGATGGAGAAGATCCTGAGAGGCAGGATTTATGAACATTTGGAGAGGTATATGATTAGGAATAGTCAGCATGGCTTTTTCAAGAGCAGGTCGTGCCTTACGAGCCTGATTGAATTTTTTGAGGATGTGACTAAACACATTGATGAAGGAAGAGCAGTAGATGTAGCGTCTATGGATTTCAGCAAGGCATTTGATAAGGTACCCCATGCAGGGATTAAGAGTAAGGAGGCATGGGATCCAAGGGACATTGCTTTGTGGATCTAGAACTGGTTTGCCCACAGAAGGCAAAGAGTAGTTGTAGATGGGTCATATTCTGCATGGAGGTTGGTGACCAGTGGTGTGCCTCATGATCTGTTCTGGGACCCTTACTCTTTGTGATTTTTATAAATGACCTAGATGAGGAAGTGGAGGGATGGGTTAGTAAGTTTGCTGATGACACAAAGGTTGGGGGTGTAGTGGATAGTGTGCAGGGCTGTCAAAGGTTACAATGGGACATTGATAGGATGGAAAACTGGGCTGAGAAGTGGCAGAGGGAGTTCAACCCAGATAATTGTGAAGTGGTTTATTTTGGTAGGTCAAATATGATGGTAAGACTCTTGGCAACGTGAAGGATCAGAGGGATTTTGGGGTCTAAGTCCATAAGATGCTCAAAGCAGCTGCACAGGTTGACTCTGTGGTTAAGAAGGCATAAGATGTATTGGCCTTCATCAATCGTGGAACTGATTTTAAGAGCTGAGAGGTAATGTTGCAGCTATGTAGGACCCTGGTCAGACCCCACTTGGAATACTGTGCTCAGTTCTGGTCGCCTCACTACAGGAAGGATGTGGAAACCATAGAAAGAGTGCACAGGAGATTTGCAAGGATGTTGCATAGATTGGGGAGCATGCCTTATGAAGACAGGTTGAATGAACTCATCCTTTTCTCTTTGGAGCAACGGAGGCTGAGAGGTGACCTGATAGAGGTGTATAAGATGATGAGAGGCATTGATCATGTGGATAGTCAGAGGCTTTTTCCCAGGGCTGAAATAGTTGCCACAAGAAGGCACAGGCTTAAGGTGCTTGGGAGCAGGTACAGAGGAGATGTCAGGGGTAAGTTTTATACGCAGAGAGTGGTGATTGCGTGGAATGGGCTGCTGGCAACGGTGGTGGAGGCAGATACGATAGGGTCTTTTAACAGACTTTTGGATAGGGAGATGGAGCTTAGAAAAATAGAGGGCTATGTGTAACCCGAGTAATTTCTAAGGTAGGAACATGTTCGGCGTGACTTTGTGGGCTGAAGGGCCTGTATTATGCTGTACATTTTCTATGTTTTCTAAGGCTTCTCTCATCTGGTATTTTCTTGGTGAATCCGGTGAACTTCAGCAACTTCAAGACACAGTGTGCTCTCTGGATGGCAGCTTTTTTCTGTCAGAACCAGAGTCTTTTTTTAAGTCACTCGCAGCATTCATTTACACACCGTATTTCGACCTCACGCTGACTTCTTACAGCATGTTATGTTTATTCTTTAACAGAGCCAAACTTTGGGTGAGTTTTCAAATCTAGAACTATTTTACTTACAGATTTACAGAATGGCTTCAGCTCCACCACATTTTACTTAGGACCTTCTGGCCCACCAAGAGTGTGTGTTTGTTCCCCAGTGTTGCTTCCGATTGCGGGCGAAGCGCCCGGACCGCACACTGGGAACTGAAGGTCCCTATTATGTACACACATAATAACACAATTACCATCACCCTGGCACTCACCACCAACATGTTGTGGATGGTACAGAACAGGAAGTCATTGGACTAGAAACATGAATTCCCTGATAGAGGTGGATAGCCCACAGTGAGTGACTCACCTTCTGACATCCTAGTGCCCTTCCATCATTTTCAAGGAATTATTCGGCAGTATTTGAGTCATGGAGTAATAGAATATTAGAGGCCCTGAGGCTCATCTAGTCCATGCTGTACTATTATTCTGCCTAGTTCCATTGCCCTGTATATACTTACCTGAATTTCTCTTTACTGTTGAATTTGAACCCGCATTCACCACTTCTGTTGGCAGCAGCTTGTTTCACACCCTCACAACCCTCTGAGTGAAGAACTTATCCTCATTTTCCTCTTAAACAGTTCACCTTTCACCCTTAACCCATGACCGCTAGTTCTAGTCCCACCCAATCTCAATGGGAAAAGCCTGCTTGCATTTACCCTTTCTATATCCCTCACACGCTCCATTCCTATAACATTCCTGATAATAATCAGGGCAAGGTGCCCACCAGGGGCAACATCTACAGAGACTGCTGGATGGCATTCCTATCAAGTCGAGTTATTGTCACGTGCACAAGTACAGTGAGGTGCGGGTGCAATGAAAAAATTGCAGAAGTATCACATGCTCGTAGGTATAGAGAATACATAGAATATGAATTATACTAAAATGATACAAGGCAGTGAGGAGAGAGAAAATAATTGTGTGTGAAAACAAGACCTTAGTGCAAATTGGAAGACACAGTCCATGGTTGTGCAAGGGGCGTTCCACAGTGTTCCATTGTTGAGATATAGTGAAGGTTGTGCAAGTCGGTTAAAAAAACTGGTCGTTGTAGCAAAGTATTTGTTCTTGAATCTGGTGGTGTGGGGCTTCTGTTCCTCCTGCCTGACAGGAGCAGTGAGAACAAGGCACAACCTAGATGGTGGGGATCTTTGATGACACATACCACTTTTCCTGAGGCTGTACCTCCTGTAGATTCTACCAGTGGTGAGAAGGATCATGACCAATATGGATTAGGTTGTGACTGCAACTGACTGTGGCCTCTCATGTTTCTGGACATTTGAATTGCTGTATTACAGTTAAACAGGATACTTTCAGCAGTCCATCTGTAGATGCTTTTTTGACAGCAAAACATCCATCAGTAATACTTGAACACCCAGTTTTGATGGTGATACTGAATGCCATTCTCTCCTGCAGTCCAGATGAACAAGGAATTGGCTGTGTTTCGTATCACTGAGCGTTAAAGAATTCTGCTTTTGCACTAATATTGTCATTTACCATCATTTCTTGTTCTCCATAAGTGGATTTTGCCACTTACCATGAGCAGGCTGATGATTTTCTTTTAAAGGGTGGGGACACGTGAATACAATTCTATGATGGATATCACTGTGGGAGTGACCTTTGAGAGTCTTGGGGTGTGCTGCAATTTTTCTGAAGTAGATCTCCTCACACCATTTCCTTCTGCATATGTTATGTTTAGACCATAAAACCATAAGAAATAGGAGCAGAAATAGGCCATTCAGCCCATCGAGTCTTTTCCGCCATTTTATGATGGCTGATCCCACATCCCACTCAACCCTGTACACCTGCCTTCTCGTCATATCCTTTGATGCCCTGACCGATCAGGAAATGTTCAAATTCCACCTTAAATATACACATGGACTTGGCCTCCACCGCAGTCTGTAGCAGAGCATTCCACAGATTTACTACTCTCTGGCTAAAAGAATTTCTCCTTATCTCTGTTCTAAAGGGCCGCCTCTCAGTTTTGAAGCTGTGCTCTAGTTCTGGATACACTCACCATAGAAAACATTCTTTCCACATCCACTAGTCCTTTTAACATTCTGTAGGATTTAATGAGGTACTCCAAATTCTTCACAATTCTAGCAAGTACAGGCCCAAAGGTGCCACACTCCTTGTATATTAACCTCTTCATTCCCGAATTATCCTCGTGAACCTCCACTAGACTCTCTCCAATGACAACACACCTTTTCTGATATATGGGGCCCAAAACTGTTGACAATACGCCAAGTGCGGCCTGACCAATGTTTTATAAAGGCTTAGCACTATCTCTTTGCTTTTATATTCTATTCCCCTTGAAATAAGTGCTGGCATTGCATTTGCCTTCTTTACTACATACTCAATCTGTAAATTAACCTTCTGGGAGTCTTGCACGAGGATTTCTAATTCCGTCTGCACCTTTGATGTTTGAACCTTCTCCCCATTTAGATAATAGTCCACACATTTGTTCCTTTTACCAAAATGCATTATCATACATTTCCCAACACTGTATTCCATCTGCCACTTTTTTGCCCATTCTTCCAATTTGTCTAAGTCCTGCTGCAATGGCATTGCTTCCTCAGCACTACCTACCTGTCCATCTATCTTCGTATCATCTGCAAACTTTGCCACAGAGCTACCAATTCTGTTATCTAAATCATTGACAAACAATGTGAAAAGTCCCAATACTGACCCATGAGGATAACCACTATACCCAGAAAAGTCCCCTTTTATTCCCACTCATTGCCTCCTGCTTGACAGCTGCTCCACTATCCATACCAATATCTTTCCTGTGACAACATTGGAATTTATCTTGTTTGAACAGCCTCACGCATGGCACCTTATCAAATGCCTTCTGGAAATCCAAGTAAATGACATCTATTGCCTCTCTTTTGTCCACCCTGCTTGTTACTTCCTCGAAAAAATCTAACAGATTTGGCAAGCAAGATTTCCCTTTACAGAAACTATGCTGATTTTGACTTGTTTTATCATTAGTCTCGAAGTACCTCAAAACATCATCCTTAATAATAGACTCCAACTCTTTCCCAACCACTGAGGTTAGGCTAGTTGGCCTATAATTTCCTTTCTTTTGTCTTCCTCTTTTCTTAAAGAGTGGAGTGACATTTGCAGTTTTCCAGTCCTATGGGACCATCCCAGAATCAAGTGATTCTTGAAAGATCATGACCAATGCATCTATTATCTCTTCAGCAACCTCTCTCAGGACTCTGAGATGTAGTCCATCTGGTCCAGTGACTTATCCACCATAAGACCTTTAAGTTTGTCTAGCACTTTTTCCTTTGTGATTGCAATGGCACTCCCTCCCGCTCTCTGACACTCATGGATCTCTGGCACATTGCTAGTGTCTTCCACACTGAAAACAGATGCAAAGTACCCATTAAGTTTGTCTGCCATTTCTTTGCCTCCCATTACTACCTCACCAGCATAATTTTCCAGTGCTCCAGTATCAACTCTCACCCCCCCCCCCACCCCTTTTACTCTTTATATAACTGAAAAAACTTTTGGTATCCTGCTTTATATTATTTGCTAGTCTGTTCTCATATTTCATCTTTTCCCTTCTTATAGCTTTTTAGTTGTCGTTTGTAGGATTTTAAATGCTTCTCAATCATCCAATTTCCCACTCTCTTTTGCTACCTTTTATGCCCTTTCCTGGACTCTTATGCAGTCCTGAACTTCCCTTGTCATCCATGGTTGTCTACACCTGCCATTTGAGAACAACTTCTTTTGTGGGATGTATCTACCCTGCACCTTGTGAACTATTCCCAGAATCTTCAGACATTCCTATCAGTATCCTCCTCCAGTCCACCTGTGTAAGCTCCTCTCTCATGCCTCTGTAACTCCCTTTATTCTATTGCGATACTGATACATATGAACTATGCTTCTCCTTCTCTAATTCAATCATATTATGATCATTGTCTCCTAAGGGTTCCTTTATATTAAGTTCGCAAATAGGAACAGGGATTAGTACATAACACCCAATCTAACATAGCCTTTCCCCAAACAGGCTCAAGCACAATCTGCTCTTAAAAAGCCATCTCATAGCATGCAATCTCATCACTACATCTTGCTTACTATTTGGAGGCCTATATATGATTCCCATAATGTTTTTTTCACCCTTCTAATTTCTTAACTCCACCCACAAATATTCAACATTCTCTGACCCTACATCACCTCTTTCTAAAGATGTAGTTCATCTCTTACCAACAGATCCATACCACCGCCTATGCCTTCCTGTTTGTCCTTGTGATGCAAAGTATATCCTTTGATGTTAAGCTCCTAAATATGGCCCTCTTACAGCCACGACTCAGTGATGTCCACAACGTCATGCCGACCAATCTCTGATTGTGTCATGAATTTGTCCACCCTATTCCAAGTGCTATGTGCATTTAAATACAGCTTCTTCATTCTTTGCCCTTTTGAATTTTGCCTCTGTGGTACAATTTAACTCCTTTCTCAGTCTGCATTTCTGCCCAGTCATTGGATTGTCCTTCCTTGCATTCATATTACACCCATCATCTACATGTTTAGTGTGTGTTTTATGGTGAAATGTAAGGGCTGTATCCATTCCTGTTCTGTCCTAAGATTTTCAAAATCTCCATTCTCGTAGTGTAGAAAAACAAGGCCAAGAATGGAGGCCGAAGGTGTCCCTTCACACCTCCTGTGTAATAGGCTACCAACCTTTGAGGGAACATCAGTCACTTTCAGTCTTTATATCTACTAAATATACTGTTGACCTTTCAGTTGGCAATAACGTCATCAGAAAAGAGGAAGTGAGGAGAAATATCAATGGATTAATACCCTTAAAGACTAAGTTACAGTTTGTGAGCAGGAAAGACAGATATGTTTATTTGGCACCTCAGAATTTCCCACAAGTGCTTCACAATTGCTGATGACTCAAAGCTTGAAATAGTAATTCCACCCTAATTATTGACAAATCTCCTTTCATCTTTGTATTGGTGAATCAGTCTGTGCTCACAGAAGATTAGGGAGCATGCTTATAGAACTGGCTCTGTCTTTTCTAGGATGTGCTCAGAATGATTAGGGCACTGGGTTAGCAACACCAATACCAGCCATCGTAGTCTCTAAACCCATGAATAATGCACCTCAGCTCTTAAAATCAATTCCACGATTGATGAAGGCCAATACACCATATGCCTTCTTAACCACAGAGTCAACCTGTGCAGCTGCTTTGAGCATCTTATGGACTGAGACCCCAAGATCCCTCTGATCCTCCACATTGCCAAGAGTCTTACCGTTAATACTATCTTCTGCCATCATCTGAGTGACATTTAACTAGAAATATTGCACTGAAATAATTATCAATTATTCAGAATTCTTTTGATGTGCCATTCTACACATTTGTATATGAATCATCAATACAAAACAATTTCAGTTATTCACAATACTATGTTAACTCTACTTGAAAAGAAATATCGCATTTGTTAATTATAAGCATGCAAACATTCCACATGAGGAGAAAGACTTACTGCTTCCCTAAGTTATATCTTAAGCATGCAATTTTTAGATGATTGGATATCATGACCAATACCAGCATTTATTAACCAACCCTTGCTACCTTGAACTTGGAAGCAAAGTTATGGGAGTATTAGCAACTAATTACTTGACAAACAAGACCATTGGTTCAGAGATGTGAATTCAAATCCCACCACAGTAGTTGGTGAATTTAAAGTGAAGCACCTAAAGAATCAGGAAATTAAAAAGAAATCAGATCAGGCATGGTGAACATGGAACATAGAACAGCACAGGAACAGGAATAGGTCCTTCAGTCCACAATGTTGTGCCGCACCCAATTAAATTAGTAATCAAATGACCAACTATACTAATCTCTTCTGCCTGCACAATGTCCATATCCTTCAAGTTCACTCACATCCATATGCCTCTAATGTTTTTGCTTCTACCACCATTGAGGGCATCCACTAATCTCTGTGTAAAAAAACTTTCCCCTCACATCTTCTTTGAACATTTATCCTCTCACCTTAAATGCATGCCCTGTGGTATTAGACATTTCAACCCTGGGAAAAAGATACCCTCTGTGTACTCTATCTATGACTCTCATTATCTTATAAACCTCTATCAGATCTCTATTTAGCCTCTGACACTCCGGAGATTGTAACACAAGCCCTCTAATCCAGGCAGTATCCTGGTAAACCTCTTCTGAACTTCCTCCAAAGTCTTGACATTCTTTCTATAATGGGGTGACTAGAATTGTAAGTAATACACAACATGCAGCCTAACTAGTGTTTTATAAAGCTGCAATATAACTTCCTGACATTGAAATCAATGTCACAGATAAAGATGGCAGGCATGTCATATGCCTTCTTAGCCACCTTATCAACTGTGTAGCCACTTTCAGGGAGCTATGAACTTTGACCCCAAGATCCCTCTGCTCATCAACACTACTAAGAGTCTTGCTCTTAACAGTGTACAGTCCCTGTGCATTTGACCGACCAAGGTGTAACACTCCAAATTTCCTGGGTTCAACCCCATCTCCAGTATTATCCCTGGTTACCTTCTTGAATACTTGAACATCGTCAGTTATTCAGAATTATTGGATAGTCATAAAATCCTATCTGCTTCACTTATTTCCTTCAAGAATGGAAATATGCCACATTACCCAAGTTGGACAATGTATATCTCAAGGCTGCTAACAACATAGTTTCTCATCTGGACACCACAGTAACTAAAGATAGTGATAACATTTCTGCGTCAATAACAATCTACACAGGCACACCTCAGGTGTTCGTGTTTAGCCCACTGCTCTGCTTTTCTACAGCCATGACTACTGTGACTAAGCACAGCTTAAATGCCATCTATAATTTTGCAGAAGACACCACTGTTGTTGGTAAAACCTCAGATGGTGGCTAGGAGGTGCACAGGAGTGAGATAGATCAGCTGGTTCAGTGGTGTTGCAACAATGTTGCATCAGAAAGACCAAGGAATTGATTGTGGGGAAGACTGGAGAACATACACCAGCCACATTAAGGAAAAGAATAAGCAGCTTTAAGCTCCTTAGTGTCAACACCTCGGAGGATCTATCTTGAACTCAACACATTGATACAGTCATGAAGAAGGCACACCAGCAGCTCTACTTTGTGAAGTTTGAAGTTTGAGGAGATTTAGTACGTCACCAAAAGCTTCTGAAAATTTCTACAGATGTACAGTGGAGAGCATTCTGACTGAGTGCATCAGAGTTTGGTACATAGTATACCATGTAAAGGATTGCAAAAAGCTTCTGAGGTTTGTAGACACAGCCAGTTCCATCACTGGCACAACCCTCCTCATCATTGAAGACATCTTCAATAAGTACTGTCTAAAGAAGGAGCTGTGCACTATTAAGGATCTGACACATCTTCCTTTCATTACTACAATGAAGGAGGTAAAAGAGCCTGAAGACACACACTCAATGATTCAGAAACAACTTCTTCCCCTCCGCTATTAAAATTTTAAATGGGCCATGAACCCATGGACGCTACATCATTATTCCACTTTTTGAATAATTTATTTAGTTTTGTAATTTATAGTCATTGTTAGGCCTTGCACTATACTGCTACTGCAAACAGCACATTTTCTGTCATATAAGACAGTGATAATAAGCCAGATATTGATTCTGATAACTCCCTCCTCAGTTCAGAGACAATTAGTGACCTGCCTGAGAAATGTCACAGTGATGGTGAAGACAAAACGAAAAGGAGAGGAGGAGGAGGGATGAGGCAGGGAAAGTAGCTGATTGGTGGATGAAAGATGATGGGCATTTGGAGGCAGGTGGAGGTAGCGGTGAAGCTTAGGGACAGCAAGTATATGGCCCCCAACTCCACCCTTCCCTCTCCTCTACTAGTCTCCAAATGTCCTTCATCCTATGCCCTTTTCAGTTCACCTATCACCTACTGCCCCATCTTACACTTTTTTTTAGGCGCATTAGACTGGCTATCCTCTGCCTCCATTCTCAGCCCACTGCATCATACATTGACCTGAAACATCAAAAGTTCCCTTCCCCCTAAAGATTCCAGACTCAAAATTGTTAATTTAATTTCCAGTAGACAGTTGTAAAGGAGAACAAAGTAACTGTCACTACAGCTCGACCACCTGATTTCCCCCGACAATTTGCCTCTGCATCTGCAGTCACTTGCGTCCCCATTAAGGAAGAGACAATTGTAGGAGATTGAAAATATGATTGTTACTCCTTCTAGCCAAGTAACTCTGGTGTGGTGATTTAATTTAAGTTTGGGAAATTATTGATACACACCTTTCCTTTGCTTCTGAACATCTTGTTTCCTATCTCAGAATCATGCATTTTAGTCTGAGGATCTGGAATTTGGGTTTTAAAGGTAGGATAAAAATCAGCTTTATTTGTCACACGTACACCGAAAAATCAAAATACACAGTGAAAAACACCATTTGCATCAAATCAAATCGGCAAGGATTGTGCTCAGCAGCCAGCAAGAGCTTCTATGCCTCACATGCCAACATAGCATGCCCACAAGTTACTAACTGTGACTGTAAGACTTTGGAATGAGTGCAGTCGTAGGAAATCCATGCAGTCATGTCGAGTATGTAAAAGGAGTTTGATGTGGGGTGGGGGTGTGATCAAACACTGATTTACAGCATGTTGCTCATTATTCAGTGATGTGGCTGAGTACATATGCTAGCACGGTACAGAACATCCGTAAACTTGACTGGTGGTTGAAGTGAGATTTAATAAGATCAGTGGTATGTTTACCTGAGTACTCCAGTTAGTTTAACTCTGTGTCTTAATGGATGCTTCTATATCCTCAACGCACATACCCTCAAATTCCCAGCAAGTTCAACAAACAGGTCATAGAAACATAGAAACATAGAAAATAGGTGCAGGAGTAGGCCATTCGGCCCTTTGAGCCTGCACTGCCATTCAGTATGACCATGACTGATCATTCAACTCAGAACCCTGTACCTGCCTTCTCTCCATACCCCCGATCCCTTTAGCCACAAGGGCCTTATATAACTCCCTCTTAAATATAGCCAGTGAACTGGCCTCAACAGTTTCCTGTGGCAGAGAATTCCACAGATTCACCACTCTCTGTGTGAAGAAGTTTTTCCTCATCTCAGTCCTAAAAGGCTTCCCCTTTATCCTCAAACTGTGACCCCTCATTCTGGACTTCCCCAACATCGGGAAAAATCTTCCTACATCTAGCCTGTCCAATCCCTTTAGAATTTTATACGCTTCAATAAGATCCCCTCTCAATCTTCTAAATTCCAGAGAGTATAAGCCTAGCCGATCCAGTCTTTCATCACATGAGAGTCCTGTCATCCCAGGAATCAATCTGGTGAACCTTCTTTATACTCCCTCTATGGCAAGAACGTCTTTCCTCAGATTAGGGGACCAAAACTGCACACAATACTCTAGGTGTGGTCTCACCAAAGCCTTGTACAACTGCAGTAGTACCTCCCTGCTCCTGTACTCGAATCCTCTCGCTATGAATGCCAGTATACCATTTGCCTTTTCCACTGCCTGCTATACCTGCATGCCCACTTTCAATGACTGGTGTACAATGACACCCAGGTCTTGTTGCACCTCCCCTTTTCCTAATCGGCCACCATTCAGATAATAATCTGTTTTCCTGTTCTTGCCACCAAAATGGATAACCTCACATTTATCCACATTAAATTGCATCTGCCATAAATTTGCCCACTCACCTAACCTATCCAAGTCACCCTGCATCCTCTTAGCATCCTCCTCACAGCTAACACTGCCGCCCAGCTTCGTGACATCCGCAAACTTGGAGATGCTGCATTTAATTCCCTGGTCTAAGTCACTAATATATATTGTAAACAACTGGGGTCCCAGCACTGAGCCTTGCGGTACCCCACTGGTCACTGCCTGCCATTCTGAAAAGGTCCCGTTTATTCATCCTGTGATGACAGACCAAATTATCAGAAGATTGATGCCGATAAGAGGACAATGGGGGGAACATTCAGAAATGTTAATGAGAGACGAGAGGGAATAACGAAAAGGAGACGCAGTTCCGAGTATTGTCAGAGACCGGTGGCTTTGAACCCTGAACTGTTTGAAGTTTGATGGACAGGCGATACCCCAGCAGGGGGATAAAAAGGGGCAGGTTCACTAAGGCAACAGACACACGACACCACGAAGTAACGAGACCCTGGAAGCGGTGTGCCCCCACAAGTTGGTGGGAATTTTGGAGGTCTGATCGCGGGACCAGCCATAGACGCACAGGGTAGAAAGGTATAGTCGGGCAGGAACCCGGTGTGTGTGTCTGCCCTTGCCTGGGTGCCGGGTTCACCGCAGAAGAACAATCGTATCTGGAACGGAGGGGTCACAGTCAGTGACCTCAGAAGACATTACAAAGGCTCGCCCGAAAGCTAACTGCAAGGAATATCGAAGGTCTGTTTGGAATCCGTTTTGAATATTCATTTATTTTCGCTCTCTCTCTTCTCCCCGTCCCAACGGCACAACAGCAATTACTGCGAACTGAACTGAACTAAATTGAACTGAACTTTGCGTCACTTGAAACTGATCATTTACCCCTAGACTGCGATAGAGCTTGATTGATCCTACTATCCTAGATCTGTGTACATGTGTGTTTATTCATTGCTAACCTGTTGCATTTATATCCTTACTATTAGAGTATTGTGTTGCTTATTTCTTTAATAAAACTTTCTTAGTTCCAGTAATCCAGACTCCAACTAAGTGGTCCATTTCTGCTGGTTTGGCAACCCAGTTACATTCAAACAATTTAAGTACAAGTTCTTAAGTTCACACCTGTGACACGGTTTACTGTTACTTATGTGCGGAACAAGAATGACAATGAAGTAGTATCATTAAAGGTTTTTACTGAGATTACGCTCTAGACAACTTAAGGTGTGGGAGCTATGAACTGGGCTCACCAAGACAAAAACATGCACACTTGAATGTCCACACTGAAGAGAGACTGCCTCCCAAAGTTAGGAGGCCCGATCGATTCACCTCACTATCAAATGGCCGCATGCTTACTGGACTCATTCTCATACAAAACATAAAACATCACAACTCAGTACAGGCCCTTTGGTCCAAAACGTTGTGTTGACCTCTTCATTTACTCTAAGATAATTCTAACTCTTCCCTTCTACATAGTCCTCTATTTTTCTCTAATCCATCTACTTATCTAAGGATTTCTTAAATGTCCTTAATGTATACGCCTCTACCACCATCACTGGCAGTGCATTCCAAGCACACACCGCTCTCTGTGTAAAGAACTTACTACCTCTCACACTCTCCGATCACCTTAAAATTATGGACAAATACCATTAAGCAAGAGATTTGTAGACCCTATGTTAGGAACCCCAGTTCTAAACCTTCCCTGGTATCTGTTGGTGGGGGGACGTGGTAGGAACTGTTGATTCTTCGGGTCAAAATTGAGCATCAGGATTGTATGTTTCTTGTTATAGTCGACCGCACAACAGATTCATTAATGTTAGAAGGGCAGAAACCCAAAGAAAGATTAATCATACCCAAGAGACACTGTTCACAGTACCGCACAGTATTGAAGGGTAAGGTAATGGAAACATGCATAATTCATAACCACCAACATTGAGTTGGGTTCACTTTAAGAGGCTGGTCTGATGTGATGATACAATAATATGAAGGTTTTTACTAGGCTTGCTTCTGTCTTTGTTGAACAATAAAGGAGTTGTTATGGTTTCCCTTGAACTAAAAATGCCTCTGCTGTTTTATTTGTAAAACCTACAGTATAACCGGTTACTTTCATGCACTGTTCTGTCATGATGACCTTACTCTCTCACCACTTTCAGAAGAATCATCAGATGAATCTGACATTAAGCTCTTGCATTTTCACCATCGCAAATCTTACAAGTGTGGTGCCGCTAATTGACACCATTGTTTAGAATTAGAACCAAAGCTCTTGTCTTTGTTCCAGTCACTCAAAATAACCTTGCACTTGAACAGTGAGGTAATTTGAACAGGCTAAGTAGGCTCCCTTAATGTTTCTTGGATAAAAATAAAGATTGAAGATTAGTTTTATTTATCACTTGTGCATCGAAACAGATCGTGAAATGTGTCATTTGCATCAAATCAAATCCATGAGGACAAAGCTGGACTCCCTGGTAAATTTAAGACATGGCTGTACCAAACTGGTTTTCTACCAAGGTTGCTCTGGCTTTTCACGGTGTACGAATTCCCCATGACCACTGTAGACGGCATTGCGAGGAACGTCAACAAGCACCTGTGGAGGTGGCTGTGGATCCCTCCAAGATTTTCTTCAGAGGGGCTCTATATAAGATCAGGCCAGCTACAGCTGCTGTTGTCACCGGCAGTAGAGGAGTTCAAGGTGGCAAAGTGTAGAGTTGTGTTAACACAGAGGGGCTCTGATAACAACCTAATAAACCAAGCAGGAGTCACAATAAGATTGGGACAAAAGTGGGCCACCATCTCAGCCATAGACCAGTCAAAGAGCTCCATGCAATTGAGAGACTTTGTTGACAACCCATGCCTGGGATGGCAAGGCCTCAACTCGGCACACTCTCAATGATGGGGGAGTGCAAGTGCAAGGGATAGGTGTGACATGGTCCAGGCAGAGGTACGGAACCATGAGGATGAAAGGTGGATATTGGAGGCAGTGGAGAGGGGGGCTGAGATAGGACCCTAACTGCAAGCTTTGTGGTCAGCGGAGTTCACTGGGCCACATACTGTCAGGATGCAAAACAGCTTTAACACCAGGACGTTTTGGGTGGTGCCATGACAAGGTCCTGCTGTTCCTTGCTGACACTCAGGAGTGAAAGAAGTGTGACAGAGACCAGCTTGCAGAGAGGCAAACAGAGCAGTCACTTTCATCAAGGAGAGGGCCACACCAGTCATATCAAAGTGGCCTAAATCCATTCTGCGGTAAACTGACAAATCATGGGAATGACGGTCGATATGGGAAGGAAGCTGCAATTCCTGGAGGTAGTGCAAACCACACTTTGAACAGACATCATACCGCGGTCCACCAAAGACAAAAAATCATCCTGGTGGAGCTCACAGTGCCATGGGAGCAAGGATGCAAGGAGGCTCACGAGAGGAAGGCCCAGAAGTAACAGTCATTAGTCCAGGAGTGCAGGGACAAAGAATGGCAGGCGTAGCTATTCCCCATGGAGATCGGCTGTAAAGGGTTCCCAGCAAGGTCAGCATGGAAGTTTCTGTCTGCACTGGGTCTTGATGAACAGAGCAAGAACCAAACAGCTTGCAGAATAGGGGAAGAAGCAGAAAGGGCCTCTTGCTGGATACGGAGCAGGTGGGGGGATTTGAGCTGGAAGTCAGGAGCAGATGGGCAGTGACTTGGCCGGCACTGCAGACCCACCAACTAGAGAGTGTAGTGGTTAAGGGTCGAAAAGATCTATGAAGGTGGGCACCTCCTGCCTCTGTTCCTGGCCAAAGGCTATGGTTACCTCATCAGGTAACTGGTGCACTGGACTTTGTCATTACACTTTCAGCACCAATGTAGCACAAGGCTCATCCATCGTCATCAATGAAGACCTCAACACCATAGAAACCATAGAAACTACAGCACAGAAACAGGCCTTTTGGCCCTTCTTGGCTGTGCCGAACCATTTTCTGCCAAGTCCCACTGACCTGCACACGGACCATATCCCTCCAAACACCTCCCATCCATGTATCTGTCCAATTTATTCTTAAATGTTAAAAAAGAACCCGCATTTACCACCTCATCTGGCAGCTCATTCCATACTCCCACTACTCTCTGTGTGAAGAAGCCCCCACTAATGTTCCCTTTAAACTTTTCCCCCCTCACCCTTAACCCATGTCCTCTGGTTTTTTTCTCCCCTTGCCTCAGTGGAAAAAGCCTGCTTGCACTCACTCTATCAATACCCATCATAATTTTATATACCTCTATCAAATCACCCCTCATTCTTCTACGCTCCAGGGAATAAAGTCCTAATCTATTCAACCTTTCTCTGTAACTGAGTTTCTCAAGTTCCGGCAACATCCTTGTAAACCTTCTCTGCACTCTTTCAACCTTATTTATATCCTTCCTGTAATTTAGTGACCAAAACTGAACACAATACTCCAGATTCAGCCTCACCAATGCCTTATACAACCTCATCATAACATTCCAGCTCTTATACTCAATACTTTGATTAATAAAGGCCAATGTACCAAAAGCTCTCTTTATGAGCCTATCTACTTGTGACGCCACTTTTAGGGAATTTTGTATCTGTATTCCCAGATCCCTCTGTTCTACTGCACTCCTCAGTGCCTTACCATTAACCCTGTATGTTCTACGTTGGTTTGTCCTTCCAACGTGCAATACCTCACACTTGTCTGTATTAAGCTCCATTTGCCATTTTTCAGCCCATTTTTCCAGCTGGTCCAAGTCCCTCTGCAGGCTCTGAAAACCTTCCTCACTGTCTACTACACCTCCAATCTTTGTATCATCAGCAAATTTGCTGATCCAATTTACCACATTATCATCCAGATCATTGATATAGATGACAAATAACAATGGACCCAGCACTGATCCCTGTGGCACACCACTAGTCACAGGCCTCCACTCAGAGAAGCAATTCTCTACCACCACTCTTTGGCTTCTTCCATTGAGCCAATGTCTAATCCAATTTACCATCTCTCCATGTATACCTAGCGACTGAATTTTCCTAACTAACCTCCCATGTGGGACCTTGTCAAAGGCCTTACTGAAATCCATGTAGACAATATCCACTGCCTTCCCTTCATCCACTTTCCTGGTAATCTCCTCAAAAAACTCCAATAGATTGGTCAAACATGACCTACCATGCACAAAGCCATTTTGACTCTCCCTAATAAGCCCCTGTCTATCCAAATGCTTGTATATTCTGTCTCTTAGTACTCCCTCCAATAACTTACCTACTACCGACGTTAAACTCACCGGCCTATAATTTCCTGGATTAAGACTCTTTACGAGGTCGAGTTGCGAGCTCGACACTCAACCCGGCACGGATGGAAAGCGTGCCCAGGAGTGACTCAACTAGATTCGAACTCGGGAACCTTTGCTTCCGGAGTCTGGCACTGATGTCACTGCACCACCAGCCAGCGTATGATGGTGTTGAGACTAGCGCTTGATTTGGATTTAAGTGAGGGAGAGTTGCGCAGCGTCAGTTTCACCCTCTCTTCCCAATTCCTATCTGGATCCGGTGGCAAGACAAGAGTAGAGATGGAGATGGGACTAGACGCAGTGGATGACTAGAACATCTTCTGCGTCTTGTCCTGCTCTATATGTTCCACGACGCTTGCAGAGATTCACTTCTTGACCGTTGGACCCTCCATTGCTCTCGTCCGCTCAATCTGCTGGAGTCTATCTTCACATGCTGGGATAGGCAACTCCCTATCTCACCAAGGGTTTGAGACAGACGGCTACCCTCACCTGGTTTAGCCGGCTTGTGGAAACCATTGCCTGGGGTGTGGCCGCTGTCACATGCAAACAGCTACAGGGAGCCACAGTTAAGAGCTGAGTTCCAGGTGGGGACCAAAGGTTGACAAACCACCCTGAGAAGGACGCGACATGTTCCCCCACCAGAGGTGCTACCCTTCCCTGACGCCCCATACACCCCAACCAATGTTGCATACCCACAACCCTCTCACCCTAACTGTATATTTGTTTAGACTGTGGGAGGAAGCTGTAGCACCTGGACAAAACCCATGTGGTCATGGGGAGAATGTACAAACTCTTTACAGACAGCAGTGGGAATTGAACACCAATTGGTGATTGCTGGTGCTGTACAGAAATGTGCTAACTGCTACTCTACCATCGCACCTGGTAACCTGAAGGTTTGGATACTTGTTTCAATTATATCTTGTCCATTTCTGCAAAATTGCTCTGCATTCCCATGTTAAGAATAAAGTTACCTTCTTACACTTTGTAATGCAACTGGGTCCCATTTTTCTCATAGAGCACTTGTCTTGATGAGGATGATGAGTGGAGTGTCAGTTTTTATCCCTGTGAGAGCATCATTGAAATCATATCACTTAAATGACTTCCAGTCACAATGGACAAATTACCTGTCACATTTCCGACATAAAGACAGTGAACAATTTTCAAAAGTACCTACAGTAATTCAGTAGCAGCAAAACAATTTGGGGTAACAATCTTGAGAAATGAAAGTTGTGAGAATTACTCTTCTCACTTTCATAATTCACTGATATAAGGGTTTGCAAAAAGGAAGTTCATTCGACTATTTTAGTGATGTGACAACGTTGCTGTGATGGCATTCACATCAGCTCATGTTATGTCTAATGTGAGTGAAGGAATCAATAATTCTGTCTGCAAGCTTGAGTTAAAATTATCTCCCTCCGAATTCAAATATATGAAGTAAAAGCCTAAGGTATCTAGTAGCTTTGTGAGCTGCCCACAAAACTTCACCTCATATCACCCGTGCCATCTTGGCCAAACTTTGCCTAACTTCTGTAGATGCACACTAGAGATTACCATGACTGGTTGTATCATGGCTTGGTATGGAAACACCAATGTCAAGGAATGGAAAGATCCATTGACAGTGGAGGCACCTGGTCCATCATGGGCAAAGTTCTCCCCACCATTGAGCACATTTCCAAGGGGCGCTGCCCCAGGAAAGCAGCGTCCATCATCATTATCAAGGTCATGCTCTCTTCTCACTTCTGTTATTGGGCAGGATGTACAGAAGCCCTAGGTCCTACTCCAACAGGTTCAAGAACAGTTGTTACCTTACAACCATCAAGCCCCTGAACCATTGTGCTAAACCTCACTCACCTGAATCTGAACTGATTCCACAACCTACAAACTCATTTTGAGGACTCCACAAGTTCATGTTCACAATATTATTTTTTAAAATTTTAATTTGCACAATTTTTCTTCTTTTGCACATTAGTTGCTTGTCAGTCTTTGGTTATGTATCGCCTTTCATAGGCTCTGATCTATTTCTTTATATTCCTGTAAGTGAATCTCAAGTTAGTATATGGTGACATATGCATACTTTATTAATAAATTTACTTTGACTTTTGAAGATATAACAAGAGAGTCTATATTGCATCGCAACGTTTGTGTCATTATTGAAGAAGGTCATGGCCAATCTAACCTTGGCCTCTGTTCTAAGTTCCTGCCTTTTCCCTAAAACCCCTGACTCCACAGTAAGATCAACAACCTACTGTCCTTGTATGTATTCAATGACCTTAACTTCTGTGGCCTTTTAAAGTGGAGAACTCTGCTCCATTGAGAGAACAAATTCACAATCAGGTTTATCATAATAACATTCGTTGTTTTGTGGGATCAATAGAGTACAAGGCATGACTACAATAAGCAATGCATAAATACTGTAAAAGAGGAAGAATAAGATTGTGTTCATTGGTCCATGGACTGTTCAGAAATCTGATGGCAGATGCGAAGAATCTGGTCCTAAAACACTGAGTTCTTGCTGATTTCTGTCTTAAATAGAATTTCATTTTGTTGAGTCCCGCTTTCTATCAGAACCAATGAGGCACTTCTACCTAAACATCAAGGAGTGCATAAAGATTTTGTGGAGACAAATACTGTACATCTGTTGCAGGGCATTCAGATATACAAACTTTCCTCAATTTATAAATATTCATTGTATACATTTTCATTATAACGCCATTGTTTCTTTCTGATCTGCAGCTTTGATTTACCACAGCACTTTTCACTATCCACTCTATATCATTCTCCTTGCATTGGAACATGTAGAGAAAAATAACCTGATAATGTAGCCTTCTTGATTCACAAAATACCATTTAACAAAATGTCTCTTTGGATACTTCCCTTTTGTCTATGGAGAAATGACTGTACATGCACATCCTTAATGTACCTAATGATTATTGGGGTGTGAGGGTAAGTGACCTCGCTGCCACTCCACTGCATACCTATTTAGTTAAACATGGCATAAATATCCAGTATCGGTACTTAGTAATGGTGCTTAATAAGCCTGATAATATTTCTACATTCATAAAAACAATGGAAGAAAGCCTAATTCTGAGTGCAGTACTTTCCAGGAGTCTGGGGTGGGTGTGGTCTTTGATTATACTGGCTGCTTTACTGAGGCAGTGCGAAGTATAGACAAAGCTCTACAGAGTCAAGATGAACTCTTAACCTCACAATCTACTTCACACTTTATTGTTTACCTGCACTGCACTTTTTCCAGCAGCTTTTACTTCTTATTTGCATTATTATTATTTTAACTTATTCTAGCTCAATTTTATCTCTTGGCTGAGAGATATGTATTATTGAGGAATGAGAATGTGAGTTGGGTTGAGATTTTGTCAACATAATTTGACGTAAGGCTGAGATCATCTACCAATTGCATTCACAGTAGTTTACAAGAACATAAGAAATAGAAAAAAAACATTCAGTCTCTCCCACCTGCTCTGTCTTTTAATAAGTTTGTGGCCCGGAGGCAGCCTTTCCAGTGGTTGGAGGCCTGCCTGCTTGTGTGGCTGGGTGGGAAGGAGGGATGGGAAGGGGCTTGTCTTGCCTTTGTTGTTTTGCTGTTGTTGTTGCTGTTACTGCTTGTGTTGTTCTGTGGAATATTGCCGGCATGCTATGTTGCCACCGGAATACATGATGACACTTTTGGACACAGTTTACATGTGATAAAACAGAATGTGAATCTGATCCACTCTTTTACCTCAGCACCATTTTGCTGCAAAAACAGGAAGGCAGATTATTATCTGAATGGTGCCAAGTTAGGAAAAGGGGAAGTACAACGAGATCTAGGTGTCCTTGTTCATCAGTCACTGAAAGTAAGCATGCAGCTACAGCAGGCAGTGAAGAAAGCTAATGGCATGTTGGCCTTCATAACAAGGGGAGTTGAGTATGGGAGCAAAGAGGTCCTTCTGCAGTTGTACAGGGTCCTGGTGAGACCACACCTGGAGTATTGTGTACAGTTTTGGTCTCCAAGTTTGAGGAAGGACATTCTAGCTATTGAGGGAGTGCAGCGTAGGTTCACGAGATTAATTCCCGGGATGGCGGGACTGTCATATGTTGAAAGTTCGGAGCGACTGGGCTTGTATACACTGGAATTTAGAAGGGTGAGAGGGGATCTGATTGAAGCATGTAAGATTATTAAGGGATTGGACACACTAGAGGCAGGAAACATGTTCCCGATGTTGGGGGAGTCCAGAACCAGAGGCCACAGTTTAAGAATAAGGGGTAGACCATTTAGAACGGAATTGAGGAAAAACTTTTTCACACAGAAGGTTGTAGTTCTGTGGAATGCTCTGCCTCAGGAGGCTGTGGAGGCCAATTCTCTGGATTCTTTCAAGAAAGAGTTAGATAGAGCTCTTAAAGATAGCGGAGTCAAGGGATATGGGGAGAAGGCAGGAAAAGGGTACTGATTGTGGATGATCAGCCATGATTACAGTGAATGGCGGTGCTGGCTCGAAGGGCTGAATGGCCTAATTCTGCACCTATTGTCTATTGTCTATTGTTTATTGCACTTATTCCATGTTACTTCATTCCCAGAACATCCTGAAATTGATCAGTCGAGAGTCCACTCAGCAACAAAACCTCATCGGCTCTCTCAGACAGATGCATAGAACCCCATAGTGTTATCAGTGCTCTGGTCAAAGATTGTCCCATTGTTAATATCACAAAGAGTCAAATTTAATTTGCCATTTGTACACTTTGTGCAATGTGGTTGTACTTATTACATTACAACAAAGAGTACACATATTGACCATGAGGGAGTTGAAAGCGGCGAGGAATGTCTCCAGAAATGTCATTAGTTGGTTCACATAAGAACCAGAGCAGTGGGTCTGCATCTCAATTCAGAGAATTAGCACAAAAGCTAGCAGTTGGGTATGGCAATTGTGCTGCACATAACCGTAAGAAACTGCAGAGAGTTGTGGACAGAACTCAGTGCATCACTGAAACCAGCGTACCCTCTATAGACTCTCTCTATACTTCCCACTGCCTCAGTAAAGCAGCCAGCATAATCAAAGACTCCACCCATCCCAGACATTCTCTCTTTCCCTTCTCCTATCTGGCAGAAGATACATCCGCCTGAAAGTATGTACCATCATGCTTAAGGACAACTTCTATTTCTTTATCAGACTCTTGTATGATAAGATGGAATCTTGACCTCACAATCTACTTCATTATGATTTTGCACTTTATTGTTTACCTGCACCGCACTTTTTCGGCAGCTTTTACACTTTATTTGCATTATTATTGTTTTAACTTATTCTAGCTCAATGCAATGACTAGTCACATGTACGGGGTCTTTCTTTTGTTACATTTAAAATGGCGATTTTGTTATGTTAATCTGTGGAATGCGGCTTTGTTGTGTTTTAACGCTGCAGAGAGTTTGCGCTAGCAGCTTATTGTGGTTTAGAGGGTGATAAGAGGGTGCTATTAGCCAATGGGTGGTTATGTATCGTTTTGTTTTCGGATGCCATGCTGTATGATATGACTGTGGACTGAGTTTTGGCGGGGAGTCGGAAGGAGAGACGAGGAGGACGGCGGACATGCGGAGAGGCTCCGGTCGATCACTTCGGGTGGTCCCGAGCCATGGGTCGACGGAATTCGGGTGGTCGTCTGACGTCGAATTTGAGCTCCAACGGTAGCGCGCGAAGAACTTGGACTTTGATAAGTGTTGGCGCCTTTTTTTTCCCATTACTTTCCTCTCTGTATCAAATGTATATTAATGCCCTAGAATTAGTAATATCTATAAAGTGTATGTGTTAAAATGTGTGCTGGCTGATGATTGATGTTTGTGATTGATTCGGGCGACAATTGACCCTGAAGGGACTGTTGAAGCAGGTGCTGGGCGGGATTTCCCCTAGACATTCACGAGCCAATATAACGGAACGTTACACACATATGACAGTAATCATCATCAGTCAAGGACACCCATCATTCAGGGTATGCTCTCTTTGTGCTAAAGCCATCAGGAAGGAGGTAAAGTGGCCTCAAGACCCACACCACTAGGTTCAGGAACAGTTATTACGCTTCAGCCATCAGCTCCTGAACCAGCGTGGATAACTTCACTAACCTCAGCACTGAACTGATTCCACAACCGATGGACTCATTTTCAAGGACTCTACAACTCATGTTCTCTCTCTATATATATTTATTGATTGATTGGATGAATAAAGTGACATAATAAAGAGGCATGAAACAGTGCACCCTGATGCCCCCTATCATTTTGGGAAATTTTAACCTGGCCAGCTTGAAAAAGTCTCTAAATAATTATTACCAACATATCACTTGTGGAACCCGAGGAGCCAACACACTGGACCACTGTTACACCACCATCAAGAGCACTTACTGTGCTATCCCACACCCACACTTTGGAAAGTCTAATCATCTGCTGTACTTCTACTCCCTGAGTATAGGTAGAGACTGAAGACAGCAGCACCAGTAATGAGGACCAAGACGATATGGACAAGGGAAGCGCATGAGTGCTCTGAGTCGGTGGACAGGTTTGTATTCAGGGATTCATTTTCAAGTCTGAATGAATAGGCCATGGCTAGCACTGACTTCATTAAAACCCGTGTGGATGTGTGAATTCCTATGATAACATATCTAACATATCCGAATCAAAAGCCATGGATGAACCATAGCCTGCTGAGGGCTAGATCTGTGATACTCAAGACTGGTGACCCAGAACTATATAAGAAGATCAGGCACGACTTATGGACAGCTATCTCAAGAGCAACGGAACAACTCTGAATGACTTTGGAGATAGAATTGAATGCATGTCATCTCGGGCAGGATTTGTGAGACATTACTTCCTATAAAGCGAAGACTAACACCATGAATGGATGCTTCAAACTCAGATGAGCTTGACACCTTTTGTACTCATTTTGAAAAGGAGAATAAAGCTACATCTTTGACAATCCCTGCAGCACACAGTGATCTTGTGATCTCTGTCTAAGAGGCCGACAGAACCTGCGCAAGGTGACAGGCTCCGATGCAGTAGATCGTATGACACTGAAAACCTGTGCCAAACAACTGGCGGGTATGTTTAAAGAGATTTTCAATCTCTCATTGCTACAGTCAGAAGTTCCCACCTCCTTCAAAAGGTCAATAATCATACCAGAGCCCAAGGAGATCAGGGTGAGATGTCTTAACGACTATCACCCAGTAGCACTCATGTCCACAATAATGAAGTGCTTCGATAGGTTGGTTATCGCTAGAATTAACTCCTGTCTCAACAAAGACCTGGGTCCACTACAATTTACGTCTGGCTGCAATAGATCTACAGTGGATGCGATTTCATTGGCTCTTCATGCAGCCTTGGATCTCCCGGACAACGTACTTAAGTACATCAGGCTGTTGTTCATTAACTACAGCTTAGTATTTAACACAATCATTCCTCCAATTCTGATCAGAAAGCTCCAAAACCTGGGCCTCTGAACCTCCCTCTGCAACCGGTGGATCCTCAACTTCCTCACTGAAAGACCACAGTCTGTGTGGATCAGAAGTAATATCTCCACCTTGTTGACAATCAACACGGGTGCACCTCAAGGATGCATACTTAGCCCACTGCTCTACTGCCACTACATACATGACTGCGTGGCTAGGCACAGCTTTAATGCCATCTATAAATTTGCCGACGACACAAATATTGTTGGCAGAACAGAAATACACACCAAATGCTGGAGGAAGAGCAGGTTAAGCAGCATTAATGGAAAAGAGTAAACAGTCGATGTTTCGGGCCGAGACCCTTCATCAGGACTGGCAAGGAAGAGGTAGGAGTCAGAATAAAAAGTGTGGGGAGCAGAGAAAGTAGTACAAGTTGGCAGGTGATAGGTGAAACCGGGAGAGAGGGAGGGAAGAAGTAAAGAGGTAGGAATATGATTGGAGATGGAGATAAAGGGCTAGGGAAGGGGAATCTAATAGGAGAGAACAGAAGACCATGGAAGAAAGGGAAGGGGGATGAGCACTAGATGGAGTTGATGAGCAGGTAAGAAGAGAGGATGTGAGAGGAAAACAAGAATAGGGAATGGTGAAGGAGAAGAGAGTTCCAATTACAGGAAGTTCGAGAAATCGATGTTCATGCCATTGGATTGGAGGCTACTGAGTCAGAATATAAAGTGATGCTCCTCCAACCTGAGTGTGGCCTTATCCTGGCAGTGGAGGAGGCCATGGACTGACATGCTGGAATGGGACTGGGAAGTAGAATTGAAATGGGGGCCACTGGCAAATCCTGCTTTTGTGGCAGACTGAGTGAAGGTGCATGACAAAGCACTCTCCCAATCTATGTCGGTTCTTACTGAGATACAGCAGGCCACATCAGGAGCACTGAATACAGTAGAAGACCCCTACAGACCTGCAGGTGAAGTGTTGCCTCACCTGGAAGAAACGTTTAGAGCCTAGAATTTCAGATGGTGACAAGAAGGCGTGCAGGTGTGAGACATATCATCTAGTTGAGTGGTGACGCAGCAACAAAGTTGCACTCATCATCAGTAAGAATAATGAACTGATTGCGGAATTCAGAAAGGGTAAGACGATGGAGCACATACCAGTCCTCATAGAGGGATCAGAATTGGAAAGTGTGAGCAATTTCAAGTTCCTAGGTGTCATCATTTCTGAGGATCTATCCTGGGCCCAATATATTGATGCAGGTACAAAGGCACAACAGTGGCTATATTTCATTAGGAGTCTGAAGAGATTTGGTATGTCACCAAAGTCACTTGCAAATTCCCACAAATAATGTACTATGGAGAGTATTCAAACTGGCTGCATTGTTGTCTGGTATGGGGGTGGGGGTGGGGGCAGTGAGGCATTGCACAGGATTGAAATAACCTGAAGAAAATTGTGAACTCAATCATCTCCATCATGGGCACCACCCTCCATAGCATCCAAGCCATCTTCAAGGACCGTTTCCTCAGAAAGGTGGCACCCAACATTAAGGACCCCCATCACACAGGACATGCCCTCTTCTCATTGATACCATCAGGAGCCTGAAGACACACACTCAATGATCCAGGAACAGCTTCTTCCTCTCTGCCATCAGATTTCTGAATGGACATTTATCCCATGAACACTGCATATATATAATGTATGCTGCGGCAAAAACAAGAAATTTCATAACACATGCCAATGACAGTAAACCTGATTCTGATTATTTATTTATGCCTTTTCTGTATTTCTACACAGATTATCTTCTTTGTGCATTGTTTGTCTGTCTTGTCTTTGTGTGCAGTTTTTCATTGATTCTATTTTGGCTCTTTGTACATGCTATTAATGCCTGCAAGAAAATGAATCTCAGTGTAGTATTTGGTTACATAAATGTATTTTGCTAACGTATTTACTTTGAACTTTGAACTTTGTATGTAAGACAAGCTTTTCACTGTATCTTGGTATATGTGACAATAATAAACCATTATCAATACTGAGGGAGAATGGGTGGCCTGGTACCTTGCAGGTTCGGTGACACAGTTCAATTCTGGCCTCCAGTGCTGCTTGTGTGGAGTTTTCATATCCTCCCTGTGACAATGTGATTTTCCTCCCAGTGCTCTGGTATCCTTCCGTACTCCAAAGACCTACAGGTGGGTAGGGTAATTGGCTACTGAACACTGGCCCTAGTGGAATATGGGAAGGGGATGGATTTATCAGGAACATGGGGAAAACGTAAAAAATAGGTGATTGATGCTTGGTATGGACTCAGTGGGCTAAAGGACTTGTTTCCATGCTGGCCATCCGCATAACTATTAAGCTGTTATATACCTATTGTCAGAGGTACAACAATCAGGTATTAAACTTGTGATGGATCTGAATGACCTTGTGGCAGTACTACAGCACAGGGAAACATCTTGCATGTAAACTAAAGGATGGATTCTCTGGGTGGACATCGCATTGAGCGATAAATTAACTGCCAACTTTTCTGTAGCAAAATTGTGATTATTGTTCAAAGATAGCATCAAGATGAATACAAAAGAGTTTGCAAATGCGCAGCTGAAGGACCTCAGCAGGTTGGGCAGCTTCGGTGTAGGGAATTGGACAGTCTACATTTCAGGTCGCACCCCTTTCTGAAGTGTTGACCTTGAAATGCTGCTTGATATGCTGAGTTCAACCAGCCTCTTGCTTGTTGCTCAATTTCCCAGCATTTGCAGTCTCTTGTATCTCCAGGCTGCTTAACTTGATTGTCAAATGGACAAGGTGCGTTAGAAAGTTTCTTTTCTGTTGTGGATGGTTAGCAACTAATCTTTTAAGGAGAGCAGATGCAAGTTCAATTAAAATTAAACAGTTGCAAGTTGACTTGCTGTGTTCTGAAAACCACTATATTTGAGTTTGTTGTGCAGAAGATATCCATCAACTTATTGTTAATGGTCTTCCTGTAAAAATACTCTGCAGATGATGAAAGTGTGCAACAGCATCAGAAATTTCAGGAATTACTCATCAGGCCAGGCAGAACCTGTAAAGAGAGAAACTTAGTTAACATTTCAGGTTGAGGAATTTTTGTCGGTACTAGCAAAAGTGAAAGATGTGAGTTTTAAAATGCAGAGAACCATTGGGATGTGGGGAATTCAAAGAGAAGGCCTGAGTTGCTTAAAAAGCAAGAGGGATACCATTACAATGGTGAAAGGTGGTAAGTTATGGAAGCAGCAGATGAAAGTATAAACGGAAGAAACATGATCAAGGATTAGATATTGAGATGCTTTCATTGGTGTGTGACTCCTGAACA
This sequence comes from Mobula birostris, assembly GCF_030028105.1. NCBI lineage: Eukaryota > Metazoa > Chordata > Chondrichthyes > Myliobatiformes > Myliobatidae > Mobula > Mobula birostris. The sequence continues at coordinate 25,390,410 of NC_092387.1, read as the reverse complement.
AGAGGACACATTCATAAGAAGCCAATAATTTAAAACTAAGGTACAGAAAACAGTTTTTCCACAGGCGAATCTCTAGAGTTCTCTAACCCAGAGGGTTATGGAGGCTAGAACCTTAGGTGTATTTAAGTTGGAAGTAGATACATTTTTGAAAGTCTAGAGAAGTTGAGGACAGCATTAAACAGCCATCGAGGATCAAGGATCAATTTTATTCACCACATACATTTACAGATGCTAGGAATTTGCTGTGATGTGTTGGTGCGACGCGCAACAAAAAAAAGTTCAACAATTTTCAGAATTAAGAATTATATAAAAAACTTTCAGGTTAAAGTACAGGTATGGAATAAAATGTGCATAAATATATAAAAAAATACCAGCATGCATTTACAATGTAAACAGCCTTAAAAAAATAGAGGACTATGGGTAGCCCTAGGTAATTTCAACAGTAAGCACATGTTCGGTACAGCATTGTGGGCTGAAGGGCTTGTATTGTGCTGCAGGTTTTCTATGTTTCTATATAAACAGCATTATAAAAATGTAAAGTATTTAGATGCAGTGCAACGATCAAGGTAATAGATAGAGGGGAGTAGGGTGGCTAATGTGAATGGTTGATCAGATTAACAGCCAGGGGGAAGACATTTTTAAGATGGTGTGACAATATTGTCCTAATAGCCCTTTTGTAAAATAACCATGATCATACACTGAATAGTGGAAAAGTTTTGAGGGGCCTGATTGTCTATTCATGTCCACATTATGTATTAAACTCAATGTTGAATCTGGTTGTAGGATATCTCGTCGAATTGAAGATAAGTTCAAAGCTGAGGAACGGAAGGAAAGACAACAATAAACAGGATGAATTGAGCCATGATTTTTCAAGGCTGGATTTCAATGAGAGGTTCAGGCAATTGTTAAGGTGACCTTATTGTCCTTCGCTCTCTACTTAGCCCTTTAAATCAGCCATTAACACAACAACGTCAGAAAACAGAAGTTACTTCGACAGATTCAATTAATAGGTTGGTCATAAAAAAGATGAATGTGCAGTGGTGTGTTATTTTACTTCAGTCATGTACATTGTTATGCCTTCAGGATTATCCCAGAGTGGTGCTTGGCTGTCAACTTCCGAAAAACGTTGGTTACATGTTCAAAATGCCAGTGACTTTGAAATCACTGCACTCTGAAAGCTAAGGGCAAAAACAAGACAAACAAATGGCTGAAGTGTGATTCCGTAGACCACAGAATCATAAAAAGTTACAGCACAGGAAGAAGCCATTCAGCCACTCAAGTCCATACTAGCCAAAGCAGGGCAGTTTAGGCTAATCCCACTTTGCAGCTCACTTCAACTGATCATTAGAATAGCAGAACAGTACAGCACAGTAAAGGTGCTTCAGCCCATGATATCATGACAACCCTTTAGTCTACTCTAAGATCAATCAAACTCTTCTCCCCCATATAGCCTTACACTTTTCTCTCATCCTTGTGCCTATTCAAGAGTCTCTGAAGTGTTCCTGAAGTATCTCCCTCAATTTTAAATGTTATAATGTTTCCTGCTCCTACTGCTCCTACCAGACAATAAGCTTCAGATGATCAATAAAAGTTAAATGAAACTTTTCCTTTCAATCCCCTCTAATCCCTTTAAACAACTTATTGGCCTTTCTGATATGCAGAGGTTGGTAGATTCTTAATCAGTCAAGCATGAAGGGATATGGGGTGAAGGCAGGAGATTGGATCTGAGAGGGAAATGGATTAGCCATGAAGAAATGGTGGAGCAGACTCAATGAGCCAAATGGCCCAATTCTGCTCCTATATCTTATGGTCTTATGATTAGAAAAAATATTTTTTTGCTTATTTTCAGAATTCATTGCAACTCAAATAAATAGCCCCTCACTTTCTTTTCTTCTCATAACTGAAGTGCTCAAACATTGTGTTTGCTTACAACATTCAGCCCACAAGGTTCAGGATGACTCTCAGATTCCAATTCCTGCACTTAGTGCTTAGAGAAGTTGCATGTACTGAAGTATAGCGAAGGGCTTTGTTTTGCATGCTATCCACGCAGATCATTTCATCGCATCGGTGCTTTGAGGGAGTACAAAGGAAAAGCAACAACAAAATGAAAATCAAGGGTTGATGCATGAGATGATGGGACTTTCGAGAGACTTTGAGACTTTTTTTTACCGTGCCCATGGTCTGTTCTTTATCAAATTATGGTATTTCTTTGCACTGTTGTAACTATATGTTATAATTATGTATTTTTTGTCAGATTTTTTAGTCTTGGTTTGTCTTGTGTCATTGTATCATTTCTTAAAGCATGCATTACTATATGACAATAAAAGAGGACTGCATGTCCTCATAATCTAAAAAACAGAGAAAGTGCAGTACAGGCAGACAGTAAGGAGCAAAACGATAATGAAGTAGATTGTGAGACTAAGAATCCATCTTATTATTCAAGGTTACCACTCAATATTCTTCAAACAGTGCTGTTGAGCCTGGTGGTTGTGCTTTCAGGCTTTTGTATGTTTCTGCCCAATGGATAGGTAAGAAGAGATGAGGCTAGGTGTGGGTGGGGTCTATGATTTTGTTAGCTAGTTCCTTGGAACCTATTTATGCCCTCTGTTTTCCCCTGCATCTCTCACACATCTGTCTACTCCTGGAGAAATTTACAGTGACCATTTAACCCACCAATCAGCACATCTGTGGGGCTTGAGAGGAAGCTAGAGCATCTGGGAGAAGCCCACGTAATCAGATTTCACACAGACAACATGTAAGCAGTGACTAATTAGCATTGGATAATGTTCCAGTATGGTTGCCTTCGCTCCCCTGTTCCACAGATACAAGGACTGCAGATGCCAGAACCTAGGATCTTGTGTGTTGCTCCCCTGTTCTAAAAGCTGATGGTGAGCTACCTTCTCTAAATGGCTTTGATTTCTGGTGAAGGTACTCCCACAGTATTTCACTCACTCTCCGCGATGGTCACTCTTCCCTGCATAGCACTGAGGCTATAAAGACTGCGTGCGCCATGCCTGCTAATACATGAATTGATAAGTGAGGGTTTGGGCCTACTCCAGGCTGCTTTGGGGTTCAGATCAGAGGACTCAATTTGGTTTGGATCGTTGCTGCACGATTTTTGTTTTCTCCCTTTCTCTTGTGCATCAGGTATTAGTCATTTTTTTTATTGGGTTCCATCAGGTTTCTTGCTTTGTGGCTACACGTAAGCAAACAAATCTCAAGGTTGTATCATTCATACATTCTTTGATAATAAATGTACTTTGAATCTTGAATATTTCAGGGGAGGGTGACTCAGGAAGTAGATGCAGTGATGGTGAAAAACAGGCAATATATTTTCAGATCAGGGAGTTGTGAGTTTTGGCTATGTATCTACAATTACCCGAAAAAAACATGAGGCTTCTGAACTGGCGTGGATACCCCAATGACCACTACTCTGATCTGATTCTACGAACTACAAGTTCACTTTCAAGGTCTCTTCACAATGCACATTATCAGTATTATTTTTATTTTCAGTTTGTCTTCTTTTGTACATTGGTTATTTTTCTTTGTTTATGTACTCTACAGTTTTTCATAAAATTCTATTGTATTTATTTTTTACTGTAATTTCCTGCAAGAAAGTGAATCTCACTGGAGTTTAGGATATAGAGGGGGAATCTCAATGAACTCTATTGAATATTGAAAGCCTAGATAGAGAGGATATTTTCTGTGGTGGAGGAGTCCAGGACCGAGAGCATAGCCTCAGTATGTCCCTTTAGAACAGGGATGAGGAGGAGTTTCTTTAGACAGTGAGTGGTGAATCTGTGGAAAACATTGCCACAGATAGCGGTGGAGGCAGCATTACTGGGTATCTTTAAAGTGGAGGTTGGTAAGTTCTTGATTCTTAAGGGTGTTTAATGTTACATAGAGAAGGCAGGAGAATGGCGTAGGGAGGGATAATAGTCAGGCCTGATGGAATGGCAGGGCAGGCTCAGGGCCAAATGGCCCAATTCTGTTCCTAAGTCTTATGGTCTTATGGTCAAAGTAGTACATAGTGATGTATGTAATTTGAAAATGAATTTACTTCGAACTTACAACTTTGTTCAATCACCAGTGATTATCCCAACTCCACCCTTTAGATGGAAGATCATTATTTGTTGAAGGAGATGGCAAATAGAAGACAACACCTCTTCTTTCCTCTATAGCATCTTAGAGCTAGTGTCACACGGCCAGAGTGCAGGCTCTTTGGCCCATTGATCCTGCTCCAAACATCAAGCTTCCACTTGCACAAATTCAATGTTAATCTTACATTATTATCTCTACATTCCTATCCTCTCCCCCTAGATTCTACCACTCCACTACATACTAGGCAAAATTTACAGTGACCAATTAATCTACCAACCTGAACATCTTTGGGATGTGGGAGGACACTAGAACTCTTAGGGGATACCCACTGAGTTAGAGAAGGAACATGCAAATTTCACACAGACATGATCATAATCAAAGTAAGTTGCTGGAGATAGGAAGCAGGATTTCTAGCTACACCCGTATTAAGATTAATTACCTTCACCTGAGAACACAGACAGGTGATCAGTTTAATATTGCATCTGAAAGATACCGCCGCTGATTGTTGAGGTCTCTCTCTTGACCACACTGCTGTATCAGATCACATTATGCCAGCTAAAGTTGTTAGGAATAATTAAACTTAGGCAGTGATATAGACAAACAGCAAGTAACTCACAGAAGACTAAGTGATGCAGTAATCTTCAAGCCTTTAATTAATGTACTGCAGTAATGTATCTTACCTGGTTGAACAGAATCCAACTATCACATTAGGCTCCATTTGAAACTGACTTGTAACACGATATGCTTTTTGCCAGAAAAGTTGTCTATATCATATATATTAAGCATGAAACATTAACTGTCCTCTGAGATGACCACTAATGAATCAGGCTGAAGATAATTAATCCACCCATAAATATGTATCTATGAACAGAATGCTTTGGAAATCAATCCCTAACTCATTTGGAATCCATAATCTAATTACCCATTGTCCTTCAAAGGATCATTAACTTGATTTAGTTCATTTCTCTGGACAACCATTGAAGATTCCAATAGACATCTGCTAGTTCCATTTGTATTCAATATTTTAAAGTCCCAAAGTGACAACCTAATTTAACCTCTTCATTGGGTATTGATTCAACAGTCTCATGAACAAAGGAGAGCTTCTTTCTGGATGAACCTAGCCAATATTTCCTGATAGTACTTGTGCATAGTCTTTGACCCTCAAAGAGGCTAGAATAAATACTTCTCAAAATGCAGTTGAGACTCAGGAGATTTAACAACGTTATTCAGAAGTTTGGAATTCTGCGATAGAGGGATCACTTTTCAGTGACATGAAGGTCTGTAACAACAGAGCATGAATTCAGATTAGTTTGTTGCCATACACACTCAGTGGATTCCTTATTTGGTACAACTGTACACTTGTTCTTTAATACAGATATCTAATCAGCCAATCATGTGACAACAACTCAATGGATAAAAGTGTGCAGACAAGGTCAATGGACATAGTCAATTAATGTTCAGATCAAATATTAAAATGAGGAAGAAATGTGATCTAAGTGACTTTGACAGTGAAATGATTGTTGGTGCCAGATGGAGTGGTTTGAGTATCTCAGAAACTTGCTGATCTCCTGGGATTTTCAATTGTCTCTAGAATTTACAGAGAATGGTGCAAAAAACAAGGAAAAAAATCTAGTGAACGACGGTTCTGTGGGTAAAAGTGCCTTTTAAATGAGAGACGTCAGAGAAGAATGGCCAGACTGGTTCAAGCTGACAGAAAGGTGACAGCAACTCAGGTAATCACAGGTTACAACAGTGGTGTGCAGAAGAAAATCCCTGAATGCACAACATGTCAGGCCTTGAAGTGAGTGGGTTACAGTAGCAGAAGATCACAAACATACCCTCAGTGGCCATTTTATTAAGTACATGGGGTACCTACTAAATTGGCAACTGAGTGTAGTAGTGCAAAAGAAATGTTAAAGGCTCAAAACAGAATAATTGAGAGAGAAAGAGTTAAGGGTTCAGTAATATGGTAGCAACACAGGGAAGGAGGAGCAATTGGTTGAGAAATCGTTAGCATTGGGGAAGAAGATGTTCTAGAGTCTGGTCAAACAATCTTTCAAGCTCCTGCATCTTCCCACAGAATGTAGGAGAGGGAAAAGGGAATTTTGAGGATGGGAGGCCTCTTCAGCAATATAGCCAGCCTTCTTGAAGATGGCTTGGATGGAAGGAAGTGAGAAGTCTATGACAGACTGGGCTGATGGATTTAAGATCTGTGGATTAAAGAAGATTTTAAGAAGTGGGGGAGATGAGAAATAATTTTTTTTTCACTCAATAAATTTTATTAATGTGATACCAGATTATCTGAAAGGACAGTGCAGAGTCCATTCAAGGTAATGGGTTCAGTTTCAGTGACAGTGCCCTACATGGATGTACTGCCATATTGTTGATGCTACTGACTGAGGGAATGTTTTAAGGCAAATATTTATGGGTGGCACTGTGGTGTAACAGGTGGTGCAGCTGCCTCACTACCCTGGTGGCCCAGGTTCGATCTTGGCCTGTGGTGCTGCTGGATAAAGCTTGTACCTTCTCCCTGTGGCCATGTGGGTTCCCCACAAGTAAGGGCCTTTGTCATTCCAGTTGCATTCCCTAGCTGGATCAGTAATATGATGCCAAATTCCTTTAGTTGCCTAGCGACCACTGAGGGAAATCTCCCCAATCAATATGAGTCACTTAGACTAGAGAAGGCTCTGCATCCCAATGCAAGAAAGAGAAAGAGGTAAGTTTTGGATAAATTGGACAATGACAATTATAACCCTAATTTTCCTGAGACAGAAAGCTTTTAGGTGTTTTCAAAACTTCAATAAACTTAAAAAGCAGAAACCCACAAAAATTGCAAAACTTTTGTGATTGTTGTAACTTTATAACTGTGGGTACATTAATGATACAGCTACAACACAGTCTCAGGTTCAATCCTGACTTCAGATGTTGTCTATGTGGAGTTTGCATGTTCTTCCTGTGCCTGTTTGGATTGTTTTGGGGTGTAATGCTTGGCTATTTAGTCACTTTAATACGTAGAATCTTGGGGTTGGGGTAGGAGGGGTTAAGAGAAACATAGAGATAACAGGCTACAAGGGAAATTAGTCAGGGATAGGGTTGCTCTATGAGATGATTGCAACTCTATAGGCTAAAATAACTTCCTTCTATGTTGCAAGTAAAATATGACCAGCCATTTTAAATCCATAATTTGAAAACACATTTCACCACCTTTAAACTCTTTAAGAAGTTTAAGTCAACAATCAATTGGATATTTTTGAAAAAGTGCAGTATTTTTAAACCAAAAAGAACGCAAATGTTTCATTTGTAGCTGTTTTCTTTCTGCTCAAACTAATGATGAAAGGACCGTTGAATATCTGGATGGATGATATTCAGTGCAGACTCAGCAAAGTTAGAAAAGTCTTCAGATCAAAGAGCAACATATGGGGATCAACCAAGTACAACATCAATTCCAAGGAGAAGCTGTGCCAGAGCTGTGTTCTGTCCACACTCTTCTATGGGTCAGAATGCTGGTGAATGACAGAGAATAATCTTAGATTAGATTAGATTCAACTTTATTGTCATTGTGCTGAGTACAGATACAAAGCCAATGAAATGCATTTTGCATCTGACCAGAAATGCAAAGAATAATGTTATTTACAAAATAACTGTAAATAAAAGAAGTGCTACAGCACACAAATATAAAAGTACTGAGACAGTACAATACAGATGCAATACTGTTTAGTGCTGTGATGTGAGGTTCGGCAGGGTCACAGCCTCAGGGAAGAAGCTGATGCGGGAGTGGAGGCTCCTGTAGCGCCTGGATGGGAGAAGAGTAAAAAGTCCATGGTTAGGGTGAGATGTATCCCTGGTAATTTTTTTCGCTCTGCTCAGGCAGCATCTATGGTAGATATTCTCAATGGTGGGTAATTGAGTGCCGATTACCCGCTGGGCAATTTTCACCACACGCTGGAGTGCTTTGCAGTCCGATACGGGACAATTGCCATACTACACTGAGATGCAGTTGGTGAGTATGCTCTCAATGGTACAGCAGTAAAAGTCCGTCAGTATCCTGGGACAGAGGTGAACTTTCTTCATGCTCCGCAGGAAATAAAGGCGCTGTTGTGCCTTTTTGATCAAGATGGAGGAGTTCGGGGACCAAGTGAGATCCTCGGAAATGTGGACACCAAGAAATTTGAAGCTTGCTTCACGGTCCACTACAGTTCCGTTGATGTAGACGGGGACATGAGTGTGACTCCTGGCATGCCTGAAGTCCACAATGATCTCCTTGGTCTTCTGGGTGTTAAGGGCCAGGTTGTTGTTGGCACACCACGCAGCCAGGTGCTGGACCTTGTCCCTGTAGGGTGTCTCATCATTCCCTCTGATCAGACCAACCATCGTGGTGTCATCTGCGAACTTGATTATGGAGTTAGAACTATGTACAGGAACACAGTCATAGGTGAAGAGGGGTACGCTGATACCAAGCTGGCGAAGTTTGGTGATCAGCTTGGAGGGGATCACAGTATTGAATGCTGAACTAAAGTCAATGAACAGCACTCTGACGTAAGAGTTGGGACTGTCCAGGTGGGTCAGGGCAGAGTGAAGTGCCGTGGAGATAGCATCCTCTGTTGACCTGTTGGTGCGATAGACAAATTGATGGGGATCCAGGGTAGAGGGCAGACAGGATTTCAGATGTGATAGAACCAGTCTCTCAAGCACTTTGCAATGATGGGGGTGAGTGCAACTGGACGGAAGTCATTCAGGCCCATGGCAGTGGAATGCTTCGGCACTGGCATGATGGTGGTGATCTTGAAGCTTGTGGGGAACAACTGCCTGGGCCAGGGACAGATTAAAAATGTCCGTGAAGACCCCGGCCAACTGCCCTGCACAGACTCTGAGCACACGGCCAGGTATTCCATCTGGACCAGCTGCCTTTCATCTGGGCAAGCTGTCACCATGCCACACCATGTGCATCTGGAAGATCCTCAGTATTTTCTGGCCAAGAAAGATCTCCAACCATGCTCTACTCCTTGAGCGTCATCAAGAGGACATGGCCACAATCATCATGAGGAAACATAGGAGATGGATTGGGGATGTGATGAGAAAAGAGGAGGAGTCAGTGTCCAGATGGCATAGCCACAGAGTGCAAGGATGTCCCTTTATGGACTTATACGTACAGTTTATGAACATGACATGAGGTGTGAGTGTCTCCCTCCAAATATGGGGAAATGCGAAGGATTGCACACTCCTTGAAGGCAAGACTAGTCACATTCAAGATTGAAATAACACATCCTTTGGTAGTGGATTCAACGGCTACAGTATCAATGGGTTGACAAGAGTGAGGAGAGATATCAGCCTGTATTATAGCTCAGAAGGTCAGTCAAACATTTAACCATCTCTAACTGCTTCATCAGAACCATCAGCACGAGTGGAGAAGGAGAGGTGTTTATGGATGATTGTGCAATATTCAACTTTGCTTCTCCAATAATGAAATGGTCTATGCCCACATGAAGTAAGATCTAAACATTAGTCAGGCTCAGCAATGTAAAACCATTAACAAGAGAAAATCTGCAGATGCTGAAAATCCGAGCAACACACACAAAATGCTGGAGGAACTCAGCAGGCCAGGTAGCATCTATAGGAAAAAGGACAGTCAATGTTTTGGGCTGAGACCCTTTGGCAGGACTGAAGAGAAAAAGCCGAGGAGTAGATTTAAAAAGTGGGGGGAGGGGAGAGAGAAACACCAGGTGATAGGTGAAACCTGGAGGGGGAGGGACGAAGTAAAGAGCTGAGCAGTTGATTGGTGGAGGAGACAGGCCATTGAAGAAAGAAAAAGGGGGAGGAGCACCTGAGGGAGGCGATGGGTGGGCAAGGACATAAGGTGAGAGATGGAAAAGGGGAAGAGAAATGGTGAAGGGGGGGTGGGTGAGTGGGGAGCATTATTGGAGGTCTGAGAAATCGATGTTTATGCCGACAGGTTGGAGCTTACTCAAATAGAATATATGGTGTTGTTCCTCCAACCTAAGTGTGGCCTCACCATGACAGTGGAGGAGGCCATGGATGGACATATTGGAATGGGAATAGGAAGTGGAATTAAAGTGGGTGGCCACTGAGAGATCTCTCTTGTCCTGGCGGACGGAGCATAGACACTCAGCGAAGTGGTCTCCCAATCTATGTCGGGTCTCATCGATATACAAGAAGCCACACCGGGAGCACCTAACACAGGAAATGACCCCAACAGACTCACAGGCTTCAACTGGAAGGACAGTTAGAGTCCTGAATGGTAGTGAGGGAGGAAGTTTAGGGGTAGCTGTAGCACTTGTACTGCTTGCAAGGATATATGCCAGGAGGGAGATCAGTGGGGGAGGGATGAATGGACAAGTGAGTTGTGTAGGGAGTGATCCCTGCAGAAAGCAGAAACTGGGGGGGAGGGAAAGATGAGCTTGGTGGTGGGATCCTGTTGGAGGTGGCGGAAGTTTCAGAAAATTATCTGCCAGACGCTGAGACTAGTGGGGTGGTAGGTGAGGATAAGTGGAACCCTATCCGTAGTAGGGAGATGGGAGGATGGGGTACGAGCAGGTGTATGTGAAATGGAAGAGATGTGGTTGAGGGCAGCATTGATGGTGGAGGAAGGGAAGCCCCTTTCTTTGAAAAAGAAGGGCATTTCCTTTGTTCCAGAATGAAAAGCCTCATCCTGGGAGCAGATGCAGCAGAGACAGAGAAATTGAGTGAAGGGAATGGCGTTTTTACAAGTAGCAGGGTGGGACAGGTATAGTTCAGGTAGCTGTGAGAGTCTGTGGGTGTGTAATAGACATTGGTGCATAAGCTGTTTCCAAAGATAGAGACAGAGAAATCGAGAACGGGAAGGGAGGTGTCAGAAATGGACCAGGTGAATTTGAGGGCAGGGTGGAAGTTTGAGGCAAAGTGGATGAAACTGGAGAGTTCAGCACAGGTGCAGGAAGCAGCATAGGAAAAGTGCGGGATGCTCACCAGTATAGGCTTGGACCATAAACTGTTCCATGTAGCCAACAAACAGACAGACATAACTGGACCCCAAAAATCAGTGATAGGTCTTGCACTACACATGATTCTAATAACTTGATATTGAATCTGATAATCATTACCAAATCGCCATCTTTCAGTATCCCGGAAAGTCATTATTGATCAGTAATTTAACTTGGCTTCAAACTCAGTGATCACAGATCAAACTTAGTTGTTCTTTAGTAAATATTTCCTGACACATCCCAATAATTTTCTATTGTTCACATAGCTCAAACTAGGATTGTGCTAGATTTTCCGTACTTGTCTTTATGAGTGCAGCTTCAAACCAGACTGAACATGTCAAGAAACATCTAGGACAAATTCCACATCTACCTTCTGAAATGTTCCATCTACCATCAGTGTGCAATGACAGCAGAGTTTAGCATCCATAAAATTCACTTCAGTACTTTACAAAGTCTTCTTGAACAGCACTCCTAACTAAATATAACAACCACTGCGAACTAGAAAGACAAGGGTCGCAGGTGCATGTGAGCACTGCAGATTCTCACGCAAAATACAATTCTAACCCAGAAATGCATAGCCTCCTCTTCATAGGCACTAGATCAAAGACCAGGATCTATTTTACAGATAGTAGTCATTTAATGAGTTGGTTCCCCCATCCCCACCTCTCCAGTCTTTGCAATGATGGTCAGTAAATGCTGGCTTTGACAATAACTTCCACATCTCATGAATGAGTAAATAAAAGCTATTGTGACCTCATTAACATTAAGACTACAAACATTTTCTTGTCCCCATTCTACATGATATATTAATTCTATTATAAATCTTAATATAACCTTTATACAATTTCTATTTTTCTAGGCTGAAGGACATCATTAATATGTAATATCTTCTCACCGTTTGAAGTGTTCATGACCCTTTTGCTACATAACTCTGTAAATTCTGATTTTGAGTTAATCCTTTAATCTTTCACAGTTGTTAAGCAACCATTCTACAAAGCTCTCTTCTGACTTCATTTTAATTCATCATCCGTTGCTTTTTATTTCCACTTCTGGATTTGAGTTCCCTTTTATCACTCGACATTCAGTGGCCACTTTAGTAGGTATACCCGTACATCTGCTCGTTAATGCAAATATCTAGTCAGCCAATCACATGTCTGCAACACAATGCATAAAAGCATGCTGACGTGGTCAGGAGGTTCAGTTGTTGTTCAGACCAAACATCAGAATGGGGAAGAAATGCGATCTAAGTGACTTTGACGGTGAAATAATTATTGGTACCAGACAGTACCAATAATTTGAGTATCTCAGAAACTGCTGATCTGGGATTTTCATGCATAACAGTCTCGGGAGTTTATGCAGAATGGTGTGAGAAACAGAACTGCATCCAGTGACTGGCAGTACTGTGTGTGAAAATGCCTCGTTAATGACTGAGGTCATAGGAGAATAGCGAGACTGGTTCAAGCTGATAGGAAGACGACTGTAACTCAAATATCCATGTGCTGCAGTAATGGTGTGAAGAAGAGTAGCTCTCAACGCACAACTTGTTGTACCTTGAAGTGGATGGGCTACATCAGCAGAAAACTCAGTTCATATATTTAAGACAAGGTTGGATAGATTTTTGCATATCAGGGGAATGAACGGTTATGGGGAAAAGGCAGTTCGGTGGAGATGAGTCCATGGCCAGATCAGCCGTGATCTTATTGAGTGGCGGTGCAGCCTCGACAAGCCAGATAGCCTACTCCTGCTCATATTTCTTGTGTTCTTATGCAAAATGACAAACATATACCTTATTGCTATTTTATTATATAAGGAGGTACCTAATAAAGTGGTCATTGAGTGTATCCTTGGCAACCCACTTAGTAGCAAGACTTTATTTTCTTTCTGCTTTCCAGTGATATATTCTGATATGAATAATGTAATGACACCTCCAAACAATAAAGTGCCTAGCACCAGAAGGGATAAGAGCAGTAGGTGGTTGGATCCTTGAGTCTCATCTAATCCTGATCTGGAAATACACTGTTATTACTTCATTGTCCATGGGTCTGAGTCTTGGAACCCCTTTCCTAACACCCTTGAGGGAACATACACCCAAAATGCTGCAGGAACTCAGCAAGTCAGGCTGTATATATGGAGGGGAATAAACTGTCAACCTTTTGGACTAAGACTGTCTCATCAACAGTTCTCCCTCTTGTTAAAATGTTAACTTTTTATTCACGCCGTTCCCCGGCCCCCTAGATGCTGCCTAACTGTTGTGTTGCTTAAGACTTTCAGTATCAGCAGGATTTCTTGTGTCACTGAGGGACAACTTTCATTTAATGTGTTGCAATAGTCCTAGAAGGTGGCTAAACATCAAAAGGAATTAAGAAAGGACAATAACTGACTGTGATGCCCACATCTTATAAATAAATAAGTGGTTATATTTGCTTAGAATGCAAGTAATAATCATCTGCTTTAAGCATTTACTTCTACAAAATCTCTTTCTCAGCATCTTTGGTTTCATGCCTCCTACTTTAGAAGCATGAACTGGCATTATCATTCTCACTCCTAGTCTGTAACATGTCCAATGCCCTGTTAAAGGGATGATACTACTCCAAGATTTCACCTCTAGACTTCTTTCAGGGAAAGAATGTTATGATATGCCCCATGATCTGAGGAGACTTTACACATTCACGACCAGTCTAAATTTTTAAGGTTATTGATATAAAATTCAGCAGCTTCCTGTTTCCTGTTTGTGTTGGAGATGGGCAGTTCTGCAGTAGGATGTCTAGCACCAGATATAGATGTCCAACTATATTAAGCAATATATAAAGAGACTGGAGGGACTCAATTGGTCAGGCAGCCCCTATGGGGGGGATTCCATAGAGGGGAGGCTTCTGGGTTCCTGAGATCCAAAGAGCAAGTTCAGCCATCAGGCATTTTGCTCCTGATAGTGTCACCCTCAGCTGGAAGGTCAAGGGGGAGGTTCCAGAAAAAGAGTGATGGAATCAAGGCCTTAACAGTGGAGCTGGCAGAAGATGATGACACATTATAACATCAGTGAAGATGGAGGAAGGCTGCAGCAGTGCAGAATCCCCAGTTATTGGCGGGGAGGAGAGAGAGCAGTGCGCCGCGCATGCGCAGCCCTCCGGTGAAAAATGATATCATATCCGTTAAATAGGGGCCGTGGACAATTCTGATTTGATGGAGACGGATGTAAAAGCACAGAGGAACATCTGGAGAAATTTCTGAAATGCTTGTTCGCTGCTGTCGTTACTGTGCGGTCGGGAATCTTCCGGAGGGAAGGCCTCAAAATCCCCGGCTTTGCCTGCTGTTGGTGACCGAGATTGAGGTCGAATCGTTCAGACAGAGATGGCGCTCAAATACTCAGTGTCGGAGAGCTGATTCGGAGGCTCGAAGTTTTTGGATGACTCAGAGACGGATTGTGGTCGGGCATGGCAGGGAGAGTTTTTCTTCCTTCTCCCATCTGTATGAGATGTGGGACATCTGAGAGACTTTGAACTTTTTACTGTGCTCATGGACTTCTTCATCAAGTTATGGTATTGTTGCACTGTTGTAACTATATGTTATAATTATGTGGTTTTGTCAGTTTTTTTCAGTCTTGGTCTGTCCTGTGTTTTGTGATATCACACCGGAGGAAATATTGTATCATTTCTTAATGCACGCATTACTAAATGACAATAAAAGAGGACTGTGCGTGTCTTCATAATCTAAAAATCTTGCTTTCCATGCCACTGGATCCTGACACTGATTTGTCAAAGACCACATAGTGGCTGTAGGTGGCCTCCCCACGTTAAACAAAGTTACATACAGGTGTTCTCCATGATAGATGACCTTCTATTCTGAAACTGCGCCCTCTGGTCCTAGATTCCCTACTACTTCCTCTCCACATCCACTCTGTTTAGACCTTTCAATATTCGACATGTTTCAATGAGATCTCCCCTCATTTTTTCTAAAGTCCAGCAAGTACAGGTCCAGAGTCATCGAACGCTTTTCCTATTATAACCCTTTCGTTGCTGTGATCATTCTCATGAACCTTCTCCACTTTCTGCAATGACAGCAAAACTTTTCTTATATAAGGAGCCCAAAATTGCACATAATTCCCCAAGTGTGGTCTGACCAACGCCATAAAAACGCAGCATTACATCCTTGCTTTGACATTCTAGTCCTGTCGAAATGAATGCTAACATTGCATTTGCCTTCCTTACTGTCGACTGAACCTGCAAATTAAACTTTAGGGAATCCTGAATGAAGACTCCCAAGTTCCTTTGAACCTCTGATTTTTGAATTTTCTCCCTGTTCAGAAAATAATATCCATCTTTTTTCTTTCTACTAAGTTGTATGATCATACACTTCCCTACACTATATTCCATCTTCCACTTCTTTGCCCATTCTCCCAATCTAAGTCTTTCTGCAGACTCCCTGCTTCCTCAACATGACCTGTCCCTCCACATATCTTCATATTGACCTCAAACTTGATCACAGAGCCATCAATTGCATCATCCACATCATTCATGTATAACATGAAAAGAAGTTTTTCCAACACCAACCCTCGCACTACACCGATAGTCACTGGCAGCCAATCAGAAAGGCCCCTTTATTCCCATTCTTGTCTCCTGTAGGTCAACCAATCTTCTATCCATGCTAGCATCTTTTCCGCAATGCTATGGGCTCTTATCCTGATAAGCAGCTTCATGTGTGGCACCTGTCAAAGTCCTTCTGATAATCCAGGTATATAATATCCATTTGTTTATCTCCTTTGTTTATCCTGCTTGTTATTTCTTCAAGGATTTCCAAATCTTCCCAACCACTGATGTCAGGCTAATAATTTCCTCTCTTCTGCCTCCCTTCCTTCCCATTATAAAGAACAGAGTGACATTTGCTATTTTCCAATTCTCCAGAACCATTCCAGAGTCTAATGATTCTTGAAAAATCATTACTAATGCCTCTACAATCTCTTTAGCTGCCTCTTTCAGAACCTTGGTGTGTAGTCCACTTGGTCCAAGTGACTTAACTACCTTCAGAGCTTTCAGCTCCCAAGCACCTTCTCCTTAGTAACAGCAACTACGCTCACTTCTACCCTCCGACACTGAGTTTCTGGAATACTGCTAGTGCTGTCCATAATAAAGACTGAGGAAAAATACTTATTAAGTTTGACCGGCATTTCTTTGGCCTTCTTTACTACCTCTGTAGCATCACTTTCCAGCAGTTTGATATCTGCATTCATCGCTCTTTTAATCTTTGTGCATTTGAAAAAACTTTTGGTGTCCTTTTTTATATTATTGGTTAGCTTATCTTTGTATTTCATTTCTTCTGTCCTTATGACTTCTTAGTTGCCTTCTGTTGGTGTTTAAAAACTTCCCAATCCTCTAACTTCCCACTAATTTTTGCTATATTATATGCCCTCTCTTTTGCTTTCATACTGTCTTTGACTTTCCTTGTCAGCTACAGTTGCATTATCCTCCCTTTAGAATACTTCTTTACCTCTGGGGTGTATGGGGTGTCAGGGAGGGGTTGCACCTCTGGTGGGGGAACATGTCGCGTCCTTTTCAGGGCGGTTAGTCCACCTTTGGTCCCCACCTGGCACTCAGCTCTCACCTGTGGCTCCCCGTAGCTGTTTGCATGCGACAGCGGCCACACCCCGGGCAACGGCTTCGACAAGCCGGCTAAACCAGGTGAGGGTAGCCGACGGGTCTCAAACCCTCGGTGAGATAGGGAGTTGTCTATCCCAGCATGTGAAGACAGACTGCGGCGGATTGAGCGGACGAGACCAATGGAAGGTCCAACGGTCAAGAAGGCGGTTTCTGCAAGCATCATGGAACGTGTAGAGCAGGACAAGACACAGAAGACGTCCTGGTCATCCACTGCGCCTAGTCCTATCTCCAGCCATCCAGACTCTGTCTTGCCACTGGATCCAGATGGGAATTGGGAAGAGAGAGTGAGGCTGACGCTGTGCAACTCTCCCTCACTTAAATCCAAATCACGCGCTACATTACCTCTGGAATGTATCTATCCTGCATCTTCTGACTTGCTGCTGCATTGCCCGTTACAGCCCCCCAGGGGATGAAGTGCTGGAGGCAGTGTGGGAGAGAACAGAAGCATGGTGGGCATACTGGAATCCATGGTGGGTTGGGGTCTGGCTCTTTCAGGACAGCTCTTCCATCACAGCTGCTCTCTAATGTTCAGTCCCCGAAAGGTAAGCAGGATTGCCTTTATCTGCAGCAGACCCAGCCTGAAATGAGAGAACTGCTGTATGCTTGTTCTTGCAGAAACAAATCTGCAGAAAACGAATTCCATGCATCATAAATCACCAGGCCATGCCACTCAAGGGCATGCTAATATTATTTTATGACTGTATATGCTATCAATAACTCTATGTGCTATGTGTTTTGTGTGACTGTATGTACTGTGTTTTGCACCTTGGCCCTTAGCTGTATACATGTGTATGGTTGAACGGCAATTATTCTTAAACTTGAACTTCAACTTGGAACATTGACGAATTGGGAACGTTGAGAACAAACCAGAAAAGTCATGATCATGTTGAATGGCAGTGCAAGCTCAAAGTATATTTATCCTTCATGGTCTCATAATTCTTCGCTCAATATTATTCAATACACTGTTGAAGCAGGCCAGCATCGATGTGCTTGAAATTGAGTTCTAGGATAATTATGTATTTCTGAAAAATTGATATATCTCCTATTAAACCTGTCTGCAAAAGATTAAAATCTTGAATTGCATTACACATTTCATATCTAACATTTTCAAGTGTGACTTTGTAGTAAATGCCTTGGACTAATAGAAATGTGTGGGCCATATTCCTCGACTAAAATCTTATCACTCAAACATTTTACTTGGATGAAGGTATTAATGAAAAATGGTAAAAAGTCTAAAGGTGAAAATTCAACACTTTAAATTCAATGACTTCAATGAAAAAACAATACTTCAATGGCATCATTTTTAAAGTTTGTCATTTTGATTAAATATCGTAATTAATACTGGAGAATGGAAAGTTTATTTTGAATATCTATGGGCTGGCATTTATCAGAAAAGGAAGTTTGACCAATGGACACTCAGACTCTAAAACCTATATAAAGTTGCAGTGTAATTTTGGTCAAAGCTATCATATGTTAGAGATGGAGTAGGGTGCATGGCATATATCAAACACTTTATTGTTGGCTGAAGCAAGTCAGTAAACAGAATCTAATTAAAGGGCAGTAGAGACCACAGTAATGCCTGAACCACTTCTAGCTGATAGAACAGGAAAAAACCCTTCAGTCCACAATGTTGTGCCAGTCTTATTCAATCAATAATCAAATGCCCAACAAAGTCAATCCCTTCTGCCTGCAACTTCCATATCCTCCATTCTATTTCCTACACACTGCTCTATCTATACCTCCCTAGTAGTCTATAATATGACTATAATATTGGCTGACACTGTTTTTCCAATTATTACTCTGATGAAGTATGCAACAACCTAATTTCAGAATCAGAATCAGAATCAATTTTAATATCACTGGCATATATCATAAAATATGTTGTTATATGGTGTTTTGCAGGAGCAGTACATTTCATATATAAATTATTATTTTTTTTAATATATGTGTTATTTCTTCCATCCATCTCACAATATGAGGGAGTAAAAATCTTTATGTTGCATCACCGTCGCAATGTACAAGCAATAAAGAAGGGAGATATGGGAGGATATTTCCCAAACACTAAGATTCTATACATAATTGCTTTGGATACATGTATATATACAGTCAGATATGCAATCAGATCAATGTATATTGTTAAATCTGATGGCCTGGTGAAAGAGGTGGTCCAGGAGTCTGGCCTTAATGCTGAGGCACCATTTGCCATATGGTTGAGCTGAAACAGTTTGTGTTTGGGGTGGTTGGAGTCCCTGACGATCCCCCAGGCCCTTTTCTTGCACCTGCTGCTGTAAATGTCCTGAATAGAGGAAAGTTCATATTCACAGATGCTCTGGGCTGTCCACACCACTCTCTGCAATGCCTAGAGATTGAGGGTAGTAGGGTTCCCATATCAGGCACTCTCACATCCAGTCAGGATGCCCTCGATGGTGCCCCTGTAGAAAGTCCTGAGGATTTGGGGGCTCATGCCGAAACTTTTTCAGCCGCCTGAGGCAGGAGAGGTGCTGTTGTACTTTTTTTCACAAACAGCCTCTGTGTACAGTTCAGGTGAGGTTCTCGATGATGTGTATACCGAGGAACTTGAAACTACTCACCCGCTCAACTACAGTCCCATTGATGTCAATAGGGGCTAGCCTGTCTCTGTAATCCAGAACCTACTCCTTCATTTTTTTCGACGTTGAGGGAGAGGTTGTTTTCTTGACACTGCGTCAGGGTGTTGACTCCTAGGGTGTTAAGGCCTATCATTGTCATGTCATCTGCAAATTTGATCAGCAGATTGGAGCTGTGCATGGTGTTACGTACCCAGTAACTGGGTTGCCAAGCCAGCAGAAATGGACCACTTAGTTGGAGTCTGGATTACTGGAACTAAGAAAGTTTTATTAAAGAAATAAGCAACACAGTACTCTAATCATAAGGATATAAATGCAACAGGTTAGCAATGATAAAACACACATGTACATAGAACTAGGATAATAGGATCAATCAAGCTCTATCACAGTCTAGAGGTAAAATGGTCAGTCTCAAGTGACACAGAGTTCAGTTCAATTTAGTTCAGTTCGCAGTAATCGCTGTTGTGCCATTGGGGAGGGAGAGAGAGCGAATGAATATGCAAATCAGATTGCAAACAGACCTTCGATATTTCTAGCAGTTAGCTTTCGGGCGAGCCCTTTGTAACATCTTCTGAGGTCACCGACTGTGACCCCTCCGTTCCAGATACGATCGTTCTTCTGTGGTGAACCCGGCACCCAGGCAAGGGCGGACACACACACCGGGTTCCTGCCAACCGTGCCTTTCCACCCTGTGCATCTATGGCTGGTCCTGTGACTAAACCTCCAAAACTCCTACCAACTTGTGGGGGCACACCGCTTCCAGGGTCTTGTTACCTTGTGGTGTCGTGGTGTATCTTGCCTTAGTGAATCTGTTCCTTTTATCCCCCTGCTGGGGTATCGTCTGTCCATCAAACTTCAAACAGTTCAGCTTCAAAGCAACCGGTCTCTGACAATACTCGGAACTGTGTCTCCTTTTCGTTAATCCCTCTCGTCTCTCTCTTATTAGCATTTTGAATGTTTCCCCCATTTGTCTCTCGCTTATCTCTCTTATCGGCATCTTCTGATAACTTGGTTACACCCCTATCCTTCAAAGGATTTTTACCGGGGTAAAAATAATAAGCAGGAATACATTCTTAGACACACACAGATATACATGTTCATCAGCTATTGGCTAATACAGAGAATTTTAAGTTGTCAACACCTGACAGACAGTCAGCAATCACATTTTCTGTTCCTTTTATATGTGTTATTTTAATAATCCTCTAAACCAGGCTCCAACTTAGCAAACTTCATAGTGGCCAAAAACACTAATGAGTTGTGATCAGTGTAACTTCTCAATGGTTTTCGTCCCGGACACAGATAACAAGGGTCGTCCCATACCAACTTAGCATTCTTTGGCAAGAGCTTAGTAAGAGGGTGGGTAATATCCGCAAAGTTTTTTTTTGCAAAACTTCCGATAGTACCCCACCATCTCCAAGAACCTTCTCAGGGCTCTCTCGTCTGTCGGGGTTGGGACATCGGAAATAGCCTACACCTTAACTTGCATCGGTGCCAGCTGCCCCTGTCTTACCACAAATCCCAGATAAGTGATTTTTCCGTGGCCGAATTCACTTTTTGCGAGGTTCACTGTCAGGCTGGCTTCAAACAGCCGTTTAAACGGTGTCACAATGTGCTCTTCCCATGTGTCACTCCAGACCACGACATTGCCAATATACACTTCTGTGTTCTTTAGCCCTTTTGTCACTGAATTAATCATTCTATAGGGGTGTTGCTCAATAGGCTGACCTGATGTGACAACAACTCCATGTCCCAGCTCTTTGCATCGCCTCGGGACATCTGGACCTACGTGTGTGTGCCATTTAATTAGCTCTCTTAACGGGTCGCTTTGTTCGGGGATTAAGGGAGAGACCTTATCAGCAAAACTGGTCAAAACAATAAACATCTCCCATCTGGTCGATCCTATACTTCTCTTTTCAAAATGGGTTTTCCCCTTATCAGGTGGCACCCTAGCCTCATTAATTTTCCTGATAACATCGACTAAGTTTGTTCGCCTATCGTGGCAAGCTGTTAGCATATCAAAAGCCTGTAACTGTATCAGCTTATGTCTGCAATAGTCAATATCATCCTTCCTCCTGTGCAGCCAGTAAAACTCTTTCATGATTCCGCCGACTGTTTTCCTCCCCCCAAAATGCTCACCTCGGGGTATCTTGTGGGCTAGGTTAAGAATCTCATCCCCATAAATTTTTGGCACCACCCCCCATTCCTCATCTGCGCGCACGGTACTTGGTCTCCATTTCCTCCTCAGTACTCCCTCCTCCACACAATAGCCTACTGGTTCCCTTTTTAATTCTGCTTCAGAGAGAGCTGTCTCTGCCAAAACCATCAGCTCCTCGTCTCGCTCCTGTGTCTGTACAAAGTCCTTCCTGGCTAATGCTAAGTCTGCCTCAACTCCCTCACTTCCTCCTGTTTCACTACGCTCCTTCTTTTCATTTTCTAACCCCCCCCCTTCCCCCCCCCCCCCCCCCCCCCCGGTACAAGGTTGGTAAAAACGTCTCAACCAATTCTATAGTTACTTCAGCAGCCTTTCTGGACACACGCCGAGTCACTGCGCAAACGGGATAAACCTGTGAGTCCATGGTCGGGGCCTCAATGCTGGCAGGCTGACCTGTCAGTTTTACTGCTGAGAACACATTTCCATCGGTGAGGTCATTACCGAGTAAGACTTCCACGTCTTTCATCGGTAGTTCGGGCCTCACCCCGATTGTGACTGGTCCGGAGACCAAGTTGCTTTTTAGGTGTATCTGGTGCAAAGGTACTGCTTCATTCCCTTTCCCAATGCCTTTTATGACCCTGACCTCCCCAGTCTGGATCTCTGACCTGAAGTCTAACACACACTTTAATATCAATGACTGACACGCTCCCGTGTCTCTCCAGATCTGTACTGGAACTGGGTTTAACCCCTCCTTCACTGACACCCATCCGGCCGAGATAAACCTCTTGTGCCCTTCCTGAACTTTGTCAGACCTCTTCTCTCCTAACGGTTTGCTTACCAGCTCAATACAGCCAGTCAGAACCACCGCTTTTCCTTTTCCCGTCTCCTTCTTTGGGTCAAAGCACCTGGACGCAAAGTGTCCGACTTTCCCCCAATTATAACATACGACCCCAGGAGACTTCCTACCAAACTGCTCCCGGTCTACCTTATCCTTCTCACTAGTCCCCGGCTTACTTTCTGACTTTTCTAGCGGACTCTCCTTGCTGTCCTGACTACCCTTCTGGTAGCCTTTACTCAGGGCAAACTTCGTTTTATGTGTCAATGCGTATTCATCCGCTAACTTAGCAGTGTCTGACTCTTTCTCATCTAGGTAGGGTCTCATACCTTCAGGGACACAACCTTTAAACTGCTCAATCAGGATTAGCTGTAGCAGTCTGTCATAATCCCCATTGACCCCTTTCGAGGCGCACCAACGCTCACAATATGTCTACAGCTCCCGGACAAACTCTAAGTACGTGCGGCCCCACTGTTTCCTGGCATTCCAGAACCTCTGCCAGTATGCCTCCGGGACCAACTCATAAATCCTGAGGATGGCCTCTTTCACCACCTCATACCTCTGGGCATCTTCTGCGGACAAAGCCGAGTAAGCTTGTTGGGCTTTTCCTTTAAGTATACTCTGAAGCAAAACAGTCCACTTATCCCTCGGCCAGTCCTGACTTGCAGCAACTTCTTCGAAATAGAGAAAGTACCGATCAACATCGGTCTCGTCAAATGAGGGAACCAGCCTAACCTCCTGGGTCGCCCTGAACCCTCCACATTGGTTCGGCATGGGTCCCTGCGCTGCCATCATCTTTATCCTCTCCAGCTCGAATTCCCTTTCCCTCTGTTTCTCTTCTCGTTCCAATTGTCTCTCTCTCTCTTGCCGTTCTAACTGCCTCTCTCTCTCTTGCCGTTCTAACTGTCTCTCTCTCTCTTCTCGTTGTCGTTGTCATTCTAACTGTTTCTCTTCGTGTTCTAGCTGTCTCGTGCTCGAGTCTCAATTTTACAAGCTGCACCTGTACTGCGTCTCCACCAGGTTTTCCAATAGATATCACCTCCAACTCCCCTTGGGGAAACACACCTTTAGACACATAATGCTCTATGATAGCTCTGTGCATCTCCTCTCTCCTCATTGTTGACTTCCCCTTAAAAAGATTCAACCGTTTGGCCACAGCTGCCAGTTCTACTTTCCTGGCATCCTCTAATGCCTCCAAGGTCAGCGCCTTTAGAAATTCCTCAATCTCCATTTCTGCTGTTTGCCTTTTCTTTCTTTCAGGAATTTTAACCCAATCAATTTACCCAGTCCCAAATTTAGCGTTCAAAATCGCGGACGAGAACCCCACTAATGTTACGTACCCCGTAACTGGGATGCCAAACCAGCAGAAATGGACCACTTAGTTGGAGTCTGGATTACTGGAACTAAGAAAGTTTTATTAAAGAAATAAGCAACACAGTACTCTAATCATAAGGATATAAATGCAACAGGTTAGTAATGATAAAACACACATGTACACAGAACTAGGATAATAGGATCAATCAAGCTCTATCGCAGTCTAGGGGTAAAATGATCAGTCTCAAGTGACACAGAGTTCAGTTCAATTTAGTTCAGTTTTTCAGTAATCGCTGTTGTGCCGTTGGGGAGGGAGAGAGAGCGACTGAATATGCAAATCAGATTCCAAACAGACCTTCGATATTCCTCGCAGTTAGCTTTCGAGCGAGCCCTTTGTAACATCTTCTGAGGTCACCGACTGTGACCCCTCCATTCCAGATACGATCGTTCTTCTGTGGTGAACCCGGCACCCAGGCAAGGGCGGACACACACACCAGGTTCCCACCAACCGTACCTTTCCACCCTGTGCATCTATGGCTGGTCCTGTGACCAGACCTCCAAAACTCCTACCAACTTGTGGGGGCACACTGCTTCCAGGGTCTCGTTACCTTGTGGTGTCGTGGTGTATCTTGCCATAACGTACCTGTTCCTTTTATCCCCCTGCTGGGGTATCGCCTGTCCATCAAACTTCAAACAGTTCAGCTTCAAAGCAACCGGTCTCTGACAATACTCAGAACTGTGTCTCCTTTTCGTTAATCCCTCTCGTCTCTCTCTTATTAGCATTTTGAATGTTTCCCCTATTTGTCTCTCGCTTATCTCTCTTATTGGCATCTTCTGATAACTTGGTCACAATGGTAACACAGTTGGGGGTGTATAGGGAGGAGAGAAAGGGGCTCAGGACGCATCCCTGGGGGACTCCTGTGTTGAGGGTCAGAGGGGCAGAGGTGAGGGAGCCCATCCTTATCACTTGCCAGCGATCTGACAGGAAGTCCAGGATCCAGCTGCACAAGGCAGGGTGCAGGCCAAGGCCTCTGAGGTTTTTGTCAAGCTTGGTGGAAATTCTGATGTTGAATGCTAAAATGTAGTCCAAGAACAGCATTCTAACATAAGCATCCCCTTGTCCAGGTGAGTGAGGACGATGTATAATGCTATGGCTATGGCATCGTCTGTTGAACGGTTGTGTCGGTAGGTGAATTGTAGGGGGTCCAGTGTGTGTGGTAGCAAGCTGCAGATGTAGTCCTTGACCGGCCTCTCAAAGCACTTGCTTATGATTGAGGTGAGTGCGACAGGGTGCCAGTCGTTCAGGCATGCTACCTTGGTTTTCCTTGGATACAGGGACAATGGTAGATGCTTTGAAGCAGGAGGGCACTACACACTGGGAGAGGGAGAGATTAAAAATATCTGTAAACACACCAGATAGCAGAGCCTCACACATTTTGAGGACGAGCCCTAGGATGCCATCCAGCCCTGGTACCTTGGAATGACCAACATACCTCAGCCTCAGAGTGACTAAGATGCACATTGCATCAACAGCTTTCCTTGGAGATTCAGTGTTAATGAGCGTAAAAAAGATTTAGCTCATCCAGGAGAGAGGTAGCGATGTTGGCTGCACTGCTGCGATTCCCTTTGAAATCTGAAATGGTGTGTAGACCTTGCTATATGCTGCGTATGTCATTGGCACAGAGTTGTGTCTGGATCTTGTCCCTGTATTCACGTTTTGCTGTCTTGGTGGCTCTTCATACATTGCAGTGACATTTCTTAAGCTCCTGATGGGTTCCAGAGGCAAAGGCTTTGAAGGAGCAGTACAAGCAACGAGCAAGCAAAAAAAAAGAAAAAAAAATAGTGGTGTACTTAGACCATAAGACCATAAGACAAAGGAGCAGAAGTCGGCCATTCGGCCCATCGAGTCTGCTCTGCCATTTTATCATGAGCTGATCCATTCTCCCATTTAGTCCCACTCCCCGGCCTTCTCACCATAACCTTTGATGCCCTGGCTACTCAGATACCTCTCAATCTCTGCCTTAAATACACCCAATGACTTGGCCTCCACTGCTGTCCGTGGCAACAAATTCCATAGATTCATCACCCTCTGGCTAAAAAAATTTCTTCGCATCCCTGTTCTGAATGGGCGCCCTTCAATCCTTAAGTCATGCCTTCTCGTACTAGAATGAACTTGGGTTCATTGCCATTCAGAAATCTGACGGCGGAGGGGAAGTAGCTGTTCGTAAACCATTGAGTGTATGTCTTCAGGCTCCTGTCCTTGCTGCTGGGGAGGTTAGTGCACATGATGAAGCTGGCTGAGTTTGTAAATTTCTGCACCTTTTCCAAATCATGTGCAGTGGCCCCTTGATAAAAAATGGTGATGCAACCAGTTAGAATGCTCTCCACGGTACATCTATAGAAATTTCTAAGAGTCTTTGGTGACATACCAAGTCTCCTCAACCTCCGAATGAAACATAGTTGCTACCCTGCCTTACCTGTAACGTTGGACCCAGGATAGATTCTTCAGAGATGTTGGCATCGAGGAGCATGATTCTCCTTACTCTTTTCACTGCTGATCCCTCGATAACAACTGGCGTGTGTTCCTTCCACTTCCCCTTCTGGAAGTTCACAATCAATTCCTTGGTCTTATTGATGTTGAATACAATTATTGTTTTGACATGATTTAACTAGCTGATCTATCTCACTCTTATACGCCTCCTTGTCACCATCTGAAATTCTGCCGACAATAGTTGTGTTATCAGCAAATTTATAGATGGCATTTCAGCTGTGCCAAGCGATGCAGTTGTGGGTGTAGAGACAATACAGAAGTGGGCTAAGCACACAACCTTGAGGTATGCCAATGTTGATTTTCAGCGAGGAGGAGACATTATTTTCAATCTGCACAAGCTGTAGTCTCCTAATGAGGAAGCCAACAATCCATTTGCAGAGGGACATACAGAGACCCAGGTTTCAGAGCTTGTAGATCAGTAATGAGACTATGATGGTGTTGAGTGCTGAGCTGTGTTAATAAACAGCAGCCTGATATAGGTATTGATATTGTCCAGAGATCCAAGACTGAGTAGAGAGCCAGTGAGATTGCATTCACTGTAGACCCATTGTGGTGATAGGCAAATTGCAGTAGGTCCTGGCCCTTGTTTAAGCAGGAGTTAATTCCGACCATGACTAGCTTTTGATTTGGGTATGTACAGCAAGTTCTCATGGGCGCACACTCATCCATACTGGTTTTAATGAAGTCGGTGACAGCTGTGGGTACTCATTCAGAGTCGATGATGAATCCCTGAATATAGACCAGTCCACTGTTTCAAAGCAGTCCTGTAAGTGCTTCTGTGCCTCCCTTGTCATGACCTTCTTGGCCCTCACTAGTGGTGCTGCAGTCTTTAGAGAGTAAAAGAACAGCTAGGTGATCAGACTTTCCAAAGTGTGAGCTTGGGATAGTACGGTAAGTGCTCTTGATGACAGTGTAACAATGGTCCAGGGTGTACTACAAGTACCACAAGTGATTTGATGATAGTAGTTATTTTAGAGATTTTTCAATCAGGCTTAGTAAAAATACCCCATAATGATGGTAGCGCCCTGTTTCTTTAAGCATAGAGCCTCTGGATCTGTGGAGTGGCACCAGGTTTGGCAGGTGTCTTGTCAAAGACAGCTTTCTCTGTTGTAGGTGTCACGTTGCCAGCCCTCCGACACAGCCTTTCCGAGCACCATCCTCTGCCGAGTGCTTCGACCCCGCCCTGGCCGCCGAGCAACCAGCAAAGCCGTGGACTCAGGGCTTTACCCTCCGGAGATTCTGGACCACACAGTAGCAGCAGCAGCGAAGCAGGCATTTCAGAAGTTTCTCCAGATGTTCCTCCGTGCTGTCACGTCTTTCTCCATCAAATCAGGATTGTGCACGGCACCCTACTTGACAGATTACAGACATCACCACCGGAGTGGCTGCTGCGAGCTGCGTCGTGCCATCATCTTCTCCTCTCTCCTAACAGCTTTGGCCAATAGCAGAGCTGTTATGTCTGTTCAATGACATATCAATTAAATAAAAGCATGTATGCGGAGGTGTGGTTATCTGGTATATTCACTTTGCAGTGAAAAGGGACAACATATCAAAGCATATGTATAAGTTATCAGTCAATAAGTAGTGCTGGGGCAGGGGGGAGTTTTGGTGCCAGAAGAAATAGATCCATACATTACACTTCCTCCCCCTTTAGATGAATGTAACATAAAGCTATATATGTAACAAGACATTCAAATTCCATTTAACAAACCAGATTCCAATAAACATGTTTTTACAATAATAGTTCATAACTAACTTCATGATACTAAAGACTTAGTCTTTTGGGTGGCGCCCTGTTTCTTTCAGCATAGAGCCTCTGGATCAGTGGAGTGGCGTCAGGTTTGGCAGGTGTCTTGTCAAACACAGCTTTCTCTGTCGTAGATGTCACGTTGCTGTTGGAGACATGATCATCACTGAGAGGTAGATGCAATGTGTCTGTCTTGCTAGATGCAGTCAACTCAGGCGTGCTCTTCAGTTCAGCACCCAGCATCTGGCCCACATGACATTTCCATGTCTGATCTCCAACATCCACTGTGAACATAAGTGGTCCAGTTCTTGCAGCTATCCTACCAGGTGTTCACTTGTTTTCTCAGTAATCATCCAACCCATTCGTTGCTGGGACTTTGAGGAGCTGACTTGAAATGCTTGAGACATTTGTCCTCATTAATCGTCTGAACTTTTCTGATATATATTGTGGTCCATTGTCACTCAATAGAATTTGCTGTGGTAAGCCATTTCTGAAGATAGTCTTCAGAGTGGAAACAGTCTTTCTGAGATGGTTGACTTCATTGGTATGACCTCCAACCACTTTGAATGAGCATCCACTACAATCAGAAACATGGAGTCCATGAATGTCCCAGCATAATCAATATGGACTCTTTGCCATGGTGAAGACAGCTGCTCCCATGGGTGAAATGATGCCTGTGGGGGTGCATTTTGAACTTTTTGGCATCACAAACAGCTTTTGGTCAAGCCTTCAATCTGTCTATCTATTCCCGGCCACAAGACAAGACTCCTCATCCTGACTGTACCCATGCGTCCTTCAGGCAGATTTTCTAACACTCTGGTGTGCAGCTTAGATGGAATCAAAACACGAGAACCACACATCAATGCCCTTTGACATACTAACAGCTGGCCTCATCTCACTGAGAACTCTGGAAACATAGAATTACCATGAGCTGGCCATCCTTGCATGGTGATGTTACAGACTTTTGATAGTGTTGGGTCATTCCTTGCTTCTCTTTGTATTTCAGAATTTGTCACCGGCAACTAATCCACCAACGCTATGTGGAACACATCTGCTGGGTCACAGTATGAAGACTTTTCTTCTTCAGTTGCCAATAGTGGAAGACATGACAAGCCATCAGCATTGCTGAGTTGTTTGGAACCCTTCCACTCTATGTCATAAGAGTGGGCTGCAAGGAATACTTTATACTTTATACTTTATACTTTATTGTTGCCAAACAATTGATACCAGAACGTAAATCATCATAGTGATATTTGATTCTGCGCTTCCCGCTCCCTGGATTACAAATCGATAGTAAATACTAAAAATTTAATTTATAAATCATAAATAGAAAAATTAGAAAAATGGAAAGTAAGGTAATACAAAAAAAACGAAATGCAGGTCCGGATATTTGGAGAGTACGGCCCAAATCTGGGTCAGGATCCGTTCAATAGTCTTATCACAGTTAGAAAGAAGCTTTTCCCAAATCTGGCCGTACGAGTCTTCAAGCTCCTAAACCTTCTCCCGGAGGGTGGGTGGGTCGTGTCCTTGATTATCCTGGCAGCACTGCTCCGACAGCGTGCGGTGTAAAGTGAGTCCAAGGACGGAAGATTGGTTTGTGTGATGTGCTACACCGTGTTCACGATCTTCTGCAGCTTCTTCCGGTCTTGGACAGGACAACTTCCATACCAGGTTGTGATGCACCCTAGAAGAATGCTTTCTACAGTGCATCTATAAAAATTAGTGAGGGTTTTAGGGGACAGGCCAAATTTCTTTAGTTTTCTCAGGAAGTAAAGGTGCTGGTGGGCCTTCTTGGCAGTGGACTCTGCTTGGTTGGACCAAGTCAGGTCATTTGTGCCAAACTTTGCAACCGGGTAGCAGACATCACTGGGATTCCCTTCCTGGGATTGAAATGGACACAAGGCGTTGATGCTCTTTCACTAGAGTAAACTTTTTCTGTAGAGGTAATGGTAGAACTTTCTTATTCCCCACACTAGACTAAGGGACTCTCGTTTGATATGTACAAAGTTGAATTTTGTGCTCCTCAGTGATTTTGAAGCAAAAACAACTGGGCATCCAGATCCATCTTTCATAGTGTATGGCAAAACAGCACCAATGCCATAAAGGGATGCATTGTACGCCAGTTTGATGGACAGAGATTGTTCATGATGGGTGAGCAGTTCATCTGATGTTATTCGTCTCTTTATTTCCTTGAATGCTCTTTCACATCTTTCTGACCATTCCCACAATGCTCCTGTATGTAACAGTGCATTCAAAGGGTGCAACACTGTAGCAATGTTTGGGAGAAACTGGTGGTAGTAGTTCACAAGGCCCAAGTGTAACCTCAGTTGGGACACATTTTTCGGTTTGGGTGCCTGTAATATTGCTTCAATCTTCTCTAGTGGCTTATGTAAGCCATGCTTGTCAATGGCATGTCCACTATATGAGATTTCATTCTTGAAAAACTCACATTTCTCCCTCTTTGCACACAGACTACACTCTTTTCAGCCTGGTAAGCACTTTACCTAGGTTCTGGAGGTGCTCTTCATTGTTCTTGCCAGTCACAATGATGTCATCAAGGTAACATTATGTTTCTGGGATACCTTAGAGAACTCGGCCCATTACTCTTTGCCAAATTGCTGGAGCTGATGTGATGCCAAAAACAAGACGATTATACTGGAACAGTCCTTTGTGTGTTGATTGTGAAGAACCTCCTGCTTGACTCCTCAATCGCCATTTGCAGATAGGCTTGTGACAAGTCAGTCTTTGAAAACCTCTCCCCGCCTGCCAAAAATAAAAAAAAAAAATTTTCTATTCATAGCAGGGGTACTGCACAATATGCAGCACAGGGTTGATGCTAACTTTGAAGCTCCTGCATACGCAAACAGCTCTGGCCCTCAATTTCTTGATTACTGGAACAATGGCCGAATTGCTCCAGTCAACCTTGGAGAAAATGCCAGATGCCTCCATGCTCTGAAGATCAGCATCTACTTTTGGACATAGTGCGTAACGCACAGGACGTTATTTATGGAATCTTGGTTTTGCTGTTTCATTCAATTCAATTCTGGACATCAGGCATTTGAGTTGACCAATACCCTTCTCAAACACCTTCTCATTACCATTAAGCATTTGTGATTGTCTCTGGTTAGTGCAACCCTTTGAGTGCCAGTCTAGTTGGATTTTTCTCAACCATTCATATCCAAAAAGTGCTGGTCCTCTACTTTTCAATACACAAAACTCAAACTGCTGTGTTTGGCCTCCATAATTGAATTGTTTTTCAATTTGCCTTTGGGGATTACTTTTTCATCTGTGTAGGTCTTTAGCATCACTGAGATCTTCTCTAATAGTATCTTGGAAAACAATCTGTTGTAGTCAGCCTCTGAAATGATAGACAAGGCTGAACCTGTATCCAGCTCCATTTTCAGTCTTACACCAGACACATCTATTGTGATCCATATGCTTTTGTGATCTGCTTTAGTAATACTATGCATTTCTAGGCATAACAGCTTACATTTGTTGGACTCTGTGTTTTTCTGATTCTGTTTCACATTGTTACTTTGTGCATTTGTTTTGTTTTGTGTTTGAAACTTTTCACTCTGTTTTGTCTCTTTGGTTGTGTTTTTGTCTGGCTTGCACACTCTCTCTATGTGGCCTTGCCTGTAACACTTTCTGCAAATTTTTTTCTTTGAACTAACAGTCATTTGCATCATGGGAGAATTTGCCACTTTGATAACATTTTTGTGCTTTTTCACCATTCAGGAACAATTTGTGCATTTCACATTCTAAACTCTATTTTTGTAGTTTTACCATAACTTTTGCTGCAGTCTCTAATGGTATTGCAATGATCAATGCCTGTCTAAAGTTTGCTCTCTTTCTGACAGTAGCCTGGTTTGAGTACTTTGACTATGCATGCCACATACAAGCCTGTTCCTTAATGCATCAGAAAGTCCATCTCCAATGTCACAGCACTGGGAAAGTTTATGTAGTTCTGCAATGTATTCAGAAATGTTTTCATCCTTTGACTGGTTCTTATTGTGAAATCTAAATTTCTCAGCTATTAGTAGTGGTTTAGAGCTCAAGTGATTTTGTAAGATGGCAACAATTTCATCGAAAATCTTGTTTGCTGGCTTTTCAGGAGTTACTAGATTGTGTAAAGCCTGGACATTTCAGCATCCATTAAGCTAAGATTGGAGGCTTTCCTCTCCTCATCCACATTGTTCACATTACAACACAATTTAACTCTCTCGATATATGATTCCCAATCCTCATTAGCACTATCAAATTCATCAACTTTCCTGACTAAGGCCATTGTCTCATTATTTATACTTTAACTTTGCCAGTTGTGTGTCTCTCACTGTGTACCATGCACTATTACTCACGCATCCTTCTGTCTGCATCCGTGACGGTCTTCTTTGTACTGTTTAACTCTTTCCTCTCTCCCTTTCACTGAATTCTGTTGTTTCATAACTGTCAGTGCAGTTGGTGAATTTCGCTGCCATTCAGGTTCTTACCCGTCATCAATTTGTTGCATCTGTACAACTACATATCAATTAAATAAAAGCATGTAGGCAGATGTGAGGTTAACTGGTATATTCACTTTGCAGCAAGCGAGGACAACAGATCAATCTGCATGGGTAAATTACCAGTCAATAGGTAGTGCTAAGGAGAGTTGTTGCATTAAAAGAAATGGATACATACATTTCAAAAGTAGTCTGTAAAAAGGGGCGAGAACTGCCCAATCCATCATGGGTAAAACCACCCTACCATTGAGCACATCTATGTGGGACACTGCCGCAAGAAATAGCATCCATCATCAAGGACACCACCATCCAGACCATACTCTCTTCTCTCTACTACCAACAGGTAGTAAGTACAGGAGCTGGAGGTCCCATGCTACCAAGTTATTACCTTGAACCATCAGGCTCCTGAACTGGTGTGGATAACTTCATTCACCACAACTATGAACTAATTTCATAACTCACTTTCAAGGAGTCTACAGCTCATTTTTTTTTTATTTGTACCATTTATCATGTTTTGCACATTGGCTATTTGTCAGTCTTTGTTTATGTAGCAATTTTCATTAATTCTTTTGCATTTCTTAATTTTCTTTCAAATACTTACAAGAAAATATATCTCAAGGCAGTACCAAGTTCAAGTTTAGCTGTCATTCAACCATACATGAATAACCATAAATACAGCCAAATAAAACACATTACTCTGGGGCCAAGGTGCAAAATGCAGTACCAGTGGTCATCCAAGCACAAGGCACACATAGTGCACATAAGAGAGCAGTAAAATACAGTAACACAAAACATATAATCCACTACCTGGAGTCCATGAATGCTGCAGCAGTCTGCAGTCAAACACAATGCATCTTGTCTTCTTCCGAACGAACACTGGAGGGCGACACCAACTCCAACATGTACACAACACCATAGCACCTATGACACTCTGGTGGAGTGACCGATGCATCTCTGCTGAGCAGCTGCAAACAGGTGACCCTGCAACTTGAGGCCTAGTCCTTGCTACGACTGAGGCCACACAGCTCCCCTGCCAACTGTCATTGCCTTTCACCAAAAAACCAATGCAGCAAACTTGCAGCATTCCACAATAGCAATGTCCAACAGGGTCTTGCAATCATACGAAAAGCGATTAAACTGTAAAACAGCTCATTTCCTTTGCACAGCTACTCCAATGCCTATCAGACGCAGGCAACAGCACAATCTGCACCATCCAGCTGCTGCGGTTTCTCCACCAACAAGCAACTTGCTAACAACAGGAATTCTGCAGATGCTGGAAATTCAAGCAACACACATCAAAGTTGCAGGTGAACGCAGCAGGCCAGGCAGCATCCGTAGGAAGAGGTGTAGTCGACGTTTCAGGCCGAGACCCTTTGTCAGGATTAACTGAAGGAAGAGTTAGTAAGAGATTTGAAAGTTGGAGGGGGAGGGGGAGATCCAAAATGATAGGAGAAGACAGGAGGGGGAGGGATAGAGCCAAGAGCTGGACAGGTGATTGGCAAAAGGGGATACGAGAGGATCATGGGACAGGAGGTCCGGGAAGAAAGACAAGGTGGGGGGGGGGAACCCAGAGGATGGGCAAGGGGTATATTCAGTGCGACAGAGGAAGAAAAAGGCGAGTGAGAGAAAGAATGTGTGTATAAAAATAAGTAACAGATGGGGTACGAGGGGGAAGTGGGGCAAGCAACTTGCTAATGGGGCAGCTCTTTTAAGTTAAACATAGAAACATAGAAAATAGGTGCAGGAGTAGGCCATTCAGCCCTTCGAGCCTGCACCGCCATTCAGTATGATCATGGCTGATCATCCAATTCAGAACCCTGTACCTGCCTTCTCTCCATACCCCCTGATCCCTTTAGCCACAAGGGCCATATCTAACTCCCGCTTAAATATAGCCAATGAACTGGCCTCAACTGTTTCCTGTGGCAGAGAATTCCACAGATTCACCATTCTCTGTGTGAAGAAGTTTTTTCTCATCTCGGTACTAAAAGGCTTCCCCTTTATCCTTAAACTGTGACCCCTCATTCTGGAATGTTCCTAATGTCTAGCAGGTCTTGCAATGGTAAAAAAAAATGTTTAAAAGACAATAACACTTTTGGTTGGCCCCGTGGAAACTGCTGCGTCCGAACGTGCCGCCACCCTACCGGAAGTATATTGTAACACATACGCACTTCTATAATAAATTTTCTTTGATTTTTTATTTATCTTTGGATATATCACCAAGTTATAATTTGTAGATTTGAATATGTGGTTTAGACTAATAATTTGAATGGATGGCAATTCATTTTGCACTGTTCAAGAGTTAGAGATACACTCATAGAGGCTCAAAGGACTCAATGCATCAGGCAGTATCTAAAAGGGAAATGGATAGTCGATGATTTGGGTTGAGATTCTTCATGTGGACTTGATGAAAGTTTAAGCTGAAGATCTTGTCCGCAAAATCAACAGCCCATTTCCCTCCATTGACCCTCCCTGACACATTGAGCTCTTCCAGGTACTCGGGAGTCACAGAGGCATAGGTTTTCACCATTTTCTCCCAAAGACAAATGTATTAATGGATAACTTTGCCACTTGAAGTTGCCCCTAATGTGAGTTAGTTAATGGATAGGGGGACAGAGTAAATGGGATTAGTACAGCTGGCTACACAAGAAACTGCAGATGTTGGTGTCTGGAGCAACAAACAATCTGTTGGAGCAGCTCAATGGGTTGAGCAGCATCTTCAGGGTGTGGGGGGGAGGTGGGTGCGGGAGGGTGGAAGGAAATATAAGCTTTTAGGTTTGATACCTTGCCATCAGGAGATGGTGCTTAATAGTCAATTGACCAAATATCTTGTTATCTAACTATGATCTTGACAGATTTATTGACAGAAATGGATAGATGAATTAGCATTTTATGTCCACAAGGACCACTCTATGTTGGATTCAAAGGACTGAAATAAAGAAAGAGGTTGAGCAGCATAGGATTTTATTCATTGGAGTGTAAGAGAATGAGGGGTGATTTGTAGAAATGTATAAAATTTTGAGGGGCATAGATATCTTGAATGTATACTGTCTTTTTCCCAGGCTTGGGGAACTAGAGGGTATAGGTTTAGGGTGAGAGGGGAGAAATTAATAGGAACCTGAGGAGAAACTATTTCACCCAGAGGGTGGATCAGTTTTGGAATGAGCTGCCAGAGGAAGTAATTGAGGCAGATACATTAGCAAAGTTTAAAAGACACTTGGACAGATACATAGACAGGAAAAGTTTAGTGTGCTATGGGCCAAATGATCCTTACCAACTTTTGTCAATGAATCAAAGAAAGCATCCTATCTGAATGCATAGTGGTTTGTTATCAAACTTCACTGCGTATGACCACAAAAATTGCAGAGAGCTGCAGACAGAGCTGAACACATCACAAAACTAGCCTTCCCTCCATGGATTGTCTATACTTTTTACCGCCTCAGTAAAGCAACCAGCATAAGCAAAGATCCCACCCAGCCCAAATATCTCAGTTCTCCCCTCTCCTAAGTTTGAAAGGACATACCACCAGGTTCAAGAACAGCTTCTATACCACTGTACAGGCACGTAAGTGGAACACTTGTACGATAAGATTGACTTTGGACTTCAGAATCAACATTGTTGTGATCTTGTGCCTTAGAGTTTACCTGTACTACAATTTCTTTGTAGCCTTTGCACTCTATTATTAAAATAATATTATTGTTTTTACCTCTGTCAAGGACTCATCAGAGGATGATGAGGATGGGCCATGTTTAAGGAATCATCAGAGAATCTAAATGAATACACCATGGTTGTCACAGGCTTTACAAAAACAATCCTAGGTAAACATGTCCCCACAAAATTATTCAGTGTCTTCTCCAACCAGACACCCTGGATGAAACATGAGGTCTGCAATCTGCTAAGGACTAGATCAGTGGCACTCAGGTCTGACAGCCAAATATATTACAAGAAGTCCAGGTATAATCTCCAGAAAGCTATCTCACATGTGAAGTGGCAATTCTGGACCAAACCTGAGACACTAAAGGGTGCTCAACAGCAGTGACAGGGCTGTTACCTCTTACAAAGAGAAACTAAGCAGCATAGGTGACACCAGACTTCACTCCCATGTGAGCTTAATGTTTTCTATGCTCATATTAATGCTAAGATATGAGGGAACCTTCACAAACTCTCATAGCCCTATGACCATGTGATTTCAGTCTCTGAGACCGGTGTGTCCTTCTCGTGGGTGAACTCATGGAAAGCTAGCACAGATGGGGTACCCAGTCAAGTACTAAGTACCTGTTCTGATCAACTGGCTGGAGTGTTCACCGATATCTTTAACCTCTCACTTTGGCAATCTGAGGCACGAACCTGCTTTAGCAGATTTCAATCATACTGGTGCCTAAGAAGAGCAAGGTAACTTGCCTCGATGATTATTGTCCATTGTGGACTTATATCCGCTGTAATGAAGTGTTTTGAGAGGTTCGTGATGAAACATACCAACTCCTGTCTGAGAAATGATTTGGATCCTCTCCAATTTACCTACCATTACAATAGGTCCACACCAGATGCCATTTAATTAGCTCTTCATACAACTTTGGAATGACTGGGCGGCAGAGATAATACATCAGGATGTTCTTCATTGACTACAGCTCAACACTCAGTATTCCCATCCTCGCAAAACTAATCAAGAAGTTTCAAGACCTTGGCCTCAATACCTTCTTATGCAAGCAGATCCTCAATTCCCTCACTTGCAAGAGCCCAGTCAATTAGGAATGGGAAAAACATCCCCTCCAGAGTTTCCATCAGCACAAGTGCACCACAGGGCCATGTGCTTAGCCTCCTGCTCTACTCACTTTACACTTAGGGCTGTGTGGCTAGCCAGAACTCCAATCCTGTATTCAAGTTTGCTGATGACACTATTGTCATTGCCCAAATCAGCATGTAAAAGGGAAATTGAAAATCTTGCTGAGTGCTGCCAGAACAACAGCCTCTCACTCAATGTCAGCAAGGCAAGAAGCTGTTCATCGACTTCTGGAGGTGGAAACTGGAGATCCATGAGCTAATCCTCTTTGAGGGATCAGAGGTGGAGAGAATCAGCAATTTTAAATTCCTTGGTTTTATTATTTCAGAGGATCTGTATTATGTCCAATCATAAGTGCCATTATGAAGAAAGCACGACAGTGCCTCTACTTCCTTAGTAGTTTGCAAATATTTGGCATGACATCTAAATCTTTGACATGGAGACCACATTGACTAGTTGCATCATGGAAACAGCAGTGCTCTGGAGTGGAAAAGTAGTCAGGATGGCCCATTCTATCATGAGTAAAGCCCTCCCTACCAATGTTCACATATACATGCAGTGCTGTCAAAGGAAAGCAGCATCCATCATCAGGAACCGCCAACATCCAGGCCATCCTTTTTTCTCGCTGTTGCCATCTGGAAGAAGGTGCAGGAGCCTCAACACACATTATACGGTTCAGGAGTAGTTATTACCCTCAAATACCAGGCTCTTGAACCAGAAGGGATAATTGCACTCAACTTCACTTACTCCATCACTGAACTGTTCCCACAACCTTGGGACTCAATTTCAAGGACTCTTCATCTCACGTTCTCGATCTTTATTGCCTATTTATTCATTATTCTTTTATATCTGCACAGTTTGTTGTCGTCTTTTGCATATAGGTTGTTGTCTATCCTGTTAAGTGCAGTTTTTCATTGATTCTTAGATTTTATCAAGTATGCCCACAAGAAAATGAATCTCATTGTTGTATATGGTGACATACATGCACTTTGTAAATAAATTTACTTTGATTTTGTCTTTATTCTACCATAATGCACTGTGTAATGACTTGATCTGTTTGAACAGTATGATAGACAAGTTTTTCACTGTATCTTGGTACGTAAGACAATAATAAAAGTATAGCAATACCAAGCACGGGACTAACCTACGTGAGCATCTTGGTTGGCACAGACTAGCTGAGCACAAGCAAAGTTCATGCGGTGTACGGAACAATTCTTCTACTCTACAATTCATTTTCTCAGTATTACCTATTTATTTATTTGTATTTGCATACTTTGTCTACTTTTGCACATCAGTTATTTGTTAGTCTTTACTTGCTTGTGTTTGGTTTTTCATTGATTCTGTTGTATTTCTTTTTTCTACTGTGAATGCCTGCAAGAAGATTAATCTCAAGGTAGTATATAGTGACATATGTGCACTTTGATAATGAATTTACTTTTGAACTTTGAACTTTGACAGGTGAAACCATGATGATTAAATGCCACCTTTCATTGGAATAAACCCTGTAACAGAGCCTTCCCCATCAATTACCAAGTACCAAGCAAGGTGATGACTTGAAGTTAGGAGAGGACATGTCACTGTTTTAAATGATGGGATAAAATCACACATTCAGAGGAAACTTATTATGACCTTTATTCTATATTTTATAGCAATTATTGAAATTCTACATGTACTCTCCAAATAAACTATTTCTTACTGAAGACTGAATAAATTAGGGAATGATCTAGTACAGGATAACATGAAGTGTTACTGGAATGTCAGAACACTAAATTAATGCAGTGCTGGCTGAAGACCACATAATCATTTATACTTATATTGAAATAAAACACCTTTCCAAAAATGATAGTGTCACTCTCTTATGCTTGATTCACAGTTACCTATTCATCTTTCTGGCAACTGAACATCTTTTTAAAATTAACGTCAAAGATACAGAGTCAACTAGAGGTCAGGTAAGGGTTGGGCTGTATGCAAGGAGGCAGTATGGGATAAGGGGCTGAAATCAACCATCTTTACCTGACAGTTCCAATGTCACCCTGCCTTACACGCTGGCTCCGTTGATTCTCAGTGTGGTCATGCCATGATCTAGTGTGAAAAGGTATATGATTCAACCGGTCCAAAGCCTGGGTAGGAGAGGTACTGACTCACTTGGTAAATGGAGGATGTTGGCAAAAAAATAACACTCAGTGGCCAATTTATTATTTACCTCCTGTAATTAATAAAGTGACAACTGAGTGTATGATTGTGATCTTCTGCTACAATAGCACATCCACTTCAAGGTGCAATGTGTTGTGCATTCAGAGATGCTCTTCTGCACACCATTGTTGTAACACATGGTTATTTGAGTTACTGCTATTTTCCTGTCAGCTTGAACCAGTCTGAAAATTCTCCTGTGACCTCTTTCATTAACAAGTCATTTTTGTCCACAGAACTGCTGCTCACTGGATGTTTTTTTTTGCTTTTCACACCTGTAATGTATTTAATATTTTTGTAATATTAGTAAAATCATAAATATATTGTTTGATAAAGCATTCTTTGTTGTTTACATCATTGATTATGGGTTATATGTTGGAAGTATGTGAATGGCATAATCAGTGTGCCACTAACTAAGCAGGCATGCTTTCCTGGCTCCTGTGTTTTACTTTTCATTAGTTTCTGGAGTTACGAAACATAACAGTGGTGATAACGAAGCTTTTATAACTAACCCAAGATGACTACCTCTCTGTTGAAGTGTAGTACATTTTTTTCTTCAGAAAGGGAAAGGGATGGTTGAGTTGAATAAAAAGCAGACAGCTGATAAAATTAAGAAGCAACATGTACAGCCACAAATTCGTAAACAGTGAGCACTGGGCAATAATACTTTATACTTTATACTTTATTATCACCAAACAATTGATACTAGAGCATACAATCATCATAGTGATGTTTGATTCTGTGCTTCCCATTCCCTGGATTACAAATCGATAGTAAATATTAAAAATTTAAATTATAAATCATAAATAGAAAATAGAAAAATGGAAAGTAAGGTAGTGCAAAAAAACCGAGATGTAGGTTCGGATATTTGGAGGGTACGGCCCAGATCCAGGTCAGGATCCATTCAGCAGTCTTATCACAGTTGGAAAGAAGCTGTTCCCAAATCTGGCTGTACGAGCCTTCAAGCTCCTGAGCCTTCTCCTGGAGGGCAGAGGGACGAAAAGTGTGTTGGCTGGGTGGATCGTGTCCTTGATTATCCTGGCAGCACTGCTCCGACAGTGTGTGGTGTAAAGTGAGTCCAAGGATGGAAGATTAATAATGAAAGAAAATCAGAATTAGCTCGTTAATTCATCAGGCAGAGGGATGTAGTTGATTACACAACAGATAACTGGATGATGTATACTGAAAGAATTGAGCAGTATTTTAAAGCAACTAGAATAGCCACTAAGAAATTAGTGTCTGTGCTGCTGAGTATAATAGGTGGAAAACATACAGTTTGCATAGCTTGTTACATACACCTGTAATAGGTGGAAAAACATATAGTTTGCATAGAAGTATGTTTGCTCTAACTAAACCACTAGAAATGAGATTTGTAAGTAATGCAGGAACATTTGGTACAGAAGTCATTGCTGAATGCAGAATGCTTTAGGTTTCATAAGCAGATTCAAAAGGAAGGACAGTCCATTTCAGCGTATGTAGCTGAATTGAAGAGATTGTTTGAGCATTGCCAGTTCAGTGATTGGCTTAATGATGCACTGAGAGATCATTTAGTTTCTGAAAGCATTCAGATCTTAACTGAAGCACAACTCATATTTAAAAGAGCAGTTGAAATTGCTGTATCAATGGAAACGGTAGCCAGTGACACAAGTGAGTTACAATCAGAAATGAAAGTGAGCATGAACAAAATTGCAACATCTAAACAGAAACATTCCTGGCCAAACAAATGATGTTACTGTTGTGGTGGGGGAACACATACACCAGACCCCCCTCAATGCATGTCTTAAGGCGAAACTTGCAGAAAATCCAACAAAATAGGACATATGCAAAGAGCAGGTTGGGCAGACAAAAATAAATGATGACACATGAAGAGAAAGAGATAAAAAGTCAAGCTGCACTTTCAAAAAGAGCAGTAATCTGCATACTGTTAATGAAAAATTGGATAATGATGAGAGTGATACAGGACTGGCTACCCTTGAGAGTTATAATATGAAAACTAACACCAGACAAGCAGCTTGGTTTACAGAAAATGTGAACAGCAAATGAACTAAAATAGGAAGGAACATTGGCTCGGCTGTTTCAGTCATTACAGACAGTGAGTTTGAACAGAGATCAGAAGTCTGAAAAGACATAGCTCACTCAGGTTCATTGATTGAGTAGAACAGGCAGTGACTTGCTGCAGTTTGGTGCTTTGAGCTGTGGCCAAACAAATGTTGAGGATATCTCAGATCAAGTCCTCAGCACTCTTAAGTGGGAGGGTGACAAGTCAGAGGCTGTGGTCCATGCACAGTCCCTATAAAAAGTATTCAAATCCTCCCCCCGCCCCGGAAGTTTTCATGTTTTACTGTTTTACAACATTCAATCACAGAGAATTTAATTTGGCATTTTTGACACTAGTCAACAGAAAGACTCTTTTGTGTCAAAATGAAAACAGATCTCTACAAAGTGATCTAAATTAATTACAAATATAAAACACAAAATAATTGATTGCATAAGTATTTACCCTCCTCCCCCATAATATGACACACCAAATCATCACTGGTGCAGACAATTTGTTTTAGAAGCAATTAGTTAAATGGAGATGTCTATTTGGAGACCTATGTGCATTCAAGGTGTTTCAATTGAGCGTAGTAAAAATGACCTGAATCTGGAAGGTCCAACTGATGGTGAGTCACTATCCTGGCAAAAACTATACCATGAAGACAAAAGAACACCCCAAGCAGCTCTGCAGAAAGGTTATTGAAAAACACAGGTCAGGAGATGGATATAAGAAAATTTCCAGGTCAATGTTGTTACATACTGGCAGCAATAGATATGAATCTAAGTTGGGATTTTATAGATAAACAATGAAATTTATTAACCTCTACTCAAAACATAGAAAAGTAAACAAACAACTAACTTAAATGGAAGTTAAGAGTGTTATGCCTCTATAGCTATTGAACAGTCGAACTTAGAGGCAATTCTTAACAGATCTTACTCAAACACAGTCTTAAAGTGGTAGTTTAAGAAGTCCAAGTGATTCATGAAATAAATGAGAGGAGAGGCTTCCCAATGCAGCGATGAGGCGATTATTGAAGAAACGAAGAAACCGTTGATGCCGATCCCAGCCGAGAAGTACCTTTTCCGAAGAGACTACGATGAGTGAGTTTTCTCAAAGTAATTGACCTTTCACCAAAATGGTTACCACACAACACCCAAGCCATGTAAGGGTTAACAAATTATGTGCCACGTATGGATTATGCCAAGTGTCAGTCACACCTGAAATGCACCGAATGCCACTGATTAACCCCAATTCTTTGGGTTCGTTCAAAGCCTATAATCTTCACTCTCTCTCTCTCTCTCTCCTTCTTCAGTTGCGTAACCACCGACTATGACTCCCCAACAAAGTGACTCCCAGCAATCGGCGGCCCCCCTTTTTATACCAGTGGGATATGCCATCATGTGACGCACACAGGTAACAAAGTCATAGGACACTCACAGGAATCGATACTGTGGACAGGTAGCAATGTATATCCCTTGCAGCACTGTTAAGTCAATCTTACAAAACTTATGATAATACACAACCATTCATAAAAACCTTCTTAATGCTTTCTTGCCCGTTGGAATGGGAACCTCAGCAATAGCTTGAACTTTGGCCTGTACAGGAGTCAGCTGGCCCTGGCCTACTACATAGCCCAGATACAGGTGTCCCCGCTTTTTGAACGTTCGCTTTACGAAACCTCACTGTTACGAAAGACCTACATTAGTACCCTCTTTTCGCTTTCAGAAGGTGTTTTCACTGTTACGAAAAAAAATTCAGCGCGCCCCGAGCAGCCGCACTCCCCCGGATTGGGAACTGCATTGCTTTAACACGTGCCTGTGAGCAGCCGTTTGCAAGATGAGTTCTATGGTATCGGAAAAGCCTGAAAGAGCTCATAAGGGTGTTACACTTGCAGTAAAACTAGACGTAATTAAGCGTTTTGATCGTGGTGAACGAAGTAAGGACAACGTGAGTTCAGCTTGCGGAAGCTGACGAACATGATGTTGAAGAGGTTTTGGCATCCCATGACCAAGAACTGACGATGAAGAGCTGATGCAATTGGAAGAAGAAAGGATAACAATCGAAACCGAATGAGTAATGATAAAGTACGACTTTAATTTTGAAAGGGTACGTCGGTTTAGGAGATATTTGCAGGATGGTTTGAGCCCTTATTAAAGAACTGTGTGATAAAAAAATGCGCGAGGCTCAGCAGTCAAGCAAGCTTTCCACATCAGCCACAGCAGACGACGAACCTCGACCTTCGACATCGAGGCAGGCAGAGATAGAAGAAGATGAGCTGCCTGCTCTAATGAAAGAGACGACAAGATGACACCCCAGTGTCCCACCACCCCAACCCCCAGGCCACGGACAGATACTGATTCGCGGAAAATGCCACGGTAGCCGGGAAGCACGCAGCACATCTTTAAGAAAAAAGCCGAAATAAACATGCTTATTTAATTGTCGGCCCAGATCAGAGACGACACAATCGGAAATCGGCACTGATCTGGGCCAACAAATACGTGTCGGGTGGCACCTAATTAATTAGCTTGTTTATTTCGGCTTTTTTCTTAAAGATGTGCTGTGTACCTCCCAGCTACCGCTGGACCCCTGCATGCCTCGCGGCAGTGTATTGGTCGGTGGCCCGGAGGGTGGGGGCCACTGCACCACCCAAACTCCGACGCAGCCTAACACACCATCATACTGTGCTCGGCAAGCTATCTTCCCGATTCCTGTAAGTGATACTACACTGTACATACAT
Organism: Mobula birostris; assembly: GCF_030028105.1. Lineage (NCBI taxonomy): Eukaryota > Metazoa > Chordata > Chondrichthyes > Myliobatiformes > Myliobatidae > Mobula > Mobula birostris. The sequence continues at coordinate 25,346,235 of NC_092387.1, read as the reverse complement.
TATTTCTACTTTATATAGGCTGTGTATTTTTACGTGTTATTTGGTATGATTTGGCAGCTTCATAGCTTAAAGGTTACTGGACAGCACTTGCGCCGTGTTCTTGCCAACAGCACTTGTGTGAGATTTTCTGCCGATGGCGCTTGCGTGAGATTTTCGCTACGGAGAACAATGCCAGCAATGATTATGGAAAAGTATTTCTACTTTATATAGGCTGTGTATTTATCATATCATTCCTGCTTTTACTATATGTTACTGTTATTTTAGGTTTTATTTGTTATTTGGCATGATTTGGTAGGTTATTTTTGGGTCTGCAAACGCTCACAAATTTTTCCCATATAAATAAATGGTAATTGCTTCTTCGCTTTACAACATTTCGGCTTACGAACAGTTTCATAGGAACGCTGTACCTTCAGATGGCGGGGGAAACCTGTATGTAACTGTGGCATGGCCAAACTCACTTTTAGTGAGGTTCACAGTAAGATTGGCCTTGAAAAGTCTGCCAAATAGTTTTTCTACTGCTGCAATATGCTCTTCCCACATGTCATTCCAGACCACTAAATCATCAGTATAAGCCCCTGTGTTTTCTAAACGCTGAATCACTGAATTCATCATCTTTTGAACTGTCCCTGGAGCATTTTTCATCCTGAAGGGTAAAAACATTGTACTCATACAGTCCAGATGGTGTCACAAATGTAGATATTTCTTTAGCCCTCTCTGTCAAAGAAACACCCCAGTATCCTTCTAACAGGTTAATCTTTGTAAGGTATTTAGCCTACCCCGCGCTATCAATACAGTCATCCACTCTCTTTCTTTGTTCTTCCTTTAATTTTTAGCAACTGAGGCTGAATCTCCGCCTCAGTAAATTTACATTCAGCAAACATTTCCCACACATTCTCTTCAAACGTTCCCTTGGATATATAATGCTGTGCTATTAATGCCTGTATTACCACCTTCCTCTTTCTAGTGGTCACCATAAGGTTTAACTTTTGAGCAATTCCCAACAGCACAACCCTCTCAACATCATCCAACGCCTCAGGGGGTGGTTCTGCCACAAATTTATTAACCTCAAACTCCATTTCTGCTGATATTCCACACAAACAAATCAAAAAGGATTTTCCCCAATCAATTCAAACAAGCCCCCACACAATTTGTTCAAATCCCGGACACAGACCCCAATTTTGATAGGGACCCGGGACGGGTTAAATAACCCGCAGAAATGGAAAACACTTTGGAGTCTGGTATTACTGTTAACTAATACTATTTATTAGTAACTACGCAATAAAGTAATATAAATGCAGATATATCAAACAGGTTAGCAATGATTTTATATATATATATATATGTGTGTGTGTGTGTATGTGTGTGTGTGTGTGTAAATATAAAAACCAAGCTTCATCAAGCCTAGGGGTAAATGGATGCAGTCTTACATTGATGAGTAAAGTTCAGTTCAGTTTGTGGTATTGAATTGAGTAATGATGGAGAGAGAGAGGTGTTGTTGTTCGAGTAAGCCGATGCCATCGATTCTTCCCATTGACCTCCAAAACTTCCAAGTTAGCCAAACTTGACCAGCTTAAGAGCACAGTCGTCGAGTGATAGTCTACAAACCCAGGCGAGGGTTTGACACGCTAGTAGACTCTACAAGGTCGCTCTTTAATGCACTAGTAATCACAGATCGATTCCTCAGAACTGATCCTCAGTCCTACACTCGTAGGCACCTGAACAGGATAGTGGTAACGTCACCACACCTTAGTGCATCTGCGTGTCCCCCGTGAAACAAGCAATTACACTGATTTAAATACTGTTGTGCCGAACACCAGCTGTCCATCAAGTACCTCCTCCCTTCTCTCTCTGTAGGGGCTTAGAAGCTTGCAGTGTCCTTGCAGAAGTGTAAACACGCTGCAGAGAAACCATAACACCATCTCCAAGCAAACTGTGAGCAGTCTTCGCCTCTCTCTCCCTTTCTCCCTCTCTCTCTCTCTCTCTCTCTCTCTCTCTCTTTAAAAACACAGTTCATAGGGATAATTCAGGATCCCATCACAGCTGCATCATGCTGTGAAAATGTTTCACTGCCGCATGTCCTGGAAGGCTTGTGAAGGTAGGGTAAAATGAATGCAGCAAAATTCAGGGAAATCCTGGAGGAAAACCTAATGCACTCTGCAAGAGAATTGCGACTTGGGGGAAGATTTGTTTTGCAGCAAGACAATGATCCCAAGCATAAAGGCAAAGATATACAGGAAAGGTTTAAAAACAACAAAGTTAATATCCTGGAGTGGCCAAGTCAGAGTCCACATGTCAAACTGATTGAACATTTTTGGCTGGACTTGAAAAGGGCTGTTCACTCATGATCGCCGTGCAATCTGAACGAGCTTGAGTAATTTTGTAAAGAAGAATTCGGGAAAAAGTACAGTGTCCAGATGTGCAAAGCTGATAGAGACCTATCCATACAGACTCAAGGCTGCAATTGTTGCCAAAGATGCAACTACTAAATACAAGCTTGAAGGGGGGGAGTGCTTATGTAATTAATTATTTTGTGTTTTATATTTGTAATTAATTTAGATCACTTTGTAGAGCTGTGTTTTCACTTTGCCACAAAAGAAACTTTTTCTGTTGATTAGTGTCAAAAATGCCAAATTAAATCCACTGTGATTCAATGTTGTAAAACAATAAAGTATAAAAAATTCCAAGGAGGGGTGAATACTTCTTATAGGCACTGTAGGTACTAATGACTTAGATAGAAAGAGTGACAAGGTTCTGCAAAGTGTGTTCGGGGAGTTAGTCTCTAAGTTAAAGGACACGTCCTCCAGAGATGTGACATTAGGACTGCTACCTGGAATATGTGCTAGTGAGGCCAGAAATAGGAAGATTTATACAGTTTAACAGATGGCTAAGGAGTTGGTATAGGAACGAAGGCATCAGATTTTTGGATCATTGGGCTCTCTTCCAGAGAAGGTGAAACCTGTACAGAAGAGATCATTTGCACATAAACTGGAAGGGGACTAATATGCTAGTGGAAAGGTTTACTGGTGCTGCACTTGGTGGTTTAAACTAGAGTTGCAGGGTGATGGAAACCAAAATGTCAGAACAGATAGTTGAGAGGTTGTGGAGACAGATGTTGATAAGACCTCAGACAAAGTAGGGAATCAAAAGGCTGAGCATGGTACAAATAATGTCCTGAACTGCATATATTTCAATGCAAAAAGTATCATAGGAAAGGTAGATGACCTGAGGGCATGGATCAACACCTGGAATTATGATGTTATAGCCATTAGAAAGACTTGGTTGCAGGAGGGGCAGGGCTAGCAGCTCAATATTCCAGGATTCCGTTGTTTTAGGTGTGACAGAGCAGGAGGGATTAAAGGAGGAGGGGTGGCATTACTAGTCAGGGAATGTATCATGGCAGTGCTCAGTCAGGACAGACTGTAGAACTCATCTGGTGAGGCAACATGGGTGGAACTGAAAAATAAGAAAGGTATGACCACATTAAATGGACTATATTACAGACAATCTAAAAGTCCTAGGAACTTAGAGGAACAAATTTGTAAAGAGATCGCATACTGCTGCAAGAAACATAAGGTTGTTACAGTAGGTGACTTTAACTTTCCACATATTGACTGGGATTCCCAAATTGTAGAAAGACCAGATGGGATAGAGTTTGTCAAAAGTGTTCAGGAAAGTTTCCTTCATCAGTGCCTAGACGTTCCAACGAGAGACTGTAATACTAATCTGCTATTAGGAAATGAGACAGGGCAGGTGACAGAGTTAGTGTAGAGGAAAACATTACATTTAGTGATCACAGTGCCATTAGTTTTAAAGTAAATATCCAAAAAGATAGGTCTGGTCCGTGGGTTGTGATTTGAAATTAGAGAAAGTCCAGTTTTGGTAGTATCAGAAAGGATCTGGCAAGTGCAGATTTGGACAGGATGCTTTCTGCAAAGGTGTACTTAGTAAGTGGGAGTCCTTCAAAAGTGAAATTTTGAGGGTACAAAGATTGTATGTCCCTGTCAGAATAAAAGGTAAAAATAACAGGTGTTGGAAACTTTGGTTTTTAATAGATATTGAGGCTCTGGTTAAGAAAAAAATTAGGTGCATTTCAGGTATAGGCAGGTAGGATGAAATGAGGTGCTTAAGATGTATAAGAAATGCATGAGAACACTTAAGAAAGAAACAAGGAGAGCTAAAAGAAGGCACGAAGTTGCCTTAGCAGACAAGGTGAAGAAGAATCCTAAGGGTGTCTACAGATATGTTAAGAGCAAAGGATTGGAAGGTATAAAATTGTTCCTCTGGAAGGTCAGAATGATAATCCATGCTTGGAGCCAAAGAAATGGGAGAGATCTTAAATACAATTTTTGCATCTGTATTTACTTAGGAGGTGGACACAGAGTCTATAGAAGTGGGGCAAAATGACATCAGCTTCGTGAACCCTATACAAATTACAGAGAATGAGGTATTTGCTATCTTGAAGCAATTCAGGGTGGATCAATCCGTAGAGCCTGACAAGGTGTTCCCTCAAACCCTGCAGAAATTGTTGGGGCCCCAGCAGAGATATTTAAGTCATCCTTAGCGACAGGTGAGGTAACAGAGGACTGGAGGATAGCCAATGTTCAAAGGTTCAAAGGTCCAATTTCATGTCAGGGAAATGTATACGATATACAAACGTTTGTACATCCTGAAATGCTTTTTCTTCTCAAGCATCCAGAAAACAGAGAAGTGCCTCAGGGAATGAACGACAGAAAAATGTAAGAGCCCCAAATCCCCCCCAGCTTCCCTCCTCCCGTGTGTAAGTGGCAGCAAGCAAAAATTCCCCCTCACCTCACTGGCAAATAAAAAAGCAAGTGCCGGTACCTCCACCGAGCACTCAGTGTGAGCAAAGCAATAGCAAAGCCACAGACTTGCAGCTACCCCAAAGGCTTTGCATTTCATCCAGCATACAACGTACCTCAGATTCTCTCTCTTCCTAATAAGGGAGAAAAAGATGTCTCTGAAAGTGGGTCCCATTTCCACAAAGAACCAAAGTCAGTGTGTAATTCCAGGGCAGGGTCTTCAAAAGAACCCTGAAAGGGAAAAGTAAAGATATTAAAGATGGAAATAGAGCTGTTTACGAAGATGCAAACAAAGGAGTCGCAGTTTAGCGCCATCTTAACTTTGCCCCACCTCTCATTAAAACAAAAAGCTCTAAAACTGTTTAAGAAAGGCTCTAAAACTAAACCAGCAAATTATAAGCTGTTGAGCCTGGCATCAGTAGTGGAAAAGTAATTGTAAGGTATTCTAAGCAGAGGATATATGAGTATCTGGATAGATGTGAACTGATTAAGGATGGCATGGCTTCATGCATGGTAGGTCGTGTCAACCCAATTCCATTGAGTTTTTCGAGAAAGTTACCAGGAAAGTTGATGAAGGTAAAGCAGTGGATGTTGTCCACATGGACTTCGGCAAAGTACTTGAAAGGTCCTGCATGGGAGAAGCCAGAGAATGGTAGCAGATGGTCGCCTCTCTGACTGGAGGTCTGAGATTAATGGTAACCCACAGGAGTTAGTGCTGGGTCCATTGTTGTTTGTCAGCTATAGTAATAATCTTGATGATATGTGGTTAACTGGATCAGCAAATTTGTGGAAGTCACCAAAATTGGGGTTGTAATGGACAGCAAGGAAGACTATCATGGCTTGCAGCAGGATTTGGACCAGCCAGAAAACTGAGTTCAAAATGGCAGATGAAATCTCAGGTACTTTGTTAGGACCTACCAGGGTGGGTCTTACACAATGAAAGGCTTGGGCACTGAGGAATGCAGTAGAACAAAGGGATTTGGGAATACAGGTCCACAGTTATTGAAAATTATTCCACAAGTAGATAGAGTTATAAAGAAAGCTTTTGGTATATTAGCCTTCATAAATCAATGTGTTGAGTACAGGAGATGGGATGTTATGATAAAGTTGTAAAAGACACTAGTGAGACCTAATTTGGAATATTGTGTGCTGTTTTGGCCGTCTATCTACGGGAAAGATGTATGCAAGGTTGAGAGAGCACCGAGAAAATTTACAAGGATGTAGACTGCTTTGGAGGACCTGGGTTATACTGAAAGATTGAATAGGTTAGGACTTTATTCCTTGGAATGCAGAAGATTGAGGACATTTGATAGAGGTATAGAAAATTATGAGGGATATAGATAGGGTAAATGCAAACATGCTTTTTCTGCTGAGGTTGGGTGGGATTACAACTGGAGGTCATGGGTTAAGGGTGAAAGGTGTAAAGTTTAAGGGGAATATGAGGGGAAACTTCTTCACTCAGGGGGTCGTGAGGGTGTGGAATGAGCTGCTAGCGCAAGTGGTGCATGCGAGCTTGAATTCAACATTTAAGAGGCACTTGGAAAGGTACATGGACAGTAGGGGTGTGGATGGCTATGGTCCCAGTGCAGGTCAATGGGAGTAGGCAGTTTATATGTTTTGATTTGGGCTAGCTAGGCTCAACGGCCTGTTTCTCTGTTGCACTTTTTCTATGACTCTATGACTCTATGGTTCAGGGATACTAAACTGAAGCTGGCAGACATCCAACGAATGACTTATACTGCAGCAAAAACTTCTGTGGGGTGGACATAAAAGAAAAATACAACAACCAACTAATCAAATCAAATCAAATGAAGTTCAATTATCATTCAAACCATACACAAATACAGCTGATTGAGACAGTGTTCCACTGGGACCAAAGTGTAAAACATTCAAAATAGCAAGCAAATATCCAAAAATAGCGAGTAACATGATTCAAGATATCAAACAAGAAACATATTCACTCAAAAAAAACACTACCCTTAGTGACAATGGTATAGTCTCCCAACAGTGTATAGATTCAAGTAATCCATTCTCTCATTCCACCATTTGAACATGGGAGGGCAGCACCGACAAGGCGAGGCCAGGCCCCAGTCGAGCTCAACCATGCTGTAACACTTGCGCGTCTCTCAGCTGGTCTGCAGCTGCAGGCAAGCCTGAGGCTTGAGACCTAGTTCTTACTACAACTGAGGCTACACGGCTCCCATGTCAACTGTCCCTCCACTAGACAAGTGTAACAGTCCTGTGCCATCTTACATTGTCACTGATTGCAAGTGAAATGTCCGAGACAATCTCCCATCGTTACATTGCACCAAATCCAGTGCTTCCGAGTAGCATGCTTCAATAAGGTCTGCAGTCGGGTCAGCTCCTGCATACCTAAACTGGCCCCTCTGATACACTGGCGGGCTCCGCCAATATCCTGACCAGCTCCTTCAACACCTCAGCCGACTCCTTTAACACCTCAGCTGGCTCTGCTGCCAAAACCAGTCCAGCTACTCCGACCAACAAGCAGCTCACTGATGGAGTAGCCCTACAGTACCTGATGTTCTTGGAGTAGAATTATCTTTGGATCGTGAAAAAACAAATTTTGCAAAGACAAAGGAACCTTTGGTTGGCCCCTGAGAGGCTGCTGTGTTCACATTCAGTGCCATCTTACTGGAAGTAACAACCCACATTGCGCTCGTATTGGTAAATACAGGGGCACCAGCATTGCTGGGTTGATTGGCTGAGAAATCTGCAACTTGATTGGAAATCCTTCTACAATTTGCAATCTACATCCCCAGCAACAGAATCAACTGAGAATGAAATAAGAAAGGTACTGTTTGATGCCACAGCAGTGTTCAAGTATGGCCATGGAAAACTCAGGCATATCAAGAGTAAAATAGTGTTAAATGAATACGTCACACCAAAATTTTACAATGCCTGTCTGATTCTTTCTATCATTCTTAATAAACTAGCCAATGAGGTAGATCACATGGAGGGCGAAAAAAATCTTTCAGAGATTGAGTGTAGTTCATGGGTAAAACCATTGGTCCCAGTATCAGAATCAGAATCAGGCTTAATATCACCCCAGTATACGTTATGAAATTTGTTAACTTTGTGGCAGCAGTAGAATATAATACATGATAATATTAAAAAGCTGTGGATTACAATAAATATGTATAAATATATCAAGTAGTTAAATAAGTAGTGCAAAAACAGAAATAAAAACTTAGTGAGGTAGTATTTATGGTTTCAATGTTCATTCAGAATTCAGATGGCAGAGGGGAAGAAGCTGTTCCTGAATCGCTGAGTGTGTGCCTTCAGGGTTCTGTACCTCTTTCCTGATGGTAACAATGAGAAGAGGGCATGATCTAGGTGGTGGGGGGTCCTTAATGTTGGATGCTGCTTTTTTGAAGTAACACTTCTTGAAGATGACTTGAATACTACGGAAGCTAGTACACATGGTGGAGCTGACTAATTTTACAACTCTCTGCAGCTTACTTTGATCCTGTGCAGTAGCACTCCCCTCCCCCATCCCCCATACCAGACAGTGATGCATCCAGTCAGAATGTTCTCCACGCTACTTCTGCAGAAATTTTCGAGTGGCCAAGAAGGATCGGTTCGTCTGGATCTATGAGGATTTTTAAGGTCATCATCAACTCAGTACTGAAAATAGATCTATACCCTCTGCCCAGGATAGAGGATATCTTTGTATACTTTTCTATAGAGAAACACTTCAGTAATATGGATTTAACTGAGGGCTACCTACAGATGGAGATTGAAAAAAAGTCCAAAGTTCTTCTTACCATAAACACTCACAAAGGGCTTTACAGCTATAATGGGCTTATCTCTTGAGTAGCAGCTGCACCTGCACTCTGACAGAAAGTTATCGACCAGGTGAGGCAAGGCTGCTCAGGCACACAGTGTTTGACATCTTTGTTATCAAGAACAAGGAACATCTCGAAAATCTTAAGGCATGTGCAAAAGATGAGAAGATTATGTGCTCAGCGCATGATGTAACAAGTGTGAATTCTTTAGTTTAAAGCATCACTTACTGTGGTCATATTACTGATGCACAAGAATTACACAAATGAGCTGAGAAAATTCAAGCAGTGTTGTATGCTCCAAGGACAAAGGACATGTCACAGTTGAAGTCCTTTTAGGATTTGTCAATTACTATCACAGATTTCTGTCAAACCTGCCTACTGTGCAACACCCCTTGAACTCATTCCTACAGATTGGAAATAAGTTGCAATGGACAAAGCAGTAAAGTGGTTTTCTAATGGCAAAGGAAATGCAACATCAGATGCTGAACTCAACCATTATGATCCACATTGTCCAGTGAAGCTTACCTGTGACACCTTGCCTTATGGTCAGGTTGTTGGATGTATTTAAGGCAGAGATTGATAGGTTCTTGATTGGACATGGCATCAAAGGTTACTGGGAGAAGGCCAGGAACTGGGATTGAGGAAGAGATAGGAAAAAAAGATCAGCCATGATTGAATGCCGGAGCAGACCTGATGGGCCAGATGGTGTAATTCTGCTCCTATGTCTTACGGTCTTATGGTATAAGTGAAGTCATGCCACATGTTATGAGTGATGGATGTGAATGTCCCATGGCCTTTGCATCACATTCCCTTACCAATGCAGAGAAAAGTTACATAGAGATTGACAGTGAGGCCTTGAGATTAGTATGAGGTGTACAATGTTTCAATCAGTACTTCTATGGAAGACTGTTTACCCTCATTACTGTCATCAAACACTAGTGTCCGTTTTCAATCTGCAGAAGGGTGTACCACTAACAGCAGCAGCACAAATGCAGAGATGGGCTCTCTTTCTTGGAGGACACAATTACAAGATCAAATTCAAGAGGACAGCTAATAGAAATACTGATGGATTGTCCTTTTTACCCTTGGGAAAGGAAATACCTGAAAAAATGACAAAAGAGGGCATTCCTCTTGACATCTTCTCCTTATTGCAAATTGTAAGTCTCCCTTTTACCGCAAGCATGATCCAAATTGAAACTGGAAAAGACCTTATGTCTCAGGTCTACATAGCCAGCCAAAATGGCTGGAACGTGCTGCAGGAATTCTAGGTCCCCCATTTTTAACAGCACCAGGATGAACTTTCCCTTGACAGGGATTACCTTGTGTGGGGATTGAGAGATGCTGAGAGCCAAAGTATCGGAGGAGCTAGATGTTGGTCATCTAGGCATAGTCAAAATGAAAATGTTGGCTTAAAGCTTTGTCCTGGTGACCAGGGATGGATCAGCAGATGAAGCAGCTCGCCATGCACTGTTTGTGATACCAACACATCCAGAAGATGTCAAGATCAGCACCTCTTTAAGAATGGCTTGCATTGCTCTGGCAGAAGGTTCTTTTAGATTTTCATGGACCATTCACGGTCAGAAATTTCTTGGTCATAGTGAGTGCAGCTACAAAGTGGCCAGAACTGTTCCCAGTAGCCTCCACCACAGCCTTACATACTGTTGATATGTTGAGAAGCCCTTTCTCATGGGTTCATGTTCCTGAACAATTAGTCAGTGATAATAGACCATATTTTGTTTCAGAATAGTTTCAGTCATTCCTGAAAATGAATAAGACATACTACATCTGCACCTTCTCACCCAACTACAAATATCTTGGCAAAAGATTTGTGCAGAGTCTAAAGGACACACTGTGAGCAATGTCAGCAGAACACACAGAATCAGAAGTTCACCAGTTTCCTCCCAGGACACTCCACAATCAACAACTTACCAGCTGTGCTGTTGCTGTGTCATCCCTTGTGCTTATTCTTGGAGCTCCTCAAACCCACTCTCAGATAGAGTATCTATGCAGGTCAGACAGCCGAGACAAATTGAAGTTTCCTCAAACAAGGAGGTTCGATGTTTCAGAAAAGACATTATCCAACAAGAGTAAAAAATCCTCTAAAGCAATTAAATTAGATACAACACAGAGTCATGTCATCTGCAGAAATTCTCTGACGACTCAGCAATAGTTAAGTGTATAAGGGGAGGACAGAAGGATGCAGTCAGGGCCTTGGTGGAGAACTTTGTTGAGTGGTGCAAACTGAATCATCTGCAGCTCAACACCAGTAAGACGAAGGAGATAGTGATGGACTTTAGGATGACTAAGACTGCACTGCTCCCTGTTACTATTAATGGTGTGGATGTGGATGTGGTGAAGACCAAGAGTATCTGGCGGTGCATCTGGATGACAGACGAGTGAAGCACCAACACAGAGGCTGCGTACAAGAAGGGCCAGAGCCGCTTCAACTTCCTGAGGAGACTGAGGTCTTTTCACATGTTCTACCATTCTGTTGTTGCCAGTACAATCTTCTATGCAGTTATGTGCTGGGGCAATGGTATCAACACAGGTGATGCCAACAGACTCAGAAAACTAATTAGAAAGGCTGGCTCTGTTGTAAGAGTCAAACTGGACACACTGGGAGGCTGTGTTAGAACAAAGGAACTTACAGAAGATCTTGGCAATTTTGGACATTGTTTCTCACCCTCTGCATGCCATCTTGGCTGAACAGGGGAACGCATTCGATAATAGACTAAGACAAATGCCCTGCTCCAAACAGCAGAATATGAGGTCATTCTTCCTTTGGCCATTAGGCTCTGTAATGAGTTAACCTGTAGTCAGGGTAGTGATGACCCCTCCTGGTAAACTGTAGTTAACCACTGTTTACCAGAGCTCTATTTAAGCTCTGTTTAATTCTGCTAACTGCACCCTGCTATCGCAGACACCGTGTGCAATACCGTGCAATACTACCATCACTTCTTATCTGGATGGTGTGAACGTGCACCCATTACTATATAATATTACGGTAATTCTTGCATCACCATCTCATCAGTTTGAACTTGAAAATCTTGTCAGTCTTGTAATCTTTGACTTGCAAATTTTGAGCATCTTATTTTTAAGGTACCTTATTTTTATTTATTCTTACTTCTCTTCTAATATTTGTATATCTGTGCACTTGTAATGCTACTGTGACACTGTAATTTCCTTTGGGATCAATAAAGTATCCATCTGTTTATATACCTGTATATATTGATGACTCGAGAGCAATCCGTTACGTATTTGAGTTAAGATGTCTTGCAGATCTTCTGGTTAAGATGGCGCTACCAAAAGTGTGTGACAGCTTCTTGGTACTTAAAAAGCTAAGAAATCTGACTGAAAACATTATGAAAGATAACTTTTCTGGGGTAAATTATGCTAAATTATTTCTGCAAAGAGTGAAGGGACGAGCCATGCAGAGGCGAGTTCAGGGGATGAATCATTGCAGATGGAGTTCCGATGTCCACGCAGCTTGCCCGGGAGAGGAGTTGGACCACTCTGTGCACCATAAGGAGAAGTTGGGGCCTGGGCAGAGGAAATTCGATTTCGATACTCGTACAAGTGGCCCGGGTGCAAGGTTGGATCGTTCTGGGCATCGAGCTGGTTTGAAGAGGTAGAGACCAGCTTCAGGCTGGGTGGTGAAATCTGGGCCTGGAGCCAGTTGCTGAGCAGTGTGTTCTAGGCCCAGGGCCTTTCGCAGCAGTGGTGTCTGAGTCTGAGTGCAAGGTATAATACGCTGTTTAGGCAGTTTAAACATCAGCCCAGATCAGAGGCGAGAGCCATTTTTGCTCGCTCTCTGCGATCTACACTCATCTTTCCGGGGCACGGTTCCACAGTCAAAGTCACTTAGATCATATTTCTTTCCCATTCTGATGTTTGGTCTGAGCAACAACTGGACCTCCTGATTATATCTGCATTGAGTTTCTACCACATGATTGGTTGATTAGATATTTGCATTAATGAGCAGGTGCAAAGGTATACCTAATAAAGTGACCACAGTGTGTAGGTCCAAAGACATGGGGCAATTTTCCAGAACCATGAGCCAGCAACAATAACATGAATTCAGTTAAAAAAATGGAATTCTGTAACTTTAATCGAAATGAAATATATTTAAGTAAAAATAGAAACAGAAACTGTTGCAAAATCACCCAGTTAGGGCATGATCAATTCTCCAAGGAATGTGCTGTGTGTGAAGGATACATACATATAAATTGCATGCACAAAATCAATCTCAGTTTCTGATCCAGACCATCACTGTGAATATGCTCTCCTTCTTGACCCAGCTCTTAGTCTTAAATAGCTGACCTTTAAGTTTAACTCTGTCTATAAAAGTTCTTCCATTAAAGAAGCCCATTCTACCCATTGAGTTCATGCTGTCTCTCAGAGCACTCCAATCAGTTATCATTTACAATGTCTGCACATTGTAAATGTCTGCCCATACCACTCCTGCCAACTGGTGTCAGGGGTTAGTACAGAGCAAAGAGCTGGTTCCTATCTGGTGCTATTCTATGTTCAAGGTCACTGCATGTTTGCAGCAGCAACAGTGATTTGCTGCCAGGCTGTGACAGGTTCAAAGCAATGGAAAAACCTCCTGGGGCACAGTACTTGCAGGTGTTGTCGGTCATTCTGGAGATGGAACAAAACCACAGTCTTGTTCTCTCACAGTACAGCCCAAGCCGTTTAGTTCAGCATCTCAAACCAAATTGTGACAGAGCAGGTCTTGTTGACTAGTTGTTTGTAGGGAGAGATCACACATTTGAGATTGGTGTTTCCTACTACACAGTAGAAAATTTTAAACTTGCTTACTGGTCTCAAGGATGGTGCAAAGCAGGAGAAAGGTGGCATGGAAAAAAATACTTGCTCAAAACCTACGCAATGCTTTGAGACAAAGTTATCTAAAATATCCTGCAAATGTGCATTGAGAAGGTTTTGTTTTCCACCTCCAGATATTCTTAATGATTTGCATGATATTGCTTGTTTGAAGATTTGTCTTGTTCAAGTGGAGAATGCAGTACACTGTGGTATGCTTGAGATAGTTGCCATGGCAACACACATCTGCCATTGCTTTGTCTGGTGTAGTGCAGATTTAAGGAGTTCTTTTTAAACTTAATTAAATTATTCTTGGTACTTCAGTCTGTGGTAAACCATGTATATATGTTGCAACTCGGTTACCTGTCTGGACACACACCTCTGCTGACTGCCCCTGTGGCTCCTCCCACAGAGTCCTGTATAAAGGTGTTTGCCTTGCCCCTCCCCCTCAGTCCAGGGGCAGACACTCACTGTGGAGGTCGTATTGTACAGCGAATAAAATTGAGGCACCTTCAATTACTCCAAAAGACCGAGGTTTGGTAAAATACTGAAAGGCTTTTATTCGCTGTACAATATGACCTCCACAGTGAGTGTCTGCCCCCGGACTGAGGGGGAGGGGCAAGGCGAACACCTTTATACAGGACTCTGTGGGAGGAGCCACAGGGGCAGTCAGCAGAGGTGTGTGTCCAGACAGGTAACCGAGTTACAACATATATACATGGTTTACCACACAGTCTTGAGCGAGATGCCCTAATGTAAGTTGAATACTCAAATATCAAAACTTCAGGAGCTAAAGCAGCATTGCGGTTAGCAGAGCACTATTACAATACTGGTGATCTGAATTCAAGTTGCACATTCTCCCCATTACCCAATCAATTTCCTCGGGGAGTGCCAGTTTCCCTCCACGTTCCGTAGACACACAGGTCTGTATGTTAATTGGTCACATGGGTGTTACAGGACACATTGGACTGAAAGGACTTGTTACTGTGATTTATTTTTAAATAAAAAATAATTCAATAAACTCATGAGGGCTGGTTTCTTGCAGCCTCACTGTGGTCAAATCTGTCTTCTTAGGTGTAAGACTCCCCACCACGCCGTGAGCTCTTCCTCTCAAAACTGCTGACTGTTCTAGAGTTCCTCTAAATCAAATTAAAATCTTTCTCCTTTGATAAGCCTGTATTGTCAGAGTTTAGACAAAATGAGGGTTGATCACATTGAAATTTTACAAAACTTTTACTCAAGAGTAAGATAGGGAAGAATTTTTCTGTACAAAGAGACCAGACCTAGAGACCACAGTCTCAGATAAGAAAAAGGAAAACTCTGGTAGGCCTTGACAAGAATACTTCTTTCAACTGTTTTCATCCCTGGTTGCCTCATTATAAGACATTATAAGACCATAAGATCATAAGATATAGGAGCATAATTAGGCCAATTGGCCCATCGAGTCTGCTCCACCATTCAATCATGGCTGATTCTTTTTATCCCCCCCCCCCAGCTCCATTCCCTGGCCTTCACCCCATAACCTTTGATGGTGCATTCGGTGAAGAACCTATCAAGTTCGGCCCTAAATACACCAAATGCCCTGGCCTCCACAGCTACTGCGGTAACAAATTCCATAAATTCATCAATCTCTGGCTGAAGAAATGACTCCACATCTCTGTTATAAATGGACACCCCTCTACCCTGAGGCTGTGCCCCCTTGTCCTAGACTCACCCACCATGAGAAACATCTTTTTCCACATCTACTCTGTCTAGGCCCTTCAACATTTGAAAGGGTTCAATGAGATCCCCCCTCATCTTTCTAAGCTCCTGTGAGAACAGACCCAGAGCCATCGACGTTCCTCATAACCCTTTCATTCCTGGAATCATCTTTGTGAACCTCCTCTGACCCCTCTCCAATGCCAGCACATCTTTTCTTCGATGAGGAGCTCAAAATTGTTCACAATACTGAAGGTGAGTCCTCACCAGTGCCTTCTAAAACCTCAGAATCACATCCCTGTTCTTGTATTATAGACGTCTTGAAATGAATGCTAGCATTGCATTTGCCTTCCTCACAACCGACTCAACCTGCAAATTAATCTTCAGGGTGTTCTGTATCAAGACTCCCAAGTCCCTTTGCATTTCAGAGTTTTGGATTTTCTCCCCATTGAGAAAATAGTCTGCACATTTATTTCTATGAATAAAGTACGTGACCATGCATTTTCCAATATTGTATTTCATTTGTCGCTTTCTTGCCTTATAGGAAGGATCGAGAGTCTTTGGAGAGAATGTAGCGGATATTTACCAGAATGCTTCTTGGATTAAAGAGCATAAGAAGAGATTGGACAAACTTGTATTATTTTGTCTGGAATGGCAGAGACTGAGGAGAGATCTGATAGAAGATTGTGCTGTCTAGGTTGGTAGAGGTGACATTTTAGATTGTGATACATAGGCTAATAAATGTGGAGAGTAGAGGGATATGAATATTGTGTAGACAGACTGGATTAGTTTAATTAGGCATTTAATTGTTAGTTTAATTAGCTTGGCACAACACTGTGGGTTCAAAGGCCTATGTCTCCGTTATAATGTACTGTCCTTTTCCATGAAAAGGTTAGGTCATTTAAGACAGGTTGGTGGAAGTACCTTCACATGGAGGATAGTGAATCTTTAGAATTCACCACACTGGGAATTTCAAAGTTTCGGACATTAAGTGCATCCAGTGCAGATATCAATAGATTTCTGGGCATGAAGTGAGTAAACTAAAAATAGAGATGACACTTTAGCCAATCAATAGATGAAAAGGCTCAAAGAGTATGAGAGCCTGTTCTGCTCCACATTCTCATTTTATGAGAACATCAAATCACATGAAGGTGGATTGAAATTAGGTTCTTCCACACTAACTTCTAAGCTGTGATGTAGCAGCTGCTTCTATGTCACAAAGGAATAGAAGGGTTTTTTGGCTCCATACCCATTAGACCTCCTGTCCCCCCTAATGCACAGGCAAACTTTGACATCACCTCCTGTCTTAACTGGGAATGCGAACAATGTCTAAATTGGATATAAACGCTGAAGGTGTTGCTCAGCAAGTTATTAATGTTCCCTCTAATTTGTAATGACCAGTGTGCGCAAAAATCTTGTGCTTTGCAATTTTTCCTCCAGTGACAACAACGTGTGCATGCTGAATTTTGTACATAGAGGTATACATTTTAAGATCTTGCAAAACACTGTCAATAAGAACTTTGATCTCCTCTGAGTTTCTGTATTGTACATAGATATTCCTCAAAGCTGCATGTTGCTGATCTCATGAGGTTTCGGCGTAGCAGTTTCTATTAAGCCTTTCTGCTTTAAATGAACTAGCAGTTCTTTTTATGTTTCACATCCTTTGCTTCTTTGGAATTTGATATAGGGAATCAATAATTTCTTCAATAAAAACAGTACAAACAAGCCAGTTAGAACATAGAACGCAGAAAATCTACAGCACATTACAGGCCCTTCGGCCCACAATGTTGTGCCAACCATGTAACCTACTCTAGAAACTGCCTAGAGTTTCCCTACCACATAGTCCCCTATTTCCCTAAGCTCCATATACCTATCTAAGGGTCTCTTAAAGACCCTATTGCATCCGCCTCTACTACCTTTGCTGGCAGTGCATTCCATATACACACCACTCTGTGTGAAAAACTTACTTCTGACATCCCTCTTGTACCTGCTTCCAAGCACCTTAAAACTATGCCCCCTTGTGTTAGCCATTTCAACCCTGGTAAAAAGCCTCTGGCTATCCACACGATCAATGCCCCTCGTCATCATATACACCTCTATCAAGTCACCTCTCATCTTCCATCACTCCAAGGAGAAAAGGCCAAGTTCATTCAACCTATTCTCATAAGGCATGCTCGTCAATCCAGGCAACACCCTCCCTTGTAAATCTCCTCTACAGTCTCTTTATAGTATCCTTCCTGTAATGAGGTTACTGGAACTAAACACAGTACTCCAAGTGGGGTCTAACTAAGGTATTATATAGCTGTAACATTACCTTACGGCTGTCGAATTCAATCCCACGGTTGATGAAGGCCAACACACCATACGCCTTCTTAACCGCACAGTCAACCTGCGCAGCAGCTTTGAGTGTCCTATGGACATAGACCCCAAGATCTCTCAGATCCTTCACACTGCCAGGAGTCTTATCATTGATATTATATTCGGTCTTCAAATTTGACCAACTGAAATAAATCACTTCACATTTATATAGGTTGAACTCCATCTGCCACTTCTCAGCCTAGATCTGCATCCTATCAATGTCCCATTGTAACCTCTGATAACCCTCAAGACTATCCACAAAACCCTCGACTTTTGTGTCATCGGTAAACTTACTGACCCACTCTTCTACTTCCTCATCCATATGTACTGCATCCACTGCTCTACCTTCATCAATGTGTTTGTTACGTCCTCATGTAAGGGGGTTTCGACTTTTATGTTACTGCGGAGGCTAATTAAAATGGCGTCTTTGTTATGTTAATCTGGGGAATGCAGCTTTGTTGTGTTAAACGCTGAGAAAGTTTGCGCTAGCAGCTTGTTTTCATTTAGAGTGTGATAAGAAATATGTTATTAACCAATTGGGATAGTTGTTACGTTTTTGGTTTATTTGAAGATACTGTATGCGCAGAGTTTTGGGGCAGAAGGTGGGAGAGAGAGACAGAGGATGGACCAGGTGCTGTGATGTCCGCTAACGGGGTCGGACCCCGAGGAGGACATTCGGCGAGGAGAGGAGACAGAGATGGACTCGTGTGGAGCGTCTGGTCGACCACTGTTGGTGGTCCCAGGCGGCCGGTCGAGGTGGTCCAAGGGGTCGCAGGGTGAAGAAGAAGGTCCTTGAGCTCCAATGGTTTTTGTGCACGAAGAGATTGGACTTTGATAAGTGTGGCGCCTTTTATTGTCCTTTTATATTTTATTCTCTCTTAATTATATAGTTCCAGTAATATCTATAAACTGTAAATCATTTAATTGCATCTGGTGTATTGTCTGTTATTTGGGCGGGGTGGGGTACCTCACACAGCATCTACACAAACTAATTACCCATTTTGGCGGGGCCAAGGGCTGTTTCCCTCGATGACAGTGAGCCGAGCGACCCTGAGGGTGGCCGGGGGGGCTACATTGTGTGGGCTTTGCCCGGGATTGAGTCTGCTGGTATGCTGTGTGGGTGCCCTGTTTAAATCAGTAATGTGTGTCTCTGTGGGTTATTTGCTATTGATTGCTGTATGCGTTGTGGGTGCAGTCTTTGGTCGAGTTCAGGCTGGCATTGACGAGTTGGAGGTGGCACTCGGGGCTGTCCATGCGGTTGGGAGAGAGAGGAAAGAGTGGTCTCATTTGGAGGTAGTGTGTGCGAATAAATGTTCGAGTTCTGGCAGGCTCCGCCTGGCACTGAGGATTGTTTCCACCCCAAGAGGGGCGGAGTCATGCGAGACGTGGGCAGAGCGGATCTCTCAGCTGTTAGATAAGTGGCAGTGCTCGGTTGAGGGACAGTGACAGCGATTGGTTGAAAGTTTAAGTAGGCGGGCTGGTGACGGTGTTAGAGCTGTCAGGTTCACTTACACCGTAGTGACAGCTGTCAGTTATTTGAAAGGGGGGGAAAGTTTTCAGTGTGTCTTCTCTGGCTAGGAGGGCAGCTCAATTACTTGCAGTGCCAGGGGGATCATTTCAGGTGGTCAGCCCCTCCTTCAGTTGTTCAGCTGATCAGAGAGGGATCGAGAAACTTAATGGAGGCCCAGTGGGGGTAACGGCTTGGGGTCTCTGGGGAAGCACGTTTCCAGCAATGTACCGATGAACTTCCGAAAGGAAAAGACCCTATTCCTGAAGGCTTAGAGGGTCCACGCCCCAGGGTGTTGCTATGGATAGAGGGAAGCGATGCTAAAGCTATCCTCGATCCTGGGGCACAGATCAAGTTGTTGGACAGTTCGTTTTACAACCGGTGTCTGAAGCATTTATCCTTGACAACCGCAAGGGCACCGGAGCCTTTGGGTACTAGTGGCAGTAGTTATCCAGAAGACGATGATTTGTTAATGACCCTGGAAGTCATGGAGGCATCTTCTGGGCACCCAACGTGTCCAGTTGCTTCTGAGGACGTGTGTAGCAGGCTTGAGCCAGTACTGAATTTAAACGAGACCCAGCCGTGGTACGGCTTGGGGAAAGTAGCTGAGGGTGAGACCCTCTTAGTAGACGCTCCGAACTACCACGAGGGAGGGGAGTTGACTGCTGAAGGCACCACAGTGAGAGAGAGGTCGCAGCAACTGGACCCTAGCAGTGTGGAAGATGAAGGCAGCGAGCGTGTGGATTATGCGATGTGGTTTAATGTGCTGCATCTGAGGGGTGGATGTTGCCAGATCCTGAGGAGTGCAGCTGTTGAGCTGAAGATGGCCATTACTAGTTCCCTAGGATTCTTCCGATCCGAAAAGATGCCCAAGGGCATATCCGGAGCCCCTGCATCCTTCCCGCGGGGCATGAGGAAGACCACGGGGGAAGTGAAGGTGTGTGGAGTTTTGACGTATGTGGATGACCGTCTAGAGCTTGGATTCGCCTGGGGGGACTATGAGGCGAGGTGAGTGGCTGAGCCCGGGTGACTGAAGCGAAGTGTCAAATGTGGAGGAGCTTTTGGCCGGAGTAGTTTGGTGCAATGTGAGGAAAATGACCCGACATACCAGTTGAACTTCCTGGTGTTGGGGCAGACGGTAGTGGACCGGGGGATGGAAACCCAGGTCGTCAATCTGAATGAGACACAGGGAAGCGAGGGGATTTGCACCACACTGCGGTCATGTACTGATGAATTAATCCAGCGAGAAGAAACAATGGCCCACCTTCGAAGGGATCAGCAGAAACTCAAGACATCCATTCAGAACAGATTGGAAGACTTACGAGTTGGGGAAGATCAAGAAAGTGTTCTGACTAAGGTCAACAGAAAACCGAGAGCCCAGGGAGGGGAGTTTGACTACACTCCCGAGGAGGTGAAGAAATGGAGGACAGATCTCGGAAAAGGGAGATGGACGCTTGAAAGGAACCTGAAGGTGACTATTGCGAGTTTAAATGAAGTGGAAAAACTGAAAGCTGACCTGGAAGACGTCCTCAGGAAGAAACAACTGGAGGCTGAACATTCTTTGACTGCTGCTTTTCAGGTCAGGGTGGAAGAAGCTGGTGGAGTAACTGCGTCCCAGATTGAGATGGCCGGGGACCCTGAGTCAGAACTGCTGAGGCTGTGGTGAGAGTTGAAGGAGTCCCCGATGAAGCTGACATTTCGACTGAAGGAGGCTGAAGGGGTAGCCCCGGCTAAATGTTTCAGTTTGGAGAAACTCAAACAGCAGCTACCGATCGAAGGAATGAGGAAGGATACGGATTCGAAGGATGATGTGCTGCACATGTGGTACATGCTGTCTTTCGCTAACTTCCCCATGATTGAGGAAGAGACCTTTGGCCCTTCTCCCACTGAGTCAGGTGTAGTGGGGAGGGCTAGCTGTGGGCAGTCTGAGTTACGGCAGGATCAGGAAGGAGGAGAGGTGGGGCCCCGGACACGGGACAGGGGGCTTCGAGCTGTACTGGTGGCCTGAGTGAGAGAGGAGTTGGCAAGCAGGCCCAAAGTATCCCTAGTAGTGTCTGAGCCTTTTGGGTTTAGGTGAGGGGGTACGGAGGTCTCAGAGCGTTAAGAAGCTCCCAGATAGATTGGCCTATGTAGCGCCCGTGGGACGGGAGTAAGGTCCACTGTTTGGGGAGCACTGTCACTGTGTGTATCTATGTATGTGTGTGTTGTGTGTCTGCAGAACTGGTTGTCGAGTTATTTAGAAGTCATGAGGACATGACTTTATTTGGTGGGGGGAGAGTGTAAGGGGGTTTCAACTTTTATGTTACAGCAGAGGCTAATTAAAATGGCATCTTGTTATGTTAATCTGGGGAATGCGGCTTTGTTGTGTTAAACGCTGAGAAAGTTTGAGCTAGCAGCTTGTTTTCATTTAGAGTGTGATAAGAAATATGTTATTAACCAATTGGGATAGTTGTTACGTTTTTGGTTATTTGAAGATACTGTATGCGCAGAGTTTTAGGGCAGAAGGTGGGAGAGAGAGAGACAGAGGATGGACCAGGTGCTGTGATGTCCGCTAACGGGGTTGGACCCTGAGGAGGACGTTCGGCGAGGAGAGAAGACAGAGACGGACTCGTGTGGAGCATCTGGGCGACCACCTTTGTTGGTCCCAGGCGGCCGGTCGAGGTGGTCCGAGGGGTCGCAGGGTGAAGGAGGAAGTCCTTGAGCTCCAATCGTTTGGTGCACGAAGAGATTGAACTTTGATAAGTGTGGCGCCTGTTATTTTCCTTTTATATTTTATTCTCTCTTAATTATATAGTTCCAGTAATATCTATAAGCTGTAAATCATTTAATCGTATCTGGTGTATTGTCTGTTATTTGGGTGGAGTGGGGTACCTCTCACAGCATCTACATAAACTAATTACCCAGTTTGGCGGGGCCGAGGGCTGTTTCCCTAGACGACAGCGAGCGGAGCGACCCTGAGGGTGGCTGGGGGAGTTACACTCATAAATTTTAATCAGGTGCTTAAGACATGACCTGCCCTTGACAAAGCCATGCTGACTATCCTTAATTACGTTTGTAGATTATGTCTCCCAAAATGCACATAAATCATGCCTCTCAGGATCTTCACCAACAACTTGCCCACCACTAAAGTAAGACTCACTGGTCTATAATTTCCTGGGGTATCTCTACTCCCTTTCTTCAACAAGGCAACAATGTTTGCAACTTTCCAATCCTCTTACTTCTCCTGTCCCTACTGATGATGCCAAGATCATTGCCAGAGGCTCAGCAATCTTCTCCCTCACTTCTCACAGTAGCCATGTGTATATCTCATCCAGTCCTGGCTATGTATCATACTTAATTTCTTTCAAAAGCTCCAGCTCCTCTCCCTTAATGCCTATACACGCAAGCATTTCAGTCCGCTGTAAGTCATCCCCACAATTGCCAAGGTCCTTTTCATTTGTGAATACTGAAGCAAAGTATTCATTAAGAACCTCCGCTACCTCCTTTGGCTCATTACACATGTTTCTACTCTCACTCCTGATTTGTCCTTTTCTCAAACGGCTTATCCTTTTGGTCTTCACATACTTGTAGAATGCCTTGAGGTTTTCCTTAATCCTGCTCACCAAGACCATCCCATGGCCCCTTCCGGCTCTCCTAATTGCATTCATGAGCTTCTTGCTGGCACCCTTGTAATTTTCTAGAGCTCTAATTGTATCTAGTTTCTTGAACATTTTGTAAGCTTTTTTTCCTTCTTAACAAGATTTTCTACATCCTTTGTATACCATGGTTCCTTTACCCTACCAACCTTTCCCTGCCTCAGTGTAGCATACCTATGCAGAATGCCATGCAAATGTTCCCTGAACATTTGCCACATTTCTGCCATGCATTTCCCTCAGTATATCTGCTGCCAATTTATGTTCCCAAGTTCCTGCCTAATAGCATCATATTTCCCCTTATTCCAATTAAATGTTTTCCCAAATTTTCTGCTCCTATCCCTCTCCAGTGTTATGGTAAAGGGAGATGCTAATCAATATTTGGGAAGTTAAAATTTCCCAACACGACAACCCTGTTATTATTACACCTTCCCAGAATTTGCGTCCATATCTGCTCCTCAATGTCTTTGTTACTATTGGGGGTCTATAAAAACACCCAGTAGAGTTATTGCCCCCTTTCTGTTTCTGACTTCCACCCACAATGACTCAGTAGACAATCCCTCCATGATTTCCTCCTTTTCTGCAGCCGTGATACTATTCCTGACCAGCAGTACCACTCCCCCACCTCATTTGCCACCCTCCCTGTCCTTTTTGAAACAGTTCTAAAATCTGCAGACAAATCGTTGCAAGCTCCATGTTGTCAACACTGTTCACATCAGAAACCAGAAAAGGAAACGTGATTGTGTACAATCGTGAAATATACTTAATATGCCAACAAAGTCGAGGGTGACAATATTTTGTGTGTAGTTTAAATTCCTTTGTGCGCTAGTAGCAAAAGATGTGTGTGTGTGCACACATACACATTTTAGAGAGAACATTGCAAGTCAGGCAGCATCTGTGGGGTAAGAAACCTAGATAATCTTTCACATTAAAGAAGCAGGAAAGAGAGAAAACATCTAGAATGAGAAAAGGTGAAGCAAATCACAACTGGCTGAGTGGAGACACAGAAGTCAGGAGAAGCTGGAATCCTGAGTTTTCGACTTGAAACGTTGACCTGCCATTTCCCTCTGTAGGTGCTTCCTCACCCACTGCGTTTATGTTTGGTACTGTACTGCTGCTGCAAAACAACATATTTCATGGCATATGTTAATAATAGTAAACCAGGTGTTAATTCTCTAGTGTGCTCTGTGTAGTTACAGACTGGCAAAGGGCTTGTGTTCATTCTACAGTTGCAACCCCGAGCTTCCTGTTGCCTGCCATACTAATTCATTAACGCTCTGACACCGAGCTCTGTCTATGGACCTGTGCACTGCTATAATGAGGCCTAATGCAAGCTTGAGGGACAACACTTCATTTTCTATCTGGGCATGACGCCACAGCCTTCTGAATTCAGTCTTCAAATCCCACAACTTTAGATAACACAATATCTTTGTCTGTATTAACATTGGCAAGTCCATCTGCCACATTGAATCAGCTCTTCTCTCTCCATTAACATGGCCTGACCTGCCAGAAATATCTGACAGCTCTGCATTTTGCAACTTTTTTTTTTCTTTTTTTACTCTTTATTTCTTACTTCCCCAATTATCCCATATCTTGCAATTATCCCTGGAGCATCTGGACTGGAAAAACACCTATGCTGGACTATTTTTAATAGACTGCATCCCTATTTTTGATAAGAAAAATGACTAAGACGATCAGTCACTGCTCAAGAGCACACTGACTTTGTGCACCGGCTGATGCCTCTCTGTAGCAGGCAGCAACACGGTCCACAGCAAGTCCAGCTCCTCCAGCTCTTCCACCAATTAGCAACTCGCTGATTGGCTAAACCTGCAGTACTTGAGGTTCTTAATATCCAGTGGTGTCTTGCAATCATAAACAAGAGATTTACAAAATACAATAACTCCTTTGTTTGGCCCCATAGAGCCCACTGCATCCAAGCATACTGCCATCTTACTAGTCCTTCTGTTCTCCCCTGTACCATTGGCAGAACATACTAAAGCCAGAAAACACATAACACCAGGCTCAAGGACAGCTTCTATCTTGTTGATTGAATAGTCCACTAGTATGGACTCTGGACCTCACAGTCTATCTCATTAAGGCATCGCTCCTTATTGTCCACCTGCATTGCCCTTTCTCTGTAACTGTAATACTTTATTCTGCACTCTGTTATTATGTTCCTTGTACTAACTCAATGCGTTAATGCGATGAAATGATTTGTTTGGATGCCATGCAAAACAAGGCAATGATAAACTAATATCCCAGTTTAATACCATCACAATAACCTTGTTACAGTTTACCTCTACAGCCAAATCTAGCCTCATCCTATCAGAAGCATTCCCTCTGTCCTATCCAACCCTCTTCCATTCTCCCTTGAAATTGGAATGAGCCTTTATCTCCTTTCCTCAGTACTGGTAAAGAATCTTCTACTTGAAACATCAACTCTTTTTCTCTTTCCATTGATGCTGTCTGACCTGTTGTGTATTTACAGGAAATTTTGCTTGTCTGGCAGATCCCAAGAAACTGCAAGAATTTTTTTTTTTTTTACTTTCATCTAAATGGGAGATGTTTGAATATTAGAAACAATTTTGATTGAGAAATTTTCTAAAGCAGGATATTGAGGTGGGTGGAGTGTAATTTTGCCAATGGTGTCTTAGAGTCATACAGCATTGAAATTAATCCTTTGGCCCATCTCATCCATGCCAACAAAAATGTCTGTTGGAGCTAGTCTCATTTTTTTGCATTTGGCCCATGGCCCTTCAAATAGTTACTAACCATGTACCTGTCCAAATATGTTTTAAACATTGCAGTTGTATCCATTTGTACAGCTTCCCTCTCTGAGTGAAAAAGCTGCCACTCAGGATCCTTTTAAATCTCCAGCCTCCCTCACCTTAAACCCCTGCCCTGTAGTTTTAGACTCCCCTATCCTGGAAATAAAACTATGACAAATCTCCCTATGGCCTTCATGATTTTATAAACATCCATAAGGTCACCTTATTGTATAGAAGTTCCACTTTTGGTGAATCAGATACCTCCACTCCATCCGCCAAAAGCAAAATGTTCCAGCGGCCAAACATTTTAATTCTGAATGCCATTCCCGGTCTGACGTGTTGGTCCATGGCCTCTTCTTGTGCTACTATCAGGCCACCCTCAGATGGAGGAACAAACCTTATACTCCATCTGGGTAGCCTTCAACCTGATGGCATGAATACAAATTTCTCCTTTCGGTAAAAAAAATCCCTCCCCACCCCCACTACTTCTATTTCCCACTCTGGTCTCTTACCTCGTATCACCTGTCTATCACCTCCAACTGGGTCCCTTCCTCCTTCCCTTTCTCCCGTGGTCCACACTCCTCTCCTATCAGGTTCCTTCTCCAGCCCTTCATCTTTCCAACTGACTTGTCTTCACCTATCTTCCAGCTATCCTCCTCCCCTCACCCACCTTTTTATTCTGGTATCTTCCCCTTTCCTTTCCATAGAAATAGTGAAGTTTATACCTTTCCATACATGTTGCCTGGACTGCTGGGTTCTTCCTGCATTTATGTGTACTACTTTGGATTTCCATTATCTACAGAATGTTTCATGTTCATTATGTCGCACTTCAGCCTCCTTTGCACCAGGGGTAAAAAAAGGTCCCAACCTATCCAGCTTCTACTTATATACAGTGAGTCAAGCCCTCCGGTTTTGGATTTTTTCTTTCACCCTTTCCAGTTTAACAGCATCTTTTCCAGAGAAGGGCACCAAAGGTGTGCACAATACTTCAACTGTGTCCTCACCAATGAGTTCCGCAGTTGCAACCTTAAGTCTCAACTCCTATGCTCAGCATGTTGATTCATGAAGGCAAGTGTGCCCGGCAGCTTCTTCATTACACCAGAAATGAAGATTTCAAAGTTTAAAGTTCAAAGTAAAATTATTATTAACTTACATATATGTCATTATGCACAACCCTGAAATTCACCTTAGTGCGGGCATACTCTTTAAATCCAATAACCATAATAGAATCGGTGAAAGATCTCAACAACACTGCGGGTAACCAGTGTGCAAATGACAACTGACTGTGCAAATACAAGAGGAGAAAAAAGAAATAATAGTAATAATAATAACAATAACAACAATAAATAAATAAATAAACAAGGAAGCAAGTAAATATCTAAACAGATAAATATACAGATTAGATAGATAGATAAACAAGTGGTTTTGAATGTGGTGGTGTGCATCCTAAGGCTCTTGTACCTTTTTCCTGATGGCAGCAGTGAGAAGAAAGCATGCCCTGGGTGGTTGGTGTCCCTGATGATGGATGCAGTTTTCCTTTGACAAAGCTCCATGTGGATGTGCTCAATGGTTGGGATGACCCCATGATGGATTAGGCCAAATCCACTCTTTTTTGTAGAATTTTCCATTCAGGGGGATTGGTGTTTGCATACCAGGGTGTGATGCAGCTAGTCAATATACTTCCCACCACACAGCTGTTGAGGTTTTCCAAAGTTATAGATATCATGCCAAATCTTCATAAACTCCTAAGGAAGTAGAAGCACTGTCGTGTTTTTTTTGTAATTGCTCTTACATGCTGGGCCCAGTACAGGTCCTCTGAAATGATAACTCCAAAGAATTTAAAGTTGTTGACCCTCTCCAAATCTGTTCCCCGGTGAGGAATGTCTCATGGACATCTGGTTCCCTCTTCCTGAAGTCAATAATCTGCTCCTTGGTCTTGCTGAAATTAAATAAGATGTTGTTGTGACACCTCTCAGTCAGATTTTCAATGTCACTCCTAGATGCTCATTTGTTACCGCCTTTGGTTTGGCCAAAGACAGTGGTGCCGTAAACAAACTTAAATATTAGATTAGATTAGATTCAGCTTTATTGTCATTGTGCCGAGTACAGATACAAAGCCAATGAAATATCGCATTGGAACTGTGCTTAGCCACACAGTCATAAGTGTAAAGCAAGTAGAGCAGGGGTCTTAGCACACAGCCTTGTGGTACACCTGTGTTGATGGAGATTGTTGAGGAGATGTTGTTGCTAATCAGAATTGACTGTGGTCTGCAAATGAGGAAACTGAGGATCCAATTGCACAAGGAGGTATTGTGGCCAAGGTTCTGAAGCTTATTGATTAGTTTTGAAGGGTTAATAGTATTGATTGCTGAGCTGTAGTCGATCAAGAGCATCCTGATGTATGCATCTTTGCCGCCCAGATGTTCCAAGGTTGAGTGAAGAGCCAATGAAATGACATCTCTGTGTACTTGTTGTCATGGAGTGGATCCAAGTTGCTTCTCAGGCAGGAGTTGATATGTTTCATCATCAACCTTTCAAAAAACTTCATAACTGTGGATATAAGTGCTATTGGATGGTAGTCATCGAGGCAGGTTACCACATTCTTCTTCGGCACTGGTAGTATTGAAGCCTACTAAACCAGATAGGTTCCTCAGACTGCCAAAGCAAGAGTTTAAAGATCCCAGTAAACACTCCAGCCAATTGATCAGCTTTGGTTTTTCATTCTTGGCCAGGTCCCCCTCTGGGACAGATGCTTTCCATGGATTCACTTTCCTGAAAGATGCTCTCATGTTGGCCTCAGAGATTACAAGATCAATGGAGGCTGTGGAAATGTGGTGGGTCCTCCATGTTTTGACAGTCAGTGAGCAAAGAAGGCATTGTGCTCATCTGGAAGCAAAGCCCTGTCGTCACCTGTGTCGCTTGATTTTACTTTATAAGAGGTGATAACATTCAAGCCCCTCCACAGTTAATGAGCATCCTTCATTAATTCAAATTTAGTTCGGAATTGCTACTATGACTGTGAGATGATTTGGAGATCATACTTGGAACTTCCTTGGTTGCCAGACTTGAATGCTTCTGATCTGACCCTCAGCAGATTGTGGGTCTCTTGGTTCATCCAGGGCTTCTGGTTGGTGAAGACTTTGAATGATTTTGTGAGGATTCCAAAAGAGGATTAGCTTGTATACCTCTGGAGCATATGGAGTCATAAGAACTGATTCTCCAGCCTGCAAACTCACTTTCAAGGCCACTTCACAACTCAAGAACTCAGCATTCTTGTTTAATATTTGCAAAGTTTGACTTCTTTTGCTCATTGGTTGTTTGTCAGTATTTGTCTGTTTGCAATAGTTGTTTTTTTTGTAAATTCTATTGTATTTCTTTTTATTTTCCTGTAAATGCCTGCTAGAAAATGAATCTCAAGGTAGTATATGGTAACAAGATAACTTTGATAATACATTTACTTTGAACTTCTTGATATGCTTAGGAACAGGGTCTCAACCATTACGTCTGCACGATCCACCAATCACCCATTTGCAATAATCGTACACTAATTCCATTTTACGTTCTCCACATTCCCCCGAATGTCCTAGATTCTACCACTCACCAAGTCAGTAGGGATAATTCATAATGGCCTAGCAAGCCACACTTCATTTGGATACAGGATGTCATGCTAGATTAATCGGCTACTAGAGCAACTAAAGGAAATCCATACATTGAGATGAAGATGTGTAAATTCCATACTGGCAGCACTAGAGTTTAGGAATATACACTGATATAATATATATGCCAATACAACTTATGCATGGTGTTTTATGGTAGGTCTAGGTTTTCTTCCAAAAGCTGTCAGTGTTAAGTTCCTACACCTTTCTTAGAGTGCTGCCTCCATAATTAATATAATGTTCATAATTAAAAACAATTAATCTAGCAAGCACCCTTTCTTTGGTTTGGCACCGTCCTTAGATACTTTAGTTCTGTGTTCAAATATTGGCAGTCCAGGGAATGAGTCTCTTTATTAAAATTGGGCAAATTTGGATTGTTTTCTCTGGAGATCAAGGCAGAGGGGTATCGGGAGAGAAAAATGGAAAATTATGAGAGATGTACATCGGGTAGTTACAGTCTTTTATTTCCTACAGTATAAATGTCAAATACTGGAGGCATAGCTTTAAGGTGACGGGGGAACATTTGAAAGAGATGTGCAGGGAAGTTTTGTTTTAAACGGTGTGGTAGGTGTATGGAACACGCTGCCAGAAGAAATCGCATAAGAGACATTTAGACAGACACACAAACAGACAGAGAATAAAGGGACATGGGCCATTTGCAGGCAGGTGCGCACTTTAAATTAGCAAAATGGTGAATAAAGATGTTTGGCACCAAAGGGCCTGTTCCTGTGTTGTACTGTTCTGTGTTCTATTTCAACGTTTTCATGGTGATTTTCACATATTTTCAGTATTCTATGCATTAAATCATTGTGTGCTGCATATCATGAAACACAAAATGTTGCTTCATAAAAATATTATTTGAAAATGATTAGTAGTAGTAGTGTGATAATGCGGGTTGAGTATGTTGTTCTCCTGAGGAGCTGTCTATTAATGGGTACTCAGGTAGCTGGAGGGGCCAGTCCGAAATCCATATATTCTGGTGCAGTTGAGCAAGAGTAAGTGCTGATAGTGGTTAGTGGTTGATGTGATAATTTAGAACTCCAGACATAAAACTAATTAAAATAAAAACACGGAGCGGGGAGATAACTTGTGTACATTCATTTTTACCTTAAGAGAGGCGCGCAATTAACATGGTGGCATGATGATGTGTGCCATTCCCGTATTTTTACAGGTAATCCATAATGAATGATTTAAACAAACAAGAATGCTTACTCAAACAATATATTTACAATAGTGCTCAAATATTACTGAAATACTAGATACATAACAATTCTCCCTGCTAAACTATAAACTCCAATTCAATATACTGTAGCATACATCTCAACTATATACACAGTATACAATATAATACAACAACTATATAGACATCCACAGCATAGTAAATTTAAAATTGTCCCACTTAGGCTTAAAGATTCAATTGCTGTGGAGGATATCTTACTCATGTGGGGTAATGTCTTTCCTGATAGTGGGGCTGGTCTACTTGGCAGGTGAGATTCATGGTTGTGAAACAATAGCAGGTTCTGAATCCTTTTCCATGGTGGTTGTAGAAGTTGACTCGGGAACTGCAGGAAGTAGTTCTGACAGTTCTGGCCACCTTTCTTCTCTACCAATTGACTCAGCTCTCCTCAAAAGATTGATGTGTCATCTCCAGATGATATCAGATATAATTCCCACTGTGTAAAGGAGTGGTCTGGTTCTGTCCTTAATCTTTCTGTCCTTGATCAGCTCTGTAGTCCTTCACCAGGATGGCTTGCCCACAAGCGAAACATCGAATCTCCTTGTCTGATTAGCCCTCAACTGGTCTTAGCTGTTTGTCCTGCATACTCGGTCTGCGAATTGTTTCAAGGAGATCCAAGCGTGAACACAAGGGATGATCCAGGAACAGCATACATGGTGAGTTGTGAGATGGTGGTGGTGGAGTGTGTTGGTTTATGATATTCAGGGAGGAAATTAGCGAGCTTCTGGTTCAGCGTTAGTGTAGTGCTTGCAGTATGTTTTTTATACTCTGGACAAATCTTTCCGCTAAGCAATTTGTAGCTGGATGGTATGGTGCAGATGTTTTATTTCATTCATTTCTTGGAATGACTGAAACTGTTCTGCTGTTCATTGTCACTGAATAGGTGTTCTGGGACATCAGTCTTTGAGGAGATGCTTCTCAGCGCATCAACAGAGTGCAAGGCTGTACTGCAGATCATTGGGCACTATTCTGGCCACTTTGTAGCTGCATCCACTGCTAGCAAGAAATTTGTGGCCATGATTGGTCTGGCAAAATCAACACGAATCCTCTGCCTGGGCAATGCAAGCCATTCCCAGGAATAGAGAGATGTTGCACTTGTCATCTTCTTGATGTGTTGGCATCCGAACAATGCATAGTAATCTGCTCAATCTGCTGATCTATACTAGGTCACCAGACTTAGCTTCGAGCTTACACCTTCATTTTGACTACATGTAGCTTGTAGCTGCTTGAATGTATTAGCTCTCAGTTTTAAAGATACAACAATTCTCAACCCACACGTAAGGCAGCCTCCATCAAGAGCAAGTTCATTCTAGAACTGACAAAAATGAGGGAACCCGGATTTCTGCTGCACATTCCAGCTATTTTGACTGGCAATATAGACCTGAGACTGTGAGGGATCTCTTCTGGTTTCCCTTTGGATCATCTCTATTGTAACAGGGAGCCTTTCAATTTGTGCTTGGGAGAATACCTCAAACTGAGTGTCATCCTCTTGAGTTTGATCTTGTAATTATGTCCTCAAGGAAACAGAGCCCATCTCTGCATTGGTGCCGCTGCTGATAGTGGAACACCCTCCTATGGATTGAAAATGGACATGACTGGTTGGTGATCAGTAACGAGGGTAAACTCTCTCCCAGGCAAATACTGGTTGAAACATTATTCACCCCAAAACAGATATGAAGGCTCTCAGTCTCTCTGTAGTTTTTCCCTGCATCTATAAGAGAATGTGATGAAAGGGCTACGGAATTTTCTCTTCTGTCACTCATAACATGTGACATGACTGTACCAATACCATAATGCAAGGTATCACAGACAAGCTTCACTGGACAATGTGGACCATAATATGTGAGTACAGTGTCTGATATCAGCATTTCTTTTACCTTTTTGAAAGCCACTTCGCACTGCTCTGTCCATTGCCATTTCTTCCTGGTGTGTAGCAATGAGTTTATGGGGTGGAGCACAGCAGCCAGGTTTGGCAGGAACCTGTTATAATAAATGACAAATCCTACTAAGGACCACAACTGTGACAGATCCTTTGGCCTTGGGGCACTCACAACTGCTTGAAATTTCTCAGTACACTTATGTAATACTTGTACATCAATGGTGTGGCCACAGTAAGTGATACTTGGTTTAAAAAAATCATACTTGTTGCATCATGTTCTTTGCATGTGTCCTACTTTGTTGCTTTTTCTGCAAGTTTCACCTTTAAATTTGCATTAGTTTGGTATATGTGAGCCCCTACCACAACGATATCACAATTTGTTCAGCTAGGTAGGTTTCTGTTTAGCCATTGCAATTTTGTTCATGTTCCTTTCATTCCTAACTGCAACTCAATTGCATATCTGTCTGCAGTTTCCACAGTGACAGCGATTTCAACTGCTCTTTTAAATATGAGCTGTGCTTCAGTAAGAAGCCATTTTTGACGCATTCTTGAAAGATTCTACAAACTAAATGATCTATCAGTGCATCTTTAAGCCCATCACTGAACTGACAACGCTCAGACAATCTCTTCAATTCAACCATATACTCTGAAATCGACTGCCCTTTTGATTCTGCTTATGAAACCTAAAACATTCTGCAATCAACAAAGGCTTTGGTTCTAATTGTTCCAACATTACTTACACAATATCAGTAAAGCTCATTTCAGCAGAAACCTGTATGCCTTTAAATCCAATGCACTCAGCAAAACTGGTACTTACTTTTCTTTGGCTATTTCATTTGCTTCAAAATACTGTTCAACTCACTCAACCAGTTATCTCTTGTGCAAGAGAACTCATCTATATTTCTGATGTAGCAGCCATTTCTGTTTTGTTTATTTATGATCAATGTACATGGTACTTCTACCTTTTTTTAAAAATTCAATCACCTTTCCTTTTGCAAGGAAAAAATGCTGCTCCAAAGGAAACAAACCATGCTGCATTTTTTTTTACTTGGCTGCCTTGATGCACTATTTTTAAATTCAAACATCTCACTACAGTTTTGTTAACTTGAACATCTCACAGTGCTTCAACATGGAGGTAG
Source organism: Mobula birostris (assembly GCF_030028105.1). NCBI lineage: Eukaryota > Metazoa > Chordata > Chondrichthyes > Myliobatiformes > Myliobatidae > Mobula > Mobula birostris. The sequence continues at coordinate 25,312,911 of NC_092387.1, read as the reverse complement.
CCATCCTGGATTCAGTTAAAACTTCCTCATTGTCACTACAAGTGCCAACCCATCTTGGATTCAATTAAAACTTCCTCATTGTAACTACAAATATAAAAGTAATTGAGAAATAAGCATGTAGCTGAGAGATAACTCATGGATGTTAATTTTTGCATTAAGTATGACGTGGTGGCGTGATGATGTACGCCATTCATGTATTTTTACATATAACACATACTGAATTATTTATATTAACAAGAATGCCTGCTCATATAATATATTTATAATATTGCTCAAATATTACTGAAATATTAAATACACAATAGTTGGGTATTTTGATTGTTCATTCTCTCCTTTTTAGCTGCTGCTTGCTCTCAGCAACACAGTGGAGGTCACCTCATGTAGCACAGCTCCCTCTTGAACAGATTTCCTCGGGGTGTATCAATGAAGTGCAGTGTCTTCCCAGTTTTCAGATGCAATGTTGAGTGTTGAAATGGATTAACCAAAGTACCACACACAAAAATGCTGGAGGAACTCATCAGGCCAGGCAGCATCTAGGAAAAGAGCACAGTCGTACAGCTGATGTTTCGGGCTGAAACCCTTTGGCAGGACTACTCTTTTCCTAGATGCTGCCTGGTCTGCTTAGTTCCTTCAGCATATTGCGTGTGTTGTTCATCAGATTTCTAGCATCTGCAGATTTTCTCTTGTTTGTAACCAAAGTACCACTTCCCCTTTTCCTGACTACAATGCAAGTGAAACCCTAGTTTCAGGGGAGTATGTATGAACACTAATGTGCATTTGCTGAATGTATAGGGGTGAAGCTTGAGATTCATTTCTTGCAGGCATTTACAGGAAATGCAATAAAATATTATGAGAAAACTATACATAAACAAAGATTGTTAAGCAACTAATGAAACAAAAGAGGACATTTTCTACAAATAAAGATAATACTGAGAACATCAATTGTAAAGGGTCCTTGAAAGTGAGTCTGTAGATAATAAAATCAGTTCAGAGTAGTGGTAAATGCTGGTTCAGAAGCCTGATCGTTGTAGGGTAATAACTGTTCCTGAACCTGGTTGTGAGGCATTTAATGCTTCTGTTATGTCTTGTCCAATGTTGGTAGCAAGGTGAGGAAATGGTCTGGATGGTGGGGATCTTCAATGATGGACCCTGCTTTCTCATGGCAGTGCTCTGATGTAAATGTATTCAACATCGGATAGGGGAGGGTTGCCTGTGACGGCTTATACTATATCCACCACTTTCTGTGGCTTCTTCTGTTCCTGGACTTTGGTGCTTCCACACCAGGCGTGATGCAGCCAGTCAGGATACTCTCCACTGTGCACCTACCATATATTGCTTCAGATTATTAGGCTTGAAATGAATTCACCGCAGGTAGGCACTCCTCTTCTTCAACACAGTTGAAGCACTCTGGATAGAAAATGTCTAATGCACTTAAAAGTATAGAGAATCACAGGAGGCTCTTAGCTTGTAAAGTCAGCAAAGGGACACAGCAGAGCTCACAGCAGGTTTAGTAACGAGGAGGGATGTTACTATTGAAATTTCAGTCTGTAGTCTCTTTGTTCTGAATCACATAAACATGCTTGCCATCAATTCACAGCTTGATATGGCAAACGTTTATCCAAGACTGCGAGAAACTACAGGGAGTTGTGGACACAGCCCCGCGCATTCTAAAACTAGCCTCGTCTGCATGAACTCTGTCTGCAATTCTCACTGCCTCAGTAGAGCAGTGAAGTGGGTCAGCATTGTGGTATAGCAGTTAGCAAATTCACTTTACACCGCCACCAATCATCAGTTGGATTTTGATTCCTGTTGCTGTCTGCAAGGAGTTTGTACACTCTCCCTGTTTCCACTGTGGTTTCCTTCAGGTGCTCTGGTTTCCTCCCACATTCCAAAGATGCCTGATTAGGGTTAGTGAGTTGTGGGCAATCTATGTTGTTACCAGAAGTGTGGTAATACTTGCAGAATGGCCCCAGCACAATCCACAGATAGTGTTTGGTTGTTGGTTGTCCCTCATGTTCGATGGTGACATGAGACTTGTGCGGGAGAGTTTTAAAGTGGAAAAGCCATTGTACTGGGGCAGTTAACACTCACTCAACTTCACAATTCTGGGTCTAGTAGTATGAACAAGCATCACCATCTGGGGTCCTCCTTGGTTGCACTGAATGATCACGACACCTTCTGTGCGTTGTACTGCTCTTCACTCTCCATGGAGTATTGCAGTACTGCCTTCCTAGCCTTTGGATCTCACTGTAGATCTCATCCGTGCAGTCCACTGGAGCTGAATTCACATGCTAGAACAGAGAAATGTCCCTATCTCACAGGGTGTATGAGGCCTGCTGGCTGCCCTCACCTGGTTTAGCCCACCTGTTGCAGCAGTACACCAGGGTGTGGCTGCTGTCGCGTGCAGACAACTACTTGGAGCCACAGGTGACAGCTGAGTTTTTGGTGCGAACCAAAGGCGAGTGAGCTGCCTGAGAATGGACACAACAAGCCCGACACCAGAAGTGCTACACCTTTCTTGGTACTCCTGATGCACCATCAATAACTCCAAAAGACTGGATGCAGGGTAAATATTGAAAGGCTTTTATTTGCAGTAAAATATGATCTCCATCATGCTGAGTGTCTGCCCCTGGACTGAGGAGGAGGAGCAATGGCAAAATTGCCTTTATTCAGGAGTCTGTGGGAGGAGCCACAGGGGCAGTCAGCAGAGGGGTCTGTCCAGACAGTTAACCCAGTTACAACATATATATAGTTTACCACATTCACCCCTCCTTTTTTTAAAAGAGTCCTGCGGGGTGAAGTGACTGACAATATTTAAAACAAGTATATTTACAGGTCAAGTCTATCAGGCGGTTGAGTCCGTCGCTGTGATCTACGTAGCACCGGTGGTGATTGCACCGGCGATGGTGGTTGTGCTGGCTCCAGCCTGACTTGAGGTGTCAGCACATTAGACGTTGGTAATCCCTCGTGCATGTGCGTCACGCCCAGTATGGGAGTGTCGTCTGGTGTCTGTGTAGGGCTTGGAGTGCGCGGTGTCTCGTGGGTATATACATCGGTGGATACGGGGTTAATAATCACCATGGAGTGTTCAGGGTAGGGGCCCAGTGCTCCTGCGGGCGCCAGGTCACGGATGGAGACCGTGTTCTCCCGCTCATCAGGTGAAACCACATAGGCATACTGAAGGTTCGCATGAAGTAAGTGAACCCTCTCGACCATCGGGGAGTATTTATCGTTCCTTGCATGTTTCCAGAGTAGCACTGGCCCCGGGGACATCAGCCAAGTTGGTAGGGTGATCCCAGTGGTCGACGTTCTGGGAAAAGAAAAGAGTCGATCATGAGGGATGGCATTGGTGGACGTGCATAACAGGGAGCGGATGGAGTGGAGCGCCTCGGGAAGGACCTCCTGCCAGCGGGAGATCGGCAGTCCCTTTGACCTGAGGTCTAAGAGTGTGGCTTTCCACACCGTGGCATTCTCCTTCTCCAGCTGTCCATTCCCCCGGGGATTATAGCTCGTGGTCCTACTAGTTGCAATACCCCTAGCCAGCAGGTATTGGCGCAGCTCGTCACTCATAAACGAGGACCCTCTGTCACTGTGGATATAGCACAGGTATCTGAACAGAGTGAAGAGCTTGTGCAGGGCTTTTATAACTGACGTGGTAGTGGTGTCGGGGCAGGGGATGGTGAAGGAGAACCGCGAGTACTCGTCGATAACATTAAGAAAGTACACATTGCGGTCGGTGGAGGGAAGGAGGCCCTTAAAGTCGACACTCAGTCGCTCAAAGGGGCGGGTGGCCTTGATGAGTTGTGCCTTTTCGGGTCGGTAGAAGTGCGGTTTTCACTCTGCGCAGACTTGGCAGTCCTTGGTCATCATCCTGATCTCCTCAAGGGAGTAAGGCAGGCTCCGGGCTTTCACGAAGTGGAAAAGCCGTGTGATCCCCGGGTGGCAAAGATCTATATGTAAGGCGTATAGCCGGTCGATCTGCACGCTGGCGCATGTTCCCCGGGATAGGGAATCGGAGGGCTCGTTGAGCTTCCCAGGCCTGTACGTAATGTCATAGTTGAAGGCGGAAAGTTCGATTCTCCACCTCAGAGTTTTATCGTTTTTGATTTTGCTCCGCTGTTCGTTACTAAAGATGAATGTGACTGAGCGCTGGTCAGTTAGCAGGGTGAATTTTTTGCCGGCGAGATAGTGCCTCCAGTGCCTAATAGCTTCCACTATGGCCTGGGACTCTTTCTCCACTGCAGGGTGCCGAATTTCTGGTCTTCCTGCCTGGTTGAGGGTAGCAGCCAGTGCAAAGTCGGAGGCGTCACTCTCTACTTGGAAGAGAATGGCCTCATCCACCGCATGCATTGCTGCTTTGGCAATGTCCCCTTTTATGTGGCTGAAGGCCGCGCGGGCCTCGACTGAGAGGCGGCATGTGGTGGACTTGACCAGGGGGTGGGCCTTGTCTACATAGTTAGAGACCCATTGGGCATAATATGAAAAGAAGCCTAGGCACCTTTTGAGGACTCTGAGGGTGTTGGGAAGAGGGAGTTCCAACAAGGGGCGCATACGGTCGGGGTCAGGGCCAATGACTCCGTTCTCCACGACACACCCAAGGATAGCAAGTCAGGTGGTCCTGAACACACACTTGTCCTTGTTATAGGTGAGATTGAAAGCTTTGGCCGCTTGGAGAAATTTTTGGAGGTTATTGTCATGATCCTGCCGGTCGTGACCGCAGATGGTGATGTTATCCAGATATGGGAACGTGACCTTCAGTTGGCACTGGTCCACCATCCGGTCCATCGCCCTCTGGAAGAGAGATACACTATTCGTGACACTGAAGGGGATGCACAGGAAGTGATAAAGCCTGCCGTCCGCCTCGAAGGCAGTGTAAGGGCGGTCCTCCCGGTGAATGGGGAGCTGATGGTAAGCGGATTTTAGGTCTATGGTCGAGTACACCTTGTACTGTGCTATCTGATTGACCATATACGCGATACAGAGTAGAGGGTACGCGTCGAGCTGCGTGAACCTATTGATGGTCTGGCTATAGTCCACGACCATCCTATTTTTCTCCCCGTTCCGAACAATGACCACCTGAGCCTTCCAAGGACTTGTGCTTGCCTCAATGACATCCTCCCTGAGCAGCCGCTGCACCTCCGACTTAATGAAAGCTCTGTCCCCCGCGCTGTACCTCCTGCTTTTAGTTGCCACAGGCTTACAGTGGGAGGTCAGGTTGGCGGACAGCAGTGGGGGAGGGATCTTGAGGGTGGAGAGGCTGCAAGTGGCGTCGGTGGTGCGGTAGTTGGTATGGTGTTGGGTGGGATGCGCGGGTCGGTGTGTGTGTGTGGTCAGTAGCGGGGTACGTGACATATCCCTACAAAACTGGAGATTTATGACAGTAATTGGTGGGAGGGGCCCATCATACTTCATTGTCACGCTTTTCAGGTGGCTCTGGAAGTCAAGCCCCAATAGCACAGGGGCACACAGTTGAGGCATAACCAGTAACGTAAAGTCTCAATATTCTGTGCCCTGCACCACTAGCGTTGCTACACAACCCCCCCCGGATGTCTGTTGTATGCAACCCGGAAGCCATGGCGACCGCTGGCTTACCGGCCGTATCATGAGTCCACAATGCTGCACCGTGTCCGGGTGGATAAAACTCTCCGTGCTGCCTGTGTCAAACATGCAGCTTGTCCTGCACCCCTCCACTAGGATGTCCATCATTGACCTTGCGAGCTGGTGGGGAGCGCTTTGGTCGAGGGTCGCGTAGGCCAGGGTTGAGTCGCTGTCTTGGGGTGTCCCGTGAGCACCCGTTGGTTGTAGGCGGTGGGAGGTGGCACCAACCAAGATGACCACCCCCATGTCTCGCATGTGGTGGCGGCGTGAAGGGAAGATGGCGGCAGTCAAGATGGCGACCCCCATGTCTCGCACGTGGTGGTGGCAGTGTGCAGGGAAGATGGCGACCTTCATGTCTCGCACGCGGCGCTGCTCAATCCCTCTCGCAGTTTGGACTTACAGACCTTGGCGAAGTGGCCCTTCTTTCCGCAGCTGGAGCAGGTAGCTTCTCGGGCCGGGCAGTGATTCCGGGGTTGCTTCTCCAATCTGCAGAAGTAGCACTTCACGGACTCATGACTGGCAGCAGCCAAGGTCGATTCACTGGCGGGTTGCGGGGTCTGCGGCTCCCACGAGGCCATTGGGGGATCACGTGCCTGTAGATCCTCAGAGTTGTGCAGAGCGGCCTCCAGTGTGTTGGCCAACTCGATCGCCAAACTTCAGGTAAGATCAGCTTTTTCCAGCAGCCGCTGGCGCACATACACTGACCTGGTCCCCGTGACGAAAGCGTCTCTCACTAGGAGCTCTGCATGCTGTCCTGCCGTCAACCCCTGGCAATTGCAGGCCCACATGAGCATCTGTAGTGCCCGGACAAACTCAGCACTTGATTCCCCGGGCCGCTGGTGCCGAGTCGCTAAGCGATGCCACGCATAGATGGTGTTTACTGGCCTCAGGTATTGTCCTTTGAGTGCACTCATCGCATCATCATAAATGACTGGTCTCTGATCGTTGAGTAGACCCGTGGACTGACCCTGGAGAGTAGAATTCTGCACTTCGTTGTGGAGTTGGTCGCTTCAATCATCTCAAGGTATGATTCGAAGCAAGCCAGCCGGAGTTCGAAAGCGTTTCCAACTTCAGGTGTTTGCCGGTCAAGGTCAAACTTTTCAGGTGTCAGGGCGAGTTCCATGCTTTAAAATTACTGTGAATAAAATTGATGCACCATCAATAATTCCAAAAGACTGGAAGTAGGGTAAATACTGAAAGGCTTTTACTCGCAGTAAAATGTGACCTAAAGCATGCTGAGTGTCTGCCCCTGGACTGAGGAGGAGGAGCAATGGCGCAATTGCCTTTATTCAGGGTTCTGTGGGAGGAGCCACAAGGGAAGTTAGCAGAGGGGCGTGTCCAGACAGATAACCCAGTTACAACATATACATATGGTTTACCACAACCCCATACACCCTGGTTGTTATTTCAATGCATATACACTATGTACATGTGAAAAATATTACATTAATCTCTAACCTTCAGACAATATAATCAAAGACCTCTCCCACCCAGGACATTCTCTCTTATTTCCCATCCCAACAGGCAGAAGAAACAAAATAGTCTGGGTAGGTCCACTGTCTCTGCCTGCTCCTGTCCCAATGAACTCGTGTCCTCATATATCCGCTCCATTCTGTGCTTCTTGGTTCAGTTGCTTATCACCTACATCCACGACACTTCCCATGCTCTTGATCTCCTCAATAACTTTCACTTCCCTGGCCTGAAATGTCTCATCTGCACCACAGATGTCCAGTTCCTATACACTTCCATTGCTCATCAAGAAGCCTATCCCAGTAGCCAAGCATTCTAATTCCATTTCCTGTTCCCATTCCGACATGTTGGTCCCTGGCTTCCCCTTCTGCCACGATGAGGCACCCTCAGGGTGGAAGAGCAAACATTTATATTCTGTCTGGGTAGCCTCCAAACTGATAGAATGAATATTGATTTTTCTTTCAGGTATAAAAACAGCGACTGCCCCATCTTTCCAGTCTTAAGGAAGAGTCTTGGTTAAAATATTGACTGTTCATTTGCCTGTATAGTTGCTGCCTGACTCGCTGAGTGCACCAGCATTTTGTCTGTGTTGATCCAGTCCTCCAGAATCTGCCATCTCTCTTGTACCTCCATAAATGCAGTCTTGCCAACTTGTTACAATTAAATCACGAACACCTCCAATGTTTGACTGTGCTTTGTGCAAACTGGTTTTATCTAATGAAACTTAGAATATTCTGCTGAAGCCATACAACCATAACACATAGTAGAGTTAGGCCAGATGGCCCATCAAGTCTGTTCCGTCATTCCATCATGGCTGGTTTAATATTCCTTTCAACAACATTCTCCTGTCTTACCCCCTTAACCTTTGTTGCCTTACTAATCAAGCTCTACTTCAAATATACTCAATGACTTGACCTCCACAGCCACCTGTGAGAATAAATTCCATGGCTAAAGAAATACTTCCCCAATTTTGTTCTAAGGGGATGTCCTTGTATTCTGAAGCTGTGCTCTCTGGTCCTTGGGTCCTCCATTATAGGAAACAATCTCACTACATCTATTCTATCTAGGCCTTTTAATATTTGATAGGTTTCAATGAAATCTCCCTTCATTCTTCTAAACTCCAGCAAGTACAGACTCACAGCCATCAAACACTCCTGATATGTTAACACTTTCATTCCCAGGATTATTCTCGTGAACCTCCTCTGGACCCTCTCCTATGCCAGCACATTCTTTCTTAGATAAGGGGTCCAAAACTGCTCACAATGCTCCAAGTGCAGCATTCACTTACAAATAGTTTGACCCGCCGCCCCCCGCCCTCCCTGATGGTATGCTGAGTTGCTTTGTGCAACTAAGTGCCATGCTGGTCTTCAGATGAGAAGGGAGTAGATGATCTCTCATTGTTGTGTGTGAGCCCTGCTGGTCGGTACAGTTGAGTGGGGTTTGAGCTAAGAGAGAATTATGTCCTGCTGTAAAACTCCCATCCATTTAATCAAGCTGTCAGAGTCAAACCTTGCATGTTGGAAAAGTTCACCTGAGCAGAGTTTCTGCCCTGGAAGCTAAATCTCATAGCCTGATGTTTTTGATGATGCAATTCACTCTGTCTATACTTGTCCCTGCCTTTGTAAAGCAGTCAGCATAATGAGAGAACCGGCCCACCTTGGGCATTCTTCCTTCTCCCCTCTCCTATTGGGCAGAAGATACAAAAGCCTGAAAGCACATACCATCTGGATGTAAGACAGCTTCTATCCAACTGTTAAAAACTCCTAAATGAAGCTCTTGTGCAATAAGATAGACTCTTGGTCTCACAATTTACCTTGCCATGATCTTGCACTTCATCATTCCTCACAGGGAAATCACAGTCTGTGTGGTTCAGAAATCTCCTCCTTGCTGACGGTCAACAGTGCCACACTTCAAGGATCCATGCTTAGCCTACTGCTTTCCTTACTCTCTCTACACCCACAACTGTGTGGCTAGGCGCAGCTCAAATACATTTAAAATTTGCTGATGATGCAAGGATTGTTCACAGAATTTCAGATGGTGACAAAGCAGTAGATCAGTTGATTGAGTGGTATCACAGAACAACCTTGCACTCAGCATCAGTAAGACCAAAGAATTGATTGTGGAATTCATGAAGTTGAGGGAACCTACATTAGTCCTTTTTGAGGGATCAGAAGTGGAAACGGTATGAAGTTTCAAATTCCTTGGTCTCAACATCTCTGAGGATCTTTCCTGAACCCAACATATTGATGCAATTAAAATGAAGGCATGGCAGAGGATATATTTCATTGGGAGTGTGTGGAGACTGGGTATGGCACCAAAGACACTCACAAGTTTCTACAGGTATACCATGGACAGCATACTAACTGGTTGCATCACTGTCTGGTATGAAGGGGACACTGCACAGGATATATAAATGCTGCAGAAAGTTGTAGTCAGCCAGATCCATCATGGGCACTAGTCTCCCCAGCAGCCTGGACATGCTCTCTTCTCATTGCTACCATCAAAGAGGAGGTACAGCAACCTAACGACACACACTCAACATTTCAGAAACAGCTTCTCTTCTGCCATCAGATAACTGAATGGACAATGAACCCATGGACACTACCTCAGTATTTGTCTTCCCTCTCTTTATATATAATTTTTCCATCTAATCTCTGACAGACTGTAGCCTTATACAATATTCCTTTCTATCTACACCGCCACCAACTTTCACATCACCCACAGACCTACTCTGCAGGGCTGCCTAAGCAGTAATTTTAAGTGTTGACTTTACTGTTGCCACAAAAAAAAACCATGACAAATGTCAGGGATGATGAACCTGATTCTGTTTTGGGTCTCTATTGCGGAGTGAGATTGGGAAGGGGGCATGGAGAAGGGAATCATGGTTGAGCGAAGGGGAAAAAAGTGGGGAGGGAACGGGAAGCACCAGAGAGACATCCACCAATCAGGACATGCTTTCTTCTCACTGCTGCCATTAGGAAGAAGATACAGAAACCTCAGGACTCACACCGTCAGGATCAGGAACAGTTATCTACCATCAAGCTTTGAACGAAAGGGAATAACTTCATTCAACTTCACTTCATCATTAAAATGATGAAAGCTTCACTTTCAATGGCTGTCCATCTCATGTTCTTGATATTTATTGTGTATTTATTTATTATTATTATTTCTTTATTTTTGAATTTGCACAGTGTGCTGTCCTTTGCACACTGGTTGAATGCGCAAGTTAGTGCAGTGGTTCTATTATGAGTATTATTCTGTTATAGATTTATTGAGTATGCCCGCAAGAAAATAAACCTCGCAGTTGGTGACATATATGTACTTTGAAAATAAATTTGCTTTGAGCTTTGAACTTTGAACTTTGTCTGGTGTTTCAGGGCTGGCTGTGTCTGCACCCACACCACAATCAACTCTGACACTCCTTCTCGGCCACCTGTCCTATCTGTCCTATACCCCTTCTATAACGCTCCACCCTCACCATTCCCAATATCCTTTGCCCCCACCAGATTTACTGCATATACCCCAAATTAGGAGTAAGTAATCATAAAATATCTTAATAATTAACTACTATAAACCGGGAATAAATCTATTAATCGTAAAACATTGTAAGGCCAGTGATGTTGTGGGGATGGAAATGGACTCTCTCACAGTGGTGTCTGAAAACAGGATGCTGTCTAAGTTGCATGCCATCTTGGACAATGTCCCCCGTCCACTACGTAATGTACTGGGTGGGCACAGGAGTACATTCAGTCGAGATGCAACACAGAGCATCATAGGAAGTCATTCCTGCCTGTGGCCATCAAACTTTACAACTCCTTCCTTGGAGGGTCAGACACCCTGAGCCAATAGGCTGGCCTTGGACTTATTTCCTGGCATAATTAACATATTACTATTTAACTATTTATGGTTTTATTACTATTTATTATTTATGGTGCAACTGTAACAAAAACCAATTTCCCCTGGGATCAATGAAGTATGACTATGACTATGACTATTTCAGCTGGTTGCTTCAGCACTATCTAGAAGGCACAGCATCAGAATAGAGGATATCCATTTAGAATAGAAGTGATGAGGTTTGACGTTTCTCGAATCCTTTTTTTTAACTAAAAATATACGGATAGAGGAGCGGAGTTAACGACATCAATGATTGTATCCAATGTAATATGTTAGCCCGACTTTGTTTTAGTTTAGTTTAGTTTCGATTAGTGTTGTTTAGCTCAATTTAGTGTGTTTTTTTTTCTTTTCTAGTTTGGGGTTTTTTTTTAGTTTTTTTTCCATTTATCTTTTACCATGTTCAATTATATTTAGTGTTGGGGTGATCTAATATACTTGTATATTCAGCAATTTTATATTTGCAAATGTTAGTTATTAATAATGTAATCCAATTCTCTGTTTATCAATATTATTGCTTTGTTTATAATTTTGAAAATTAATAAAAAGACTTGGAAAAGAAAGAAGTGAGGAGGAATTTCTTTGGCCATAGGAAGTCGAAATGTTATACCTGCCCATTCACCTCCTCTCTCACCTGCATTCAGGGCCCCAAGCAACCCTTCTAGGTGAGGGAATTCTATTGGGGTCAGCACGTTTGTCCGGTGCTCTTGATGCTGTCTCCTCTACATTGGTGAGACCCAATGTAGATTGGGGAACTGCTTTATAGAGCACCTTCACTCCATCCACAAAAAACAGGATTTCCTGGTGGCCAACCATTTTAATTTTAGTCTCAATTCGCATTCTAACTTGTGGGTCGATGGCCTCCTTGACTTCCACAATGTGCCACTTTCGGGTTGGAGGAGCAACACCTCATATTCCCTCTGAGTAGCCTCCAACCTAATGGCATGAACATCAATTTCTCCATTCTCCAATAATTTTCCCCCTCCCTTTCCCTCTTCTTCCATTCCCCACTCTGACTTCCCGCTCACTTCTTCTCTTCTCTTCTCACCTGCTGATCACCTTCCCCTGCTGCCCCTCTCCCTTCCCTTTCTCCCACAGTTCACTCTTCTCTCCAATCAGATTCCTACTTCTGCAGCCTCTTATCTTTTCTACCTATCACCTCCTTGCTTCTTACTTCATCTCCCACCCATCTGGCTTCACCTATCACCTTCTAGCTTGTACTCATTCCCCTTCCTCCACAGTGTTACTCTGGCTTTCTTTCCTGTCTTGATGAAGGGTCTCAGCTTAAAGCGACAACTGTTTATTTCTATAGATACTGCCTGTCCAGCTGAATTCCTCCAGCGCTTTGTGTGTGTTCCTCTGCACAATCTCTTGTGTTTTTTTATTTCCAAGGCAATTTTGGATCCAATTAGCCTGCTGCTTATCAAAATCAATTTCCCATACAAAAAGACGAGATGCCATTTCCATGAAGAGAATCTCTTCTTATTTATTATTTTTAACTTCTCTGCCATTCTTAGCTGGCATATGGTGGGTCAACAGTTAGTTTGAATCACCACTAATTAGCTAATGAAGCGTAAATAGAATTTTCACTTGCTTTCTATTGAACAGTGAGGTGGAAAGTGCTAAACTGATTCCTACAGGCTAAGTATATTAATCAAATTTATTTGGATTTAAATGATTCACGAGAGCAAAATGTTGAAGCTGTAGCACAGCGTAACAGAGTTCTAAGAGCTCAATATTTTCTGTTCCTGCATTGAAATAACCATCTGTCACCATAATAGATAGCCTTGCACCATTCTCTATGTACTGTATCTGAAATACGCACATCAACGTAAAATTTGCTGGTGAACGCAGCAGGCCAGGCAGCGTCTCTAGGAAGAGGTACAGTTGACGTTTCGGGCCGAGACCCTTCATCAGGACTAACTGAAGGAAGAGCTAGTAAGAGATTTGAAAGTGGAAGGGGGAGGGGGAGATCCGAAATGATAGGAGAAGACAGGAGGGGGAGGGATGGAGCCAAGAGCTGGACAGGTGATTGGCAAAAGGGATATGAGAGGATCATCAGACGGGAGGCCTAGGGAGAAAGAAAGGAGGAGGGGGGAAGCCCAGAGGATGGGCAAGGAGTATAGTGACATGGACAGAGGGAGAAAAAGGAGAGAGGGAAATAAAATAATAAAAAAATACCTCCCCACTTTCAAATCTCTTACTATCTCTTCTTACAGTTAGTCCTGACGAAGGGTCTCAGCCCAAAACATCGACTGCCCCTCTTCCTATAGACGTTGCCTGGCCTGCTGCGTTCACCAGCAATTTTTATGTGTGTTGCTTGAAATTCCAGCATCTGCAGATTTCCTCGTGTATGCACATCAACACTGTGTTAGAACTGCCATTCATATAAACGTTCCTTTGATGATGAAACTATTTCTTTTAGGATTGCCATTGATAGTCTTAGAAACTTTAATGAGCTTATAAGCCATACATAAGATGACAAAGTAATTGTTTGATACACCAATTCCAAGGAAACGTGTAACAATGGATTATATTTTGACAATGCAGCTTCACACATCTGGTCGAATTCTGCACATCGTATTCCTTCCTGAGAAAACTGCTTGGTTGTAATCTATAAATTAGCATTTTAAATGTATGCTCGAAAGCAACAAAAACTGCAGATCTTGAAACACAGAAAAAAATTCACCTGGAACTGAACATTCCGAACACATTTGTGGAGAGAAGACAGCAGGTTAACAATTCAGGTCCTGGAACTTTCGGCTGACAGGGCTGACTCATTCACATTCAAGGATTTGCCTTATTTGCTTCCCTTGGTTATCTGGTCCAATTCATTATGGATCATCTACATCATGGAACTCACAGTCCCATGGGAGGATTCAGTGTTTGAAGCATATGAGCGCCAGAGGTTACATTATACAGATCTAGCAGCTAAAGCTCAGCGACGGGGTTGGAAAACCAATGTTTGTCCTGTGAAAGTGGGTTGTAGGGGATTTATAGCCACATCCCCCATCAAAATGCTGAAAGAGCTAGGGATCCATGGTCTGATTCAACTGCAGATCATCGGAGCCACATCAGAGGGAGCAGAAAGAATCTGTCACTAGCTTTGGATCAAGCACAAATACTTCTCCTGAGCTCCAAGATAGCATCAAGACAGGAGAGTAGGAAGACACAATGAGATACAGTCGGGGCGGGGGGAGAGGGACTTCGGGACACCAGAGTTCATTGTTGAACCCAAAGTGGGCTAATCGATGAAACATTGAGGAAGGAGGGCGCTCACTTGAAAACCTCTCCATGTCAACGCTGTACCACTCCCAACATCAAGCAAGTGCCCAAGACCCATTGCCACGAGGCATATTAACATCTTATTCTGTGGTTTTTGATTTTGGAAGAAGACCAGGGAGCACAGCCTCACAATACAAGGACATTCCTTTTGGTGAGCGGTTCCCTTACTTGATAGTATTAGTCCATGGCATAAAGAAGGTTAGGAACCCTGGCTTTAGACAGAAATGAAGAGGAATTTCTTTAGCCAGAGGGTCATGAATCTATGAAATTCATTATCACAAATCACTGAGGATGCCAAATTATTAGGTATATTTAAAGCAGATGTTAATAGGTTCTTGATTGGTAAGGGTGTCAAAGATTACAGACAGAAGGCTGAAGAAAGGATTGAGAGTCATGATTGAATGGCAGAGCAGACTGAATGGGCTGGTTGGTCTAATTTGGCTCCTATGACTTTTAGTCTTATGCAGAGATAAATGCCAAGTTTTACTTATTCTATTATAAACATATATCACCATATCGATAAAGAAGACCACATACTAAGAACTGAAGCTTATCAGAAATGGTGAATATAGCATTCATGGACAACTGTATACCATACGCATTCTGGAGTACCATTAATGTTCAACATGTAAGAGGATCATTTCAAACATTTTTAAGAACATTTTTATTTCCTTTTAAATATTCCACTTCGCAAATATGCAGTGGTCTTTCAACTGATCATTCCAGTGTATTGCAACCACTGGCTTAATTTAACCTTCGCTTTACTGAACAAATACATTGACATTACTATATCAGTTGTAGTAACATAATTCTTTTGAATGCTGCAGCTGTATCGGAGATTGTCCTTTATACTTTCTTCAGTTTTGCAAGCATTGAGATGGAGCAAGCATATTCGCCTGAATATATTTTATGTATGTCTTTTATAGCAAACAGAATTCAAGATACTGAGGGAATGAAAAGCATTTGCATTTATATAGTCTCTTTCATGACCTTGGATTGTCCTGAAGTGCCTCACAGCTAACAAGGTATTTTTGAAGCAAAGATTCTGTTGTAGCAAGGAGGGGGTAAACTAAGTTATCCTTCATACATAGTCATGAAATAGATGTTGTGGATGGTATTTAGAATCCACATTGACTTAGTCCTAGCTGAGATTCATATCTATAAATACATTTCTTCCTTTGTTAAGCAAAGCCACAGCTATGCCAAGTTTTAAATTGGGGCAGGGCTTGGGTTAACACACAGAGGCTGCACTGCAGGGAATGAATAGGATAGCAGCTTCTTCTATGCAACTGATATTCAGACATAAGAAATAAGAACGAGAGCATTAGGCCACATGCTCCTTGAGGCTTCACTACTGTTCAATAAAAACATGACTGTTTCAAACCTTCCACCTTCCCTTTGTGGTCTGTATTACATTTGATCATCCAAACTCCTTTCCTTCTCAGCTTTGAATTAATTCAGTGACTCAGCTGCTACAGTCCTCTGCGATAAAGAATTACAAAGATTTCCAACTTCAGGGAAGAAATTACTCCTCATCGCCACTCTAAGTGGGGAATGTCTTATTCCAAAACAGTCCCTCCTGTTCCAGAACTCCCCCTTGAGGGGAGACATCCACCCTGAAAATACTCTAATTAGATCAGCTCCCATTTTTTCAAACTTCGATGAGTATAGTCC
The DNA here is from genome assembly GCF_030028105.1 of Mobula birostris. NCBI lineage: Eukaryota > Metazoa > Chordata > Chondrichthyes > Myliobatiformes > Myliobatidae > Mobula > Mobula birostris. Next base: position 25,296,993 of record NC_092387.1, on the reverse strand, counting down.
TGCCTATTCACCCTTCAACCCAGGAATCAACAAAATTAGGTTTCTCTGAGCTGTGTCCTATGCATACATTTAAATAATTCAAAGATCGCAGCATGTGCTTGAGACATGGTCTCACGACTCTCTTAAAAACATGAGACAAGATGTCATGAGCTCTGCTGGCATTGTACCCGTAATGTTAAATATTGTTTTAACTAGGGTCATTAAGTCCTTTAATTTCCTATTTAATCTTGTCGTTAATTGTGACTTAAATGGGTGTTCTGTATTCTCTAATTATTTAAAGCAGACTTCTGATATTAGTGCTCATCACGGGGTTCTTGTGTTTCAAGAAAGCTTCGTCTCACAGTGTAGCTCGGTCAAGCCACCAAAGTTCAATTGGAGTTCTGGTGAATAAACTTTTGTTTCTGTCTCAACATGAAACACCATGACACAAAAATTTGTTTATTTTTCATTCTCCATCAGAGGATGGAGATGGAACCAACCTTGTCCTCATTAATGGAGCCGTTTCAAGTAGCTAGGCATTCATTATCACCAGCAACCTCTCCTAGTCTCCTTGCACTGATATGATGATCAAGAAAGTATGTCAACGTACATATTGTCTGAGGTTCTAAAAACACTTGGCTTGTACACAAGGATACACTTGAACTTTTACAGATGAACTGTGGAAAGCATCCTGGCTGGTTACAAACTAGCCTGGTCTGGAAACTGCACTGTTCCGAAGACAGAACTTGCAGAGAGTGAAAAACACTGCCCAGTCTGCCATAGGCTCATCATTTCCTTCCACCCCATCCAATGTTCCTTGCATTGTCTCAGGAGGCCAATTGTATCATCAAGGATGCCTGCTGCCCTAGCCATTCCATTTTTACTCTTCTACTTTCCATGAGAAAATTCAGAGGCTTGAAATCCCAGATATCCAAAGTTAAGAGCGACAACTTCCTTACTGCTATCAGACTTCTGATCCAATCCCATCTCTCACCTCCCTTTCCCAGTGCTACTGCCACATTTTGTGAATTAATTCTACCTCTTATGTTATTGTCACTCGGCTTTGCATTACCTCGGTTTGCACTCCAACACCTTGCATCATTCCTTTGGTTTGTTCTTGTCTCTGTGTGTGTTGTTGAATTTATTATCACTGTCCATGCTATTTACTCTGTGAGTTTCATGCAAGTAAGGAAATTTCACTTCTCCCTGTTGTACATGACAATAAATTAAACTGAATCTGAACCTGGTGGGTAGAGGGCCTGCTCTATCTGTACCACTCCATGACTCTATGACCTTTGCTTCTGCATTGTGCTAAGTAAACCAAGCTGCTTTAATGGATTAAGCATTTTTATTCAAGTGCGGTTGAATGCACAGGGGCCAATTCTGAATGAAATTGCACCAACTTTCTAGTGTTACGTTTCAAACTATTTGCATAAACAGAACTGTAAAATCTTCCATAAGTCAGCATAATAACTGGCAACAGATGGTGATAAAAGTCCAACTGGCTCATGAATGTTTCTCAAAGAGAGATATTAGTCGTCCCTACCCAGCCAGGCCTATATGTGTCTCAAGACAAGCAGCACTATGAAATGGCTCAACTAGCCACTGGTGATGCATGACTTGGTGACAGCTATGGAGGCCAAGTCATTGGATATACTTAAAGAAAGGTTTGATAGGTTCTTGATTAGTAAGTGTGTCAAAGGTTACGGGAAGAATGCAGGAGAATTGGGTTGAAAAGGATAATTAATCAGCCACGATTGAATGTTTAAGGATACTTAGTGGGGCAAATGGCCTAATTCTGCTCCTGTGTCTTATGGAAAGATAAATTTCAAGTATTACATTTCCATTATAAACACCTTTCATCATATCGATCAAGAAGGCCGCCGACTAAGAACTATAACTTATCATATGCCTTAAATGTAGCATTTATAGACAACTGTGTGGGCACATGGCCAGGTGGTTAAGGCATTGGACTAGCTACCTGAAGGTCGTGAGTTAGAGCCCCAGCCAAGGGAACGTGTTGTGTCCTTGAGCAAGGCACTTAATCGCACATTGCTCTGCGACGATACTGGTGTCAAGCTGTATGGGTCCTAATGCCCTTCCCTTGGACAACATTGGTGTCGTGGAGAGGGGAGACTTGCAGCATGGGCAACTGCTAGTCTTCCATACAACCTTGCCCAGGCCTGCGCCCTGAAGACTTTTCAGGCGCAGATCCATGTTCTTGCAAGACTAACGGATGCCTTTATTATAGACAACTACATGTTGAGCAGTTTAGTGTAATGATAGCTTCCCAAGAAAGAATCATTCAAAAAAATAAGGTAGATAGATACATTTGGTATATTATGCATTGTAATTAATGAGTAAACTTCAAAAATTTGAAAATAATTTAGCTAACCCAACGAGATGCAGTTACTAGCAGACCTGCTAAGGTTACGGTGTTAATATTATGAATGGTGTTGCATAGCCCTTATAAATTCACCAATCAAAAATGATTGCCAGCTGGGAGACAAAAATTGAGGAGAGCTGAACATCCATTCACGTATGTAATATCTTTTGCAAACATCTAGAAGAGTGTCACTGTCATGAAGTTGCAAATTCATGCACTACTATAGATGATAAACATTATTTATTTTAATGCTATTACACGCAGTCCCGACCTTTCCTTGACTGGAGATAGCAGAAAGAATACTTTCTGAGCCCCCATTTCCTATTCTGTTCTATACTCCTGGCTTCATTTTCTGTCTGGTTCATCCCTGGAATGTTGGAGATACCAGAGGAGGAACAGGCAATTTGGTTACTCAATTAAACAAAGAAACTGGGCCCGTTTTCCTTGGAGTGAAAAAGGCTGCGAAGAGATTTAAAGTCCTGAAGTGTATAAATGAAATAGACAGGGAGAAACTGTCAATAGCTAGAAGGTGTAGGTAGGCGCAAGAACCAGGTGTAGAGAAGAAAAGTTCAAAATTCAAAGTAAAGTAAGTATATTATATTCAACCTTGAGATTCATCTCCTTACAGGCAGCCACAAATTAAGAAATACAATAGAACCCATTAAAATGGACCAACAAACAGTCAATGTGCAAAAAAAGAGAACAAATTGTGCACACAATAAATAGTAAGCAAATAACATTCAGAACTGAAGTTAACGGAAGTGGGTTCACAGCCATGAAATTAATCACAGCCTGGAGCTCGTTATTTGCACGCCACAAACTCAGGTCAGTGCAGAGATGAGTAAACATTGCTGAACAGTGAGCTCAGCATCAGCCCATCCTTCACCTCCGGCCTCAACATCCTGGCCTTTTCAATCTGGCCTGGCACTTAAATCGCCAGGCTGGGAAGAAGAAAGATGCTGGGTAAAAGAACCAAATGTGGTGCACGTGCTTTGGAGTTTTAAAGAATGAAGCAAAATAAGTTCATGACAGAGTAGATGCTGAGATGTTTCCACTAGTGGGAAACCTCATAGGAGGGGACATAGTTATAAAATTCAGCAGCAGTCATTTAAAACTTTATGTAGGAACTTTTCACAGAGGATGGTGAATTGCTGAAATTCTCTACCTCAGAGAGTTGTGGAGGCTGGTTACTGGGGATACATAATGAGGAAGGAAATGTATTTTTGAGAGATCATTGAATTGGGGGTTTTGGGGAACTGGCAGAGAGAAGATGAGGCCTGTGGCAGAGCAATCATGGTCATGTGGTGTAGTGAGATACATTTGAGGGGCTGAACAACATACTCCTACTCTTATTTTATTATGTTCTTATGAAAAACAAAATGCTGCTAATGATTGTGGGTCCAAAATGCATTGCAGAGGAGTTTTGGAGTTAAATTCAGTTGCTAAACTCAAACATGATCTGGACGAATTTCAAGGAAAGAATTACTAGAGCAATGGGGAGGGGGCAAGAGAGGAAGTGAGGGGTCTTTAGCTTGCTCCTGCTAGAGCCAGTATAAACAAAATGGGATAAATACATTAATTTTACACTGTAACCACTTTGGGAAAGAATCCATGGTGGTCGCTGATCACTAAAGATGTGCTGAGATAATTATTTTAGGTCAAATTCTATTATGCGATATACGAAAAAAAATTTCAATACACAGAGGAAATTTTAGAGCAATCTGTTTTAGTCATGATATTTGTAGATTTATATTAGCCAAGTCACCAGGGAGCATCCTCCTGCTATGTATTTTTATTCATTCAAGGCATGTGGACTTTGCAGGCTGAACCAACATTTAACCCATCCCTAGTTGCCCTGGAGAAGATGGTGGTGTTCTGCCTCCTTGAACACATGCAGCTCTTCAGGTGTGGAGATGCCCACAGACTGAGAGTTAGAAGGCTAATTAGAACTTTGAATTATCCCTCATGTAAAGGTGTGTAGAATCTGACTGGAATCAATAAGAATAGGTTATAGGAAAAGTTAGCATTGGAAAGGGATTACTCTGTGACTTGCCATAGTCTCAGTGGGCCAAATGGCCTCTTTCTTTGTCATAACGAAAAATGAAATCTGGATCCTTTTAACAAATTACGTAACTGAATAGCAAACTTTGGCAATCCAGCTGTCCCTCAGCATATTACTATAACAATACTATCAATCTCATGTTCAAATGGGATTTAAACCCTCAACGTTATGATTCTGAAATGAGAGTACTACCATCTGTGTCACAGCTAAGGCCAAAACCTGAACAGTAGTTCCTGATCAGTCAAAAAGCTAAAATTGTGTGATTTTATTAATGCAGCAAGTTTATTCCATTTCCCTAATGCAATCGTGCTATTAGGGTTGATGTTATGTCACTTACTGTGTATAGACAGAAAAATGAGGAATGAATCTGCCAAAGGCTGCTATTCATTTTCTCCAAATGCGCATCATGTTTCCAGAAATCTGTGATCTAATATTTTGCTGAAGTCCACACTGCAACTAATCTGCTAAAGAGAGTTTATCGGCAGATTGTTCCTCATGATCAAGGCTGTTCTCTTGGGCTTAGACATGGATTGAAGCTTCTGCTGTCGGGCACAGAGGAATAGCTCTCTGACCCTGGTATAGATTAGATTCAACTCCAGACTATAATCTGTCCTGACATCCCAGAGCTGTGCTTTGAGTTCATTTAGAGTCATTGAGTCTTACAGCATGGATACAGGTCTTTTGACCCAACGTGTCCATGCTAATCACAGTACCCACCCAACTTTGGAGCAGGTGAGGCCTAAGCTAGAAAGGATTTTGTCGTAGGTAACTAGCAAACTGTGGCATTGTTTCAAATAGAAGTGGTGTCACAATAATGAAGAATAAAAACACGCTGAAATTTTTAATTGAGTTAATGTGAATGTGTTACATTGACAAGCCCTCCTCTGGTACAAAGCTGAGGGGACAGGTGCAAAGTGAATTCTGACCTTCAGATCAGAATATTAGTGCAGCATCTAGTGGAAGACGCACTGCTAGATTCCCTTCATCAAACTGGCTGCAGAGTGCTTCCTTTGTTATGGCAGTATATTAAATAAGTGAATCTTTAACAACTTTAGTGTACTATGTGCTATAACTTTTGATACATTGCTGTAACAAACAATGCCATGAGTTGAGAGATAATTCTTTGATAGCAGATGTTATGTTGCAAATTGTTAATTGCCTTTGCAAACTGCAACATTAAAGTGCTTATAGAAACAGCAGATGAAATAATGTCAATAGTTTCAATGTGAGTTCATTGTCTGTAAAGCAATTTCAGATGCGATTAGTGCAAATGGCACTAAAGAAAAGTCATCCTTATTTTATTTTGGCAAAGGTGATAACCTGAAGGGAAACCAGCCCTGCACTGAAATACGTTAGTATCTTAAAATTATTATTACTCACAAACCTTTCATTTCTGAAATTCTCATTCCAGCTCCTTTTGCATTTCACATTCATCCTGAAGCTGCTGATATCAGTATTTGAGCTGCTGCAGTCGGCAGATTACAGGTGTACCTGACCTAGTTAGCTTTGCCCTTAGGTGTTGATGAACCTTTTTGTCAATCAGAAAATAAATTACACCCACAAGGTCAGACCGATTGTAGGGGGAAGAGAGACAGACACAAGAAGTGAGTTGGGGAATTAGCTATTGCCCTTTCAACCTTCTCAACTTGCACAAGTTAACCTTTAGGAAATCCTGTATGAGGACTCAGAAGTCCCTTTGCACCTCTAATTTCTGAGTTTGCTCCCCATTTAGAAAATAGTCTATGCCTTCATTCCTCCTCTTCAGTCTGTGTTTAATCCCATCATTCCTGATTCCTCACTGGACACCATTCTTTAAAAAGCACTGTCTTTTGCCCACTCTTCCTGCATGAGACTATCTTCGTAGTAGGTCTTGCTTTTTGTTCAAACAATAAAAAAGAATTTTCATTTGCATATCACTGTTCTGAGCATTAGGATGTTACATAAACTGGTACACCTTAGGAAAGATGATGCAACAAACACTAAGCTGGGGGAAGTCAGCCTGACAGACAACATCTGTGGTGGGAAATGGATCGTCAAGGTTTTGTGTCAAGACTGTTCATCTGGATCCGAAAATGTCAACTGTCCATTTCTCCCCACAGATGCTGTCTGACCCACTGAGATCCTCCAATTTCCAGATCTACAGTCTGCCGTGATTCTATTTTGATTTATGATCCCTGTCATAAAAAGACAGCTTGACACCAAAGTCAAATGGAGCAAGCTCCCATCAAAAGTAATGCAATAAAAACCAGATGATTGGCTTGAGTGGCATTGAATGAGGACTAAATTTTGATCAGGGCAAGAGGTATACGGTAGCTATACTGTTCCCTTTAAAAACTGTGCCATAAAATATTTTATATGCATCAAAGGAACAGGTGGCTCCCAGTTTAATGCTGTACCAAAAAGTATGCAACACCAACAATAATGTTCTTGCTCAATGCTGAACAGTATTATCATCATCATCAGCATTGTGTGCCATGTCATATGACATGGACAATCATGGTCTGTGATCATGATTGTTCTTAGCAGATTTTTTCTGCAGGAGTGGTTTGCCATTGTCTTCTTCTGAGCATTGTCTTTAGAAGATGGGAGACCCCAGCCATTATCAATACTCTCCAGTGATCGTCTGCCTGGTGTCACTGGTCGCATAACTAGGACTTGTGATATGCACCAGCTGTTTATACAACCATCCACCACCTGCTTCCATGGCTTCACATGACCTGTTCGGGGGGATTAAGCAAGTGCTACACCTTGCCCAAGGGTGATCTGCAGGCTAGTGCAGGGAAGGAGTCCCTTATGCCTCTTTTGGTAGAGATGTATCTCAAACCCGTAATATTATCCTTCTGAAAACAGAGTAGAAGCAAGTTTTCCTTGATCCTGGGGACAGCTAAAAAAGGAAGAAGATTTGGAAAACTTCGCTCTTTGTCATGCCACAAGAATCAAGTTCAGAACACACAAAACCCCAGTGTAGATAAAAAGACAATGTTTCCTTTCACAAGGGCCAGTCTCAAAATAAGCATTCAGGACAGAAATGAGAATAAGTTAGATCATCCAGAGGGTGGTGGAACTGTGAAATTCTCTCCCTAAAAGAGACAGATGTGGTCAGTTGCTTAGTATATTCACTCAGAGGCATCAAATGGGCATGGGGAAAGAGCAGTGAAATGATCATGGATGAATAATGAAGAGGGAAAAGGCTGAATGCGAAAATTCTGGCCAATTTTTCTGTTTCTATATTCCAGATATCAATGGATTTTAGATATTAAGGAAATTATGGTGATATGAGGTAAATGTAGTAAAGTTGTATTATGATAAAAGGTCATCCATGATCTCATTGTTGAGAGGCTGAATAATACCATAAGGGACAGGAGCAGATTTAGGACATTTGGCCCATCGACTCACCTCCTCCTTCCATTGTGGCTGATTTATTATCCTTCTCAACCCCATTCTCCTGCTTAACCGCCATAACTTTTTGATTAACCAAGCACCTATCAATCTCCACTTCAAATATACACAAGGACCTGGCCTCCACAGCTGTCTATGGCAATGAATTCCACGGATTCATGACTCCTGGCTAAAGAGATTCCTCCTCCCTGTTCTCTGCTCTCAATTGCGCCCTCTCAACCTCAATTTTCCCACGAAAGGGGCAAAACAAAGTGATGATGGGGCTAAAAGGCAACTCCTTTGCTTACGTCTTCAGAAACAGTTCTATTTCTATCTTTGATATCTCTTTTTTTTTCCTTTTCAAGGTTCTTTTGAAGACCCTGACCTGGGGTTACACTCTGATTTTAGTTCTTTGCATTAATGGGACGTGCTGTCAGGGCCTCATGACTGGTCTCTTTTTGATACCCCAAGGACACGGCCTGGAAGGCTCGTGTACCTTCAAAGTGCTGGATTTTCGTGACTCTGGAGACGAGCTGAATCAAGGCCGGTGCATCTGACTGAGGTGTCAACGGAGGATACGGAACATCGGGAGCCGCGGGTTACCTGTCATCGGCTGTGTGTCCAGAGACCTGAGCCCTGGGGCCAACTCTGGGCACAGAACTCGGAAAAAGCGACACAGCTGACTTTTAACATCATAAATCAGTGAGCTGCTTGTTATGTCTCTTCCCTCGCTGTGAAACGGGGACAGCTCTTTTTCCCTGCAGTATGTCGAGTTACTGGGTGAACGAGTAGTCTTTGGGGTACTGCAAGTCTGTGACTTTATTGATGTTTACTGCACGCTTGAGTGGGGGGTGCCAATGCTTTTTTGCTTGTGGGGGAGGAAGGGGGTGGTTGTTGCCTTGCTGCTGCTTATGCGTGGGAGGGGGAAGTTGGGGGGTGGTCATTGGGGTTCTAATGTTCAACTGTCATTCATTCTTTGGGGCACTCCTCTGTTTTCATGGACGTTTGCGAAGATAACCAATTTCAGAATGTATATTGTATACAGTTCTCTGACATTAAATGTACCTATTGAAACTTATTGGAAGGAAATGCCCTCCCACGTCCACTCTATATAGGCCTTTCAATATTTGACTGGTTTCAATGAGATCATCCCTCATTTTTCTGAACTCTAGTGAGTGCAGACCCAGAGACTACTTCTGCTTTCACCTCTTAAGTACTGCACATCCTATCAACACCAACAATTAGTTAATGGAACAGTATCTCCCTTTACTTCACTTTTTTTTTGTAATGCTGCTGGTAAATTCGACGGTCCAAGTTAACCAAGGTGAATTCAGGTGACAATGAGAATTGAAAAAAAAATGATTATTTCTAAACTCTGACATTGATTCAGTCAAGGGCATAACAACTCAGATTCTCAACTTTATTTATTAATTCTTATTAATTTTTTTGTATTTGCGGTTTGTTTCCTTTTGCATGTTATTTGCTTGTTCATCTTTGTGTGTAAATTTTCATTGATTCTCTTCTATTTCCAGTGGCAGCTCCAGAGATGTTTTCTTGCTGGTGCTACAATGGGCCTGAATTATTCAGTGATGGTGCCAAGGTATGTGCCGTATGGTAATATATATTTGCAAGGCCAGACGCGTGGCATTCAAAAGTCAGTTTCAAGCATTATGTGCCTACTATAAATGCCTCTGTTGATTCACAAGCAACAGCAATTAATCGATCTAATGTCAACAGCATCAGAGACAACCCGGGCTACACAGAGCATAAACAAACAAACCAACAGAGCATCCGACCCACAGCGCACAACGTGAATCACGCACCAATCCCTCAATTAGCGTCAAATGCGTGCTTTTCAACTGAAAAACACAACACTAACCCGCAATGTCCACTGCTATTCGCATTACATAGACAGACAATGCCAAAAGATACACCGTTATTAAAGTCAAATAAGGCAAACAACAGATGCAAGGCTTTACCAGGAGTTGGACAAATCGTACTCTGACCACGCAAGACCTCAATTGATGCAGCTACTGAACTTAAAACAAAAATCAACAGAATCACCGCTTGGAAGTTTAAGCAAAACCAATAGACTTAAGAGCAGTAAATGTAATATTTTAGGATTTGAAGGAAACATAAGGACCATGGAGTATCCACCACAAAATAATAATAATAATCAGCATTAGCCTTCGCCCAAATTTAAAAAAAAATCAACTGTGCTCACCATTGATGTTTTCAGAGAAGTATAATCCATCTGTTGTTGTGATTGGTGGCGAAAGCATCAAAGATTTTCTGGATGTCAAGTGCTTTGGTCTTCCAGCTGTTTATGGCCAACAGGGTCAAGTTTCTGTTCCGAGCATCGCTACTGCCATTCCTTAGGTAGTTTTTGAGGCGTCTGAGGCAAGAGAAACTTCGTTCGCATGACGCAGATGTCACAGACAGAGTCAGTGATATGCACGTTAGTTTGTATAAATCTATAAATGCATCGTGGTAGGGTCTCATTAGAGCTAGAAATTCCACTGTGTCATTCACTGTCTGTCCTTGCTTTTGTTTTGTTTCCAGCAGACGCCGAACCTGATGTAACTCTGCAGTCAGGTTCACTTCAGTCACTCTATAGTATTGGGCCACTGGCCAAAGACAATTCTTGTCTAGGAAGAACTTATGTTTGGGACTCAATGCTGAGACTCCAGTCAGAACACTCCCAGTCTCAATTGAGAACCGTCTTTTCATTTCAGTCAGAAGTCTACCTATAACCGGATAGAAACAGTGCTTGCAAAGGTCATCAGAGAATGTGACAGGTGTGCTTTTGGTTTGGGCCTCAACAACAAAATCATGCAGGTGGCAGTGTGGTTGGGCCTGTCTTCTTTCATGTGGTCTGCTCTGTATACCGGCCTTGTCGCACAGGTCTCTAGCTCTTGCCTGAATTTCACTTCATGATTCCTCCCCCCCTTTTGCTGAGAGTGCATCGATAACAGACTGAGCCAAGTCCACAGTAGATGAAAGCTCCAAACTGGGAGATTGTAGCTGGTCTGACATGAAATTGGTGATTCGGAATAAATTCTCAGAGTGAGAAGTAAAGCAAACTGCTTGTAAATCAGTCCGTTTACAGCTCTGGCCTCCGTTTTCCTCCGTGCATTTTGTTGACCCATAATATCCTGTAGCATAGCTGGAATGGCAGGGAGTGATTTCCTTATAGCCCACAAAGCTGTATACTGCCATGCCCAGCGTGTATCTGACAAGTTCTTCAACTCCACAGGCTGTGCAGTTGATTCCAGTTCTCTGTGTTTCTTCATGAAAAGACCTTGGGCAACAGAGTTTGAAAACAAGTTGTATAGCAGCTGCACAGTTTCAAAAAACTCACCCACTTGTTGTACATTGCTCATAACATCCACTAAAACAAGGTTAAGTCTGTGACCATGGCAGTGTATGTATAATGCCTGCGGGACCTCTTACTTGAATCTCTCTTGTACCCCGTTATTGCACCCGGACATCACTGCCACCCCGTCATAACAGTGACCTATGCACGTGTTCTTATCAATAACACACTGGGCGACTGTCTGTTCAACGCTTTTAAGAAGCGACTCTGTGTCCAACCCTTCTGCTGGAGTGAAGTGCAAGAATTCTTCAAGCACTGTTTCGTTGTTCAAATACCGCACCACCACTGATATTTGCTCCTTTTTACTCAAGTCTTTACTTTCATCCACCATGATGGAAAAATGTCCAGCCTCCTTAATTTCTGCACTTATTTGACGTCTGACCATATCTGCCATAATACCCATAATTTCATTTTGGATATCGTTATGGGTGTCTTTTGCATTTCCAGGATTGTCCTCTATTTTTTTAGCTACAGTCTTATCAAACTGCCCAATTACACTGAGCAACTCAACAAAGTTTCCCCTATTGCCAGATCTATCATTCTCCCGGTGTCCTCGCTGGGCAATGCCTTAGCACGCAGTATAGCGTAGAGACTCAACCACTGCTCTCATATGCTCACGATTTTCTTGGACAATCTTTGCATGTCCTTTATCAAGCATATTTCCCAATCTTGAACCGTCTTGTTTTCTCAATCTGAATTCGGCCCATGCCTCCATAGCAAACTTATAAGCTGCACGTACATGGTGGGTTTTGAAAGCTGTTGTAGCTTTCCACCAGTTGCAGTAACTGGTGACAGTGAAGGTAGACTCAGAATAGAACCCATGTCCTCCACACAGGAAATGCCTGCATGCAAAGCAGAACGTACCATCTTTTGTGATTGAATATTCCAGTCAGGAGTACAGGTCAAACCAGCCACGAATAAAACTCCTTTGCTGATTGCCAAACTGTTGCGAAGGGTACTTTTTCAATGCTGGCCGATGGGGTCCTTCCTCAGGCTGTTGGCTAAGATCGCTAACAGTATTCCCACTAGCACTAAGAGCAGCTTCATCCACATTATCTTCCAAATCCCACTCCATTTCTTGTTCCTTTACTTCGCCCTCACACTCCTTCGATGAACTGCTGTCGTCCTCATCCCCACTTACTATCTGCATGTCACTTCACTTTCAATTAAGACAGGCTCAGGCTGAGACACCACTGATTCCTCTGGATGAGATCGTTTTATGACTAAAAATCGATCCATTCTTCATGCCAGCCAAAATAATGCATGTGCCAGGCCCACGCTAGCTTGTAAAAGCATAATGTTTGTGTGTGGCATCCGTCAGTCTCGCGAGACCATGGATCTGAGTCTGCCCTGGATGTATAGTATCAATCTCTCACGTGAGTGACATCACCACCTTAAGTGATCTTAGATCAGCTTAACTAATCTGAGGACATCAATGGCAAGACATTGACAACGAACGAATAAGCAGAAGTGTAGAGTGGATCTGACCTTAGACCAGCACAGAGTTTATAACTTCATTGCTGCGTGGGTGCTATGGTAATTGGGGGCGCTGTTTCACTAGATCAACTGGAGAAACAAGCTGTATTCAAAACTATACAGAGAAAGCAAAGCAGCTGCAATTTGTATGTCAAATTTCAGTTAATTTCTTGGTGGTGCTATGGTGGTGCTATTGTAATTTCTGCTGGTGCTATAGCACCTGCAAGCACCACCTCAGCGCCGCCCCATTTGTTTCTTTATACCTACTGTGAATGTCTGCAAGAAAATGCATCTCAGAGTTATATATGGTGACATACATGTACTTTCATAATAAATTTACTTTGAACTTTGAACTTAAATTTGGTTTTGCAGTGCACAAGAAGTTCAAAAGCCCTGTGTATACCTGAGCAGTCAATTCAGATCTGCAGATCAATATTCATTCAATGCATAGAATAGTGTAAATTGATTTGACTTGATGCACTATGGTATGAAATGTCAACAGTATTGGTAACCTTTGCTGGATGACCTTGCAATCAATTCCATGTTTCTGTTTGCAAAGTTTGGGCTCATTATATAATGACCATCAACAGCATAAAATTTCAGTGGAGCCACTCAAAGCAGCAAGTCCACAGACATGAAGAACATAAAATCAGTGGAGCATTTTTGCTGTTATTGACAGCCAGACCAACTTATTTCCATGAGCAGGATGCTCAGCTAGAATCAAAAAACAGTGGGTCCTTAATCCTCAGTGACCTGGGCTACACATGCAGTACAATTGGAGTTACACTGCACTCTGAACGCAGTGGCAGAGCTAATGAAGCTACTGCCTCACAACTTCAGTGACCTCCATTCTATGAACGTGGGTGCTGTCTGTTGGGTGTTTGCACTACGACTGCATGAGATTTCCCCAGGTGGTCTCATTTCATAGAGCAGAGAACATAGAGTACTACAGCACAGTGTAAATTTAATATTTCAGTAATATTTGAGTAATCTTGTAAGTACGGTATATTGTTGATTAAACATTCCTTGCTTTTTTACATAATTCATTATGGTTATACAGTATGTAAAATACATGAATTGCATACAGGGCACCTCATGACATTACCATGTGATATGTGGGCACCTCACTTAAAGTAAACACAAACTATCACTTGCATTTTGGACTCCTTTGTTTTCCTTTGAATTACTTTAAGTTTTGAAGCTACAAACATAACACACAGTACAGGCCCTTCAGTCCATGATGTTATGCCAACCTTTTAATCTACTAAGATCAATTTTACCCTTCTTTCCCACATAGCCCTCCATTTTTCTATCATCCATGTGCTTATTTAAGAGTTACTTAAATACTCCAAATGTACCTACCTTTACCACTAAACTTGGCAGGGCATTCCACTACTCTCTGCGAAAAGAGCTTACCTCTGACACCATCCCTTTACTTTCTTCCAATCATCTTAACATTTTGCCCCCTAGTATTAGCCATTTCCTCCCAAAACTCCTTAAAATTGGCATTGATAGGTTGATTTGCCATTGTAAATTGCCCTTAGAGTGTAGGCGGTTGCTAGAATCTAAAGTTGGAATTTGAACATTAAGATTCTGCTCATCAAAAGCCAAGTTCATTGTCATATGCATAAGTACATGTATGCACGGGTGCAAACTATACCCTGCGGCAACATCACAGGTACATAACATCAGATGTGTAAAAAATCACAAGAAAAATATAAAGTATACATAAATATATAGAATCTTTACAAGAAAGAACACAGTTAGATCAATAAAAATCTGCTGCTGTGCAAAGTGGCCAGCGTTGTGACAGTGTTGATATACTGAGGTAGTGATTAAAGCTGTGTAGGTTAATTCAAGAACTGAATAGCTGATGGGAATTAACTGATCCTTAGGCTTTTGTACCTCCTATCCAATCGTAGCTGTAAGAAGATGGCATAGATGATAGATGTTGTGATCTTGAGGCAGCGCCTCCTGTAGATACTAGCAGTGGTGTGGAGGGATCTGCCTGCAATCTATTGGGTTGATTCCACTACTCTCTGCAGCTTCTTAGGTTCCTGTGCATGTGAGCTGTCATATCAGACCATGATACAATCTGGAGGTGGTTTGCCAGATCAATGGGAGAATATGTTACAGCAAAGATTAGTGGGGAGCTGAAATGCCCTGTGAGTCAGCATAGACTGATGGGTCAAAAACTCCAAAGTAAATATGCAAATATGCAAATTTTATAATTGGAGTATAATCTATACTGTGATGTTGATAGGATACTGCACTGTCCTATACTTTGTCCTTGAATTATGTGATAATACAAACGTAGTTTACAAAATAATGCACCAACCTATTTAAGATTACTTAACTAGAAGGTCACACATTGAGTTCTTATTTCAACTGCTGATTTCACTCACCCTATTTTATTATTTCTGCAGGTGAAACATTTCAAAGTCAAAGATAAAATTGAGTTTACTGTGATATGCTAAATTATATGTTCAGCATGTACAAGTGTGATAAAAAGCTTACTTCCAGTAGCTCATAGGCATATAGCACCAGATAAGCAACATTCACAGAAAGGAAAACATAAACATGCATATATAATATTTACAAGAAAGTATGCAACTAGAACAAAAATAAATGGAAAAACAGGTCCGCTGAAGTCCAAAGTGATGAAAGTGTTCAGATTTTGAGCCATTTCTAAAATAATTAAAATATGTTTTTTTCTCCTTTGGACTTTGTTCTCTGGAAAAGAACAGAATGAATGGAGATCTTATAGGATAAATACATGCAGACCATTTCCCCCTGATGTTGGGTAAGACTAAAAATTGGAGATCATATGTTTAGGGTGAAAGATAAAGGTTTATGGTGGAAGCTAAGGAAGAACTTCTCTCAGAAGGTGGTGCCAATGTAAAACAAGCTGCCTGTGGAGATGGTGGATGTCGGTTCAATATTATGGACATACAATCAATGTATAAAATCTACAAACAGTAGTTTATGTATTTATATTTATTGTGTTTTTTTTATTTTTGAGTCCTTTATCTTATTTTATGTTTTATTGTGCTACATTGGATATGCAGTAACAATTATTTTGCTCTCCTCTGAATTTGTATATGAGAAATGACATTAACTTTGAATCTTAAATCTATTGTAACATTTAAGAGGAGTTTGGCAGATGGATGGGAGGAGTAAGATCTGGGTGCGGTTAAGTGGGACTTGCAGATAAACAGGTTCGGCATGGACTGAATGTTTTGAAGGCCTGTAGTGTTCTATGACTCTAAGACTTCTAGACAAAAAATTCCTTATCTTCAGAAAGCCTTATCAGCTCACCCACTATAATAAGGCCATGAACAATACTGCTTAACTACACTTGCTTCAGGTTATTTGTGTGACTGGGTTGAGCATCTCGGAACTTGCAAGTTAGAAATTGCTTTATTATATTTTAACAGCATTAAAACAATGTAGTGGGTCACCTTAACACTGTTTCTGAACGTCCTCTAAAATATAACAATCTTTTATTCTGTTTGTAGACAGTTGCTGACAGCTTTCCCTGTGTAATGCCACACTGTTCCAGCTTTAACACCGCACTAAATCTTGCAGTTGTCAGCAATCTGTCTCACAACTGCACAATGAGCTATGTTCTTGCTTTACTCTAAATTTAAAGGCACACACCATTTTAACAGCAGGAGGGTTGGTCTGGACAGTGTGGAATTTGTAAATGTCCCTTGTCACTGGATGAGTTTCCTCTGAGTTACCCGGTTTCCCATTAAATACAAAAAATTTGATTCTTCTTTGAGTGACTCATTCTTCCACTGCCTATCTATTTTGGTGGAGTGAGGAAATCAGGGTGAAGTTCATGAGCTTGAGAGCATGTGCTGCAGGGAAATGAGTGGGGGAATGTCATTGGTATGGGAGCTGCCTAGAACTGGATGGGCTGAAAGGCATCCTAGAAAATATGAAGGATCTATGTGTCTACAATGCCACCTTTGTGTGGCATCTCAATTGTCCCACTGGGAGTAGAAGTGGATTGCTACTCAATACAGAGGTGAGAAATTGGGAAGCATTCTGTACACCTGCTGATGCTGCTTGGAGTTATCCAGTGGCTAGAAAGCTGAGAGTCAGTCTCTAACTCCAGTGAGATTAGCGTGTCTCTCCAGGGAAGTCATCAGGTGGCTTCCATCTCTGCCTTTTCGGCATCTGTTGAATGGAAACATTGAGTGTTGAGTGATGAGATTGTTACTGTGTACTTGGAAACATTGTGCATGACCTCTGGAGAGCAGACACAAGAGACTCAGATGCTGGAACCTGGATCTCTGAACAATCTGCTGGAAGAACTCAAGTAGGTCAAATTGTATGTCACAGTCCTGATCGTTAATTCCTTATTTTCTTCTAATTTCCTTTGATTGTGCCACGACTCCAACTGTTAATTTCCCATTTGCTCCTAATTCTCTTTGATGACGGCAGACCTGGTTTCCGTCAGGACCTGCAGCATAAGAACCCCGGCGTTACAACCACTAGTGGCCAGATCATTGGTTTTACCTGCGTGGAAATTAACATTTCCCGGACGCTTAGGACTGTGTGTTCTAAGTTTTGCTTCAGTACCAGGAATTACCTGTGAAAGTCAGTCGCTCCGTGTCAAAATCAGGTTTCTAAGTTCTACTCCAGTTCTGAGGTTTACATGTGAAACCCAGCCTCTCCGCGTCAAGATACGTCTTCTAAAGTTTTACTTCAGCACCGAGGTTTGCCTGCGTAACTCTGTCTCTCTGTACCAAGAAGAGTTTTGACCGCCATTTCTTTCTCTACGCTCCGAGTCAAGATAAATTCTGCCTTTCTCCTGCCTTCCTGCTCTTCCTCCTGTTTGCTGTTCACGTCAGCATCCTAACTAAATCTCTGTGCCTGTGTCCTGCACTTGGGTTTGCCTCATTCGCTCATTGCAACAGAACGATCTGGCCACAATGGACCCAGCGGACATGAGTCCCTGCAACAAGCCCTCACCAGCCAGGGCTCCCTACTGGGTCTGCACGACCAACTCCTCTGGGAGGCCATGGAGAACCTCTGTTCCCTGTCTGCTCACGTCACGCAGATCGGTGACCAGGTGGACTGTATATCCACTCATTTTATCCCATCCACTCCTGGAACTCTGTCCAACCAGCCCAGACAGACTATAGTGGCAACCTCCTACGTGTCAGCAACACTCCCGCCAAGAGAGCCGCACGTTCCTGAACCAGAGCACTATGCTGGGGATTTGGGGAAGTGCCGGGCCTTCCTTCTGCAGCGCTCTTTGGTGTCTGAACAGCAGTACTCTACAGATAAGTCAAAGATTGCTCATATCATGGGGTTGTTGCGGGGAAGTGCCTTAGCTTGGGCTACAGCTGGTTGGGATAATCAACTGAAGATCTGCTCTTCATTCGCCACCTTTGTCGTGGAAATGAGAAAGATCTTTGACCACCCCGTCCGTGATAAAGACGCTGCCAAACGTCTACTCAATCTCCACCAGGGCTCAGGCAGTGTTGCTGAATGTTCTGTGGAGTTCCGGATGTAAGCAGCTGACTCGGGGTGGAATGATGAGGCACTCCATGGGACATATCGGAATGGTCTCAGCGATATGGTAAAAGATGAGTTGACGGCAAGAGACGATACTAACAGCCTGGACTCCTTGATCGCCCTAGCCACCAGGTTGGACAATCGTCTCCGAGAACACCATAGAGAAAGACCACCACCTTTGTCTACTCCACGGCACTCATTTCCGCCTCCCGCCAGAACAAGCCTCTGCTCCTAGAGTAGCTCCCAGCCTGGCCATCTCCACCGCTCTGGGAGAGGAACCCATGCAGCTCGGACAGAACCGCCTTTCCCCCACAGAACGACGACAGAGATTGAGAGCAGGTGAGTGTCTTTATTACAGCCAGTCCAGCCACTTCCGTGCTACCTGTCCCCTTTGGCCAAAAAAGGGAAGGCTCACCAGTAGAAAGGGGGACCCTGGTGAGCTAGACAACATTCCTTTCCGTTCCCCGAACCCGGATGCAGCTTCAAGCGACTTTACATTACAACCAACAGTCTCTCCTCTGTCAGCACTAGTGGACTCTGACGCTGAGGATGAAAACATAGCTTCCCAGGCCGGAATTCATTGCGTGCCACTGAGTGCCCCCTTGGAAGCCCAGGCACTGTGTTAGAGTGAGTTTTTTTGGGTAGATGATTTGTTTACACTTAAATGACTTCGGCCACCAGACTTCTATTTTACTATTTGACAAAGTACTGTGGATTGAGTCCACAACAATGCGCTTCCTAAGAAGGTGTGAATATCAGATGCTTCTGATGCTGTAGTTTGACCTGATGCTGTAGGTTCGAAGACAGTATTATCTATACATTATAAATATTAATTGTCTTCTATGTTAGCACGTAAAATGCCAAATAAATGTATTGTAGATTTAATTGCATTCCTAAAGGCTGTGGATATCAACCCAGACATGTTGGCGTCGGAAGGAAAGGATGGAGTTAGGTGGGTGATATTTTGTATGTAGCTTCGATAGGAAGCATTGTCTATAACTTTTTAAGTAGCAGCTGCCTTTGTGTTTAGCATATAAATATCAAACACAGATTGGGCTAGCAGACCTTTCTACCAAAAGTGTCTCCGTCTGTATGATGCCTGCTGTACCTGTGTTGTCGAATAAAGAAGCTGCTTTGTATCTACCAGTGACTCTGTCTCTCTGGTGACTTCATCCACGCTACAACATTTGGTGTCAGGAATGGGATACTTCGTGACCTGTTGTGGGGCCAGCATTCCTAGTAGTCTAAGTTGGTGAGTATTTTTCTAAAATAACACTCACATTTGGATCTGTTCGTTCGGTGGTACGCAGGAACACAAAGTATCACGAACGTGGAGAGCTGAGCTGGTAGATATAAAAGTAGTGTGTGCATGTGCATGTGTGTTCATGTAAGTGAGGAATCTTTGCATGTTAACTTGGCGAACTTGGTGAGACTTGGACCACCAGTTGCAAAAGGTGGTAACCGATGGTACAGTTCAAGACGCCAGAGTGGGGTGTGTATACTCGTTCGGGAAGCTGCATTTCAGTGTATGCATTTACAAGTGTGATACAAGGGAATACAGCAGGCATCTTAAGTTCAGGTACGCAAAAGTGGCAGATTGTGGAATACATACTCTGCAGTTTTATATTTTGTATAGTGTGGGAATTAGTGAGGGGATATCCCAGGTAGAGGTTTTACCCAGAGAGATCAACCAGAATGAACCTATTGAAGTCAGGCAACGTCAGATTGAGCACCCTGATGATCCGAGCCAGCCCTTGACTTTGATTATGACTATTCATAAGCCCTCCACTCCCGGGGAGAAACAGAGCATCTTGTCTGAGTTGCCCTCACTTATAGTCGCCTGTGGGAATTCAGAATTCTGGCGCAAGCTGGAGGAAATGGTTGAAATTCACCAGATACACCCTAAAGATATACACGCGTTGGTAAAAATGAAGTGCCTGAGGAATATGTGGGACAGGATGGCCCAAGGGGTGCGGGATGGTACATGGGCAACTACCGGGAGCGCCAGTAATGAAGAAAGATATCACTCTTTTAACGGGGAAGTGAGGCAGCGGCTGCGGGGAGGCGAGAGTCTCTGGGGAACGATAATGGCAGTGATTCAAAAAGCTGACAAGACAGCCATGGATTATGCAGAAAGTAAATACCGCGTGTATGAGGAGTATTCAGGGTTGGATAACCCAGGGAGGGATGACCAAGTCTTCCTGAAAATGCTGAAGGAAGGCCTGAGCTCAGACCACCAGGAAGTTTTAGATTTAGGCATAACGGTAGGGTCCACCTACTCTGCGATAGTTTCATGGGCCAGTGAGATAGACCAAAGAAAAGGCAAGAGAAATCGTAAAGTGGGTATTGTGGATACAGCTGCTGTGATGTCCGGGAGAGTTTGTTTTGCTTGCCAGCAGCCAGGGCACCTAGCAAAGGACTGTTGGACCAGGTATAAGACAGTGAAGGATTTGATATGCTACAGCTGTGGCCTATCGAGACATGGCTGGAGACACTGTCCAAAAGGGAGGGGCAAAACCCAGGTGAAGGTCACGGCAGACACCCAGTCACTCACCCCATCAGCAACCAGCTTGACTGTCGATCAGTTCAAAGAGTTAGTAACGGCACCTCTTAGGGCAGAAAAAGATGTGGCTCCGGGCTCCACAGCCAGCGCTGGTGACCGCGGATGTACACAACGGCATTGTTCGGGGAACGGCAATGCAATATGTTAGTGGACACAGGGGCATCGGTATTGATAACAGACTTACCCTTACCAACAACCGGACAGGCCAGTTATATCAGGGGTGTAGGAGGGAAAACAGTAAAAGCAGAAAGAAGTGAGAAGCAAATACTAGAAATCGGGGGAGTGCAGCTTCCAGTGTATTTCTGGGGATGGCCAAATAATGAGGGCACAATCCTCTGAATAGACATCCTAAGGGAAGCAGGAGCTGTTATAGATTCGGGAAAGGGAGAAAAAATATGGACGAGTCAGGGGCAGCGAACGCATACAACCAACAGGATACACAACCTGCTTAGCATAGTCGCAGCTGCCCCGATCATCAGAGACTGCAGTCTGGATGGGGCCTATGGGTTACCTTGTCAGCAGTCCCCAGCAGTGTGGGCTGCACACAAGCAAGATTGTGGTCGAGTAAAGATAGACCCAGTTAAAATAGAGGAGGGTCTGTATAAACCCCTTAAGCAGGACCCTATACAAACTGACACACTGACCGCTGTTCAGGGTATAGTAAAGGAACAAAAACACCAGGGGATACTCAGAGAGACTGCGGCCACTCCAGAACATAAAATTTTCCCAGTTCCTCCGAGGGCAGACATTACTGCGAATAAAGCAGCAGGAGGACAAGAGACAATTGAAATTGCAAGTGTGCAGGAGGAAATTACAGAAACCAGCTTAGAAAAAATTATATGAAGAGGTAGAGGCAGAAGAGAAGGAAAAAATGGAGGAGAAAAGGAGCAAAGAGAGGACCAGATGGGTGCTGGACACATGAGGAGGAAGGTGTCGTGGTGGCCCCATCCTGTATTAGACAGATACTACTGAAGTTTTATCATGGGGCGATGCATGAGGGAAGGGAGAGCATGATCACAACCCTCCGGCAGGACTGGTGGAGGCCAGGGATGGGTGGGGATGTTGAGAAATTCTGTCGCCGTTGTATCATTTGTGCCCAGCATAACCCTGGTAAGGGCAGAAAGCTACAGCTGGCAAATCAGCCTCGGCCGAGGGGACCTTGGGAAAACATCCAGATAGACTTCACAGGGCCCCTGCCAAAAAGCAGGGGGAAAAGCTACTGTCTAGTAATTATGGATCACTTCACTCGGTGGGTAGAGGCTTTCCCAACAAGGGACTGCACCACCCGCACCGCTGCATGGATCCTAGTTCAGGAAATCCTCCCAAGGTGGGGAACCCCGGTCCAGTTGCATTCAGATCAGGGAGCACATTTCACAGGGAAAGTGATGAAGGAAATGTGCTGACTGCTAGGGATTCAACAGCGGTTCCACGTACCCTACCACCCCCAGAGTTCAGGGATGGTAGAAAGGATGAACCGAACAATCAATAATGCGTTAGCCAGAGCTATAGCTGAGACAGGATGACATGGGTTGATGTATTACCAAGAATCCTGATGAGATTGCATGCAACCCTGAACTGCACTTTGGATCTCAGACCCTACGAATTATTGATAGGGCAAGCAATGCGCTTTCCTTATGGGGTAATTACAGGTTGTGGGAAGCCTGGGGCTTACAGGGATAGAATGACCCAATACGTGAAAGACCTTTGTAACTAACTTAAAGTATTAAAGAACCAAACGAAACAACAACAGCGAATCGCAGGTCAGAGAAAGCCAGAGGGAAAGGGGATAGTTCTTCCACAGCCCGGCGACCAAGTTATGGTGAGGGTGCTGCCAGAAGTGCCGGGGTTTGCCCCCAAGTGGATAGGACCACAGACGGTACTCTTAACCAGGGGTCCCCAACCGTTATTGCACCGCGGACTGGCCGACCGGGGGGAGGGGTGTGGGTAGGATTGCCTACAGACAAGAGTAGCAGTTGAATATGTTGTGTTTACCCTGAGAAGGACTACCATGACCATGAACCTTGCGTGGGCTCCTGTGTGCGCATGCGTGTACGTGCCGATTTTTTTCTACAAATAGTTTTTGGCGATTCTGTTCAGGGAGGGATGTTAATCATGACCGGAATATAAGTGATAAGTCAACTAGGTCACTTATAAGTGGCTAATACAGTCAATTTCGTTTCTAAAAGGGTTTATCTAGCGAATTTAATATTAAACACACAGCACATATTTTCCTCACATGAATATAGTGATAAGTCAATTATAAATCACTTATAAGTCAATAGCATCATTACATTTTAAGTAACTTTTGGATAATAAACACACAGTACATATTTTCCCCGTATGAACAGATAAAATCATTGCAACATACCAATATCGCTGAATCAGTGGGAGCCCTGGGCTTGTTTCTCTGCAACAAGACGTTGCCATCGAGGGGTGATGGGAGACAGTGATACTCAAAGGGGGTTCCTTATGTCCAGTCTATTCCGCAATTTAGTTTTCGTCGCATTCATTGCAGAGATATGTTGGAAATGGAAGCAACGTTTTCAGTGCTTTTCTGGATATCTCAGGATATTTAGCCTTGACTTTGATCCAGAATGCCGGCAGAGATGTTATGTCAAACATACTTTTCAGCCCGTCGTCATTTGCAAGCTTGAGGGGTTGATCTTCTTCCCGCGCTGACATGGATGACGCACGCGTAATGACCTCGCGTGCGTTCAAGCTCAACAGTGGGCATGATGCGAATGAGGAAGGGTGCAGCTGACTCATATCGCCAAATCATATCATTTCCTCGCGGCCCGGTAGCGCATGCTTTGCGGCTCGGTACCAGTCCGCAGCCCAGTGGTTGAGGACCGTTGCTCTTAACCAATGATACGTGTGTCTGTGTGCAGACTTGGCGAGGCAGCCAGTGGAAACACTAGACCCAGATTAAAGCTAATGACTCACGCTCTTGTTGCTCCCACAGACAGAGCGGGGGGCCAAGTGTACCCAGTAACCATGTAATTACCGAGAACCTAAGAGAGGAACACCTGATGGCCATTCCAGACCTGACCACAGCTGATGAAAACATACCCGGAGGAAACGCAAAGGCAGAAAACACTGAGAACATGGCAGAAGACACTGAGAAATTGTTGGAAAACCATGAATAGCCTGATAAAGTGTGATGATGATGGTACTCTGTAAAGAAGGCTGGTTGCTGAAAGTAGATGATTAATTTTATAACATAGTATAGAAAATTATTTGGGAAGTAGATGAGGAGGGATTTTTTTTTGAGTTAAAGCTGAGAAGGCAAGTTCCACCACTTCGGTGGCAATTCAGACTGCACATGGCATCTGAAAGCATTCACCCCAGCCTGAGGAGCTGGGCCCTTTTCAGCAGTTGGGCCAGTGATCGACCGGACAGTTCGGAAGGGAGTGCCACTGGGGAGAGGTCCTTGCAGACACTTATGTAGAGGCCACCCCCTACCCCTTCCTGTACATCAATGAGAGAGCCTGTGGGTACTCCTAGAAGGGGAGTTTCAGCAAACAGATGATGAAGGGCTGAAGACAAAGGAATATGATTAAGCTGCAGTCAGCCTGCAGCGAAAGCGACAGGCACACAAAAGGAGCTGCATTTCTCAAGACTTGGGACAGCCTCTCTGCTTAACATATGGTAGGTAGCGTTTAGGTAATGCCAGGATAGATAGAGGTACATAAGATTGAGGGGGGGGGGAATTTCGAGACAGGGCATTTTTTGCTGCCCTATTTGAGCAGATCCTCCTAGGTTGGCCTTTCCTGATACAAATTTAATTTTGTCCAGGATGGCCAAGAGGAGGGACTGTTAGAGTGAGTTTTTTTTAGGTAGATGATTTGTTTACACTTAAATGACTTTGGCCACCAGACTTCTATTTGACTATTTGACAAAGTACTGTGGACTGAGTCCACAACAATGCGCTTCCAAAAAAGGTGTGAATACCAGATGCTTCTGGCGCCGTAGTTTGACCTGATGCTGTAGTTTTGAAGACAGTTTTATCTATACATTATAAATATTAATTGTCTTCTACGTTAGCACGTAAAATGCCTAATAAATGGATTGTGGATTTAATTGCATTCCTAAAGGCTGTGGATACCAACCCAGACATGTTGGCGTCGGAAGGAAAGGATGAAGTTAGGTGGGTGATATTTTGTATGTAGCTTCAATAGGAAGCATTGTCTATAACTTTTTAAGTAGCGATTGCCTTTGTGTTTAGCATATAAATATCGAGCCCACATTGGGCTAGCAGACCTTTCTACCAAAAGCGTCTCCATCCGTATGATGCCTGCTTGTTATGTCAAATAAAGAAGCTGCTTTGTATCTACCGGTGACTCTGTCTCTCCAGTGATTTCATCCACGCTGCAACACACTGGATGGTAGACTACTGGCCTGAGTCACACACTGCATATCACCCCTGTCTCTCTTTCTTTCTGGGAACCATAGGGAACAGATACGATTCATATTAATTTCCTTTCCTCAAGCTCCAATGGTTCTTGGTTACCCCTGGTTAAACCGCCATCATCCCCACATTGACTGGTCTACCGGGAAGATAGTCATCTGGAGTCCGTTCTGTCACTCCACTTGTCTACAATCGGCTCTTTCCCCTTTGGAAATCACTGCGATCTCGTCAGCCTCTGAAACCCCCAACTTATCTAAGGTTCCAGCACAGTATCACGATCTGGGAGAAGTGTCTAGCAAACAAAGGGTTCTTTCCCTGCCTCCACACCACCCTTACGATTGCACAATTGATCTTCTTCCCGGAGTCCCTCTGCCCACCAGCTGGCTGTATAATTTGTCCCGTCCAGAAAGGGAAGCAATGGAGGCTTACCTAAATGACTCTCTTGCGGCTGGCATTATCCAACCCTCATCTTCCCCTGTAGGCGCAAGCTTTTTCTTTGTGAGGAAGAAAGATGGCTCACTGTGCCCCTGCATTGACTATCATGGCCTGAATAGCATCACCATAAAGAATAAAGATCCACTGCCCCTTATCAATTCTGCTTTCGAACCCCTTTGCAGGGACACCATTTTCCCTAAATTGGACCTACGGAGTGCCTACCACCTGGTCAGGATAAGGGAGGGAGATGAGTGGAAAACAGCTTTTAGCACCCCTTATGGTCATTTTGAATATCTGGTCATGCTCTTCAGTCTCATCAATGCCCCCGCTGTCTTCTAAGCCCTGATAAATGATGTCCTCAGGGACTTTATTAACCGCTTCATTTTTGTTTATATGGACAACATCTTAATTTTCTCCTGCCGTCTTCAGGAACATATCCATTGTGTCCGTCAGGTTCTGCAGAGGCTTTGGGAGAGCAAACTATTCGTTAAGGCTGAGAAGTGCAAGTTTCATGTCCTTCTGTCAGTTTCTTGGGGTACATCATCGAGAGTGGGCAAATGAGGGTGGATCCCGAAAAGATCCGGGTGGTGGTGGAGTGGCCAAAACCCACGACACTCAAGCAACTCCAGCAATTTCTGGGGTTCGCAAACTTCTATCGTCGCTTCATTAGGGATTACAGTCAGGTGGCAGTGCCCCCTGCTCAACTCACCTCTCCTGCGACCCCTTTTCACTGGGACCCCCGAAGTGGACTCAGCCTTCTCGGAGCTGAAGAGGCGTTTCACCTCCGTTCCCATCCTGGTCCAACCAGACCACTCTCGCCAATTCACTGTGGAAGCCGACACTTCTGACTCTGGGGTGGGAGCGGTCCTCTCCCAACGCTTCGGCCCAGACAAAAAACTCCATCCCTGCACCCTCTTTTCTTGCCGGCTGTCCCCCGCTGGATAGAATTATGACATAGGGAACCGGGAGTTACTGGCCATCAAACCCACTTTGGAGGAGTGGAGGCACTGGCTGGAGAGAGCGGAGCATCCATTCATCGTCTGGACAGACCACAACAATCTCACATATAAGCGTCTTTTTGGAGAAAATTTCACTAATCTTTTAAATCATACAAAACAGAGTCCAGTACAATGGTCACCTCTGTCTATGTTTCTGATAGGTCAAATTAATGTTGTTAAAATGCATATCATTCCTAAATTTTTATACTTGTTTTAATCTTTACCAATTTTTATTTCTGAAGCTTTTTTTGACTTGTTAGATTCTATTATTTCGTCCTATCTATGGAAGGGCAAACATCCCAGACTAAATAAAGCTCACCTTCAAAAACCTAAAAGGGTAGGTGGTATGGTCTTGCCCAATTTTCGTTTATATTACTGGGCAGCCAATATATGTTGTCTTATCTTTTGGTCTTACTTTCCTATTTCGGTGGCAATGGAGTGGAACTCATAAGAATTTCTCCATTTCTGCACTTCTTGGATCCGCACTTCATTGTCATCTGCCTAAATCAACTGTTAATCCTGTCATCAGACACACTCTGAGAATATAGGCTCAGTTCAGAAAATATAATGGTCTTCATGGTTTCTCTCCCTCCTATTCTCCTACCGTCCTATTCCACATAATCATCTTTTTCAGCCTTCTATGCAGGATTTCACATTTCAAGAATGGCACAGAAAGGACATTAGGTACTTTGAAGGTCTTTTCATAGACAATTGCTTTGCAACTTTTGAACAACTGTTGTAAGGTTCAAGCTATCCAACACTCATTTCTTCAGATATCTCCAAATTAGACATTTTATCAACCCTTTAGTACCAAACTTTCCTGAGGTATCCGACAAAAATGTTGTGGACTTGTTTGTCCGCATGAACCCATTGGGTAAAGGTTTAATATCCACTATTTGAGATATGGTAGCAATTTTGAGGCGAGACCCCTTTGACAAAATTAAAACGGCCTGGGTGCATGATCTAAATTTTCCTCTGTCCGACGAGGTTTGGGGATTCAATTCTCAAGTCAGTTAATTCAACTTCTTTATGTGCTTGCCACTGCCTTTTACAGGTCAAGGTTGTACACAGGGCTCATATGTTTAAAACTAAATTATCGCAGTTCTATCCTGATAATTAGTCCCTGTTGCGACAAATGTAAAGGGGGTGAGGCTTCCCTTATTCATATGTACTGGGCTTGCCCTAGCTTGGAGAAATCCTGGAGAGTTGTCTTTTTAACTTTATCCCATATACTTAAATGCTACTTGGAACCTAACCCTCGGATTGCTCTTTTCGGCACCTCGGGAGAAGTTGACCCGCATCTGAGTCCAACTAAATGTCATACATTGTCTTTTGCCTCTCTTTTGGCCAGATTGCGCGTCCTTCTTTGGTGGAGAGATGTTGCCCCACCCACTCATGCTCAATGGCTTAGAGACATTATGTCCTGCTTGGACCTTGAAAAAATACATTATTCACTTCTTAATTCGGACATAAAGTTCCAAAAGGTGTGGGGACCTTTTCTTGAATATTTTCACAATTCCCGTTTAGATTAAGGGTTCAGCCCTCCTTTTTTTCTTTTGCATTTAAATCTCTTACTTCCAGCTTCTTTTGGTTAAGATTTACGTTTATTTTAATGTATAAACATATTATACCTCAGGATGTAGGCAATATACCTTCTTTTTATAAATACAGCTCTGTGGTGATAAAAGTTCTGATTAACTTTTCTATATACCGTAAGGTTAGCTTGGAGTTGGGTAGTGGGAGGATGAGGGCGGGTGGTAACTAACTTTATACGATTCTACTATGGGTGCTTTTCCTTAATTGTTATGAACTGTACATTTGATATGTTTGTTTTGCACTGTATAAACCTTTTTTAACTGATTTTTCGTTGTTGCATTGTAGAAACTTATAAAAAAAAATCTCGCATATATCCAAACCGCCAAATGCCTGAATTCCCGCCAAGCCCGTTGGGCATTATTTTTTGGCCGTTTCAGATTCACACTCACCTATCGTCTGGGGTCCAAGAACAGGAAGCCCGATGCTCTCTCCTGCCAATACGTCCCCAAGGAGGGCCTTAGGTTCTCCAGTGGGTGCACACTTCTCGTTTCGTCTGCCATCCCAGGATCGATCAAACTCTGTTCCTTCTGAAGAGACATTTCTGGTGGCCCTCCATGGATGCTGACACTCATTCCTTCATCTCTGTCTGTTCTGTTTGCACCCACGGAAAAGCCTCCCACCGACCACCTGCCGGGTTGCTTCATCCCCTACCTGTCCCTAGCCACCCTTGGTCTCACATTGCGCTGGATTTCATTTTTGGACTACCCCCTTCACATGGGAACACTGCTGTACTCACCGTACTGGACTGCTTCTCCAAAGCCACACACTTCATAGCCCTTCCCAAAATCCCTACAGCCCATAAAACAGCCGACCCCCTTGTTCATCACGTCTTCCGCATTCATGGAATTCCCTCTGACATTATTTCTGACTGGGATCCCCAATCCATCTCTCAAGTCTGGAGATCCCTTGGAGCCTCAGTAAGTCTGTCTTCCAGCTTCCATCCACAGACTAATGGTCAAACAGAACGAGCAAACCAGGGTTTGGAAGCAGCACTGTGCTGCATAACCGCCAACAACCTGTCATCCTGGAGCACCCATCTCGTTTGGGTAGAGTACGCCCGCAACACCCTGGTTAGCACTGCCACCGGAATGTGGCTCTTCGGGTGCTCCCTTGGTTACCAACTCCCTCTGTTTCCTGTACATGAAGAAGACATTGCTGCGCCTTCAGTTCAGGCCCATCTCTGCCAGTGCTGCAAGATCTGGAAGGGTGCGCGCGCGGCCCTGCTCCCCTCAGCCGACCGCAGCTGGAGGATTGCCGATTGCAATCGAACTCCTGCTCCCAATTATTAGCCTTGGTGGAAGGTTTGGCTCTCATCAAAAGACATCCCTCTTAAGAATTAACCCAAGAAACTCGCCTCTCGCTATCTGGGACCATTCGAGATAGAGAGTATAATTAACCCCTCGGTGGTCAGACTCAAACTGCCCGGATCCATGCACACTCATCTCATATTCCATGTCTCCCAATTGAAACCTGTGTCTGTCAGCCCTTTGTACCTTCCTGCCAAACCCCCTCCACCCGCCTGGATCATTGATGACTACCCAGTGTACACTGTCTGGCGAATTCTGGATGTGCGCCACCAGGCAGGGGTCTCCAGTACCTGGTCGATTGGGAGGGATATGGCCCAGAGGAACGCTCCTGAATTCCCTGCTCCTTCATCCTCGACCGTTCTCTCATCCGTGATTTCCATCGTGGCAATCCAGACAAGCCTGGTGGTCACCTGGAGGCTCCCATTGTGGGGGGGTGGAGGGGGGGTTGGTACTATCATGGTCCTGATTGTTAATTCCTTATTTTCTTCTAATTTCCTTTGATTGTGCTACAACTTCGACCGTTAATTTCCCATTTGCTCCTAATTCTCTTTGATGATGGCACACCTGGTTTCCATCAGGACCTGCAGTATAAGAACCTCAGTTTTGCACCCACTAGTTGCCAGATCATTGGTTTTGCCAATGTGGTAATTAACGTTTCCCGGCCGATTAGGACTGTGTGTTCTAAGTTTTGCTCCAGTACCGAGAATTACCTATGAAACGCAGTCTCTCCGTGTCAAGATCAGGTTTCTAAGTTCTACTCCAGTTCTGAGGTTTACCTGTGTAGCCCAGCCTCTCTGCATCAAGATACGTCTTCTAAAGTTTTACTTCAGCACCGAGGTTTGCCTGTGTAACTCCGTTTCTCTGTACTAAGAAGAATTTTGACCGCCGTTTCTTTCTCTACGCCCTGAGTCAAGATAAATTCTGCCTGTCTCCTGCCTTTCTGCTCTTCCTCCCATTTGCCGTTCATGTCGTCATCCTAACTAAATCTCCGTGCCTGTGTCCTGCACTTGGGTTCACCTCATTCGCTCATTGCAACACTGTACCTCTGGGGGAAAGGAATTCTCAGTGTTTTGAGTTGAAATCCTGCATCTGGACTGAGAATGGAGGGGGGAGATTGCCATTATAAAGAGGAAGGAGAGTGATGAGAAAGTGTTCAAGGATATTAGTGAACTGAAGAGGGGTGTGAGATGGAAGACAGATAAGACCAGGTAGAGGAAGTGAGTGGGGATGGAGTTGGGAGATAGTGGAAGAGGAATGATAGATGGAGGCAGACAAGAGAGAAAGAGAAAAGGGAAAGAATAATGGACAAGTTGGGGATAAGTGTGTGAAGATGAGAGACAAATGGTGAAGGGTGATAAGCAGGAACACAAAGTGTTTCTGTGCTAGATTTGGATAGGACCAGGAGGTGAGAAAGGGAACCACTAGGGGAGAGGTGAATGGCAGTTGGTACCAGATGTGGATGGGTGGGGCACTGGGACACTTTGCATGAAGTAGATGAAAGCAATCACTCGAAATTTGGACTGAGAGATCATCAGCTTATCTTTACTGCATGAGGTCTGGTCAAGAATCTTATCACAGCAGCATGAAAGTTGTCCTTGAAACTGGTGGTACATATAGTGCTCAGCAAAAAGTCACAGGCACCCTAGATTTTTTATATAAATTTTGCTTTAGATATTTATTTATTATCTTGTGCATTATTGTCAGTTGAAATGAGGAAATTTTAGCTATCCTAACATTCATTTTCCAAAAAAATTAAATGTTACAGGGAAATTTCTGTATTTTGTTAAATAAAGTAACATTGAGTAATAGGCCACTTTTCAAATAAAAACTTGATTACATTTTAGTTATATAGCCCAGTGTATGATTCAGCAAACATAACAAACAGGATGCTATTGAACAATGGCATAATGAGTTTCATGAACTAAACTGACTCACTGAAAAAGAGTGAAATGTAGAAAGGATCAAACTGGGCAAAGGACAACCAAAATAAAAGGTGAATGTGCGGCAGATAATGACAGCTCAACCTTCAAGTTATAAATTCTTACACCACGGCAAGAGTGAGCGTAATAACAAGACACAAGATTATCATCCTGATTCAGCTTCTGGTTCAGTGTCAGTGTACTGTGTTCTACTGATGTTGCTTGCAGTGTATTCTTTAGACTCAGGCCAAACCTCTCCAGCAACCTATTTGTAGCTGGGTAGAATGGTGCAGAAAAATACGATTTATTACATTGATTTTTGGGAATGATTGAAACTGTCCTCCCACAAACTGTGGTTCATTGTCACTGACGAAGTGTTCTGGAACACCAGCCCTTGAGAAAACACTTCTCCATAGATCAACAGTGTGTAAGGCTGTAGTGGAGGCTATTGGGGAACACTTCTAGCTGCTTTGAAGCTGCATCTACTACTGAACAGTCAGGCAAAATCCACACGAGTGCTCTCTCAGGGCAGTGCAGGCCATTCTCAAGGATGGAGAGGCGCTGATCTTTGCATCTTTTGGACATGTTGGCATCACATACAGTGCATGTCAAACCGCATGATCAGCTAATCTATCCCAGGCCACCAGGCAAAGCCTCGAGGCAATGTTTCCATTTTAAACATGCCTAGATGACCAGCATGTAACTCCTCCAATACTTTAGTTCACAGCTTGGATTATACATCAACTCTCAATCCCCATATGAGGCAACAGCCATCAGGGGCAAGTTCATCTTAGTTCTGGTAAAAATGAGGGAAGTGGTATTTCTGTGGCCATGTATACCTGAGACAGTGTGGTGTCTTTTCTCTTTTCCCTTTGGATCATCTCCACCATAATAGGATGACATGTGATTCATATTGGGGAGAATATTCGGGAAGAGTGTCTTTTTCAGTAAATTTTTCTGGTACTTCCTTTTCCAAGGATAAACAGGACAATCCATCAGCATTTCCATGATTAGTCATTGTTTTGTAATTGTGTCCACCAAGAAACAGAGCCCATCTCTGCATTTATGCTGCTGTTGTTAGTGGAAACACCCTTCCCTGGATTGAAAATAGACGCCAGTGGTTGATGACCAGTAACGAGGATAAACTCTTTCCTTTACAAGTACTGGTTGAAACATTTTATACCGCACACCAGACTCGAGGCCTCGCTGTCAATCTGCAGTGATAAGGGAACTTAACGCAAAGGCTATGGGGCGTTCACTTCCATCACTCATAATACGTGACATCACTTATACCATAAGACGAGACATCACAGGCAAGGTTCACTGGACGATGTGTATCATAATGTGTGAGTACAGTGTCTGACGTCACCACTTCTTTTACCTTTTTGAAAGCCATCTCACATTTCTTTGTCCATTGCCATTTCTTCCCGATCTGTAGTAATGAGTTCAAGGCATGGAGCAAAATAGACAAGTTTGGCAGGAACTTGTTACTGTAAA
This sequence comes from Mobula birostris, assembly GCF_030028105.1. Taxonomy (NCBI): domain Eukaryota; kingdom Metazoa; phylum Chordata; class Chondrichthyes; order Myliobatiformes; family Myliobatidae; genus Mobula; species Mobula birostris. The sequence goes on along the minus strand of NC_092387.1, from coordinate 25,264,081 downwards.
TGACAAATCCTAAAAAGTTTCACAACTGTGACACATCCTTTGGCCTTGGGGCATATGCCACTGCTTGAATTTTCTCAACACACTTGTGTAATCCTTGTGCGTCAGTCATGTGACCACAGAAAGTGATGCTAGGTTTAAAGAATTCACATATGACCCATAGTTCTCTAAGCCCGTAATATTCTGATCTTTTTAACACTGTCTAGAGGTTTTGGAGATGTTCCTTGTCATCCTCACTGGTAACAATAATGTCACCCAGGTCACACTGAGCGCCTGGACAACCTTTGTGAGTGTCTATGGTGAGAAACACTTTGGATTCTTCTTCCATCTCCATCTGCAGGTAGGCCTCAGCTAAGTCCACGATGCAGAAGTGTTTTCCTCCAGAAAGGTTTGCAAAGATATCCTCTATCCTGGGCAAAGGGTATTCAGCTATCAGTACTGGGTTGTGGTAACCTTAAAGTCATCACAAATCCTGACAGAACCATTTTTCTTGGCTACTGGGAACACTGATGTTGCCCATAGTCTCCATTAAACCTTGGAGAGAATTCTTTCATCCTCTTTCCAATATAGCTCGCTGGCTACCTTATCATGGATGGTATGTGGAACTGGATGGGCTTGGATGCAGCATTTTCACTTAACACTATTTTATCCTTGACAATGCCATCCTTGAACACTGCTATGACATCATCCAGTATCTTCCGTAATTCACTTTAATACGGCTTCATTGCAAGAGATGTAGCAGACAAATGGTGAATGGATCTCCAATCAAGTTGTAGTTGTCTCAGCCAATCACTGCCCCACATGGGGTCCTGTTTTATCACATACTAGCTCAGTGTGACTTGTTGGTAGTTGCATTTCACTTTACCAATGTCATTCCCACAGGAGTTATCTTTTCTCCAGTATAAGTTTGTCGCTGAATACCTGCAGGCTTCAGCTTGGCATCTTTGAGATGCACTTCAAATTTTTTTGTGGAATGACCGTAATTGCTGAACCTGTGTCTAATTCCATTTTAATTAATTTGCTATTCACGCATGCATGAGCTATATTGCTTGTCTATTGTGAATTTTCACACTTTAAATCTCAAGGCTGCACAATCCTGTGTCACTCTCGTCATCAGATTTTTTTATCAACAGTGTGCTAGTTAGTGCTCTTTTTGAAACTGCAATTACAACTTTTACCTTTTTCTCTTGCCACTTATTTTTGTCAGTGCAACGTGCTCTTTAAGTGTGTCCTACTTTGTTGCAAGTTCTGCAAGTCTCACCATTAAATCTACATTTGTTTGGTGTACTCTAGCCCCTGCCACAACGGTAACAGGCTAGTTTCTGTTTAGATGCTGCAGATCTATTCATGCTCACTTTCATTCCTGACTGCAACTCAATTGCATCTCTGCAGTTTCAATTGAAAGAGAGATTTCCATTACTGTTTTAAATGTAAGCTGTGCTTCAGTTGGGAGCTCTTTTGGAATGCTTTCCAGTAAGATTCCACAAACTAAATGATCTCTTAGGGTATCATTAAACCCATTACCAAACTGACAATGTTCAGACAATCTCTTGAAATCACCCATGTACAATGAAGTGGGCTCCCTTTCCTTTTAATTCTACTTACAAAACCAAAACCATTCAGTAATCAGCAATGGCTTTGGTTCTGAACATTTCTGCAATACTTTGACAATATCACAAAGCTCATTTCTGCTGGTTTGGTTGGAGCAGTCAAACTTTGAAACAAACTGTATGCCTTTAAGCCCAACACACTCAACAAAATTGGCACTCTCTTCTCACTGGCTATTACATTTGCTTCAAAATACTGTTCCAAAAGCTCAGTATACATGAGCTAATTGTGTAATCAAACATAATTTTTTACAATGTATCCAACCATTTCAGATTTTTTAAAATAATTATTATCACCCAGTACTCACTCTTTATGAATCCTGAATTCTCCCATTTATGGCCTTTATTTTTAATTTGATGCCTTTACATATGTTGAACTATTTCTTTTAAATGTGACTATTCCTCAGTTTTATTTTTTAGTTCGAACATCTTGCTCTGCTTTAACTGGACAGTAGCTGTTTCAGGTTCATTTTACAAAATGCCTCATTGCCAAAACAATAAACTAATCCAAAGGAACACAAGGGAGCCTGAGAATGCGGGTCTAACTTCAAGCTTACTTTAAGTGAGGCATGTACGTATCACGTGGTAGTGATAACATATGCAATTAACATATTTTTACATATAACATGTAATTAATTATTTAAACAAATAAGAATGCTTAATCGAATAATACATATGCAAGATTACTCAGAAATTTCTAAAATATTAAATACTCAACGGTTCCTTGCAGGTTTGGGCTGCACTTCTGCAAGTGGAGTTGGTGATTTGTTCAGAATTAATGGAATCCTCAGTGCTGAGAGATACAAACAGCATTTCATCCATCATGCAATATCATCAGAGAGGCATCTGATCAGTCCCAACTTCATTCTGCAGCAGGACAATAACCCCAAACACCAGGCCAAGGTCATAAGGAACTATCTTCTGTGATAAAAAAGAACAAGGAGGTTTAGAACAGATGATATGCCCTCCAGAGTGTGCTGATTTCAACATCATCATGGCTGTCTGGGATTACCTAGAGAGACAGAAGCAAACTGTACAGCCAAAGTCTGTGGAAGAACTGTAGCAAGTTCTCCAAGATGTTTAGAACAACCTACCAGGCATTTTTTTCCTTATAAAACTGCACAGCAATGTAGCTAAGAGAAATGATGCCGTTTTAAAGGCAAAGGGTGGTCTCATCAAATTATTGATTTGGTTTAGGTTTTTACTGTTTAGTGCTCTTTATAGTAATCTTCTTGATATTTAGAGACTTTTAATTTCATTATTTTCAAAAGCATCTTGGCTTTGTAGTTTTTTTTACATGTGACTTGGACTTTTGCACAGTACTGTATTCACATTTTATTGTCTCTTCTGTCTGATGGGAGAGGGAAGAAGAAAGAATGATTAGGCATTTGAAGGGTCCTTGATTATGTTAGTTCTTTCCCCAATGCAGATCATATAAAGTCCTTTGTGGTAATATGGGTGCACAATGGCATTCTTTATCTATCATAATTTTCTTAATCTTTTACCTCCTGTTCTTCTCCGTCCAGTGTCTCATGTTCATGCCATGATGTCCTCTGTAGGAGAAAGTTGGTGGTCTCTTCTGATACCTTTCAAGAATAAAACAGTAGACCATTGCACTTTCAAGCTGCTACCAGAACACTTCTAAGTCAATACAGATGATAAGAGGAGTATCGGCTTTTTAAACAATTTCAAAGAGGTTGTAATGATCTCAATGAACATAACAGGAAGATCTTGTATAGCCCCTAATTAAGAGATAGCTTGTGGCTCAGTGCTTGTTCTGTCCATGAAGGGGAGGATAACCTCCTTCAGCCCAATGAGGCCCCTCACTCAAGAGGGAGACTGTTTTGCCTTGACACAGATACAAGAGATTCTGCAGGTGCTGGAAATCTTGAGCAAAACATACAAAATACTGGTGGAGCTCAGCAAGTCGGGCAAAATCAATGGATGGAAGTCAATGTCTCAGCTGCCGATGCTGCTTAACCTACTGAGTTCCTCCAGCATTTGGTGTGTTGCCTGCTTTGTAGCTGGTCTCTTTTCTATTGCTTTTTGGGAGAAAATCCATGATCTATTCATTATCCTAACTATGGAGGCTTTATCTCTGTGACGGCTGGGGGATTGATGGTGGGTTTGGAGCAGGAGAAAGTGGGCTTTGTAGTGGGTGTGGATGGAGTAACGTGTGTGTGTGTGTGTGTGTGTGTGTGTGTGTGTGTGTGTGTGAGTGTGTGTGTGTGTGTATGTGAGTGTGTGTGTGTGAGTGTGTGTCTGTGAGTGTGTGAGTGTGAGTGTGTGAGTGTGTGTGTATGTGAGTGTGTGTGTGTGAGAGAGCGTGTGAGTGTGTGTGTGAGAGAGAGAGTGTGTGTGTGTATGTGAGTGTGTGTGTGTGTGTGAGTGTGTGTGTGTGTGTGTGTGTGTGTGTGTGTGTGTGTGTGTGTGTGGTCTAATCAATCTGTTTGTAAAAAAAAACTTCTCTGAGGAGCATCACCATGACATGGTGGAGAAGCTTCTGAGTTGTTGTGCTCTGGAGAGTAATGCCATCTGAAGCTTAGCTCCCAGTAGGTGGTAAGGTCAAGGGGGAGTTTACAGACAAACAGCAATCCAACCAAGTTTTCAATGGAACACCATGAAACTTGGTGTTCTTCACTCCCTCCATGGCAGAGCCATTGATGTACAATGGAGAGCGGTCGACCTGTGCCTTCCTGAAGTCCACAATCATCTCTTTTGTCTTGTCCACATTTATGATGTATCTTCACTCATTGACTATCGAGTGGGGAGTGGATGAGAGAATTCAAACCACCTCTTGCCAGGTTTATCACAATGACACAGAGAAGTAAATATGCATCTAATTGATGAAAATTTCTATGTGCCTTTCTGTAGGTGAGGTGTTTTTGCTCTATATTGCTGATGCAAAACACCAAACATCATAGTGATAATAAGCCTATTTTTAATTTTGATTGTAGAGTTCTTTAAACTATGTTAGATAACAAGATCCTGCCCCTAGTACTACAAGCTTTGTTCATGTAGAAAAATGCAACTTGCTTTCATATCTGAGTTCAAAAACAGATATCCATAAGACCATAAAATATAGGAGCAGAATTAGGCCATTCAGCCCATCAAGGCTGCTCTGCTATTCCATCATGGCTGATTCTGGATCCCACTCAACCCCATACACCTGCCTTCTCGCCACATCCTTTGATGCCCTGACCGATCAGGAAACAATCAACTTCCACCTTAAATATATGCACAAACTCGGCCTCCTAGGCTTTACTTCAGCATTATTTGTAACTTTATAGTTATGGGCTTCCCTGTCTAACTATTATAATGAGCAACCAAATTTGGGAAGCCTAATAAGTGATGCCATAAATGTCAAATCCAATTTGAGAGAAGATGATTGGAATGTACATGAACAAATAGTGTGAGATAAAAGCAGCCTCCACTTCTCATACCCTCAGACCATCTAAAACTGTTTCAATGCCAGTTAAGTACTTCTTAAGTGTAATCATACCCATTACACGGGAAAATCAATTTTCACACATCAAGGAGCTGCAAGCAACAAGTAAGCAATAAAACTTTTTTTTCAATTTGGTTTGAAAGGGAAACCTTGTCCACTATATGAAGGCGCTCACACAAATAAGCATTCAGGACCTCATTACATTGGTAACAGAGTTTTCATTTACTTCCTTGACTTACATCCTGTAGACGTCACGGACAAGGTCAACCCAACCCTAAATCGCTGTTGAGCCATTTTAGATTCAATCATAATATAGTGGGCCTGGAGCCACACATGGTATAGTCGCAAGAAAGTATCTGTTAAAGTTAGAGAATGATCACATGAAATACTGGGAAAATTGAACTGAATTGAATTGACATTATTTCTTACATACTTCACATTCATGAGGTGTAAAAATCTTTACGTTATGTCTCCGTCTAAATATGCAATGTGCAATCATAGTAATTTATAATAAACAGAACAGTCAATGTAACATAGAAATACACTCAAATCAGCGGGTGTTAATCAGTCTGATGGCGTGGTGGAAGAAGCTGTCCCGGAGCCTTTTGGTCCTGGCTTTCATGTCCAAAACACATAAGATCCTGCAGATGATGGAAATCTTGATCAACTACCACAAGGTTGTGGAGGAGCTCAGCAAGTTAGGTAGCATTTATAGAAATATAGAAACATAGAAAATAAGGGCAGAAGTAGGCCATTCGGCCCTTCGAGCCTGCACCACCATTCAGTATGATCATGGCTGATCATCCAACTCAGAACCCTGGACCTGCCTTCTCCCCATACCCCCTGATCCCTTAGCCACAAGGGCCATATCTAACTCCCTCTTAAGTATAGCCAATGAACTGGCCTCAACTGTTTCCTGTGGCAGAGAATTCCACAGATTCACCACCCTCTGTGTGAAGAAGTTTTTCCTCATCTCGGTCCTAAAAGGCTTCCCCTTTATCCTCAAACTGTGACCCCTCGTTTATATATTACAACAGTCAACATTTCAGGTTGAGGTGCTCCATCAGGACTGGAAAAGAGTGGGAAAGAAGTGAGAACAAGAAGATGGGGAGACCAGAAGAAGTACATGCTGGAAGCTGATAGGTTAGGCATGTGAGGAGGAAGGTGGGTGGATGATGAAAGGGGAATGATTAAGAAGCTGGGAGGTGATCGGTTGAAGAGATCCGCTGAAGAAGAAGCAATTTGAAAGGAGAGAATAGTGGACCATGGAAGAAAGGGAAGAAAGTCTGACACCAGAAGAAGGCAATGCAGAATCCAGACTGGTTTATCTTAAGCTATTAAGGTAAGAATACATGTAAAACTAAAATATTGTACAATAGTGAGGCAAGAAATGGCAGCCTAATTAGCTCAGTTGAACTAAATTTCTGACAAACTGCAGTAAATTAATGGAACATACCATACACACTGTGTATCAGCATTAAAAACATCCATTTATTTTGAGTTTATAGTCATAATCATAGTCATAGTCATACTTTATTGATCCCGGGGGAAATTGGTATTCGTTACAGTTGCACCATAAATAATAAATAGTAATAGAACCATAAATAGTTAAATAGTAATATGTAAATTGTGCCAGTAAATTATGAAATAAGTCCAGGACCAGCCTATTGGCTCAGGGTGTCTGACCCTCCAAGGGAGGAGTTGTAAAGTTTGACGGCCACAGGCAGGAATGACTTCCTATGACACTCAGTGCTGCATCTCGGTGGAATGAGTCTCTGGCTGAATATACTCCTGTGCCCAACCAGTACATTATGTAGTGGATGGGAGACATTGTCCAAGATGGCATGCAACTTAGACAGCATCCTCTTTTCAGACACATTTGAAAGTATAACTGTGTCTCTACAAATTGTGTACATTAAAGTCTTTCAGTATGGTTAAAAAAACACAGACATTAAGGAGAAAATAAGTGAATTTTAAAAGAAGCTTTGAGTGGTTTGAAAATAGTGCCAGTCAATTCAATGGCATTTTTCACAGCAGAGAAGCATGTCTGCTATTATTTTAACTAAGCATACAATACAGGAACAATTGAGATGTAATTTAAGAAAACAAAGAATTATGCTTGCATGTTGAAATCTGCTTCTGAATTCTAGTTCAGTTGAGACTTTCTGATGTAAAGTTCAATGTGCTTACTAATATAGTAAGATTGTATCATAATGATACAATATGTGTTTAATAGTCTAGAGCGGATATAATTTAATTAATTATATTTCAAGCTATCTTTCATAATGTTGTGATGTTCTAAAGTATAGTTACAGCTAATTTGTTACTTCTGAGATATATATATATTATATAAGTAGGGAAAAATAATGAGGTTGTCTTCATGGGTTCATTGTCCATTCTGGCCATTCTCTAACCCCACTCATTAACAAGGCATTCTTGCCCACAAACTACCATTCACTGGACTTTATTTTGGTTTTTGCACCATTCTCAGTAAATGGTAGACTGCTGTGCATGAAAATCCCAGGAGATCAGAAGTTCATGAGATACTCAAACCACCCCATCTGGCACCAACAATTATTCCAATGGTCAGAGGCACTTAAATCATAATTTTCCCCATTCTGATATTTGGTCTAGCAAAAATTGAACCTCTTCACCGTGTCTGCATGGTTTTATACATTGAGTTGCTGCCACATGATTGACTGATTAGATATTTGCATTAATGAACAGGTGAACAGGTGTACCTAATAAAGTGGTCACTGAGTGTAAGTTGGAAATAAAATCAGGAAATACTGGAAAATCTCAGCAGATCAGGGGTTCTGGGAAGAAAAAGTTAACATTTTAGGATGTAGTCTCTTCATCAGAATGCAGAAAGAGAGAAGTTATAAACACAAGAGAATTTTCGGAAACAGAAAATCCAGATGAACAAACACAGAGTGCTAGAGGAACTCAGCAAGTCCAGAAGCATTCAGGGAGAGTAACAAACATCAGCATTTTGGGCTGAGTCCCTTCATCAGGCCTGGAAAAGAAGTGGGGGTGGGGGGGGGGAGGAGCAGGAGTATAGGCTGGAAAGTGATAGGTGAACCAGGTGAAGGGAAGATATGTGGATGGGAAAGAAGTCAGTCTGAGTGGCGAAGAAGATTGGGGAGGGAAATGAGTGGCTGTAAGGAGATGAATCACAAAGTTGCATATAGTATACATACTTTGATCATAAATGTTCTTTGAACTTTGAATGGACAATTGAAGTTACAATTACATTTTGAAGGATGAAACAAGATTCAAAGGCTTAGTGGTCCAACCCTGCTTTTAATATAATTGTTAAGTATTGAAATTTTTGATTGATCCTTTGTCCCAGCAGTAATGTGAATGAGTTCAATCATCAGTAAAGACACACTTGCTAAATGACCACTTCTATGAAATATGTCCATATAAAGGAGAGGCTGGATAAGGTGGGGCTTTTTATATAGGAACTCAAAGGTTGAGAGGTACAGATAAAATCTTGAGGTGCATAGATAAAGTGGATAATCACAGTCTTCTTCCCAGGGTAGGAGACTCTAAAACCTGAAGTCAGTAACTTAAGGGAAAGAGGAAAAATGTAAGGGGCACTATGACTGAAATGAAATTCATAATAGAGGAACTGGTTGAGACAGGTAATATTACAACATTTAAAAGATTTTTGGACAGGCACATGGATAGGAAATGTTTAGAGGGATATGTAAGCGAATAGGACTAACTCAGGTAGCCAGCTTGAGTCAGTATAGTTATGTAGGGCCAAAGGGCCTGAGTCTGTATTGAATAACTCTATGACTCTCTGACTTACATGTGCTTATATATGTCCGTACTTGACCATTGACCAACAGAAATGTACACTGTATCTGGGCTATTTAAATGCAAGAATTTAAATATAAACAGTTTTAAAAAAGCTGGTACTAGCATTGCTAATTATAAAGGTCCAGAATATTGTAGAAGTCTCTTGTTCCTAAATGGACAACAGGGAAAGGAATCTTCTGCTCTTACTTAGTCTCTCTAATAAGTTACTCCAGACCCAATTCAGGAGTCAAGATTGTTTAATGTCATTTCCAGTACCAAGTGTAAAGGAGAAGGAAGTAATTGTTACTCTAGATTTGATGCAACACAAAACAAATCATAATAAGATTAAAAAATATATATATACATAAGATAGCTTAAATATATAGATTGATCGTGTGTGTATAAAGTGACGCTAGATATAGGAGTGTCTGTACATAAGGTAATTCTAGCAGGATATGATAACGTACTGGTGATGGTGGTGGTTGTCGCATGGGTTAATGGATGAAGGAGTTGATAAGCCTTACTGCTTGGGGAAAGTAATTGCTTTTGAGTCTATGATCCTGGCATGGATGTTACGTAGCCTTCTCCCTGATGGGAGTGGGATAAATAGTTCATGACCAAGGAGAGGGAGATCATTCATGATATTTCTGGCTAATTTCTAGAACCTTTGTACATATGCCCTTGATTTCAATGTAGTTGGCTCTATACTGCCTCCCCAGTTCAGGGGTTATTATGGTTGGTATACAAATACTGGCATTGACTAAGTTGCCCACATCCAATTAATGCATAAGTAAACACACACACACACACACACACACACACACACACACACACACACACACACATGCACATACACATACATGCACGCATATGCACACGCATACACAAAATATTCTGCAGATGCTGGGGTGAAAGCAACACGCACAAAACGTTGGAAGAACTCAGCAGGTCAGGCAGCATCCGTGGAAATGAACAGTCAACATTTCGGGCCGAGACCCTTCGTCAGGACTGAAGAGGGAGGGGGCAGGGGCCCTATAAGGAAGGTTGGGGGAGGGTGGGAAGGAGAAGGCTGGTAGGTGCAGGTGAGAAACCAGTAAGGGGAAAGATCAAGGAGTAGGGGAGGGGAAGCAGGGAGGGGATAGGCAGGAAAGGATAGGAAGGAATAAGGGAAAGCACAATGGGTCATAGAAGGAGGCGGAACCATGAGGGAGGTGATAGACAGCTGGAGGAGGGGCCTATCACCTCCCTCATGGTTCCGCCTCCTTCTACTACCCATTGTGCTTTCCTTTATTCCTTCCTATCCTTTCCTGCCTATCCCCTCCCTGCTTCCCCTCCCCCACCCCTTGATGTATCCCCTTACTGGTTTTTCACCTGGTACATACCAGCCTTCTCCTTCCCACCCTGCCCCATCTTCTTTGTAGGGCCCCTGCCCCCTTCCTCTTCAGTCCTGATGAATGGTCTCGGCCTGAAATGTTGACTGTTCATTTCCACGGATGCTGCCCGACCTGCTGAGGAAGTTTTGTGCGTGTTGCACACACATGCACACGAGGGAAGGCATATATATACTGTGTGTGCAGATGTACACGTACACAAGTGCAAGTGCACACATGCCTACCAATACTCCTCAGCGCATGCATACTGCAGATCCGTGTTCATCCTCTCACTACACACTCACACACACACAGAGTCATGGATATAACAGTCTGTAATTGTATAAGCCATCATATACTATATATGGAAAACTAGAAGAAGGAACATTTTTGTCTAAATAAGTGCCGTGTTAATTGAGATTTTGTGATATTTATTAATAGCATTTCAACATTCCATTTTTCTTGAGTATCACACATTTTGTGTGTACCCCCAGTTTTGCTCTCTCCTTCTTCCCAGACTTACACCAAGTTGTTAGCAAATAGACAGCTCATCAATTGCAGGCACAGAGATGTTGTGTCTTCCATCGGTATGGTAACCTTGCTGCTGTTGGGATCAGGCTCACTCTTACTGGATTCTACCAGCTCATTGATAACAACCAGCTTGTTCCATCAAACTAAACACTTTTTGACGATTTCTAAATTTATATTTAGCATGACTAGCCCACACCATCTCATGACAACATTCCCTCTATACCTTGGCTACTCACCTAGTTATGTGGAATGTGAAAAATAAATTAGGTATTGATATTAAAGAACAAACCTGAGATTTATTTCTGTCTATTGAGCGAACAGTTTTATCTAATTTTAGTGCACTTAGCAACTAATGGGGCCATGATACAGATCAATTTAGTATGTATGTTCATTTACTAGTGCAATTGGGATACTTTGAAGTTGCTTTAACAAATTTCAAATACAAAATGAAAGACTATATCTAAGTATAAATTGCCAGTGGCTTAACATGCTTGCCTTAGGGAATAAAGATGATGCATTGTGAAAAACAAGAAATAAATCATTGAATATTGTACATTGTACATTGTACAATATAGAGTAAAGCCTATACATTGAGAAAAACAAGTGATAAACTACTGAATGCAGTATTTTCTTTTAATGGAGGAAAGTGATGCAAATGCTGTTACTGTTTAAAAATAAGGGGTTGCTCATTTAAGGTAGAAATGTGCTAAAATTCTGATGCTTTAGAATTCTCTTCCCCAAGTGGGAGATAGGCAGAGAATTTTGATAATTTTAAGGAAAGGTTGGCAAATGTGTGACAAGCAAGTAGAAGTAAGGTTACTTGCAGTCCGACAATTAGATGAGTTGTGATTTTATTAAATATCAAGTCAAACTTGTGGGTTGAATGGTATAATTGCACACCTCAGTTGTTTCTTTCTTTTCAAATCTTTTTATTGTATATATAGGAAAAATAACATGAATACATCGAAGTAACAACACTTACAATGCCTCAAAAAAACCCCATCATCTTAAAGATTGAAAACAAAATTTTGTGATAACAAAAAAAACCTCCTGAGCAGAAAAGCGAGAAAAAAAAAGAGAACCCATTAGGTGTACAACCCCGGAGCCATGCGTCATACAAAAAGCTTCTAAAAATAAACATCAAACTGCCAGCAAGAAAAGAAAACACACAAAAAAAATTTACAATTAGATCGTGGAAAAATTATATCAATTAACTCAAATGATAATAACGAGCAAATGAGCCCCATCTTTCCTCAAAATCAAATAAAGGTTCAAAGGTTCGACCTCAGTTGTTTCTATATAATATACCTCTGCTTTGTTTCTTATATAGTGGATGAAGTGACATCACAGCTGAGTCATAACAATGTTGGCCCAAGTCTACTCCAGAAACTTGAACAGAAAAGCTCAAGTGCACTCTCACGAATGAGGCATTGAAATTAAGACTCAATCCGTTCTCTTAGGTAAACAACTTAATAATGCCATTCATTTAAAAGAGATGTCTTTTCTTTAATATTTAACAATTGATTCAAAATCACAAATGAATAATTAAAGTCATCTTGTGAAGGTGGTGCAGGGTGCTATTTAATTTAAGATGGCTGCCATGTTTTAAAACTAATAATCATAATTACAAAAGAGTGTTCCATGAAATAAAAACATAGGAGGAATTGTCAATGACACTCTATAAATTTGACGCGTACATTCAAAAAGTGGCCACATGTGCTTGTTACTACAAAAATCTAACTAGCCTATCAAGTGACAGCAGTTCAATGCATAAAAGCATGCTGACATGGTCACAAGGTCCAGTTGTTCAGCACACAGATCAGAATGAGGAAGAAATATAATCTAAGTGACTATGAAGCATTGTCGCAGATATGCAGCATCCATCGTCGAGAATCCCCACTATCCAGGTGATGCTAACTTCTCGCTGCTGCCAACAAGAAAAAGGTACAGGAGCCTTAGGACTTGCACCACCATGTTCAAGAACAGTTATTACCCTTCTACCACCAGGCTCTTGAACTAGAGGAGATAAATTCACTCAACTTCACTCAACTTCACTGACCTCATCATTGAAATGTTCCCACAACCTATGGACTCACTTTCAAGGACTCTTCATCTCAAGTTATCAATATTTATTGCTTATTTATTTATGTACTTATTCATTTTCTTTTTGTATTTGTACAGTTGTTTGTCCTTTGCACACTCGTTGAATGCCCAAGTTGGTGCAGTCTTTCATTACTTCTATTATGGTTATTATTCCAGTATGGATTTATTGAACTTGCTCACATGAAAATGAATCCCAGGGTTATATATGGTAATATATATACTTTGATAACAAATTTACTTTGAACTTTGACCGTGGAATGATCGTTGGTGGCATATGGGAGGTTTGAGTATCTCAGAAACTGCTGATCTCCTGGGATCTTCACACACAGCAGTCTCTATAGTTTACAAAGAATGGTGTGAAATGCAAAATTCTGTGAGTGAGTGGCACTTCCAAATGCCTTGTGAATGAGAGAGGTCAGAGAAGAATGGCCAGATTCAAGCTGGCAGGAAGACAACAGTAACTCAAATAACCACTTTTTACAACAGAGATCTGCAGAAGGGCATCTCTGAACTCACAACACATATAACATTGAAGTGGATGGGGCTACAGGAGCAGAAGACCACAAGCATACTCTCAGTGACGACTTTATTAGGTACCTCCTGTATGTGTTACAGTGGCCACTGAGTACATTTGCTTAGCTTCAAATCAGGAACCTTTCTCCATTCTGTTCATTTTATAAAATGCATTTGTTTTCATGATAAAGATGTCACTCTGTTGTCAATTCCTAAATTGCTTTGAATGGAGAAGCAGTTAAGAAGGTACAGGATCTTTTTGTTCCTTTCAGGTTGAAAGGAAAGGTTAAAAGTTTGAGAGAGCCATAGTTTTCAAGGGATATTGGAAATTTGGTTCAGAAAAAGAGAGGGATCTACAATAAATACAGGCAGTTTGGAGTAAATGAGGTGCTCAAGGAATATAAAGAATGTAAAGAGAATCTTAAGAAAGAAATTAGAAAAGCTAAAAGAAGATATGAGGCTGCTTTGGCAAGTAAGGTGAAAATAAATCCAAAGGGTTTCTACAGTTATATTAATAGCAAAAGGATAAGAAGGGATAAAATTGGTCCCTTAGAGAATCAGAGTGGACGGCTATGTGCGGAGCCAAAGAGATAGGGGATATTTTGAACAATTTCTTTTCTTCGGTTTTCACTAAGGAGAAGGATATTGAATTGTGTAAGGTAAGGGAAACAAGAAGAGTAGTTGTGGAAAGTATGATGATTAAAGAAGAGGAAGTACTGGCACTTTTAAGGAATATAAAAGTGGATAAGTCACGGGGTCTGGACAGGATATTCCCTAGGACCTTGAGGAAAGTTGGTGTGGAAATAGCAGGGGCTCTGACAGAAATATTTCAAATGTCATTAGAAACAGGGATGGTGCCAGAGGATTGGCGTATTGCTCATGTTGTTCCATTGTTTAAAAAGGGTTCTAAGAGTAAACCTAGCAATTATCGGCCTGAGAATTTAACGTCAGTGGTGGGTAAATTGATGGAAAGTATTTTTAGAGATGGCACATATCATTATCTGGATAGACAGGGTCTGATTAGGAACAGTCAACATGGATTTGTGCATGGAAGGTCATGTTTGACAAATCTTATTGAGTTTTTTGATGAGGTTACTAGGAAAGTTGACAAGGGTAAAGCGGTGGATGTTGTTTATATGGACTTCAGTAAGGCCTTTGACAAGGTTCCACGCGGAAGGTTAGTTAGGAAGGTTCAATCATTAGGTATTAATATCGAAGTAGTGAAATGGATTCAGCAGTGACTGGATGGGAGATGCCAGAGAGTAGTGTTGGATAGCTGTGTGTCAGATTGGAGGACGGTGTCTACTGGTGTGCCTCAGGGATCTGTACTGGGTGCAGTGTTGTTTGTCATATATATTAATGATCTGGATGATGGGGTGGTAAATTGGATTAGTAAATATGCAGATGATATTAAGATAGGTGGAGTTGTGGATAATGAAGTAGGATTTCAAAGCTTGCACAGAGATTTAGACCACTTAGAAGAGTGGGCTGAAAGATGGCAGATGGAGTTTAATGCTGATAAATGTGAGGTGCTACATTTTGGTAGGACTAATCAAAATAGGACATACATGGTAAATGGTAGGGCATTGATGAATGTAGTAGAACAGCGGGATCTAGGAATAATGGTGCATAGTTCCCTAAAGATGGAATCTCATGTGGATAGGATGGCTAAGAAAGGTTTTGGTATGCTGGCCTTTATTAATCAGAGCATTGAGTATAGGAGTTGCGAGTAATATTGAAATTGTATAAGGCATTGGTAAGGCCAAACTTGGAGTAGTGTGTACAGTTCTGGTCACCGAGTTATAGGAAAGAAGTCAATAAAATTGAAAGAGTACAGAGGAGATTTACTAGAATATTGCCTGGGTTTCATCTCCTAAGTTACAGAGAAAGGTTGAACAAGTTGGGTCTTTATTCTTTGGAGCGTAGAAGGTCGGTGGGACTAGGTGAGAGTAAGAGTTCGGCACGGACTAGAAGGGCTGAGATGGACTGTTTCCGTGCTGTAATTGTTATATGGTTATAAGAGTCAACTTCACTGGTTAATCCAACGACATATATTTGGCAGATTTCCCTCCCTGAAGGGCATTAGTGAACCAAATGGGGTTTACAATTTACCAGTTACTTGATTACTGTTGTTAAGACTAGTTTTTATAAGTACAGTTTTGTTTATATCCTTGAACGTAAATTCTCTATCTGGCATGTTGGGATTCAAATTCATGTCTTTGCATCAATGGCCTGGAACTCCAGAGTCACTGGTCCAGTAACTTAACCACAACACTGGAGCATAAATTGCATTGATGGTATGTTGGAAAGCTGAAGTGTTGTGGGTTTCTGCTTTTCCATAAATAATAAACCTTCCTTTCAGAACGTTTCTGGTGCTATGGAGGGAAAAAAAGAGGGCCCGAGAGAGAGGGAGGGAGGGAAGGTGGGAGAGATTAAGAGGTATTTGTGGAGTTTAATCATTTATTTTCATCTTTGACCATTCATGCACTTATTGTGTTGATATGGTAGCAATAAAAGGGCTCTAAATATCTCAGTTCTGTTCCCAGAGTCTTGGCAAATCCTAATTGTCAAGTTTGTGGGTTAAAAGTCATTAGAGGAGCACCACAGCTATCCAACAAGCAAAGAACATGAACAATCCAATTCCCATTGTGTTGGAAGGACTGATGGTTAACATACATTTATAAGCAATTCTTTAAATAAAGGAATACAAGTTGGGAAGTTTGTATTTTCCCACCTGAAATGTAACACCCTTATAAAATACTTAATTTTAGTTGAACTGACTTCCCCTTTAAAACAATTTTGAGTATAGCTACTGTAATTATTGAGGTGTTCTAGAATCATAGAATAGTTTTAGAAAAACACAGCACAGAAACAGGCCCTTCAGCCCATCTAGTCTGTGCCAAACCATTTAAGATTGATCTGAGTGATCAAAACAGTGATCTTTTGATCTCTCGAACTGTAATTGAAAATTGTGACTTAGTAATATCGTTAAATTCATATCAAGGTGCTGAAGCACATTCCAGATAGAAGAAGAGACCTGACGGTAAGTGGAGAGGTGGTTTGTAAAAATTAATTGTTAACATAAGGAGGAGGCTGCAAGTTTAGCTGTTACCTGCATTTAGGTTTTAATCTTAAAAGTAAGACCTATCATTGCAGGCATGATACTTAGAGATTTATGACATAGACGGTCACTGGATGTCAAGTCCTAGTGACCGAGGCAGTGTGGAGTATGTAGAGCTCAGGTCGTTAGGTAGAGGTGTAGAGAGGAAGGGTATCTCAGTGTCAGCTACCAAGTAAAGTTAAATGAACCATTGTGGTCTATTGTCATTCATTGAATCCCCCGTGTTGCACTTTTGCACAATAGACAGTAATTTAGAATTGTGCCATTGTAAACATAGCTAATGGAGATGAAGACACCAGTCCTACAGTGAATTAAACAAGGAATATTTGCACTGAGTAACCTGCTTCTATGAAAATGCATTGGGCTAATTGCAGTGGAACTAGTCCCACTTTGCAATCACTCCAGTGCTAAAGGTTTGATGACTACACTTCTCCCAATGACCTGATAGCCTCAGTGCTACAATGTCTCCATGAGGTGAAGGCCACTGTGACAAGTGACCAGAATCCTTAATGACGCATCATTATTCCCATCTCAAAGGCTGCCAAGAGAGATATTTTACCACTTCCAAATGTCATTAGAGGCATTTAAAACAGATGAAAAACATACAGCAATTAAAAAATGAACTTAGAAACATGCTTCCAAATATATTCAGAGGCATTTATAAACTGCCTCCAAATACAATCATAGACTAAGTTCAAAGATCAAAGTAAATTTATTATCAAATAACATTGTCACAGCATAGAACTCAGAGCTTTATTTTCTTGTGGGCATCATAGTAATTAGAAGAAACACAATAGTGTCAATGAAAGACCGCATCCAGCAGGACAGACAACAACCAATGTACAACAAAAAAAACAATAGACTGTGCAAATACAAAAGAAAAAAAAGAAAGGAAATGATAATAATAAATAATTAAGCAATAAATATCGAGAACATGAAATAAAGGGTCCTTGAAAGGGAGTCCATCGGGTTGTGGAAATTGTCCAGTGATGGGTAAGTAAAGATGAGTGAAGTTATCCCCTCCAGTTCTGAAGCCTGATGATAGAGGGATAATAATTGTTTCTGAGTTTGGTGGTGTGGGTCCTGAGGCACCTGTACCTTTTTCCTGATGGCAGAAGTGAGAAGAAAGCATGGCCTGGATAATAGGGTTTCTTGATGACGGATGCTGCTTATCTGTGACAAATTCTCCATGTAGATGTGCTCAGTGGTGAGGAGGGATTTACCCATGATAGACTGGGCCATATCCTTTGCTGTTCCATGTGATGGCATTAGTGTTTCCATACCAGGCCATAATGTAACCAGCCAATATACCCTCCACCACACATATAAGGAAACCTGTCAGAGATTTAGATGACATTCCAAATCTTCGCAAACTTTTAAGAATGTAGAGGTGCTGCCGTATTTTCTTTGTAATGGCATTTATGTGCTGGACAGATCTGCAGAAATGATTACACTGAGGAATTTAAAGTTGCTGACCCTCTCCACC
The DNA here is from genome assembly GCF_030028105.1 of Mobula birostris. Taxonomy (NCBI): domain Eukaryota; kingdom Metazoa; phylum Chordata; class Chondrichthyes; order Myliobatiformes; family Myliobatidae; genus Mobula; species Mobula birostris. The sequence continues at coordinate 25,246,098 of NC_092387.1, read as the reverse complement.
GTTGATCCCCGCTGAGGACTGGTTCATGGAGCTCTGGTTTCCTCCTCCTGAAGTCAATAATCATCTCCTTCATCTTGCTGACGCTGTGTGAATGTTCTTTGCTGTGGCACCATTCAGCCAGATTTTCATTCTATGCTGAATTATCACCCCCTTTGATTTGGCCTATGACAATGGTTTCATCAGCAAACTGAAACATGGCATTGGAGCTGTGCTTAGCCTCACAGCCAGCAGTATGAGTGTGCAGAGCAGGGGCCTAAGCACACAGCCTTGTTGTGCACCTGTGCTGAGGAAGAATGCTGAGGAGATGTTGTTGCCAATCCATACTGACTGGAATTTGTAAGTAAGAAAGTTGATAATCCATTTCTACAAGAAGGTATTGAGGCCTAGGATTTGAAACTTATTGATTGGATTTCAGGGGATGATAGTAATGAATGCCGAGCTGTAGTCAATGAAGAGCATCCTGATGTATGCAGCTTTGCTGTCCAGATGTTCCAGGATTGAGTGAAATGAAATGGCATCTGCTGTTGACCTCTTGTGCAGTAGGCGAATTGGAGTGCATCTACATCACTTCTCAGACAGGAGTTAATATGAAAGAGGATCTAGTGTTTTCTCATTGTATATAATGAATAAACTCTTCTCAGGTTCCAGTTGGGTACAGGTATCAATTATAACTGATGTTTTGATGACAAAACAGAAAAGGATCTTGGCGATTGTAGGGATGACTTGCAGTGGACTGAAAAGCTTGAGAATGTAGATATTAAGGAAGAGGATGTGCTGGAGCTTTTGGAAAGCATCAATTTGGATAAGTCACGGGGACCGGACAGGATGAACCCCAGGCTACTGTGGGAGGTGAGGGAGATGATTGCTGAGCCTCTGGCTTTGATCTTTGTATCATCAATGGGGACAGGAGTAGGTTCCGGAGGATTGGAGGGTTGCAGATGTTGTTCCCTTATTCACGAAAGGGAGTAGGGATATCCCAGGAACTTATAGGCCAGTGAGTCTTAGTTCAGTGGTTGGTAAGATGATGGAGAAGATCTGGAGAGGCAGGATTTATGAACATTTGGAAAGGAATAATATGATTAGGAATAGTCAGCATGGCTTTGTCAAAGGCAGATCGTGCCTTACGAGTCTGATTGAATTTTTTGAGGGTGTGACTAAACACATTGATGAAGGTAGAGCCATAGATGTAGTGTATATGGATTTCAGTAAGGCATTTGATAAGGTACCCCATGCAAGGCTTATTGAGAAAGTAGGGAGACATGGGATCCAAGGGGACATTGCTTTGTGGATCCAGAACTTGCTAACCCACAAAAGGTAAAGAGTAATTGTAGATGAGTCATATTCTGCATGGAGGCCGGTGACTAGTAGTGTGCCTCAGGGGTCTGCTCTGGGACCCCTACTCTTTGTGACTTTTATAAATGACCTGGATGAGGAAGTGGAGGGTTGGGTTAGTAAATTTGCTGATGATACAAAGGTTGGGTATGTTGTGGATAGTGTGCAGGGCTGTCAGAGGTTACAACGGGACATTGATAGGATGCAAAACTGGGCTGAGAAGTGGCAGATGAAGTTCAACCCAGATAAGTGTGAGGTGGTTCATTTTGGTAGGTCAAATATGATGGCAGAATATAGCATTAACAGTAAGACTCTTGGCAGTGTGGAAGATCAGAGGGATCTTGGGGTCCAAGTCCATAGGACACTCAAAGCTGCTATGCAGGTTGACTCTGTGGTTAAGAAGGCATAAGGTGTATTGGCCTTCATTAATCGTGGGATTGAGTTTAAGAGCTGAGAAGTAATGTTGCAGCTATATAGGACCCTGGTCAGACTTCATTTTGAGTACTGTGCTCAGTTCTGGTCACCTCACTACAGGAAGGACGTGGAAACCATAGAAAGGGTGCAGAGGAGATTTACAAGGATGTTGCCTAGATTGGGGAGCATGCCTTATGAGAAAAGGTTGAGTGAACTCGGCCTTTTCTCCTTGCAGTGACGAAGGATGAGAGGTGACCTAATAGAGGTGTGTAAGATGATGAGAGGCATTGATCGTGTGGATAGTCAGAGGCTTTTCTCCAGGGCTGAAATGGTGTGGGTTTTCAGTGTTTTTCTATGTTTATATGTTTCTACCTTCATCAGGCATGATGCCTGGGCATGTCTAGTCCAGTAGTATTTGTACCCCCATAGTCCATCTGTTCAGATTGACTGGACCTTGTCCAGTCAGGTTTCCCGCTCTCCCATCCTGTTTACAATCAAATTCTAGTTCTTACTTAGAACAAACCCTTCATCTTTGTTAAAATACATTTCCCCTAGTTTTATTTCAATGGCTTCCTTTACCAGGCAGTCCTTAAAGCCACTGGCATGGCACAGTAGTTTTGTGTCATCGGAGTCAATCCTATGACCATTGCAAATGCAATGTTCTGCTACCGCCATTGAAATAAATGGTGGTAGCATTGAGCTCATCTGGGAGTGAAGGCTTGTTATCACCAATATCCTTTGGTTTCATTTTGTTGGAGCTGATAGCACTCAAGCCCTGTTACAGCTGACGGATATCCCTCAGCGATTCAAGTTTGGTACGGAATTACCATTTTGCATGTGAGATGGCTTTCCAGAGATTGTACCTTGACCTCTTATATGTAACTTGGTCGCCAGTCCTGAATGCCACTGACCTGGTCCTTTGCAGACAATGTATCTCATGGTTCATCCAGGGGTTTTGTTAGAATATAAGACCCTAAGACCATAAGACATAGGAGCAAAATTAAGCCATTTGGCCCATTGAGTCTGCCATCATTCAGTCATGACTGATCTTTTTTTCTCCTCCTCAACCCCATTTCCCAGTCTTCTCCCCGTAACCTTTGATGTCATGTCCAATCAAGAACCTATCAATCTCTGCCGTAAATACACCCAGCGACCTGGCCTCCACAGCTGCATGTGGCAACAAATTCCACAAATTCACCACCCTTTGGCTAAAGAAATTTCTCTACGTCTCTGTTTAGAATGGATGCCCCTCTATCCTGAGGCTGTGCCCTCTTGTCCTAGACTCTCCCACTATGGGAAACATCCTTTCCGCATTTACTTTGTCTAGGCCTTTCAACATTCGAAGGGTTTCAATGAGATCCTCCCTCATCCTTCTAAATTTCAGCAAGTACAGACCCAGAGCCATCAAACGTTCATCGTATGAGAATCCTTTCATTCCTGGAGTCATCCTTGTGAACCTCCTCTGGACCCTCTCCAAAGCCAGTACATCTCTGGTAAGATAAGGAGCCCAAAACTGTTCACGATACTCAAGGTGAAGCCTCACCAATGCCTTATAAAGACTCGGCATCATATCCCTGTTCTTGTATTCTGAACCTCTTGAAATGAATGTTAACATTGCATTTGCCTTCCTGCAAGTTAACCTTAAGGCTGTTCTGCACAGGGACTCCCAAGTCCTTTTGAATCTCAAATTTTCGATTTTCTCCCTATTTAGAAAATAGCCTGACAATTATTTCTACTACCAAAGTGCATGACCATGCATTTTCCAACATTATATTTCATTTGCCACTTTCTTGCCCATTCTCCTAATCTGTCTAAGTCCTTCTGCATCTTGCCTGTTTCCTCAACACTACCTGCCCCTCCACCAATCTTCGTATCATCCGCAAACTTGGCAACAAAGCCATCTATTTCATCATCTAAATCATTTATATACAGCATAAAAAGCAGTGGTCCGAACACCGACCTCTGTGGAACGCCACTAGTCACTGGCAGCCAACCAGACAAGGATTCCTTTATTCCCACTCACTGCCTCCTACCAATCAACCAATGCTCTCATCATCTTAGTAACTTTCCTGTAATACTTGGTAAGCAGCCTCATGTCAATAGCCTTCTGAAAGTCCAAATATACAAAATCCACTGAATCCCCTATATCTATCCTACTTGTAATCTCCTCAAAGAATTCCAACAGGTTCATCAGGCAGGATTTTCCCTTAAGGAAACCATATTGATTTTTTCCTATCTTGTCCTGTGTCACCAAGTACTCCATCGTCTTGTCCTTAGAAATCGACTCTAACATCTTCCCAACCACTGAGGTCAAGCTAAATGGTCTATAATTTCTTTTCTACTGCCTTCATTCTTTCTTAAGGAGTGGAGTGACATTGGCAATTTTCCAGTCCTCTGGCACCATGCCAGTGTCCAATGATTTTTGAAAGATCATTTCTAATGCTGCCACAATCTCTAATAGTCATAGTCATAGTCATACTTTATTGATCCCAGGGGAAATTGGTTTTCAATACAGTTGCACCACAAGTAATAAATAGTAATAAAACCATAAATAGTTAAATAGTAATATGTAAATTATGCCAGTAAATTATGGAATAAGTCCAGGACCAGCCTATTGGTTCAGGGTGTCTGACCCTCCAAGGGAGGAGTTGTAAAGTTTGATGGCCACAGGCAGGAATGACTTCCTATGACGCTCTGTGTTGCATCTCGGTGGAATGAGTCTTTGGCTGAATGTACTCCTGTGCCCACCCAGTATATTATGTAGTGGATGGGAGACATTGTCCAAGATTGCATGCAACTTAGACAGCATCCTCTTTTCAGACACCACCGTGAGAGAGTTCAGTTCCATCCCCACAACATCACTGGCCTTACGAATGAGTTTGTTGATTCTGTTGGCGTCTGCTACCCTCAGCCTGCTGCCCCAGCACACAACAGCAAACATGATAGCACTGGCCACCACAGACTCGTAGAACGTCCTCAGCATCGTCCGGCAGATGTTAAAGGACCTCAGTCTCCTCAGGAAATAGAGACGGTTCTGACCCTTCTTGTAGACAGCCTCAGTGTTCTTTGACCTGTCTAGTTTATTGTCAATTCGTATCCCCAGGTATTTGTAATCCTCCACCATGTCCACACTGACCCCCTGGATGGAAACAGGGGTCACTGTGCCTTAGCTCTCCTCAGGTCTACCAGCAGCTCCTTAGTCTTTTTCACATTAAGCTGCAGATAATTCTGCTCACACCATGTGACAAAGTTTCCTACCGTAGCCCTGTACTCAGCCTCATCTCCCTTGCTGATGTATCCAACTATGGCAGAGTCATCAGATAACTTCTGAAGATGACAAGACTCTGTGCAGTAGTTGAAGTCCGAGGTGTAAATGGTGAAGAGAAAGGGAGACAAGACAGTCCCCTGTGGAGCCCCAGTGCTGCTGATCACTCTGTCGGACACACAGTGTTGCAAGCACTCGTACTGTGGTCTGCCAGTCAGGTCATCAAGAATCCATGACACCAGGGAAGCATCCACCTGCATCGCTGTCAGCTTCTCCCCCAGCAGAGCAGGATGGATGGTGTTGAACGCACTGGAGAAGTCAAAAAACATGACCCTCACAGTGCTCACTGGCTTGTCCAGGTGGGCGTAGCCACGGTTCAGCAGGTAGACGATGGCATTCTCAACTCCTAGTCGGGGCTGGTAGGTGAACTGAAGGGGTTCTAAGTGTGGCCTAACCATAGGCCGGAGCAGCTCCAGAACAAGTCTGTCCAGGGTCTTCATGATGTGGGAGGTCAATGCCACCTCTTTCAGAATCCTAAGATGCAGTTCATCTGGTCTGGGTGACTTATGTACTTTTAGATCTTTCAGCTTTTTGAGCACCTTCTCCCTTGTAAACCCACTTTCTCTTCTTTCACACACTACAACATCAGGCACACTGCTAGTTTCTTCCACTGTGAAGACTGATGCAAAATACCCATTTAGATTGTCTGCCATCTCCTTGTCCCCTGTTATTATTTCTCCTGCCTCATTTTCTGGCGGTCCTGTATCCACTCTCATCTCTCTTTTATTTTTTACATATTTGAGAAAGCTTTTACTCTCCACTTTGATATTATTTGCTAGCTTAATTTCATATTTCATCTTTTCCCTTCTAATGATTCTTTTAGTTTCTCTCTGTAGGTTTTTAAAAACTTCCCTGTCCTCTATCTTATGTTATGTACCCCGTAACTGGGTTGCCAAACCAGCAGAAATGGACCACTTAGTTGGAGTCTGGTTTAACAGAAACTAATAAAGTTTTATTAAAGAAATAAGTAACACAGTACTCTAATCGTAAGGATATAAATGCAACAGGTTAGCAATGATAAAACACACGTGTACACAGAACTAGGATAATAGGAATCAACCAAGCTCTATCATAGTCTAGGGATAAAATGATCAGTCTCAAGTGACGCAGAGTTCAGTTCAGCTTAGTACAGTTCGCAGTAATCGCTGTAGTGCCGTTGGAGAGAGAGAGAGAGAGACAGAATATGCAAATCTGATTCAGTAGACCTTTGATGTTCTTCGCAGTTGGCTTTCGGGCGGACCCTTTTTACGTCTTCTATGGTCACTGACTGTGACCCCTCCATTCCGGATACGACTGTTCTTCCGCGGTGAACCCGGCACCCACGCAAGGGCGGACACACACACCAGGTTCTCGCCGATCATACCTTTTCACCCTGTGCGTCTATGGTCGGTTCCCGCAACCAGACCTCAAAATTCGCACCAACTTGTGGGGGCACACCGCTCTTCCAGGGTCTCGTTATCTCGTGATCTTGTAGTGCGTGTGTGTGCCTTAGCGGACCTGTTCTTTTTATCCCCCTGCTGGAGTATCGCCTGTCCATCAAACTTCAAACAGTTCAGGTTCAAAGCAACTGGTCTGTCAATATTCTGAAATGTGTTTCTTTCTCGTTAATCTCTCTCTTCTCTCTTTTTAGCATTTTGAATGTTTCTCCATTGTCTCACTTTTCTCTCTCTCATTAGCATCAATCTTCTGATAACTTGGTTTTCTCGTCACACTTCTCACTAATTTTTGCTTTGTTGTATACCTTCTCTTTTGTTTTTACATTAGCTTTGACTTTCCATGTCAGCCACAGTTGTACTATTTTGCTATTTGAGTATTTCTTCATTTTTGGAATACACATGCCCTGCCCTTCCTCATTTTTCCCTGAAATGCACGCCATTGCTACTCTGCTGACATCCCTGTCAGCAGCTCTCTCCAATTTACTTTGGCCAACTCCTCTCTCATACCAATGTAATTTTTCTTACTCCACTGAAATACTGCTACATCAGATTTTCCTTTCTCCCTATCAAATTTCAAGTTGAACTGAATTATATTGTGATCACTGGTTCCTAAGGGTTTTTTTTACCTTAGCTTCCTAATCGCCTCCGGTTCATTACATAACACCCAATCCAATATACCTGATCCTCAAGTAGGCTCAATGACAAAATGCTATAAAAGTCATCTCTTCAGCATTCAACAAATTCACTCCCTTCAGATCCATTACCAACCTAGTTATCCCAATCGACCTGCATGTTAACACCTTCCATGACTATCATAACATTGCCTTTTTGACACACCTTTTCTATTTCCTGTTGTAATCTGTGATCCACCTCCCAGCCTTTGTTGGGAGGCCTGTATATAACTGCCATCAGGGTCCTTTTACCCTTGCAGTTTCTTAACTCAACCCACAAGGATTTAACATCTTCCGATCCTATGTCACATCTTTCTATTCTTTAGATGCCAATCTTTACCAGTAGAGCCATGCCCCCCTCTGCCTACCTTCCTATCCCTCCGATACAATGTGTAATCTTGGACATTCAGCTCCCAACTACAACTATCCTCCAGCCACGATTCAGTGATGGCCGCATCCTCATACCTGGCAATCTGTAATAGTGCAAAAAAACCATCCACCTTCTTTCTTATATTTCGCACATTCAGATACAACACCTTGAGAACCGTATTCACTACCCTTTTTGATTTTGCATCCCTAATGTACTGATACTCACCCTGTTGGCTGTGACTATTTCTCATCACCTGCCTGCCCTTCCTGACGGTCTGACTGCATGCTATCTTTAATTTTTTACCATCCATCCTATCTTGAGTCCCACCACTCTGGTTACCACCCCCCTGCCAAATTAGCTTAAACCCTCCCCAACAGCTCTAACAAGCCTACCTGCAAGAATATTGGTTCCCTTCGGGTTCAGGTGCAACCCATCACTTTTGAACAGGTCATACCTCCCCAGGTGATCCCAATGATCCAAGAATCTGAAGCCCTGCCCCCCGCACCAGCTTCTCAGCCACGCATTTATCTGCCAAATCATCCTGTTTCTACCCTCACTGGTGTGTGACACAGGCAGCATTCCAGAAATTACTGCCCTGGAGGTCCTGCTTCTCAGCTTCCTGCCTAGTTCACTGAATTCTCTTTTCTGGAGCTCTTTGCTTTTCCTTCCTATGTCATTGGTACCAATATGTACCAAGCCATCTGGCTACTCTCCCTCCCTCTCCAAAATGTTGTGGATGTGATCTGAGACGTCCCTGACCCTGGCACCTGGGAAGCAACATACCATCCAGGTGTCCCGTTCACGTCCACACAATCTCCTGTCTGTTCCCCTCACAATTGAGTCCCCGATCACTACCACTCCCTTTTCTCTCTTTCCCTTCTGCACCATAGACCCATGCTCAGTTCCTGTAATCCGGTCGCCATGGCATTCCCCCGGGAGGTCACACCCACAAAAGTATCCAAAGTGGTATACTTATTTTTGAGGGGAATGGCCACAGGTGTGCTCTGCTCTAACTGCCAATTTAAAATTTCCATTCCTCCTGACAGTCACCCAGCTACTTGCCTCCTGCAACTTCAGGGCGACTACTTCCCTGTAACTCTGATCAATTATCTCCTCACTCTCCCGTACAAGGAGAAGTTCATCCAGCTGCTGCTCCAGATCTCTAACATGGTCTTCAAGGAGCTGCAGCCAGAAACACTTCACGCAGATGTAGTTCCATGGGAGACGCTGGGTCAACTCCAACATCCAGCATGAAGAACACACAGCTACCATTTACTATACCAGGTACAGTAAGAGAAAAACAAAAATAAAACCTTAACAGAAGCCTCAATTTGAGCCAAAGCCTGACACTTCTCTCACCATTGGCGTACTCCCGACAATGGTTGCTCCACTTGTCCCTCCTGTACTTTTATTTAGTTTGCAGTGCTCTGCTCCAGCCACTGATAGGGCTTCTGCAATGAACAAATGCCTGCAACGCTCTCTTTTTCATTTCATTTTAAAATCTTTTTATTGATATATAATCTTCTACAGATATAAAATACAGAAATTGAACAAATTAGTATATATATAATTAATAAAGCTGAAGAAAAAAACTTATATATGCTAATGAAAAAAATATAAAAGAAAAAGAAGAAAAAAAGAGAACCCCAACTAACTAAAAAAAAGCCTCACTAACTATAAAACAAAAAAAAAGAGAAAAGAAAAACCATTAGGAACCAACTCCCAGAGCAATAGGTCTTACAATCATTTATATATATAAAAGAAGAAAAAGAAAACAGCAACCACCAAATCACATTTATATAACATAAAATTGGAAGGAAACCATGTAAATTAATTCAAATTAAAGGATAATATTTGGCAAAAGAGCCCCACCTTCTCTCAAAATCAAATTGGGGATCAAAAGTTCTACTTTTAGTTTTTTTCAAACTAAGACATAACATTACCTGGGAAAACCATTGAATTAGTGTAGGAGCAGAAGTATCTTTCCACTTCAATAAAGTAGCCCTTCTTGCCAACAATGTAATGAATGCAATTACATGTTGGTTTGAAAATGAAATACCCTGAATATGATGCCGAACTATTCCAAATAGAACAGTCAATGTATTAGGTTGTAAATTAATTTTCAAAGCTTTAGAAATTGTAGAAAATAAAGATTTCCAAAAAGATTTCAATGAGGGACATGATCAGAACATATGTGACAAAGTAGCTACTTCATTTTTGCACCTATCCCAATAACTATCTATACTGTATTAGGAAATATTTTGGATAGCCTCTCCTTTGTTAAATAATAACGATGAATAATTTTAAACTGAATTAAACAATGATTGGCATATATCGAAGAAGAATTAACCATTTTCAAAACTCGCAACCAATCTTCATTAACAAAAGTCATATTAAGTTCTCTCTCCCAATCTTGTTTAACCTTTAGTGAGAGGTTATCTTTTTGTAGTAAAAATAAATTATAAATTCCACCAATGGAGCCTCTCACTAAGGGATTCATATTCAAAATAGTGTCCAACAAATCAGATGCTTGCATATATGGAAATGTAGAAACATATTTTTATTAAAAATGTCTAACCTGTAAATATTGCAATAAATGTGTATGAGAGAGAGAATATTTGCTAATTAACTCTTCAAAAGACATCAATCGACCATCAATAAATACATCTGCAAAAGAACAAATCCCCTTATTTCTCCATAAAAGAAAGATGGGATCAGTAATTGAAGGTTTAAATAGCAAATTTTGAAATACAGGACTAGACAATTTAAATTGTTTAAAATTAAAAGAGTTGTGAAACTGAAACCAAATCCATAAGGACTGTTTAATAACAGGGTAGAAATTTAAATAGGAAATTTTAGTAAGTTGTAAAGGTAATGGAACTCCTAATAGTGAAGTTAAATAAAATTGATTAATAGCTTTAAACTCCAAATCAATCCAAGCTGTTTTTTGTTCTTATCGAGCTAATATAACCAAAAACATAATTGTCCAATATTAACAGCCCAATAATACAATCTTAAATTAGGTAGTGCGAGTCCACCAACATTTTTTAGATTTTTGTAGATGAAACTTATTAACTCTTGGTTTTTTATTATTCCAAATAAAGGATAAAATAGTAGAATCAATTTGATCAAAACATTTTTTGGTTAGAAAGATAGGTATATTTTGAAAAATATATAAAAATCTAGGTAAAATCATTATTTTCACAGCATGAATACGACCTATTGAAGAAAGTGTAAGAGCATTCCATCTAGAAAATAATTGTTTCATAGAGTCCAATAACAGAACTACATTAGCTTTATAAAGGTCCTTATATTTTTTTGTAATGATAATACCCAAATAATTAAAAGAATTCACAATTCTAAATGGAATATCCTTATATATAAAAACAGGAACATTTAAAGGGAACAATTCACTTTTATTTAAATTGAGTTTATATCCTGAAAATTTTCCAAAATCGTTTAACAATTCCAAAAGATTAGGAATAGATTCTTCAGGATTCGAGATATAAACCAGAAGATCATCTGCATAAAGAGAAATCTTATGTACGGTCCCATTTATAGAAATACCAAGAATACTTCTAGCTTCGCAAATTGTTATAGTCAAAGGCTCCAATGCGAGATTAAATAATAAAGGACTTAATAGACACCCTTGTCGAGTACCTCATGAAAGTGAAAAAAGAGAGACCTAAAATTATTAGTAACAACGGTAGTGATAGGGTTCTTACAGATCATTTGAATCCACTTATTAAAGTTATTACCAAAGCCAAATTTCTCTAATACATTAAACAAATAAGTCCATTCAACTCTATCAAATGCCTTTTCTGCATCCAAAGAAATAACACATTGGGGTGTTTTGGATAATGGTGAATATATAAAATTCATCAATCTCCGAACATTAGAAAAAGAATAACGGCCTCTAATAAAGCCTGTTTGATCCATAGAGATAATTTTAGATAAAATGTTTTCCAAATGGTTAGCCATTATCTTGGAAAGAATTTTAGCATCCACATTTAATAGTGAAATAGGTCTATAAGATGAGCATTCAGTAGGATCTTTATCTTTCTTAAGGATTAAAGAAACAGAAGCTTCATAAAAAGAAGAGGATAAATTACCTTTCTCAGAAGTTTCATGAAATATTTCCAAAAGGTATGGAGAAAGTAATTTTTCAAATTTTTTTATAAAATCCTACCGAATAACCATCGAGTCCTGGAACTTTACCTGATTGCATTGACCATATAGCTTTCTGAATTTCATGCTCAACAATTGGAGCATCAAGGGTCTGTTGATCTTCAGCAGTAATTTGAGAAAATTTATAAATTATATAAAAAAGCTTTCATTTTAGAGGGATCTGCTGGAAACTGAGATTTATAAAGAATGGAACAAAAATCCTGAAAGATATTATAAGTATCTTCATAATTACTTACTATATCTCCATTAGCTTTACAAATCTTTAAAATTTGTCTTTTAGCTTAAACAGCCCTTAATTGGGAAGCTAATAGCCTATTATTTTTATTCCAAAAAATATCAAACCGACTTTCTAATTTAAGCAAATATCCTTCAATAGGGTAAGTTAATAACAAATTATATTGCGTCTGTAGTTCCACTCTTCTTTTAAACAAATCAACATTTGGAAAGATTGCATTGATATTATCTAATTCTTTAATTTGTTTAGCAATTTTATCTAGTTCTATTCTTGTCTGTTTCTTCAACTTAGCTAAATAAGAAATAATCTGACCATGTAAATAAGCTTTAAACGTATCCCAAATTACTAACTTTGAGATGTTTCCTGTATTATTAAAGAGAAAAAACTCTTTTATCTGAGTTTCAATAACTCAACAAAATCTGAACTTTGTAACAAATGTTCCGGAAAACGCCAAGGTGGTCTTGTAGAAACAACATCTTTCAAATCAAATATTAAATTTAAAGGAGCATGATCAGAAATAACAATTGCATCATATTCACATTTCTGAACATTAAGTAAAAGTCGAGGGTCGGCTATAAAATAGTCGATTCTCGAATATTTATTACGAAAATGTGAGAAAAAGGAATATTCTCTATCAGTAGGATGCATATGTCTCCAGACTTCAATGAAACCATAATCAATTAAAAAGGAATTAATAAGTGATGCAGAACGATTAGGGAGTTGATGTCTAGATGATGATTTATCTAACAAGGGATTTAAGCAAGTATTAAAATCTCCACCCGTTAATAATATATATTCATTTAAATCAGGTAATAGAGCAAAAATATCTTTAAAAAATGAAAGATCATCGGTATTTGGTCCATATATATTAAGCAAAACCATTTTCTTATTGTGCATGTTTCCTTTAACAATCAAAAATCTACCATTAATATCAGATATAATATCCTCCTGATTAAAGGGAATATTGGAATCAATAAAAATGGAAACGCCCATAATTTTACTTTGAGAGTTTGCGTGAATCTGAGGATCCTTCCAAAATTTAAAAAATCGATTGTTATCATATAACCTGTGTCTCTTGTGCAAAGGTTATATCAGGTTGGAATTGATTAATAATTTTAAATGTTTTCTTACGCTTAATAGGATGATTCCAACCATGGACATTCCAACTTAAAACATTTAACTGTTTAACTAACATCATGAAACTTTATATCTAAAGAAAACAATTAAAAACATGTCAGGATAAGGAAATTTTGAATGGCGGTGATAAACAACAATGATGACAATTTGCATACACTCCAGAATTCCATAATGGGAATAAAAAATAGAAATAAAAAAAAGAAAAAAAATCCATCCAACCTACAAAGCCCAGAAATAAGTCGATGTTAATCGACACAAGCCCCAAGAAATGCATAGAAGCAATTCTGAACTGCACCTGCCTAAGTAAAAGGTACAAATTAAAAAAAAGTAATCTGTCTCCCTTTCCCGGGTATACGACTCATTACAGTCGACAAACAACCCATTACAATTAAATTAGAAAAAAAGTTAACAGAAACGGCCTTCAATTTAGAAAGTAACCTTCATAACATTAGATAAGAAAAAAAACACTTCCAAAACAAATTCTTGAAATATTTGCACAGAAAACATCGTCATCTTTAAATTTTCACATCTATCTATAACACGTAAAAGGTAGTTAAAAGTACTTAACAAAAACATACAAAGCAAAAAGAAACAATTATGTATTCATATATGTAGCAAACAGAAAGAAATTCTAAATGGTTTAAAATTTCTACAGTCTTCTAATAGATCCCATAAAAAAATCTTCTAAAGTTAAAACCATCCAAACCAGTCTATTTCAAAGATAAAGGTACTTTTTAATACCAAGACTTTCTGTACTTCTCAATTCTTCCGATCTCATCATTCCTTATATCACAAAACGATCGAATAATTGTAAGTCTTTTAAACTTCAGGCTTCGGACTCATCCGGGAGAGAATTAATCAAACGCAGTGCATTGGCTGCATCCTCAAAGATACGAACCCCAGAGTCCTTAGCGAAAAGCCTTAATTTAACTGGGTAAAGGAGGAAGGGATACATCTGTTTTTGAAAGGCCATTCGCATTGTGGTTGCAAATCCAGAACGTTGCTGAACAACTTGACGTGGAAAATCTTAAAGAAACGAATGTCAGAGCCTTGAAATTTAAGCAGTCTTTGTTTTCTTGCCAGTTTAATAATATGGATTTTGTCTCGAATAAGGAGGAGACACACAATAACATGTCTGTTTTTACCTTGTCTCGGAGTTCCAACCCTATGGGCTATTTCGATATTGGGTGATTGTGAAAATGCCTCAGGAAATAGAGATTGAAACATTTTAGCGAAATAGTCCAGTATGTCGGCAGGTTCTGATTTCTCTTTCAATCCAACAATTCAAATATTATAATGATGAGAGCGAGCTTCCAAATGAACAATCTGACGTTGTGCTTTTCCCAAATGAGAAAAAATGTCAGCCGCATTATGAGTTACTTCTTTAAGATCCAAACTCAAAGAATCAATTTTTTCCTCCAAAGGAAGAAGACTTTCTTTTAGTTGAGTTAACTCAGCGATGATGGAGCTCATTTGAGTCTCTAATCCATTAACCCAGGCAGGGTCTTCAGAAGCTTGGTCAGTTTTTTTAAATTTACCATTACCTGTAGGGGATTTTTTTTTAGTGCTTCTCAAGGTAGCCATAGTTATCACTTTGAAAAATCCGACTGAATAAATTTAAAATTTCAAAGTTTAAGTGGGGAAAGGGAGAAATTAAAGACAGACAGAAAGACACTGTGTCTTACATGTCCACAGGCGGAAGGCGGAGTCCAGCTCTCTTTTTAAATGAGCATCGCTGACCTGTGAGACACCACTTCACAGTGCTGTGCTCCTTCCACTGAGAGGGCCTCTGTTAGGGAAGACTGAATGATTTTGTGCGAACACACTTGTCTATGACTGCTTTTTAAAGTCCATGACGACCCTGGTATATTAACTCAGATCCTCTAATGAGTTCTTGAACACAGCTTAGTCTACCAACTCAAAGCTATCCCATAGTTGCTTCTCAGCCACTCTCATCCACCTCTTTGTTTTCCTTATCTCTGAAGCCTTGCTCTTGAGACTTTGTGCATGTAGAAGGAGGACAGCTAAGTGATCCTATCTCCCGAAATGTGGACTATGCATGGAACGGTAGGTATTCCTATTTGTAGCATAACAATGGTCAAGTGTGTTGATGTTCCTAGTGCTTCAGGTGATATATTGATGATAACTGGGCAATATTTTCTCCAAACAAGCCTGAATGAAGTTCCCAACTTTTAACTGAAAGGCATTGGGGGTAGGCTGATTCTTATTTGTTAATCATGGCATTTGATACATCGACTGCTTTTCTAACATCTGCCTTTGATGATATGTAAATTGTGGTCAAGATCACAGAAGAGAACGTTCAGTAAGGACAATGGTTGGTACACAATCATCAGATGTTCCAGGTCAAGGGAACAAAAGTGCGAAAAGACCACTGCATCCAAGCATTATGAAGAATTTACCATGAAACACAGATCCCCAACTTTTCCTTTCTCCGAATTAGCAGTCCAGTCCATCTAGTCTATTGAGAAGCCCTCAGGTCTTACCAATGCATCTGGCTTGTCCAGAGTGAGCCATGTCTCCGTGAAATACAGAACACAGAAATTTCTCATTTCCCTCCAATATAGAATTTTGTCCCTTGTTCCTCAGTCTTGCTCTCTGTACATTTGCTAACTAGATGCTAAGAAGAGGGATTTTCATTCCTTGGTCCCTCAGTCTGTCTTGGAGTCCTCTCCACCTCCATCTCTATAGGCTGAAGCAATGTACCTTCCTCCACTTACAGGTGCCATACCTGCACGCTTGAGAGTTAAATCAGACAAGTTCTTCAAAAGATTGTGAAATCACAAGTTCATTAAGATAGTTCAAAAGTACATTGCTCAAAGTGAAATTACAGGCTGCAGATTGAAGTGAGAGTAATTCAGAAAAAATATATTTAGAAGTTCTGTAAGTGGCTTGCAACACATCACTGTGATTCACCAGCACCATCTTGGCATTTAGAAACAGTTGAAAACATACAAGTAATTGAAAACGGATTTAGAAATATGCTCAACTTCTGTTAATTAATTATAAACATAATGAAATAGTGAAATGAATGAAAACAAACAAAAGACAGTTCAATTTAATTTATTGAAGGTCAATAATCTCATTCAAATAAACAGGACCTCACTGGATATATCAGCAGGTGTAAAGTAGACTAGACAGTGAATCTGGTTACAAAAAGCATCTGGACCCAGTGGTGAATCTAGGGATGGAGAGTGAGGTTGGGTAGACCGTCATGTGATTTCCAACACATTCCATACTCCCTCACTGCAATACGCAAGTGTGGAGGAAACTATTAGCTACTGTCAGCAAGACTCTGCCTAGTGAACTGTAATCCTCTATGAAAGGGCGTGAGTTGAAAATGAATGTAGAATAGTTGTTAATATAGACACTGGTGTGACAACAGACCAAGTTATCAGAAGATTGATGCGATAAGAGAGATAAGAGAGAGACAAATGGGGAAAACATTCAAAATGCTAATAAGAGAGCGACGAGAGAGATTAACAAAAAGAGACACAGTTCTGAGTATTGTTTAGACCGGTTGCTTTGAACCTGAACTGTTTGAAGTTTGATGGACAGGTGATACCCCAGCAGGGGGATAAAAGGAACAGGTTCGCTAAGGCAAGACACACCACGACACCACGAGATAACGAGACCCTGGAAGTGCGTTGTGCCCCCCCCCACAAGTTGGTGGGAGTTTTTGGAGGTCTGGTCGCGGGACCGACCATAGATGCACAGGGTGGAAAGGTACGATCGGCGGGAACCTGCTGTGTGTGTCCGCCCTTGCCTGGGTGCCGGGTTCACCACAGAAGAACGATCGTATCCAGAACGGAGGGGTCACAGTCGGTAACCTCAGAAGACATTACAAAGGGCTCGCCCGAAAGCTAACTGCGAGGAATATCAAAGGTCTGTTTGAAACCGATTTGAATATCATCATTCGCTCTCTCTTTCTCTCTCCCCAACAGCACGACAGCGATTACTGCGAACTGAACTACACTGAACTGAACTCTGTGTCACTTGAGACTGTTCATTTTACCCCTGGACTGTGATAGAGCTTGATTGATCCTATTATCCTAGTTCTGCGTACATGTGTGTTTTATCAATGCTAACCTGTTGCATTTATATCCTTATGTTTAGAGTACTGTGTTACTTATTTCTTTAATAAAACTTTCTTAGTTCCAGTAATCCAGACTCCAACTAAGTGGTCCATTTCTGCTGGTTTGGCAACCCAGTTACGGGGTACGTAACATAAGTGGGGTTCTCATCCGCGATTTTGAACGCTAAATTTGGGACTGGGTAAATTGATTGGGTTAAAATTCCTGAAAGAAAGGAAAGGCAAACAGCAGAAATGGAGATTGAGGAATTTCTAAAGGCGCCGACCTTGGAGGCGTTAGAGGATGCCAGGAAAGCAGAATTGGCAGCTGTGGCCAAACGGTTGAATCTTTTTAAGGGGAAGTCAACAATGAGGAGAGAGGAGATGCACAGAGCTATCATAGAGCATTATGTGTCTAAAGGTGTGTTTCCCCAAGGGGAGCTGGAGGTGATATCTATTGGAAAACCTGGTGGAGACGCAGTACAGGTGCAGATGGAAAAATTGAGACTCGAGCACAAGTTCCGGGTAAGGCAGCTAGAACATGAAGAGAAACAGAACGGCAAGAGAGAGAGAGGCAGTTGGAGAAAGAGAGGGAAAGGGAATTTGAGCTGGAGAAGTTAAAGATGACGGCAGCGCAGGGGCCCATGCCAAACCAAGGTGGAGGGTTCAGGGCGACCCAGGAGGTTAGGCTGGTTCCCCCATTTGACGAGACCGATGTTGATCGGTACTTTCTCCATTTTGAAAAAGTTGCTGCAAGTCAGGACTGGCCGAGGGATAAGTGCGTTGTTTTGCTTCAGAGCGTACTTAAAGGAAAAGCCCAACATGCTTACTCGGCTTTGTCCACAGAAGATGCCCGGAGGTATGAGGTGGTGAAAGAGGCCATACTCAGGATTTATGAGTTGGTCCCGGAGGCATACCGGCAGAGGTTCCGGAATGCGAGGAAGCAGTGGGGCTGCATGTATTTAGAGTTTGCCCATGAGATGCAGACATATTGTGAGCGTTGGTGCACCTCGAAAAGGGTCAATGGGGTTATGACAGACTGCTACAGCTAATCCTGATTGAGCAGTTTAAAGGTTGTGTCCCTGAAGGTATGAGACCCTACCTAGATGAGAAAGAGGAAGACACTTTAGCCGCAACTGTTAAGTTAGAGGATGAGTACGCATTGACACATAAAACGAAGTTTACCCCGAGTAAAAGCTACCAGAAGGGTAGTCAGGACGGCGGGGAGAGTCCGCCAGAAAAGTCAGAAAGTAAGCCGGGGACTAATGAGAAGGATAAGGTAGACTGGAAGCAATTTGGTAGGAAGTCTCCTGGGGTAGTATGCTATAATTGTAGGAAAGTCGGACACTTTGCGTCCAGGTGCTTTGCCCCAAAGAAGGAGACGGAAAAAGGGAAAAAAGCAGTTCCGACTGGCTGTATTGAGCTGGTAAGCAAACCGCTAGGAGAGAAGAGGTCTGATAAAGTTCAGGAAAGGCGCGAGAGGTTTATCTCGGCCGGATAGACAGGGGCTTATTAGGGAGAGTCAACATGGCTTTGTGTGTGGTAGGTCATGCTTGACTAATCTGTTGGAGTTTTTCGAGGAGGTTACCAGGAAAATGGATGAAGGGAAGGCAGTGGATATTGTCTACATGGACTTCAGTAAGGCCTTTGACAAGGTCCCGCATAGGAGGTTGGTTAGGAAAATTCAGTCGCTAGGTATACATGGAGAGGTGGTAAATTGGATTAGACATTGGCTCAATGGAAGAGGCCAGAGAGTGGTCGTAGAGAATTGCTTCTCTGAGTGGAGGCCTGTGACTAGTGGTGTGCCACAGGGATCAGTGTTGGGTCCATTGTTATTTGTCGTCTATATCAATGATCTGGATGATAATGTGGTAAATTGGATCAGCAAGTTTGCTGATGATACAAAGATTGGAGGTGTAGTAGACAGTGAGGAAGGTTTTCAGAGCCTGCAGAGGGACTTGGACCAGCTGGAAAAATGGACTGAAAAATGGCAGATGGAGTTTAATACTGACCAGTGTGAGGTATTGCACGTTGGAAGGACAAACCAAGGTAGAACATACAGGGTTAATGGTAAGGCACTGAGGAGTGCAGTGGAACAGAGGGATCTGGGAATACAGATACAAAATTCCCTAAAAGTGACGTCACAGGTAGATAGGGTTGTAAAGAGAGCTTTTGGTACATTGGCCTTTATTAATCGAAGTATTGAGTATAAGAGCTGGAATGTTATGATGAGGTTGTATAAGGCATTGGTGAGACCGAATCTGGAGTATTGTGTTCAGTTTTGGTCACCAAATTACAGGAAGGATATAAATAAGGTTGAAAGAGTGCAGAGAAGGTTTACAAGGATGTTGCCGGGACTTGAGAAACTCAGTTACAGAGAAAGGTTGAATAGGTTAGGACTTTATTCCCTGGAGTGTAGAAGAATGAGGGGAGATTTGATGGAGGTATATAAAATTATGATGGGTATAGATAGAGTGAATGCAAGCAGGCTTTTTCCACTGAGGCAAGGGGAGAAAAAAACCAGAGGACATGGGTTAAGGGTGAGGGGGGGAAAGTTTAAAGGGAACATTAGGAGGGGGCTTCTTCACACAGAGAGTGGTGGGAGTATGGAATGAGCTGCCAGACGAGGTGGTAAATGCGGGTTCTTTTTTAACATTTAAGAATAAATTGGACAGATACATGGATGGGAGGTGTATGGAGGGATATGTTCCGTGTGCAGGTCAGTGGGACTAGGGAGAAAATGGTTCGGCACAGCCAAGAATGGCCAAAGGGCCTGTTTCTGTGCTGTAGTTTCTATGGTTTCTATGGATTGGTGTCGGTGAAGGAGGGGTTAACCCAGTTCCAGTACGGATCTGGAGAGACACTGGAGCTTGTCAGTCATTGATATTAAAGAGTGTGTTAGACTTTAGTTCAGAGACCCAGACTGGGGAAGTCAGGGTCATCAAAGGCATTGGAAAAGGGACTGAAGCAGTACCTTTGCACCAGATACACCTAAAAAGTGACTTGGTCTCTGGACCGGTCACGATTGGGGTGAGGCCCGAACTACCGATGAAAGACGTGGAGGTCTTACTCGGTAATGACCTTGCCGACGGAGAGGTGTACCCAGCAGTAAGATTGACAAGCCAGCCTGCCAGCATTGAGCCCCCGCCCATGGACTCACAGGTTTATCCCGTTTGCGCAGTGACTCGGCGTGTGTCCAGAAAGGCTGCCGAAGTAAATATAGAATTGGCTGAGACGTTTTTACCAGCCTTGTATCAGAAGCGGTTATAAAGTGAGGAGCAGCGTAGCAAAATGGAAATTAAGGTAGATTTGTCATTAGCAAGGAAAGAATTTGTACAGACACAGGAGAGAGACGAGGAGCTAATGGTTTTGATGTTGACAGCTCTCTCCGAAGCAGAATTAAAAAGGGATCCAGTTGGCTATTATGTGAAGGAGGGAGTACTAAGGAAGAAATGGAGACCAAGTACCGTGCCCGCAGATGAAGAATGGGGGGTGGTGCCAAAAATTTATGGAGATGATATTCTTAACCTGGCCCACAAGGTACCCCTCGGTGGACATATTGGGGGGAGGAAAACAGTTGGTAGAATCATGAAAGAGTTTTACTGGCCACGCAGGAGGAAGGATGTTATTGACTATTGTGGACGTGAGTTAACACAGTTACAGGCTTTTGATATGCTAACAGCTTGCCACGATAGGCGAACAAACCTAGTCGGTGTTATCATGAAAATTAATGAGGCTAGGGTGCCACCTGATAAGGGGAGGACCCATTTTGAAAAGGTAAGTGTGGTGCCGACCAGATGGGAGAACTCTATTGTGTTGACCAACTTTGCTGATGAGTTCTCTCACTTAACCCCCAGACAAAGCCAGCTGCCACCAAAGCTAATTAAACGGCACGCACACGTATGTCCGGATGTCCCGAGGCAATGCAAAGAGCCGGGACGTGGTGTTGTTGTCACATCAGGTCAGCCTAGTGAGCAACACCCCTATAGGATGATTAATTCAGTGACAAAAGGGCTAAAGAATGCAGAAGCGTATATTGGCGATGTAGTGGTCTGGAGTGACACGTGGGAGGAGCACATTGTGGCACTGTTTAAACGGCTGTTTGAAGCCAGCCTGACAGTGAACCTCGCAAAAAGTGAATTCGGCCACGGAAAATCACTTATCTGGGATTTGTGGTAAGACAGGGGCAGCTGGCTCCGATGCAAGCTAAGGTGCGGGCTATCTCTGAAGTCCCCACCCCGACAGACAAGAGAGCTCTGAGAAGGTTCTTGGAGATGGTGGGGTACTATCAGAAGTTTTGCAAAAAAAAAACTTTGCGGATATTACCCACCCTCTTACTAAGCCCTTGCCAAAGGAGGCTAAGTTGGTGTGGGACGACCCTTGTTATCTGCGTCCAGGACGAAAACCACTGAGAAGTTATACTGATCACAACTCATTCGTGTTTTTGGCCACTATGAAGTTTGCTAAGTTGGAGCCTGGTTTTAGGGGATTATTAAAATAACACATATAAAAGGAACAGAAAGTGTGATTGCTGACTGTCTGTCAGGTGTTGTCAACTTAAAATTCTCTGTATTAGCCAAATAGCTGATGAACATGTATATTTGTGTGTATCTAATAATGTATTCATGCCTATAATTTTTACCCCGGTAAAAATCCTTTGAAGGATAGGGGTGTAACCAAGTTATCAGAAGATGCCGATAAGAGAGATAAGCGAGAGACAAATGGGGGAAACATTCAAAATGCTAATAAGAGAGAGACGAGAGGGATTAACGAAAAGAGACACAGTTCCGCGTATTGTTTAGACCGGTTGCTTTGAACCTGAACTGTTTGAAGTTTGATGGACAGGTGATACCCCAGCAGGCGGATAAAAGGAACAGGTTCGCTAAGGCAAGACACACCAGGACACCACGAGATAATGAGACCCTGGAAGTGCGTTGTGCCCTCCCACAAGTTGGTGGGAGTTTTTGGAGGTCTGGTCGCGGGACCAACCATAGATGCACAGGGTGGAAAGGTACGATCGGCGGGAACCTGCTGTGTGTGTCCGCCCTTGCCTGGGTGCCGGGTTCACCGCAGAAGAACGATCGTATCCAGAACGGAGGGGTCACAGTCGGTGACCTCAGAAGACATTACAAAGGGCTCGCCCGAAAGCTAACTGCGAGGAGTATCAAAGGTCTGTTTGAAACTGATTTGAATATCTTCATTCGCTCTCTCTCTCTCTCTCTCTCTCTCTCTCTCCCCAACGGCACGACAGCGATTACTGCGAACTGAACTACACTGAACTGAACTCTGTGTCACTTGAGACTGATCATTTTACCCCTAGACTGCGATAGAGCTTGATTGATCCTATTATCCTAGTTCTGCGTACATGTGTGTTTTATCATTGCTAACCTGTTGCATTTATATCCTTATGTTTAGAGCACTGTGTTACTTATTTCTTTAATAAAACTTTCTTAGTTCCAGTAATCCAGACTCCAACTAAGTGGTCCATTTCTGCTGGTTTGGCAACCCAGTTACGGGGTACGTAACACTGGAAAGTGGAGCAATAAGCAACAGATGGGTGTAGATGGAAAGAATTCACACGGTGTCTGGGGTTGTTCTTCAGATCAAATTTCCTTTTTATTACAAGCTGACATCAACAGAGGAGTCACTCATCCTAGAAAAAATCCTCCCCAAGTTTTCATTATTCTTATACAATTTGTTATTTACTTTCACCACACTGGCTCTATCCGACATGCACTGTGTATACACAGAGTGAGGTAAAGCTTTTGAAGTGTTAAGCTTCAATATGTATGTGTTATGTGAGCTGTGTGCAATTCCACTTTTATCTTATAGATACAATGGTGATCTTCCATCGCAGAGTTTAATGAAGCTATTGCCAGGCTAGTAGTCAGGCATGAGTTTATGATAGTTCAATTTGGTGACTCAGCCCAGTTGAGACAATTTTGACTTTCACAGCTTGGTACCAACCCTGTAGACCTGTAGAGCTCCACTATATTGTTACTGGTGATGGTTCCATTGATAAGCTCTCCTTTATTCTTGAATAAACACAGAAATTCTTTTCTCAGTTCAAACAAACTGGGGTGTCCCATATTTAATTTATAACAATTTTTTGTGCTTACATTATGTGGGAAGATGCTTCCGGCTGACATTAAACTTTCAATACAATCACCTTGCATTATATATATGCAACACACCAACAGGAATAATGAAATGTAATGTAGTCACTAGACAGCAACAAAATCATGAAAATCAGTTAATGCCATAAGTCCAATGTGGTAATTTAATTGTCAGATTTGGGTACTTACAAATGATATGAGTGTTATTTCCCGGCTAATAATGTTTTACACCCGTTGATTACTGTTATCATTGCTCCCTTTTATCTACTACTCTCACTGATCAAATTGTGTCAGCGTTATTTCTTTTTTCATTCATAGGATGCAGGTGTTCCTAGCAAAGTGTGCATTTATTACTCTTCCCTAATTGGACTTGAGAAGATGGTGTTAAACCTTTTGCTTTTCCATTTCAGCCACTGTGACTGATATTATTATTTATGGAGAAAACAATTTTGGCCCCAGACTCAAGGAATAGCAGTAAGTCTTCCAAGGCAGCATTCTGTGAAATTTGATGGGAAATGTTGCTGTGTGATGAGCTATGCAACTGTTGGCCTTATCTTCCCAAATAATCTACAACCAGCAGGTTCTTGAATTGATCTGTATGACTCTAAGTTCCTCAGCAATGGGATACCATAGACCACTTCTTGAGCTGCCCTGGACTTGTCTCTGATTGTCTCTTTGACTTTTGCTCAACATTTTTTTGTGAACAGTCTCTTCAGTCTCTTCTTTGTTTTCCCTTCACTGTGTTGAAAAACTTCTATATAAATCATGTATAATTCATATTATGTATGTTCTCTGCATCTACATGCCTGTGGGGTTACTGCATGCAGAATTTTCATTTCACAACAGATTCAGAACATGCAGTAAGCTAGTGATACTAAACCCAATTCCAATTCTGTACCTCACTGTGCCTGTGTATGTGACAATGAACTTGACTTGGCTTGACTTGACAGTCATGGTCAAGGAGCTGAGAGGTGTTGATCATAAAGAACATTTTTAAATGGTCATTGCGATTAAGTGAACTTCTACTTCTTTTCAGAATTTAGGCAAAAGTCAAGAAGGTGATGGTGAACTTGTTGAACCAGTGCCATTCATTTTGTGAAAATTCTCCTACCATTTATTTAGAAGCAGGTTCCGAGATTTAGATCAACTTATAATGGCTCACTAATAACGTACTTCCAAAACAAGATGGTGTGTGACCTCAAGGAGAGCCCTTAGGGGTGGTGTTCTCATTATCGCTGCTGCCCTCGTCCTTCTTGGTAACGAAAATTACAGGTTTGTAGGGTACTCTTCAACTTGTGTAGGTGAGTAATTGCAGTAGGTTTTGTAGATGACACCCAATGTACATTTAAGGCAGTGGATAGCAATTAGTGCTAAGCTTATTGGTTGTTTTAGAGCTGCACTCATCTAGGTATTTGGCCAGCATTTTCTTTGCATTTTTTTGTGGAATAGAGAGTATGTCGATAGGGTTAGTACATTACTCTGGGTGTCTTCCAGTCTCCCAGATGGCCACATCTGCACCAGGTGCATCGAGATGCAGCTCCTGTGTTAGGGATCTGGAGCTGTGGCTCGATGACCTACAGCTTATTAGGGAGAGTGAACAGGGGATAGGGAGGAGCTATAGGGAGTTAGTCACCCCAAGGTTGCACAAATTAGATAAATGAGTGACGGTCAGGGAAGCAAAGGGAAAAGCTCAGATAGTAGAGAGCATCCCTGTGGCCACCCCCCTCAGTAATAATTATCTTATTTTGGATGTGGTTGAGGGGGATGACCTGACAGAGGACGACCACGGCAATCGGGTCTCTGGCACTGAGCCTGGTTCCGTGGCGCAGAAGGGAAAGAGGAAGATGAGGAATGTGGTAGTCATAGGGGATTCCATAGTGAGGGGAACAGACAGGAGGCTCTGCCAGTCTGATAGAGATACCCGCATGGTGCGTTGCCTCCCAGGTGCCAGGGTATGGGATGTCTTGGATCGGGTGCAAAGTATTCTGAAGGGAGAGGGTAAACAGCCAGAAGTCTTGGTACACATTGGTACCAATAACATTGGTAGAAAAAGGGAGGAGGTCCTGAAGAGAGAGTTTAGGGAGTTAAATAGGAAGCTGAAAAGCAGGACCTCAAGGGTAGTAATCTCAGGATTGCTGCCTGTGCCACGTGCTAGCGAGCACAAAAATAACATGATCAGGCATATTAATGTGTGGCTCAGAGACTGGTGTAGGGGGCAGGGATTCAGATTCCTGGATCATTAGGGCCTCTTCTGGGGGAGGTATGACCTGTACAAAAAGGACGGGTTACACCTGAACCCAAATAGGTCCAATATCTTAGTTGACACACATAACAGAACGGTTAGGGAGGGTTTAAACTGATTTGGCAGGGGGATGGGAACCATAGTGAAAGGGTTGAAGAAGGGGAAAACAGAAGCAAATCAAAGATAGCGTGCAACAGAGATTATAGAAAGAATAGGCTTCATCACAGCCAGTGGCATGAGTTACAGGGCAAGAGAGGTGTAGTTAAAACAGAAAGCAACAAATACTGGACTGAGAGTGTTGTATTTGAATGCATGCAGCATAAGGAATAAAATGGACAATCTGAAATTCAGCTACACATTGGCAAGTATGATGGTGTGGCCATCTCTGAAACTTGGCAAAAAGATGGCTGCCATTGGGAGCTGAACGTCCAAGGATATACGGCGTATCGGAAAGATATGTTAGTAGGCAGAGGGGGCGGTGTGGTTCTATGTTAAAGAAATAATATTAAATCATTAGAAAGAGATGACATTGGATTAGAAGGTGTAGAGTCTCTCTGGGTTGAGTTAAGAAATGGCAAAGGTAAAAGGATCCTAATGGCAGTTGTATACAGGCCTCCAAACAGCAGCTGGGGTGTGGATTACTAATTACAGCAGGAGATCGAAAATACGTATGACAAAGTCACTGTCATGATAATCGTGGGGATTTTAATATGAAAGTGGATTGGGGAAACCAGGTTAGTACTGGACCTCAAGGGAGAGAATTTGGAGAATGGCTCAGGGAAGGTTTTTCAGAACAGCTTGTCGTTCAGCCCACTAGGGGATCGGCTGTACTGGATTGGGTGTTGTGCAATGATCCAGAGGTGATAAGAGAGTTTAAGGTTAAGGAACCCTCAGGGAACTGTGATCACAATATGATCGAGTACACATTAAAATTTGAGAGGGAAAAAATACAATCCAATGTGTCGGTATTTCAGTGGAATAAAGGAAATTACAATAGCATTTCAGGAGAACTGGTCAAGGTTGACTGGAAAGAGACACTAGCAGGAAGGACAGCAGAGCAGCAATGGCTGGAATTTCTGTAAAAAATGAGGGAAGTGCAAGACTGATATATTCTAAATAAGAAGAAATTTTTGATTGGAAGAAGGACACTACTGTGGCTAAGAAGTGCAGTCAGAGCCAACGTAAAAGCAAAA
Source organism: Mobula birostris (assembly GCF_030028105.1). Taxonomy (NCBI): domain Eukaryota; kingdom Metazoa; phylum Chordata; class Chondrichthyes; order Myliobatiformes; family Myliobatidae; genus Mobula; species Mobula birostris. The sequence continues at coordinate 25,219,349 of NC_092387.1, read as the reverse complement.
GAGAGGGCATACAAGAAATCCAGAGCTAATGGGAAGATAGAGGATTGGGAAGCTTTTAAAGACTTGCAGAAGGAAACTAAGAAGGTCATTAGGAAGGAAAAGATGAATTATGAAAGGGAGCTGGCGACTAATATCAAAGAAGATACTAACATCTTTTTAAAGTATATAAAGGGTAAAAGAGAGTCGAGGGTAGACATAGGACTGTTACATACCTCAAGGAGATCTGTGATTTTTTTTGTGAGAATGATATAATAGTCTTTTGGAGGTCACCTGATGTAATTTTCCCACCGATGTGAAGTCACGTGATAACATGTGCATCACAGGTATATAAGGAAAGACCTCAGATGACACAGTTTAGTTTTTGGTTTTTAGATTTCCAGCTAGAACGTACTGTGTCTCCATTTCTGTTGCGTATTTGTTTTTATGACGCAGTTTCATTTTTAAAACGGTTGTTACGTTCTGCTGCAAGGTACAATAGTGCTGGACTGGAAATTTTTGCTATATTTGCTGATGTACCTTATTCCAGCAGTAGTACGGGAGAGTGAAGTACAGGACCCGAAAGATTGAGAGGAGTCGGTATCGTTCGGCAGTTTAACAAAGGATCAACCTTATTGAGTCTTCATTGAAGGAGTAGTGACCTACATTGAAGATAACTCTTGCCAAAAGAGAAAAGAGTTCATGCAATGTTTGCTCTCTAGAATTAAGGTCAGTTGTTTTAAACTGTTTATTTCCTGCATTGTGAATCCTTTGGACAGAACCAACAGGAAAGTCACGTCTATGAAGAAATCCTTCTCCAGAGAAGTCTGTCCCAATTGAACGTATAAATCTGCTGGACATTGGAATTTACCATTTTAAGAACTATATCTGACTTTACCGCTTTAAGAACTGCTTTCGCATTCAACGCTTTAAGAACCAGTGCCGAGTGACGATTTGTTGAATGGCTGCATAGCAGTTAACTTCTGGTTAAGGCTTTCATTTGTTTTTTCTTATTGTTTATCCGTGTTTAGTAAATGTTTGATTGTTTTTATATAACCTGTCTCGATTGATATTCATTGTTGCCAGTTACGTAACAGGACCAATACAAGATGACACTGAAGATATTGTAACGAGAGATGCAGAGATGGCAGAGGAACTGAATGTGTATTTTGCATCAGTCTTTACAGTGGAAGACATCTGAAGTATACCGGATATTCAAGAGTGTCAGGGAAGTGAAGTTTGCGTCATGAAAATTATGACTGAAAAGATGCTCAGGAAGCTTAATGGTCTGAGGAAGGATAAATCTCCTGGACCTGATGGAATGCACACTCAGGTTCTGAAGGAAGTGGCTGGAAAGATTGCGGAGATATTAACAATGAACTTTCAAGGATCGAAAGATTCTGGCATCATACCAGATGACTGGAAAATTGCAAATGTTTCTCCACTATTTAAGAAGGGTGGGAGACAGCAGAGAGGAAACTATTGACCTGTTATTAGTGATTGGGAAGTTGCTGGAATTGATTGTTAGGGATGAGAATACGGTGTATCTGGAGACACATGACAAGATAGGCCAAAGCCAGCATGCTTTCTTGAAAGGAAAATTCTGCCTGAAAAACCTACTGCAATTCTTTGAGGAAATTACAAGCAGGGCAGACAAAGGAGATGTAGTAGATGTAGTGTACTTCGATTTTCAGAAGACCTTTGACAAGGTACCGTACATGAGGCTGCTTAGCAAGATGAGAGCCCATAGAATTACAGGGAAGTTACTAGCATGGGTGGAGCATTGATTGGTAGGCAAAAAGCAGAGAGTGGGAATAAAGGGATCCTATTCTGGCTGACTGCCGGTTACCAGTGGTGTTCCACAGGGGTCAGTGTTGGGACCGCTGCTTTTTACGATGTATGTCAATGATTTGAACTGTGGTATTAATGGATTTGTGGCTAAATTTGCTGATGCTATGAAAATAGGTAGAGGAGTGGGTAGTGTTGAGGAAACAGAAAGACTTAGATAGTTTAGGGGAATGGACAAAGAAGTGGCAAATGAAATACAATGTTGGAAAGTTTATGGTCATGCACTTTGGTGGAAGAAATAAATGGGCAGACTATTAATTAGAGGCAAGAGCTTTCAAAATGCAGAGATACAAAGAGACTTGGGAGTCCTTGTGCAAGATACGCTAAAGATTAACCTCCAGATTGTGTCAGTTGTGAAGCAGGCGAATGCAATGTTCATATTCACTTCTAGAGGTATTGAATATAAGAGCAGGGATGTGAGTTTGAGGCCCTATAGGGCACTCCTGAGACCACACTTGGAGTACTGTGTGCAGTTTTGGGCTCCTTATTTTTTAGAAAGGATATACTGACATTGGAGAGGGTTCAGAGAAAATTCATGAGAATGATTCCAAGAATGAAAGGGTTACCATATGAGGAACGTTTGGCAGCTCTTGGGCTGTATTCCTTGGAGTTCAGGGGAATGGGGGGGATCTCGTAGAAACATTCCGAATGTTAAAAGGCCTGAACAGATTAGATATGACAGAGCTATTTCCCATGGCAGGGGACTCTAGGAGAAGAGAGCACAACTTCAGGATTGAAGGACATCCATTTGGAGCTGAGATGCGGAGAAATTACTTTAGTAAGAGGGTGGTAAATCTGTGGAATTTGTTGCCACAAGTGGCCGTGGTTTCTGATGAAATGGTGGTATAAGTTGCAGAAGACCAAAAGGCGCTGTAATTGTTTGAGGAAGCACAGTCAGGACCCTTCAAAGACGGTGTGCATTTCCTCTGTGTCCATGGTAATGCCTTGGGGTGAAAGGACGTAACCCAGGAAGGAAATAACTGGAGTATGGAGCTGGCATTTCTTTAACTTACAGTACTGTTGGTTTTCAAGAAGACGCTGAAGGATTGAACGGACATGGCAGACATGGTCTTTGGGGTCTTTGGAGAAGATGAGGATGTTGTCAAGGTACGCAAGCATATACATATCTCAGAAGATGTGAATGACCAATGCAGGTCCCAAGGACTGTCCATCAATAGCTGTAACGCAGAAGGGCTGAGAGACAGGCTCGGTAGGGATTCCAAGCTGCACACACAGAATCCAGTCCAGAAAGTTGTCTGCTGTGCCAAAATCCACCAGAGCCTCCTGTGCGTATAGAGCCGTGGCTGTGTAGAGGAGGGCAGAGAGGATAAGTTGGGCTATGGTGCTGGGAGAAGCTTTCTAGATAGAAGGCTCCTTATCTCTACCTGGTCCCTATAATACAGAAATGTTTGCCATTTGAAGTGCAAGACACACTGGGACAGGAAGTTGCAGCATCAGGTTAGGGATCCGTGGAGGCATTCAGGCACCAGAAACTGAGGCTCTGAGGGAGGAGGTTGACTGGCACAGGGTTGCTGGAATGAGATGGACAGTGGTTGAGAGTGACGAGCAGATGGACAATCGTTTCCTACTGCGACTGGGTTGCAGCACATACTGGCGGATGACTTCCTTTAGGAGAGCAAACGTTGCTGGGTCAGTCGCTGGTTCACCCCTCCTTCATGAAATGTAGAGGAGGTTTGACCCAAATGAAGAACAGCAGAAACAATTCAGCAGTGAGTGACCCCTGATAGCTGGGTGGAGACTGTAAGGTGTCGGGTTGTGCAGTGCTGACAGCTGCTGCAAAGCAACAACCTTTATGATGTATGTCAGTGATAATAAAGCTGATTCTAATTTGCATATGTACACATGAAGGGCAACTTACAGCCGCTAATTAACCTACCAACCTGCATGTCTTTGGGATATGTGAAGAAAATAGAGCACCCACACATTCAAAGTGACTACAAGCACATCTGAGGAGGCAATTAGTCCCAAGAGTTCTCACCATCAGATTGCAGGAAAGACATGGAGGGGACACAAAGGAGATTTCCAAGAAAATTGCAGTCAAGAGGAAAGATTAGATCTAATCTTGCCCCATTTGGTATAGAGAGGTCATAGTCATGCAACACAGTCTCAGGCCGTTCTGCCTACCACATCCATGCCAACCCATCTACACCAATCCCATTCGCCCACATTATGACCATTTCCTTCTATTTAAGTGTCTGTCGAAAATACCCCCTCTGACAGCATGTTTCAGATATCAACCAAACTGTGTATTAAAAAGACTGCCTTCAGGTCTCCTTTAAAACTACTACCTCTCACTTTAAATCTTTGCCCTTTTGATATGGCTACCATGGAAAGGTATTTTAGTTGCCTTCTGTGATTCTGTGCGATTCTGGTTGCTTCATTACCAAAAGGATGTGGAAGCTTGGGAATGGGAGCAGAAGAGGTTCATCAGGAGACTGTTTGGATCAGAGGAACTAGAAGGAGAGGTTGGACAAATTTGGGTTCTTTCTCTTGACTAGTGGAGGCTGGGGGGAGACCTGATAGAAGTATGAGAGGTACAGATAGAGTTGACAGTGGAATCTTTTTTTCCCAGGGGAGAAATATCAAATACCAAAAGAAATGCATTTAAGGTGAAAAGGGGAAGTTTAAAGGAGATGTGCAGGGAGAATATTTTACACAGAGAATAGGTGCCTGGAACAGTCTGCCAGCAGTTTTGGTCGAACCAAGGTCAACAGTGGCATTTAAGAGGCTTTTAGATAGACACATGAATATGGAGGGAATGAAAGGGTGTAGATCATATGCAGGAAGAAGAGATTTAGTTTAATTTAGAATCATGCATTAGACATCATGGGCTGATTGGCCTATCCCCATGCTGTTCTGTCCGTGTTCTATGTTTGAAACCTCCCATAATCTTACATAATTCTATCGGGTCATCCTTTAGCTGCAGAGGGACATGATAGTGTACAGTATGTAATTATATCAGACTTAGATAGAGTAAATCGGATGAATCTATTCACTAGAGGGTTCAAAATGCAGCAGCCATAGGTTAAAGATAATTGGTAGGAGGGTTAAAAGGGTGCTAGGGAAGACGTTTTATACCCAGGGGTCTGGTAAGAGTGTGGCACTTAATTGCTTAAAAAGGTGACAGAGGCAGGAATCTGCTTTCAGAATTGGGAAAGACCAAAATAACGTTAGCATTGAGTTGCAGAAGGGGACGGGAGAGATGGGTGATATCACTTCTTCAGGAAGTGTTTCTTCCCTTTCTACAGGTACTGACTGACTTGCTAAGTGTTTTCTAGAATTTGTTTCAGATTAACGGCATCTGTAGTTTTTAAAAAAAATTGACACATGTTGATAAGGTACATGGATTTGCACGAGTCATTACCTCTAGGGCTGCAGAGTCGACCTGAAGCATTGACTAACCATGTCTCTCCACAGATGATTCCTGACTAATTGAGTTGTTCCAGCAGCTTGTTTGCTTACACCGGATTCCAGCATCTACACGATTATGCATAAGGTGGGTTTAACCGGTGTGGATTCTTTTCAATCAGTACAGACACAATCCAATGAATGGTTTTCCTCTGGAACGTAACCAATGTTCTTAACAAGAATGGAGGGTGACGACATTCATGTTTACCATTCCCCTTCGCTGAGTTTAGAAATAGTCACCAAACACAATCCATCTGCACCCTCTTTCAGACTATATTATGGAATTGGAGCTGGAAGGGATTAACCAGGAGGCTGAGGGGTTGATTGACCAGACATACAGGGAGGTAGTTACACCCAAGGTGCAGAACACAGGTAACTGAGTGACTACCAGGAGGGGGAACAAGGATAGGCAGCCAGTGCAGAGTACTCCTGTGGCCATTCCCCCTCAACAAAAGGTACACCACTTTGGTCACAGTTAGGGGGATGACCACAGCAGTCAGATCTCTGGCACTGTAGTTCTGAGGGGGAGGGAGAGAAGAGGAGTGTTGTAGGAATATGAGATTTCATAGTTGGAGGAGCAGACAGGAGATTCTGTGTACATGGAAAAGACATCCGGGTTATATGTTGCTTTCTAAAGGGAGAAGGCGAACAGCTGGAAGTCATAGTAGAGGTACATATTAGTACGAATGAAATAGGTATGAAAAGGGAGGAGGTATTGAAGAGAGAATATATGGAGTTAAGTAGAAAGCTGAAAAGCAGGACCTTCAGGGTAGTAAGCTCTGAATTGTTACCTGTGACGTGCTAGCAAGGGTAAGAATAGGATGATTTAGTGGATAAATGTGTGGCTGAAGAATTGATGCAGGGGGCAAGGTTTCAGAATTCTGGATCATCGCGATCTCTTCTGGGTTAAGTATAATCTTTACCAAAAAGGATGGGTTACACCTGAACTTAAAGGGGGACCAGTAGCCTTGTGGGCAGGTATGCCAGATTTGTTGGGGAGGATTTAAACTAATTGACAGGAGGATGGGAACTGAAGTGATAGGACAGAGGGTGAGGCAGTTGGGAGACAAGCAGATACAGTTTGTAAAGAGAGTGTGACGAACAGGGCAAAATTGTATTTAGTGCTATGAGTTGAAGTGTAACATGGGAGCAAAATTGAAAAGGATGATGAATACAGCACTGAAGGTGTTATATTTGAATGTATTAGCATATGGAATAAGGTAGATAATGTTGTAGTGCAGTTAGAAATTGGCAGGTAGGATGTTGAGGGCATCGCTGAGTGATAGTTAAAATAATATTTTAATTGGAAGCCTAACATTCAAGGATACACATTGCATTGATAGGACAGGGAGGTAGGCAAAGTGGGTGTTTTGTTGGCAAAAAATGAAAATGAAGTCCTTAGAAAGAGGTGACATAGGATCAGAAGATGTAGAATCCCTATGGGTAGAGTTAAGAAACTGCAAGGGTAAAATGACCTTGATGGGATTTATATATAGGCTACCAAAGAGTAACCGGGATGTGAGGTACAAATTACAGCTGGAAATAGAAAAGGCATATAAAAAGGCAGTATTATGACAGTAAACAACAGGAATTCTGCAGATGCTGGAAATTCAAGCAACACACATCAAAGTTGCTGGTGAACGCAGCGGGCCAGGCAACATCTCTAGGAAGAGGTACAGTCGAAGTTTCAGGTCGAGACCCTTCGTCAGGACTAACTGAAGGAAGAGCTAGTAAGAGATTTGAAAGTGGGAGGGGGAGGGGGAGATCCAAAATGATAGGAGAAGACAGAAGGGGGAGGGATGGAGCCAAGAGCTGGACAGGTGATTGGCAGAGGAGATATGAGAGGATCATGGGACAGGAGGCCCAGGGAGAAAGACAAGGGCGGGGGGGGGAACCAGATGATGGGCAAGGAGTATAGTCAGAGGGACAGAGGGAGAAAAAGGAGAGAGAGAGAAAGAATGTGTGTATATAAATAACGGATGGGGTACGAGGGGGAAGTGGGGCATTAGCAGAAGTTAGAGAAGTCAATGTTCATGCCATCAGGTTGGAGGCTACCCAAACGGAATATAAGGTGTAGTTCCTCCAACCTGAGTGTGGCTTCATCTTTACAGTAGAGGAGGCCATGGGTAGACATGTCAGAATGGGAATGGGATGTGGAATTAAAATGTGTGGCCACTGGGAGATCCTGCTTTCTCTGGCAGATAGAGCGTAGGTGTTCAGCAAAGCGTTCTGCCAGTCTGCGTCGGGTCTCGCTATTATATAGAAGGCCACATCGGGAGCACCGGACACAGTATATCACCCCAGACGACTCACAGGTGAAGTGTCGCCTCACCTGGAAGGACTGTCTGGGACCCTGAATGGTGGTAAGGGAGGAAGTGTAAGGGCATATGTAGCACTTGTTCCGCTTACAAGGATAAATGCCAGGAGGGAGATCAGTGGGGAGGGATGGGGGGGACAAATGGACAAGGGAGTCGTGTAGGGAGCGATGCCTGCGTGCAGGAGGAACAATCTATGTTCCGTACCTATTCTGGTATCTGTCCCCCATTTTTCCTTCGCTATATTGATGACTGCATTGGCACTGCTTCCTGCACACATGCTGAGCTCATTGACTTTATTAACTTTGCCTCCAACTTTCACCCTGCCCTCAAGTTTACCTGGTCCATTTCCGACACCGCCCTCCCCTTTCTAGATCTTTCTGTCTCTATCTCTGGAGACAGCTTATCCACTGATGTCTACTATAAGCCTATTGACTCTCACAGCTATCTGTGAGGGAAGTCTGAGAATCGGAGCGGGAGTGCGGATGAAAGCCATTTTTGAGTTTTTTGTTTTTTTTCCATCGGCGTTCAGAGAGGCAGAACTACGCAGGCATGTGACATCAGGCAGTGAAGCACAGAAGATTTAAAAGGAACAGAGCCTTATACAGCGGGCAGCGTAGTTTGCGGGCTGCGGAGTGAGCCGGGAGCAGAGTGAAGGCTTAAGGGCTTCGGCTCAACGGGCTTAGGTGGAAATGGGCGAGGCGAAGAGGGTTTGGTATTCATTTTTTGTTGTTAGTTGAGGAGAGGGGCCATATGAGTGTGAGGGCAGTTTGTTGTTCTCGGTGCCGGATGTGGGAGGCCCTGAAGTCTCCAAGCCTCCCGGATGTCCACATCTGCGCCAGGTGCGCCAAGATGCAGCTCCTAAGGGACTGTGTTAGGGAACTGGAGCTGCAGCTTGATGACCATCATCTGGTCAGGGAGAGTGAGGAGTTGATAGAGAGGAGTTACAGGCAGGTGGTCACACCGTGGCCACGGGAGGCAGACTAGTGGGTCACGGTTAGGAGGGGGAAGGGGAAGAGTCAGGTAATAGAGAGTACCCCAGTGGTTGTGCGTCTTGACAATAGGTACTCCTGTTTGAGTACTGTTGGGGGGGACAGCTTACCCGGGGGAAGCGACAGTGGCCGTGCCTCCGGCACAGAGTCTGGTCCTGTATCTCAGAAGGGTAGGGAAAGGAAGAGGAGGGCAGTTGTAATAGGGGACTCGATAGTAAGGGGGTCAGATAGGCGATTCTGTGGACGCAGTCCAGAGACCTGGATGGTAGTTTGCCTCCCTGGTGCCAGGGTCCGGGATAATTCTGATCGTGTCCAAGATATCCTGAAGAGGGAGGGTGAGGAGCCAGAGGTCGTGGTACATATAGGTACCAATGACATAGGTAGGAAAAGGGAAAAGGTCCTGAAAGGAGAATATAGGGAGTTAGGAAGGGAGTTGAGAAAAAGGACCGCAAAGGTAGTAATCTCGGGATTATTGCCTGTGCCACGCGACAGTGAGAGTAGGAATGCAATGAGGTGGAGGATAAATGTGTGGCTGAGGGATTGGAGCAGGGGGCGGGGATTCAAGTTTTTGGATCATTGGGACCTCTTTTGGCGCAGGCGTGACCTGTACAAAAAGGATGGGTTACACTTGAATCCTAGGGGGACCAATATCCTGGCGGGGAGATTAGCGAGGGCTACTGAGGTGACTTTAAACTAGAATGGTTGGGGGGGTGGGAATCAAATTAAAGAGACTAGGAGAGAGGAGGTTAGTTCACAACAGGGAGATGGGAACCAGTGCAGAGAGACAGAGGAGTGTAAAATGAGGGTAGAAGCAAAAAGTACGAAGGTGAAAAGTAAAAGTGGCAGGCCGACAAATCCAGCGCACAAATCAAAAAGGGCCACTTTTCAACATAATTGTATAAGGGCTAAGAGAGCTGTAAAAGCGAGCCTGAAGGCTTTGTGTGTCAATGCAAGGAGCATTCGTAACAAGGTGGATGAATTAAAAGTGCAGATTGTTATTAATGAATATGATATAGTTGGGAGCACGGAGACATGGCTCCAGGGTGACCAAGGATGGGAGCTCAACATTCAGGGATATTCAATATTCAGGAGGGATAGACATGAAAGAAAAGGAGGTGGGGTGGCGTTGCTGGTTAGAGAGGAGATTAACTCAATAGAAAGGAAGGACATTAGCCATGAGGATGTGGAATCGATATGGGTAGAGCTGCATAACACTAAGGGGAAGAAAACTCTGGTGAGAGTTGTGTACAGGCCACCTAACAGTAGTAGTGAGGTTGGGGATGGTATTAAACAGGAAATTAGAAATATGTGCAATAAAGGAACAGCAGTTATAATGGGTGACTTCAATCTACATATAGATTGGGTGAAACAAATTGGTAAGGGTGCTGAGGAAGAGGATTTCTTGGAATGTATGTGGGATGGTTTTCTGAACCAACATGTCGAGGAACCAACTAGACAGCAGACTATTCTAGACTGGGTATTGAGCAATGAGGAAGGGTTAATTAGCAATCTTGTCGTGAGAGGCCCGTTGGGTAAGAGTGACCATAATATGGTGGAATTCTTCATTAAGATGAAGAGTGACATAGTTAATTCAGAAACAAAGGTTCTGAACTTAAAGAAGTGTAACTTTGAAGGTATGAGACGTGAATTAGCTAAGATAGACTGGCAAATGACACTTAAAGGGTTGACGGTGGATATGCAATGGCAAGCATTTAAAGGTCGCATGGATGAACTACAACAATTGTTCATCCCAGTTTGGCAAAAGAATCAATCAAGGAAGGTAGTGCACCCATGGCTGACAAGGGAAATTAGGGATAGTATCAATTCCAAAGAAGAAGCATACAAATCAGCCAGAAAAAGTGGCTCACCTGAGGACTGGGAGAAATTCAGAGTTCAGCAGGGGAGGACAAAGGGCTTAATTAGGAAGGGGAAAAAAGATTATGAGAGAAAACTGGCAGGGAACATAAAAACTGACTGTAAAAGCTTTTATAGATATGTGAAAAGAAAAAGATTGGTTAAGACAAATGTAGGTCCCCTACAGACAGAAACAGGTGAATTGATTATGGGGAGCAAGGACATGGCAGACCAATTGAATAATTACTTTGGTTCTGTCTTCACTAAGGAGGACATAAATAATCTTCCGGAAATAGTAGGGGACAGAGGGTCAAGTGAGATGGAGGAACTGGGGGAAATGCATGTTAGTAGGGAAGTGGTGTTAGGTAAATTGAAGGGATTAAAGGCAGATAAATCCCCAGGGCCAGATGGTCTGCATCTCAAAGTGCTTAAGGAAGTAGCCCAAGAAATAGTGGATGCATTAGTGATAATTTTTCAAAACTCTTTAGATCCTGGACTAGTTCCTGAGGATTGGAGGGTGGCTAATGTAGCCCCACTTTTTAAAAAAGGAGGGAGAGAGAAACTGGGGAATTATAGACCGGTTAGCCTAACATCGGTGGTGGAGAAACTGCTAGAGTCAGTTATCAAAGATGTGATAACAGCACATTTGGAAAGCGGTGAAATCATCGAACAAAGTCAGCATGGATTTGTGAAAGGAAAATCATGTCTGATGAATCTCATAGAATTTTTTGAGGATGTAACTAGTGGAGTGGATAGGGGAGAACCAGTAGATGTGGTATATTTGGATTTTCAAAAGGCTTTTGACAAGGTCCCACACAGGAGATTCATATGCAAACTTAAAGCACATGGTATTGGGGGTAAGGTATTGATGTGGATAGAGAATTGGTTGGCAGACAGGAAGCAAAGAGTGGGAATAAACAGGACCTTTTCAGAATGGCAGGCGGTGACTAGTGGGGTACCACAAGGCTCAGTGCTGGGACCCCAGTTGTTTACAATATATGTTAATGAATTGGATGAGGGAATTAAATGCAGCATCTCCAAGTTTGCGGATGACACAAAGCTGGGCGGCAGTGTTTGCTGTGAGGAGGATGCCAAGGCGATGCAGGGTGACTTGGATAGGTTGGGTGAGTGGACAAATTCATAGCAGATGCAATTTAATGTGGATAAATGTGAGGTTATCCACTTTGGTGGCAAAAACAGGAAAACAGATTATTATCTGAATGGTGGCTGATTAGGAAAAGGGGAGGTGCAACGAGACCTGGGTGTCATTATACACCAGTCATTGAAAGTGGGCATGCAGGTACAGCAGGCGGTGAAAAAGGCGAATGGTATGCTGGCATTTATAGCAAGAGGATTCGAGTACAGGAGCAGGGAGGTACTACTGCAGTTGTACAAGGTTCTTCGTGAGACCACACCTGGAGTATTGGGTGCTGTTTTGGACCCCTAATCTGAGGAAAGATATCCTTGCCATAGAGGGAGTACAAAGAAGGTTCACCAGATTGATTCCTGGGATGATAGAACTTTCATATGAAGAAAGACTGGATGAACTAGGCTTATACTCATTGGAATTTAGAAAATTGAGAGGGGATCTTATTGAAATGTATAAAATCCTAAAGGGATTGGACAGGCTAGATGCAGGAAGATTGTTCCCGATGTTGGGGAAGTCCAGAACGAGGGGCCACAGTTTGAGGATAAAGGGGAAGCCTTTTAGGACCGAGATTAGGAAAAAATTCTTCACACAGAGAGTGGTGAATCTGTGGAATTGTCTGCCACAGGAAACAGTTGAGGCCAGTTCATTGGCTATATTTAAGAGGGAGTTAGATATGGCCCTTGTGGCTAAAGGGATCAGGGGATATCGAGGGAAGGCTGGTACATGGTTCTGAGTTGGATGATCAGCCATGATCATACTGAGTGGTGGTGCAGGCTCGAAGAGCCAAATGGCCTACTCCTGCACCTATTTTCTATGTTTCTATGTTTCTATCTGGACTATTCCTCTTCTCACCCTGTCTCTTGCTAAAATGCCATTCTCTTCGTGCAATTCCTCCGTCTCCACCGCATCTGCTCTCAGGATGAGGCTTTCCATTCCAGGACGAAGGAGATGTCTTCTTTTTTTTAAAGAAAGGGGCTTCCCTTCCTCCACCATCAACTCTGCTCTCAAACGCATCTCCCCCATTTCAATGACATCTGCTCTCACTCCATCCTCTCGCCACCCCACTAGGAATAGGGTTCCCCTGGTCCTCACCTACCACCCCACCAGCCTCCGGGTCCAACATATTATTCTCCATAACTTCCGCCACCTCCAATGAGATCCAACCACTGAGCAGACCTTTCCCTACCCCCCCCCCCGTGCTTTCCACAGGGGTCGCTCCCTACGCGACTCCCTTGTCCATTCATCCCACCCATCCTTCCCCACTGATCTCCCTCCTGGCACTTATCCTTGTAAGCGGAACAAGTGCTACACGTGCCCTTACACTTCCTCCCTTACCACCATTCAGGTCCCCAGACAGTCCTTCCAGGTGAGGCGACACTTCAGCTGTGAGTCGGCTGGGGTGATATACTGTGTCCAGTGCTCCCGATGTGGCCTTCTATATATTAACAAGACCCAACGCAGACTGGGAGACTGCTTTGCTGAGTATCTACGCTCTGTCCGCCAGAGAAAGCAGGATCTTCCAGTGGCCACACATTTTAATTCCACACCCCATTTCCATTCTGACATGTCTATCCACGGCCTCCTCTACTGTAAAGATGAAGCCACACTCAGGTTGGAGGAACAACACCTTATATTCCGTCTGGGTAGCCTCCAACCTGATGGCATGAACATTGACTTCTCTAACTTCTGCTAATGCCCCATCTCCCCCTCGTACCCCATCCGTTATTTATTTTTATACACACGTTCTTTCTCTCACTCTCCTTTTTCTCCCTCTGTCCCTCTGACTATACTCCTTGCCCTTCATCTGGTTCCCCCCCCCCTGTCTTTCTCCCTGGGCCTCCTGTCCCATGATCCTCTCATATCTCCTCTGCCAATCACCTGTCCAGCTCTTGGCTCCATCCCTCCCCCTCCTGTCTTCTCCTATCATTTTGGATCTCCCCCTCCTCCTCCCACTTTCAAATCTCTTACTAGCTCTTCCTTCAGTTAGTCCTGACGCAGGGTCTCAGCCTAAAACGTCGACTGTACCTCTTCCTAGAGATGTTGCCTGGCCCGCTGCGTTCACCAGCAACTTTGATTATGACAGTAATGTGGCATTTCAATATGCAGGTAGATTGGGAAAATCCGGTTAGTACTGGATCCCAAGAGATGGAATTTGTAGAATGCCTACAAAATGCCTTTTTAGAGTAGGTTGTGGTTAAGCCCACTTGGGGATCAGTTATTCTTGATTAGGTATTGTGTAATGAAATAGATTTGATTAGGAAGCTTAAGGTAAAGGAAACCTTAGGAGATAGTGATTATATGATAGAATTCACTCTGCCATTTGAGAGGGGAAGTCAGATCCAGCAGTATTACAGTGAAGTAAAGGATATTACAAAGGCATAAGAGAAGAGCTATCTAAAGTTAATTAGAAGGGGTCACTAGCAGCGATGACGACATAACAGCAATGGCAGGAATTTCTGAAAACAAATCCCAAAGAAGAAGTATTCTAAAGGAAGTATAATGCAACCATGGCTGATAAGGGAAGTCAAATGCAACATGAAAGCAAAAGAGAGGGCATATAATATTGCAAAAATTAGTGGGAAGCTAGAGAATTGGAAAACTTTTAAAAACCAACAAAGGACAAGTAAAAAGCAATAAGGAGAGAAGAGATGAAATATGAAGGTAAGATAACCAGTTACATGAAAGTGGATATCAGAAGTTTTTTCAAATATACTGTATAAAAAGTTAAAGAAAGCTGAGAATAGATATTGAACTGCTGGAGAATGATGCTGGAGAGGTAATAATGGGGGACAAAGAAATGGTGGATGAACTTAATAAGTATTTTGCATCAGTCTTCACAGTGGAAAACATGAGCAGTATGCTAGAAATTTGAGAGTGTCGGGGGGCAGAAGTGAGTGAAGTTGATACTACTAAGGAGATGATGCCTGAGAAGCTGAAAGGTCTGAAGATATGTCACCTGGATCAGATGGACTACAACTCAGGATTCTGAAAGAGATAGCTGAAGAGATTATGGAAGCGTTACTAATGATCTTTCAAGAATCAATAGATTCTAGAATGGTTCTGAAGTACTGGAAAATTGCAACTGTCACTCCAATCTTCAAGAAGGGAGGGAGGCAGAAGAACGGAAATTATAGGCCAGTTAGTCTGAGCTCAGTAATTGAGAAGATTTTGGAGTTGATTGTTAAGGATGGGGTTTCAGGGTACTTAGAGGCATGTGACAGAGTAGGCCAATATCAGCCTGGTTTCCTGAAGGGAAAATATAGTCTAACAAATCTGTTAGTATTCTCTGAGGAAACAACAAGCATGACAGACAATGGAGAAGCGGTTGATTTTGTGTGCTTGGATTTCCAGAAGGCCTTCGACAATGTGCCGTACATGAGGCTGCTAACCAAGAGTCCATGGTATTACAGGAAGCATTGCAAACTAACATTGATGGAGCATTGATTGATTGACAGAAGGCAAAGAGTGGGAATAAAGGGAGTCTTTTCTGATTGACTGCTGGTGACTATGGGTGTTCCGCCGAGGTCTGTGTAGGGATCACTTCCTTCTTATGTTGTATGTCAATGATTTGGATGACAGAATCGATGGCTTTCTGGCCAAGTTTGTGGATGATATGAACATAGTCGGAGGGGCAGGTAGCATTGAGGAAGCAGGGCAGATGCAGAAGCAAGTGGACAGATTAGGAGGATGAGCAAAGAAGTGGCAGATGGAATACAGTGTCAAAAGTGTATAGTGATGTACTTTTGTAGAAGGAATAAAAGCATTGACCATATTCTAAACTGAGAGAAGGTTAAAAAACACTCAAGGTGTAAAAGGATTTGAGAGCCCTCGTGCAGGATTCCCTAAAGGTTAACTTGCATGTTGAGCAAGTGGTAAGGAGGACAAATGCAATGTTAACACTCATTCTGAGAGGTCTAGAATATAAATGCAAGGATGTAATGTTGGGGAATAGACAGCATAGATGTGGAGAGGATGTTTCCTATAGTGAGTGATTCCAGGTCCAGAGGGCACAGCTACAAAATAGAGGGATGTCCATTTAGAACAGAGATGTGGAGGAAGTTCTTTATCCAGAGGTTATTGAATCTGTAGAATTCATTGCCACTGATGGCTGTGGAGTCCAAGTTATTGAGTATATTTAATGTGGAAGTTGATAGGTTCTTGATTCGTCAGGGTGTCATAGGTGGTTACGGGGTGAAGGCAGGAGAATGGGGTTGAGGGAGATAATTAAGACATGATAGAACGGCAATGCAGACTCAAAGGGGTGAATGGCCTAATCCTGCTCCTATGTCTTAGAATCTTATGGTTACTGTGGTGATATCACATGTCACATGTAAGAACGTGATTGGACAGAGTCGGGAGGATGCGCAGAACTGACAGAATGATCGCAAAGTTAGTATGTTAGATGTGGTTGCTGGTTGCTGTTGTAAATAAAAGTTCTAGTTATATACTTCCAGAATATGTGTCTTTATGAGTAACCCACGGTACGTATCAAGAACACAACATGGTGTCAGAAGTCGGTCTGGAAGAATAATTCATTTCGCTAATACGGGAGAAGTGAAGATAATTGAAAAAAGAGTGCAAACTTGTTCATTGTTTGCTAACAGCTTTAGGAATAGAAGTTTTGCATCCCCCATCGATGCTTCAGCTGACTGGAAATGTAGCTGAAAACTGGAAAAGATTTAAACAGCATTTTGAAATTTATTTATTGGCAATCGAAGCAGATAATAAAGTGGAGAAAACAAAAGCTGCAATTCTACTCCACATGATTGGGGATGATGCAATTGAGGTATATAACCATTTTACTTTTGAAGATGGAGATCATTTGAATCTAAAAGTGATAATCGACAAGTTTGAATCATTTTCCATACCGAAGCGCAATGTGACGTATGAATTCTTTACATGCAAGCAGAAAGCTGGTCAATTGATTGATCAATTGGTTACGGAGTTGAGAAACCACAGTAAAAGATGTGAGCTTGCAGAGCTGACAGACTCTCTCATTAAGGACAGAATTATTTGTGGCATTCAGGATAATGGTCTGAGAGAAAGGCTGTTAAGAGAACAGGACTTAGAACTGGAAAAAGCTGTGATGCTTTGCAGAGCTTCTGAGACCATGATGTTGCAGGCTAAAGAGCTTTTTATTGAGAATTGCAACATACACGCTGTGCATGAACATATAAAAATAAATAACAAGAGCAAGACGTCATCTGAAAGAAAAGAACATTGTGATTGCTGTGGACGGCAGTACCAACCTAAAATATGTCCAGCGTATTGGAAACTGTGCAACAACTGTGGTATGATTAATCATTTTTCACGCTGTTGCAGAAGTAGAAAGGAAATAAAACATGTAAATGCAGTGCTTGAAAATGAATGCGAAGTGTTTTATATAGAAGTGCTTTGTGAAAACAAACAAAGTAAGAATGACTGGACTATATCATTGCAAGTGAACCAAAACATTATTCTGTTTAAATTAGATACTGGAGCACAAGTAAATGTTCTTGCAGAATCTGAGTTTAGTGCACTAAAGCCTAGACCTATGTTACATCAGACAAATATAAAAGTGACTGGGTATTCTGGTGCAGATATTCCAGTTAAAGGAACATGTGTGGCAAAAATATCACACAAAAATATTGAGCACATACTTTTATTTGTGGTAGTGCCAAAAATGTATAGTCAATATTGGGTTTATCTGCCTGTGAGAGACTGAATTTGGTGAAAAGAGATTTGTCCTGGACAGTGACACAGAGTCAGAATACAGTGACTTGATGAAAGAGTATGAGGACTTGTTCAAAGGGCTTGGTTGTCTTCCAGGAGAGCACACGATTAAAATTGACAACACAGTACCACCCATAGTACATCCATGTATAAAGGTACCTTTTGCATTATGTGATCAACTGAAAACAGAGCGTGACAGAATGGAACAGTCAGGAGTCATACGAAAAATTGATGAACTGACTGAATGGGTCAATTCGCTTGTTATTGTTGATAAGAAAAATGGAAAAATGAGGATTTGCTTAGATCCAAGAACCTTGAATCGAGCCATTAAAAGAGAGAATTTCAAATTGCCTACCTGTGAAGAAATTATGTCACAGTTTGCTAATGCAAAGTACTTTAGTAAATTTAGCATCCTCTGGATTCTGTCAACTTAAACTAGATGAACCGAGTTCAAAGTTGTGTACCTTTAACACTCCTTTTGCCAGATGCAGTTTTTTTAGGCTTCCGTTTGGAATTGCATCAGCTCCTGAAATGTACCATAAAACTATTCACATGCTATATGAGCACATTGAGGGTGTAGATACGTCCATGGACGATATTATTCTTTGGGGATCATCTAAAAAAGAGCATGACACCAGGCTTAGACAAGCCTTAGAGGCAACACGTAAGGCAAACCTGAATTTTAATAAAGACAAATGTTAGCTAGGAGTGACTGAACTTACCTTTGTGGGTGATATCATCAGCAAAGAAGGTGTGCGTTCTGATCCATTGAAGGTTTCTGCTATTGAGAACATGCCAAGACCGCAATGTAAAAAGGATGTTCAAAGGTTTATGGGAAAGTTCAACTAAAAGGGA
Organism: Mobula birostris; assembly: GCF_030028105.1. Classification (NCBI taxonomy): domain Eukaryota; kingdom Metazoa; phylum Chordata; class Chondrichthyes; order Myliobatiformes; family Myliobatidae; genus Mobula; species Mobula birostris. The sequence continues at coordinate 25,201,218 of NC_092387.1, read as the reverse complement.
AAATTCATACCCAATCCTTCGGAACAGCTTGCTCCATTGAGGCAACTAACAGAAAAGAAAAACGAATGGAGCTGGAATCACGAACAGAAGAAGGCATAACAAAACCTCAAGAAAGTGCTCACCAAAGAACCTGTGTTGAAATTCTGTGATGCTGAGAGACCCATCAAAATCTCATGTGATGCATCTCAAGCAGGCTTATAGACGATATTACTCCAAAAACATGATCAGGAATGGCTACCAGTGGCATATGGATCTCGTGTATTATCTGATCCAGAAACAAGGTATGCCCAAATTGAAAAACAGTTGCTCAGTATAGTCAGTCCTGACGAAGGGTCTCGGCCTGAAACGTCAACTGCACCTCTTCCTACAGATGCTGCCTGGCCTGCTGCGTTCACCAGCAACTTTGATGTGTGTTGCTCAGTATAGCGTTTGCTTGTGAGAGATTTCACCAGTTTGTGTCAGGGCAATCTATTGATGTTGAAACCGATCATAAGCCTTTGATTGCATTGTTTAACAAACCTTTAAGCAACTGTCCTTTGCGAATTTAACGAATGATGATCAAATTGCAAAGATATGCGTTGAATGTGTCATACACACCTGGAAAATTCATGTACATGGCTGACACACTTTCCAGAGCTGTGGATCCAATAACTAAAGACAGTCACAGGAACGTTATTGATGTTCAGGTATTTATTGATATGGTCATAGAAACTGTACCTGTTGTTCCCAAAAAGTTGGAACTACTGCATCTTGAGACAGAGAAGGACAAAATTCTCAGTCAGGTTATACAAGTGGTGATGGATGGATGGCCAGATAATAGACATGACTGTACCTCAGAAGTACAAGAGTATTGGAACCACAGATCAGAACTTTCTGTTGTGGATGGGATATTGTACAAAAGTAGCAGAATTGTGATTCCTAAAAGCCTCTGAAAAGAAATGCTGGGGAAAATTCATGAAGGCCACCTCGGTATTGCAAAGTGTAAGAGAAGGGCACGGGAAATGGTGTTTTGGCCCAGGATGAATCAAGAAATTGCAGAATTGGTATCTTCTTGTCAAATATGCTTTAAGTACCAACCTAGCAACCCTAAGGAGCCACTGCATCCACATCCTAGTCCTCAGAGACCTTATCAGAAGGTAGGCGTTAATCTTTTTGTAACTGGCAACAAAGGTAATCTATTAATAACAGACTACTATTCATTGTATCCTGAAGTGTGCGGTTTGAGCAGAACAACAGCAGAGAATGTAATTGCATGCATGAAATCGATTTTTTCCAGACATGGTGTACCTGATGAAGTTTTCACAGACAATGGTCCACAATTCAATGGTGAATGTATGAGACATTTTGCTCATGAATGGGGCTTTGTTCATACAACATCTAGTCCATTTTTCCCTCAGTCCAATGGATTGGTTGAGAAGTCGGTAGGAATGATCAAGAAACCGATGCACAAAGCAAAAGATAGTGGAGGTGATTTTTATAAAGCTTTGTTAGCCTATCGAAGTACTCCACTTGAATGAGGATTTTCACCTGCTCAGCTCTTGATGGGACGCTGTTTGAGATCAAATCTGCCAATAGATGAGAGCCTTCTGAGAACAGAAGGAGGTGAACAAGTGAAAAGATGGAAAGATGAACACAAAGCAAAGCAGAAAACATACTTTGACAGATGTTCCCGTCCATTACCTGAACTGCAGGTAATTTGTACAGGTATATTAAGAGCAAAAGGATTGTAAGGGATAAAATTGGTCCTCTTGAAGATCTGAGTGGTCGGCTATGTGCGGAACCAAAGGAAATGGGGGAGATCTTAAATAGGTTTTTTGCATCTGTATTTACTAAGGAAACTGGCATAAAGTCTGTGGAATTAAGGGAAACAAGTAGTGAGATCATGGAAACTGTACAGATCGAAAAGGAGGAAGTCCTTGCTGTCTTGAGGAAAATTAAAGTGGATAAATCCCCGGGACCTGACAGGGTGTTCCCTCGGACCTTGAAGGAGACTAGTGTTGAAATTGCAGGAGCCCTGGCAGAAATATTTAAAATGTCGCTGTCAACAGGTGAGGTGCCGGAGGATTGGAGAGTGGCTCATGTTGTTCCGTTGTTTGAAAAAGGATCGAAAAGTAATCCAAGAAATTATAGGCCAGTAAATTTAACATCAGTAGTAGGTAAGTTATTGGAGGGAGCACTAAGAGACAGAATCTACAAGCATTTGGATAGACAGGGATTTATTAGGGAGAGTCAACATGGCTTTGTGCGTGGTAGGTCATGTTTGACCAATCTGTTGGAGATTTTCAAGGAGGTTACCAGGAAAGTGGAGGAAGGGAAGGCAGTGGATATTGCCTACATGGACTTCAGTAAGGCCTTTGACAAGGTCCCGCATGGGAGGTTAGTTAGGAAAATTCAGTTGCTAGGTATACATGGAGAGGTGGTAAATTGGATTAGACATTGGCTCAATGGAAGAAGCCAAAGAGTGGTAGTAGAGAATTGCTTCTCCGAGTGGAGGCCTGTGACTAGTGGTGTGCCACAGGGATCAGTGTTGGGTCCATTGTTATTTGTCATCTATATCAATGATCTGGATGATAATGTGGTAAATTGGATCAGCAAATTTGCTGATGATACAAAGATTGGAGGTGTAGTAGACAGTGAGGAAGGTTTTCAGAGCCTGCAGAGGGACTTGGACCAGCTGGAAAAATGGGCTGAAAAATGGCAGATGGAGCTTAATACAGACAAGTGTGAGGTATTGCATGTTGGCAGGACAAACCAAGGTAGAACATACAGGGTTAATGGTAAGGCACTGAGGAGTGCAGTGGAACAGAGGGATCTGGGAATACAGATACAAAATTTCCTAAAAGTGGCGTCACAGGTAGATAGGGTCGTAAAGAGAGCTTTTGGTACACTGGCCTTTATTAATAAAAGTATTGAGTATAAGAGCTGGAATGTTATGATGAGGTTGTATAAGGTATTGGTGAGGCCGAATCTGGAGTATTGTGTTCAGTTTTGGTCACCAAATTACAGGAAGGATATAAATAAGGTTGAAAAAGTGCAGAGAAGGTTTACAAGGATGTTGCCGGGACTTGAGAAACTCAGTTACAGGACTTTATTCCCTGGAGCGTAGAGGAATGAGGGGAGATTTGATAGAGGTATATGAAATGATGATGGGTATAGATAGAGTGAATGCAAGCAGGCTTTTTCCACTGCGGCAAGGGGAGAAAGAAACCAGAGGACATGGGTTAAGGGTAAGGGGTGAAAAGTTTAAAGGGAACATTAAGGGGAGCTTCTTCACACAGAGAGTGGTGGGAGTATGGAATGAACTGCCAGGCGAGGTGGTAAATGCGGGTTCTTTTTTAACATTTAAGAATAAATTGGACAGATACATGGATGGGGGGTGTATGGAGGGACATGATCCGTGTGCAGGTCAGTGGGACTAGGCAGAAAATGGTTCAGCACAGCCAAGAAGGGCCAAAAGGCCTGTTTCTGTGCTATAGTTTCTATGGTTTCTATGGTTTCTATGCACCAAGGAGATGAAGTGAGGATACAAGACAAAATGAGCACATGGACACAGAAAGCTACAATACTTGAAGAAGTACAACCCAGACCATACATGGTCCAATCAGAAAAAAGAGCAGTGCTAAGAAGGAATCGCAAAGACCTTAAGAACCAGCCAACTTCAGAGTTTCAGTTAACTGATGCAGACCAGATGAAACAAAGAAATAACAATGAAACAAAAGAACTGTGTGAACCACTTAGAAGGTCTATTCGTGTTCGTAAACCCCCAGAGAGACTGATAGAGACATGTTAAATTATGTATTTCTTATGATCAATGTTGCTAATTGTTTTTCTTTTTAGGGAAAGGAAGATGTGGTGATATCACATGTCATGTGTAAGAACGTGATTGGACAGAGTCGGGAGCATGAGCAGAACTGACAGAATGATCTACAAACTGTTATGTTAAAGACGTGCTTGCTGTTTGCTGTTGTAACTAAACGTTCTAGTTTTAATTCTTCCAGAATATGGTTTGTTCTTAGTAACCCATGATACATGTAAAGAACACAACAGTTACAAGGCTTTTTATTTAACTTCCAATCTTCCTGTTGTGTTTAACACCATAACATTCTGAGTTACACTGCAGTCTGTAAAGCTCAAGGTTGTTGGTATGGTAATTTTATTAGACAAAGAGTATCATGAGTCTTGGCCTAGTGATTTAGAAGTTGAGTTCAAATTCCATTCTGATAGGTAAGTAGTTTACTTTGCAAGTGTAAACTAAAAGATTAGAATTTTTAAAATCACAAAGTGATGAGATTGTTGAGGAACCTTTTCTTTTAGGACATAACAATTTTTGTTTTCTCCATCTGGGCTATAGTGACTCTTCCCAAGTATGGTCATCCATTTTGTCCTTCTGTTAAACAAAGAAGGTATGAGCAATAAGTGCCAACTTGACAGCCTTGTCCCCTCAACAGAATCAAAGAATTCCGACCCTTGGATGGAGATTGTCCGATGCAGAGAGAAATCAGCCAGTGAATATAAGTAGGCAATTATCAATGAGAGTAAAAAAAAATTGATGGAAGAACTCAGTGGATCAGGCAGTATCTGTGGAGGTAGATGGATGGTCAATGTTGCAGATTGACACCCTGCATCCTTCTAGAAATATTCACCAGATTAGTCAGCGACTGTGATGGGAGAAGCAGAGGTAAATTTCAGGTGAGAGATCATCAGAACTGAGAAAGAGCTATTGAAAAGTATTTTTAAGCAGGTGATTGTGATGGAGTAATGTTAGGTCAAATGTGTCAATGTGCGGCATTGCAGGGGGCATTGTGGTGTAGCAGTTAACACAATGCTTTACAGCAGCTAGCATTATGATTGGAGTTTGATTCCCTCCGCTGTCTGTAAGGAGTTTGAACGCTCTCCTCATAACCACAGGATTTCCTCTGAGTGCTCCAGTTTCCTCCCACATTCCAAAGATGTACGTTTAGTTTTAGCGAATTGTGGGCATGTTATGTTTGCACAGGAAGTGTAGCGGCACTTGTCGGTTGCCCAGCACAATCCTGGTTTGATTTGACTCAAATGATGCATTTCACTGTATATTTCAATATGTGATTAAAAAAGCTACCTTTGATGCAGACAATTATTGAAGGTTACTTTTCTTTTACTGTGAAATATGTTGCTGATAACAGGGCTCTGGGACATGTCCAGCAGATGAGGCAGTACTAATAGAGAAAGAAGAACTGTCTCAGTTTTCTTTCCTTTAGTTCAGTCTGACCTACTGTTTTCAGCATTCTATTTTTTATCTCACATTGTTATTTTTATTTTTTTTGTAATTGTGGTTTCATTTTTGGTTTTCTTTACAGTAGATTAGATTAGATTCAACTTGATTGTCATTGTACCGAGTACAGATACAAAGCCAATGAAATGCAGTTAGCATCCGACCAGAAATGCAAAGAATAGTGTTATTTACAAAATAACTGCAAATAAAAAGTAAGTGCTACAGCACACAAATATAAAAGTACTGAGACAGTACGATATGGGTGTAATACTGCTTAGCGCTGTGATGTGAGGTTCAACAAGGTCACAGCCTCAGGGAAGAAGCTCTTCCTGTGCCTGCTGGTGCAGGAGCCGAGGCTCCTGTAGTGCCTACTGGGTGGGAGAAGAGTAAAAAGTCCATGGTTAGAGTGAGATGCATCCTTGATAATGCTTCTCGCCCTGCCCAGGCAGCATTTATGGTAGATGTTCTCAATGGTGGGCAATTGGGTGCCAATAATCCGCTGAGTAGTCTTCAACACACGCTGGAGTGCTTTGCGATCCGATACGGGACAATGGCCATACCTCACTGAGATGCATTTGGTGAGTATGCTCTCAATGGTACAGTGGTAAAAGTCTGTCAGTATTCTGGGACAGAGGTGAGCTTTCTTGATGCTCCACAGGAAATGAAGGCGCTGTTGCGCCTTTTTGACCAGGATGGAGGAGTTCAGGGACCAAGTGAGATCCTCGGAAATGTGGACACCAAGGGATATGAAGCTTGATACACACTCCACTACAGCTCCGTTGATATAGGTGGGGACATGACTGTGGCTCCTAGCATGCTTGAAGTCCACAATGATCACCTTGGTCTTCTGGGTGTTAAGGGCCAGGTTGTTGTCGACACACCACGCGGCTACGTGCTTGACCTCATCCCTGTAGGCCGTCTCGTCATGCGCTTCTGTTTTTCCTCTTCTGCTTAACAACCTGCTATGTGCCGCTCAAGGGCAGCTACTGCATCAATAATAGGCCAATGCACATTAGAACAATACTTCCTTGTAAAATCTACAGTTTTGTTGCTCTTTACATTATGCCATTTGAGCAATAAAGCATTTTATTAAACTGTCCAGATTAGTGAATCGTGCAACATGATAAACCACAAATCACCCAAATCTCTGCATTGTAATATGGTTTTCTGATCCACGGCAGTAAGGCTTTTGCAATACCTTACTAATATTTGGTGATTGAAAAAGTAGTTGATCTAGTTTAAATAAATCATGGTGATATAGTTTTTATATGATTTTAAATATGCAGTTTAAATCCAACCTATTGAGATATTGCTGGCACAAAGAGACAAGAATGTTAGAATGTTGCTGTTCCTGACGAGACCCATTCATTGAAGCTTATGCTTCAGTGATGGGAATGTTGCCTCAGGAAAAATATTGAACAAGAGAGTGCAAGAATGCTTTTGTGATCTTTCTCCGAAAATATAAGAACATTTTTTTAAGTGGATTAGCTCTTGGGTTATGTACAGGCTTGCAAACAATCAAAGACTGATTCTTTCCCAGATCATCGATGATGTCTTCTCTCATGTTCTGACATAACAAGAGAACGGGGTGCCTTAATCTGCTTGACCTTCCTTCGCTTTGATTCAAAATCTTTACCCTAATATTGATTTAGCTCATCTCTCTCAATCAGGGAAATGGTCAATCACAGTGGAGACTTTAAGCTCCAGCCCACAAGGGTAAACAAATCAAAATTTCGACATGTCATTGTTGCTTTATAACTCATTCTCAGAACTCAACAAATTGCTTCCTCTGGATCACTCCTCCTGTATTTTAGCTGGACGTAACTGGGCAATTGTGTCCACTCACATCCTTATAGTTTTCCATGGAAATTCCTGGATAGATGTTTTGGAATACTTTACTACTTAAATTTTCTTGCTCTTGTCATTTATAAATATCTACTGTTTTGTCCAAAAGTAACCATTTTTAAAAAAACCTTTAAGCATATTCTAAAGTTATGGGAAAGAGTTAGAAACATAGAAGACATACCGCACAATACAGGCTATTCGGCCCACAAAGCTGTGCTGAACACATCCCTACCTTAGAACTACCTAGGCTTTACCCATAGCCCTCTATTTTTCTAAGCTCCATGTAGCCAATGAGGAATCTCAAAAGATCCTATCCAACACCACCACTGGCAGCCCATTCCACGCACTCACCTCTCTCTGCGTAAAAAAACAACCCTTGACATCTCCTCTGTACCTACTCCCAATCACCTTAAACCCTGTGCCCTCTTGTGGCAGCCATTTCAGCCCTGGGAAAAAGCCCCTGACTATCCACGCGATCATTGCCTCTCATCATCTTATACACCTCCATCAGGTCACCTCTCATCCTCTGTCGCTCCAAGGAGGAAAGGCCAAGTTCACTCAATCTGTTTTCATAAGGCATACTCCCCAATCCAGGCAACATCCTTGTAAATCTCCTCTGCACCCTTTCTATGGTTTCCACATCCTTCCTGTAGTGAGGCGACCAGAAATGAGTACAGTACTCCAAGTGGGGTCTGACTAGGGTCCTATATAGCTGTAAAATTACCTCTCACCTCCTAAATTCAATTCCTCGATTGATGAAGGCCAATACAACATATGCCTTCTTAACCATAGAGTCAACCCGTGCAGCTGCTTTGAGCTTCTTATGGACTCAGACCCCAAGATCCCTCTGATCCTCCACACTTTTCAAAAAGGATCTAGGACAGGGGTTCCCAGCCTGGGGTCCATGGAGCCCCTAGTTAATAATAAAGCTCCATGGCATTAAAAAGGTTGGGAACCCCTGATCTAGGACCAAATGAAGACCACACTAGGAAAGATTGGTGAATAGTTTGTTTAATGAAAATTACTAAACCTGATAGGTTTCATTAGAAACCCCACTGGCTTCATTGGTTCTAATATTGCAGATGCCAGAAATCTGCTGAGATTGCTCAATAGGTCAGTCTGCATCTGTGGAGAAAGAAATAAAGTTAACGTTTTATGTTCATGGTCTTTTGCTGCTGTAGCTCATCCACTTCAAAGTTCAATGTGTTGTGCATTCAGAGAAGCTCTACTGCACACCATTGTGGTACCCCATGGTTATTTGAGTTACCGTCAACTTCTTGTCATCTTGAATCAGTCTAGATATTCTCCTCTGACCTCTCTCAATAACAAGGCATATTTTCCCTCACTGAACTGGAACTCACTAGATATTTTTTGCTTGTTGCACCATTCTCTGTAAATACTAGAGATTGTTGTGCATGAAAATCCCAGGAGATCAGCAGTTTCTGAGATACTCAAACCACTCCATGTGGGAAACAACAATCATTCCAGGGTCAAAGTTACTTAGATCACATTTCTTCCCCATTCTGATATTTAGTCTGAACAACCGAATGACTTGACCATGTCTACATGTTTTAATGCACTGAATTGCTGCCACAAAATTGGCTGATTACATATTTGTATTACTGAGCAGGTATACAGGTGGACCTAATCAAGTGGCCATTAAGTGCAGAATGATAACTTCTGCTGAAACTTTATGCTTCAACAATTACACAAATTTTACCAGCATTAAATATAACTCTACTTCTCATTCCACAAGTACTGACTGACCTCTGAGTATTTTGAATAGTTTCTCTTTTTACTTAACTTCTTTTCTCAGAACAGTGCTAGTTTTCCTCTCTGTCTTTAGTCCAGATCTCTGGAACAGTGGTATAATGATGTAATCGCCAAAGCACAGTATTCATTATGAAAGTCTAACAAGACTTGATTCATGTGTGGTATCAGGGGTGATGTCTATACCAAACATATGTTCTAGGGTTGATATTATTATAAATAATAAAGGTCAAAGGACAGTCCTGAGGATTCACTTATATTGAGGTAGGATTTGGCTCCTGCTGCAGCATTTGATGTCTTACAATACCTCACAGAGCTACAGCAAATGCAAACATAGACTCACTTTCAAGGATTCTACAACTCACATACTCAATATTATATATTTACTTCTTATAATTTTTTTGTATTTGCACAATTTGTCTTCTTTTGCACATTGGTTGGTTGTCAATCTTCGTGTGTAGTTTTTGATTCTATTGTATTTCTTTGTTCTACAGTGTATGCCCGCAAGAAAATGATTTACAGAGCATATTATGACATATACTTAGTGTGATAATAAATTTACTTTGAACTTTGAAACATTATTCATCAAGTAGCTTTGTGAGATCTAGAGGAATATCTCAATATTCTGAATCATCAGCTCAGGCAGCATTTCTCAGGAGAGAAAAACAGATAGTTTCATGAAAATAAAATTCAACTGATGTTAGAGGTTAAATTTTTTAACATGTTTTATCAATTTAAAATTTTAACTTACTTGTTTTCTCTCCACTAATGCCGCCAGCTCTGTTGAACATCTCCTATGAACAAGGATTCAAAGTACCAGTTTGCTCTAAATATGAAAAATCTCAGGTTAATTTGTAATGGAACTTCCTTGGAATAATTGGCTCAGCCTTCAGACAGATTAACCACCAGGTTTGTTGACTCTTGCTCAGTATTTAACACCGTCATTTCCTCAGCCCTAATTGATAAGTTACAGAACATGGGCCCCTGCAATCAGATTTCAGCTTCCTACCTGGATGACCACAACCTGGGCAGATTGGTGATAAGATCTCCTCCTCACTGACTATCAACTCTGGCACACCTCAGGGTGTTTGCTTAGCCCACTACTCTACTCCCTTAATAACCATGACTGTCTGGCTAGGTATAACTCAAATACCATCTATAAACAACCATTGTAGAATCCCAGATGAAGATGAGAGAGTGTACAGGAGCAAAATATACCAGCTATAGTTGAGTGGTGTCACAGCAACAACCTTGCACTGAATGTCAGTAAAAGAAAGAGCGGATTGTGGACTTCAGGAAGGGTAAAATGATGGAACACGAACCTTTCCTCATAGAGAGATGAGAAGTGGAGAGAGTGAGCAATTTCAGGTTCTTGGGTTTCAAGATCTCTAAGGATCTAACCTGGTCCTAACATATTGATGCAATTATTAAGAAGGCAACACAGGAGCTATATTTCATGAGGAGTTTGAAGAAATTTGATTTGTCACCTAAAACACTGGAAATCTTCTATAGATGCACCATGGAGAGCACTCAAGCAACATCACTATCTGGTATTTGGGGGAGGGGGGTTAATACTGCACAAGACTGAAAGAAGCATCAGAGAGTTGTAAAATTAGTCAGCTCCGTCTTGGGAACTAACCTCTGTATTATCCAAGGCATCTTCAAGGAGCAGTGCCTCAGAAAGGTGACTCCCATCACCCAAGGCATGCCCCCTTCTCATTGTTACCATCAGGAAGGAGGTACAGAAGCCTGAAGCACACACTCAGTGACTCAGGAACAGCTTCTTCCCCTCTGCCATCTGATTTTTAAATGGACATTGAACCCATGAAAACTACCCCACTTTAAAAAAATAATCTTTCTGTTTTTGCACTTTTAAAAATCTATTTAATATAAAATATATATACTTATTGCAATTGATTCACTTTTTTTTCTTTCTATATTATCATGTATTGCATTGTACTTCTGCTGCTAAGTTAACAAATTTCATGACATATAATAAACCTGATTCCGATTCTGAATGTCCAATAGCGAAACTGCTGATATCTCTTGGGGTAATAGCAAGAAGAAGAAACTCAAGACTACAAGTAAAAAGTGCTTTAAATTCTGTCCTAAGGAAACAACGGATAAAAAAAACACAGGTCTTATTTAAAATAACTGTGCATTACAACACCTGATCCTTAATTACTATAAAGTGGGCAAGACCAGCTTTATTGATTATGTTGGACAACAATTTTTTTCAAAAGTGTTGCTTCCTCAGAATTTTGTTTTCTATTTATGATAGACTGCTTGAATCTGAACACAAATCTAATTTTGGACTACTTGTATCACGTAAGAATTCGAGAAACAAAAAACTAACTTTTATTGAATAATATGTGATTAATTGCATAAGGGTGCTGACGATTTGGAATAGTTCAACTAAGCTAAACATGTTTTATTTATGATTTTCATTTGTTCTCAGTGTCTGAGGCTTCTCACTTGTGTCCAACAATAATCAGCCAGCATTGATGGATTCCAGTTGCTTCGATACCATTTTTCCATGACCACATGACCTTTCACCATCCTCATCACTGACAGCACCAAGATTTGCAGGGAAGTCTAGATGGGTATATAGAAATGTTTTTAGTGACAATAAAATTTTCAGCAACATCCTTGAATGCCTTCCATGCAATTTTCTCCAATCCCACTAGAAGCTCTTTGAAATGCCTGTCATTGATGACCTGTTTGATTTGTGGACCAACAATAATGTCTTCTTTAATCTTGGCCTCAATTATTTTGACTTGAATTATGAATTGAAATGAAAAAAAAACATCAATTTCAAATAAATGCTGCATGATCGGACAATTTCATGGTGATTTTCATGATCAGCAGCCCAAAATCCATAAGATACACCTAGAGGTATTCAGGAAGCAATTTTTTTATTGCCTAGAGTTTTCTGTAAATATCGTTGCCAGGCCTTTCCAGAGGGCAATTAAGAGCTGACCTCGCTGTACGTGCCTGAAGTGATGCATAATCTACCCCAGGTATGGATGGTAGATTTAATTCTTTGAAGAACACTACGGCAGCAGATGGTGCTGATTCCCAATTTTCAAAAATTCTGATTAACTGAATTTAAATTTCACAGCTTCAGTTGTAGGGTTGGGACCCTTGTCTCTAAAACATTGCTCATGGAAAAACTTGCCTGGACATTATGCTCCTCACATCATCTGCAAAGCAAAAACTTCACATAGACCACTACACTGAGACAGATTCAAGAACAGCATTTTTTTTTAAAGGAAGTAGTGAAAATGATGCTTATGCCCACAGGCACAATAACCAATGTCAAATCTATTTTCTTCTTGAAACTTCGACTTCTTGATATCACAACCTGCCCAGTTAATCTCTAAATTAACTGTTAGTTATTAAAGATGAATAGTTTCACAATTATATTGTATAACTAGGGAAAGGTATATTATGGTGGAATAATGTTAACCTTACTATACTGCTATCCAGAGATCAGGACTGTTCATTTAAAGATTTTAATGTGAATCTCACCGAAACAGCTGGAGAATTTAAATTTACTAAATTAAATCCATAAAATACTGGACGCAATGCATATTGTTGGACATGAAACATTAAGATCGTCATAAAAGCCTCTTTAGTTTGGCTTTGGTGACACAGTGGTAGAGGTGGATGAATCGCTGCTTTCCAGATCTATCAATCCAGATTAGATCCTAATCTTTGCTACTGTAGTTTCCTTTAAATCTGCATGTTCTCTCTGTGAACATATTTCCTTTGTGTTCTCTAGTTTGCTCCCACATCCCAATTATTTGTTTATTGGTCGATTAATTGCCCCTAGCATGAAAGTGGGTAGTAGAATCTGGGGGCAGTTAAGAGGAATAAATTACAGGAGAAATAATTGGTTTATTATTGTCCCATACCAAGTTACAATGAAATGCTTTTGTTTGCATGGCTTCCAGACAGATCCTTCCTCTATATATAGTTAAGGTAGTAAATGGAAAAAAAAGAAATGCAGAATATTGTGCTACAGTTACAAAGGTCTGTGCAAGTGGACAATAGGGCGCAAGATCCATGACAAGGTCAAATGAGAAATCAAGAATTCATCCATTCAAGAGTCTGATAATCCTGGGATAGAATCTATCCGTGAGCCTCCCGGTACATGTTCACAAGCTTCTGTACCTTCCGTCCGATGGGAGGGGGTAAAGGCAGAATGATTAGGGCATGAGACGTATTTGATTATGTAGATTGCTTTACCAAGGACAAGAGGTGTAGACGGTGTAAGTGAAGGAGATGGTGAATTTGGTTGCATTCACAATTTGCAACTTTTTGCCATCTTGGCCATAACAGCTGACATACCAAGCAGCGGCACAACTGGATCAGATACATTCTATGGTGCACGTGTAAAAATTGGCTCAAATCATTATTTTTCTTAGACATTTGAGGAAGTAGAGGAACTTGAGTGCTTTAGTCCTGGAAGAAAAGGAATTTGTTTTTTCTTAGTTAACACATGACCTACATGACTGTTAACTATGTTCTGAAATATCCAACAAGCCCATCAATTCAGGACACACTTTAGAAAGAACAATAAGGACCAGCAATGTTGGAATTCTTTGATTACCCTTTGATCATTAAGTTCAAAGTTCAGGCAAGTTTATTAGTGAGGTAACCTATACAATATGTCACCATATACTACCCTAAGATTCATTTTGTTGTGAACATTCACAGTAAATATGTAGAAACACAATTGAATCAATGAAAAACAACACACAACAAAGACAGGCAAACAACAAATGTGCAAAAGACAACAAACTGTGCAAATACAAAAAGAATAAAACCTAAATAATAATAATAAATAAATAAGAAACAAATATCAAGACATGAGTTACAGAGTTCTTGAAAGTGAGTCCATAGGCTGTTACATTTCAGTGTTAGGATAAGACTGATGGCTGCAGGGTAATAACTGTTTCTGAACCAGATAGTATGGTCTTGAGGCTCCTGAATCTTCTTCCTGATGACAGCAGTGAGAAGAGAGCATGGCCTGGATTGTGGGTGACCTTGATGATATATGCTTCTTTCCTGCAGCAGTGCTCCATGTAAATGAGCTCAATGGTGGGGAGGGATTTACCAGTGATTCACAGGGTTGTATCCACCAATTTTTAAACGCTTCTCCATTCAAGGGCATTAATGTTTCCATATTAGGTCGTGATGCAACCAGTCATTATACCCTACACTACACATCTGTAGAACTTTGTAAAAGTTGTAGATGACATGCTGAATCTTCGCAAACTTCTAAGAAAGCAGAATGCATTGCCATGCCTTCTTTGTAATGGCATTTACCTGCTGGGACCAGGACTGATTGTCTAAAATGATATAATTATTATTTTAATATTAATAATATTAAAGAAAGAATACTGGGAACATGAGTCGTAGAGGCCTTGAAAATGAGTCAATAGATTGAGGAATCAGGTCAGTGTCGAGTGAGTGAAGTTATCCACACTGGTTCAGGTGCCTGGTGGTTGAAGCATAATAACTTTTCCTGAACCTGGTGGTGTGGGATCTGTATCCACTTTATGATGGCAGCAGCGAGAAGAGAGGGTGAAGATGAGGAGCGAGCAAGAAGAGCGAAGAGAGCAGCAGTCAGTTCTGCCGACTAAAGGAGTACAGCAGTTAGTTTGAACTCCTTTGTCAGAATAGAGAACAGAAATTTGAGGTGAGGGGGGAAAGCATAAAGGAGATGTGTAGAGCAAGTCTTTGACATGGAGAGGGGTATGTGCCAAATGGTCTGCCGTGATGGTTGTAGAAACAGATACAATAGTAGTATTTAAGAGGCTTTTAGATAGAGACATGAATGGAAAGGCAAAGGAGGATATGGGCTATTTGCAGCCTCAAGAAATTTAATTTAATTTGGCAATATGTTTGGCACAGACATTATGGGCTGAAGGTCCTGTTCCTGCACTGTATCTTTCAATGTTCTATACTCTACTGACTCGATTTTGGTTTTACAAATTCTAGATAAATTTAATGGCATTAATTTCAGTTCCCCAGGTTTCAAATTCCTGTCTTTGGACCAATGGTCCCAAACTCTCGCTCTGAGTCCATTAACAAAATCCTGTCCTATCTACTTCAGCATTGTTTGCCATTTATAGGAGAGAGTACCAAATATCTGCAACGCTCATTGTATAGAGGTGTTTCGTATCACATTCATGATAGGTTTTGTACTTGGTTTTAGGCTGCTTTGCTCTGCATTAAATCACCTAACAGAAATATTCCTTCATCATTCACCTCATGTCGAAAACACTTTTCTCTTAAATAGGAGAAATACTCACATCAGTTCTTCCTTTCTCTTTCAGTCCTCTTCCACTTTCACCAACTTGTCCTCTTGTCACTGTACTTGCCCATGCTGGAGATGTAACACCTACCTTTTTTCTCCTTTATAACATCCAGAGGCCCAAGCAGTCCTTCCATGTGGAAGCAACAATCTGCAGGGACTTCTCCAATCTACTGGCAGTTATGATGCCATGTCTTCTGATTGGAAAAATAAAGCAAATAGATTTTGGGTGGTCACTTTCAGTGCTCTTCTATTCAGCCATGAACTTAATCACCTCTCAGTTTAATTTGTCAATCCACTTCCAGTCTGATCCCTCTGTTCTGTCTCCCTGCACCGATCTGAGTCATGTTGCAGTCCTTGGAAATAGTAAGTAATTCTTTAGAGCTTGATGCCCAGAATTACTTACTATAGTTGTTATCACTGGAACTCAAGAGGCAGGGATAGAAATTATCCAACAGCGAAAATACTACATTACATTCAAGTAGTGTTGAAGTTGTCAAGATGTATAAATATGTGCCCTTTCTTTTGAAAAGATGGTGGAACATTGCTGTGATGATAATGAAGTATTTTTGTCTAATTGTATTTTTGTTCTTTGGATTCAGTTATAATACATCAGCAATTAAAACCAGCTGCATTCAGATTCTATATCCTGAGCAAACTCAGAACAATTGTTCTGGGTTTTCCCATTTGAACAGATGGTTTGAGGTTAGAGCCAAGCTGTACAATTTGAGCAAAATAGCACAGATTATAATTTGTTATGTTTGACTGGGGTGTTGGCTTCAAATTCAGATTACAGTCACACCTATGTATCAAACATGGCAAACTGAGTTGCATGTTTTGCCTTGGATTATGTCAGAAAGAGGGCCTGACTGAAACAGAGAAAGAGTAGAAAGTTTGGTTTTAGTGAAGAAAGAAAAAAAAAGATCAGCCTTACTTGTTTCACGTACATTGAAGCACCAAAACCTACAGCTGGAAGTAGCCTGGTAGCATTGTGGTTAGCACAACGCTTGACAGAACCAACAGCCTAGGTTCAGTTCCTACCCTCTGCCCGTATGGAGTTTGTACATTCCCCATGTGACCTTGTGGGTTTCCTCCGAGTGCCCCAGTTTCCTCCCTCAGTCCACAGACCTACCTGTTGATAGATTAATTGGTCACTGTAAATTGTCCAGTGATTAGGATAGGATTGAATCAGGGGGTGCTGGGTGGCACAGCTTAAAGGGCCATATGGGCCTATTCTGTGCTGTATCTCAATAAAATAATTTTAAAAATGCATCATTTTGCATCAAAGACCTACACAGTACAAAGATTGTTCTGGGGATCACCCCCAAGTGTTGTCATGTTTCCAGCACTAACATAGTATACTTACAACTCGCCAACCTAATCTTAACCTTAAGTCTTTGTGAGGTGGGAATCAGCCACTGCACCTGGAGGAAACCCACAGTCAAGGGGATAACATACAAGCTCCTTATAGACATTATTTGTACTAATTGCTATGCTATTGTGCTGCATTGTGTTGTACTTGCATTAGAAATGACGGCAATGTCCTGAAAGCCAGCAGAGACTCATGGGCCAAGTAACCTCTTTCCCTGTTGACAATCAGTTTACATGACTTTAAAGGAGCTAGCTAAGTATGTGGGCAAGAACTGTGGGGTATGAATAAAGGAATAGATGAACTATGATAAGGTGGTGCTAAAGTATATGTCTGTACTTCTAGACCTACAGAACCCTCAGATCCACATTGTCTACCATGAAATTTGACCATTGCTAATCAGTAGTTCCTCCTTTATGGTGTCAGTTGCTGAATTCTGTCACCCATCTTGCCTGACCTAAGAAAAGCCAAAAATCACGCCCTGTGCGTCCTTGACCAGAAGCTGGATCTTGTCCTTCAAATCTAGGGGGCAGGCTTCTCCCAACTTCCGATCTGCTCCTGATCTCAGGCCATGGATTTTGTGTGGAAACCAAAGGATTCCATTGGGCAGTGGTGGATTTAAAAGATGTCAACTCCAACTCTGACCATGAAGCACATGGATCAGAAACTCCACCATCACACCAGGAATACCTAACTTCTTCCAGTCTTCATACTGAGATTTGTTTAGATGATGTATTTCTCCCTCCTTGATGTTGGTACTGAGTGTCAGCATTGTGAATATTCAGTAGAGCAATTTTCCAAGCCAGATGAGGAGTTCAAATGTGATAGGTGTGGAATTTAAACTTACATCTTTCAAAACCTACATTTGATTCAATTGTGCTCTTCCTTGAGATTGACAGATGCTGTCTTAAACTATTGAGTCCTGGTATAGGGTTTTAACCCTAATCATTAACAATTCCTTTCCTCCAATAGATTTGCTCAATCTGTTGAGTTCCCCCAGCAGATTGTTTGTTGCTCCAGATTCCAGCATTTTGTGTCACCTACTACATAAAACTCAACTGGCTTATTTGTAACTCCAAACCTACCAATGCAGTGTGCAGAGAAAATTTACACAGATGTTGTTGAGACTCGAGGACCAGTGTTACAAGGTTGAATAGGTTAGGACTTTATTTCCTGGTGCGCAGGAGAATGAGGAGAATTTTTATTGCTGTATACAGAATTATGAAGGGCATATGTAGGGTGAATGCATGCAGGTTTTTTTCCCCCTCTGACTGACTGAGACTAGATTTAGAAGCTATAGGTGAAAGGTGAAATATTCAAGGGGAATCTGAGGGTGAACCCCTTCACTCAGAGGGCGGTATGAGTGGGGAATGAGTTGCCAACGGAAGTGGTAAATGCAGGTTCAATTGTAACACTTTTTACAAGAAGTTTGGATAGGCACATTGATGAGTGGGGCATGAGGGGCTATGGTCTGGGAGCAGATAGATGGAAACTAGACGGAAATCCAGGCTGGCATGATCTAGAAGGGCTATTTCTGTGCTGTAGTTTTATGACTGTGACTCTGAACAGACTCCTCATTTGGAGGAATTGGATTTGGGTAACAGATAAAGAAAGACTTCATGAGTGATGTCCACATTTCATTAATTAATGAAAACAAGGATGTGCTGAAGACATTCTGTTCATCCTCATTATACTGGAGCAGGTGTGTGTCGTTATTAGATAATGTAATCCACACTCGTCAGTGTTGGAGAGCTCATGACGATGATGATGAAAGTGAAACAAAATTATATTGAGCTCCCAGAGTACATTACATTTTCGACTGCATCTGTTTAACCAGTTCAGGGTTGGCCCCAAAACTCTACTGGTGCAGCTGCATGAACAATGTCCCAGTAAGAAGGAAGGAATTTGTCAGAGGGAGCATATGCTCTGGAAAGTAAAATGGATTGAAATAATGGTTGGCCAACGGAGAGCTCAATTCAGAAGGCCACATCTGCTGGAGGATGTTAAGGAAACTGCCAGATAAAAAAGAATGAAGCAAAGGCTGCATCCAAATCACCATTCAAACAAGAAGAGCAGAAACAAGGATTAAAGATCTCTCACTAGTTCATCAGCTTAGCAGAAGCAAATGGGTTTTAATTATGCATTGTGCACAACTGCACACTAAAAGGTGACTATATTTCAGGAAATAAGTATGCATACAAATACGTGTGTATTTTATAAGCATGTATGCATACATTTGTATGTCTAAGCTGGCGTTTGCATGTCTGCATGTCTATGTTTCAACATGCAGGTAGACTGGAGGAATCAGGTTGGTACTGGACCCCAAGAAAGGGAGTTTGTGGAGTCCCTCCGAGATGGATTCTTAGAACAGCTTGTACTGGAGCCTACCAGAGAGAACGCAATTCTAGATTTAGTGTTGTGCAATGAACCGGATTTGATCAGGGACCTCGAGGTAAAGGAGCTATTAGGAGGTAGTGACCATAATATGGTAAGTTTTAATCTGCAATTTGAGAGGGAGAAGGGAAACTCAGAAGTGACAGTATTACAGTTGAACAAAGGAAACTATGGTGCTATGAGGGAGGAGCTGGCCAAAGTTCAATGGAACAATACCCTAGCAGGGATGACAGTGGAACAGCAATGGCAAGTGTTTCTGGGAATAATGAGGAAGGTGCAGGATCAGTTCATTCCAAAGAGGAAGAAAGATCCTAAGGGGAGTAAGGGGAGGCCATGGCTGACAAGGGAAGTAATGGACAGTATAAAAATAAAAGAGAAGAAGTATAACATAGCAAAGACGAGTGGGAAGCCGGAGGATTGGGAAACTTTTAAAGAGCAACAGAAGGTAACTAAAAAGGCAATACGCGGAGAAAAAATGAGGTACGAAGGTAAACTAGCCAAGAATATAAAGGAGGATTGTAAAAGCTTCTTTAGGTATGTGAAAAGGAAAAAAATAGTTAAGACCAAAATTGGGCCCTTGAAGACAGAAACGGGTGAATTTATTATGGGGAACAAGGAAATGGCAGATGAGTTGAACAGCTACTTTGGATCTGTCTTCACTAGGGAAGACACAAACAACCTCCTAGATATAATAGTGGCCAAAGGACCTAGGGTAATGGATGAACTGAAGGAAATTTATATTAGGCAGGAAATGATGTCGGATAGACTGTTGGGTCTTAAGGCTGATAAGTCCCCGGGACCTGATGGTCTGCATCCTAGGGTACTTAAGGAGGTGGCTTTAGAAATCGTGGATGCATTGGTAATCATTTTCCAATGTCCTATAGATTCAGGATCAGTTCCTGTGGATTGGAGGGTGACTAATGTTGTCCCTCTCTTCAAGAAGGGAGAAAACAGGGAATTTTTGACCGGTTAGCCTGACGTCGGTGGTGGGAAGGAGCTGGAGTCAATTATAAAAGATGAAATTACGACACATCTGGATAGCAGTAACAGGATCGGTCCGAGTCATCATGGATTTACGAAGGGGAAATCGTGCTTGACTAGTCTTCTGGAATTTTTTGAGGATGTAACTATGAAAATGGACAAGGGACAGCCAGTGGATGTAGTGTACCTAGACTTTCAGGAAGTCTATGATAAAGTCCCACATAAGAGATTAGTGGGCAAAATTAGAGCACATGGTATTGGAGGCAGAGTACTGACATGGATTGAAAATTGGCTGGCTGACAGAAAACAAAGAGTAGCGATTAACGGGTCCCTTTTGGAATGGCAGGCGGTGACCAGTGGGGTAGCGCAGGGTTCAGTGCTGGGACCGCAGCTGTTTACAATATATATTAATGATTTAGATGATGGAATTAAAAGTAACATTAGCAAATTTGCCGATGACGCAAAGCTGGGTGGCAGAGTGAAATGTGAGGAGAATGTTATGAGAATGCAGGGTGACTTGGACAGGCTGGGTGAGTGGGCAGATGCATGCCAGATGCAGATTAATGTGGATAAATGTGAGGTTATCCACTTTGGTGGTAAGAACAGGAAGGCACATTATTATCTAAATGGAGTCAAGTTTGGAATGGGGGAAGTACAACGAAATCTAGGTGTTCTTGTACATCAGTCACTGAAAGCAAGCATGCAAGTACAGTAGGCAGTGAAGAAAGCTAATTGCATGCTGGCCTTCATAACAAGGGGAATTGAGTATAAGAGCAAAAAGGTCCTTCTGCAGTTGTACAGGGCCCTGGTGAGACCACACCTGGAATACTGTGTGCAGTTTTGGTCTCCAAATTTGAGGAAGGACATTCTTGCTATTGAGGGAGTACAGCGTAGGTTCACAAGGTTAATTCCCAGGATGGCGGGACTATCATATGTTGAAATATTGGAGTAACTGGGCTTGTATACTCCGGAATTTAGAAGGCTGAGAGGGGATCTTATTGAAACATATAAGATTATTAAGGGATTGGACACGCTGGAGGCAGGAGCACGTTCCCATTGATGGGTGAGTCCAGAACAAGAGGCTACAGTTTAAGAATAAGGGGTAGGCCATTTAGAACCGGAGTTGAGGAAAAACTTCTTTACCCAGAGAGTGGTGGATATATGGAATGCTCTGCCCTAGAAGGCTGTGGAGGCCAAGTCTCTGGATGCTTTCAAGAAAGAGATGGATAGAGCTCTTAAAGATAATGGAATAAAAGGTTATGGGGATAAGGCAGGAACTGGATACTGATTGTGGATGATCAGCCATGATCACAGTGAATGGCGGTGCTAGATCAAAGGCCGAATGGCCTACTCCTGCACCTATTGTCTATTGTTTGTGTGAGAGTATGTACAGTGGTGCTGGAAAGTTTGTGTACCCTTCAGAATTTTCTCTATTTCTCCATAAATATGACCTAAAATGTGATCAGATCTTCACGTATCTCCAAAAACTAGATAAAGAGAACCCAATTAAATAAATAAGACAAAACATTATATTTGTTCATTTATTTATTGAGAAAAATGATCCAATATTACATGTAGTTGTTGAGAAAAGTATGTGAACCTTTGCTTTCAGTAACTCATGTGACGCCCCCACCTTGTACAGCAATAACTTCAACCAAACATTTCTGGTAACAGTTGATCAATCCTGCACATTGTATGTATGAGCATGTGAATGTGTCAAGAGTGCATGTGTGGGTGTGTGTGCAGTTGTCTTCATAAGTGTGTGTGCGCTTGTGTGGGCATGAGTATGTGCGTGCGCGTGCGCACATGGGAGTTTAGGTGAGTGTGTATATGTCTGTGTGCGCTTCCTTAAAGGTGCAGATCCATGTTTCAGTGCTTGGTTGCCAATTTCCAGTAGATATACTCTTCTAGATACATTAAGAAACACTGGGAGAAGGTGCCCCAAATGGAGTAGCCATAATTTTACTGAATGCCGAAAAAGTTTGAGGGACAGATTACCTACTCCTGTTCTCTAGGAAGAGGTACAGTCGACGTTTCGGGCCAAGACCCTTCGTGAAGGGTCTTGCTGATCCTGATGAAGGGTCTCGGCCCGAAACGTCGACTGCACCTCTTCCTAGAGATGCTGCCTGGCCTGCTGCATTCACCAGCAACTTTGATGTGTGTTGCTTGAATTTCCAGCATCTGCAGAATTCCTCGTGTTTGCTACTCCTGTTCTGTTACTTTTGGGTAATATAATAGCAGAGCAACTCCAGTAACCCAGGTTCAAGCCCGACCTCCGATGCTGTTTGTGTGGAATTTGCACGTTCTCTGTGACCACTGGATATTCCATTTTCTTCCCACATCCCAAAATATACTCATGTTAGTAAGTTAATTAGCCACTGTAAATTGTCCCCAGTAAATAGGGGAGTGGTGGAATCTGCGGGGTTGTGGGATTAATAGGAATGTGAGGGAAATAAAAATGGGTGATAGGATGAGGGTAAAATAGGTAGTTGATGGTCAGCATGGAATGTTTGGGCAGAAGGGCTTGTTTTCATGCATTATCTTTATATGACTATGTCGCATTGTAGCAGGCAGCCATGGATCTGCTGAACTTTAAGCAAGTGAAGTCCTGCTTTATGAAATCAGACCTGCTCAGATTTCCCATTGCTGAGTACATTCAGAATAATCGAACAGCCCATTCAGTTAGCTCAAATATATTTTAGTTTATAATATAAAAAATAATTTTACTCTTCTATTGTGTTTATATTTATAAGGACACTGGTTATGGTTATATGGTGTAAATGACATCAACTTTTCAAAGTTCAAAGTTCAAACTAAATTTATTATTGGGCAGTTTATTATTGTCGCCATATACTATCTCAAGATTAATTTTCTTGCAGGAATTTGCTGTAAAAACAAAGAAATACAGAAGATATTCATTGATTCTATTGTATTTCTTTGTAAGGTATTGCCTATACAGTTATTGTATGGGGGCTTTGGCCCCCGCCGCCTGGTACGGTCGGGAGCAGCTGCAGGACCCGGCGAAGGTGGAGCAGCTAGCGGGCAAAAACAAGTGAGGGGGTGGTGTCATTACCACACCACTAGGCGATCATCCCAACGGCGGAGCAGGCGGAAGAGGAGACACCTCCCAACGGCTGCAAAGGCGGATGAGGATGCCCAACAATGGGTAGAGAGGCTTGCGAGCACGCCGCAAGAACTGTCATAGACCCACAACACTCAGGGCTTGTCTACCTAGCGTGTGAAGCCTGGATTCGGCGGACTGCACAGAAGAAAACATCACTCGTTCAACAGGCAGGAAGGCGATTCTCAGCAATGTGTCGTGGAGCAATAAGAGGGCACAGTGAGACACACAGAACACTGCTGGCCATCCACTGCATCCTGACCTATCTCCAGCCGTCTCGACTATGTCTTGCCACTGGGTCCAGATAGGCCGGGACGAGAGAGTGAGGCTGATGACCTGCGCAACTCTCCCTCACTTTAATCCAAGTCAAGCGCAAGTCATGACTTCAAACCCAACGCGGAAGAAAGTGATGGTGCTCAACCTTGGCACATGGAACGTGAGAACTCTGCGGGATAACATCAAGGCAGACAGACCAGAGAGAAGAACTGCACTGGTTGCAAAAGAGCTAGCTCGCTACAACGTGGACATAGCAGCTCTCAGCGAAACGCGCCTAGCAGACAAGGGTCAGCTGACAGAACGTGGATACACGTTCTTCTGGAGCAGTCGCAGCAGCGCTGAACGATGAGAAGCAGGCGTGGGATTTGCCATCAATTCTAACCTCGCCCGTAAACACACCAAGCACCCAGAGAGCATCAACGACCGCCTGACGACACTTCAGCTCCCACTTGCAAACAAGAAGAGTGCTACGCTGATTAGTGCCTACGCTCCCACCATGACCAACCCAGATGACATTAAAGACAAGTTCTATGAGGAACTCGACGCCCTCATCTCAGCAATCCCACAGTCAGAGAAGCTCATCGTTCTCGGGGACTTCAATGCCAGAGTAGGGACAGACTACCAAACCTGGGAAGGGATCATTGGAAGACACGGCACTGGCAAGTGTAACAGCGACGGCCTTCTGCTCCTCAAGACATGTGCCACACACGACCTTGTCATCACCAACACCCTGTTCCGCCTACCCACCCGTAAGAAGACTTCATGGATGCACCCACGCTCGAAGCACTGGCATCTGATTGACTACATCATCACCAGGAAGAGGGACAGGATGGATGTCAGAGTGACGAGGGCCATATGTGGTGCCAACTGCTGGACCGATCACCGCCTCATTGTGTCCAAGTTCAGGCTTCGCATTCTGCCCATGAGAAGACCCCAAGGGCAGAAGACTGCAAAGAGGTTGAATGCCTCCAAGCTGAAAAGCAGCAGGGTTGCAGAAGAATTCATCGATGACCTTGAGGGCAGACTGCCAGACACACCACAGGGAGACGGGACCAGCGTTGAGAAACAGTGGACGGCCTTCAGAGACGCTGTCTACACTACCGCCCTCGAACATCTCGGACCAGCAACCCGAAGAAACCAAGACTGGTTCGATGAGAATGATGAAGAAATACAGGCACTACTAACAGAGAAACATCAACATTACAGAGCGCATCAGAATGACCCCACGTCGCTAGCCAAGAAAGATGCCTTTACCAACGCAAGAAGAAAGGTGCAGAAAAAACTTTGCGAGATGCAGGACAGCTGGTTCAGCAAGAAGGCCGATGAAATCCAGGGCTATGCAGACAGCCACGACATAAAGCAATTCTACGATACACTTAAGGCTGTATACGGACCCCAGTCCTCCGGCTCCTCACCCCTCCTCAACGTGGATGAGACGCAGCTGCTGACAGAGAAGAAGCAGATTCTGGATCAGTGGGCTGAGCACTTTAACGACATCCTTAACCGCCCTGCCGACATCAACGACAAGGCCATTGCCCGCCTGCCCCAGGTAGAGATCAACAAGAACCTCGACACCCTCCCCACAGTAGATGAAGTCAGGAAGGCAGTGAAGCAACTCTCCTGTGGCAAAGCGCCAGGATCCGATGCAATCCCTGCTGAGGTATACAAAGCAGGAGGCCCTGTCATGATGCAAAAGCTGACTGTACTCTTCCAGTCCATGTGGAAAAAGGGACAGGTCCCGCAACAGCTGAAAGATGCCAGCATAGTCCACATCTACAAGAGGAAAGGCAACCGCCAGCCTTGCGACAACCACCGAGGCATCTCCCTCTTGTTCATTGCGGGGAAGATTCTGGCCCGCGTCCTGCTCAACCGCCTTCTCCAAAATCTTGAGCAAGTTCTGCTCCCAGAAAGCCAGTGCGGCTTCCGTGCTGAACGTGGGACCGCGGACATGATTTTCGCTGCGCGCCAACTCCAGGAAAAATGCCAGGAGCAACACAGTGACCTCTTCGTGACCTTTGTCGATCTAACCAAGGTTTTCGATATGGTCAGCAGAGAAGGCTTGTGGAAGATCATGGAGAAGTTTGGCTGCCCCAGCAAGTTCATCACAATCGTCCGGCAGTTCCACGACAGTATGATGGTGAAAGTTCTGGATGACAGCGACGAGTCGGAGGCCTTCCTAGTGACAAATGGCGTCAAACAAGGCTGCGTTCTTGCCCCGACTCTGTTCAGTATGGTATTCTCCGCCATGCTGACAGATGTCTTCCGTAACTACGAAGAAGGAATCCACGTCAGGTACAGGACTGACGGCAGGTTGTTCAACCTTAGGCGCCTGCTGGCAGTTACAAAGGTGCAGAGACTGTCATCGGAGACTTCTTGTTTGCTGATGACTGCGCACTCAACGCCAGCACAGAGCAGGAGACGCAGCGTGAAATGGACTGCTTCTCACAAGCCTGCGACAACTTCGGTCTCACTATCAGTACCAAAAAGACCGAAGTTATGTACCAGCCTGCCCCAGGAAAGCCATACCAGGAGCCGCGCATCACGGTGAAGGGCCAGAACCTCCAGGCAGCCGACAACTTCACCTACCTGGGCAGCATACTCTCCCGCGCAGTGAACATAGACGCTGAGGTCAACAACATGATTGCCAAAGCCAGCGCCGCCTTTGGGAGACTCTGTGAGAACGTCTGGGAGCAGAGAGGACTCAGCCTTACCACCAAGCTGAAGGTCTACTGTGCAGTGGTCCTTACCACCCTCCTTTATGCCAGCGAGACCTGGACTGCCTACAGCAGACACGCCAAACAGCTCAACCACTTTCACTTGAGCTGTCTCCGCAGACTCCTCCACATCAGGTGGCAGGACAAAGTCCCCGACACGGAAATCCTGGAACGAGCTGGGCTCTGCAGCGTCTACACCCTCCTGCTGAAAGCCCAAGCCAGGTGGGCTGGACATGTGGTCAGAATGCCAGACAGCCAATTGCCTAAGCAGCTGCTGTATGGAGAACTGTGTCAGGGCAAGCGCTCAGTCGGGGGGCAGAAGAAACGTTTCAAAGATTGCCTGAAAGTGTCCCTCAAAGGCCTGGGTGTCGACATCAACACGTGGGAGACACTTGCCCTCAACCGTCCAGCTTGACGCAGCAAGATCACCACAGAAGCCCGTGCAGCTGAAGTCAGGTGCATCATCGAGGCGCAATGAAAGCGTGCTGTGCGCAAGGCCCGAGCAGCATCCATTGTCACGACAGCACCCACCCACTTGTGTCCCACATGTGGATGAGTCTTCAGGGCCCGGATTGGCCTCATCAGTCACCTCCGGACCCACAGCCACCAACCTCCCATTTGACTTTGAAGCCATGGTCATCTTCGACTACGAAGGACGAACAACAACATTGTATGGAGGCTTCACTGTCTCGGCTCTTCAGCATGGCATGAGGTTAGAAAAAGATCTTAGGTGGCAAATAGGCCACAAATGGTGGATCTTGTGTCTCCATGCAACAAAGCCTTGATCTTAGAGATATAGAGTCATACAGCACGGAACGGGCCTTTCTGCCCAAATGACCCACACTGACAAAGATGCTCAGCCAAGTTCGTTCCATTTGCTACCATTTGCCTCAAAATCTTCTAAACCTTTCTTATCCATATTACCTGCTAAACTGTCCTTTAAAAGTTGCTATTGTACCTGTCTCAACCATTTCACTTCCTTTGGCAGCACATTCCACACATATATCACCCTTTGTGTAAAAAAAAGTGCACCTCAAATTCCTACTAAATCTCTTCCCTTTCCCCTCAAACTAATGCCCACTAGTTCTTGAGAACTTCCCCAAATAAAATACTGAGTGCGTTCACTCTATTTATGACCCTCATAAATTTATATAGCTTCATCTCTCATTTTTCTATGCCCCAGGGAATAAGGTCTTAGCTCTTGTAGTTTGACAGTCTGGTACTTTCAAAGGCTCATTTCTGCTTTTAAATGTCTCTGATATTCAGAGACTTTAAGATGATTTTTAATATAAAAATTACTTAAAATTAAAAATAATGAATTTGACTAAAATGCTTTAAGTTGCTGTAAGTTAAGAATCGACATGATTTGCCATATACATTTACATCTTCTAGGAATTTGCTGTGGTACGTTGGTATAATGTTCAACAATTATAAAGAATAAAGAATTATACAAAGTTGGAGGTTAAACTATGGATTTATGGATACAGAATAAACTGTGCATAAATAGATAAAGACCAGTATGCATTTACAGTGCAAGTGGTATAAGTGTTTACAGTGCAGTGAAGTGACTGAGCTAACAGACGGAGAGGGGTGGAGGTGCTTACAAGAATGGTTTAGAAATTAACTGCCTTGGGCAAGAAACTTTTGAGGTGGCATGAAGTTTTTGATTTAATAGCCCTATAGCACCTTCCAAAACACACATAAAAGTTGCTGGTGAACGCAGCAGGCCAGGCAGCATTGATAGGAAGAGGTACAGTCGACGTTTCTGGCCGAGACCCTTCGTCAGGACCAGCAACTTTTATGTGTGTTGCTTGAAATTCCAGCATCTGCAGATTCCCTCGTGTTTGCACTTTCCAGAAGGAAGCTTTTGGAGACGGCAGTTTGCAGGGTGGATAGTGCTGCAGTGATTTTTCCTGCCTGTTTCTTTGTCCTGGACACATACAGGTCCTGCAGTGACGGTAGACAGCAGCCCATGACCTTTTCTGTTGTCCTAGCAGTCCACTGTGGTTTTCATACATTGTGAGAGGACGCTGCCCCAAAACCAGACAGTAATGGCTGATGTATGAACTTGTAAATAAACTAAATTATGCAGATCTAACTCAAGGCATTGAGCTGGAATTGTCTTTTAATTAAGGCCAGTGATACTATTGGCACATTGGCCTTCATAAATCAATATACTGAGTACAGGAGATCCGATATTATGTTGAAGTTGTATAAGACATTGGTGAATCTTATTTTCGAGTATAGTGTGCAATTTTAGGTCGCCTTCCTACAGGAAAGATGTAAATAAGTTTGAAAGCGTACAAAGAAAATTTACAAGGATGCTGCCAGGTCTGGAGGACCTGAGTTATAAGGAAAGATTGAATAAGTTAGGACTGTATTCTTTAGAATGTAGAAGATTGAGAGGAGATTTGATAGAGGTATACAAAATTATGAGGGATATAGATAGGGTAAGTGTAGCAGGCTTTTCCACTAAGGTTGGGTGGAACTACAACCAGAGGCCATGGCTCAAGGGTGAAAGGTGAAAAGTTTAAGGGGAACATGAAGTGAATCCTCTTCGGTCCGAGAGTTGTGAGAGTGTGGAATGAGCTGCCAGCACAAGTGATAGATGTGAGTTCAATTTCAAGTACATTTATTATCAAATAATGTATAAATTATACAACCTTGAGATTTGCTTGCTCACAGATAGCCAGAAAGCAAGAAGCCTGAAAGAACCCAATTAAAAGAAAAAATAATAAAAATACAAATAAAAGACCAACATGCAACATGCAAGAGAAACAAAACACAAATCATGCAAACAATTGAAGGGAACAACAGCATTCCAAACCAAAAATGAGTCCTCAGATCTGAACCCCAGGGCAGCCCGGAGTAGGCACAAAGCCTCGCTTATTAGTTCATCAAATTAGCAGGCACAGAGCACAACAGCCAGGGAAGTCTTCATAGCCTCAGCACCATGGAGATGAGCATCGCGGAGCACAAGCGAAATCCACTCTCGTCCCAACCGACACCCTGTCTTTTCAGTCTTTCTGGGCTGGTGTTTAAACTGACCAAACAATGGAGCAGAAAAATGCTCCGGCACCCTGGAGAGAAGAGTAAACATCTCATATTTAAGAGAAGTTTGGATAAGTACATGGATTGTAGGGGTATGTATGGAGGTCTATGTTCCAAGTGCAGGTCGATCGGAGTAGTCCAAATGGTTTCAGCATGGAAAAGATGGGCTGAAGGGCCTGTGTCTGTGATGAACTTCTCTATGACTCTATGACTATTGAAAAATACCTATCTCTGTCATCATATTCACCTTCTCAGCTCCCCTCCATTCAATGGTGAATCCAGCGGATATGAAGGTTGAGCATAGGCTGAATGGCACAGTGGTGCAGTGAGTAAAGCTTCTGCCCACACCTCCAGTGACCAGGGTTCCAGCCTGACATCCAATGCTACCTGAAGGACTTTACGCCTTTCAGTGACACCGAGTCGGTTTCCTCTGTGTGCCCTCACTTCCTCACACAAGCAAGTTGGAAAGTAAAACCGCCACAGGGTGTTGAGTGGAAAGAGTAAGTGTAATTAGTGTAAATGAGTGGTTGATGATCAGCTCAAGTCAGGGAGAAGGTCTTGTTTCTGTAGGATATGAATCTATGATTGGATAGCAGAAGGTTGGCACTTTGCTAACCACATAGAAGCATGAACTGTTCTAATTTCTTTGTTTTTCATAACAACAGCAGACTACTTGTAAGATTAAAATTGGGAATATTATTAGCACACATGTTACTCACACAGTGAATTCACAATATTAATGGAACATCCAAAGTTAGACATAGGTACCCATTATCTGTGTATATACCTTCCTAATTTTTCAGGAGTTGTTTTCAAACATACAAACATACACTGTTACACACATCAAAGTTGCTAGTGAACGCAGCAGGCCAGGCAGCATCTCTAGGAAGAGGTACAGTCGACGTTTCAGGCCGAGACCCTTCGTCAGGACAACTTTGATGTGTGCTGCTTGAATTTCCAGCATCTGCAGAATCCCTTGTGTTTGCGTTTTTAAACATACACTGTTATTTGGGCACACCAGAACACCTGCTTGTTAATGCAAATATCTAATCAGCTAATCATGTGGCATCAACTCAATGCCTAAAACCATGCAGACATGGTCAAGTGGTTCAGACCAAACATCAGAATGGGGGAAGAAATGTGATCTAAGTTACTTTGACCAAGGA
Organism: Mobula birostris; assembly: GCF_030028105.1. NCBI lineage: Eukaryota > Metazoa > Chordata > Chondrichthyes > Myliobatiformes > Myliobatidae > Mobula > Mobula birostris. The sequence goes on along the minus strand of NC_092387.1, from coordinate 25,170,955 downwards.
GTGATTGCTGGTTCCAGAAGGGCAGTTTGAGTATCTTAGAAACTGCTGATGTCTTGGGATTTCCATGTACAACATTTTCTAGAGTTTACAGAGAATGGTGCAAAAAGCAGATAAACATTCAGTGGATGGCAGTTCTGTGCATGAAACTGCCTCTTTAAAGAGAGAGGTGAGGGGAAATAGCCAGACTGGTTGAAGCTGACGGGAAGGTGACAATAACTCAAATAACCATGTGTTACAACGTTGATGTGCGGAAGAGCACCTCTGAATGCATACCATGTCGAACTTTGAAGTGCAAACAAGGGGAAATCCGCAGATGCTGGAATTTCAAGCTAAACACTTTAAAGTTACTGGTGAACGCAACAGGCCAGGCAGCATCTCTAGGAAGAGGTACAGTCGGGTCTTGGCCCAGAATGTCGACTTCACCTCTTCCTAGAGATGATGCCTGGCCTACTGCATTCACCAGCAACTTTTCAGAACTTTGAAGTGGATGGGCTTCAGCAGCAGAAGACCACAAACATGCACTCTGTGGCCTCTTTATTAGTACAAGAGTTGCATAATAACATGACTACTGAATGTATATACTGCAAGCAGTTTCTAAAAACAGGTTTGCAAAAATAACTATGCTATAAAGTTGCTACTTTTTACTCTTGAGAAAACTCTTGCGATTTGTTTGCTCAAGAAAAAAGAAATCCACAGATCAAATTACTCATGGAAAAATTGGAGCAATTTGGGAAGAGAAAGAAGCACAATTCCAGTCATAAACTCAGTTGGGATTGTTAAATTGATGATCTAACTCAGTACAGAATATCCTGACAACACTAATGGCAATAAACTTTGACTTTAATTTTATTGATTAATGTTTTATTCTTGTGACCCAGATATATATATTTTTTTTACTTATACCTTTGTCATTTCTCTATAGGGAATGCTCCCACAGCAAAACTCGTAGAACAGCAGATAGACTATCACTGCAAAATGGCTGTTTACAAGTAGCTACTACTCTGGAGTACATATGTGAATACAATTCAATTACTAAATTAACACTAATCTCATTAAGTTTATTGGGCCAATTGATACATTTGTTTATTATTGTCACATGTATTAAGGCATGGTGAAAAACTTTGTTTTGCATGTTATCCATACAGATAATTTCATTACAACAGTGCATGAAGTAGTAGAAAGGAGAAGCAATAACAGAATGCAAAATGAATGGTTAGTTACAGAGAACATGCAGAGCAGGTAGATAATAAAATGCAAGACCGTGAGGAGGAAGGTTGTGAGGTAAAGTGTCCATCTTGATGTACTGGAGTACCTTGTAACAGCAGAGTATAACTTGTCCTTGAGTTCTGCTGTTATGCTTTCTCAGACTCTTGTATCTTCTACCCAATGGGAGGTCGAAGAACAGAAAATGTCTGGGCTGGGTAGTGTCTTTGATTATGTTGCGCACTTTACCAAGGCAGCAAGAGGTGAAGTCCATCGAAGCTTGCATCTGTAATGCATTGAGCTGAGTCTGCAGCTCTTTGCCTCTTATTGGGCTCTCATGCAGATCAGCGGACAGAGCAGCTGATTTCTGCCAATCACAGATTTTGGCCATATACCCATTTACGGAAGGAAGAGAAAGATTTTCTAGAACCTGCCATACATTTCAGGATACTCAAAGTAATTTAAAGGCATTAAAGATATCTAGAGTGCAGTCATTCAACGTAAGAACTTAAGAACGTAGAAGCAAGAGTTGCTCACTCACCTCCTCATATCTGGCCAGACACATTACATGATTGTGGTTGACCAGCCCCAGGCCTCATTATTCCTCATATTCTTCCTGGGTAGTCTGCAACCCAACAGCATTGACTATACATTCTTCAATGCCATGTCACCTACACTCCTTCTGTTCCTATCTCCCTCATTCCAATCCACTCTGTTCCTCTCACTCGCTCTCTTCCTCTCTGCCCCCAGCACAGATTCCAGTTTCTCAGTTGCCTGCCATCTGCACACTCTACCCACTTTATCCTCTCCCCTCCCTGAATTATTCCCAGTTGCACAATGTCCCTCCTTTATCTAGTTCTTCACATTCTCCACATACCATATTCCATCACCGTCAGTCCCCTGTTGTTTGCAACAACCATCTCCCAGCCTTTGTCACAATCTTCACCCATTCATCCCCCACCTGCCCATCAACTTCTCCTCACCTGGATCCACCTATTGTTTGCTAGCTCCTGCCCCACCCTCCCCTTCTCTTCTTTATCCCACTTACCTACTCATGAAATTCTCAGTCCTAATTGAAAACATCAACCCACATTATCTGCCTCCACAGACACTGCACAACCCTCTTAAGTCCTCTAGCAGTTTGCTTCTTCTGTCCTCATCTCTATTGTGACAATTCCCCAGAAGTCCAATTCACTGATCTTTCGATCATCTATTTACTCTCTCCTTATCTACTCCGTCCCCACCATTGGTCGTATCCACAGAAAGTGTTGCCTCAACAAGACAATACCGGTTATCACACATCTTCACCATCCGGGCCATGCCATATCTTGACAGTTGCTGTTCGGTCCTTGAACCAATCTGCACAATCTTAATCACTGCAGTTTACCAACACTATGACCACTTTGATCGCTTGACATGGCAGCATTGCAGTCAGTGAAAACTTTACATTATCGGCTGTAAGGTTGGGTTTTGATACCTGCTGCTGTCTGTAAGGAGTATGTAAGTTTTCCCCATGACTGCATGGGTTCCCACCTGGGTGCTTCAGTTTCCCTCCACATTCCAAAGACACAGGGGTTAGTGTTAGTAAACTGTGGGCATTCTATGTTAGTGCTAGAAGCAGGGTGACACTTACAGATTGCTTAGCACAACCCTCGCAGATTTGATTTGACGCAAGCAATGCACTTAACTCTATGTTTCACTGAACATATTACAAATAAAGCTAATTTTTTTTGTTTTTTAACTTTAATTGTGTTCTGTTCTACATAAATTCGTGTATAATTTATGTTTATATTTTTCTTGTGCATGTTGCTTATATGATGTTCTGTATCAGTGATGCTGTTGCAAGTAAGCTTCACATTACACCAGTGTATACATGCACTTATGTAGATGAAAATACAGCTTGACCAGCTACAGTGCACCAGCACTGGAACAGAGAATTCAAGATATCTTCCATCATCTATAAGAAGAGATTTTCATACACACTCATTAAAGGACCATCCCATAATCTTGTAGCTGATTTGCAATTACCCATTTGTGGAAACACCTTTATATCTTCCCTTTAGGATTTTATTTATTTCAGTGATACTCCCTTTCATTCTATGAAACTGTGAAAAATATAGAACTAACTCCTTTAACTGTCCTAATTGTAATAGCATTTTCTGTTTATACACAGCTAGCTTGCCCAAGTATTAATTTGTTAAGAAGCAGATATTGTTGGTTGATGAATAATGTAGGGGAAGCCAAGACTTTTTGCCTTGGAACATAGGATGTTGAAGGACATGCATATAATTATGAGAGGTGTATAGAGAGTGATTGCACATTTTTTCTTCATTTTTCTTTCAACTGAAGTCTAGAGATCATAGGTTTAAGGTGAGAGGAAAAAGTCTTAAAAGAAACAGAAGGAGCAACATCTTCTGCATGCAGAGATTGGTGTGAGTACAGAATGAGTTGACAGAGAAAGTGTCTGAGGCGGGTGCAATAACAACACATCAAAGGTATTTGGGTAAGTAAGTACACAGTGAGGTAGGTATACGGAGCAAACAGAGGAAATGGGTCTATCACCATTGTCAGCATGGCCAAGTTTGGCCAAACGGCCTGTTTCTGTGCTGTATATCTCTACGCCTCTATTAGTTGCTTAAGGCTTCATCTGAAAAATGGTACTGACAGCATTGCCGCACTCCTTTGACACTGCACTGTAATGTCCACCTGGACACTTGTGATCTGAAGTTGGAATTGAGCCCACTAATTTTTGCCTTTGAGGCGGGTGTTAACAAATGAACTGTGACTGTCACTGGAGCTCAGCTATAACAGAACAGGAATAACAAGAACTATCTCTTCGAATGAGCCCAACCAGCACATAGAACAGCATCCATATAATTAACAGCTGTCTGAGCCAACGTCTTGTTTTTATGAAGGGATAACACTTGGCAACTTGAAGCTTTGTTTGTTAAACAAGAAGCGAAAGAAAGATCACGAGGTTAAATAAGTTAGGTACAAGGCTCCATATTATGCAGAAGGATGTCCAGAACAACTGCTTCTGAGAATAGTTTTAAATGATCCTTGGAGATAGGTGGTCTGTCCATATTTTATTTAGGTCTAATCATTAATTTTGTTTTGAATATAGCATTGAGTTGACTTTACTGAGCTCCAGTAATGCATTGTAGTACAAATGGCTAAACCAGTAAATGGAATCCTGAACCCTTCTTTATCTTTTTCTTAATTTTATTTTCCTTTGCCAAGATGGTGATGCTCTTAAATTGATCCTCTCTTTGTGATATATCATGAAACATCATGGAGTCATAAAAAGACTTGTGTCTCTTGGCACACTGAGTTAAAAGGCCCATATACATCCTACATACATGCCACCATACAATCTTTTACACTGATCCTATTTGAAACCCCCCTCATCCCCATCAATGCCCCAGCACGGCTTCCCACCTATATCTGGCACGTAGGACAACTTTTTGTTGTTTCTGCAACAATTTATTTTTGACCACTTAGGATTGTTAATTCTGAGTAGAACTCCTGAACCTCGAGGACCGTTGGACTCTTAGTCTGGCCTCCACCCTTTGAACTGTTTGGCAAGGGTGACCTTACCACCAATCAAAGCACAAGGCTCTAATTCCAGCCAACATAGCTCTCCGGGTTGTTGAAACAAGCAAGCCTCCAAACATGACACAAGGTTGTGGTCCTCTTGAAGGTTCCCACCTACAAACTCTGCCAATTTACCAAACAACCAGCCCATCATCTGAAACGTGAGTGCAAGCAGGAGCACTCAGAGGAAACCTACTTAATTACAGGGAGAACTTTCAAACTCCTCCCTGACAACAGGTCTATCAGCTGTGACACTGTTAGCCATGAATCAGTCAGGAAATTCAAAAGAACTGTCTTGGACCTTTTGAATGACTTAACAGCCCATAGGAAGGGAATGGAATTTCAAAAATTGCCCTGTTCAGGATTACATAGAGCTGATGGGTTGAATGGCTTCCTTTGTACAATAATAATTCTGTGATTCTTTTCCATAATTTTAAATCTTTTATTTTCTATGAGGTTAGAGAAATAGTTCTTTGATTTTAAAAAACTGGGTCAGTGGTGGGGCTATCAGAAACAGGGAGAGGAATTTACATTGGAGGGGATTTGCTGTGCAGCTAAATTTCCCACTTTGAAATATCAACATTACATATTTCCCATAAGTCATGCTCCCATTTTCCTTTGAAGAAGTCAGTCTTTCCATTATAACTCGACAAGCTAATCAAAACCTACCCTAGAATTAGCTCTTGTTTCATCTGCTTCTCACTTCTCTGAGATACTGGACAGCGATCTGCTCCCTGCACTGACATGTGTGGTTCGGACACTTTAAAGTACAATTTCATATCCTTTCCTCCTTTGCCTTTTGTGAACCTCCAATTGCACTGCTTCTAATGTGTTTCCTGCACCGCCCATGTCCCACTTCACTGAAACACTCAAGAGCTGTTCGGCATGTATCATAATTTCACATCCATTGACCTCTTTGCAATTCAATGCATTAAATTTGAATCACTGGGTAATTCTCTTGTTTCGAGCCAGTGTCCTTCATTCAATATCTTTTTGGCATAAATTTAATTCGAGACATTCTATAGAACAGGCTGTTCATTTATATTTGCCTATCTTTTCTCTTCCTTGTCTACCTCCTGGCAGTTTTATTATCCTTCTGTTGAAGGGAAAAGGCACATTCGTATGATGCCTGTCAGTTCACTCAGGCATCTCGAGCTTATGTTTGTGCTTTGAAGTGTTGTTTGAACGTGGTATATATGTATTTTCTCAACCCAGCAAGATTCCATAAGTGGCAATGCGATTAATTACTCTACTCTTAATAGCTGGGGGGTGGGGGGGAACTCATACCAGGTCAGGAAGACCGGAAAACACTTTGGTTTTGGAAAGAAAATACCTTGGAATGTTCACCGAGAGGTTTTCAGTATTTTTTTCTTTCAAAAAGGAAAGCATCAGTGATCTAATGATAATAGAGAGATGTGATCATAATGATCAGAGAGAGATACAGCATAAAAAGAAGCATTTTTGCCCAAAGGCTCTATGCCAAACATAAACCACCCATTTACATTAATCCAAAATTAATCCTTTTTTTAAAATTCTCCACACATTTCGACCAACTTCCCCCACATTACACAACTCACCTACATTTTAGAGACAATTAACCTACTGACCCATGCATATTTTCAATGGGGGAAGAAACTAGAGCAGCTGCAGGAAAGCAACATGGTCACTGGGTGAACATGCATAGTCCACAGAGCCAGTGCCCAAGGCCACTATCAAACCTATGTTTTGTGTTTTAAAAGCTGCACCTTTGTGCTGCCCAAAACCTCTGCGCTGGTTGCGACCTAGTCACAACACTTTCTGCTTCTAAGGCAGAAGGCAGTGAGTTCAAATCTTTGTCCTGTGCTGTCTAGATGGGAGTTATGACCCAGTACAGAGAGGGTGCTGCACGATCAAAGATGCCGTCTGAGAGATAAGATGTTAAACAAAGCTATCCCCATTGCCTCTCAGGAGGATATAAGACCATAAGACATAGGAGCAGGATTAGGCCATTTGGCCCATCAAATCTGCTGCGCCATTATATCATGGCTGATTTATTTTCTCTTTCAAACCCATTCCTGGTCTTCTACCCATAACCTGATCTCATAATCTCTCATAACATGAGAGATCACAGGACAACATTTCAAACAAGATCAAGGGGAGCTTTCTACATCCAATGATTATTTTTCAACTAATATTATTGAAGTAAATTGTGTGCCCAATATCAATTTGTGTGATTCAGTCACAGTTTCAGTTTCAGAGGGTTGTAGGCTCAACCTTCCCCATCGTTGAGGGCATCTTCAAAGAGCGATGCCTCCAAAAGGTGGCAGTCATCATGAAGGACCCTTCCCATCCGGCTATGTCCTCTTCTCATTATTGCCATCAAGGAGGATGTACAGGAGCCTGAAGATCCACGTTCAACTGATTCAATAGTTTCTTTCTCTTTGCCATCAGATTTCTGAACAGTCCACAAACTCTTGAACACTACCTCGCCAATCCTCCTTTCCACTATTTATTAAGTTGTTCATTTTAATGTGTTTATTATAGCATAGTAAATAGTTATGTCTGCACTGCACTGCTGCTGCAAAGCAATGCATTTCATGACCTATGTCAGTGACAATAAACCTGATTCTGAAATCATCATGCATCCTATTGTTTCCCTATGTCTCAAGAACTTACTTGGTTGTGAACTGCTTTGGGATATTCTGGGGCCATGTAAAGCACCAGAAAATTACAGGATGATGGCCCAAGGCCAAAGGGTAGCTCAGTGCCGCAGTGGTTAGTGCCTCCGCTTCTCAACTCCAGAGACCGGGGTTCAATCCCAATCTTCACACCACTGTGAGCGTGTGTATGTGTGCGCGTGTGTGTGTGTGTGTGTGTGTGTGTGTGTGTGTGTGTGTGTGTGTGTGTGTGTGTGTTTGTGTGTTTTCCCTATGGCCAAAGAAAAAACATGCAATCTCCACACACAGAAAACACCCCCCAGAGGGTTTTGCCCAGTACCCCAAGGACATGCAGCTCAGTGGGTTAATTGGATGTTTTAAGTTGCCCCCAGTGTTTAGGTTCATAGGTGAGAGATAGAATCTGGGAAGAGGTGATGGGAATGTGGGGAGAATAAAGAGGGCCAAATATAAGTGGACGGTTGATGGTTGGCACACACTCAGTGTCCCAGCCCTGTAGCCAATTCTTTAGACTGTGTGTCCTTTCTGGATTCTTGACATCTAATGGAGGGCACTGGAGAGTGGGCAGGCAATGAGATGAGACATGAGATGTGTCTTTTTATCCCTCATAAACCATTTCTTTCTGAACTTGGGTGGAGTCCAGAGAGCATATGGTCACAGAACTCAAGAGAAGTATGGTTAGTTCAGGGTGATGGGGTGAAAATATGGCTCTTCTAAAGGTAATGTAAACCACTTCTTCCCTTCGCTAGACTGCAGGTCGCCCTTGGGCAAGGCGTAGCACCTGCTTAGCCCCCAGATCAGGATCACATGAAGGCATGGGACCAGGTGGTGGATGGTCGCATGAGCAGTTAGTGCACATCACAAGTCCTGGTTAAGCGACCACTGACACCAGGTAGGCAATCTCTGAAGAGTATGGACAAAGACTGGGGTCACCCATCTTGTAAAGACACTGCCCGGAGGAAGGCAGTGGCAAACCACTTCTGCAGAAACATTTGCCAAGTACAACCATAGTCAAGGAAAGACCTTGATATGTGCCTGTGATGCTTTTCATTGTATCTGTGCATACTTGTACATATAACACTAAAATTGACTTTAACATGGACTTTGACCATCTCTATAAACATGGAAGAAAGGGTTTAGAAAACAACTTTTAAAACACACCGTGAGCTGATAGAAAATGCAGAAGTTATTTGTATAAACTCAAACAGGGCGCAATTGGCATGTAATTATCAATGTTTCATTCTGACCTCCAGTGGTGTGGCTATCAATAATATTTACAAGTGAACACATGAGTAAAAACCATAGACTCAAACCCAGGCAAATCGGGTTCGGTACCCAACGCCCTTTGAAAATGGAAAACCTCGAAGTTTTCAGTGGGCCTGGATAGGTACATTAAGGAGCAGAGCTTGGAGGGGTATTGACTGACTGCAGGAAATTAGGACAGGCAGGGTGGACAACATACCTGAACAACACAAACAAAATACTTTTTAGTTTATTTATTTTATGTAGCGATACAGCATGGTAACAGGCCCTGGCAGCCCAAAAAGCCCATACCCCTGATTTCACCCATGGGACCAATTAACCCACTGACTCATATGTCTTTGGAATATGGGAGGGAACCCACGTGGTCACAGAGAGAATGTACAAACTCCTTACAGACCAATCAAGTTCATGCCAACAATGGGAATTCATCCTGGGGCACAGATGCTGTAATAGCATTACACTAACCTCTACGCTACTGTGCTGCTTGTAGGCACATGCTGAAGGGACTCAGCAACACAGGCAGCATTTATGAAGGGGAATAATGTTTCAGGCCAAGATCTTTCATCACAACTGGAAAGATGTGGCGTCAGCCACCAACACCCTGCTGATGAAGGATCTAGTCCCGAAACGTCAAATGTTTATACCCCCCCATAGATGTTACCTGACTTGCTGAGCTCCTGCAGCATTTTGTGTGTGTTGCTCAAGATAGTTGGCATCTGCAGAGTTTCTTACGTTTCAGATGGTATAGTTGGTATGGGCTGTTTGGGCTGAAGGTCCTGTATCTGAGCTGTATCATTATATGATTCTATGACTCCATAATAAAACAAATTTTCTGAATGCTGGCTAATTCAAACTTTCTTCCATCAAATAATTCTGTGTTGAAAATTGCTTGAACATAAAAAGATGACATTTTGGCATTGAACAAAAGATAAAGGATGGAAATGGTACACTCAGAGGGAAGTGGAGAATTGCATTAAATCAAATAGTCACAGGTGTGATGTTTTGTGAACTAGTGTCTTTTATCTTTTAAATCATCTATAATTAGAAGGTAATATTGAAAGTTAGAGAATAGTTTGCAAGGGAATTGCAGAAGGTATCGGTCGTCTGTACAACTGCAGATACATTCCTTCTCTGGAGTAGGCTGCATTTAGAGTAAGATTGTAAGTATGTACGTAATTGGAAGTTACAATTAAAGTTTAAAACTTTATTAAGTTGTTAAAGTTAAAGGCTTCTCTGAGGATCGTCAGTTTGGTGTAGTGGAAAGACTTGTGCGTTCCGGAGACCCTGAGAGTGATGTTGTCTGGAGTTTAGCCGTCTGAAACCTAGCTCCTGGTTTGGTCATCCATGGTAAATGAGGAAATTCAAGAAAAAAAATCGATCCAACCAAGACCTCAGTGGTGGAGCTGGCAGCAAATGATGACACATTACAAAGACAGTGAGGGCAGAGGAAGGCTGCAGAAGTGAAATGTCCCCAGTTGTCTTGCATTCCACGCTACTGGGTCCTCGCCTCTGATCTGCCAAGCACTGTGTGTTGGCTGATGTGTATCAGTTTTTCCACATTAAAGCAGGTCATGCACTGGTGTTTTCCATTTAGAGAATTCACCCTAACACCCAGGAAACCCCTTTAGAGAATATTATACTCGACCCAAGTGATCGCAATACTACTATTAATTAATAAGTTCATATTAATGTCATTTAATCTTACTGTTTATTTTTATTTTACTTAATTTGTCATATTTTCTAAGTCTTAGTGATGTTTAAAAGAGCTATGAGTTGTACTGCTCTGCAAACATTGACGAGCTTTAACTACTTAGGTGGGCTTACTTAGATGGAGAGCATTCTAACTGGTGGTAGCACCATCGGGCATGGAGGGGCCACTGCACAGGATCATATAAAGCTGCAGAGAGTTATAAGCTCAGCCAGCTCCATCATGGGCACTAGCCTCCCCACCATCGAGGACATCTTCCAAAGGCGATTCCTCAAAAAGACGACATCCATCATTAAAGATCCCCATTACCTAGGGCATGTCGTCTTCTCATTTCTACCATCAGAGAGAAGGTACGGGAAACTGAAGACAAAACTCAGCCTTTCAGGAGCAGCTCCTTCCCCTCCACAACAGGGCATTGAATGGGCAATGAACCCATAAACACCATCTCAGTATTTTTGCTCTCTTTTTGCATGATTTTTTAAAATTTTAATACATGTATTTCTTATTATAATTGATAGTATATTTTACACCTGCTGAAAAATAACAAATTTCATGACATTTGTCAGTGGTAATAAACCTGATTCTGGATCTGGCTTTAGGGCCAACTCTAGAGGAAAGTTTTAAAGCTGCTACAACAATAACACTTTTAAAGGGATAATTATTTTGCACAACTAGCCTTACATATGCTGCACCAAAATGCAAATGGTAATGCAGAAATGAAAATTATTTAATGCTTTGATGCAAAATGATGGTTATAAATAACATTGAGTCATGAAGTGAAGAGAGTTGGGTTGTTGGACCCGAACACCTGGGGACAGTGATTAATCTGGAAATGGATCTAACAAGCTGACAAAGAAAAGGCAACATATATGTAAAAACTGGGTCTCAAGTTTTCTTAAACCCTGCTGCATAGTTAACAGATGGAAACACTACAAGGCAACAAGATGATAGAAGCAAAAGTAACCTACCTGGTCCATCAAGCTTGCTCTACCATTTGATACGATCATTCAGTATGACACTGGCTAATCTGCGACCAACACAACTCCTATTCTGTTCCAGTTTCCCATGCCTCTGAGTTCCTCAATCCTTCGGAAATATATATAGCATATACATCTGAATGCATCACAGTTTTCTGCAGCAACAATTATGCCCAAGACTGCAAAGAATTCCAGAGTTTTGAATGCATCTCAGTCCATTATGGAAACCATCCTCCTCTCTATTGACTCTGTATGTACTTTCCTCTGCCTCGGAAAAGTAACCAAAATAATCTCATCCTTGTCGTTTTCTCTTCTCTCCTCTCCTATCGGACAGATATACAAAAGCTTAAGAGCACATATCACCAGGTTCAAGGACAGCTTCTTGTTTTCAGACTCTTGAATAAACCTCTCATACACTAAAAGGTGAACGCTTGATCTCCCAGTCTACCTTACCCGACCTTTGTACTTCAATTGTCTACCTGCACTGAACTTTTTCCTGTGACTGCAACATAATATTCTGAATTCTGTTTTTCTTTTACTCCCTCAGTGTAATTATGTCTGGCATGAAAAGCTTTTCCCTGTTTCTTTTTGCATGCAGCAATAATAAAATAATAATAATGATAATCATAATACCTCCCATAACCGAGGCACCCCAACCAGCTAATGTGCAGAATTCTGGAGATTTATCTGTAATATATTCTCTAAGATCTAATGGGGAGGACCCCCCTCACTGCCAGCCAAACAAGTTCTTGGTGCTTGTCAGAGTTTTCCTATAACCAGATTCTAACTGGTCTTCAGGGCATACCGTTGCATTTGGTTTTGGCTGAAATATCCCTCATAATGCCTTGCTATCCCTAAAAACAAAAGTCAATTACGTTTTTTTTTTGTGGATGATCTTCTGTTGGCTAAATGTTGCTGAAATATTTATGGTTCAGCTTATTGCAATAGCAGGAAAGAAAATTAAAATGACTTTGCGATATCTGCATCAATAAGAGATTATTTCCACCCTCTCAACAAGATAGTCTTCTTGATGTAAAACTTATACACTTATCGCATCAGAATATAAATCACTCCTATTGTTTTGAATATACATACAACAGGGTGATTGACAGCCAAGCTATTGAGTAGGATAACACTTCCAGGTCTTGCTATTGATATTCAAATTTGATGTCTTCAATATGATTTTTTTTCACTGAGAGGAAGGGAAAGTTTACCAGAGAACTTTTAAAATTAAGGCCCACTTTTTAAAAATCACTTTTTAAAATTAAAGTACTAGCTAGAATTATTCGATGGTGGCCTTTTCACTATGCTTCTGCTTTCTGAATACTAAGTGTTGTTTACACTGAACTGCTTTAGGGCTTGCTTGACACAAAGGTGGTATCATGATTTTTAAAAAAGGACATCTTGAAGAGCTGCCTGCATCTGTCACCAAGGACCCTTACCATCTGGGAGGTGCCCTCTTCTCAGAGGAGAAGGGGAGCCTGAACCCCCATATTCAACGATTTCAGAAACAGCTTCTTCTTCTCTGCAATCAGACATCTGAATGGCCAGCGAATCCACGAACACTGCCTCCATATTCCTATCATTTTTGCAATTTACAGTCATCTTATGTCTTTGCACTGTACTGTTGTTGCAAAACAGTAAACTTTGTAATAAACTTGATTCTGACCACCCCCCCCCCCAACCCAGAACTCACCAAAACTGGCATTGTGAGCCAGTCTGGAGCTCGGACGAGCTCTCCAGTTCATGTCCTGTGTTTCCATGGGTAGAGGAACTGCAGAGACCTTTTGTTCATCCAGAGGTGCGTTGACACATTTATGGTCATGTTGTGATGCCAAGGGCATGGCAGTGGTGGGGAGGTTTAAGATGCTCAACCGAAATATGTTCAGGTTTACCCCTCTTATTTATGATGGAAGTCTTTTCTCCCCCTTCCAGAATGTGGAATGGGCTATCATAAGGGGACCTAAGGGGATATTCTGAACACATCTTGTTCTACCTATCTTCCACTACTCATAAGCCTTTCTCCTCTCCTTCCCTGTGGACCCCTTTCTAATCCAAACATCAACATGCTCATTGGTTCTCTCATGGGCTTATACTGACAACTCCAATTCTCAGAAACACCAGCCAGCTCCAACATAGATACAACTTCCCGCACCAAAGAGGATATCTACAAGAGGCGATGTCTTGAGGAAGTGACATTCATCATTAAAGATACCCACCATCCAGGTCATGCTCTCTTCTCATTGCTGCCATCAAGCAGGAGGTACAGGAGCCTGAAGACACACATCTCAATGTTCAACAAAAAGTTTCTTCCCCACTGCTGTCAGGTTCCTGAACTGAGCTGAAAAGCCCTGATTTTACTGCAGAGCATGTTTCCCTCAACCTGCTCTGTTGCTACTTTTGTTTGCTTAGTCATGGAAGATATCCATAATTTATGTTAAAGTGTTTATGTTATTTATATTTGCATGTTTATAATGTACAGTGCTCTTCTCCAAGGATCCTCACCTTGCTGTGGTGGAGACACTTGTGAATTCGTGAGAACTCAAGAACGCGCTGCCTAGAGTTAAAAGCTGGGAACACTCACCAGATCAGGCAGCGCCTATTGAAACAGAAAAAGACTTAATGTTCCATGTCAGAGGATCTTCAGCAGCACTTAGAAGGAAGACATTTTGCCCCATTGAATCTGTGTCACCTGGCAGACAAATGCCATTTTCCTTCACTAATATTCTCTAAAATCTGTATACACCATCTTTCCTCAACTCCTCCTATGTTCCACCATTCAGCTACACACCAGAGACCAGTTAACCTATCAGCCCATGTACTTTTGTGATGTGGGAGAAGAACCCAAGTTAAACACACATGTCATCACACAGAGCGCATGCAAACTCTACAGGATCAGCATTGTTCCATTGTCACTGGAACTGTGATGGAGCACCTCTTCTTGACACTAACAGTTCAGAATTCCTGACCTTAACTCTGCGAAGCTAGATCAAAGCCCAAAAGCCACATGTGCTTCCCATCTGCTTAGGGGAACCACTGTTTAAATGTCAAGAAAATATTACAGAAACTATTGGTGATGATCTTTGCAGGAGTAGTAGCAGAAGATTGGAGAGTAGCAAATGTTATTCTTTTTCTCAGGAAAGTTAATAGCGATAACCCTGGGAATTATTGACCAGTGAGTCTTAAATTAATGGTGGGAAAATTATTGGGGAGGATTTTGAGAAACAGGATTGACCAGTATTTGCAAAAGGATAGTCTGATTAAGTATAGTCAGCATGGCTTTGTGAAGGGCAGGTCGTGCCTCATGAACCTGATTGAGGAAATGACAAATCAAGTCGGTGAAGGCTGAGCAGTGGCTGTGTGTATATGGATTTTAGTAAAGCAGTGATAAAGTCCTCCACTGAAAGCTCATTCAGAAAGTCAAGAGGCATGGAACCCAGGGAAACTTGGCTCTGTGCATCCAGAATTGGTTTGCCCCACAGAAGGCAGAGGGTGGTAGTAGATGGAGCATATTCTGCCTAGAGGTTAGTGACCAGTGATGTTCCACAGGGATCTGTTCTAGGAACCCTGCTCTTTATGAGTTTTATAAACTACTTGGAAGAGAAAGAGGAAGGGTGGGTTAGTAAGTATGCAGATAAAATGCAGATTAGTGATGTTGTGGATAGTGTAGAATATTGTCATATGTTACGAAAGGACATTGATAGGATGTAGAGCTGGACAGAGAAGTGACAGGTTGAGTTCAATATGGAAACCAGTGAAGTGACACACTTTGGAAGGACGAACATTGAGGCAAAGTACAGTCAATAATAGGATTTTTGGAAATTGAAGAAACCAAACGATCTTGTGGTTCATGTCCATAGATTACTCAAAGTTGTTGCGCAAGTTGAAAGGGTTGTTAAGAAGGCACAGGGATGTTGGCCTTCATTAGTCAAAGATTGACTTCTTCAGGGGCCATGAGCTAACATTGCAGCTCTTTTAACTCTGGTTCGAGCACACTTGGAGTATTGTGTTTAGCTCTGGTTGCCTCAACATTGGAAGAAAATGAACTTTAGAGAGGATGTAGAGGAGATTCATCAGTACGCTGACTGGATTAGAGAGCATGTTGCATGAGGATAGGCTGAGCAAGCTATGGCTATTCCCTTCAGAGTGAAGGAGGACAAGGCGTGACTTGATAGAGGTATACACAATGATAAAAAACATAGATGGAGTGAACAATCTGAGAACTTTTTTTAGGGTGGTAATGGCTAACACAAAGGGAGCATGATTTTAAATATTGGAGTTTAAAGTTCAAGTGTAGAAGTTCAAAGTAGATTTATTATCAAAGGTCATATATGTCATCATATATAACCCTGAGATCAGTATACCCAAGTAACATAAAAGAATCGATAAAGGATCGCATCCAGCAGGATGGACAAACAACCAATATGCCAGAGACATCAAATTGCACAAATACTAAAAAAGCAATAAATATCAAAAACATGAGATGAAGGCTCCCTGAAAGTGAATCCATAGGTTATGGGAACAGTTCAGTGATGGGGTTTTCACAAACAAAGCAAAGTGAGGCATCTTACGTTTAATGAAACCCATAACACATTTTATTGAACTCCAAAACCTAAACACAAAAACAGGCTAAAAATCCTTACATAACAATGTCATCCCGTCAGATCAGCCCCTTAAGACAAAACCCCAACTCAATGTCGGTGGTTATGAATTATGTACACTCCTCCCAATTATGTTACCCTACACAGGACCACCCCCACCGCCCCCCCAGAACTCACTAAAACTGGCATTGTGAGCCAGTCTGGAGCTGAGACAAGGTCTCCAGTTCATGTCTTGTGTTTCATGGGTAGAGGAACCTTTTGTTCGTCCAGAAGTGAGTTGACACGTTCATGGTCATGTTGTGATCCAGGGTCATGCCAGTAATGGGGCGGTTTAAGGCGATCTACCGAAATACATTCAGTTTTGCCCTTCTTATCTATGATAGAAGTCTTCTCTTCCCCCTTCAAATACGTGGACTGGGCTATCATAAGGGTGCCTAAGGGAATGTTGGTGTGTGCCATGGTGGTCGAAAGCAAGTGGGGCAAAATGTACTTCAGCAGAAACCCATGAGCGCTGTATGCCAGGATGGGAGGTAGGAATAGGTGAAAAGGAATTGAATTTGCCGAGGAGGGTGAAACGCTGTTGAGAGGCCGACCAGGTAATCATGGTGTCACCTAGCACTTTTAATGGCTGCCCTTATACTAACTCGGTCGTTATTCTCTTGGAACAATTCTGAGCCCCAGCAGGACCCATGGGAGACATGCCGACACTCATCGGTCCAGAGCAGCCTTTAAAGAGTAATGAATCTGTTCGCATGGGCCATTAGACTATGGGTGATACACCATGGTGTGATGTAGCCTAATAGTTCTGGGCCATCACAGCCCAGAGGTCTGAAATGAACTGGGGATCGTAGCCAGAGGAAATATCAAGTGGGGTGCTAAACCAAGCAACCCAGGTGCTGATAAGTGCCCAAGACACATCAGCGGCTGTCTTCGATGCTGGAGGGACAACCTCAGGCCACCTGGTGGTACAGTCCCCCGTGGTAAGAAGGTGCGCGAAACCCTGGGAGGTGGGAAGAGAACCAACAAGGTCCACATTGACATGGTCAAACCGTCACTCAGGGACCTCAAAAGGTGCCAAGGACACATGAACATGACGGTTAATTTTTGCCTACTGGTACTGCTCACAAGCTGCAATCCTATCATGCACATTCTTTCTGAGGCCGTGCCAGACAAACTTTAGTGCAGCCGTTTTCTATGAGGACTTGCAGACCGCATACGAGAGGCCATGTGTGGAGTCAAAGACAGTCAGTCTTCAGTTTATGATGGAGCGAGAGTGACTGGTTGAGACATCGCACAGGAGAGAAACCCCGGCTTTCCCAAATTTAATGGCAGCCAACCACAGGCCCGTGACTGGTGTTCCGTAAGACTGGACCTCTGGGTCAGTAACTTGGTCAGCAGCCATGCCAGCATAGTCAACCTCTGTGAGCACTGCCTCAACGGCTGGCCATGAAAGGCAATCCACCACAGCATTACTTTTCCCCTTGATAGCTTGTATATCTGTTGTCAACTCAGATATGTAGAGCAGGTGGTGCTGCTGCCATGCAGACCAAAGGTCTGATATTTTGGCCATCATGTGCATGAGGGATTTATGATCAACGAATGCTGTGAAATGGTGACCCTCGAGACGAAAATGAAAATGGCTGACAGCCAGATGGAGACTGAAAAGCTCACTGTCAAACATGCTGTACTTCCTTTCGGGGACAAACAGCTGATGTCTGAAGAAAGTGAGTGACTGCTACATGCCTCTGTCCAACTGTTCGTGCACAGCACCCACAGCATCAACTGAAGCATCAGTGGGATTGGCTATGGGAGTGGGTGCGCCAGTAGGGTCACATTAGAAAGAGCTCGTTTGGTATTATCAAGTGCCTTGGTCATGTCCATTGATCAGTCAAGCAGTTGATTAGGGGTATTGCCTTTAAGCTCACTATACAGGGAAGCATGAGTTCAGCAGCTTCTGGAATGAAGCGGTGATAGAACCTAAGAACTCCTGTAGTTTTTTTGCAGTGTGGAGTGCTGGGAAATTCATAATAGCAGCTACTTTCAAAGGGAGGTGTTTTGCACCTTCTGCGGAGATGCAATGGCCGAGAAAGTCAATGGCTGACAATCCAATCTGGCATTTAGCAAGGCTAATAATCATCCTGTGTCGGATTAAGCATTTGTAATGTGTGCGGAGATAAGATACATGTTTGGAATTGGAGGCATAGGAGACAAGTATGTCATCCAGGTATACAAAAAGAAAATCTAAGTTTTTTAATACAGAGTCCATCAGTGTTGGAAAGTCTGTGCTGCATTTTTTAGTCCAAATGCCATGTACAGAAACTCAAAAAAGACAAACGGGGTTATCATAACTATTTTTAGAATGTCCGAGCAGACAGGCACCCAACTTTCCATCTAAACCTACGGAAAAGTCTTGACCGTTTGGGACAGGGCAATGATCGGGGGTGGTGAACTCAGTAAAGCGTCCAATGGGTGGCAATCACCATCAGGGAATATATGAAGGGGTGAAGCCCAAGGGCTATTTGACCCGCTTACAATTGCGAGTCCTTCAATGTTGACAAACTCAGCCTTTGCGATTGCCAGTTTTTGTGGTTCCAGTCGAGACGCGTGGGCATGGACTGGCGGGCCAGTTGTAGAAATGTGGTGCTTGACCCCATTTTTGCAACTGTAGTGCGGAATGTGGGCTTGGCGAGGTTTGGGAATTTGCCCAGCAGATGAATAAACTCACGTGTGGTGGTGCATGTGCTTGACTGAATCATTGTGGGGAACTTGCTGGGGGAGAACTCTTAAGACCAACTAACAGTGCTTGGGCACCCAGAAATCTGCCAAAAGCAGAAATCTAGCTACTTTAGCTAGGATGAAATCCCAAGTATAAAGTGGCTCTGAAGCAGAGCGTCACCCGTCGTGTCCCGTAGGTCTGTATCTTGCTGCCGTTGGCAGCCTCCAGAGAAGTTTCATCACTCTTTGCCTTTTCATCAATAGGCGACACTGGCAGCACACTCACTTGAGCAGCCGTATCACACAGGAAGTGTCGCCCTGAAAGGGTGTCCATAATGAATAGTAGATGATCCTAGCAGCCGGAACACACGGTGTTAACAGACCTCTGATGTCCCAATATGCTGGCAATGTCAAAGCTGCAAGGTGGTTGGCACCTCCTAACATTCGTACACAAGCGAGCGTGGTAAAAACACAGGCACAGCATCGTCTGTTTCACAGTGTGGACATCCTTATGTTGGGGGTCTTACTGATGGGGCTAATTGAGGTAGAGAAAGGAGGACCAATGATGCATCATTGCCTGGCTGAGTGTAGACTATAGGCAATTTATCAAGCTCCCTATAGTCCATCATGGTGCATTAGTGAGGGCTTAGTGAACTTGATCAGACATTTGCTATATGACAATGTCTTTAAAAATAAAACGAAGATGATGATTTCCCAGGAGAGACAGCATGTGGTCCATTAGCTCCAAAAGCTAACTATTGCTGATGCTGGGCAAGGAGAGCAAATGTTTGGCGCGCGCAGAGTCCAATCGTCCAAACGTCAGTAAAAGGTGAGTTTTCAACGACTGGTATTGATCATGTTCAGATGGGTGTTCAAGCCAACTCACCACTGTCTCAGCCATGGAGTTTCCAAGTGACATTACCACGCAGTAGAACTTAGTGCTGTCGGCAGAGATTTCTTGCAGAGCAAATTGAGTCTCAGCTTGTACAAACAAAGCGATGGCATTTTGCTCCCAAAACTCCAGTAGTTTCAAAGAAGCTATATTAGCCAGCATGCTCAATAACTCTGGACTCATCCTAGAGCATCGGGGTCCCCAGTGTAGGTTTTTGAAAATAAAATGAAGTGAGGTGTTTTTTGTTTAATGAAACCCATAAGACATTTTATTGAACTCCAAAACCTAAACACAAAAATGAGCTAAAAATCCTTATGTAACAATGTCATCATGTCAGACCAACCTCAAAGTGAAACCCAAACTCAATATTGGTGGTTATGAATTATATACATTTCTCCCAATTATGTTACCATGCATGCTGAATAAAGTTAAGTGAAGTTATCCCCACTGGTTCAAGAGCCTGATGATTGAAGGGTAATAACTGTTTCTTAAGTTAGTGGTGAGGCTCCTGAGTATCTTTTTCCTTCTTCCTAATGGCAGCAGTGAGAAGAGAGCATAACTGGGTGGTGGGGGTTACTGATGATAGACACTATGTTCCTGCAACAATGTTTCATGTAGATATGCTGAGTGGTGTGAAGAGTTTTGCCTGTGATGGACAGGGCCAAATACATTTTTTTTTAGGATTTTCCTTCTTCAAAGGCATTGGTGTTTCCATACCAGGCTGTGATGCAACCAGCCAATTTACTCTCCACCACACATCTATAAAAGTTTGTCAAAGTTTGAGAAGTCATGCCAAAATTTGCAAACTTCTGAGGAAGCAGAGGCACTCCTGTGCTTTTTTTCATAATTGCACTTACATGCTGGGCCCAGGAGAGATTCTCTAAAATATTAACATATAGAAATTAAAGTTCTGATCTTCTCTACCTCTGATTCCCTGATGAGGACTGGCTCATGGACCTCTGGTTTCCTCCTCCTGAAGTCAAACATTAGATCCTTGGTCTCGCTAACATTGAGTGAGAGGCTGTTGTGGCACCACTCAGCTAAATTTTCAATCTCCCTCCTATATGCTCATTCATCACCACATTTGATTTGGACAACTACCGAGATGTCATCGGCAAATTTATATATGACTGTGCTTTGCCTCAGAGTCACAAGTATAAAGTGCATAAAACATTGGGCTAAGCACACAGCCTTGTGATACACCTGTGCTGATGGAGATTGTGAAGGAGATGCTGTTGCCAATCTGAACTGACTGGGGTCTGCAAGTGAGGATATCAAGAAAGTACTCAATACTCAAGGAAGTATTGAGGCCAACGTCTTGAAGCTCATTGATTACTTTTGAGTGGATGATGGTATTGAACGCCAAGATGTAATCAATAAAGAGCATCCTGATGTATGCCTCTTTGCTCTCCAGATGTTTCAGGGTTGAGTGAAGAATGAAATAGCATCTACAGTGGACCTATTATACTAGTGGGCAGATTGAAGAGGATCCAGGTCACTTCTCAGAGAGGAGTTGATATGTTTCATCTGCATCTCTCAAAGCACTTTATCACAGTGGATGTAAGTGATACTGGACGATAGTCATTGTGGCAGGCTACCACATTATTCTTGGGCACTGGTAGAATTGAAGGCCAAAGAGATCATTGAGCTCATCTGGAAGTGAAGCTTTGTTGTCACCTTTGCCGCTTAGTTTCACTTTGTAAGAGTTAATAGCATTCAAGACCTGCCACAGTTGTTAAGCATCCTTCAGAGTTTCAAGTTTAGTCTGGAATTGTCACTTCACCCACGAGATGGCTTTCCAGAGGTTGTACCTGCACCTTTTGTATATTACCTGTTTGCCAGACCTGAATGACTTTGATCCAGCCGAGAGCAGATTGTAGATCTCATGGTTCATCCAGGTCTTCTGGGTGGGAAGGCTGTATGATTTTCTGGGGGTATGCTTGTCTGCAACTGCTTTTATAAAGTCTGCGACAACTGTGGGGTATTCATTGGGATCTTGTGATGAGTCCTTGAACTCGGCCCAGTCCACCGACTCAAGGCAATCCCGCAGCCACTCCTCTGCCTCCCTCAGATTTCTCTTTGTTGTCCTTATCTCTGGAGCCTTGCTCTTTAGTCTCTGCCATGTATGCAGGTAGGAGAAGTTCAGTCAAGTGGTTCGAGTTCCCAAAATGTGGTCTGGGTATGGAACAGTAACCATTCATTGTTGTAGTGTAGCAGTGGTCTAGTGTACTGGGACCCCTGGTGCAGCAGGTTATATGCAGATGGTAATTCGGCACAGATTTCTTCAAACAAGCCCAATTGAATTCTCCAGCTGTGATTTGAAATGCATCGGGATGAATGGTTTCTTGTTTGGTGATAGCCGCATTCAATATCTCGAATGCTTGATCACCATCGGCTTTTGGCGGTATGTAAGATGTGGTCAGGATCACAGAGGAGAACTGTCTTGGTCAGTAAAATGGTTGGTACTTAATCATTAGACGACCCTGGTCAGGGCAACAAGAATGTGATGAAACCACCAATCCGAGGACCACAGAGAGTTTGTCATGAAACACAGTCCTCCACGTTTTGCCTTTTCCGAATCAGCAGTTTGGTCTATCCAGTGTACCGAGAAACCCTTGGGTCTGATCACTGAATCTGACATGTCCAAAGTGAGCTATGTTTCTGTGAAACACAGAATGCAGCAATTCCTCATTTCACTCCAATGCAGCAATTTTGTCATTAGGTCCTCAATCCTGTTCTCCAGCAACTATATATTTGCTGACAAGATGCTGGGTAGAGAAGTGGGGGGGGGGGGGTTCATCTCTCTGCATTTTTTGCCTGGCTTGGAGTCCACCACTCATCCCCTTCTTACAGCCATGGTGATGTACCTTTGTCCACTTAAAGATGCCACTCCTGCATGCTTGAGAGTTAAGTCCGCTGAATTCTTCAGAAGCTCGTGAAATCACCAGTTCATTGAGATGGTTCACTGGCACCATCTTAGTTTCAATGCTAGAAGAAAATATAGGTAGGATGTCAAAGTTAGGTTTTTTACACAGAGAGTGGTGGATGTGTGGAACATGCTGCCAGGGGTGGTGGTTGAGGCAAAAATATTAGGGACAATTGAGAGACCCTAACATAAGCACTGTACATGGATGAAAGAAAAAATGAGGGAGGAAATGGTTAGATTGATTTTAAAGTAGGATAAAAAATGAGCACAACGTTGTAGTCGGAAGGGCCTATACTGCATGATGCTCTATGTTCTATGTAAACCTACCAAACTTTTATCTGTTGAAGGGCTAGAACAAGCTGAATCTGCAAACTGTCTATTAATACTTTATGGCACCTCTCTTTAATACTGAGAGTGGAGAATTTCAAATAAAACCCTTATTGATCATTTGCTTGTTGTAAAAGGCAGGTCCCCATGAAAGCAACTTGTCCTTTTAGCAAATAGCTTTTATCCATAAATGTAAGTTTATGGCAGAATAAATTCAGCTTGAAAACAAGGAAATCTTTCTGATTTATGTTGTTATTTTGTGCTCTACAGTCTGTGCTTAAGTGGTGGAAACAGCGTTAGACTACAAAGCAGCTACATTGAAGCACAAGCAGTAAGCGTGACAAGAAATGGTGGTAATGGTGATTTATAACAAAGCCTGTTACTCAGCATCCTTACCATCCAGACACAGTGTGCACCATCTTGAACATGCTGTTAGTCCTTCTATCTGCACCTTTTCATGACATCACACTTCAGGAAGGATAAGGACAGAAGTTTACTGTTCCCACCACCTTCACGTTCCCTTTAAAGCACACTCATCTTGAACTGACAATATATCTGTCATGTCGTGCTCTCGGAAGACTGGACCCAAGTGCAAAGGAACGGCAAGATTTCTCTGTCACGGGTCTCTCTGGCATTGACTCAACCCAGGAGCGGTGGACGGCAAGCTCATGACTCGACCCAAAAGCAGAAGAACGGCAGGATCCCCATGAAGAGATGGGAAAAAGAGGTTTAGAAATAGGAGTACTAACAGAGCCTCGGAGGAACAATTGAGAAATACCAGCAGGTAATTCGTTCTCTCCAACACAACGACTTCGCTAAAGCACTGAACTTTAAATAATCATAGAATGCAGAAACACGTGCCAGCCACAATTAACTTGACCAGATTATAACTGAAAGCACAGGGGCTTAATAGTTCTAGCTCGGATAAGGATTATAGTTGATCAAGAGCCCTAGAAGCAATGCTCTAGAGCAAGCCACAGAGGCCACAGGGCTCGTGACAATATCACTGGTCCTTCACTTGTTGCCAGGTCTAAACATTGGATCTATTTTCAAGTTTGAATTTACTGTCAGCTGCACAAGTCTAGTGGGGCACAGGTGCAATGAAAAACTTGCTTACAGTTGTGTCACAAGCATGACGGTGCAAACAACTCGCAAGCATAAACTTGTATAAATCAGAGTGTACGGTGAAGAAAAGAAAATGACTGCATCAAATAAGACATTAGTGTCCAAGAAGTCACAGAGATAAGCCCATGGTAGTTGAAGAATTGGTCCATTATAACTGAGGTAAGGGTAGGGCTATGCAGATCAAATGAAGAACCTGATATTTATTTACAGTATAGGAAAGTAGCTGGTTCTAAACCTGGTGATGTGGGACTTCAGGCTTCTGTGCCTCTTGCCCATTAGAGGCAGCAAGAAGAGGGGATGGCTCAGATGGTGGATATCCTTTGATGATAGATGTCAACTTCTTGAGGCAGCACTGCCTGTAGATGCTGTGAATGCTGGAGAGGGCTGTGCTCATGATGGACTGGACTGTGTCCCGGACTCTCTGCAACTTTGTGCTTCCTGCATATTGGAATTGCTGTACTAGGCCTTGATGTGACTAGTTAGAATACTATCAGCACCTACACCAGAAGATCTGCAGTGATTCAAAATGACAGCTCACCAGTAACTCCTCAAGGGAGATTAGGGAGGTGCATTAGATGATGGCCTTGCCAAAGCTGAAAAAGTTATCAAATAAAAGTTACACTCTCCATATCACTGCAGTACCTAGAATCGAGTTATGCAACTTACCATGAATTTAGCAGATTCTTAAAAATATTATTCAGATAATCCTACTCCACTGATCTTGCCCATATAGCACTATGTATGTCAAGAATCTATCCAATTTAAAATTTAATATTGCACTCTATCTTTGACCAAATTTCTTCTTGATGAAATAAATTTCTCCTCTCCCTGATTCCACCCTTAATACCAATACTCCCTGTCACTCAATTCTTGAAATCTGTCTTTGCCTGCACCTTCTTCATAAGGAATCCTGTTAAAAGTTACCTCAATATCTTGTTGAATGGATAAATTGCAAGTTTAATCCGATGGCCCATCAGGGACTGCACTCTTGCTGTCCGAGCTCAAAACATTGATTGTTGATTGTTCGAGTTACATCAGTATTTTGTGCATGTTGTTCAATATTTCCAGCATTTGCAGAATCTCTTGTGTCTCTGGTCACAGGGAGAGTGTGCAAATGCCACATAGACTAACCAGAGATGAAGATTGTACCCTGGTCTCTGATGACTGTGAGGCAGTGACTCTACCATCTGCATGCCTGTGTTAGCCTAAATAATCTTCAGTAATCTCCAAAACTTCAGTCAAAATTTACCATGCAGATGAAATCACAAATATTAATGATAAGTCACATGGGCAGACTCATGCTGTTTCATTTTCTAATACCCAATTTACTCCTCCGGTGGTGGGATGGAGATACATCTCCATCAAAAGATGTGTAAGGCCATAAGACAGAGGAACAGAATTAGGCCAGATCCCACTCAACCCTATACACCTGCCTTCTTGCCATATCCTTTGATGCCCCGACTGATCAGGAAACCATTAACTTCTACCTTAAATATATCCATGGACTTGGCCTCCATTACAGTCTGTGGAAGAGCATCCTACAGATTCACTGCTCTCTGGCTAAAATAATTCCTCCTTACCTCTGTCCCTCTAAAAGATCATGCCTCAGTTTTGAGGCTATGACCTCTAGTTCTGGATACCCCTACCTCAAGAATTATCCTCTCAACCTCCACCCTATCTAGTCCTTTCAACATCTGATAGGTTTTAATAAGATTCCCCCACATTCTTCTAAATTCCAGTGAGTACAGGACAAAGCTGCCAAATACTCTTCATATGTTAACCACTTCATCCCCAGAATCTTCCTTCTCTGAACTCTCTCTTTATGTGATATGGGGCCCAAAATTGTTGACAATACTCTGTGTGGCCTGACTAGGGTCTCATAAAGCCACAAAATTATTTTCTTGCTTTTATATTCTATTCTCCTTGAAATACACACCCTCAGTAGATGACAGATCTTATGGTTCATCTAGGGCTTCTGGTTGAGGAAGACTCTGTATGACGTTGTGGATATACATTCGTCTGAAATTAGGCCTCGATTGGTCAGGGTGAACCATGGATATTGTGTCCGAGCTGCCTAGGTACACAAACTTTAGCAGTACAAAGTGGAGAGCAAGCTGTTGTCCATGTAACAAGCTCCCACTCTCCATGCATCTGATGAACCCAAAGGAATGGCAGAGACCGATGCAGTTTGGCACCAGCAGGATTGCAGAAGTTGCTGGTCACAACACTCATCTATGACTGTTTTTATAAAGTCCATGACAACTATGGTATATTCATTCAGATCCTCTGATAAGCATGGTCCAATCCACTGACTCAAATCAATCCCATAACCACTCCTCAGCCTCCTGTGAACATCCTTCTGTTGTCTTTACTTCTGAAGCCTTGCCAAGTGATCATATTTCCCAAAATATTGTCTTGACATAGAACAGTAGACATTCCTAAATGTAGTTTAGCAGTGCCCGTGAGTATTGGGACCCCTGGTGCTGCAGCTGATATGTTGATGATAATTTGGCAGAGATTTCTTCATACAAGCTTGATAAAAGTGTCCAACGATGATCTGTAAGGCGCCGAGGTAGGCTGTTTCTTGTTTGCTGATGGTGGCACTCAGTACCTCAAGTGCCTGCTTAACATCAGCCTTTGGTTGTATATAAACTGCAATCAGGATCACAAAATACAACTCTCTCGGTAGGTAGAATGGTCGGCACTTAATCATTAGATGATTAGGAGTTAGTACATCCTCCCCGTGAATGTTTGTATTCCTCCAGGTTCTCCGGTTTCCTGCCATAGTCCAAAGCTGTACCAGTTAGTATGTTAACTGGTCACTGTAAATTGTCCTGTGATTAGGCTAGGGTTAAATAAGTGTGTTGCTGGATGGTGCAGTTTATTGGGCTGCACTATATCTCTAAGTGAATAAATAGGGACATGTTAGGCAGGTGTTCTTTAACACAGAGAATGTTTGATATGAAGCAGGTTGTCAAGGGTAATGGTTTAAGTAGATAAAGTAATAATATTTCACAGGCTGTTAGATGTGCATATGAATATGTAGGAATGGAGGGATATGGAACATGTACAAGCAGAAGAGTTATAATTTAATTTGGCATCACATTTGGTGTAGACATTGTGGATTGAAGGATGTCTTCTTATGATGCACTGATCTATAATCCAGGGTTAACTTACAGCATGTAGTGTCTTTGAGCAAGGCACTTAACCACACACTGCTCCAGTCCACCCAGCTGAAAATGGGTACTGGCAAACTGCTCGGGGTTAACCTCGCGATAGACTGGCGTCCTATCCTGGGGGGAGTCTCGTACTCTCAGTCGCTTCACACTGCAGTATCCGGCATAAGCACCGGCCTGATGGGCCACAAGGCTGGGACAGTCTTTAACTTTTTTTTAATTAACTTACAGTGACCAGTTAGATAGCAGCATGCTTCCGGGATGTGGGAGAAAACTGGAACATCCTGAGGAAGCCCACATGGTCATAGGGATAATGTACAACTTGTGCACTGACAGCATCCAGAATTCTATATTCTACCCAGGGGAGCATGACATGGCAACAACGAAAACATGCAAACTCCACATGGGCAGCACCAGAGATAAGAATCAAACCTGGGTCACTGGAACTGTGAGTACAATTTTTTTCATAGTATTTGTCTATCTCTCTCTCCTCCATGAACACAAAGCCAAGCAGTGGGCCATCTTCTCTATTTTGCTGAGAAATGATGGTTGATCATTCATTGCCACAGACAGCTGTGGAGGTCAGGTTATTGGGTATGTTTAAAGCAGAAGTCAATGTTCTTGATTTGTAAGGGCGTCAGAGTTTATGGAAAGAAGGCAGGAGTATGGGATTGAGAGATAAATTAAAGGTTACAGATTAGCTTTATTTGTCACACCCTACATCGAAACATATACTAGAATGCAAAGTTTGTATCAAATCAAATTAGTGAGGATTGTGTTGGATGGCCCACAAGTTTTGACTCCCTTACGATGCCATAATAGCATGAAATAGCTTCCTAACCCAAACTCATACGGCTTTGGAATGTGGGATGCAACTGGAGAAACCAAAGGGCACCTACGCGGTCACGGGGAGAACATACAAACTCCTCAGAGATCAGCAGGAATTGAACCCTGATCTTACAGCTGGGGCTGTAAAGTGATTGCACTAACCACTACATTACCACACCGAGGCAGAAAATAAATCAGACATGATTGAATGGCTGAGTTGACTCTATAGGCTGAGTGGCCTAATTCTCTTCCTATATCTTATGGTCTTATAATGTCGCCAGGACATTTCACTGTGTGCGTAAATAGATGATGCTCCATCCAAATTAATATCACAGACTGGCTATTCTTCAAGACCCTGTAGGGATTTTGCTTAATACAACTATCTCTTGATATTATTAGATCTGTGAAAATGGATGGCTCTAAACAAAATTGGTTTATAATGTGCTTCACATTGCACAAAGTATGAAAGGCTTGCTGTTATTGTGAGCTGACTGATAACTGTTATCATTGGTGAAAATTTAAATGAATGGTGTAATAACCATAATCTTTCATTCAACATTAGAGAAACCCAAAGAAATGATTATTGACTTAAGGAAATCAGGAAGGTCTGAACAAGTTCCACTACTCATTAATGGTAAAGCAGTGGAAAGAGTCTCCAGATTTAAGTTCTTGGGAGTGAACGTCACAGAGGAGCTCTCCTGGACCACCAACACCTCCTTGGTAGTAGAGAAGGTTCAGCAGCATATTAGAAGTTTCAGATAACATATTAGAAGGTTCAGATAGCATATTAGAAGTTTAAAGAGAGAAAATCTGCCCCAAAGGTTGCTGGCAAACCTTTACTAGTGTGTAATTGAGAGCATAATGACCTACTGCTCGACAGTATAGTATAGTAGATACAAAAACATCGACCAGAAAGCACTTCAACGAACAATCCGGACTGCACCGAACAACATTAGAACACAGCTACCAGATATGGAAACCATCTGTAACTCTTGCCTTCTATGCCGGACCTCGTGATGGACTCAGCCATCCCAGTAATTACCTGTTCAATCTCCTACCATCCAGCAGGAGATACAGAAACATCTCTGCATGGACATCCAGACTGAAAAACAACTTTTTCTGCAGGGTTGTTGTATACTTCCAGAGAAAACTAAAGAAATTTGGCCTGTCCCCTAAAACCCTCACTAATTTTTATAGATGCACTGTAGAAAGCATTCTTCTAGGGTGCATCAAAACCTGGTATGGAAGTTGTCCTGTCCAAGACCGGAAGAAGCTGCAGAAGATTCTGAACACAGCCCAGCACATCACACAAACCAATCTTCCGTCCTTGGACTCACCTTACACTGCATGCTGTCGGAGCAGTGCTGCCAGGATAATCAAGGACACGACCTACCCAGCCAACACACTTTTCGTCCTTCTTCCCTCCGGGAGAAGGCTCAGGAGCTTGAAGACTCATACAGCCGGATTTGGGAACAGCTTCTTTCCAACTGTGATAAGACTGCTGAACGGATCCCGACCCGGATCTGGGCCGTACCCTCCAAATATCCAGACCTGTCTCTCAGTTTTTTTGCACTACCTTACTTCCCATTTTTCTATTTTCTATTTATGATTTACGATTTAAATTCTTAATATTTACTAATTTTAACTATTTTAATATTTTTAATATTTAATATTTGTAATCCAGGGAGTGTGAAGCGCAGAATCAAATATCGCTGTGATGATTGTACATTCTAGTACCAATTGTTTGGCGACAATAAAGTATAAAGTATATCTGAACAATGCCCCCCACCACTCGTAGTCCATGGGCACTATGGACAATCTCTATGTGCAATACATGAGGCTTTGCAATATTTGGGTTTAAGTGGGACAGTGACCTTCCTTTGATTTCAGAGCACTTTGTTTTTTTTTAATTTCAACTTTAATTCTTGATGCTATTTTATGTTTAATTATTATATTTTATAAGATGGGCATATGCATCAGTTGAATGGGGCAGCCAGTGTTTCTTTTAACTTTATTTTTGATTCTGTTGTAACTTAGATGTCATTCTAAGTAACTCAGATGTTATTTTAAATTTAGTCATTGTGTTTTAGTAATTTAATTGCCCATATGCTGCTTTGTACTGAATGAAATAGCTCTGTAATCTCATTGTCCACAGCAGTGACAATAAAGCTTTAACTAACTGATGATTTTGGACACTTAAGATCATTTCACAACAACAACCTCTCACTCATTATCAGTAGAACAAAAATACTGACTGTCGACTTCAGGAAATGGAAGGAGGGCAGGCATGCCTCTAGTCTATATTGGTGGATTGGCTTTGGATGTCAAGAACTTTTGATTACTGGGCAATAATATATCAGGTGACCTGTTGTGGGCCCAGTATATAGATGAATTGAATTGACTTTATTTCTTACATCTTTCACATACATGAGGAGTAAACATCTTTACGTTATGTCTCTGTCCAAACGTGCAATGTGCAATCATTGTAATTTATAATAAATAGAACAATCAGCGTGAGTTAATCACTTTGATGGCCTGGTGGAAGAAGCTGTCCCAGAGCCTGTTGGTCCTGGCTTTTATGATGCAGTACCACTTCCTGGATGGTAGCAGCTGGAATAGATTGTGGTTGGAGGTGACTTGGGTCCCCAACAATCCTACGAGCCCTTTTTACATACCGTCTTTGTAAATGTTCTGAATCATGGGAAGTTCACAACTACAAATGCGCTGGGCTGTCCACACCACTCTCTGCAGAGTCCTGCGATTTAGGGAGGTACAGTTCCCATACCAGAAAGTGATGCAGCTAGTCAGGATGCTCTTAATTGTGCCCCTGTAGAAAGTTCTTAGGATCTGGGGGTCCATACCAAACTTCCTCAGCCATCTGAGGTGAAAGACTCACTGTTGTGCCTTTTTCACCACACAGCTGGTGTGTACAGACCATGTGAGGTCCTCGATGATGTGAATGGCAAGGAACTTAAAGCTGTTTACCCTCTCAACCCCAGATCCATTGATGTCAATAGGGGTTAGCCCATCTCCATTCCTCCTGTAATCCACAACCAGTGCCTTTGTTTTTGCGATATTGAGGGAGAAGTTGTTTTCTTGACACCACTGTGTCAGAGAGATGACTTCTTCCCTGTAGGCCACCTTGTTATTGTTTAAGATTAGGGCAATCAATGTAGTGTCATCAGCAAATTTAATTAGCAGATTAGCGCTGTGGGTGGCAACAGTCATGCGTATACAGGGAGTAAAGGAGGGAACTTAGTACACAGCCCTGAAGGGCACCTGCGTTGAGAGTCAGAGGGGTGGAGGTGAGCAAGCCCACTCTTCCCACCTGCCAGTGATCTGACAGGAAGTCCAAGATCCAGCTGCACAAGGCAGGGTGAAGGCCGAGATCTCTGAGCTTCTTGACGAGCCCGGATGGATCTATGGTGTTGAATGCTGAACTGTAGTCCAAGAACAGCATTCTCACATAAGCATTCTTCTTCTCCAGATGTGAAAGGACGGTACGTAGAGCAGTGGCTGTTGCATCGTCTTTCAATGGATTGTGTCAGTAGGCGAATTATAGGGTCCAGTTTAACAAGCTGCAGATGTAGTCTTTGACCAGCCTCTCAAAGCATTTGTTTATTATTGAGATGAGTGCAACAGGACACCAGTCGTTCAGGCATGTTACTTTGATCTTTTTTGGTACAGGGACAATGGTGGATAATTTGAAGCAGGAGGGCACTCTTACATTGGGAGAGGAAGAGATTAAAAATGTCAGTAAACACACCTGCCAGTTGTGCTGTGCACATCCTGAGTACTCACTCTGGGATGCCGTCTGGTCCCACAGCCTTGCGACTGTCCACTTGTTGGAAACATCTGCGTACTTCAGTCTCAGAAATGACCAGGTTGCAGGTTCAATTATAAGGAAGACACGCCAACAATTTTACTTTCTTAGAAGGTTAAGGAGATTTGGTTTGTAACCAAGTAATTTAACGAACTTCTACAGATGTAGTGTTGAAAGCATCCTGACTGGCTGCATCAAAATTCAAGAGTCAAGATTGCTTAATGTCATTTCCAGTACACAAATGTAAAGGAGATGAAATAATTATTACTTTGGATCCAATACAGCACACATCAAAAACACAATAAGATAAAGAACACAATAATGATTTTAAAAAACAACAGTTAATATAAATACATAAGATTGCTTATAAATTGATTGTAAGTCCATGAAGTGACACTTGGCAGAGAAGTATTTATTCATAAGGTGACTGACAGGAAATTATAAAGTCCTGTTGGGGTGTGGAGGACTGTGTTAGTGGTTAGAGGTGTTTATCAGCCTTACTGCTTGAGAAAGTAACTGCTTTTGATTTTGATGGTCCAGGCATGGATGTTACATAGCCTCCTCCCCAATGGGAGTGGGACAAACAGTTCGTGAGCAGAGTGGGTGACATCCTTCAAGATGTTACTGGCCCTAATCCAGCACCTTTCTGTAGATATGTTCTATATATGTTGGCTGGTGCTGGTGATGCTTTGAGCAGTTTTGACTACGCTTTGTAGAGCCTTCCTGTCCACTGCAGTCCAGTTTCTGTACCATGCAGTGCTGCAGATTGTTAGGATGCTTTCTACTGTGCAACTGTAGAATGATGTGAGTGTAGATGTGCATAGAACAGCTCTCTTCTGCCTCCTCAGAAATTAAAGGTGTTGTTGAGCTTTCCTGATTGTGGAGAATGTGTTATGGGATCACGACAGGTTGTGCGAGATGTGCACTCCCAGGACTTTGAAGCTGTTCAGTTTCCACTGTTATGCCACCTATGTAAAGAGGGGTGTGAGTGGTACAAGTTCTTCTGAAGTCAATAATCATCTCCTTTGTCTTGTTCACATTGAGGAAGAGCTTATTTGCCTGGCACCAGGCCTCAAGCTGTTCCACCACCTCTGTGTAGGCCATCTCATAGTTGTTGGTGATGAGCCCAACCACTGTTGTGTCATCGGCAATCTTGGTGATGTGATTACTCGAGTGTTTGGCTCTGCAGTCATGCGTGAGCAGAGTGTGCAACCATGGGCTCGTCACACAGCCACGGTGGGGGGGGAGGGACGCGTTGAGGATGATGGGGAGGAAGAAGTGGTCTGCAGCCTAACTCTCTGAGGTCTGGTGTTTAGGAAGCCTATCACTCAGTTGCACAGCAATGTATTTAGACCAAGGTGTAGGAGCTTGTTCACCAGGATCTGTGGTTCACCATGGTCTGATCCAACAATTTGAATATGCTGCAGAGGTTGCAAGAGGCTGCAGAGAGTTGTGGATTCAGTCAGCTCAATCACAAGCACAATACACTCCACTGTCGAGGACATCTTCAAAAGGCAGTGTCTCGAGAAGGTCGCATTGATATTTAAGGACCTTCACTGTGGAACTTGCCCTCTTCTCATTACTACCTTTGGGAAGGTGGTATAGGAGACTGAAGATCCACGTTCAGCATTTTAGGATAGTTTCATCCTCTCTGCCCTCAGATTTCTAGATGGTCCATGAAACTATGAACACTACCCTACTATTCCTCGTTAGAACTATTCACTTTTTAAATTCTGGTAACACACAGTAATTTTTATGTCTGGCATTGTAAACCTAATTCTGATTCTGATTTTGATTCTGAGATTAGTGGACTCAGCCCAACACATCTCATCCTTCCTCATCATTGGCAGTTTCTGCAGGAGGGGCTGACTGAGGAAGACAACACCTTTCATCAAAGATTCCAACTATCCAAGCCACGCCATCTTCTTCAGGCAGGAAGTACAGCAGCCTGAAGTCACACACCATCTGCTTCAAGAACAGCTACTTTCCTTCAATCATTCAGTTCTTGTGCACATGAGAATAAACTCAATTTGACTTTGACTTAGGTTGATTGAAATAGTGAACAAGCTGGTTTAGCCAGTTGAGGAGAATAAAACAATGAAAGAATCGATTGGAAGGAAACCCAGAGTTTAGAATCTAGACAGCTGAATGTATAACTTCTAATGTGGAGGATTACTGTTCAACTGGATTGGATTAGCACAGGGAAGTTCAGATATTCTTATCACATAATCCTTCTTTTGAAGTTCAGTTTGTAAAGATAATACCTACAGTAGTTAATCAAAAAGATTATCCCATTTGTAGAGTAATAGCAAACAGTGAATACTAAGGAGATAATTTGCTTTTTCAAATTCATTTTGCCTAATTAAAAATACACAAGTCTCATTTAGATGATTATCATTCTAGCCTGTGCTTTGATTATAATAAGGGAGGAAATTATTGTTCGGTTTTGTCCAGAGCAGGCTGTGCTAACTGTCTATTCTTTGCAGCGAAAGACCAAGTCTTGTATTTGTCTATCATAGAACAGATATCACCACACCTACTCTTACTGGTCGCTGTTGTAACTGTAAATGAGCCGCAGGGAGACTGAAGCTATGAATTCAAAAGGTCTCTAGTCAGCAGGCTTTTCTGTAGAACCTCTCATGGAGAAACTTTAAAAAAAAAGGCACTAACCTCAGAATGCATTGAGGCTTTATACCCTTTAAGCTAAAAGTACCAGCAGGTGTTTAAGTAAAGTTCCAATTTTCTTGGTATGGGTAAATAGCTGTGTAGACTTTTATACAGACAGTCCCCGGATTGCATAAGAGAACTGTCCATAAGCTGACCTCTCTGGAAACACCCAGCTTCTATAGCCACCAGTACTGTATTGCTTTACATACACTATCTATAATTCTTTTATTTAATCGATCACCCTAACGCATCTCATAGCAAAATCAATGGAATATATATTGTATCCAGTCATTAATGAATATCACAAGACATTTTATTTTTTTCTCTCAGCTCAAGCTGAATCGTAATTTGTTGGTCTTTTATTATTGACATTTTATGATTGACATTTTTTTTTGTGTTCAACAACTGGTCCTGCATTGCCACAAGGAACCTTTCATTTCTGAAAAGAGGTCTCCAACTCTGAGCCAGGCATTTGAAGCTTCCGTGTGGCCATCTAGTCTGCTCAGCTCATGGGGGTGTCTTCCACGGAGGGCCATGCTCTTCCATTGGTCAACTTTTTCTCCTATAGTTATTTTTTGGGGTTTTGCTTTCAGTTAAGCTTAGTGGTGAGTAATTCTTATCATAATTGCATATGCTTGGGTGGAGTAATGGACCTGTTTTTCTTGATGAAAATATCTCCTTAGAAGTTTTAATAGACTGTTGTGTAATTTTTTAATATCTGTTTCTTATTCCTCCTTCTGTCCTAGGCAGTGTTAATCTGTGTTTTCAAGTGTACATAGTGTTTTCTAAAATTTGTCATTTCAGATTTTATTATTCTTGGTAAAATTTTTAGATCCATTTCAGACCATTATGCCAAAAGAATACATTAATTTGGGTATAGCAAAAGAGTTTATTGTCTTTGTTATATTTTTACAATTCAGCTCTGCCAAATTTTCTTAAGCCTTGAAGTAAATTCTGTAAACAACAGGAATTCTGCAGATGCTGGAAATTCAAGCAACACACATAAAAGTTGCTGGTGAACGCAGCAGGCTAGGCAGCATCTCTAGGAAGAGGTGCAGTCGACGTTTCAGGCCGAGACCCTTCGTCAGGACTAACTGGACTAACGTTAGTCCTGACAAAAGGTCTCGGCCTGAAACGTCGACTGCACCTCTTCCTAGAGATGCTGCCTGGCCTGCTGCGTTCACCAGCAACTTTTAAGTAAATTCTGTCGAAGGTTTTCCCTTTATTGTAATACGATCTTGTTTCTTTGTTTGCTGATATCCCAAATGCTTGTTCATCCATCAGTTGTATTGTATCCTGCTGCTCTGTTTTATATTCTACTAGATCTATTACATCTTTCTTTATGTTTAATGTTCTGCATTTATCAAGTCGATAGTTCATGTTTTTGAATTATTCGCTTTAGCTTTACAGATGAAAGAGCATATAATTTCAAATTGTTCAAGTATAGAAGGTGTGTCAAGTTTTAATCGTGTCCTAGTTTCTGATTTGATACCCTATTTCCATCTGATTCAGTAAATTATTATTATTTTAATTTTTGAAAATATATTTCTCAACTCATGTTGGTAAAACCTGAGGTATGGGCATAGCTAAGCATGCTTGTTTCTCAATTGCTAGGAACTTTTGGACTTTCTAGTGGTGTTTAGCATTGTGGCTTTCTGGAGATTTACTTAAGTGTTGCTGTGTAGGCCTAACTGATTAATGCTATTGTGTAGTGACTTTAAGATGATACCAGATGTAGGTAGTACTTTGGAGTCATTGTTCATGTTCCATAGACTTTCCATTTCCTCTCTTAATTCTGCATTTTTCTAGCATTTTTCACTTACTTATTTCTATATGTTATTTGTATTTGTAACTGCTATATAGTAATTATTTTGTCCAAACTTGTTTAACTTGTAATATTATATCCAGTTGTTTATTACGGATTGTCCTATCTGTAGCAATGCATTGGTTGTAATATACTGTATTTTATAGGACTTTGCTTATAAAACTGGAGCAGGCTTATATTTATAATAAGGTATGGTGTCCGTTATGAGTCTGTATTTTAAAGCAAGATTTTGGTGAATGATATTTACCACTTGATTTTGCCTGTGTAAGTAATCAGATTTAATTACACAACTGCAGGATTCTGTAATTTGTTGGATTGGATTGGTTTACCTTGGCATCTTCTGCATTTATTAACCTGAAATTGTTGGTTTTTTATTATGTATTTTTGATCAATTTTTGTGTTAACCACCTGGTCCTCTATTGCCACGAGCAACCCTTCTGTTTCTGGGAAGAGGTTGCCACCTCTGAGCCAGACATTTGACGCTTCCTGGTTGACATCTAGTCCGCTCAGATCATGGAGATGTCTTTCATGGAGGGTTATGTTCTTCCACGGGTTCACTTTTTCTTCTATAATGATAATTTCTTCATTTTTCTGGATTGTGCTTTCATTTAAATTTAGTGGTTTGTACTTATCAGAATTGCATATGTTCATGTGGAGTGCTGAATCCTGTTTTTGTTGATGAAAGCATCTCCTTAGAAGTTTTATTTGACTGTTGTGTAAATGTTTTATATCTCTTATTTTGCTTCCTCCTTCTGTCCTAGGCAGTGTTAATCTAAGTATTTTCAAGTGTACATAGTGTTTTCTAAAATTTGTCATTTCAATTCTTATTTTCTTGGTAACATTTTCTGTCCTAGGCAGTGTTAATCTAAGTATTTTCAAGTGTACATAGTGTTTTCTAAAATTTGTCATTTCAATTCTTATTTTCTTAGTAACATTTTCAGATCCATTTCAGACCATTATGCCAAAAGTATGTATTAATATGTGTATAGCAAAAGTGTTTATTGCCTTTGTTATATTTTTACAAGTGACCTCTGCTTGGCCAATTTTCTTCAGACTTGAAGTAAATTCTGTCGAAAGCTTTCTCTTTATTGTACAATCTATTTTCTTTGTTGATATCCCAAATACTTACGTTCCATTTTCATCCACCAGTTGCATTGTATCCTGCTGCTCTGTTTTATATTTTAGTAGATCTATTGCACTTTTCTTTATGTTTAATGTTCTGGAATTATCTCATCCATAATTTTTGAATTAATTGCTTTAGTTTTACTGAAGGAGCATAAAATTTCAAATCATCTATGTATAGAAGGTGTGTCAAGGCATAATTCATTTCCTAGTTTCTGATTTGATACCCTATTTTCATTCAATTCTGCAAATTTTTATCATGATTTTTTTTTCAACTCAAGTTGGTTAAACCTATTATACTGGCATAGCCAAGCACAATCATTTTTCAATTGCTAGGAACTTTCGGACTCATCTAGTGTTTAGTATTGTGGTGTTCAGGAGATTTACATGAATAATGCTGTGCAGGCCTAATTGATTAATACTATTGTGTAGTGAGTTTGGAATGATATCAGTTGTAGATGGTACTTTGGGAACAATGTTCATGTTTCATAGTCTTTCAATTTCCTCTTTTAATTAAATATATTTCCTGTGTTTTTCATTTATTTATTTCGGTATTTCATATGTGTTTGGAATGGAACTGAACTGAAGAGACAGAGGAAGAGACAGTTGACTCACATATAGAGAAAGCTTGGAGATAGTGTGAGAGGGAGGATAGGCAGGTGATAGAGAAAGGATATGCTCAGATCGATGATTTGAGATGTGTCTATTTTAATACAAGAAGCACCATGAATAAAGCGGATGAGCTTAGAGCGTGGATCAGTATTTGGAGCTATGACGTTGTGGCTATTACAGAGACTTGGATGGCTCAGGTTCAGGAATGGTTACTTAGAGCGCCAGGCTTTAGATGTTTCAGAAAGGAAAGGAAGGAAGGCAAAAGAGGTGGGGCTGTGGCACTGCTAATCAGAGATAGTGACATGGCTGCAGAAATGGAGGAAGTCATGGAAGGATTGTCTACTGAGTCTCTGTGGGTGGAAGTTAGAAGCAGGAAGGGGATCAATAGCTCTACTGGGTGTTTTTATATACCTCCCAATTGTAACAGGGACATCGAGGAACAGGTAGGGAGACAGATTCTGGAAAGGTGTAACAATAACAGGGTTGTCATGTCATGTCAGTTTCCCCCCTCTCCCATGGTGGGAGACATTAATTTCTCAAATATTGATTGGCATCTCCCTATAGCAAGGGGTGGAGTTTGTTAGGTGTGTTCAGGAAGGTTTCCCGGCACAACATGTAGATAAGCCTACAAGAGAAGAGGCTGTTCTTGATCTGGTATTGGGAAATCAAACTAGTCAGATGTCAGGTCTCTCAGTGGGAGAGCATTTTGAAGATAGTGATCACAATTCTATCTCCTGCACTATAGCATTGGAGAGGGGTGGGAACAGACAAGTTAGGAAAGCATTTAATTGGAGTAAGGCGAAATATAAAGCTATCAGGCAAGAACTTGGAAGCATAAATTGGGAACGGATGTTCTCAGGGAAATGTGGCAAATGTTCAGGGAATATTTGTATGGTGTTATGCATAGGTACATTCCAATGAGACAGGGGAAGGATGGTAGGTACAGGAACTGTGGTGTACAAAGGCTGTTGAAAATCTGTCAAGAAGAAAAGGAAAGCTTACAAAAGTTCAAAAACACTTGGTAATGATAGAGATCTAGAAGATTATAAGGCTAGCAGTAAGGAGCTTAAGAATGAAATTAGGAGAACCAGAAGAGGCCACGAGAAGGTCTTGACAAGCAGGATTAAAGAAAACCCCATGGCATTCTACAAGTATGTGAAGAGCAAGAGAACAAGATGTGAGAGAAAAGGACCAATCAAGTGTGACAGTAGAAAAGTGTGTATGAAACCGGAGGAGATAGTTGAGGTCCTGAATGAATATCTTGCTTCAGTATTCAGTAGGGAAAATGATCTTGGCGATTGTAGGGATGAATTACAGCGGATTAAAAAGCTTGAGCATATAGAAATTATGAAAGCGGTGTGCTGGAGGTTTTGGAAACCATCAAGTTGGATAAGTCACTGGGACCGTATGAGATATACCCCAGGCTACTGTGGGAGGCGAGGGAGGAGATTGTTGAGCGCTGGTAATGATCTTTGCATCATCAATGGGGACGGAGGAGTTTCCGGAGGACTGAAGAGTTGCGGATGTTGTCCCATTATTCAAGAAAATGAGTAAAGGTAGCCCAGGAAATTATAGACCAGTGAGTCTTACTTCAGTGGTTGGTAAGTTGATGGAAAAGATCCTGAGAGGCAGGATTTATGAACATTTGTAGAGGCATAATATGATTAGGAATAGTCAGCATGGCTTTGTCAAAGGCAGGTCATGCCTTACGAGGCTGATTGAATTTTCTGAGGATGTGACTAAACACATTGCTGAAGGTAGAGCCGTAGATGTAGTGTATATGGATTTCAGCAAGGCATTTGATAAGGTACCCCATGCAAGGGTTATTGAGAAAGTAAGGAGGCATGGGATCCAAGGGGACATTGCTTTGTGGCTCCAGAAATGGCTTTCCCACAGAAGGCAAAGTGTGGTTGTAGATGGGTCATATTCTGCATGGAGGTCGGTGACCAGTGATGTGCCTCAGGGATCTGTTCTGGGACCCCTTCGGTTTGTGATTTTTATAAATGACCTGGATGAGAAAGTGGAAAGATTGGTTAGTAAACTTGCTGATGACACAAAGGTTGGGGGTATTGTGGATAGTGTGGAGGGCTGTCAGAGGTTACAGCAGGACATCGATAGGATGCAAAAGTGGGCTGAGAAGTGGCAGATGGAGTTCAACCCCGATAAGTGTGAAGTGGTTCATTTTGGTAGGTCAAATATGATGGCAGAATATAGTATTAATGGTAAGATTCTTGGCGTTGTGGAGGATCAGAGGGATCTTGGGGTCCGAGTCCATAGGACACTCAAAGCTGTTGTGCAGGTTGGCTCTGTGGTTAAGAAGGCATGCAATGCATTGGCCTCCATCAATCGTGGAATTAATTTTAAGAACCAAGAGGTAATGTTACAGCTACATAGGACCCTGGTCACACCCCACTTGGAGTACTGTGCTCAGTTCTGGTCACCTACCTACAGGAAGGATGTGGAAACTATAGAAAGGGTGCAGAGGAGATTTACAAGGATGTTGCCTGAATTGGGAAGCATGCCTTATGAGAATAGGTTTAGTGAACTTGGCCTTTTCTCCTTGGAGCAATGGAGGATAAGAGATGACCTGATAGAGGTGTATAAGATGATGAGAGGCATTGATCATGTAGATAATCAGAGGCTCTTTTCCAGGGCTGGAATGGCGAGCAAGAAAGGACACCATTTTAAGATACTTGGAAGTAGGTACAGAGATGTCAGGGGTAAATTTTTTACGTAGAGCGTGGTGAATGCGTAGAATGGGCTGCCAACGATCGTGATAGAGGTGGAAACGATAGGGTCTTTTAAGAGACTCCTGGATAGGTACATGGAGCTTAGGAAAATAGAGGGCTATGGGTAACCCGAGGTAATTTCTAAAGTAAGTACACGTTCGGCACAGCATTGTGGGCCGAAGGGCCTGTATTGTGCTGTTGTTTTTCTATGTTTCTATGTTTATTAATTATTTTGTTTTTGCTTGTTTATCCTGTAACATTATATCCACAGTTTCTATGGATTGCTCTATCTATAATGATGGATCTGTCATAATATAATTTGTAGGACCCTGACATTAAAACTGGATCAGGTTTGTATTTATAGTTATGTATGGTGTTCTTTATGAGTTTGTATTTTAAAGCAAGATTTTGGTGAATGACATTGCCACTTGATCGTCCCTGTGTAAGTAAATCAGATTGAGTTACACTATTGCAGGATTCTGTAATGTGTTGGATTATTTCTGGTTTGCCTTGGCATTTTCTGCATTTATTATCTTGAAATTGATGGCCTTTTATTGTGTATTTTTCATCAATTTTTGTGTTAACCACCTGGTCCTCTACTGCCATGAGCGACCCCTTTATTTCTGGGAAGATGTCTCCATCCTTGAGCCAGACGTTTGATGATTTTTTGTCGATATCTGGTCTGCTCAGATCATTGGAAATTCTTCCATGGAAGGTCATGTTCTTCCATTATAAACTTTTTTTTTCTATATTGATAATTTCTTCATTTTTCTGGATTGTGCTTTCATTTGTTTAGTGGTGTGCACTTCTTATCAGAATTCTGTTTTTGTTGCTGAATATAGATCGTTGGAAGTTTACTTGACTGTTGCTCAAATTTTTTTTATGTCTTTTATTCCTTTTCTTCCTTCTGTCTTTGGTAGTGTTAAATCTATGTGTTTTCAAGTATACTGTATATATTGTTTCTAAAATTCATCATTTCAGTTCTCATTTTTCTTGGTAAAATTTTCCTGATCAGTTTTGGACCAAGATATTAGGGAAAAGAATATGTGAATATGAGTATAGTGTAAGTGTTTATTGCCTGGTGAGTTTTTCCAGCATTTTCTGTTTTCGTTCTGGCTGGTATCTAGCTGAGAGCCTGAACTATAGTGGGGGAGTTTAGGATCAGAGGGCACAGCTTCAGAATAGAATGCTGACTTTTTACTATAGAAATAATAACAAATTTCTTTAGTCAGAGGGTGGATAAACTGTGGAATTTATTGCCATAGACAGCATTTGAGGCTAAGTCACAGGGTCTATTTCTACCAGAGCTTGATTAGTAAGGGTGTCAAAGGCTATGGGGAGAATGCAGGAGAATGGGATTAAGAGGGATTATAAATCAGCCATCATAGAATGGCAGAGCAGACTCAATGGACAGATGGCCTAATTCTGCTCCTACGTCTTATGGTCTTATGGTCAGAAATGATTATATTCTATTTCAGCCTATTACAAAGACACTACCAGTTTTAGTGTTGATTCTCTACTCTGCATTCTGCAGCATATTTCATGTCACAAGCCTCACAGATCTATACTGACATATGCATTCAGTGGCCACTTTAGTAGGTACACCTGTACACTTACTTGTTAATGCAAATATCTAGCCAGCCAATCATGAGGCAGCCGTTCAATGCATAAAAGTATGCAGACATGCGCAGGAGGTTCAGTGTTCTTCAGACCAAATATCAAAATGAGTAAGAAAGGTGATCTATGTGACTATGACCGTGGAATGATTGCTGGAGCCATATGGGTGGTTTGAGTATCTCAGAAACTGCTGATCTCCTGGGATGTTCATACATAGCAGTCTCTAGAGTTTACAGAGAATGGTACAAAAAACCCCAAAAAAAACATCCAATGAGTGGCAATCCTGTGGGCAAAAAAGTCTTTTTAATGTGAGAGGTCAGAAGAGAATGGCCAGACTGGTTCAAGTTGACAGGAAGGCGACAGTAACTCAAATAACCATCCCTTATAACATAGTCATAGTCATAGTCATAGTCATACCTTATTGATCCTGGGGGAAATTGATTTTCATTACAGTTGCACTATAAATAATAAATAGTAATAGAACCATAAATAGTTAAATAGTAATCTGTAAATTATGCCAGTAAATTATGAAATAAGTGCAGGACCAGCCTATTAGCTCAGGGTGTCTGACCCTCCAAAGAAGGAGTTGTAAAGTTTGATGGCCACAGGCAGGAATGACTTCCTATGACGCTCTGTGCTGCATCTCGGTGGAATGAGTCTCTAGCCGAATGTACTCCTGTGCCCAACCAATACATTATATAGTGGATGGGAGACATTGACCAAGATGGCATGCAACTTAGACAGCATCCTCTTTTCAGACACCACCGTCAGAGAGTCCAGTTCCATCCCCACAACATCACTGGCCTTACGAATGAGTTTGTTGATTCTG
Organism: Mobula birostris; assembly: GCF_030028105.1. Classification (NCBI taxonomy): domain Eukaryota; kingdom Metazoa; phylum Chordata; class Chondrichthyes; order Myliobatiformes; family Myliobatidae; genus Mobula; species Mobula birostris. Next base: position 25,127,742 of record NC_092387.1, on the reverse strand, counting down.
TTGGTGTCTGCTACCCTCAGCCTGCTGCCCCAGCACACAACAGCAAACATGATAGCACTGGCCACCACAGACTCATAGAACATCCTCAGCATCGTCTGGCAGATGTTAAAGGACCTCAGTCTCCTCAGGAAATAGAGATGGCTCTGACCCTTCTTGTAGACAGCCTCAGTGTTTTTTGACCAGTCCAGTTTATTGTCAATTCGTATCCCCAGGTATTTGTAATCCTCCACTATGTCCACACTGACCCCCTGGATGGAAACAGGGGTCACTGGTACCTTAGCTCTCCTCAGGTCTACCACCAGCTCCTTAGTCTTTTTCACATTAAGCTGCAGATAATTCTGTTCACACCATGTGACAAAGTTTCCTACCGTAGCCCTGTACTCAGCCTCATCTCCCTTACTGATGCATCCAACTATGGCAGAGTCATCCGAAAACTTCTGAAGATAACAAGACTCTGTGCAGTAGTTGAAGTCCGAGGTGTAAATGGTGAAGAGAAAGGGAGACAAGACAGTCCCCTGTGAAACCCCAGTGCTGCTGATCACTCTGTTGGACACACAGTGTTGCAAGCACATGTACTGTGGTCTGCCAGTCAGGTAATCAAGAATCCATGATATCAGGGAAGCATCCACCTGCATCGCTGTCAGCTTCTCCCACAGCAGAGCAGGGCAGATGGTGTTGAACACACCGGAGAAGTCAAAAAACATGACCCTCACAGTGCTCGCTGGCTTGTCCAGGTGGGCGTAGATACGGTTCAGCAGGTAGATGATGGCATCCTCAACTTGTAGTCGGGGCTGGTAGGCGAACTGGAGGGGATCTAAGTGTGGCCTGACCATAGGCTGGAGCAGCTCCAGAACAAGTCTGTCCAGGGTCTTCATGATGTGGGAGGTCAATGCCACCGGTCTGTAGTCATTGAGGCCGCTGGGGCGCGGCGTCTTCGGCACAGGGACGAGGCAGGACGTCTTCCACAGTACAGGAACTCTCCGGAGCTTCAGGCTCAGGTTGAATACATGGCGAAGTACTCCACATAGCTGAGGGGCACAGGCTTTGATCACCCTGGTACTGACACCATCCGGTCCTGCAGCCTTGCTTGGGTTGAGACGTTTCAGGCGTCTTCTCACCTGTTCAGCTGTGAAGCCCACCGTGGTGGTTTTGTGTGGGGAAGTGGTATAGTCATGAGTGCAGGGTTGGGGACTGTGAGGAGTGGTAGGAGGGGAGAGTGGAATATGTGTTGGTTGGGGGCCGACAATGGCTCATGTGGGGGATGGGCAGGGGCCACAATGTCAAATCTGTTAAAGAACAGGTTAAGTTCATTGGCCCTGTCCACACTGCCTTCAGCTCCTCTGTTGCTAGTTTGCCGGAATCCAGTAATAGTCCTCATCCCCCTCCAGAACTCTGTCATGTTGTTCTGCTGGAGTTTCCACTGAAGCTTCCTCCTGTACCTGTCTTTAGCTTCCCTGATCCTGGTTTTCAGGTCCCTCTGTATTGCCCTCAGCTCCTCCCTATCTCCATCTCTAAACGCTCTCTTTTTAGCATTCAGGATGTCCTTAATGTCCTTTGTCACCCATGGCTTGTTATTTGAATAACAAAGGACAGTTCTTGTCGGAACATTGCAGTCCACACAGAAGTTGATGTAATCAGTGATGCATTCTGTGAGCCCATCAATATCCTCCCCATGTGACTCACAGAGTGCCTGCCAGTCTGTCACCTCAAAACAACCCTGGAGCACCTCATAAGCTTCCTCCAACCATTTTCTCACTGTCCTCGAGGTTGCAGGTTTACTCTTCACCAGAGGCACGTAGCAGGGTTTTAGATGCACCAGGTTGTGATCTGACCTTCCCAGTGGGGGGAGGGGAGAGGAGCTGTATGCATCCTTAACGTTAGCATACATCAAATCCAGAGTCCTCTCCCCTCTGGTTGTACAGCTCACAAACTGCGTGAAGTTGGACAGTGTTCTAGCCATGGTAACCTGGTTGAAGTCACCCCTAGATGGTAATGAGGGCACTCGGGTGCTGAGTTTGTAATCTGACTATGACGGTGTAAATGCTGTTACACGCCGATGTTGTGTTGGCAGAGGGAGGGATGTACACAACAACCACAATTGCATGCAAGATTTCCCTTGGCAAATAATATGGCCGGAGTCCAACAGCGAAACGTTCAGTATCCGGGCTACAGACATCGTAATATGTCCAGGATTGCACCATCTGTTATTTACCAGAACCACCAGCCCCGCTGCTTAGGCTTACCACTCTCAGTGCAATTCTGGTCAGCTCGAATGGTCTGGAAGCCCTCTATGGAAACGCTTTGATCTGGTATGTCCTCTTGCAGCCATGTCTCCGTGAAGCACATGACACTGCTCTCCCGAAAAGTTCTCTGACTCCTGACAAGCGCCGTCAGTTCGTCCATTTTATTCCCCAGCGAACTCACATTTCCCATGATGAGAGAGGGGAGACACGGCTTATAATTTCTCTTCTCCATAAGCCTCTGCTGTCTTGACCTGGTCCTCTTCTCTCGCCTTTTTGATCCCCCTCTGCATCCTCTGTGTGTTTTCCTCCAGATTTCAGCCAGGATGTCCGCTGCTCTGCTCGCTAAGCCGTCGGGCATGAGTGCAATCAATTGGTCCCTGGAATAAACAATGCGGCCATCCTGCTGCCACGCTAACGAGACGTGGTGGTGTGCAGAAGAGCATCTCTGAATGTACAACACATCAAATCTTGAAGTAGATGGGGCAACAGCAGCAGAAGACCATGAATATATACCAAGTGGCCATTTCATTAGTTACAGGGCGTGCCTAATGAAGTAGCCACTGTGTATACATTGCAGCTAGCTGGCACTTCTCTGAGCTCCACCAGTCTGTTGATTCACCCACTTTAGTGGCACCTCAGGTGGTATCATTGCCCAGATATAGTTTTCAAAATCTCCCACTCCTTCTCCTTGTTTAATTGCTCAAAGCAGACACAAGAGCATTAAAAAGTTGTTTGGATAAGTAATGGACAGGAGGGATAGGGGCCAATCACGGACTAATGGGATTAGCTTGGTGAGCTTCATGGTTACCAAGAATGAATTGGACTGAGGACCTGCTTTCATGGTGTGTTAATTTTCTCCAAAATTGGAGATGAACTCCAACATGCTTTGAGGTAGAGATGAGGTGTTCAAAGTTCAAGGTACAGTTATTATAAAAATATGTATATATTATACAACCTTATAACCATATAACAATTACAGCATGGAAACAGGCCATCTCGGCCCTTCTAGTCCGTGTTGAACCTTGAGATTCATATTCTAACAGACAGCCAGGAAACAAAGCAACCCAAAAAACATATATAAAAAAAGAATACTGTCAATCACCTAATGTGCAGAGAAAAAGAACACATCATGCCCATAAAAAAGAACCCATAAAAAATTTTAAAAATCCATATTAAAATAAGTCCGTTGAACACCCATTGTGCAAGCAAATAGAGTTCTGAACTGAAGTCTGGAAGAGAGTCCCATAATTCAGCATGGATGTTACCACTGAGCTACAATTGGTAGAACATATGCCTGAAAAAGGCCTAGTCTGCCTAGACAACATAATTAAGAATGGGAGGCAGCCAAGAATGCATGCACAACCTTGTTGATCGACGTGTGTTGAAGTGATTTTTCTTCTTTCCCACTGCTAAAGGACAATGCTTGTTTTAGTGATTAGAGCAACTTAGTGCATTGCTTAATCAAATTCAGTTTCAATTGAACTAGATAACTGTCATTATCACATGGTAAAACCTAACATTTCCATAATGAACAATCTCTACTTTGGGCAGTTTTAATAAATATTTATGCCTGAGTTTGGAACTGAAGTTTGATATAATACACTTGGCTGTGTCTCCCATTTTAATCAGTTTTCAAATCTCTGTGCCAACATTACCACAGAAAATTATTGCGGTAATATTTTGACCCAGGCAATCTCTTTGTATTCTATACCTTCACAGTATGGTCCGGGTCAATTTTGACCCGGCCCAAAAATCACCTCATAACAAGTGTCTATACCAAATTTTGAACCACGGATCTAGTTAGAATGCATAAATAGCCTATCTGACATTAAAAAATGGGTAATTAATCCTTAATTAATGTATGAGAGATCCAAAATCCATTTCAAAAGACATGGGTCAAATTTGACCTGGAACAGCCTCAATGTACAAAAATTTGTTGCACCTGTACAAAAGTATAAAATCTTTAAATATTTTCATTTTTGCCCATTTTGGGTCACCTTAGGAAAAGTCATCAAATTTCGGCTAAAAAAATGGCATTTAGGGTGTTTTTACTGCTGTCAAATGTCAAAACGGGTCAAATTTGATCCGAACAATATGTAAGGGTTAAATACTGGCCATTAGACTTCCATAGCAATAGGGCGCAAATTAGTTTTTGATACAGGGAGCGCACTGTCAATATTGTAGCCATTAATATTTTAATGTTGAAAGCATTGTAGAGGCAGACTAGGAAAAGCCCTATTTTAGTTTCCCACTGAATTAAAAAGACATGCTTATCTAGGAGGAGCAAGATTTCAGATTCAAACATCACCTTTCATGACTTCATGTCTTTGCTATCAATGGTACAAAATTAGGTTTCTAACACAGGAAATGTGCATTCAATTCTCACATAGAAAGCTCCCACACAAAACAATATTTTTCATATTTTCTTACAACATGGGAAGTCATTCAGCTCATTGAGCTGATGCCAGCCCACAGAGCAATCTCATTCCCCTTATCTCACTGTAACCTATTCTCACTCACTTGCCCATCAGGGACCTCAGATTTTTCCACCCCCCCACCTAGTCTTGGAATAATCTAGTCAAAAAAACTTACTGACATGCACGTTTTGAAATGTAGGAGGAAATCGTCTAGTCAAAAAAACTTACTGACATGCACGTTTTGAAATGTAGGAGGAAATCGGAGTACCTGGAGGAAATCCAGTTGATCACAGATGGATCATGTAAGTTCCATATAGGCAGAGCCAGAGGTCGGGATTGAACACTGACCTCTGGAGCTGTGGAGACAGCACTACTGCTGACTCACTGTACTGGCTTAGTGCGGCAGTTTCAACAATTGGGACAGCACTAGAAATGGATCCTTCAGACAGGATTCATTCATACCTGGCTGGCCACAGGTACATCTTTGAGTCAAACATTGTGTTCAACTTGATGATCAGGTGATCGCATCCTCCATGGCCAGTCTGCAAACAGCTGAGGGCTGACCCAGCTTTTCCACAGAAACTTAAAGTCTTGGAGTGCATCACACAGCTACTTTACAGAGAATAGTCAGACAAGAGGCCCCTTTAGTCTTTTAGGATTTGCGGGGGTGGGGGGGGGTTGTTGTAAGAGGGGTGGTTTGGCAGGTATCTGGAGTAGAAGGGGAAGGGGAAGCATTTAAGGAACTTTTTCAGCGGGAGTGCACTGTTGGCTGTCTGCTAGTGGTGTTCTTGAAACAGAATGCTTTACCACTTGACACTGAGGTTCTCTGTGGGTTACGTGGGAAGTGGGAGTGTTGGTTTCAACTTGTTATCCCCGTAGCTTCTCAGAGATAGGCATCTAATGGTAAATGGAAATCTAGAAAAAAATAACTGCAGACGCTGAAAATTTGGAATAAAGCAGAAGATGTTGGAAGCAACTAATAGGTCAGGCACCATTTTTGGAAAGAGAACGTTTCATTTCGAAGATTGTTTGGTGTCAGAAATTAACCCAATTTCTTTTTCTACAGATTGTTGAAATACAGCATGTTTCTCTTGTGGCACCAGAGATAAGTTGAGCACTAGGACTTTTGATAGTCCAGGACATAGAGACAGAGTGTGTTGTATCAGTGGGCCCAAGTAGAACCTGCCATGACGTGAATAATACTCACCCTCGAGAGGCCAATATCTTAACCTTGGTTCTGAAGTTCTGTAGATCTTGCTAGTTTCCACGTACGGCCAAGGGTCGTGATGACTATTTTGATGCTTCATTAATTTCTGTGATACAGTCTGAGTTTACATTCCTAACACCCTGTAATTTTGTAATTTTCAATTGGTTTATGACTGTCTCATGTAGCGATATACAGTGAGCAACTTTAATTTGCATGCTATGCAGACTAATTGCTACGTTCATAAGTACATTGAGGAAACACAGACGGAAAAATATGAATGCAGAATAAAGTGTTATCATTACACAGGGATTGGTACTGACGTAGACCATGACCTCTGACTGCTCGCCCTCACACTTAAGAATTCTGTGGACTTGATTCAAGGTATCCCAGATCCTGGCAACAAAACACCTGGGGATCTCATTCTCGTCAATAGAACCTCCTTTCTGTTACCTTAATCAACGAATGGTGCAGTGGGGAGAAGATATGTCTCTACCAGAGGAGGTGGAAAGTACTCCTTCCCTTCATTAGCCTGTAGGTTACCCTTGGGAAAGATGTAGTACCTGCTTAGCCCCCCAGTCAGGCTCATGCGAAGCTATGGGAGTGTGGTGCATGGTTGTGTGAGCAGCTGGTGCATATATCACAAGTCCTAGTTATGTGATCACTGACACCAGGCAGAACATCTCTAAAGAGTATTGACAATGCTGGGGTCACCCACCTCATAAAGACGTTGCCCAGAAGAAGGCAATGGCAAACCACTTCCGTAAAAAAATTTGCCAAGAACAATCGTGGTCATTGAAACCATTAACCAATGAATCTCCTATCACCATAGATTACCTCTTCTCCCCATTTCCCTTCTGAGCCACAGAGCTAGAGATGTGACCACTGTGGCTTTCCTCTTCTAGATCATCCCCCTCAACAGTAACCAAAGTGGCATACTTGTTGATGAGATTGGCTACAGGGGTACTCTGCACTATCAGTCTACCACTTTGTGTCCTCCTGACGGTCAACCAGCTACCTGTGTCCTGCACCTTGGGCCTAACTACCTCCCTGTATGTCCTATTAACCTATCAGATCTCCTCAAACTCGTACTAAAATATAATTGCTGAACTGCCTTCTTTGTAAATGCATTGCAGGGTAGATCTTCAGAGATGTTCCCACACAGGAACTTGAAACTATTCACCCTTTCTAGGGCTGACCCCTTGATGAGGACTGGTGTATGTTCTCCTAATTTCCCCTCTCTGAAGTCCACTGTCAATTCCTTGATCTTACTGGTGTTGAGTGCAGCATTATTGTGGCAACACTAATCAACCAGCTCCTGTATATGTCCTTGTCACCATTTGCCATTCTGCTAACAACAGTTGTGTAATTGAAGAATTTATAGATGGCGTTTGTGCTGTGGTTAGCCACAATATCATGATTGTAGAGAGTGTAAAGTACGGGGCTAAACACTTACCCTGAAGGTGTGCCTGTATTGACTGCCACTGAGGAGGAGATGTTATTTCTGATCTGAATTAACTATGGTCTCCCAATGATGAAATCAAAAATCTGGTTGCAGAGTCCCAGGTATAGAAGTTTGTTAATTAGTACTGCGGGGTGATGCTGTTGAGCACTATGTTGTATACAATAACCAGCAGCCTGACATACTCTAGGTATTGCTGTTTTCCAGATGATCGAAGACTGACTGGAGAGCAAGTGAGATTTCAGCCACTGTAAAGCTATTGATGTGGTAGGCAAACTGTCATTGATCCAGGTCCTTGGTTAGGCAGGAGTTAATTCCAGCCATGACTAACCTGTCAAAGCACTTCATCACAGTAGATGTGAGTGCAACTGGGTGATGGTCACTGAGGCAGTGCTTCCTGCTCTTCTTGGACACCACTTTAATTGATGCCCTTTTAAAGCAGGTAGGAGGCTCTGACTGCAGCAGTGAGAGGTAGAAGATGTCCTTGAACACTCTAAACAATCTAGCTCAGGTTTTCGGTGCCCTACAAGGTACGCCATTGGGGTCTGACATCTTGTGAGGATTCACCCTCTTGAAGGATTCTCTGATGTCAGCTTCTGAGACAGATATCATAGGGTGACCAGGTGCTGCAGGGGTTCACAAAGATTTTATTCTCCCTTTCAAAGCATGCATTAAAAGGCATTCAGCTCATTGGGGAATGAAGCATCATAGCCATTTATGATGTTAGGTTTTGCCTTGTAGGAAGTAATAGCCTGCAAACCCTGGCATAACTGATGTGCATCTGATTCTATCTTTCACTTCACTGGGAATTGCTTTATTTTCAATAGATAGCCTTCCATAGATCATGTCTGGAGTTTGTGTGGAGATCTGGATTAATGGTCTTGAATCCCACAGATAAAGAATGGGAACAGGAGGAAGTTATATGGCCTTTTGGAGGGAAATTGAAAATTTGGTTGAATGGTGCTACAACAATAACGTCTTACTCAACATCATTAAAACCAAAGAGCTAAGTATTGACTACAGAAGGAAGAAGCTGGAGGTCCATAAGCCAGTCCTCATTAGAGAGTGTCAGTAGCCTAAAATTCCTTGGAGTTATCACATCAGAGGCTCTGTCCTGTAACCAATCCCATCAGAAATAGGCACAACATCACATCTACTTAATTAGAAGTTCACGCAGATTCAGCATATCATCTAAAACTTTGACAAACCTCTATAGATGCACTGGTTGCATCATTATCTGATATGGAAAGACGAACACTCAAAAATAGAAAAGTCTACAGAAGGTGGTGGATATAGACCAGTCCATCAGAACAAAGCCCCACCCCACCTTTGGGTACATTTTACAAGGAGCGCTACAACAAGAAGGCAGCATCCATCATCAAAGACACCCACAATCCAGACCTGAATTATAATCTCATTATTATCATTGGTATGAGGTACAGAAGCCATAGGTCCCACACCACCAGGTTCAAGAAAGCTAATACACAACAACCATCAGGCCCCTGAACTGATATGGAAAATTTCACTGGCCTCAACATTGGACTGATTCCACAACCTATAGACTCACTTTTTTATATTCATAATTTGTCTTCTTTTGCATATTGGTTGTTTGTCAGTCTTTGTTTATGAAGAGCTTTTCATAATTTTAATTGTATTTCTTATTTTCCTGTAAATGCTAGCAGGAAAATGAAGCTCAAGGTAGTATATGGTAATGTATGGCATATGTATAAATTTACTTTGATTTTGACTTTGACATTGTCTTTTGAATCTAATCTACCATTCACCAAAATTATAGAAGCTCTTGTACCTCAAGTCCAATTACTGACACTGCTCATATTTGTCTAGATACCGATAAGATCCAGAAATGCAGTGATCACTGTTTTGAATAAACTAATCTTCAAAATTCCAACATTTCAGCATCCCAGCAAGAGATGAAATTTTTCTTTATCACTGTCCTTACTCTCAAATTTGACTGCTAAAATTGGACTTCTCATTCAGGGGAAATATTCCACTTGGTTGTAGCCAGTCGGTCCCTTTGAGAAATGATTACTGGTCTTTTATCAGCACTTTTTAAATCACCCTCCCCCCACTCCCCACACCACCACCACCATCTCAAACTCCAGCATAAATTCCCAGACAAGAGAAAATCTGCAGATGCTGAAAATCCGAGCAACACACTCAAAATGCTGGAGTAACTCCCAGAGTTTATTCATAATAATTCCAACAGAACATCAGTGGCTCAGCTGAGCGACATTGCAAGACATAACGCTCTCATAACTAGGACCCTATGATTAGCGATAATCGGGCATCTGCTTAATTAATGTAAGTAACACGGAAACCCTGGGCCTAACAAATATACTTAACAAGTTTAAACAGAAAGTATTAGAAGACTGCATTACAAAGAACGAATCACTCAAGAAACACAAGGAATTCTAAACAATTAATGACTCTCGTTAAGCAACAATCAACCAACTCATGTGCTCTAAAAATCTCACAGATGAATGAAAGTTCATTTCAATGTATTGGATGAGAGTTATCTTGAGGTCCAGTCAGCCTATTCCAGTGATGTAACAATCCTGTGGTACTACCTCAAAGTGGAGCAGGTGATTACCTCTGATCCAAAAAACACGTTAGATACTTAACATAAAATTTGAAATATTCAGCAAATCAGGCAGCATCCTGGAATGGAAAATGGAGATGATACCTCAAAAATGGCACAGTAGTATAGCAGGTTGCATAATGCTTTACAGTGCCAGACATCAAGATTCAATTCACGCCACTCTCTGTAAGGAGTTTGTACATTTTCCTCGTGTGGATTTGTTCCGGTTATTCTGGTTTACACCTGCAGTCCAAAGAGGTTAGAGTTAGGTTAGTAAGTTATAAGTTTGCTATGTTGACACTGGAAGCATAACGACACTTATGGGCTGCCCCTCAGTACATGTTCTGACTCCATTGGTCATTGATGCAAATGACTCATTTCACTGATGATTTTGATGTCACCATAAGACCATAAGACATAGGAGCAGAATTAAGGCCATCTGGCCGATCGAGTCTGATCCTTTTTCCCTCTCCTCCTCAACCCAGTTCCCGGCCTTCTCCCCATAACCTTTGATGCTATCTCCAATCAAGAACCTATGAATCTCTGCCATAAGTACACCCAACAACCTGACTTCCAAAGCTGTATGTGGCAACAAATTCCACAAATTCACTACCCTTTGGCTAAAGAAATTTCTCTGCATCTCAGTTTTGAAAGGGTGCCCCTCTATCCTGAGGCTGTGCCCTTTTGTCCTAGACTCTCCCTTCATGGGAAACATCTTTTCCACATGTACTCTGTCCAATCCTTTCAACATTCGAGATTTCAATGAGATCCCCCCGCATCCTTCTGAATTCCAGTGAGTACAGTCCCAGAGCCATCAAAGGTTCCTCATATGATAACCCTTTGATTCTTGGAATCATCCTTGTGAACTCCTCTGGATCCTCTCCAATCCCAGCACATATTTTCTAAGATGAGGTGCCCAAAACTGTTCACAGTACTCAAGGTGAGGCTTCACCAGTGTTTTATAAAGTCTCAGCATCACATCCTTGCTCTTGTCTTCTAGACCTCTTGAATTGAATGCTAACATGGCATTTGCCTTCCTTACCATGGACTCAACCTGCATGTTAAACTTCAGGGTGTTCTGCACAACTATAGAGCTGTTAGCCTGACATCAATGGTCAGGAAGTTGTTGGAATCGATTGTTAGGGATGAGATTACAGAGTACCAGGAGGCACATGACAAGACAGGCCAAAGCCAGCACGGTTTCTTGAAAAGAAAATCCTGCCTGACAAACCTACTGCAATTCTTTGAGGAAATTACAAGCAAGGTAGACAAAGAAGATGCAGTAGACGTGGTGTACTTGGATTTTCAGAAGGCCTTTGACAAGGTGCTGCACATGAAGTTGCTTAGCAAGATAAGAGCCCATGGAATTACAGGGAAGTTACTAGTGTGGGTGGAGCATTAATCGATTTGGGGCTAAATTTGCTGATGATACAAAGATAGCTAGGGGAGCTGGTAGTGTTGAGGAAACAGAGAGCCTGCAGAGAGACTTAGATAGTTTAGGGGAATGGGCAAAGAAGTGGCAAATGAAATACAATGTTGGAAAGTGTATGATCATGCACTTTGGTGGAAGAAATAAATGAGCAGTCTATTATTTAGATGGGGAGAGAATTCAAAATGCAGTGATACAAAAGGACTTGGGAGGCCTTGTGTGAGATACCCTAAATGTTAACCTCCAGGTTGAGTCAGTTGTGAAGAAGGCGAATGCAATGTTGGCATTAATTTCTAGAGGTATAAAATATGAGATCAGAGATGTGATGTTGAGGCTCTATAAGGCACTCATGAGACCACACTTGGAGTATCGTGTGCAGTTCTGGGCTCCTTATTTTAGATAGGATATACTGACATTGAAGAGGGTTCAGAGAAGATTCACACGAATGATTCCAGGAATGAAAGGGTTACTGTATGAGGAACATCTGGCAGCTCACGGGCTGTATCCCTGACATTCAGGAGAATGAGGAGGGATCTCATAAAAACATTCCAAATGTTAAAAGGCCTGAACAGATTAGATATGGTAAAGTTATTTTCCATGATAGGGGATTCTAGGACAAGAGGGCATGACTTCAGGATTGAAGGACTACCTTTTAGAACTGAGATGTGGAGAAATTACTTTAGTCAGTGGGTGGTAGATCTGTGGAGGCCAAGTCATTGGGAGTATTTAAGGCTGAGATAGATAGGTTCTTGATTAGCCAGGGCATCAAAGGGTATGAGATGAAAGCAGGGGAGTGGGGATGACTGGAAGAATTGGATCAGCCCATTATTGAATGGAGGAGCAGACTCAATGGACCGATTGGCCTACTTCTGCTCCTATATTTTATGGTCTTATGGTCTTACAAGGTTTCCCAAGACCCTCTGCATCTCAGATTCCTGGATTTTCTCCTCATTTAGAAAATAGTTCGTACATCTATTTCTACTACCAAAGTGTATGACCATGCATGACCATACCAGGGGTAGTAGTGGAGTCAGGCAGGTTGGTAGAGTTTAAAAGACACACCAACATGAAGGGAATGAAGAAATATGAATGATAGAAAGGGCAAGGTGCTGTGTGGATGCAGATACACCCAGCCCTGAGACACCAAGGTCATTTGATTCCAAACATTTGGTCTACTGATCAGTACAGAATGTCTCTCTGGTGCTCTCCCTTCCACTTTCCCCAAACATGATTCCACTCTTACTGCTCTCTTCTCACTCTCAGTCCACAATAGAGACCCCTACCAGAATCAGGTTTATCATCACTTAGATATGTAATGAAATTTGTTTTTTTTTTTGCAGCAAGATTACAGTGCCAAAACATAAAATTACTACAGTGTTCTGTAAAGGTCTTGGGCACCACAGCAATATAAATATGTCTAAGACTTTTGCGCAGTACTGTATATAGTGACATAGATATATTTTATAGTGTATTTTATGTTGGATATGCAACTAAAGACTATCGAAGTTAGTGGAACCGAATTGCATGAGCAGAGTACACCAGCTCTGCTACTACATAGTACATTGCTACTCAACATCAGAAAGACGAAGGAATTGGTTGTTGACTTCAGAAGGAGTAGCGGACCGCACGACCCCATTTACATCGGTGGTGCGCAAGTGGAACAGGTCAAAAGCTTTAAGTTCCTCAGGGTCAATATCACAAATGACCTGACTTGGTCCAACCAAGCAGAGTCCACTGCCGAGAAGGCCCACCAGCACCTTTACTTCCTGAGAAAGCTAAAGAAATTTGGACTGTCCTCTAAAACCCTCACTAATTTTTATAGATGCACCGTAGAAAGCATTCTTCTAGGGTGCATCACAACCTGGTATGGAAGTTGTCCTGTCCAAGACTGAAAGAAGCTGCAGAAGATTGTGAACACAGCCCAGCACATCACACAAACCAATCTTCCATCCTTGGACTCACTTTACACCGCACACTGTCGGAGCAATGCTGCCAGGATAATCAAGGACACGATCCACCCAGCCAAGACACTTTTCGTCCTTCTTCCCTCCCGGAGAAGTCTCAGGAGCTTGAAGACTCGTACGGCCAGATTTGGGAAAAGCTTCTTTCCAACTGTGATAAGACTGCTGAACGGATCCTGACCTGGATCTGGGCCGTACCCTCCAAATACCTGAACCTGCCTCTCGGTTTTTTTGTACTACCTTACTTTCCTTTTTCTATTTTCTATTTATGATTTATAATTTAAATTTTTAATATTTACTATTGATTGTACTGCAGGGAGTGCGAAGCACAGAATCAAATATCACTGTGATGATTGTACGCTCTAGTATCAATTGTTCGGTGACAATAAAGTAAAGTGAAGTATCTATTGAAGTAGGTGTGGGATGAACTGGACGAAATTCAAGACATTGTGTTTTCCCATTTCAATGCCTTATAACTCCTGTTAAGCATTTCTTTTGATTACAGATGTTACTCATTTGGTAATGCTGCGTAAGGAAAGAACATAGAACATAGAACAAATAGCAGAAGCACAGACCCTTTGGCCCACAATGTAGTGCAGAACTAATTAAACTAACAATTAAATACTTAAAAAAGTAATTTCCAGCCAAGATGGCACCAGGGAACAATGCTCCCTCGATTGACACCTTCCAGACAGCACACAAAAATATTTGTTTTTCTTCTTTTACATCTGCTTTTCACCTTAAATGTGCTTCTGTGACTGTTGGAGCCTGCGATTTATGGTTTGGAGATAGTTTAAGTGATCCAACACTTAAGTGAGTGCATACCCAGATGGCTTTGATGCAAAGAACCTTTGAGATGGGGCACAAGCAGATGTTCAATTCCATTTCACAGTTTAAAGTGTCCATTAGTTGCTGAATAAAGTGTCGAGGAAGATTAAGACATCGAGGCGAATGCGGAAAGTGAGCAAAAGTTTCAGTGTTGACTGCCTGCCACTTGATCGTTGCTGGAGGAGTCTGTGAGCAGCCTATCACTGTGACATCACTGATCCATGTGATGTCCTCCTCTTTTGATGAATGTTGGTGATATCATTGGATGGTATCGTAGTTCAGCCGTTTCTGGTACCAACAATCATTCTATGGTCAAAGTTACTTAGATCACACTTCTTCCCCATTCTGAAGTTTGTTCTGCACAACAACTCAACCTCTTGACCATGTCTGCATGCATTTATGCTTTGAGTTACTGCCACGTGATTAGCTGACAGAAAGCATAGTAGAATTAGATAGCATGGTAGTGTAGTGGTTAGCACAACACTTAACAGTACAGGCCACCCGGGTTCAATTCCCAGTGCTGCTGGTGTATGTTCTCCACATGACTGCACGGGTTTCCTCTAGGTGCTCTGGTTTTCTCCCACAGTCCAGAGATGCACTGGTCGGTAGATTAATTGGTCATTGTAAATTGTCCTGTGATTAGGCTTGGGTTAAATTGGGGGTTGCTGGGTGGTGTGCCTCAAAGGGCTGGAATTGCGTATTCTCCGCTGTATCTCAATAAATAAATAAATAAATAAATATTTACTTGAATGAGCAGATGTACCTAATAAAGTGGTTATTGAGTATTTTTCCTATTTTTTTTTTCCAACAGGTGACTTGAACATACAGGTTTTCTTTGTATCAGATATTAAAGGGAGGGAGGAGAAGATGGTGACGCGATGCAGCACGTGCAACACTCCGGTGAAATGATATCATATTTGTAAGTAGGATGCTGTGCACAATTCTGATTTAATGGAGAGCAGAGGAACATCTGGAGAAAACTTCTGAAATGCCCGGTTCGCTGCCGCTGCTACTGTGCGATTGAGAATCTCTGGAGGGAAGGCACCAAGATCCCCGGCTTTGCCTGCTGCTGGCGACCGAGGCTGGGGTCGAAGCATTCGGCAGAGATGGTACTCGGTACTCGGTGTCGGAGGCTGGAAGTTTTCGGACAACTCAGATTCGGACTGTGGTCAGGCATGGCAGGGAGAATTTTCTTCCTTCTCCCGTCTGTGTGCGATGTAGGACTTTCGAGAGACTTTGAACTTTTTTACTGTGCCATGGCCTGTTCTTCATCAAATTATGGTATTGTTGCACTGTTGTAACTGTAGGTTATAATTATGTGGTTTTTGTTAGTTTTTCAGTCTTGGTCTGTCCTGTGTTTCTGTGATATCACACCGGAGGAATATTGTATCATTTCTTAATGCATGCATTACTAAATGACAATAAAAGTGGACTGCGTGACCTCATAATCTTAAAAAAAGACTGGGTCCTGACTGGGTGGGAGAGCAGCTCAGTGCTGTCTTGAAGAGGAATCTGTGTTCTGTCTGATTCTGAATGCCTCTATTGTATGTGCTTTTTGTTTTATTTATTCATTCACAGCATATTACCATCACTGGAAGTGACAATGTTTATATCATCCCTAATTGCACCTGACTCGAGGAGGCAGATGGGAGTGAAACACATTGGTAAGTTGACAGTCTTGTGTACGTCAAACCATTTAAGGGCAGCATTCTTGTTTTCCTTATGACTATTCATGAACTAAGTACATTTTTATGATCAGAAGCAGGTTTATTACCACTGACATATGTTGTGAAATTTCTTGTCTTTTGGCAGCAGTACAGTGAATACATTAAAAAACTAACTCTGAGTTACAATAAAAAATACAAAAGGTAAATAAATAGTGCAAGAAGAGAGCAAAACGGTAAGGTAACACTCATGGTTCATGGACTGTTCAGAAGTGATAATCTGGAATTTGATTGCTACCCATCTTGGGACTTAAAGAGCGAGATGTAAGATTATTTTATTAATGATTTGAACTTAAATTCTTCAGCCTTCATGTTGGAGCTTAAGCTATAACTCCATACTGATACTTTGGGTGCAAAGCACTTCAAGTTATCAATCTCTGCAACATTAAACAGACCCTTCGGCCCACCAAGTTCATGCCAGCGGTCATACCTATCTATACTAATCCCACTTCATGATGACGGGACACATTCTTTGCTCTGGATTCCTAGAATTCAAACCTCAAGATTCTTGGGTTTCCAGATGAATTACGCTGCATTTCATATGGAGTTGAACACTAGGATCCTGGAGAACCTTAGTTTGCTCTTAAGCTTAATTAACCTGTAGTTAGTTGTCCCCACTGGGAATCACACACCGGGAAAGTTGGAACAGAGGACCAGCTCCAGCATGTTAAAAATAACGATAATTAAACATTTGATAAACAGGTAAGAACTGACAAAGTTTTTTTTTCAAATGCAAGATTATAAGTGTTGAGAGGGTTTTAAATAACTCACACATACATTCAGGAGAATTATTTATATTCTATGTATTCGTATTCTCAGAAGATTTTGATTAATTTGCTGTTTTTTAATAGCTGGAGTTTAAGATAACATTCCATCAGAATCTCAGTCCTCCACCTTTTCCTCAACACCTGTGTTCTTCCACAACGGAAAGCATGAGGATGGTGATGTTACCTTTTAAATGGATCACATCTCAGAGGCAGTGAGATGTCAAAGCCCACCCCACTGGGATAATTTTCTCAGTAGATCTGACTGCATCCACTTCCACCCTCCATCTCTCCTTCTGCTCACGCTTGCATGCACTCTGAAACCCAAGTTTCTAACTCCCTTCAAGCTCCGCACATCTCTTTCATTCTGGTACAGGGAAGAGACTAGCGACCTTCTCCTTACATTCAATGACTTCTCTCAGCATCTTGGAGCTCACTAGAAACTCAGCTGGGCCTGACGCACAAATACATAAGTGTTATTTTTATCTACAACACTTCTCTCTTCAGTTCTGTGAAGGATTGAATAAATAAAATGCTAGCTTCTTCTCCCTTCTGACCTGCTGAGTGTTTTCAGTATTTTCTGGTATTTTACCAACATTTACACTCCCTGGAGGACCTGTGAAACCTTTATTCACGCTCTGTTTTCCTGAGTGAAATTAATTTCCCACACTTGTATTAAAAGCTCTGAGCCCTGACTTTAATGAGCAACAGCATTCCTAATGAAAAATGATAATTTACACTACATTGCACTTTCCTCATCCATTATAGGTAATCTCAAAGTGTTTTTCAACCAGTAAAACCCACCTGAAGTAAAAAAAATGAAAGATCAATAAAACATATATGACTGTAAACTCTCAGTAGATCAGGCAGAATTGATGGACAAAGAAATACTATTAAATTATCTGGTTAATATAGAATATGGAACAGTACAACACAGAACCAAACTTTTGGCCCATGATGTTGTGCTGAACTACATAATTAAACTAAGAATTGAACTAGTTAAACTAAATCTTCTGCCTACAAAATATCTGTATTCGTCCATTCACTGCACGTTCATGTGCCTACCTGAGAGCCTGTAACACACCTCTGTCATATGTGCCTCCACAACTAAACCTAGAAATGCATTCCAGGTACCCACAGCTCTCTGTGTAAATTCAATTCTATTTAATTCAAGTTAATTGTCATTCAACCATACATGAATACCAGTGAATACAGCCAAACAAGACAGCGTTACTCCAGGGCCAAGAGGCAAAACACAATACCAACAGTCATACACGGAACAAATCACACATAGCACATACCAGATAGCAAGCACATATAAGATATCAGTAAAATACAGCTACACACAAAACAAAAGACCAGAACTTGAGTCCATGTATGCCACAGACATCTGCAATTAACCACACTACAGCTTGTCTTCTGCTGAGTGAACACCACAGGGAGGAAGCAGCCACTTCAGCCTGGACTCCATACCACACTGCCCCTGGTGGAGCGCACTGGCTTTGATGACTGTCTCCTGGTGGCTGTAAACAGGTGTCATCACAGCTTGAGACCTCAAGTTGATGAATGCCGCCAAAATTTATAGTCGACAACAATACATCTTGTCTTCTGCCAAGTGTATACTGGGGTGGGGGGAGGTGGGGAGTAACACTGACTCCGGCCTGGATGCTATGACATACTTCCTCCAATGAAGCACACTGGCTTCAATGCCTCTCTCCAGGCAGATGTAATGAGGCAATACAGCAGCATGAGGCCTGGTCCTCACTATAACTGAGGACATGCAGCTCTCCCATCATCTGCCCCTGCTGACTACCAATAAATCAGTGTACCAGACTTGCAGCATTCCACCTTAACAATGTTCAAAATGGTCTTGCAATCACAAGCAAAGCAACTAAGTCGGTCACTCGCTGTCAGACCACACGCCTTCTTCGTGCACTGACTTCTCTGATGCAAGCAGCATCACGATCTGCACCAAGTCCAGCTCCTTCAGTTTCTCCATCAACAAACAACTTGCTGATGGAGTAGACCTGCAGTATTTTAAGTTTATACTGTCTAGCAGGATCTTGTAATCATAGAAAGAGGATGTTTAAAAATGCCAGTAGCATCCTTTTTTTGACTCCTTAGAAGCGGTTGTGATCAAACGCACCACCATATTACCTGAAGGCAAAGACCTTATCCTGCACCTTTCCTTTGAACTTACTACTCTCTTCTTAAATGATTAGTCTGTATGATTTTAATCCTGGGCCAAAGATAATGGCAGTCTACTTGATATATACTTCTCATTAGCTTATATATTCCATCTATGCTTCTCAGATCTCTCCTCAGTTTCTGTTGCTCTAAAG
Source organism: Mobula birostris (assembly GCF_030028105.1). NCBI lineage: Eukaryota > Metazoa > Chordata > Chondrichthyes > Myliobatiformes > Myliobatidae > Mobula > Mobula birostris. The sequence goes on along the minus strand of NC_092387.1, from coordinate 25,108,769 downwards.
AAAACAACTTAAGTTTATCCAAACTCTCTTTATGCTAAATGCCTACTAATCCAGCAGCATCCTAGTAAGTCTGCTCTGAACCCTCTCCAGAGCCTTCCTATAATGGGATGACAGGAATAGAATGTAATACCCCAGGTGTGGCTTAAGCAAATGTTATAGATCCACAAACTAATCTTCTAATTTTTGAACTCAAAGCCTCAAGTAATGTAGACAAACATGCCATATACCTTCAACAACTTGTGCAATCACTTTTAGGGAGATATAGTATAGAGCTAGACACCAACATTCCTCTGTGCATCTGCACTGTTACATTTGATAACCTTCATTCAGAATTGGGAATTTTTAGTTTTAAAACAATTATAGGTGTTGTGTATTTAATAGTAATATTGTAAATATATTGTTTGATTAAGCATTCTTTGTTGTTTAAAGAATTCACATGGATTATACAGTATGTAAAAATACGTGAATGGAATATGTCATTACATCACCACTTCATTATGCACTCACCTGGCTAAAATTAAAACTAAGAATGTACAAGAGTTATCCCATCTCTCTGTGTTTTGCTTTCAATTTATTTTATATTTAGGAGTTACACAATATAGGAGTGATAACAAGTAAATTTTAAAAACGAATCCAAGACAACTAACAACATGGTGAAGTGCGGTGTATTGTTCAGGTTAAAAACAAGTGCAGCAAGAAATGGTTGAGTAAAAAACACACATCCTTCTTCGTGAAGGGACAGACATGGTCGAGTTAAAAAAAGGTAGAAAATGAACATATTCACGAATTTATAAATGTATTTTTAATATTACCGTCATTCATGGGTAATATTGCAAATATGTTGTTTGATTAAACATTCTTGTTCATTTAAATAATTCCTGATGGGTTGTATGTAAAAATAAGTGAATTGAAAATATACCAATGCTATTATGAGATACAATTGTGCCTGATTAAAAAGAAAGCATGAAGGTAGACCTGCATTCCTGGACCCTGATGTCTTCCTTTGAATGAGTTTGATGTTTTGAAATTACAAAACATAGCAATAAATAGTGAGTTCTGGGTGATAATAATCATAAATTTAAAAAAAAGTGAAAATGGCTGGTTACATCAGGAAGATAGAATCATTCAATTGCACAAGAGATAACCAGATATTGTATACTGAGCAAATTGAGCAGTATTTTAAAGCAAATGGGATAGCCAATGAGAAATGAGTACCAGTTTTGCTGAGTGCATTGGGGTTAAAGGCATACAGTTTGTTTAGAAATTTGACTGCTTCAAGCAGACCAGCCAATATGAGCAATGCTGATATTGCGAAAATAACAGAGTTCAAGGATGGTGTAGTGTTCTCGTGCAGTGTGCTGAAACTCTGACTAAACACCAAGTTAAACCGGAGCCAATGAAGACAGAGTCGTAAAGTTAACCACTTACTGTTCACTCTTCCACATTAACATCGTATGGTGAAAACTGTTGATAAAAAAATACAAACATATACAGCACCTGTTTCATTCTGGAGACCACATATGCTCTCTTCTTTTAGCGAGTGTCTCCAGCCGCCCCAAGTAGCGGGTGAGGGGTCCCGTCAAACCGCCGCCGGGCCGGAGCCCACCCCGCGTTTGAAATTGAAAAGCTGACACGTGCGCCATTCGAACCGCCGCTTCCTTAACAGAAACCGCGTTAATATTTTTACATCAAATACGTTCTTATGAACTTACGGCGTTGCTTCTATAATGTTTCTTTGTGGGTAGAAACAGAGCTCTTCATGATCACGCTGCATGCATGGCACCCACCTTCACACCTTCCCGAACCGGAAGTTACACATAAGATGCGGCGAAACCGTAGGTGACGTCATCACATTCCGCGATATACCATAGGCAATGAATTTACCTTTGTTATACTGTAACATAGTTATCAACCTTTAACTTTAACTAGAAAATAGTTACAAACAATCATTTAAAGCGTAGACCCAACAAAGTCAAATAAATGCCTTAAGGGCAACACAGATGGCTTTGGAAAACTCTAACATATCAATGATAAAATAGTATTAAATGAAAATGACACACTCAGTTTTTACAAGGCCTGTCCAGTTTCTTATACCATCCATGATTAAGTAGCCAGTGAGTTAGATAACATGGAGGCTGTAGGATTTCTTTCCAAGGCAACACCAAGTGGACCCAGTAGCCAAGAAGACTGTCAACACGAGGAATTCTGCAGATGCTGGAAATTCAAGCAACACACATCAAAGTTGCTGGTGAATGCAGCAGGCCAGGCAGCATCTCTAGGAACAGGTACAGTCGACGTTTCGGGCCAAGACCCTTTGTCAGGGTTAACTGAAAGAAGAGCTAGTGAGAGATTTGAAAGTGGGAGGGGGAGGGGGAGATCCAAAATGATAGGAGAAGGCAGGAGGGGGAGGGATGGAACCAAGAGCTGGACAGGTGATTGGCAAAAGGGATATGAGAGAATATATGAGACCCAAGAAGAATGGGTCTGTTAGGATCTATGGTGATTTTAATGCCATTATCAACCCAGTACTGAAAGTAGATCCATACCCTTTGGCAGGATAGAGGTCATTTCCACTTTAGACTATGAGAAAACTCAGTCCTCTTTTATTGTCATTTAGAAATGCATACATGCATTAAGAAATGATACAATGTTTCTCCGGAGTGATATCACAGAAAACAAGACAGACCAAAGACTAACACTGACAGAACCACATAATTATAACATATAGTTACAGCAGTGCAAAGCAATGCCATAATTTGATAAAGAACAGACAATAGGCACAGTAAAAAAATAGTCTCAAAGTCCCGAGTCCCCGATAGCAGGCGGCAAAAGGGAGAAACTCCCTGCCATAAACCTCCAGGCACCGTCAACTTGCCGATACCTTGGAAGCAGCCGACCCCAGCCGACCCTGAGTCCATCCGTCTGAAAACTCCGAGCTTCCGAGCAACCCCTCCGATACAGCCTCCTGAGCGCCATCCTCTGCCGAGCGCCTTCGACCTCTCCCTGGCTGCTAAAACACGCAAAACCGAGGATTTCGGGGCCTTCAGCTCTGGAGATTCCAGTTACCACACAGTAGCAGCGGTAGCAAAGCAGACATTTCAGAAGTTTTCCAGATGTTCCGTTGTACTCTCACATCTGTCTCCATCAAATCAGGATTGTGCACGGTCCCCTACTTGACAGATAAGAGATATTCATCACCGAAGTGGCCGCGCGTGCCGCTGTCGCGCCGCCATCTTCTCCTCCCTCCAGGAGGTTTTAAAGATGGTGCTGGTGATTGTTTGCATGATTAATTTTTTTTTTCTCTCTGCACATTGGGTGTGTGACAGTCTTCTTTTTTAATGGGTTCTTTTGGGTTTCTTTGGCTCACTGCTGCCTGTCAGGAGACGTAGCTCAAGGTTGTATCATAAATGTACTTTGACCTTTGACCTTTGATCATTGCAAACCTTTCTGGAAGAAGATACTTCAGCAAAGTGGACTTAAATGAGGCCTACCTACAGATGGAGATTGAAAAAGAGTCCAAAGTGTTACTCACCATAAACACTCACAAGGGCATTATCGCTATATTAGGCTTATTTTTTGGAGTAGCATCTGCACCTGCACTCTGGCAGAAAGCTATGGATCAGGTTCTGCAAGGCTGCCCAGGGACTTACTGTTGTCTGGATGATATCATTGTTAGCAGTAAAGATGACAAGGAACATTTCTAAAATTTAATGACAATGATAAGAAGATTAGAAGATTTTGGAAGAGCACTGCTGGCAGCCGATGGGGTAACAACTTTTTGAACTTGCTTCTACCTATCTATCTTTTTGTTTCCTACCAGTTTTTTGTAACCTTATTATAAATCTCAATATTGCTCTATTATGTCTTTGAGAAAGGCTAAAGCCTCTGCAAAAGAAAAAGAAGATGATTCTCCAACCACTTTGGAATCAATTGGAGATTTCCTTAAAAAGCAAAGAACAGAACTTTCTGAGGAATGTCAACATCTTAATGTCAATTAGAAACTATTCAACAAACTCTAATTGAACATGATAAGTAAATTAAGGAGAATAAAGAAACTTTGTCGATACTGGAAGCGGACTTAGAAGACATGAGTAAACTCTGCAAAAAAATATCATTATCTAATGAAATATTAACAAAGAAGATGACCAACCTGGAAAGTAGAAGCAGAAGGAAAAATCTACATATCCTGGGTCTTGAAGAATCAATTGAAGGTGCCCACCACACAGAGTTCTTTTCAAGCTTTCTGAAGCAGTTATTCCCTGATTTATTGCTGTCTGTGTCTAAGTTGAACCGCGCACACTGGTCACTGGCCCCAAAACCGAAGTCGGTGGAGTGACCTAGGTCAGTTATTTTATGTTTTCATGAACTTCATGCTAAGGAGCTTTTAATCTGTCATACCTTTTGAGTAGGAATGATCGATTACAACGGGAAGATGATCAGATTCATGGAAAATTATACACCAGAGGTTATGGCTGAATGTGTCAAGTATAAAGAGGTTATGTCACTGGTTTATAACAAAGGGTTTAAGCCCTCTCTTTGCTTCCCGGAATGTCTTAGAATCATTCAGAAAAATGGAGTGCAGAAATAGCTGGGATCAGTTGAACATGCACAGAAGTTTTTGAAAGCAGAAGATTAATTACGTTATATCTCTTCCAAGAGCAATTATCTTTTTAATGTTGGATAGAATAAGGTTTTAATAAACTTATGTTTTGACCGTTCATATATCTTGCTTTTTGATATTTTCTTTGATATTTTTTATTACTTTACTCTTTTTTTGTGGTTTTTCTATATATATCTTTTTTGAAATTGTTAAAATGAATCCTCTTATGTTTTGGATTTCTGATCCAAGTTTATTTTGTCTGTTTTTTCTTGGTAGGAACATAATAACCTGAATGATTGGAGTTTCGCCAGCAAGACTTCTTTGGGAGGGTTGTCTTTAGTGTTTAACATGTCGACTGTCCTTCGGCCAGCTTTTTGGCTTTGGGAGGGGAAAGGGGGTGGGATTTCTTTTTTCTTTTTTCTCTGGAAGCTGGGTTGGGCTACCATCCAAATTTTCTGTTTGAGTACCTTATTTTATGGTTTGTTCTCTAGTTCTAATAATTTATGGTCAGATCTTTTAACTCTTCTGTTAATTAGTATCTAAAATAGATCGAAATATTAATTTACTTAGTTTTAATGTGAAAGGGTTAAATCATCCTGTGAAATGGAATAAGATTTTTGCATATATTAAAAATTTAAGGGTGTCACCTACCCCGTGATGGGTTAAAGATCCAGCAGAAATGGAAAACACTTTGGAGTCCAGTATTGCTATTATCTAATTGTATTTATTAGTAACTACGCAATACAGTATTATAGATTTTTAGATTATGAAGACAGGCAGTCCCCTTTTATTGTATTTAGTAATGCATGCATTAAGAAATGATACAATATTTCCTCCGGTGTGGTATCACAAAACACAGGACAGACCAAGACTGAAAAAAACTAACAAAAGCACATAATTATAACATATAGTTACAACAGTGCAATAATACCATAACTTGATGAAGAAGTCCATGAGCACAGTAAAAGTTCAAAATCTCTCAAATGTCCCACATCTCACACAGACGGGAAATGGAAGAAAAACTCTCCCTGTCATACCCGTCCACGGTCCGACTCGGAGTCATCCGAAAACTTCAAGCTCTGATCAGCTGTCGGACACCGAGTACTGAGCACCATCTCTATCCGAATGATTCGATCTCCATCTCGGTCACCAACAGCAGGCAAAGCCAGGGATTTTGAGCCTTCCCTCCGAAAGATTCCCGATCACGCGATAACAACAGAAGCGAACTGGCGTTTCAGAAATTTTTCCAGATGTTCCTCTGTGCTTTCGCGTCCAACTCCATCAAATCAGAATTGTCCACGGCCCCTATTTAACAGATACGATATCATTTTTCACCGGAGGGCTGCGCACGCGCGGTGTGCTGCTTTCTCTCCTCCTGTATAAATGCAGATATATCATACAGGTTAACAATGATTATATATATAAGTAAGTGTGGAAATATATGAAAACCAAGCTTCTTCAAGTCTAGGGGTAAATAGGTAGTCTTACAATGATCAGTAAAGTTCAGTTCAGTTCGTGGTATTTAGTTGAGTAGTGATGGAGAGAGAGAGAGAGAGAGGTTTGAGTCTTCAAGGTGAGCTGACACCATCGATCTTCCCGTTGTCCTCCAAAATTCTTTAGAAGTCACCGACTGTGACCACAACAAAGGGGATCGTTCCTCTGTGGTGGAATTATCAACCCAGGCGAGGGTTGGACACAAATAACTCCCCACTGGTCACGCCCTTTTCGGACACTGTGAGAGCCACTGATCGATCCACCTGATCGTTCCACCAAAACCCACCTTTTCTGTGGGCTCATTCAGTGTCCAAAGCCAAGTGTCTCCAGGTCTAACAGCTGACCTTCTATTTATCTCACTGTGCTGAATATTAGCTGTCCATAAAGCAGTTCCTCCCTTCTCTCTCTTTAAGAACTTGGAAGCTGCCAGTGCCCTTGTAGAAAGTATATACAAACTATGAGCAGTCTTCACCTCTCTATCTCTCTTTCTTTCTCTCTCTTTTTAGCAAGGCATCTGTATTGGACACCTTTCTCTCTCTTTTCAAAACCACAGTTCATCGGGGCAATTCAGGACCCCGTCACAAGGGCCCCCGTTATTTTTCTACAAGAAATGCATGTACGCAGTTATGACAACACATGCCTTTTTAATCGGTGGAGGTGTTTACAAATTCATTCTTCATTCAGAGCAAAATCTCGAGGGGTCTCGATTTTTGTAGACAATACAATTGCTTTTGTTCAACATAGAGTTGTCTTTGACCCTAATGGACGATTTGTCATAGTGTCAGGGAAACTAGATAGTAAATTAATTGTATTTACTAATACGTACACCCCCAATGTGGATGACCCAGGATTTTTTGAGCATTTCTTTTCATTTCTGCCAGATTTGAGTCTTTATTCTTTAGTGATGGGAGGAGATTTTAATTGTTGTCTAGACCCAGTATTAGATCGTTCTTTTCTTAAATCAGCCACACCTAATAAATCAGTTTTATTTATTCAATCCTTTCTAATGAAATGCGATATTGTTGATATCTGGCATTTTTTGCACTCAGCAGAAAGGGAGTATTCATTCTTCTCTCATGTCCACCATTCCTATACCAGGATTGATTATTTTTTTTTTTATTGATGGTCAAATGATTCCATTAGTTCGATCCATTGAGTATAAAGAAATAGCTGTATCAAAGCATTCTCCTGTATTTCTATCGTTAAATCTTCCAGGTTTCTCTCATATGAACAGATCCTGGCATTTTAATTTTAACTTTGTTATCTGATAAGGACTTTCTAAAATTTCTGGAGAATCATATTACTCTTCTTTTTTGAAGAAAATGCATTCGAAGAGACTTCTAGTCTTATCATTTGGGACTCTTTTAAGGCATATATTAGAGGACAAATTATCTCCTATACTGCATATATTAAGAAAAAAAGATAATAAAGAGAGAACTGACTTAGTTAATCAATTAAAAAAAATAGACCAGAAATATGCTTTGGCACCAGACCCTGAACTATTCAAAAGATGTATTGAAATTAAAACTGAATATGATCTTCTTATAACGTATCCAATTGAAAGCCAACTTTTAAAAGATAGAAACCAATTCTATATACATGGAGAAAAAATTGGTAAACTATTGGCTAATCAATTGAAGACCTTTATAGCTAAATGGTAAATTAAAGAAATTCACAAAACCAATGGTGATTTGATAACTGACCATTTTGAAATAAATGACACTTTTAGAGAATTTTATTCTAAACTGTGTAGTTCTGATTTTGTTAAAGATAATACTGCAATGAACAATATTTTAGACCAATTAAATATTCCCGGACTTTCGGTTGATAATCGAAAGCATTTGGATCAATCTATTTTTCAGGAGGAAATCACAGAGGCTATACGTTCATTGCATTCTGGGAAATCTCCAGGACCTGAGGGATTCTCTGGAGAATTTTATAAGGCTTTTTCTTTATTGCTTACACCTTATTTATGTTCTACCCTTACTGATTCCTTCAAGGTGGGTAGGTTGCCACAGTCGTTTTATGAAGCTTCCATTTCGCTTATTCTTAAAAAGATAAGAATCCCACTGAATGCTCTTCATATAGACTAATCTCTTTACTTAATGTTGATGCTAAAATTCTCTCTAAAGTTTTGGCCTGTAGACTTGACAATATTATACCTTCTATAATATCTGATGATCAGACAGGATTTATTAAAATCGATATTCCCATTTTAATATACAGTGATTGTTAAATGTTATGCATTCTCCATCCAAGGAAATATCAGAATGTGTGATTTCTCTGGATGTAGAGAAGGCCTTTGACCGAGTTGAATGAAATTACCTATTTAAAACCTTAGAAAAATTTAATTTTGGGCCCAATTTTATTCTTTGGATTAAATTACTTTACTTATTTCCCTCCACTCGGGTCCTTACTAACTTTCAGAATTCTAAACCAATTAAACTCCAATGTGGAACCAGACAAGAATGTCCATTGAACCCTTTGTTTTTTGATTTGTTATTAGAACCTTTAGCAATTGCCTTTTGAGAGTCTAAAGATATCACCAGTATCTTAAGGAAAGGTACTATTCATAAAGTTTTGCTTTATGCTGATGACCTATTCCTTTTTGTATCTAATGTTACAACTTATTTACCCTCTATGTTTCTTTTACTGACTAATTTTAGTCACTTTACAGGATATAAATTGAATTTACATAAGAGTGAATTGTTTCCTTTAAATTATTTGATACCAACCGATATTAATCTTCCTTTTAAAATTGTAAGAAAACAATTTACATATTTGGGTGTAACAATCACTAAGAATTATAACGATCTATTCAAAGAAAATTTTCTAACAATGAATTATGAGAAAAAGACACTTTCTAATTGGTCACTTCTCTCTTTATCATTGATTGGCCAAATTAATTCTATTAAAATGAATATTTTACGGAAATTTATATACCTTTTTCAAGCCATACCTGTTTTTATTCCTGTCTTTTTCTGATTCTTTAGATTCAATTCTTTCTTCCTATATGTGGAAGAACAGAAAACATCAATTAAATAAAGTACACCTTCAAAAAATTAAAACGAATGGAGGCCTTGCTGTACCCAATTTTAGGTTATATTATTGGGCAATTAACATACGAAATCTTACCTTCTGGTTATATTTTATTAATTGTGAGGAATGTCCAATATGGGTCTTTTTGGAAGCCAACTCTGTTTCAAAATTTTCTATTATTTCTCTTCTCGGATCCTCTCTTCCTTTATCTTTAAATAAATTAATTGACACTTTGGTGGTTAAACACACTTTGAGGATCTGGCTACAGTTTAGGAAACATTTCGGTTTATTGAGATTTTCTCTTTCTAGTCCTATTTTTCTTAATTTTTCTTTTTAAGCCATCTACGGCCAATCTGTTTCATAGAGCATGGAATAGATTAGAAATTAAATGATTTCAGCATCTGTTTGTTGGAGGGCATCTTTCTGCTTTTGAGCAGCTCTCAGTGAAATATAACTTATCAAATATCCACTTCTCTCGATATCTACATATTAAAGATTTTTTAAGATCTAAACTACATATATTTCCTACCAGCCCAGATAAGAACATAATAGATGTAATTTTTAATTTGAAACCTTTTGATAATGGCTCAATATTTTATATTTATATTCTGTTGTTGGGACTGAGAATGACTCCTTTAGACAAAATTAAAAAAGATTGGGAAAAGGATTTACAGACTTCATTGTCTGATGAGACCTGGAGGGCTATTTTCAAAATGATTAATTCTTCATCATTATGTGCTCCTCATTCCCTCCTACAATTTAAAGTGGTGCATAGGGCTCATATGTCTAAGACAAGCTCTCTTGTCTTTTTTTGCAGATATATCTCCTTATTGTGACAGATGTAATAATGGAGAGGCTTCATTAATTCATATGTTTTGGTCATGTTTGAGCCTTGAAAAATATTGGAAAGATACATTCCAAACTTTTTCTGTACTTTTTAAAGTTAATTTTAAGCCCAGTCCTTTGACTGCCTTATTTGGTATTGTTGAGGAAAGAGCTATAATTTTGGAGCCTTTTCATTTGTGGGTACTGGCTTTTATTTCTCTTATGGCTAGGAGGGCGATCTTGCTTAAATGGAAGGAGGTTGCCCCCCCCCACACATGCTCAATGGTTATGCGATGTTATGCCATGTTTAAATTTAGAGAAGATCTCTTGTTCGATTTCTGATTCTAATCAAGATTTTCAAAGGTTATGGGGACCCTTTCTGAACTATTTTAAAAATCTTTGAATTGTTATTGTTATTAAAATATAGATCTGGGCTATTATAACACTATATGATAAAGTATTCTTTTTTTTCTTTTTTTTTACCAACCAGCTTTGTCTTGGTAGTGGGTGAAGATTTTCTTATAATATAATTAACCATATTATTGTATTTCATAATTTCATGTTATTTTATTTGATTGATCATGAATATGAGATACCATGATTGTATCAGTGTAATTTATATATAGTGCATTTTGTGCTACCTTATTTTCATCTATAATAAGTATCCTTATGAATTCTGTATTTGTGTGGATGAAATTTAATGAAAATATTGGAAAAAGAAAGAAAGAAGATCTTGGGCTCAGACCATGAATCAACAATTCTTTAAATCGAGCGTCACTTACAGTGGTCACATCATTGATGCACATGTATTATAAAGTGTGCCAAGAAAATTCAAGCATATCTGATGCTTCAATGCCAAAGAACGTGTCACAGTTGCAGTCCTTTTGAGGATTTGTCAGTTACTATAACAGGTTCCTGCCAGACGTGGCTACTGTGCTCCACCCCTTGAATTCATTACTATGGATTGGAAATAAATGACAATGGACAATGCAGTGCAAGGTGGCATTCCAAACCATAAGGGAATGGTGACATCAGACACAGCAATCACACATTATATTCCACATCATCCAGTGAAGCTTTATCTGTGATGCCTCATGTTATGGTATAAGTGCAGTCGTGTCACATGAATGGTGAGTGATGAAAGTTAACGACCCTTAGCCTTTGCATCATTTTTCCTTACTGCTGAAGAGAATAATTACACACAGATTGACAGAGAGGCTTTGAGACTGGTTTGGGATGTAAAATGTTCCAACCTGTGCCTGTATTGGAGAGAGTTTACCCTCATTACTTATCATCAATGACTACTAGTGTCTATTTTCAATCCACAGATGGATGTTCCGTTAACAGCAGCAGCACGAATGTAAGGATGGTCTCTGTTTCGTGGAGGACACAATTACAAGATCGAATTCAAGCATCATGTGTGTGTAAGATGATGAGAGGCATTGATCATGTTGATAGTCAGAGGCTTTTTCCCAGAGCTGAACTGGCTAACAAGAGAGGGCACAGTTTTAAAGTGCTTGGAAGTAGGTACAGAGGGGATGTCAGGGGTTAGTTTTTTTTATACAGAGAGTGGCGACTGCGTGGAATGGGCTGCTAGTGATGAAGGTGGAGGCAGATATGATAGGGTCTTTTAAGAGGCTCCAGGATAGGTTAGAAAAATAGAGGGCTAGGGGTAACCCTAGGTAATTTCTAAAGTAAGTACATGTTTGGCACAGCATCGTGAGCCAAATGACCTGTATTGTGCTGTAGGTTTTCTGTTTCTATGCTGATGAATTGTCCCATTCATCCCTGGTAAAGAAAATACCTGAAAAGTTTATGAATGTGGACAGTCCTTTTGATGTATTCTCCCTAATGCAAATCAAAAGTCTCCAATGATGCAGGAAACCAGAAAGTGCCAGGTTAGAAATTCAGGTGCCATTCCATGTACTTCCCCAGTTACTATACCATACTACAACATAGCAGCAAATCATGTTCACAAGTGTGATTTCCTGGAATATAGCTTTCTGTGCCACATCAGCAAACAGTTAAGAATCAGTCAATAATGTTGTTGATCAGAGGTCACATATAGGCTAGTTCGTTAAAGGATGTGCAAACTGTTTAACGTTGTCACTTTAAGCTGTTAAACTTTCTTGCCAAATGCAATGGGTTGGGAAACTTTTACATTTGATACATTTTATTTCCATTGGGGCTTCACACTAAGGAGGCAGAAGGTACTGCAGATGCTGAAACTTAAGAGCAACAAAGAAGATCTGGAAGAACGGAAGGTCAGGTAGCATCTGTTGTGAAAAGAGGACAGTTGACATTTGAAGTCAAAACTCCATCTAGATGGAGCGTCACATTATTAAGGTGGCAGTTTTCTTTTAATTTGTTCTTTTAACAAGTGTGGATGTAACTGCAAATGCCGAAATTTATTACCCATCCCCTTTTGCCTTTGAGAAAGATGGTAGCAAGTTGCTTTCTTGAAATATTATGGTCCTTCTGCCGAAGGTCTCCCATAAAGTCTTGCACAGAGGATTCCTGGAAGTAAACTCAGAGATGATGAAAAAATGGACATATATGTCCTAATCAGAATGGTTTGTGTTGGTGTTCTCATCTTCCTAATGTACTTTTCCTTCCAAGCTGTACAGGATACAAGCTTGGAAAATTTATTGGAATATCCTGGATGAGTAACTACTGTTCTTACTTACTTTAGCTTATCACCCCTATTGGGGTAAAGGTTGCCAACAACAATGCACCAGAGTGCTTTATCCTAGGCAAGTCTTTCAAATTGTACCCAGGTGTAGCCCATCTTCGAAGATCCTTCCTCTACCAGGGCATTTCTATAGCACTGGATTTTTATGGGATGGGGTTGCTGAACAGAGGAACACTTTCAGTAATAGACTAAGATAACTGCGTTGCTCCAAAGAGTGTTATATGAGGTCATTCTACCCTCGGGCATTAATCTCTATAATGAGTCAACCTATAGCCAGGGAAGTGACGACCCCTTCCTGTTAGACTGTTATTAACCTCTATTTACCAGATCTCTGTTTAAGTTCTGTTTAGATCTGTTTACCACACCCTGTGCAAAACTACCATCACTTCTTATCTGGACAGTGTGAATGGGCATCCATTACTGTATAATATTATGGTAATTCTTGTACAACTACCTTATCAGTGCGAACTCGGAAATCTAGTAAATCTTGTAATCTTTGACTTCTAAATCTTGTACATCTTATTTTTAAAGTAACTTGTCACTTATTACTGTGAGACTATAATTTCTTTTGGGATGAATAAAGGATCTATCTATCTATCTATATATCTATCTATCCCCACTCCCAAATTCCCCCCCCCTCCACCTTCACAACTGGATTTGAGACCGTCCATGGCAGAGTTTAGAGAAACCACAATGCATTTTGTAAATGGTCACACTATAGGCAGATGGTTTAGAGATGATATTTAGTCTGATACCTGCTAATCAGAAAAACTTGCCTGGATAGCGTTGAATATTTTGCATTAGTTGCAACTCAATTTACAATTAGATCATCCTGAGCCCAATATTTATCCCATATCTCATCAATGTAAAGTGGGATGGAGTCAACTTTAATAGTTGCACCTTATTTTGTGGTCTCTGACAGTCGAGTAGATTTACTCTGTGCACAATAATTAAATATAACAGACTGAAAATTTCAAAGAGTGAGGAAGTTCAGCTTGATAGGAGTAGGGCAGTGGATGTGGAGTATTTTAACTTCAGTAACACTTCTGATTTGGTGACACTGGAGTTAAGATGGCATCCAAACTTAACTTATGGCTCAGACTTAACTTCTCTTTAGATTTTTACGAATGGTTTTGGAGACAGAGAGGGGAGTTAAGGTTTAGGTTATGTTGTAGGGATAGGGATATGGGTGAATTAGATGTCTAGCTGAAGTCTAGACCTCTGTTCCATGCTCAGTATTCAAAGGCCAATGACATGGGTTTGTGATGAAGGACGTCTGTGGCTGGAAATCAAGCCAGCAGACTGGCAAGGATGGGACTGAAAACCAAATCGACCCCCACCCTCCTATCAGCGAGATCTCGGTGGGTTCTGGGATTGGAGTTCCATGTGGACAGGAAGCACAAGGGTTAGCGACCCACTAGATACGCGATTTGGTGAGACTGGAATTCAAGGCCTATTTTTTGGGGGTCCCATTATCAGCAAGTCTGAATATCAAGGTCTGGAGTTCGGGGTCCTCGTTCATCATCATTAGTGAGGCCTTGGGTTGATACCAAAGATCAAAACCTGAAGGTTAATCAGAAGTCTGGAAATCGAGGCCTGGTGGCCGAAGCCCTGGGACTGCAAGTCCGCAAGTTCACTGAGGAAGTTGCCCAGTGTCTGCGAGTCCATGAGTCCACAGTAAGCCTGGAGATGGCCTATCCTGGAGTTAGAGGATTGTCTATGTGAGTGGGTGGGTGGGACGTTTTGTTGTTGTTGTTGTTGCTTGCATTGTTCTGCGAACATCGTGGGCATGCTACATTGGCGTCCGTATGTGTGGTGTCACTTGAGGGATGTTCCCAGCACAGCCTTAGATTGTGTTGGTTGATAGCACAAATGATGCAGTTCACTGTACGTTTTGATGTACATGTGATAAATAAATGTATCTGGATTTCAATCTGATATAAGGAAAGAGGAATTGGTGGAAATATTTCCATAGATGTGAAACTGGTTGGTGGAGAGGATCTGAAGAGTGGTTATGAGAATTGTCAAATAATCTTACAGAGGACCTCTTTTGGTCCACTATTCCCATGAATGTTGTCAGCGCAAAGACTAAGCAGTCAGATAATTCAAAAATAATGAGTCAGTAGACTCCAAAACAAAGCTCAAGGGAGACTAGAATGTCGTTAGAGTTTGGGTGAAATTCAACAAGAAGGAAAATAAAAACCAGGAAATGGCTGTTTCTTCAAAAGAATAAAAGCACACATCAATAAAAAGCAAGAAGTTGCTCGATTGATAATAAATGAAAGTTACCCTAACAATATTCAGTAACAGTGAATAAAGCAATTTAGAAAGCTGAGTTTATAAAAAAAAGATCAATAGTGAGCTAAAAAGTCAGGCAATTGTGCCAATTGATAAATTATAAGTGTGATGGTAGTTAGAATGGTCGAGTACAATAAGAAGATTGAAGACATTGAAAGAACGCAGAGGCAAAATGATTGAACATCTTGGAATTGTAAAAAAGCTATTTTATAAGCTGAAAAGTTCTCAACAGAAGTGAGAAAACAAAAAAATTGATATGATTTCCATTTTTCCAGATTCCAAATGTACTCTGCACTCCGTGGCCAATTTATTAGGAACCTCCAGTACCTAATAAAGTGGCCACTGAGTGTATGTTCACAGTTTTCTGTTGCTAAAGCCTATCCACTTTAAGGTTCGACGTGTACATTCAGAGATGCTCTTCTGCACACCACTGTTGTAACATGCATTTATTTAAGTTACTGTTGCCTTCCTGTCAGTTTGAATCAGTCAGGCTATTCTCCTCTGACCTCCCTCATTAACAAGGCATTTTCTCCCACAGAACTGCCACTCACTGAATGTTTTTTTTGTTTATCACACCATTTTTTGTAAATGCTACAGACTGTTGTGCATGGAATGTTAAAACATGCTTCAGACCATTGCATTTTCAGATACAACATAAGGGTGATTTGAGACATGGGCCTGGGGTAAGTCTGATAAATATGGTACTTCAAAGTGGCAGGCTGCTCAATCCTATATATTCTTTGAGATTATATATTGCCATATTCTTGAGAGAGAATGTACCCTTGGAGCATTGCATATCATTTGTAAATACAAGAGATCCTGCAGATATTGGAATCCTTGAGTAAGACACACAAAAATACTGGAGGAACTCAACAGGTCAGGCAACATCATTGGAGGTCAACATTTTAGGCTGAGACCCTTCTTCAGGGTTCAGATAGAGTTCATATTTGTTTCGATTCATCAGGAATTGCATTGTGTGCTACAAATACTGCTCTGCAGAGAGCCTGTTCCCAGTCTCACCAACTGAAACAAAGCGAAACCAAAATGATTAAATGGGTGTGAACAGCAGTCTAATCATTGGGTGCTCTAATGGTGGTGATTCTCAATACAGAAGGTACCTAAGTAGCTTTGGCTGGCATGATATGATTATTAAGAAAGATGTAGCTGCAGTGCCCCTCAAATCCTACAGTCATCTGGACAATATGGCAGTAGGGGTGAACATATCAGCGAGATGATTAGAGTGATTAGGACTAGACAGGAAGATTGAGGGCAGAGAAAATGCTGTATCTGGAATGAGCTTTCAGAGGAAGTGGTTGAGGCGAGATCAATAACAATGCTTGTTCAAGAACAATATTTAAAAGGTACAGTACATCAATAGGAAACGATTGTGGGCCAGATGCAGGCAAACGGGACAATGCTTTACAGTACAAGCGACATGGGTTCAATTCCCACCGCTGTCTGTAAGGAGTTTATACATTCTCATTCTTCCTGTAGCCACATGGGTTTCCTCCCGTTTTCTCCCGGAGTCCAAAGATATACCAGCTGGTGGGTTTATTGGTCATTGTAAATTGTCCCATGATTAGGCTAGGGTTAAATTGGGGGATTGTTGGGTGGTGTGTCTCGAAGGGCCGAAAGGGCCACATTTATCTCAATAAGTAAAAAAAATTAAAGATGTGCATCTTGGTCAGCAGGGATGAATTGGACCAAGGGGATTGTTTTAATGCTATAAAGCTCTTTTAACTCTAAGAGAAGGAGAAGTGGCCATAGTTGACTTTGATGGTGGAATCCATAATGATAGTACAATAAGAGGGCTTGCTTCCTCCCAGTAAATCATCATTTTACTGCTTTCTAGTCGTGCATCTGCATCCCATGGTTGTAGTGGTGAAATGCATCACAAACAGATTGATATTGCTGCTATGTGTGCAGAATACCTTGCCTGTAGGTGGGACAGAGATCAAAAGGGCAATGACCTAGCTGAGGAAAGCCACAGTGGACTCGACCCTGGCACAGTTTGGCTCTGTGACTCAGAAGAGAAGAGGGGTGGGTAGAAGAAGTGAGTTGTGGTGACAGGACATTTGTTAGTTAGGGGAACAGAAAAGAGTTTCTGTGGACAAGAACAAGATTCCAGAAGGTATGTTGCTTCCCGAGTGCCAGAGTCTGGGACATCTCAGATCAAAGTAGGAGGGTGATCGGCCAGAGATTGTGGTCCATGTAGAAGCATATAAGTAGGAAGAGGGACGAGGCTAACATGGGTAGGAAGAGGGACGAGGTTCTGCACAGTTAGGTGCTAAGTTGTTAAAGGACAGAACCTCCAGGGTGGTGATCTCTGGATTGCTACCTGTGCCAGAAGGCCCGAAATAGGAAGATCACATAGTTTAACACATGGCGAAGGAGTTGGTGTAGGAGGGAGGGCTTCAGATTTTTGGATCATTGGGCTCTCTTCCAGGGAAGGTGGGACCTGAACAGGAGGGATGGATTGCACATAACCTGGAGAGGAGCTAATACCTTAGTGGGAAAGTTTGCTATAATACACAGGGGGAGGTGCGGTTTAAACTAGAGTTGCAGGGGGATGGGAACAAGAGTGCCAGAACAGATAGTAGAGTGGGGGTAGGGAAAGATATTGTTCAGGCTTCAGACAAAGTCAAGAATCATAAGTTTGGGCATGGTGGAACTAATGCTCTGAGTTTTGCATATTTCAATGTAAGTTGTAGGAAAGGCAGATGTGTTTAGGGTATGGATCAACACATATAACCATGATATTATAGCCATTGGTGAGACTTGGTTGCAGGAGGGGCAGGACTGGCAGCTCAATATTCCGGGATAAACTCAGTATTTTAGATGTGATAGAGCTAGAGGGATTAAAGGGGGAAGGGGAGTGTTACTAGCCAGGGAAAATGTCACAGCAGTATTCAGTCAGGGTGGACTGGAGAACTCATCTAGTAAAGCTTTATGGTTGGAACTATTCAATAAGAACAGTATGACCATGTTAATAGGGTTGTATTATAGACCACCCAACAGTCCATGGGATTTAGAGGAATAAATATGTAGAAAGATGCAGACTGTTGCAGGAAACAAAGCTGTGATAGTAGGTGATTTTAACTTTCCACATATTGACTGGGATTCCCGAATTGTAAAAAGGCTGGACGGGAAAGAATTTGTTAGATGTGTTCAGCAAAGTTTCTTTAATCAGTGCATGGAAGTCCCAACTAGAGATAGAGTGATTCTAGACTTCCTATTCTGGGTTGAGACCGGGCAGGTGACAGAAGTTTGTGTAGGGGAACATGTAATCTAGCGATCATAATGCCATTAGTTTTAAGGTAATTATGGAAAAGGATAGGTCTGGTCTTCAGGCTGAGATTCTAAATTGGAGGAAGGCCAATTTTGATGGTAGCAGAAAGGATCTGGCAAGTGTAGATTGGGACAGGCTATTTTCTGGCAAACGTGTACTTGGTTATTGGGAGGCCTTCAAAAGTGAAACTTTGAGAGTACAATGCTTGAAGGCGGCTGTCAGAATAAAAGACAAGGATAACTGGTTTTCAAGAGATATTGAGGACCTGATTAAGAAAAGTAAGGAGTTGCATAGAAGGTTTAGGCAGGTATTTGAGGAGTATAAGAAATGCAAGAAATCAGGAGGGCTGAAAGAAGACATGAGGTTGCTCTAGCAGACAAGGCGAAGGAGAGCCCTAAGGGCTTCTACAGATATGTGAAGAGCAAAAAAATTGTAAGGGACAAAATTGGTCCACTGGAAGTTCAGAATAGTAATCTATGCATGAAGCCAGAAGAGATGGGGGAGATCTGAAGTGGATAGTTTGCATTTGTGTTTACTCAGTGGACGGACACCAGAATCGATAGAAGTGTGGCAAAGCAGTAACAAGGTCATGAACACTCTACAGATTATAGGGAATAAGGTGTTTGCTGTCTTGAGGCAAATTAGTTTGGTCAAATTTCCAATGCCTGATAAGGTGTTCCTCGGACACTATGGGAGGCAAGCACAGATATTGCAGAGGGCCCAGAGGAGATATTTAAATTATCCTTAGTGGCTGGTGAGGTATGGAAGATTAGAGGATAGCTAATATTATTCCATTGTTGAAGGTAGGCTCTAACAATAAGCCAGGAAATTATATGCTGGTGAGCCTGATAACAGTAGCGGGGAAGTTATTGGAAGTTATCCTAATGGATTGGGTGTATGAGCATTTGGATGGACATTGACTGTTAAGGATAGTCAGCATGGCTTTGTGCATGGTAGATCATGTCTAGCCAATCTTATTGAGTTTTTTGAGGAAGTTATGAGCAAAGTTGAAAAAGGTAGGACAGTGGATGTTGTCCACATGGACATCAGTAAGGCATTTGGCAAGGTCCCAGATGGGAGGTTAGTCAACAATGATCAGTTTCTTGGCATTCACGATGAGGTAGAAAATTGGATTAGACATTGGCTTTGCGGGAGAAGGACATAGGAAGCTATTCAGTCCATTAACTTAATGGTGGCTCTGAAAAAACCCTGTTCTGCATTTTTTTCTCTGTAATCTACTCCCACATATCTATCATCTCCCAACCTCTATTCTCCAACACCAAACATATCAGGGGGCATGATGGATAGGTTTTAAATGATGAACTTTCCACAGAAATCTTCAAGGGTATGCTATTGAGTAAAAAGCAATTAGTTTCACTGCTGCCATTGGTAAGAGGTACAGGAGCCTTAGGACCCACACCATCAGGTTCAGGAACAGTGGTTACCCTTCAACCATAGGCTCCTGAAACAGTGTGGATAACTTCCCTCGCCTCAACACTAAACACAATCTATGGACTCGCTTTGAAGAACTCGACAACTTATGTCCACAGTATTATTTATTTATTTATTATTTGACTTTTTTTTAATATGTGTACATCAGTTGCTTGTCGATCTTTGTGAGTAGCTTTTCATTAATTCTATTGTATTGCTTTGTTCTACACTGAATGCCTGCTAGAAAATGAATCTCAGGGTAGTATATGGTGACAGATATGTTATTTAATAATAAATTTACTTTGAATGTTGAACTTTTGATTGTCCAAAAAAATATGATTTGCCAATTAACATGTAGGAAGAAACCAAAACAACTGAGGGAACTTCCACTCAGCCACATGAAGATCAGCCACACAGCTAATCCAAAGGTGAAGATTCAACTTGGGTTCTTGGAATTGTGAGGAAGAGCGAAGCCCTACTTTTGCACCACAGTACCAGCTGTTCCTTCACCTCCTGACAGCTCCTCTCAATCTCCTTAGCACCTGCTGAATGGTGCTTTGAATTTGAATTCTACAATTAACTGTTAACACCTTTAGTGAACGTTTTTCTTGAGGACCTTCAACAGTAAGAGATGAAAAGATGCATTTGGCCATTGGAAACAGAGAATGGAGCTTGTAACTACCCTCAGTATCTTTCAATTCCACTTCCTCTAACTCTCGAAGAATCACCTGTTGTATCTTTCTCCTTTAATTGGCTCCAGATAACTCATTTTTAATTCAGTTTTAAAGAGAATGCTAAGTATGCACCACACTTTTTATATCAAGGAACTGGCAACAAAGGTACTATCATGGAATTCTTTTATGCTTTGAACTTAGTGTTGGATTGGGATGTAGAATTATTATTAGCATAATTTAACTTTCCTATGCTTGCTTGCTTGTATTTTTATTTAATCACCTATATACATGTCACACGTCACACACACAACATGCTGGAGGAACTCAGCAGGCCAGACAGCATTTGTGGAAAAGAGTACAGTCAATGTTTCAGGCCGAGACCCTTCAGCAGGACTGGAGAAAAAAGACGATGAGTAGATTTAAAAGGTGGGGGGAGTAAATGCAAGTAATTGTTTAGTGGATTTTCTGCAATTAAGGTGCAGTGGCTTCTGTAATGTTCTAGAAGCTTCTTAGCTTTCAGTAGCAGATGTCACACCACTAGAATCTGACTATTCTGTAGGTCGATTTTAATTACTGGAATTTTTGTTATCTCTTGTCTTTGGTCTTGCTGATGTTGAGTGCAAGATTGTTGCTCTGACATCACTCAATTAACTGCTATATTTTGTTCTTGTATGCCCTTTCATCACAATCTGAAATTCTGCCAACAACGGTTGTATCATCAGCAAATTCATAGATGCTGTTTGAGCTATGTCTAGCCACATAGTCATGGGTGTAGAGAGAGAAGAGCAGTGGGCTAAGCACACACCCCTTTGGTGCGCCAGTGTTAATTGTCAGCAAAGTGGAGATGTTATTTCCAATCTGCACAGATTGTGGTTTTCCAGTTAGGAAGTCGAGGATCCATTTGCAGAGGGAGGTACAGAGACCTAGGTTCCACAGATATTCAATCAGGACTGTAGGAATGATAGTGTTAAATGCTGAGCTATAATGAATAAACAGCATCCTGACATACCTACTTGCATTGTCCAGGTGATCCAAGGCTGCATGGAAAGCCATTGAAGTTGCGCCTGCTGTAGACCTGTTGTAGCGATAGGCAAATAACAGAGAGTCCAGGTCTTTTCTACGACAGGTATTGATTCCAGCCTTGACCAAACTCTCAAAGCATTTCATCACCGTAGATGTGAGTGCTGCTGGATGATAGTCATTAAGGCAGCTCACACTGGTCGTCTTGGGCATCTTTTGCCCTTTTGAGGCAGGTGGGAACTTCCAACCATAGCATTGAGAGATTGAAATTGTCTTTGAATACTCCTGCCAGTTGGTTGGCACGTTTTCAGAGACTTACCAGGTAGTCCATTGGGCCCTGCTGCCTTGCGAGTGTTCACCATCTTGAAAGGCAGAATGACAGAGATCACAATTCAGCAGATGCTGCAGGGATCTTCATAGCTGAGGCCTTATTCTCCCTTTCAAAGTTAACATAAAAGGCAATGAGCTTATCTGGTTGTGAAGTCTTGCTGCCATTCATGATGCTGTGTCTTGCTTTGTAGGAAGTAATAGCTTGCAAACCCTACCAAAGTTGATGTGCATCCAATGTTGCCTCCAACTTCGCTTGAAGTAGCCCTCTGCAAGTCACCCTGGTTTTCTTGTAAAGACCTGGGTCACCAGAATTAAATACCATAGATCCAGCCCTCAGCAGACTACAAGCCTCCTGATTCGTTCAACATCTTTTGGTTGAGGGAATGTACAGTAAGTTTTCATAGGCACACACTCATCTACACAGATTTTAATGAAGTTGTTGGCAACTGTGGCAAACTCATCCAGGCTTGAAGATGACTCCCTGAACACAGTCCAGTCTACTGTTTCAAAGCAGTCCTCAAAGTGCTCCTATGCTTCCCTGGTCCATATCTCTTGGTCCTCACTATTGGTGCTGTAGTCTTCAGTCTCTGCCTATACTCTGGGAGTAGAAGTACATCCAGGTGATTGGACACACCAAAGTGTGACAGTGGGACAGCACAGTAGGCACCCTTGAACTTGGTGTAACAGTGTTCCAGTGTGTTACTTCCACTGGTACTACAGATGATTTGTTGATAATAATTATTTAGTGACTTCATCAAGCTGGCCTTCTTAAAATCAGCCAAAATGATAGGTGGATCAGGATATGCTGTTTCATGCCTGTTGATTACATTTACAAAATAGCTGTAAGCAAAAAGTTTTATTCCTCATTCTTCCATTGTAAAAACATCAGGATTCAACACTAGGGACAAGTGAAAGAAATTAAGTAGTTATGCATCTCTTTCTATTTTGTAGTTAATGCTGTAATATCCGATGGAGTCAGGCAATTTATAGTCAGCAAAGTAATACTATATAATGTCATATTTCCGTATGATCTAAATGAAGGCCTTTCAGCCCATTGAATTTTATGCCATCTGTCAGACCATTTCTGTTATTTCTGTTCAGTAAATCAATCATGGCTGTATTCAAATGCATTCTATGTTTATGGATTCAGAAATATTTAGATTTTCTGTATGAATTATTTGGTAAATACAGAAATCCATTGAGCCATTTGACCACACAAATTAATTGAAGTAAATAGTGCAATAGTAGACACAAGAGGTACTGTAGATACTGGAAATCTAGAGCAATACACATCATGTGCTGGAGGAGCTCAGCAGGTCAGGCAGCATCTATGGTTAAGAATGAACAGTCAATGTTTCATGCAATAGTAACTACTGAAGTTGTATTTTGTCACCTGTGTTTATCTTTGTGCTTAAAGGTATAAAAACTCAATGTACTTTGAGTTGAGGGGGTTTCTCCCAGGAGACTCTTCCTTCACACTACACAATATTCCCTCCTCATGTCTGATCAGACAACAGTCTGGTGAAGGAATTACTTTGCCTTCCTGAACCAGTATGGATAACGCCACTCACCTCAGCACTGAACTAATCACAGAACACAACCTATGAGCTCACTTTCAACGATTCTGCAACTGATGCTCTCAGTTCTATTTATTTATTTATTTACTTATTTATTTAGTCTGTCTTTTTTGTATTTGTGCATTGGTTGCTTATCAGTCTTTGTGAGTAGTTTTTCATTGATTCTATTGCATTACTTTGTTCTATTGTGAATGCCTGCAAGAAAATTAAACTCAGAGTAGTATATGGTACTATGATGAATGAATGAGTGAATGAATGAAATTTATTTTGGTCAGTACAAACATAACAAAAAGCATCATTTTCAATGATGATTTCATAGGAAAAAAATTACAACTAAAAATCATATATATTCTTTAAAACAGACTGAAAGGGTGTAGGCTGAAGCTACAGTTTATTACACCTACCCCTCTTACGTATACAACAACATATTTGGTGTGAATCATCACATCAAAACAAAAAAATTCATAATCTTTTAACACAAAATCCAATTCCAATTGTCATTTATTTACATTACTCCCATTCATTTTAAATCATGTATTTTATATTTGCTCATTAAATTATTTTTAAATAATTTGTTAAACTTGTTAAGTGTGGTGCATGTTTTTAAATTCTCACTACAACTGTTCCATAGATTCACCCCTCTGACTGAAATACATGATTTTTTACATTTGTTCTTGTCCTTTGGTTTAGAGATATACATGTTCCTCTCAAATCATGTTGATTTTCTCTCATTTTAAACAACCTTTGAATACTTTGTGGTAGCTGTCCAATTTTTTACTTTATACATAATTTGTATTATTTTAAAATTTACGAAACTCTGGATTCTAAAGTGTTTAGTTGGATTGGTTGACTCATAATAACTTGTCTTATTTACAATTCGTATGACTTTCTTTTGGAGTAGAAACATTGAGTTTGTATTTGTTTTGTATGTATTTCCCCATACCTCTACACATTAAGCCATGTATGGGACTATAAGTGAACAGTATAATGTATACAAAGATTCCTGATTTAAGAAATCTTGCGCTTTGTACAGTATTGCAATAGATTTTGACATTTTTGCTTTGACATAATTTATATGTGGTTTCCAGCTTCATTTATTATCTATTACCACTCCTAAAATTTTTGTTTCAGATACCTTATCAATTTCAACATCACTTATTCTAAGTTTACTATATGAATTTAGTACACGGTTTCCAAATATTATGAATTTAGTTTTACTTAGATTCAGTGATAATTTGTTATTATCAAACCATTTCTTTATAATTTTTAGTTCTTTCTCCACTGTATCGGAAAGTTGTTTCAGATGTTCCCCACTACAAAATATAGTTGTATTATCTGCAAATAATATATATTTTAATATCTGAGAGACCATACATGTATTGTTTATATACAGAATGAACAGCAATGGACCAAGCACTGAACCTTGTGGAACCCCGCAAGTTACCCTCAAAAGTTTTGAATTTGAGTTGTTTATATATACATATATATACCTGTCTTCCAAATAACTACTGAACCAGTCATGTGCCACCCCTCTAATACCATATCTTTCTAATTTTGTTAATAATAATTTATGGTCAATGGTGTCAAATGGTTTTTTTAGATCAAGGAATATTCCCACTGTGTATTCATTTCTTTCTATAATGTTTGATATTTCTTCTACAAAATCTATTAATGCTATTGTAGTGGCTCTGTTTTTTTCTGAAACCTTATTGCTGTTCACAGAGTATATTATGTTTTGTTATGAATTCATTTAACTTTCTTACAAATATTTTTCCAATATTTTGGAAAACTGTGAGAGCAAAGAAACTGGTCTATAATTTGAAAATACATGTTTATCTCCAGCTTTGTATATTGGAAAACTTACAATATACAAAGATAAAAAACTTACTTTGAACTTTGGAATGTCGAGAAGAACAGTGACTTGCCAATTAACCTACAATCTGCACATTTGGGAAGAAACAAGAACATCCAGGGGAAATCCCAATCGGCCACATGGAGAACACAGACTCCACATAGATAATGCCAAGGTCAGGATTGCACCCGGGTTCTTGGAATTGTGTGAGAGAGAATCTCCACTTCTGTACCACAGTACCCTCTGCTCCTTCACCTCCTGACAACTAGACTGCTTCACAATCTCCTTTGCACCTGCTGACTGGCACTTGGAATTTGAATTCTACATTTAACTAGTGAATATTTTTCTTGAGGACCTTCAACAGTAAGAGATGAAAAGATGCATTTGGCCATTGGAAACAGAGAACGGAGCTTGGAAATACCCTCAGAATCTTCCAAATCCACTTCCTCTAACTCTTGAAGAGTCACCTGTTTTATCTTTCTCCTTCATATGGTTCCAGATGGTACAGTTTTAAAGAAAATGCTGGGAACACACCCCAAGTTGGTGTGGATGTAATCAGTTTTACATCAAGGAACTGGCTATAGAGGATCTATTACAGAATTCTTTTATGCTTTGAACCTTGTGTTGGATTGGGATGTAGGATTGTTTTTTTTTGCAGTTTAACTTTCCCATGCTTGTTTGCCAGTATTTTTATTCAATTACCTATATACATGCAATTGTTCAGTGGATTTTCCAGCAATTTCAGTACAGTAGCTTCTGTATTTTTCTGAAGCTTCTTAGCTTTCAGTAGCAGGTGTCATGCTAGTTGAATCTGGCAATTTTGTAGGTTACTTTATTATCTCCAGTCTGAGTATGAGACGACCACAACTGCTTTTTCCATTGTCTGTTCTTTTCATTCTTGTAACATTTAATAAAATGGCTGTAAGCAAGAAATTTTATGCCTCATTCTTGACTTCCAAAAAAATGTTTGGATCACAAAAAACATCAGGATTCAACACTAGGAACAAGTGAACTAAATTAGTCATAGTCATACCTTATTGATCCCGGGGGAAATTGGTTTTCATTACAGTTACACCATAAATAATAAATAGTAATAAAACCATAAATAGTTAAATAGTAATATGTAATTTATGCCAGTAAATTATGAAGTAAGTCCAGGACCAGCCTATTGGCTCAGGGTGTCTGACCCTCCAAGGGAGGAGTTGTAAAATTTGATAGGCACAGGCAGGAATGACTTCCTATGACACTTTGTGCTGCAAGTAGTTAAATATCTCTTCTTGTGTTGTCTTTTTTGAATCCCTTTTGTATTTAATGTCGTAATATCAGATGGAGTTAGCCAATTTATACTCAGCAATGTAATACCAAATAATGTCACATGACTCAGAAAGAGGCCATTCAGCCCAAGTTTATGCCACCTCTCAGAACATTACTAGTTTCAATTAGTAAATCAATCATGTATTCTGTGTTTATGGATTCAGAAGTGTTTTGATTATCTATATGAATTATTTGGTAAATATACAATCCATTGAGCCATTTGACCACACCAAATTAATTGAAGAAAATAGTGCAATGGTAGACACAAGAGGTACTGTAGACACTGGAAATCTAGAGCAATACACACAATGTGCTGGAGGAGCTCAGCAGGTCAGGCAGCATCTATGGTTGAGAATAAACAGTCAATGTTTCATGCAATAGTAACTACTGAAGTTTTATTTTATCACCTGTGGTTATCATTGTGTTTAAAGGTATAAAAACTCAAAGTACTTTGAGTTGAAGGGAATTCTTCCAAAAGATTCTACGACTATGTTCCCTCCTCATGTCTGATCAGACAACAGTTTGGTGAAGGGTTTGCATTCCTGAAGCTTGTTGATCTTGCTACAACAAGTGTCCATTAGAGAGTGCTGCTGTTTAGTACATTCCTGGCTGCAGGACGACGTGATAAGGGTGGCATTGAATCTGGGTCTGGCCAACACAGGGGCTTTGATGGAAAGGGTTGTAATTTACAATATGGATACCATAGGACATTGAGGGTCAGGGTCTTGTGTAATTGGCTCGCAATCATTTAAAAGGCATACTGTCCAAAGGGGCCAGATGAGTGGAATTTGTGGTTTCTTTATCGATTCTATCAAGTTGATGACATTATGACGTATTGACAAAACAACACAATGAATGTATAAATTTAACCATACGAGCACTATGAAGGCAAAAGATTTTATGTACTGTCTTGTATTTCTTGCATATTTTTACTGAATAAAATTGTTCTGCTAAATATAAGACCTGTTATATTTTGTTATTGGTATTGGTTTATTATTGTCACAAGTACCAAGCTACAGTTAAAAGTTTCTTTTGCATACTGTTCATACAGATCAGATCATTACAGAGTACATTGAGTTAGAATAAGGTATAACAATAACAATACAGAATAACGTGAAAAGATACAGGCAGTGCAGGTAAACAATAAAGTGCAAGAACATAAAGAGGTATGTGGTGAGGACAAGTTCATACCATCGTACAGGAAGTCCATTGAAGAGTACAGAAGTTATGCTTGAGCCTAGTGGTACGTGCTCATGTATTTTCAAGCCTTTGTATCTTCCTCCTATATAGTTCCGGTCTCTATATTATTCATTCAAAGGCACAGCATTGAATATCAATCACGTGAGTACATTTATAAAGGTCCAACTAAGTTATTTTAGCGATGTGCTTTTGGGGAATAAAAAAATATATCCAGGATATACCGTACTAAACCACCTTTTCCTTGTTAAATAAAGAAATAATATTTTTGAAGATATATTTTCACTGTAATCTCATTTGGTTGACACAGACACTATTTTCATTGCTCAGTAATGAACAAATAATGCAAACTCTGACATTTTGTCTTATAGTTTCATAAAATTACTATAAAATTGCACTAAATTCTCATCTGTGCTGTTAAACACAACGTTTATTACCAATGGAGCCCACAATGGAAACTGAACTGGCTGATTATCTTGACCTATGTCTCCTGTCACTGATAATGTCAGTTCAATTTTGTCTGTGGATTATTTAGAAGATTTCATTACTGTAATGTTCGATATTGCAAAAGGTTGATTCAGCTTTTCTAAATGAATCTAAGCTTTTCTACCTCTTTCCTGTCTTTATTTTTAGCTCAATGATATGTTTAAATTGAAATGCAGAGAAGTGCCTTTAATTGCGAGGAGGTTTGGAGAGTTTCTGTGTTATTTTGATTTAATGAATCAGTAGTAGGCATCGATGAATGACTGTCATCAGGTCAATATCACCAAGGAGACCAAAATTCCAGACAAATAAATCAGTCACGGAAAAGCAGAGGGTTTGGAAGGCATGAAAAACACTATCTTTGTTGATACACTTAACGGCAAATAACTCATGTATAAATTAGATGAGTTAAAAGCATGTAGAAGTATGGTATTATAGTAAAATGGAAACATAAAAAGGGCCAGAAATGAGAGTTTAATATTCCTGGTATGGATTGACCCCAGGTTACGAACGTGCAATTTACATTCAAATGAGCTTACATGATATTGTTAAATTCAAAAGTCTGATATAAGTACAAACATTTCTTCCTAAAAATGACAGAACTAGTTTAATCTCTTTCCTCTTATAGGTATTGTATTTTGTTATTAATCTTATATTCTTTTGAAGCACTGTGGTGGTATGGTTGAGTGAGCTTTCTGTGTTTTCCGATTTACGGGCAATATAGACTAGTGGTCACCAACCTTTTTAAGCCCAAGATCCCCTACCTCGACCTCAGTGAAAGGCAACATCTGCCTACTAAATTGTTTAGAGAAAAAACAGCTCAGATTATACTTCCAATTTGAGGCCTTTTATTTGGGTGAATTGTATTTGAATTACACAAAATACTTTTGTCAAATTTTCAAATTAATTGAAACAAGGAAACACTGTAACTAGCATATCAAACAGGCCATAGCTATCTTTCTTTAAGAATATTACAATACTTCACACCTTTAATTCTAAATTTCATTATTTAATTTTATTTCAACGCGAAAAATAAATGAATAAAAATTGACTGTTGCACTCAGTGTGATGACTGGTGCTGAATACTTTCTGCAAGTTCCCTGAAATTTGGCTCATAACTGCAGACAGCCAGTCTGAGACAGTCTGTGAGGTATAGGGTTGCCAACTGTCCCGTATTTCCCCCGCTAAGGTGGAACGTTCCTATGAAACCTTTCGTGCCAAAATGCTTTATGCAGAAGAAGCAATTACCATTAATTTATATGGAAAAAATTTCTGAGCGTTCCCAGACCCAAAAAAAACCTACTAAATCATACCAAATAACACATAAAACTTAAAATAACACTAACATATAGTAAAAGCAGGAATGAGATGATAAATACACAGCCTATATAAAGTAGAAATAATGAAGTTTAAGCCAAAATCAATCCGTGGGGTTAAAAAATCGGCACGCATGTGCACACAGGTGCCCGCGCAAGGCTTCATGGTCATGGTAGTCTTTCTCGGGGTAAGCACAAATGTCCCGGGATTTGACTGCTACTTTTGTCCGTTATTTGGAAGAGAGAAAGTTGGCAACCCTAGTGAGGTGTCTGTCAGTTAGTCAGCTCCTGTACTTAGATTTAATAACTTTCATCTGTGAAAATGCAGTTTCACTTAGATAAGTTGACCCGAGGTAGGCACTGACTTTTAGTGGTATAAAACCAACGCGCACACCGTGCATTGCTCGGCCCCATCAGTAGTAATTGCCACCAGTTATGAATGGGGATGTCACTTTCACGGACATATTTTTTTAAAGCTCATTGTAAATATCCTCACCTCTTGTTCTTTCCTTTAATTGCAAAAGAGTGAGGAAGTCCTCCTTTGTTGTAAAATCCTGGAAAGCCATTCTGACGAATACAACATGCTGAGCTGTTTGCATTACATCCAGGGATTCATCGAACTGTAGTGAAAAATATTCACGTCCTCAGACAATGACTCTACCCTCCTTGTCACTGTTGCAGGGCCAAGCGGTATATTACGTATTGCGGTTGTGATGCCGTTTTTGTTTTTAAAGTCATTAAAACAATCTTTGCGGTAATGACCATTGCTTCCTTGAATAAATCGCCATCTGTAAAAGGCTTTTTGTGTTCAGCCAAAGGTGACTTACACAAAATAATGCTTCAATAGCAACCTTATTTTGAGCAGCATGTTTTATGGAAAACAATTGCTGGGCCTTCAACCCCGATTTCAGCGCCTCAACTTTCCAGGCACGGATTGCGCTCTTTGGGGGGTAGGTGTCTTTAAATTCCTGGTGGTTGGTGTTGCGGTGCCACTCCAGATTCCCTCTTTTAGTCAGTGCTTGTGTTTGGTGGCACAACATACATACTAACTTGTCTTTCACCAAGGTAAACAGAAATTCCTCTTCCCATTCTGGATGGAATTTGTATGTTTTCACCTTCTTTTGTGGAGCCTCCGCTATGCTATCAGGATATCACGAGCGATTGCCGATTGCGTCGCCTCTGATCTGAGCCGACATTTACGTGCTAGGCAGCACCTAATTAATTAGCTTGTTTAGTTCAGCTTTTTTTTCTTAAAAATGTGCTGTGTGCATCCCGACTACCGCTGCACCACTGCTTGCTTCGCGGCCCGGAGGTTGGGGACACTGTCGTATATTGATGTTTGCGACAGTCTGTACTCTTATCTAACCTGACTGGTCACTTTGATGCAGCACAGGCTATGCTGAAAATGCGATGCATGGCGGGGGAACTACACGCTTGCACACTGGGCAAAAAGAACGGAACTAAACCCCTGCAATCCGGAAAAAATCTCTCTTTACAAACAGCTTTTTAGTGAAAATATTGCGATATTACCATTATCCTAATTAGTTTTACTTTTATAATGCTCACATTGCAACAGTATTTGCATATTTATTTTTGATTTTTCTTCGGGATCTACTGGGAAAGTCTCAAAGATCGACCGGTTGGTCGCGATCGACGGGTTGGCGACCCCTAATACAGACTTATGGACATCTGTTAAAAAAAGGAACCTGTTTCTTTAACAGGATTTAATGAATGGCCTTTAACAGGATTTTCAAACAAGACATAATAAGACTCAAAATCATCACAGCTCTGAAGAAGGATGGCATGATTGAAGGATTACCTCATGATGCCATATAGAATGAGCTAAGAAAAAAAAGATGAGTAAAGCACTATTAACGGTGTTCTGTCAATTTCCAAAACAGAGAGAAATTCAACAGCAAACTTCTAATGTGCAAAATCACTGTGGTGGTAAAAGAAAAAGATGGCATACAGTTTCTCAGTTGTGTTCAGGAGAAAACCTCAACCAGTAGCTGCAAACACAAGAGCAGGAAGAAAAATTTGGATTAATCTCATGGTATAATGTTACCCAGGTGGAAGAACATTTATATGGTGCTGTTATATTAGATTATGGAAGTGCTAAATAGGTTGCAGCCAATGTTACTATACTGGGACAGTTTTGGTCCCTTCAAACTGATGTGGTGATCAAGAAAGAACATCCGTGTATGTATTTTATTAGGTGCCTAATAAAATTTGACTTGTCTTTGAAAAATCTTTTGAATTTCTATAGATGCACTATATAAAGTATCCTTATGGGTTGCATCTCAAAGTGACATGGCACCAATTCTATTCTGATCCATTAGACACAGCCCAGTCTGACACAGGCTGGTCACTCCTTTTCATCAAATCCACCTTCACAGTGTGTTGCTTCAGGAAGGCTAATAGTATCATCAAGGATGCTTGCCACCCTGGTAATGCCCTTTCCTATCTTCTGCTTCTAGAAAAAGATACAGGACACTGAAAGCCCAGGCAACTTGTCTCAGCTTCTTCCCCACTGTTATAGACGTCTGAACCAATCTCGTCTTTCACATCCCTTTCCCAATGATGCTGCCAAGTTTTGAACCCATAAATCTCCTTGTTTTCTTATATTCATTTTAGCATTTTTGTCCTACTTTACTTCCCACTGCTATACTTTGCACAATTCCATTGTTTCATACTTGTCTCTGTATTTGTTATTACCACCTACACTGTGGTTCGCAAGCTTCATGTGAGGAAAATTAATCTGAGTGTGAACCTGTGAGATCACGTAGCAACAGTAGACTGGAATGGGCCACTGGAAGGTAGATCAGAGCAATTGGAAATAGGCAAGAAGGTGTTTCAAATAGTGCAGGGTGAGCACATACTCTCAAACCAGATGAGTGGGAATGCCAAGTCTACAGTTCCAGGAAGACAAGATCCAGTTGTGTGAGGGTAAAGCAAAAAGAAGAACTAATGTTTGTTAGATGCAGAGAATTTAATATTTCAGAATACTAAGAAGAACAGGAAAAGTGTGGGGGCTATGGAGGAAGACTAAAAGTGAAATTCAGGAAGTGAAGAGAGGGTATGAGCATAACTCAGAAAATAGTAGGGTCAAAGCAGGGCCAAGGAAGTAACCAATATGTGGAGGATAAAAATTTGGGAAGGGCACGCAATAATGTTTCTACAAACAAGAGAGCCACGTGAATATGTAGTTTGGGTACACTGAGTAAGAAGTACCAGTTTTAATGAGCTTTGTAAATGAGGATCTATTAAGCATTGAAGGTGGATCAATGACAGACTGCAGCACGGAGCTCAGAGGATATTACAGAAGCTCAGATCATCCATTTTCAATCACCCCTTCCTCCAGGAATGATGCTGATGTTTTACCTTGCCTACAATAGGAAGGAAGATATAAAGGAAGTATTTACAGAATTTAATTGGTGAATAGGTATTGGAATCAATTTTTAGTGGCAATATAAATCATTTAGAAAGAGATACAATAATCTGAGACACCTATTAAATTTTCCCAAGTGATTACAAGGAGAGTCAATGCACTTGATGTAATTTGAAAAGATTTGAACAAGATGTTTTTACAAAGTCACACACCATAGGCTGGTTTAAAAATAAAAAGGTACGTGGGTTCCAAGGGAAAATGACAAATTGGACCCAAAGTTGGCACAGTGATAGGAAGCATAGGGTAATAATTTGCCAGTAATTTTGTAACTGAAAATAGCTATATTTAGGTTCCTCAAGGCTCAGCACTCAGCTCCCTGTTTTAGTTAGCAGATGATACAAAAAATATACTGTTAAATATGAAGAAAAAGTCTTTAGACTGCAAGAAGATACAAGTAGTCTGGTCAGCTGGGCAGAAACAAGGCAGGTGGAAGTCAATCACTGCATTTGGGAAAGTGTCATGAAATAAAAGGAAGGGAGGGAGTCTCGTATATCAGCGCATGATTCCTTGGTGAATGATTACCTCCGATAAATGCAGGTAATCTCACGAGTTGCAGGCGTCAGAAAGAATTGTCTATGTATCTCTTACTGTGGTAGGAAACATTAGTTCTCCATAGTAACCTGTGCTCCATGTTATGGGGGAGAAAACATTAAAAAAAATCTAGGAGCATTTATTTGCCTAAAGGAGCGAACATTGTATAATTTATATACCATGCATTGTCTGTACCTACCTGCAGTAATACTGCTGCAAGCAAGCTTTTCATTGCACCTGTACCTCACCCTGCTTGTGCACATGACAATAGCCTCAACTTGAAATTGAATTTGAACATTATCTTCAATCTTCATTAAGGTTAAATGTTATGAGAATGGAGATAGAGAGCTGGAGCAAGGAACAGAGTATTGGCTAGGGCTGTGTATGATGGCTGTATCTTGAAAGTGGTGATTATTTGGAAATAATCTATTATTGTCTTCCATGGAATCATCTTAATGTTGGTTCAGTTTAGGAATGGCACTTGAAATAGCACTCAAGGTATTTGCCCTCCCAAAAGGCTGGTGTCTGGGTCAAGACCAAAGCCACCACTCTTCTGAGGTTGACACTGATGGCTCTTCAGAGAATAACCTTTACTTAGTACAAAAAATGTTGCACATGATTATGATTTCTTTGTCAATAAATGGGACTAAGAGTGATTATAAACATCCAGCAGAGTCACGGACTCAAACAGCAGAGAAAGAGGCCCTTCAGCCCATCACATCCAGACTGACAATCAAGCACCATTTAGTTCTCGCAGCAGTATCGTCAACCCTTTCGGAGTCTACATACTGGAGGAAACATTCGACAACCAATTGACCTATCAATTTGCATATCCTTGGGACACAAGAGGAAACTGGAGCCACAGGAGGAAATCCATGTGGTCACATGGAGAATGTGCCAACTTCACACTGATAGCAGTGGAGGCAGGATTGAAGCTGGGTCTCTGTGACTGTGAGGCAGCTAGATCAATTGATTTCATGTTTATTTTCAGTATATATAATCATGATATAATAGAGTCCTACGGCATTGAAACAGTCTGCTCATCCTACCATATATGCACTGTCAACCATTCGTTTACAACAAAGGTCCACGGACTCCTTGCTTAATGATGTTGGTCTAAGGCATAAAATATGGTTGGGACTCCCTGGTTTACACCAATCCTACATTAATTCCATTTTATTCTCTCCCATTCCAATAAACTATCCAGTTCCTACATACCAATTTTACAATAGCAAATTGGCTTACCAAACCACATGTCCTCAGGATAGGGGAACAAACCAGAATACCCAGATGACACAAAATCATTCACAGGCAAAACATGTAAACCCCACATGGACTTCACTGGATTTTGGGATCAAAACATGGTCAATGAAGCTGTGAGATTTCCCATCTGTGCCCCGCTGCTGCCTTAAATTTGTTAGTCAGGGAAACATCAGTGAAAGCAAACACAACTTGAGGGATCCACTGAAAATAAAAAGAAGTGGAGAGAATTTCTGACATGTGTGGCAGCAGGAACATCTGGCTTTTCCAGGGGTAATAAATCACACTTGCAGTTGTTTATTGTCAAGGCGACGATGCATAGAATAATTGAAGGAATCCTGATCAAACACGGAATTTTTTCAACAAGTATCCAGTATTTAATTGCAGCAATTATAGTGTCAGCTTAGATGGCAGGGTGGAGATAGGTCTCTACCAAAAGAGGTGTAAGGTGCTCCTTCCCTCTGTAGGTCGCCCTTGGGCAAGGTGTAGCATCTGCATACCCCTCCCCCCAATTGGGAAGATGTGAAGCCATGGGGGTAGGTGATGGACGGGCATATGGCCAGCTGGTGTCTATCACAAGTCCCGGTTATGCAACCACCGATGCCAGACAGACAATCCCTGCAGAGCATTGATAATGGCTGGGGTCACCCATCTTGTAAAGACACTGCCCAGATGGAGGCATCGGCAAACCACTTCTGTAGAAAAAAATTGCCAAGAGCAATCATGGTCATGGATAAGACTATGATCGCCCATATTACAGACACGGCACATAATGCTGATGGTGATAGTGTCAGGGAATCAGACCGCATGGAAGCAGACTCTCCTTCCCATCTCATCCATGCTAACTGTGTTGCCCAGTGAGCTCGTCTCATCTGTCAGATTTGGTCCATAGCCCACTTAACCATTCCTAACAACGTACTCAGCTAGATCAGTTTTAAATATAGTTAATGTGCCTGCTTCGGGCAGTTCTTTCCTTATACACACCGCCCTTTGTGTGAAGAAGCTGCCCCTCGTGTCCCTTTTTAAATCTCTTGCATCTCATTTGAAACCTATGTCCTCTTGTTTTTAGCGGAGGGGTTGTCATGCAGATTAGGGAGATTAGAGGTCTTGGTATTGCTGGGAAGGCCACAATTTATTGCCATTCTTGAGAAGTTGGTGCTGAGTTGTTGCCTGGGATTGCTGCAGGCCTCATGGTGAAGATATTCCCATGTGCTTTGGACAGGAATTTCCTGGACTTTCGAGTTCAGGTTCATTTAATTGCCATTCAACAAAGCATTCCGCAATCAAACACAATACAGCTTCTCTTCTGCCGAGCGAACACTGGGGAGAGAGCCAATTCCAGCTTGGATGCCGAACTACACCCCCTCCGGTGGGGCGCACCGTCTCTGCTGCCTTCCTCCTGGGCAACTGTAAGCAGGCCACTCCTTGGCTTGAGGCCCAGTCCCTCCCCACAACCGAGGCCACGCAGCTACCCTGCCGTCTGCCAATAATTCAGTGAACCAGACCTGCAGCGTTCTACAAACACGAGAAAACCTGCAGATGCTGGAAATTCAAGCAACACACAAAAAATGCTGGTGGAACGCAGCAGGCCAGGCAGCATCTATAGGAAGAAGTACAGTCCAAGTTTCGGGTCGAGACCCTTTGTCAGGACTAATGGAAAAAAGAGATCGTAAGAGATTTGAAAGTGGAAGGGGGAGGGGAGATCCGAAATGATAAGAGAAGATAGGAGGGGGAGGGATGAAGTTAAGAGCTGAGAAATTGATTGGCAAAGGGGATACAAGGCTGGAGAAGGGGGAGTATCGTGGGATAGAAGGCCTTGAAAGAAAGAAAGGGGGAGGGGAGCACCAGAGGAAGATGGAGAACAGCAAGGAGTTATTGTGAGAGGGAAAGAGAGAGAAAAAAAAATTAGGGATGGGGTAAGAAGGGGAGGAGGGGCATTAATGGAAGTTAGAGAAATCAATGTTCATGCCATCAGGTTGGAGGCTACCCAGACGGAATATAAGGTGTTGTTCCTCCAGCCTGAGTGTGGCTTCATCTCGACAGTAGAGGAGGCAGTGGATAGACATATCAGAATAGGAATGGGACGTGGAATTAAAATACGTGGCCACTGGGAGATTCTGCTTCCTCTGGCGGACAGGGCATAGGTATTCAGTGAAGTGGTCTCCCAGTCTGCGTCGGGTCTCGCCAATGCATAGAAGGCCACACCGGGAGCACCGGACGCAGTAAATCACACCAGCCGACTCACAGGTGAAGT
The DNA here is from genome assembly GCF_030028105.1 of Mobula birostris. Taxonomy (NCBI): domain Eukaryota; kingdom Metazoa; phylum Chordata; class Chondrichthyes; order Myliobatiformes; family Myliobatidae; genus Mobula; species Mobula birostris. Next base: position 25,071,845 of record NC_092387.1, on the reverse strand, counting down.
GTCGCCTCACCTGGAAGGACTGTCTGGGACCCTGAATGGTGGTGAGGGAGGAAGTGTAAGGGCATGTGTAGCACTTGTTCCGCTTACAAGGATAAGTGCCAGGAGGGAGATTGGTGGGAAGGGATGGGGGGGACAAATAGATGAGGGAGTCGTGTAGGGAGCGATCCCTGTGGAAAGTAGAAAGTTGGGGGGGGGGAGGGAAAGATGTGCTTGGTGGTGGGATCCCGTTGGACATGGCAGAAGTTACGGAGAATTATATGTTGGACATGGAGGCTGGTGGGGTGTTAGATGAGGTGCAGCATTCCTCATTAATAATGTTCAACAGGGTCTTGTGATCACAAAAAAGCAATGAAAATGATCATTCACTGTTAGACTGCACACCATTTTCACGCACCAATTCCTCTGTCACCTCTCTGAAGCAGGGAGTAGCACAATCTGCACCGAGTCCAGTTCCTTCAATTTCTCCAGCAATGAGCAACTCGCCAATGGGTAGATCTGCAGTACTTTACGATCTTGAAGTTCAGCAGGGTCTTGTGATCATAAAAATACACTTAAAAAGGAGAACAACACCTTCAGTTGACCCTGTAGAAGAAACTTCAATTGAACATGCCCCTAAGTTGGAAGATTTTTCTATTCTATTTGAAAACACAAATGGAACTGTCTTAGTCATGGAATATTTTTGTTCTCACGATTCTCACACTAAATAAAAGTTAAAATTAAGAAGAGAACGGCAGATGTTGGAAGTGTGAAATTAAAAAAAAATGAAATACTCAGAAGGTCTGGCAGCATCTATGGAAAGAGAGAAATGAGTTATCATTTCAGGTCCAAGAACCTTTGTCAAGGCCCTGAATGAAATGTTTTTCATTTGTTAATTGGAATAGGATAACACAGCATCTAGTTATATTATGCAGTGACTCAGCTGACAGCAGAGTGACCCTTCTGATTATATTATGTAGTCTCCTAATTCAATCTCAGACTGAGTACCTGTGTTCCAGTATCACTCAGAATGAAAATGGCACTCTTTCATCTGACATTAAAAGACCAACTGGGGTTTTACAACGTATCTTATGGTCAGTTATTTTGGTCAATTCACATTTTGATACTTTTATTTATTTTTAAACTCAGGGCCACTCCTTACTGGGAAATAATTTACTCTTACACAGCAATGACCTTATATTTGGAGTTCAAGGTAGTGCAGCTGGTAAGAATGCATTCTTGCAGCTCGATTGACCAGGGTTCAATTGCGAAATCCAGTGAGTCTGTGTGGAGTTTGCAGGTTTTGTCTGCGACTGCCCTTGTGTTATCTGGGTACTCTGGTTTGTTCTATCCTGAAGACATGTGGGTTTAAAGTCCATTCACTATTGTAAAATTGATGTGTAAGTGAGTGATAGAGTATAGGTGGTTTGAAGGACAGGGAAGGAATAAAATGAAGTTCGTGTCCGGTTGATGTAAATAAGCAGTCGATGGTTGGCACAGATATAGTTAAATAAGAAGTCTTTGTCCATGTTGTATGAGTCTGAACGGATAATAAACATGAAGTCTATTGATTTATGATTTGACTGGTCAATTTGGAAGGCAGTAACCAGCAACTGTAACAGATTTGGAAAACCAATTGACTTCAATGGGAAAGTATAGGGAGAAATAGAAGTGTAACTTCAAGGTACTCTCCCAAGGCAAAAATAACCTGTGGATGTTGGAAATCTGAAAAAAGAACAGAAAATGCTGGGGAAGCTCAGCAGGTCAGACAGCATCCATGGAGGGAGACACAGTTAACATTTCAAATTGATTAGACTTCATTAGATATTTTCCTATTTCATCTTGTTGAGTTTATATAATTTCTCCCTTTAAGAACACTTTAAGAATTTTAAAAGTTTTCATAGTGTTTTGAGAATATTTATTGTATGTTTGTGGATCTCAAACATTATTGCAACTGAGGTAATTCTTTAGAAGAAGATCTTAGAAAGTATGCTAAAATAAAAATATTTTTATAGTTCAGAATGAAGAATATGCACTAAAATTAATTCTACCTCATCCAAAATAGACTGCACTTCATAAACACAGTAGAGTCAACAGATGTGAATATCAAAGCCATTCTGAAGCTTGGCATGTAACACAGAGTGAAGGCAATATTGGTGTCCCAACATTTTCTGGTGTGAGTTGGTTAACCCTGTATTTTCTTGCATGTAGAAATTAAGCCTTACCAGGAAAAGCATGTTGCAGTACAGTCATCAGCTAAACAATCTTGGAATTTCACACAAAAGAAAATCTGCAGATCCAAGCAACACATAAAAAACGGCTGGAGGATCTCGGCAGGCTTGGCAGCATCTATGGGAAAAAATAGTTGACATTTTGGGCTGAGACACTTCAGCAGGACTGGTGAAGAGTCTTACAGAAGGGTCTCAGCCCAAAATGTTGACTGTACTCTTTTCCATAGCTGCTGTTTGACCTGCTGAGTGTCTCCAGCATTTTCGTGTATTGCTTGGAATCTCACTTCCAACAAAAGATTCATCAAATGCTAATCCTAACTACGGGAACTTTCTCTAAGCTGCAGTTCCCATAGATTCTACTTCAGGGGATTTGATTTATTTTTTGGTTCTTATTATGCTCTTTTCCTGTACTATACCTGTATATTGTATATTTAATCTATGCTTGCTTTTCTAAATTATGTGCTTTTAATGCTACAAATGTGCCCGTAATGCCGCTGCAAGTAATGTTTTCATTACATCAGTGCGTACATATAGTGACACAAATGACAATAAACTCGACTTTACTGGAAACTCACATTTTGGAAGAAATTCCATTTTAGACTTGCATGCTTAGCAACAAATTATGAAAACAAATATTCTAATTGGTCATCGTTCTAACTTAGCACACAAAATCAATAGAAGTAGTATCAGAAGTAGATCTGCCCCATCTTTCATTGGGGATCTCAGCTGCACTTAAACCTCAGCTACCCCATTTCCCCTATCTCCATCCTTAGCAACCCCATTTCTCCATGTCCATCCTCAGCTGCCCCATTTCTCCATGTCCATCCTCAGCTACCCCATTTCCCTCATGACCATCCTCAGCTACCCCATTTCCATGTCCAACCTCAGCTACCCCATTTCCTCCTATGTCCATCCTCAGCTACCCCATTTCCCCTATGTCCATCCTCAGCTACCCCATTTCCCCTATGTCCAACCTCAGCAGCCCCATTTCACATTATGTCCAACCTCTGCTACCCCATTTCCCCCATGTCCAACCTCAGCTACCCCATTTCCCCCATGTCCATCCTCAGCTACCCCATTTCCTCCTATGTCCATCCTCAGCTACCCCATTTCCATGTCCAACCTCAGCTACCCCATTTCCTCCTATGTCCATCCTCAGCTACCCCATTTCCCCTATGTCCATCCTCAGCTACCCCATTTCCCCTATGTCCAACCTCAGCTACCCCATTTCCTCCTATGTCCATCCTCAGCTACCCCATTTCTCCATGTCCATCCTCAGCAGCCCCATTTCACATTATGTCCAACCTCTGCTACCCCATTTCCCCCATGTCCAACCTCAGCTACCCCATTTCCCCCATGTCCATCCTCAGCTACCCCATTTCCATGTCCATCCTCAGCTACCCCATTTCTCTATATGTCCATCCTCAGCTACCCCATTTCCCCCTATGTCTGTCCTCAACTACCCCTTTTCCCCTTATGTCCATCCTCAGCTACCCCATTTCCCCATGTCCATCCTCAGCTACCCCATTTCCATGTCCATCCTCAGCTGCCCCATTTCCCCCTATGTCCATCCTCAGCTGCCCCATTTCCCCTATGTCCATCCTCAGCTACCCCCCTTTCCCCCTATGTCCATCCTCAGCTACCCCATTTCTCCATGTCCATCCTCAGCTACCCCATTTCCCCCTATCTCCATCCTCAGCTACCCCATTTCCCCCTATGTCCATCCTCAGCTATCCCATATCCTCCTATGTCCATCCTGCGATACCCCATTTCCCCCTATGTCCATGCTTAGATACCTCATTTCCTCTTATGTCTATAAATATGTCAATCTCTGCTTTGAATGAATTCAATGATTGTGCTTCTGCAGCTCTCTTGTGGTTGAGAATTCCTAAGATTCAGCTCAAGAAAAGAACATTTCAGAGTCAGAATCAGAATCAGGTTTATTATTACCGGCATGTGCAGTGAAATTTGTTAATTTTGCAGCAGCAGTTCAATGCAATACATAATACAGAAGAAGAAAAAAATGCTAATAATAGCAAATATAAATAAATAAATAAATTGCAGTATACATATACTGAATAGATTAAAAATCGTGCAGAACACATAAATAATACATATTAAAAAAGTCAGGTAGTGCCTAGGGGTTCAATGTCCATTTAGGAATCAGATGGCAGAGGAGATGAAGCTGTTCCTGAATTGCTGAGTGTGTGCCTTCAGGCTTCTGTACCTGCTACCTGATGGTAACAGTGAGAAAAGGGCATGCTCTGGGTGCTGGAGGTCCTTAATAATGGATGCTGCCTTTCTGAGACACTGCTCCTTGAAGATGTCCTGCGTTGTAGGCTAGTAGTACCCAAGATGGAGCCGACTTAATTTACAACCCTCTGCAGCTTCTTTCAGTCCTGTGCAGTACCAACTCCGCGCCCTCCCCCCATACCAGACAGAGATACAGCCTGTCAGAATGCAGCTTTCTCCCAATATCAAGCCTAAAAGGCCTCCACATTATTCTGAGACTGTGCCCCCTGGTTCTCAGCTCCTCAGGCAGTTAATTTTGGGTCTCTTTTTGGATAAAAGCAAGCTGGTGTGTTTCCCAACATTGCAATTAAGAGTACATTGCAAAGATGAATCATCGGCTATGGGGGATTTTGCGAAATACCAAGGTCACAGAAGCGCTGTATAAATGCAAATTCAGCTTTTTGTAACCAAAGTTATTGGAAATAATTTAAATTTATCAGGGCTGAGAAGAAGAGTAATTTAATTTTCTTCACATTTTGCCAGCAATATTTTCAGATAATAACTGTTGCATTCAATATGTATATGTGAATCTTTAAAGATGTTTACAAATTTGATTTTTCAAATGAAATGGAATGCAGAATGGGAAATAAAACTGTATGGTGATTTATTCGGAAGGAGGCTCTGCTTCATATTTCTGAAGAGTAAAGACAGATGCAGCAAGGGATGTTTCCTTCGTGATTTCCATGTATCAAGATTATGTGCACTCAGCTTTAGCCAGTGAGTCATCATATTCTTGTTAATGAGTATTTAGAATTTTCTTTCATCTGCAGAATTCGCTAAGCTACCTGCTTATGAATGAGGCCTTTGGTTTCAACAATTAGTTTAAATTGATAATAATCTCGCCCATAGAATGTAAAATACGTGATCAGTGAAGTAAGCGATAAATTGTGTGTATGTTAAGCAATATCGTGGGAAGATATGCTTTGCAGTGCATGTGAGCTGATTCCAATACAATTAGTCCCAATCCCTTACCATAGCTCTGCCAATATTTTCTATGCTGTTCTATTTTGTAATTTCAAAGCATTAAGTAAATTCAAAGGAAGACAAAGAATGTCTGGAAATATGAACGTAACTTCATCTTTACTTTAAGCGAGGCGCTCATATATCATGTGGTAGCATGATGACATATGCAATTTAATGCATTTTTACATATAACTCATAATTAACTATTTAAATGAATAAGAATACTTAATCAAACAATATATGTACAAGATTACTCAAATATTATTGAAATTTTAAATACACAACATATCCGTTCAATGATCTTATAAATGTTATTACTGAATCTGCAGATAATAACTTCCATTTCATAGCAACTGGCTATAATTTCAGTCTTCTGGGTAAACATTATCTTGTGCGTGGAATGCTTGACAAATCATTGAGAGTTTTTTGAAGAAGAAACAAGAAAGGTGATGAGGAAGGCAGTGGATGTCTATTTGGACTTTAGCAAGACCTTTGACAAGGTCCCACAGAGTATACTAAACTGGAAAATTAGGTCCCGTGGAATGCAGAGAGAGCTAGTTAGTAGAATTCAAAATTGGCTTGGAGGTGGAAAGTAGAGGGTGGTGGTTGGATATTGTTTCTCGGATTAGAGTCCAAAGACTAGTGGTGTGCCCTGAAATCAACATTGGGACTCCTGTTATTAGATATTTATATAAATGAGTTGGATGCAAATGCACAAGGGTTGATCAGTAATTTGCAAAATGACATGAAATCAGGAGGTGTTGTAGATAGTGAAGAAGGTTATTAATGATTACAGGAGGGTTATGAACAGTTAGGGAAGTGGGCCAAGGAGTGGCAAATGGATTTTAATACAGATAAACATGAGGTAAAACCAGAAGGTTGAAAAGTGTAGAACTTGCACTATAAATAGTCATCATCTTCATCATCATTATGTGTCATGTTGTATTACATAAGTGATCACAATCTTTGGCCATGGTTGCTCTTGGCAACTTTTCTACATAGGTGGTTTGCCATTGTCTTTTTCTAGGGCAGTGTCATTACAAGATGGTTGACCCCAGCCATTATCTATACCCTTCAGTGATTGTCTGCCTGGCGTCAGTGGTTGCATAACCAGGATGTGATATGCACCAGGTGCTCATGTGACTTCCACCTCCTGCTCCGGGAGCTTCGGGCTTCACGTGACCCTGATCAGGGGGTTAAGCAGGTGCTACACCTTGCCCAAGGGTGACATGCAGGCAAAGAGAGGGTAGAAGCGCCTTACACCTCCTTTGGTAGAGATGTACAATATCCCCACCCTGCCACCGAAACTATAAATTGTAGGGCTCTCAAACCAGTGCAGGATTTACACAATGGTTGAGGCAGGCTCAGGAGTATCATTAAAGAAGCACATAGATAGTTAAATGAAGGAGCAAGGTTTCTACAGATATTGGCCAAATGCAGGAACTTGTGACTAGTGGGGTAGGTGTCTGGTTGGCATGGACTCAATGGGCCAAATGGCCTATACCTGTGCTGTAATGCTCTATGACTCTTGGACTACTTCGTTGTAGTAAAGCTGCATGTGAGCTTTTGCAATGCAATTCTGCTGGCAATGCATTTCACAGAGATCAGCAAGAGCAGATTTTTGTTTGGATTTTATTTCAGTTCCATTTGAGATGATCTTTTATTAGTGTACTGCAAAATTGGATATCTGTAGTTATTGAAAATAGGACACAAAGGGATGTGCCAGCATTCAATCACTATAAAGTGCAGCTAAATCTAGGTTGGTGATAACGTTAAATAAAAAATAATTCAAGCATTACCTTTATACTTGCTCCAAAATGTTTGATTTGTTTGACGTGATTGTAAGCAACTTTTGTTTTCTACGCAATTTTTGTCTACATTATTACTCATAGAGTTATCCAGCTGAGTAATAAGCCCTTCAACTCTCCTAATATGCCTGTTGTACTGTATTTCTTTGTTCTATTGTGAATGTCTGTAAGAAAACATATCTCAAGGTATTATATGGTGACATATACATACTTTGATTATAAATTTACTTTGCTTTGTACTTAGAACTTTGAATTGATCTACAATGACCAGCAAGCACCTGTTTACACAAATCATGCCTTTTTTCTCTGCACATACCCATCCTCAGATTCTATCAATCACATGCATGCTAGTGGCAAACTGCAATGTCCATTTAACTCTTCGCAGATGCTTCATCACTGATCAGAGCATCCCACAGGCTAATGAAAATGGACAGTCATCTAAATGTCAAAGCAGATGAATGACCTTGCAAATATCTATTACCGGGAGAGTTCTAATACACCAAAACATAAAATAAATATTTGGGAAAGGATTTCCTACTTTTACCCTATAAAATCAAAATGGCTCAATCCCTGGTTACATCCCAGCCTGGTACGGAGACTGTCACAATGGGGGACGTTGGGATCAAGGGTGGACCCAGATGCAGGACACATCTTGTGAGGTTAACTTAATTGAGTTTATTGCTCAATACAAGGAGAGCAAAGCAGAAGCAGGAATAGCGTACTGGACAAGGACTCAGGTGGGGACTAGGCTGGGACTAAGAGTCTGGGCTTGGACTCGGAATCACGGACCACTAGGGCTTGACTTGAGACTTGGAGCCGCCAGGGCCAGGTCTTGACTTGGTACTTGGATGCCGCCAGGGCCAGGTCTTGACTTGAGACTTGGAGCCGCCAGGGCCAGGACTTGACTTCAGACTTGGAGCTGCCAGAGCGAAGGCTTAGCGCCTGGAGCCACCGGGGCCAGGAACTCATCTTATTCACAGGTCAGACACAGACACAGGACATAAAACATAGAGCCGGGAATCCTCCTAAGACACAGGACCGAGTCGGGACTCTTCTTGACACAGGGTCAGGACCCTTCCAGGGTACAGAGCCGGGACCCCCTTTAGATGCACGACATGGATACGGAGACCACACAACAATGGACAGAACTATAACTGAGCTCAAATATGCTCCAAGCCATGGCGAGCTCCTGACTCACCACAGCGGTTTAACTTAGACTGACCCGTACTGACAAGGGAAGGCAGCTTGCTGGCACTTGCTCTGGCCAGATGACATTGGCTCGCAGTACCTTAGGTGACTTTGCAAACGCTCTCACACCGAATGGCTGAAAGCCGGAGACTATAAACTGCCGGTTCAGCCGAGAGTAATTTGCCTCCAATCACCAACCCCAAGGGACACGGGAAAACAGGAAACCAAAATGAAACAGGGAGTCAATCATTTGGATTGAAACATAAACAAAGTAAATTTAAAGGGACCCCGATTCGGACCATGACAGCGACACTAATATCCAGGAATAAAAAGGCTGCAGAAAGTGATGGTTACAGCCCCGTCTGGCACAGGCAAAACCCTTCCCACTATTGAGCATTTTTACATAAGGCACCAACACAAGAAAGTGGTATCTATCATCAATTCTCAATGACAGCAAACCAGGAAGTAAAAATCAAAACCTAATTCTTAATTAACCTATAAAGAAGGAATGTTGAATCATACACAGAAGCTGAATTGTCACAAATAAATATATGATTTTATTTTAAGGCTCATTTTGTCTTCAAAAATTTATGCGAGGAATTACAATCTTTGTATATAAAATCAGTTCATATAAGACCAGGAAGATTAACAACTGCCAATTTTATTTCAATAACATATGTTCAGTGGCTACTTTATTAGTTACCACCAATACCTAATAAGGTGGCCAGTGACAATATGTTCATGGTCTACTGCTGCTGTAGCCCGTCCACTTCATGGTTCAACGGATTTTACATTCAGAAATGTTCTTCTGCACAACACTGTTGTAACACATGGTTAGTTGAGCTACTGTCACCATCCTGTCTACTTGAACCAGACTGCCCATTCTCCTCTGACCTCTCACATAAACAGGGCATTTTTTCCCACAGAACTGCCATTCACTGGATATTTTTTTTTGTTTTTCGCACCATTCTCTGAAAACACTAGAAACTGTTGTGTATGAAATTCCCAGGAGATCAGCGGTTTCTGGGCTACTCAAACCATCCCATCTGACACCAATAATCACTCCATGATCAAAGTCACTTCGATCACAGAGCCAAAACTGAACCTCTTAACCATGTCTGCATGCTTTCATGCATTGAATTGCTACCTCATGATTGGCTGCTTAGATATTTGCATTAATGAACGTGTGTACAGGTGTATCTAATAAACTGGCCTCTGAGTATATTTGCAGATGTCTTGTTCAAGATATTTTATAGCAAAGCTTTTTCATAAATCACTGCATTACATCTCAGATTAAGTAAGTTCTTTTATTTCTGGTGAGGAATTCTGTGTGGAGGAAGGGCAAAAAAATAGACTGGAAATGATAATTTCAACACAGCTCGAAATCCTATGTCACGGTTAACTTTATGACATAATGACAGTGAGCGAAAATAATTCAGAGATTAGTATTATGATGAAATTCAGGCCAAGTTCATTTCCATCTTCTGCTTTCTACTCCTGTGATAATCAGTAAGTCTGAACAGTGCAGTACAATCCAGTTCCACAACATTGTCATTCAAATTAAAACACTGGGTTGGTAATTAAATGCCTGTGGAGGGAGACTTTCTGTTCAGTACATCCACATGTCTGTTCAATTATTGAGTTCCAGTTAATGTCACCCAGAATATGGAATAAAGAACAGCACAGCACAGGAACAGACCCTTTGGCCCATGATGTTGTACCAAACTAATTGAACTAGTACTTAAATGCCTAACTAATTTAATTCTTTCTGCCAACATAAGCTCCCTATCTCTTCATTCTCCACAAATACATGTGTCTCTCCCAGAGCCTCTGAGATACCTCGATTGTTTTTTGCCTCCACTACCACTTCAATATTTTAGATGTTTAAATCTATTTCAAATATTTTCCAAATGTTTCTTTCAAAGGCGTTGGTTGACATCAGTGAGCAGAGGACAGGGTCTCAGGATTCATCATCTGAAACCCAGATGTCACCTGTAGACTTCTCCATCTTACAGCATGGCTGAGACCCATGGCCTTTTGCTTTATTAGACCCATGGGGTTACGAAAAAGTTACTGTGGTTATGGAGATCACATGGGGAAAAGCAAAGTGGGGACTAGATTAAGCATGATATAGCTCATACAATGCATTATAAAATGCCTCTGTAGTATTTACCTTCACCAGCAGCCCTAGCGTACATTCCAGGCACCCACCGCTCCTAATGTAAAAAACAACTTGACCCATACTTCTCCATTGGAAACACAAGTCCATCAAATGATGCAGGGGTAAGTGTGAGAGATTGGCTGTACCTTCAGGCTGAATTTCCTTCCAATTCCAATTACTTGATGGCAAATTTTCCTGGCGTCCTGCTGCCTTTAAGACAACATCAGTTTTGCTGCTCCAGGTATTCCAGCTCCTGCTTTTCCACCCTCTAGTACACAGTTTGTCTTTTTTGCACATTGGTTGTTTGTCAGTCTGTATATATATGCTATGCAGTATGTTTTAGTAGATTCTATGGTATTTCTTTATATTTCCTCTAAATGTCTGCAAGAAAATAAATATCAGGGTATTATATTGTAACATATTTTGATAATAAATTTACTTCAAACTTTGAACTTTGAACCAATGGGTACAGCTTCCGCTTTGCCACAGTGATTATTCTTCAGTTTCTTTATGTCATTTGGGTTGCTTCGAAAGGCACATGAATGTTGCTATGCCAATATGACTCCTTCTATTGTTGAAACTATAATATTTAACTTTCAATTGTGCAAGGCACCCCTGGGTTACAAATGCCCAATTTACGGACACCCTGACATGCAAAAAATCTCCCAAAATATTATTTTCAAAGGTACATATGTTTGCTCCTATGAATGATAGAACTAGCTTCCCCTCTCTCTCTCTCTCTCTCTCTCAAAAGCCTTGTGAGCTTATGATGTCGTTCATTACAACACTGTGGAAGTATGGTTACTATATTGTGTGATTTGTGAATACTTTTCCAACTTCAGGAAAAAATCGACTCATGAATGTCTGTAAAAACAGATCCAGTTATCTGAGGATGATTAGCATTTTCACCATGAGTTCCATCAATACCCATTGGGGGGTGGATGTCAGTGTGGGTCACCAGTAATGAAAACCTTAATTGACAAACTGCATAAAAACTGTACTTACAAGAGCAGATCAGTCTCTGGTTGTGCTGTGAGGAGTGACCCAGCTCTTGACACACCAAAGCCTTTTCACCATCTACAATGTAAGAATGGGATGGAATAGTCTCTATTGAACAACTTCAAAAGCTTCACCATCCAGAATGAAACAGGATACTAGATTGATATCGTGTCAAGCACCTTAATCATTCATTCAAACCATGACCAGATTGCAGTGAGTACCATTCGCAAAATGTATTGAAGATACCACAATGAATTGAATTGGAAATGGAATTTAGTTATTCTTGTCACATGTACTGAGATACAATGAAAAGCTTGTCTTGCATACTATTCATATAAATTAGATCATTACATATTACATTGAGGTGGAACAAGGTAAAACAATAACAATACTGAATAAAGTGCAACATCTGCAGAGAAAGTGCAATATAGGTAAACAATAAGGTACGAGATCATAATGAGGTAGATTGTGAGGCCAAGAATCCAATTTAACATACAGGGGAATTAGTGATAGCCTTAAAACAGTGGGATTGAAACTGCCCTTGAAGTTAGTGGTATGTGCTTTCAGGCTTTTGTATCTTCTGCTCAAAGGAAGAGGGGAGAAGAAAGAATGTCTAGGGTGGGTGAGGTCATGAATTATGCTGGCTGTCACAACCAGGGGCTGTTTTTAAAAGAAAGAGAAGAGATCTTTTTTTATTTAGTATATGGATTATATTTTCTTGGTGTCACCTCATGGGTATGCAGAGTTCCTTGGACTGTTTATCTCTTATGTCTAACTGTCTTTGCACTAGCTCTGGTTTTTCACTTTGTGTTGCAGGTGTCTCATTTGGGATGATGGAGATTTTAAGCTCTCTTTGTACGTATTCACTTTTATTTAATTTGGGATAATTAAATTAGCGCAGGAATTTCAATACCTCGCATTGTAGTTATTTTCTTTGGTGATTATTGCTTTATCTGAACACCTGGGTTGTCTTATTGGTCCTGTGTTCCTACGTGCTCTGGAGTGTATTTGGTAGGGCATGCCAACCCCTCTTTGTTCGTCATTGTTCATCCTCAGATTGGTTCTTCTGTGTATCGTGAGTAACTTCAGTTCTTCAAGATTCTATTAGTTAGGCTGAGATCCTGTTAGCTTTGTTTGTTAATTTCTGTAGTAAATCTTGTTTTGTTTGAATTGAGGAAGTCTCTATGATTCCTGCACTTGAGTTCGCTATTGACCCTTACACTTGCAGATTTACTGAGGCAGGGAGCTGTATAGACAGAGTGAGCAGAGGGGGGACTGGTTTCCTTGATGTGTTGAGCTGTGTGCACAACTCTCTGCAGCGAGCGCAGTGAGTAGCCCAACAAAAATGACCAAAGCAGTGACCTCCACTATCAAGGATGAAAAGGACAGTATACACATTGGAACACCACTGCTTATAGCTTCAATGCACTGCTGTCAGTAGAGATGATAGGCAAGACAAGTATTTTACTGAACTTTGGAACATGTGACAATAATAATTTTCCAATATACAAATTTATCAATTTCTCTCCAAATTGCACACTAACCTGGACTCGGAAATATATATCTGGTCCTTTATCATTGTTTGATCTGAATTCTGGAAGCCTTTCTCAACATCATTGTAGAAGGACCATCGCCAGAAAGACTGAAGTGGTTCAACAATGCAACTTATTCTCACCTCCTCAATTTCAGTTGAGATTGGGCAAAAAATGCTGTCTTGGCCAAATAAGGGATTTTTAAAACAGGCAGAGCTGCTGATCATTTTCACTTTGCTCTGTGTGAAATAACTATTACAGTTCTCACACTGTTACAGTGAATTCACTTCAAATAAAAACTCTTTAGTTTATGAAGTCAAAATGCCCCGAAGACAGTATAAATGCAACTGATTCTTTCTGTCCAAACGCTGTCATGTCAGGGATTTCAATGGAAGAATTCCTTATTAGGAATGCTTTACACTTCCTTAGCGTTGATTACTTTTATACAGATTTTTACAGTTAGCACAGTAACATGGGTAGCTGAACTGTCCATCACAACACCAGAGACCTGGGTTTTGATTTTGACCTCTGTGTGGTGTTTGTAGATTCTTCAAACTATTTTGCACTATTGCAAAACAACACATTTCACACCTCATTCCAGTGATAATAAACCTGATTCTGACTGTATCCGGCTGCATCGTTTCCGGTCACATCCCAAAGGTGAAAGTTTAGTTGGCCACTGTAAATTGTCCCTTGCGCGTGGATCAGTGGTGAAGCCTATGGGGAAATGATGGGCACGTAGCCAAAATTAAAATATGGGATTAATGAGGCAACTGTGTAATTAGATTGTTCCCATTTCATGTCTATCCATGGCCTCCTCCAATGCCATGGTAAGGTCTCACTTGGACGGGAGAGCAATACCTCATATTCCGTCTGTGTAGTGTCCAACCTGATAGCATGAGCATCAATTTCCCTAACTCTCAGTAATTTCACCCCATCCCTCCTTCTCTCTTAATCCATTCCACATCCTGGTTACCTTCTCACCCCTTCTCTTCCCCACACCTTTCCATCACCTTCCCCTCGTTCTCCTCTTCTTCCCTTTTCATCCATGGTCCGCTGTCCTTTCCTATCGGATCCCTTCATCTTCAGCTCTTTCTTATCTCCACCCATCACCTCTCAGTTTCTTTATTCATGCAGCCTCCTCTACTCACCAACTTTCCTCCATCATATGTCATACCCTGTCACCTGTGAGCTTGTACTTCTTCCACTCCCCTCAGCTTCTTATTCTGGCTTATTCCTCCTTCCTTTCCAGTCCTGTAGAAGTGTCATGGACTGAAACATCAACTGTTTATTCTCCTCCATAGCTGCTGCTTGGCTCTTTGAGTAGCTCAAGATTTCTAACATCTGCTGAGTTTCTTGTGTAAAATACTTATTGCTGGTCAGTATGGACTCAGTGAAAGAAAGGGCTTATTTCTGTGAGGTACCACTCAATAACTCTATAATAATCTTTAAAAGAGCTGTTACTCCAATATCCATGAAGAGGGACAAAAGCTCATTTCATTGTGGTTGAATTTAACAATGATATATGGCATTGCATTTTTGTTTAAATTAGCAATTAATTTTTTTGCTATCTCATCACTCTTAGCAAATCTAATGGTTCGGCAATTGCAACGTTAATATTTTTGCAAAAGTAATTTTTTTTTTGCATTTGAATCTGAGTACCTGTAAATTACTTTTTCAGTGATATTTCAGTCTGTAGTGCCTGCATAAGTCACATAATAGTGGAAATTGACTGTGGTTAAGCATGATTAATTTTTGCACATTGGATCTAGAGATCAATGTGATCCATGATCTGATGTTGCATTAGAAATTAACACTTTCTTTATGAAATGCTATTAAGAAATCAGAAAACCCTTCACCAACTGTTGCAAATGGGTGATGTTTTCAAAGTTAAAAATAGGTAACAAGACAGATTCAATTTCATTGTTTATTAATGAAGAAAAACAATGCCTTCAGAGTTAAGATTTTGACAAATAGCCTACTTACTAAAATTCTTGAGTTTTTAAAGTTAACGAGAAGTCATAGCAGCCAGATAATACTAGAGAGTATTATTTAAGATAAGGGGGGGTCCTTTAATGGAGAGCTTTTTATATAGAGAGCACTGAGTGCCCAGAATGTGATTTCAGGGCAGTAATGGAGGCAAATGCAACAGAAGCATTTAGGAGATGCTTTGATGGAGGGATGAAATGTAGATAGAAGGCATTAGTTTAGTTAGCTGTTTAATCACTAGTCACTAGTTAAGTGATTAATCACTAGTAATCACTAGGCATTTAATTCGCAGAGCATTGCATCGTGGGCCAAAGGGCCTGTTTCTGTGTTGTAATGTACTATATTGACATCCAAGTAACGAAAGTGGGAATGAATATGGCCGGGTGGTGCCTATTAACATCCCTTTTTGGTGAGGTTATCAAAATGTGCTCAAAGATTTTCTTCTATTCATAGACAATCCTTTAGGGTTGGGAGTGACTTGTTTCTAGGTTCTGAGGTAGCTGATGAAACTATAACGGGCCTTCCACATTCTGGTGCAAATGGAAAATGATGAGCTACTCTGAGAGAGTAGGTTTGAAAATGATTCACCCCATCTGCTATTTACCATTCGTCTCTATGAAGTATTCAAGGCACAAGTGCTTATTTGAACTCTTCTTTTCTACGCTGATCAGATGTGGGTCAGGGATTCACTGGAGTCCATGGGGATGGTGCATCATTTTAAGAAGACTTTGAGAGCATCCTTGAAAATTTTTTTCTGCCCTCCTATAAATTTCTTGTATTGACTAAGTGCACATTTACCTAACAATAAATTGCACATTACGTTAACCATGTTATCTTAAGGGAAGCCAAGAGAGACAGAGAATCTGAATGCACATGGATTTTATAAAGATACTTGTGGATGAATGCATACCCATAAAATCATTCTAAGGCTCACCCAACCAGAAGCCCTAGATGAACCATGAGATCTGCAATCTTCTGAAGGCCAGAGCAGTGGTATTCAGGTCTAACAACCACATAAGATACAAGGGGCCCAGGTCCAATCTATGGAAAGCTATCTCATGTGCGAAATTCCAGACCAACCGTGAATCATAGAAAGATGCTAGACAGGTGTATCAGGGCTTGAATGCTGTCAGCTGCTACAAAATAAAACCAAGCAACATATGTGACAATAAGGTTTGGCTCCCAAATGAGCTCAGTGCCTTTTATGTTAACATTGACCAAAAGAACATTGAGATACATTCACAAAGTCCCACAGCCCCTGATAACACCATGATTTCAGACTCTGAGGACAACATGAGTGCATTCTTCAGGAGGGTGAATCCATAGCGAGCATCTAGCCCAGTCAGTGTACCTGGTTGAGTACTGAAGACGTGTGCTAATCAACTAACTGGGGTATTTACTGATATCTTTAACTTCTTACTTCGGCAATCTGAGGTGCCTACCTGCTTCAAGTAGGTTTAGTCATACCAGTGCTCAAGAGAGCTTGGTATCTTCCTTCAATATCTCTCATCCAGTAGCACTTATATCCACTGTGATGAAGTGCTTTGAGAGGTTGATGATGAATTATATTAACCCCTGTGTGAGGAGTGACTTGGATCAGTTCCATTTTGCCTACCATCACAACAGGTCAACAGCAGATGCCATTTCATTGGCTCTTTACTCAACCCTGAATGCTCTTCATTGACTACAGCTCTGCAGTCAACACTATAATCCCCTCAAAACTAATCAAAAAGCTCCAAGACCTCGGCATCAATACCCTGATGAGGACTGAAGAGGGTCTATAGATATAAAATGTCTTAGTATGATCATTATGAGGGACATAGATAGGGTAAATGCAAGCAGGTATTTTCCACTGAGGTTGGCTAGGACTACAGCCAGAGGAGTTAAGTTAGGAGTGAAAGTGAGAAACTTAAGGAGAATATGAGGGAAAACTTCTTCACTCAGAGGGTCGTGAGAGTATGGAATGAGCTGCCAGCACAAGTGGTGCATGAGAGCTCAATTTCAATGTTCAAGAGAAGTAGGATAGATATGGAGGGCTATGATCCCAGTGCAGGTCAATGGGTGTAGATAGTTTTATGCTTTTAGCATGGATTAGATGGGCTGAAGGGCCTGTTTCTCTGTACTTTATGACCTTGTGGCTCTATTTCAGAGCATCTATCCTGGGTTCAGCATGTAAGTGCCATTTCAAAGTACCTCTACTTCCCTAAAAGTTGGCGAAAATTTGGCATGCCTCTTTAACTTGCACAAACTTCAAGAGATATACCATTAGAGTACACTGACTGATTGCATCGCAGTCTTGAATGGAAGTGCTAATGCCCTTGAACAGAAAAGCCTACAAAAAGTAGTAGTTACAACCCATGCATGACAGGAAAAACCATCCCCACAATTGAGCATATCTACAAGGACCACTCTCACAGGAATGCAACATCCATCATCAAGGATCCCCACCATTCAGGCCATGCTTTCTTCTTGTTGCTACCATCAGGAAGGAGGTACAGGAGCCTCACGTTCTACCGCACCAGGTTCAGAAATATATATTATCCCTCAGCCATCAGGATAACTTCACTCACTCCAAAACTGAACTGATTCCACAATATATGGACTCACATTCAAGGAATCTACAACTCATATTCTCAATATTTTAAAATTATTTATTATCATTAATTAGATTTTTCATTTTGTATTTGCACTATTTATTGTCTTTTGCCCTTTAGTTGATCATCTTTGTTCATGTGCAATTTTTCATTGACTATTGTGTTTATTTGTACTTACGGTGAAAGCTCATAACAAAATGACACTCAATGTAGTATATGATAACATATACTAATGTACTTCTATGATAAATTTACTTTGAAGTTTGAACAAGCATGTGCCAAAACTCAGATAAAGTTCCATAATTCTAAGATGGATCAGTATCTTATTTCTATTCTTAATTGAAAACCAAAATCTCAGGAATTCATTAAGCAATTTTATCTTCATTTCATAATTCCATCCCCTTGCCTTGTCACCAAACACGTTCAGACCTCTATTTTAATTGAACCTATTGATCCCAGGTTTAAATTTGATCAACGGGATCACATTTACTGCTGTTTGCGGAAGAGTTTTACATTTTTTCTTTTATGCAAAATGTGTTTCCTCAGTATTCTTCTTGATGACTTTATTTTCCTAGGATGTTACAGAATTGTTCTAGACTGCTCCATTAGGCCCCTGTAGAGCTAAAGATACATAACCTGTTCTTTCCTTTTTAATATTACTAATTTATGATGAAAAAGCTGGATGTAGTGCATAAAAATCTGAAAATAAAATTTTCTGCTCTCTATATTCCATTATCTATAGTTATATAAAATAAACCTCTTGACCTTATGCATTGCCTCAAGCTTAGGCTCCATGAAAACTTTCTAAAATGTTTAGTGGACTTTCTGAAAGATTAAAATTATCCAAATTTAAAATCAGAAGTTGTCACAATGGCAGGGCATTAGGAGCAAGGGTGGACCCAAATGCAAGACACATCTTGTGAGATTACTTAGATTAGTTTATTGATCGATGCCAGGAGAGCAAGGCAGGAGCAGGAAATAGCGAACTGGGCAAAGACTCAGGACTACGACTAGGCTGGGACCAAGAGTCTGGGCTTGGACTTGGAATCGGTTCCCAGAACTAGAGGAGACATGAAGAGTCTTGGGTATGGACTCCGAGCCAGAGACTGGGCGAGGACCCAGTACCTGGGTCTTGCCTCGGGCTCGGACCCCAGAACCAGGCAAGGACATGACATGGGCTAGGGAGTAGAGGAACATGGGAACACAGAACCTCAGTCTCGGGGAGCAGGTGCATGGAACCATGGACACATACACAGAACACAGAGTCGGGACCCCTCCTTGGGTACAGGACATAGGGCCGGGACTCACACACAGAACAGAGAACCGGGACCCCTCCTTGGATACAGGACATAGGGCCGAGACTCATGACCCTCTACGGGGCAATAGCAAGTCGGCCTGACTTACCCCACGGAGGCAAGGACAAGACAAGACAGAACATGACCCCCTGCAGGGCAATGGCAAGACAGCCTGACCTACCCCACGGAGGCGAGGACAAGACAAGACAAGACTCCCTGCAGGACAATGGCAAGACGGCTAGACTTACCCCCACGGAGGCGAGGACCAGACAAGACAAAACATGACCCCCTATGGAGCAACGGCAAGTCGGCCTGACTTACCCCATGGAGGCGAGGACAAGACAAGACAAGACAAGACCAACACAAATGAACACCAGACAGTACCTATCTAGCTCCGGCGATGGAACTAGACCGAAGTGCATGCGGGGGCTGCAGACGAGGGCTAGAGGCGAGAGGGGCAGAGAAGGGATTCAGACAAGGGGGTCGGACAGGAATCACAGACCGCCAGGGCCGGTACTTGACTCAGAACTGGGAAGCCACCAGGGCCAGGACTTGACTTGGTGCTAGAATGTCGCCAGGGCCAGGACTTGACTTGGTGTTAGAATGCTGCCAGGGCCAGGACTTGACTTGGAACCTCCGGGTAGTTGCGAGCTCTCGACTCAGCCCGGGAACAGTAGACAGCGGTTCTTGATTCCCTCCGGCGGGTTAACTGATGGACCCACCTCGGTGAGGAAAGTTTGCAGGCTCACTTTGGCGAGGTAACTGGACAGGGTTGCTCCAGTGAGGAAGGGCGAATTACTGGCACACGCTTCGGCAGAGACTAGGCTTGCTCCGGCCAGGTGACATTGGCACACAGTGCCTTTCATGACTTTGCAGATGCTCCCGCACCGAATGGCTGAAAGCCGGAGACTATAAACTACCGGTTCAGCTGAGTGTTAATTGCCTCTAATCACCAAATTTGAGGGACACGGGAAAACAGGGAATCAACGGTCCAGATCGTAACATAAACAAGGTAAATTTAAAGGGACCCCAATCTGGACCATGACAGAAGTACATCAAGTCTTTCGATCGATCCAGCACAGCCAACAAATGACTAATGGCTACACAAAGATTTTAACTGATGACAATTGGTCTTTCTTTTTTGGTGGACATCAATGATTTACAGTTCAAAGTATGTTGATAAGACAATCCTTTAATAATGGGAAACTCAACTACTAAATATACCGTGACTAAAAGATAACAGACTTCATATAGGAGAAATAACACATTGGAATGATCACAGTGGAATTAGAGTGATAAGGTCATATTGCACCAAGCTGACTCTTCAGCCTATCACTTCCATGCCTACCATTGCAACCATCTACAGAAATCTCATTTACCCGCATTATATCTTTAACCTGTACGTCTCAACTATCAAATGCTTTACTGGACGTTTCATAAATGTTTTGAAAGTTTCTGCATCCATGACATTCCAAGCAGTATGTTCCAGGTTCTGCATGCTCTGTAAAAGAATTCCTATTCTTTCAAATAAAGAAAGATATCTTCAATATTTTCAATTTCTCTTTGCTGTATTTGGAAATTCTGACCTGCATCAAAAGAACAATAATTATATACCAGTGCCCAAGAAAAGCAGGTTGAGCTGTCTTCATGACTAACCTCCAGGAGCACTCACATCCACGGTGATGAAGTGCACTGAGAGTTTGGCTATGGCGAGAATTAACTCCTATCTCAGCAAGGACCTAGAACCACAGCAATTTGCCTTTTGCCACAATGGTGAATGTGATCTCATTGGCTTTTCAAGTGGCCCTGGATTATCTGGGCAATACAAACATTTATGTCAGGATGCTGTTTGTTGACTGCAGCTCAGTGTTTAACACAAACATTCCTACAATATTGGTCAGAAAGCTCCAGATCCTGAACTTCTGTAACTCCCTTTGCAACTGGATCCTTGATTTCCTTACCGGTAGACCACAATCTGTGCAGATTGGAAATGACATATCCACCTCACTGATAACCAACACTGGCGCACCTCAGCGATGTGCACTTAGCCCACTGCTCTACTCTCTCTATACCTATGACTATGTGGCTTGGCACAATTCTAATACCTTCTATAAACTTGCTGATGTTACAAACATTGTTGGCAGAATTTCAAATGGTGACAAGAGGATGTACAGGAGAGAGCTGAATGATGCTTCAGCAACAATCTTGCACTCAACTTCAGTAAGATCAAAGAACTGATTGTGAACTTCAGAAAAATTAACATGATGGAACATAAATGGGTCCTCATAGAGAGATCAAAAGTGGAAAGAGTGAGCGCATCGAGTTCCTGGGACCATATCTCTAAAGATCTATCATGGGCCCAATATATCAATGCAGCTAGGAAAAAAGGCACAACTGTGGCTATATTTCATTAGGAGTTTGGGGAGATTTAGTATGTTGCCACAGAGACTCACAAATTTCTACAATGGTACCATGGAGAGTATTCTCATTGGCTACATCACTATCTGGTATGGGCTGAGCTACTGCACAGGATCGAAAGAAGCTGCAGAAAGTTGTGAACTTAGTCAGCTCTATCATGGGCACTAGCCTCCATAGTATCCAGGATATCTTCGAGGAGTGAAGCCTCATAGCACAGCATTCATCTGCAAGGACCACCATCGCCCAGGATGCTCCTCTTACTGCTACCATCAGAAAGGAGACTGAAGGCACACACTCAATGATTGAGGAACAGCTTCTTCTCCTCTGCCATCCAATTTCTAGAAGGACATTGAGTCCATAAACACTACCTCACTACTTCTTAATTTTTATTTTTGCACTACTTATTTAAGTTTACTATTTAATGTGTATATACTTACTATAATGTATTGCATTGTGCTGCTGCTGAAAAGACAACAAATTTCACAACATGCCCATGATTCTGGTGCTGATCCACTCTAAACCTCCTACATCTCATTTTATTATAGTTCACTCTTCTCAACCTGAGAAAAAATATTATTATTTTCTGTCATATCTTCCCCTTTCATAAATTTTGTTTACCTCTGTCAGGACGTTTAATCAAGTGTCTTTTTGCTTCTTTCATTACTTAAAAGTTCTTCCATTTGACCAGTGAGGAAAACATCTTTCTATGGCTCTGCATTGATGTATTTGAATTAAATGGATTTCTTTTTCAATATATCAGAGACAATTCAAGTGAAAGTAACCTTTATGTGTGAGAACAGTGGAACAAGTAGAATAATTTGATGATGAAAAGTCACAAGGCAGGAACAAATATAATCTTGGCAAATTATTACTACAGAAAGAGAGAGATTGAAAGAGATCAGCTGCTCTTAAAGCATGGTCAGGCACTGAATACACTAAAGCTATTTCAGAACACAAGATTAGAGACCCTCAAGATAGGAGCTTTATTAATTCCTGCTACATTTCATAATTCTTCACGACACAACAAAAGACCAATTCTGCCCATCAAGTCAATGTTGGCTCTCAATCTAATCTTATTCCCTGATTAATCAGGCAATGTGGTAGTGTAGTGGATAGCACAATGCTACTATGGTGCCAGGGACCTGGGTTCAATTTCTGTCACTGTCTGAGAGGAGTTCGCATGCTCTCCTCGTGATCATGTGGATGCTCCTGTTAGTAAATTTACAGATTAGATGGAGATTCGTGGTGTTGTGGACAGTATAGAAGACTGGAGTTCAACCCAGCCAAATGTGAAGTGTTGGTAGGTCAAAATGTGAAGAGACTGTACAGCCATGTTGATGAGCAGAGAGATCTTGGAGTCCAAGTTCATAGTTCCATGAAAGTGGCTATAGTGGTTGATAGGGTGATTAAAAAGGCAATATGCCATGCTTGCTTTTATTAGTTGAAGAACTGAGTTCAAAAGTCAGGATGTTATTTTGCAGCTTTATTATACTCTAGTTAGGCTTTATCTGAAGTATTGCATACATTTCTGGTTGCCGCATTATAGGAAAGAGATTGAGATTTTGGAGAATGCAGAAGAGGTTTACAAGGATTCTGCCTAGATTAGAGGGTATGTGCTATTATCTCAATAATTGAATGGTTCAGTGGTTCAGCTTAATATCAGAAAGAGTAAAATGGGTGCAACCTGAAATACTTACTCTTCACAGACATCCACAAAACAGAAATAAAAAGAATGAATGACAGAAATATCATAATCCCAAAGCTCCTCTTTCTCTCACCTTCCACACAAAATCAACAGCAAAAGCATCAACCTTCCCCCTCCTTTCCCCATATTTGGTCCATCAAAAGCACTGACTCCCTCCTCCCACCATGCAACAATAGCAAAGCCCTCAGAGACATTGATTTATTTGGAGTCCATCTTTCAATCTCTCTCTTTCTGTAGTAATAATTTGCCAAGATTATGTCCAAAAATGACTGTCCATCCCAACACTTCAACATCTCAGATGGGCTCTCTCTTACTAAGAAGGGAGAGAGAGATATCACTCCTCCAACAAACAAGAGAGGGTAACTATCAGCTGATTGCTTTGATGTTACAATCTGCTGCATTGCTTGCCCAATTCCCCCAACTTGAGGGCCAACAAACAAGAGAGAGAGAGATCACTTGAGTACAAAGGCCTTCCAACAGAAACACACACTACCTACTGTCTTGATGTTTTAATCTCTTGTGATGCTTCAGTCGGCGACATAGGCAAGGAACTAGATTGCACTATGAAGGCACACATCTTCCAGAGCACTCCTGAATATATCACATTACCAGGCCACATGGCGAGTGCATGAATGAGAACACACCACCCGTGGAAACTGTAGTTTGAGCTGCAGCTGAAGATTATGGACTCCAACAGGAACACAGCCACCTTGAAAAGATTAGCGAGACATGAAAAAGAAGAAGGCCTGTTTCATGGATGAACTGGAAGAAGTTGCTTGGGTCTGCAAAAGACGCTGGCGCCATCCTGAATAGCTCCACCCTCTGGATCGGCTGAAGCTGAGGGGAGAACCGATAAAGGTTATAAGATTATGAGAGGCACAGGCAGAGTATACAGACAGTATCTTTATCCCAGTGTTGAAATCGCATGCATTTAAGGTAAGGGGGATAATTTGAAAAGCAATGCGATGGGTAAGTTTTTTACATAGAGTCTGGCAGGTGCCTGGAACATGCTGCTTGGGATGGTGGTAGAGGCACATTCATTAGGGATTTTTAAGAGACATTTGGGTAGGCACATGGATGTGAGGAAAATTGAAGGATATGGACATTGTAGAAGAGATTAGTTTAGCTGGGCATTTGATTATTAATTTAATTGGCTTGGCACAACATTGTGGGCCAAATGGTTTGTTCCTTTTCTGTACTGTTCTATGTTCTATGTACTCACTGCACAACTGTGCCCTCAAACCTATTGACTTATACTGCTATTTGAAACCATACAACCTGTCATGAACCTTGCACCGTATTGTGTACCTGCACTGCACTTTCTCTGTAACTGCAACCCTAAACTCTTTACTCCGTAATTGTGTTCTCTTTTACTACTTCAATGTACTTACATTTTGAAAAAATCTGTAAGGATGGCACGTAGAGCAAAGATTTTCACTGTATCTTTGTACATGTGACAATAATAAACCAATTAGGAATTACTATCATGATTTATTCTGACTTGACTTCCATGTCATATCAACACTGTGATCACTTAGATTACTTCGCACTAAAATGTTCAATTTGTGTTCTTTCTTGTAAAAAATGTACAGTACTCATGTTTATGTTTTTGTGAATGCTACTTATATGATGCTATGTGCCTGTGGAGTATATGGTATCATATAGTATATCTACATACCTTGATAGTACACTTACTTTGAACTTTGAACTTTGATTCTGCTGCAAGTAAGTTTTCCACTGCACCTGTGCACATGATGATAAACTCAACTTTGACTTTGTCTTCATCCTAAAGCACCATTCTGGATTTATGTTGTGCCTTCTACATTGTTAAAAGAGCTAAGGGATGTTATCAATGTTATCTAAAACCATATATAGTGATAACTAAACATATGTTAAACAATATCATAAGGACCAAGGGAAATCAATTTGATTGTAACATCAATCAAGAATATGCAAAATTGGAGGAGTGAAAAGATCTTGGGATGTTGGAGAAAAATAAAGGAGGATGATAGGAATAAGAGAGGAATATAATGGGGTTCATGGCTAGCACAGAGTATGTGGGCCAAAGGGCTAGTTTGCATGTTATATGACTCTATGATTTCCACTGAATTTCTTCTTTACTTCTCTATCTCTGTCTCTGCAGTCTGTCCACATAACTGTTACCCATCATCTGTACACAAGGATGTTTCTTTCACTGCAGGGAATTAATATTAAACTCCTGTCTTTAACAAGGAAAGCATTATTTCAAAAGCTAAAGAAGTTGTCAAGAAACACACAAAAAGTAGAGGAATTCATTGAGTTGGGCTTCAGCTATGGAGAGAAATGTACAGTCAGGTGTCAGGTCGAGACTCTGGAATGAAAGAGGGGAGGTGTCCAGTATGAAGAGTTTGGGAGAGGGGGCAGAGCAAGTGCTGGTGGGAGAGAGGTGGATCCAGGTGGGGGGATTACAGGTAGGTAAGAGAGGGGCTTGGGTGCAAATGATGTAAGAAGCTGAGGTGACAATAAGCTGAATGTTCTGGTTGGAAAGGACAGTAGACCATGGAGTAAAGGGAGAAAGGTCAGGATGGGAACCAGTGGGAGAAATGTGTGAGTGATGATGAAATGGAGGTGAAGGTGGGAGGGGGTAGGGAAGTGTGTGGAGCAGATGGGCTGCTGCTGGGATAAGGGGAAAATGAGACATAGGGGAATGGTTGCCAGAAGTTAAAGAAAAAGATGTTTATGCTGTCACGTTGGAGAAGAACAAAGATGATGTTCCTCTAATCTGTGTCTAGCTTCAATTTGATAATTGAAGAATCTTTTAAGATTGTTTTTAGGTTCAGGCCAGTGAAGTGATGCTACTGATTTTTAAACTGAAGGAAAAATGCATTAGAATAAAATCCCCACGGATAATCTAGTTATCCTACTCAATGCAGTAAAAAATGTCCCCAAAATCTGTACACGATCAACTTGAGAGCAGTAGACATGGCTGTTGTTATCAGCAGTGAAAAGAAGACACTATTTAATATCTCTGTGGTGTTTTTGCAAAGATTTATTCAATATGACATGTCCTTCAGCAACCAGACATTTTGATTTCATTATGCGTGGTTGCAAGGTAAGTGTTTCTCCAGGTCCCATCATTTATCCCTTTGCTGTTTGTGAGAGCCCGCTGCATGTAAATTGTCCTTCACGTCTTGTTACTTTGCACTTGGACTTCAGAATCAGCACATAATCCAGCGAAGTGCTATCAACGTTGTGAAAAATGAGTCATAGAATAATACATCAGAACAAAACAGTCCCCTTGGCTACTATGTAGGGAAGTGGATAGTTAACATTTCACCCCCAGAGTCAGGTCACGCTTAATGTCAAATGTGCAAGTGTCAAATGTACATGTATGCACAGGTGCAACAGAAAACTTACTTGTAGCAGCATCACCAGCATATGGCATCATTTAAGCTGTATTCAAAAGAAAAACATTAATTAAGTGTAAATGGTGCATATTTTTTCTGAGAAACAACAGAATGAGAACAAAAATATCCATTGCTATATAAAGTGATCAAAGTGATCATAGGTTTGCTAAACTAGTGATTGGGATTGTGCTGGTTAGTTGAAAGGAAGTAGCTGTTTTTGAAACAAGTTGTGTGCAACTTCAGGATTCTATACTCTTGCTCAATGGTAGTTGTGAGAAAATAGCATGGCCCAAATTGTGGGGGTATTTGACAATAGATTGTGCCTTCTTGAGGCAGTGCCTCATTTATACAGAGCTAATGATGGGGAGGGTTGTGCTTGTGATATATTGAGATGAATCTACAACTCTTTGCAGCTTTGTATGTTCCTGAACATTCAAATTGCCTGAGCTAACCATGATGCAACTAGTCAGGACATTTGCAACAGTACACTTAAAGAAGTTTATTAGAGTTTCTGGTGACATGCTTAATCTTTTGATCTCCTTGATCTTTTAAGAAAGTAAACTGACACCAGCGTGATTTCCTTATGATTGTTTCTATGTGCTGGGCCCAAAACAGGTATCCATATGTTAACACCCAGGACCTTAAAGGTGCCAATCCACTCCATCACTGATCCAGCAATGTAGACTGGAGCATATTAACTCTCCTTCCCTTCCTAAAATCAACAATAACCTAAAATCAACAGTAATTTTTTAGTTTCTCGGACACTGAGTGAGAGATTGTTATTACAACTCCAGTCAGCTAGATGTCCCATCTCACTTCAGTACAATGACTCATCTGAACAGAGATTACACTATAGGTCTAGACCTGAAATGCCCACTGTCCATTTCCCTGCATAGATGCAACCTAACCTGTTGTGCATCTTCAGCATCTTGTGTATTACTGCAGATTCCAGCATCTGCAATCTCTTGTGTCTTCTTTGAAAAATATGTCCATGTTAACCATCAAGCATCATATATGGTATTCCCATATTTTTTTCTTCAACTTTATCAACTCCCTATTTCCTCCTTGCCCTAGATTAGGGGTCGCCAACCCGTCGATCGCGATCGATCGGTTGATCTTTGAGACTTTGCCAGTAGATCCCGAAGAAAAATCAAAAATAAATACACAAATACTGTTGTAATGTAAGCATTATAAAAGTAAGTAATACTAATTAGGATAATGGTAATATAGCAATATTTTCACTAAAAAGCTGTTTGTAAAGAGAGATTGTTTCCGGGTTGCGGGGGTTTAGTTCTGTTCTTTCTGCCCAGTGTGCATGTGTGTAGTTCCCCCACCATGCACCGCATTTTCAGTGCAGCCTGTGCTGCATCAAAGTGACCAATTAGATTAGTTAACAGTACAGACTGTCACAAACATCAATATACGACAGTGTCCCCAACCTCCGGGCCACGAAGCATGCAGGGGAACAACGGTAGTCGGGACACACCCAGCACATCTTTAAGAAAAAAAGCCGAAATAAACAAGCTAATTAATTAGGTGCTGCCTAGCACGTAAATGTCGGCTCAGATCAGAGGCGACACAATTGGCAATCACTCGTGATATCCTGATAGCATAGCGGAGGCTCCACGAAAGAAGGCGAAAACATACAAATTCCATCCAGAATGGGAAGAGGAATTTCTGTTTACCTTGGTGAAAGACAAGTGTGTATGTATGTTGTGCCATCAAACACAAGCACTGACTAAAAGAGGGAATCTGGAGCGGCACCGCAACACCAACTTCCAGAAATTTAAAGACACCTACCCCCCAAAGAGCACAATTCGTGCCTGGAAAGTTGAGGAGCTGAAATCGGGGTTGAAGGCCCAGCAACCATTTTCCATAAAACATGCTGCTAAAAATAAGGCTGCTATTGAAGCATCATTTCGTGTAAGTCACCTTTTGACTGAACACAAGAAGCCTTTTACAGATGGTGATTTATTCAAGGAAGCAATGGTCATTACCGCAGAGACTGTTTTTAATGATTTTAAAAACAAAAACGGCATCACAACTGCAATACGTAATATACTGCTTGGCCCTGCAACAGTGACAAGGAGGGTAGAGTCACCGTCAGAGGACGTGAATATTTTTCACTACAGTTCAATGAATCCCTGGATGTAATGCAAACAGCTCAGCATGTTGTATTTGTCAGAATGGCTTTCCAGGATTTTACAACAAAGGAGGACTTCCTCACTCTTTTGCAATTAAAGGAAAGAACGAGAGGTGAGGATATTTACAATGAGTTTAAAAAAATATATCAGTGAAAATGACATTCCCATTCATAAACTGGTGGCAGTTACTACTGATAGGACAAAAGTAGCAGTCAAATCCCGGGACATTTGTATTTACCCCGAGAAAGACTACCATGACCATGAAGCCTTGCGCGGGCACCTGTGTGCGCATGCGCGATGTGCCTATTTTTCTCTACTCCACGAATCGGTTTTGGCTTAATCTTCATTATTTCTACTTTAGATAGGCTGTGTATTTATCATATCATTCCTGCTTTTACTATATGTTAGCGTTATTTTAGGTTTTATGTGTTATTTGGTAGGTTATATTTATGGGTCTGGGAGCACTCAAAGTTTTTTCCATATAAATTAATGGTAACTGCTCCTTCGGCGTAAAGCATTTCGGCACGAAAGGTTTCATAGGAACGCTCTACCTTAGTGGGGGAAATATGGGACAGTTGGCAACCCTACACCTCACAGACTGTCTCAGACTGGCTGTTTGTAGATATGAGCCAAATTTCAGGGAACTAGCAGGAAGTATTCAGCCCCAGTCATCACACTGAGTGCAACAGTCAATTTTTATTCATTTATTTTTCGCGTTGAAATACAATTAAATAATGAAACTTAGAATTAAAGGTGTGAAGTATGTAATATTCTTAAAGAAAGACAGCTATGGCCTGTTTGATATGCTAGTTACAGTGTTTTCTTATCTGAATTAATTTGAAAGTTTGACAAAAGTATTTTGTGTAATTCAAATACGATTCGCCCAAATAAAAGGCCTCAAATTAGAAGTGCAATCTGAGCTGTTTTTTCTCTAAATGATTTAGTAGGTAGATCTTGCCTTTCACTGAGGTCGAGGTAGGGGATCTTGGGCTTAAAAAGGTTGGTGACTACTACCCTAGATTCTACTACCTACCTGTGCACTAAAGACAATTCAGCTCATTAACTGACCAACGAGCACATCGTTGGTATCTATTTTCTGTCTGCCTGTATTTTATTTTGTTTTGCATATTTATTATGGGTAATTTGCCACATGGGTTGGGGTATGGTAGAATTAAATGAGTATAGTTGCATACTTACACTTAGTTCAGTTTAGTCTAGTTAAGAGGGAGTGAGCCATAGGATGATTTTTTTTCGTTGACCGCTAATTAGAATGTTAATTTTGCTAACATCACTTAGTTACATTGACTTTTCTTATTTTTAATCTCACTATAGGATCATTCATCTTTGCAGGTTTCGTAATGAAGGATATAACATACTTTTTTGACTTGCAACTCAGTAATACAGTGTCAACTCTTGTACTCAGTCTCTCAACAGTTTTGGTTTGCTTTCAAGTAACCGCTGTAGGAGGAAGCTAGAAGAAATCTGTTTTGCCAAGGACAGAGCATGCCAACATGCAGCATCCAAAGTCAAGACTGGACCTCAGGAGCTGTGAGTCAGCAACACTCTGCTGCAACTACTTTAAGGAGTCACACTTTGCACTTGGTCGATTTCAGAGAAGCTGCTTCACTTCATGAAGGATACAGATATGCATATGCTCCCAGACCTAGATGATGTAAAGAAGCTCATGTGGGCCTTTAACATTCGCACAAACAATAAGGTGAAAGGCCATTTTTCTGTGTTGTCCCTTCTCTGCTTATGGATGGACAAGTCCAGGTAGCAAGACCTTTAATCCATCTTCAATTGAGACTCAGGTTTAATCCTGACATTCAGAGTCGTCTGCATAGAAATGAGTGGAAGTCCACAAACAACTATTAATTATTTATACACGCTGTTCCCTTATAATTTAATTTCAAATCTATTAATTGTTCATTTTAATACAATAACTTTAGTACTAGTTCTCAAACAGGGCTGACCTGGTTCAATGCTGTATTGGGTAGTTGGAAATTTGTAAACAGTCAGATTCAGGAGTCATTGCTTTTTTGACCTGATTAATTAGAGTCAAGAGTTATAGAGCAAGGAAATAATCCCTTGGGTTCAAATTGTTCAAGCCAATCAAGATGCCCATCTAAGATAGTCCCTTCTGCCCATATTTGTCCCCTATCGCTCTAAACTCTTCCTATCCTTCTACCTGACTAAATCTTTCTAAGGATCATCACCTTGTTGTACTGGAGAGGCTTATGAGTTCATGATGTCTCGAGAGCGTGCTTTCTGGATCCTATCTCCTGGTAGGGTGATTCATGGTAGTAAGGGCAAGAGAGAAGTTCCAGATAAAGAGCCATCCAACCAAGGTCTCAGCGTTGGACCTGGCAGAAGATAACAACACAGCACAATGGCAGCGAAGGCAGAGGACAGCTGTAGCAGTGACAAAATTGTATTAAACTCAAGTAATTGCACAGCAACCTGTCTAAATGCCTTTTAAATATTGAAACTCTATTCAGCTCTATTGTTTCCTCCAGCAGCTTGCTCCATATACCCCCACAGTGTATTATAAAATATTTTATAATTTAACATTTGGAGTGAATAAAAAAAAATAATATCTTCTCCTTGGATTTCTGACAGTATTGTGTGATAAATTCAATAGATGCAGCAGCGAAGTGAATATGGTATGGGTGATAGTTAAGAAGATTCACCTGCGTGGGGTAGGACTAAATATATAGTAAGCTCTCTCAGACGAGTATTGTGCAAGGGGATGATGCTTGATGATGTTTTCTATTTCTGGCAGATTTGTTCTTATTTACTCATATGCATGATCACCTTCTCACCCACACATCCACTGCTTGCTGGCTTTACGATTTCCTAATCACCAGCTTGCCCACACCAATTACTCACTGGACTAGTAGACGGTCACCAACTTTCGGACTCCTTTTTTACTCACTCTATGGATTGTGCAGTACAAGCTTGCTCACTGGCTCACAGGTACAACTGGCAGCCTCTATCAAGCTGGCAGGCAGTCCCTAACAGCATTTCCAACGCCAGATTATTATTTTTTAAAATGAGATCAGCAGAGGTATTTTAAAGAAGCTTTGCTACCCGATCATGCATCTGCGTTCTTAGTCATTTGCCACTTTAGAAATTACCTCATCAATCTCCCAATCTTCAATCTACCAGTTACATTTTCTCTTCAGATAACTAGAACCCTGAGAGGGGGAAAAAAAACTGTTGTTTTGGAAATTCACTTTTCTGCCTCGTTAACTTTGTTTCACTCTCCGTGGCCTGACCAGTTGAATAATGCCAGTACTTCATGTTTTCATTGCAGAAAAAAATGCTTTACATTTCTTTAAAATGTGATCTAATGGATTTAAATAAATGTATCAAGTTAATACTAATGGACTGCAATGCATCATGCTCATTTCAGATTAATCTCAATGCCTTCTAGATGTTATATCTTGCAATTTATTTTACGGTGTTAAGTTTAAACATCGGATTCATAACACTTGTAATAAACTTCTTTACTGTGAACAAATCCCTTGTTGGTCTCTATCAAAGACCACACTTGAAATAAATTATTATGGTTCATATGTTATACTGTCACCAGGAAATTGTTCTTACTGTTAATGATGTTGCTGAGCTATTTAGAAGCTTGCAATGTGGGTAGCCTCCACTTGGCATAACCCTTAACCTCAAAAATCTTCCTGTTTTCAATTGTTCCATTACCATGACATAGGTGATTCTACATTCTTTCTTTTATACCTGTCTACATTTGTTCTCATCATAAAATTCAAATGAACATACTCCGAATATTTGAAAAAACGCAAATGAATTCACATGTAATAGTGTCAATGCAATGAAAACTACTTGTTAATGGCTCTGAACCTGTATTTTCTCAAGTTTAGAAGAATGAGATGCAGGGGGAACTCACTGAAACCTATCGAATATTGAAAGGCTTGGATAGAGTGGACTTGGAGAGGATGATTCATATACTGGGGTTCTAGGACCAATGGGCAGAGTATTTTGTGCATGCTACTCTGGATTTCCAGCACCTGCAGGAAAGAGACCTTAGATACTGAGATTTTCAAAAATAAATGTTCAAGGAGATCTGTTAATTCCAAATATGCTTAGCCATTATATCTGTAAAGGACAATGGTGACACACATAAAATGTTGGAGGAACTTAACAGGCCAGGCAGCATCTATGGAAAAGAGTACGTTCAATGTTTTGTACCAACACCCTTCATCAGGACTGGAAAAAAAGATGAGGAGTTAGAGCAAGAAAGTGGGGAATGATGAAGAAGAGCGGGGAGGGTGTCATCGCCGGAATTTCAAGAGATCGATGTTCATATCATCAGGTTGGAAGCTATTCCTTATTCCCATTTCCCTCTCTCACCTTATCTACTTATCACCTCCCTCAGGTGCTCCGCCCCTTTTCTTTATTCCATGGCCTTCTGTCCTCTCCTATCAGATTCCCTCTTCTCCAGCCCTGTATCTCTTTCACCAATCAACTCTCCAGCTCTTTACTTCACCCTCCCCCCCGCTTCCCAGTTTCACCTATCACCTTCTGGTTCTTCCTCCCCACCGCCAATTTCTTACTTTGCCTCCTCATTTTTTTTTCCAGTATTGATGAAGGATCTCAGCCTGCAACGTTGGCTGTACTCTTTCACTTAGATGCTGCTCGGCCACCTGAGCTCTTCCAGCATTCTGCGTGTGTTGCTTGGATTTCCAGTATCTGCAGATTTGCTTTTGCTTGTGATACGACAATAGTGACTGCTGGATTTGTGGATAAGGTCACTGTGGCTTTAAGTCTTGAATTATTTAACTCACTGAGACTGTCCAACTGTAGCACTGTCGAAATGGAACTCAAATCTGCAGCTCAATAGTCTAGGCAGCATGCTAACTCAATTGTTTAACCACTACGTTATCCCATAATGCATTAAGTAGAGACTTGATAGAAGCATTCACAATGATGACGAATTTTCATAAAGTGCAAAGTGAAAAAAATGATTCTTTCTGCCTGGTGGTAAGGAATTAGCTGGAAGGTCTTTGTAAACAGAGTATTACTCATTATGCAGAAGTTAGTTAAGCACAGAATATCTGACTAGAAACCTGCAGGAAGCAGAATCCATAATAAATTCTAAAAGCCAAGAAGTGAAAAATATTTAAAAGGGAATGGGACAAATTTAGAAGCTTTCTCTAAGAGATACAATGGGATAAATTACCCCCTTCCATGCTGTAAAAGCCTACACAATTACAGTTACAAAAGCTTAAAAGCGTCATCAGTTTAAAATCACAGGGATTTTTGCAGCTTGGAACTAAATGTTTGATAAAATGTACGCAGTCAGAGCCTTGCTATTGAACTCCTGCTGCAAGGCCCATTTATTGAATGTGTTAAAGAACTGAAGGTATCTTACTTTCTTCTATTGAATTCTTTGGAAGTGCAAAAGCTCTTTGTTCTTCCTTTGAAAGGTCTTCTTGTTAGAGCTAAATGTAACAGGACATGATATCACGCTGGTACAGCTCATAGAGCCAGCCACGAGAGGAAGGGATGACACGTTGGGCTTGCACTTGAAAATATTTTACTCAAGGTTTGCTGATCCATGTCTTGTGGAAGTACCCAAGCAGAAATCAAGAATGATTAGAAACATAGAAAACCTACAGCAAGTACAGGCTCTTCGGCCCACAAAGCTATGCTGAGCATGTCCTTACCTGAAAAATTGCCCAGGGTTACCCGTAGCCCTCTATTTTTCTGAGCTCCATATACCTGTCCAGGAGTCTCTGGAAAGAGCCTATCGTATCTGCCCCCACCACCGCTGCCGGCAGCTCATTCCCCACACTCACCACTCTGCGTAAAAAACTCACCTCTGATATCTCCTCTGTACCTACTTCCAAGCACCTTACAACTGTGCCCTCTCGTGCTAGCCATTTCTGCCCTGGGAAAAGCCTCTGACTATCCACATGATCAATGCCTCTCATCATCTTATACACCTCTATCAGATCACCTCTCATCCTCCGTCGCTCCAAGGAAAAAAGGTGAAGTTCACTCAATCTATTCTCATAAAGCATGCTTCCCAATCCAGGCAACATCCTTGTAAATCTTCACTGCACCATTTCTATGGTTTCCACATCCTTCCTATAGTGAAGCAACCAGAACTGAGCACAGTACTCCAAGTGGGGTCTGACCAGGGTCCTACATAGCTGCAAAATTACCTCTTGGCTCCAAAACTCAATCCTACCATTGATGAAGGCCGATGCACTGTATGCTTTCTTAACCACAGAGTTAACCTGCGCAGCAGCCTTGAATGTCCTATGAACTTGGACCCCAAGATCCCTCTGATCCTCCACACTGCCAAGAGTCTTAACATGAATACTGTATTCTGTCATCATATTTGACCTACCAAAATGAACCACCTCACACTTATCTGGGTTGAACTCCAACTGCTACTTCTCAGCCCAGTATTGCATTCTATCAATGTCCCGCTGTAACCTCTGACAGCCATCCACACTATCCACAACACCTCCAACCTTTGTGTCATCAACAAATTTACTAATCCATCCCTCCTCCTCTTCGTCCAGGTCATTTATAAATATCATGAAGAGTAAGTATCTCAGAACAGATCCCTGAGGCACATCACTGGTGACCGACCTCCATACAGAATATGACCCGTTTACAACCACTCTTAGTCTTCTGTGGGCAAGACAGTTCTGGATCCATAAAGCAATTTCCCTTTGGATCCCATGCCGCCTTACTTTCTCAATAAGCCTTGCATGGGGTACCTTCTCAAATGCCTTGCTGAAATCCATAAATATATCATCAATTGTTTAGTCACATCGTCAGAACATTCAATCAGTCTCGTAAAGCATGACCTGCCTTTGACAAAGCCATGCTGACTATTCCTAATCAAATTATGCTTCTCCAAACATTTATAAGTCCTGCCTCTCAGGATCTTTTCCATCATCTTACAAACTACTAAAGTAAGACTCACTGGTCTATAATTTCCTGGGCTGTCTCTACTCCCTTTCTTGAATAATGGAACAACATCCGCAACCCTCCAATCCTCCGGAACCTCACCTGTCCCAATTGATGATGCAAAGACCATCGTCAGAGGCTCAGCCATCTCCTCCCTCCCCTCCCACAGTAGCCTGGGGTACATTTTGTCCAAGCCCAGTGTCTTACCCAACTTGATGCTTTCCAAAAGCTCCTGCACATCCTCTTTCTTAATATCTACATGCTCAAGCTTTTCAGTCCGCTGCAAGTCATTCCTACAATGGCCAAGATCCTTTTCCATAGTGAATACTGAAGCAAAGTATTCATTAAGTACCTCTGCTATTTCCTCTGGTTCCATACCCACTTTTCCACTGATATACTTGATTGGTCCTACTCTCTCATGTCTTATCCTCTTGCTCTTAACATACTTGTAGAATGCCTTGGGGTTTTCCTTAATCCTGTCTGCCAAGGCCTTCTCATGGCCCCTTCTGGCTCTCCTAATTTCTTTCTTGAGAACCTTCCTACTAGCCTTATAATCTTCTAGCTCTCCATCAATACCTAGCTTTTTCAACCTTTCATAAGCTCTTCTTTGCTTCATGACTAGATTTACAATAGCCTTTGTACACCACAGTTCCTGTAGCCTACAATCTTTTCCCTGTTTCATGGCAACTTACCTACGCAGAACTCCACACAAAAGATCCCCTGAATATTTGCCATATTTCTTCCATACATTTCCCTGAGAACATCTGTTTCGAATTTATGCTTCCAAGTTCCTGCCTGATAGCCTCAAATTTTCCCTTACTCCAATTAAACGCTTTCCTAACTTGCTGTTCCTTTTCCTGTCCAATGCTATGGTAAACGAACCATAGAACCATAGAAACCATAGAAACTACAGCACAGAAACAGGCCTTTTGGCCCTTCTTGGCTGTGCCAAACCATTTTCTGCCTAGTCCCACTGACCTGCACATGGACCATATTCCTCCATACACCTCACATCCATGTATCTGTCCAATTTATTCTTAAATGTTAAAAAAGAACCCGCATTTACCACCTCGTCTGGCAGCTCATTCCATACTCCCACCACTCTCTGTGTGAAGAAGCCCCCCCCAATGTTCCCTTTAAACTTTCCCCCCCTCACCCTTAACCCATGTCCTCTGTTTCTTTTCTCCCCTTGCCTCAGTGGAAAAGGCCTGCTTGCATTTACTCTATCTACACCCATCATAATTTTATATACCTCTATCAGATCTCCCCTTATTCTTCTACGCTCCAGGGAATAAAGTCCTAACCTACTCTACCTTTCTCTGTAACTGAGTTTCTCAAGTCCTGGCAACATCCTCTGCACTCTTTCAACCTTATTTATATCTTTCCTGTAATTTGATGACCAAAACTGAACACAATACTCCAGATTCCGCCTCACCAATGCCTTATACAACCTCATCATAACATTCCAGCTCTTATACTCAATACTTTGATTAATAAAGGCCAATATACCAAAAGCTCTCTTTACGACCCTATCTACCTGTGACGCCACTTTTAGGGAATTTTGTATCTGTATTCCCAGATCCCTCTGTTCCACTGCACTCCTCAGTGCCTTACCATTAACCCTGTATGTTCTACCTTGGTTTGTCCTTCCAACATGCAATACCTCACACTTGTCTGTATTAAACTCCATCTGCCATTTTTCAGCCCATTTTTCCAGCTGGTCCAAGCCCCTCTGCAGGCTCTGAAAACCTTCCTCACTGTCTACTACACCTCTAATCTTTGTATCATCAGCAAATTTGCTGATCCAATTTACCAAATTATCATCCAGATCATTGATATAGATGACAAGTAACAATGGACCCAGCACTGATCCCTGTGGCACCCACTAGTCACAGGCCTCCACTCGGAGAAGCAATTCTCTACTACCACTCTTTGGCTTCTTCCATTGAACCAATGTATAATCCAATTTACCACCTCTCCATGTATACCTAGTAACTGAATTTTCCTAACTAACCTCCCATGCAGGACCTTGTCAAAGGCCTTACTGAAGTCCATGTAGACAATATCCACTGCCTTCCCTTCATCCACTTTCCTGGTAACCTCCTCGAAAAACTCCAATAGATTGGTCAAACATGACCTACCATGCACAAAGCCATGTTGACTCTCCTTAATAAGTCCCTGTCTATCCAAATGCTTGTAGATTCTGTCTCTTAGTACTCCCTCCAATAACTTACCTACTACCGACGTTAAACTTACTGGCCTATAATTTCCCGGATTACTTTTCGATCCTTTTTTAAACAATGGAACAACATGAGCCACTCTCCAATCCTCCGGCACCTCACCTGTAGACAGCGACATTTTAAATATTTCTGCCAGGGCCCCTGCAATTTCAACACTAGTCTCCTTCAAGGTCCGAGGGAACACCCTGTCAGGCCCCGGGGATTTATCCACTTTACCTTTCCTCAAGACAGCAAGGACCTCCTTCTTTTCGATCTGTACAGTTTCCATGATCTCATTACTTGTTTCCCTTAATTCCATAGACTTCATGCCAGTTTCCTTAGTAAATACAGACGCAAAAAACCTATTTAAGATCTCTCCCATTTCCTTTGGTTCCGCACATAGCCGACCACTCTGATCTTCAAGAGGACCAATTTTATCCCTTACAATCCTTTTGCTCTTAATATACCTGTAAAAGCTCTTTGGATTATCCTTCACTTTGACTGCCAAGGCAACCTCATGTCTTCTTTTAGCCCTCCTGATTTCTTTCTTAAGTATTTTCTTGCACTTCTTATACTCCTCAAGCACCTTATTTACTCCCTGCTTCCTATACATGTCATACAACTCCCTCTTCTTCTTTATCATAGTTGTTGTGATCACTATCTCCAAAATGCTCTCGCACTAAGACATCTGATACCTGACCAGGTTCATTTCCCAATACCAGATCAAGTACAGCTTCTCCTCTTGTAGGCTTACCTACATATTGTGTCAAGAAACCTTCTAAACCCTTCGCTCTAGGGACATGCCAATCGATATAATTAAAATCTCTGACCACAACAACCCTGTTATAGAAACATAGAAAATAGGTGCAGGAGTAGGCCATTCGGCCCTTCAAGCCTGCACCGCCATTTATTATGATCATGGCTGATCATCCAACTCAGAACCCCGCCCCAGCCTTCCCGCCATACCCCCTGACCCCCGTAGCCACAAGGGCCATATCTAACTCCCTCTTAAATATAGCCAATGAACTGGCCTCAACTGTTTCCTGTGGCAGAGAATTCCACAGATTCACCACTCTCTGTGTGAAGAAGTTTTTCCTAATCTCGGTCCTAAAAGGCTTCCCCTCTATCCTCAAACTATTATTACACCTTTCCAGAATCTGTCTCCCTATCTGCTCTTCGATGTCCCTGTTACTATTGGGTGGTCTATAAGAAACACCCAGTAGAGTTATTGACCCCTTCCTATTCCTAACTTCCACACACAGAGACTCCGTAAACAATCCCTCCATATCTTCCTCCTTTTCTATGGCTGCAACACTATCTCTGATCAACAGTGCCACACCCCCACCTCTTTTGCCTCCTCCCTGTCCTTTCTGAAACATCTAAAGCCTGGCACTTGAAGTAACCATTCCTGCCCCTGAGCCATCCAAGTCTCTGTCGTGGCCACAACATCATAGCTCCGAGTACTGATCCACGCTCTAAGCTCAACTGCTTTGTTCATAATACTCCTTGAATTAAAATAGACACATCTCAAACCATCGGTCTGAGCATGTCCCTTCTCGATCACCCGCCTATCCTCCCTCTCACACTGTCTCCAAGCTTTCTCTATTTGTGAGCCAACCGCCTCTCCCCCCCTCCCTTCAGTTTGGTTCCCACCCTCCAGCAATCCGAATTTAAACTCTCCCTAGCAGCCTTAGCAAACCTCCTGGCTAGGATATTGGTCCCCCTGGGATTCAAGTGCAACCCGTCCTTTTTGTACAGGTCACTCCTGCCCCAAATGAGGTCCCAATGATCCAGAAATCTGAATCCCTGCCCTTTGCTCCAATCCCTCAGCCACACATTTATCCTCCACCTCATTCTACTCCTATACTCACTGTTGCTTGGCACAGGCAGTAATCCCAAGATGACTACCTTTGTGGTCCTGCTTCTCAATTTCCTTCCTAACCCCCTGTAGTCTGCTTTCAGGACCTCTTCCCTTTTCCTGCCTATGATTCTCTTCTCTTTTCTCCCATCAGGCAGAAGGATACGATAGATTGAGAATACATACTGTCAGACTCAAGAATTGCTTCTATCCGGCTGTTAACAGACCTTATATTGAAGGCCATTGATGTGTACAGTGACAAAGGTCATCCGTGGGAATCAGGTTGCCCTCCCTGAGTTGGTGGATGCCAGGAAACATGAGGGCTGGTGAGACGGTGCGCCCATAGTTCAAGCCTGGAGTTCAGTGTCCCATCATCTGTGAGCCTAGAGCTAGAGCCTGGAGTTCTGGGGCCCATCATCGGCTAGTCTGGAGATTGATACCAAAAATCAAAGCAGAAAGGTTGATCAGAAGTCAGAATGTTGAAGCCACATAGCCAAAGCCTGGAGGCTGGAGCCCAGAGGCTTGGCCTGGAGGTGGAGGACTGTCTGTGTATATGTGTTGGAAGGAAGAACGAGGCTTATTTTGTCGCTTGTTGTGTTCTGTGCTACCCTGCCGAGCTTTGTGGGCATGCTATGTTGCCATCGGAACGTGTGGCGATATTTGCAGGCTGCCCCCAACACATCCTTCCGTGGGCTTGTTATTAATATAAATGATGCATTTCGAGACGGCTGGTGGCGCAATGACATCAGCGCCGGACTCTGGAATGGAGGTTCCCGGGTTCGAACCCAGTCGGGTCAGCTCCCGAGTACGCTTTCCGTCCATGCCGGGTTGAGTGTCGAGATTGCAGCTCGACCTCGTAAGATAAAGGGAAAAATACTGCGAAATGTCTGTGTGAGGAGTGGCGCGCCATACAGTCTTTCACTCTTTCACTCCGTGCCTTGTAAAGGCATGAAAAAGGCATCGTCCCGCCAACATCGCACACGCATGGACGCACGCACACATGCACATGCCAAAAAAAATGATGCTTTTCATTGTATGTTTCAATGTACCAGTGATAAATAAATTTGAATATACAAAAGGAAGAAGTCCTGATCTCCTAAATACCATATCATCGCCTTGCACCTTACTTGTCTACCTGCACTGTACTTGTTTTGTAACAGCATTGCTATGTTCGATAATCTCTTCATCCAATTACTACTTAGATATAATTATCCACCTTGATAGTAAATAAAAGTTTCTCACCATATCTTGATGCAAAAAACAAATCCATTCCAATTGAAGACTTGATCAGCTACAAACTTTGGAAGGGCTCACCTCTGGAGTTTTCCAAGTGTAGGAAACTGTCTGAGGCAGGCTGGCGCAATAGTGAGGGGTTTGACATTGAAAGGAAAATGCATAATAATAATTTTAAACATGAGAGATTCTGCATGTGCTGGAAATCGACATTAGAATAATTAAGTAAAAATTAATAATAATGTTGTAATTATTTTAAGTTAGGGTCAAGGTTCTTATCACAGAATGGCTTTGAGTTATAAGGTAATACTTCACAGTAACTAGACTTTTGGTCCTCCAATTTTGCTTTAACCATGAAGTGCACATTCATATGAATCCGATTTTACTCTTCCGATATTCAGAGCAGAATCAGGTTTATTATCAATGTGAGAAAGTCAGTAGATGCTGGAAATCCAGAGAGACCCATACAAACTGCTGGAGGAACTCAGCGGGTCAGTCAGCATCTACAGAAATGAATAAACAGTTGATGCTGCAGGCTGTGATTCTTCTTCAGGACTGAGAAGGAAAGGGGAAGATGCCTCAGTAAAATGTTGGGGGGAGGGGAAGGATGCCGGCTGGAAGGTAATAGATGAAGCGAGGTGAGTGGGAAGGGACAAGGGCTGGAGAAGAAAGAATCTGATAGGAGAGGAGAGTGGA
The DNA here is from genome assembly GCF_030028105.1 of Mobula birostris. Classification (NCBI taxonomy): domain Eukaryota; kingdom Metazoa; phylum Chordata; class Chondrichthyes; order Myliobatiformes; family Myliobatidae; genus Mobula; species Mobula birostris. Next base: position 25,030,198 of record NC_092387.1, on the reverse strand, counting down.
GCATAGGAGAAAAGGAAGGAGGAGAGGACCCAGGGGGAAGTAATAGGCAGGTGAGAGAAAGTAAAAGGTGAAAGTGGGGAAAAGGAAGTCCGGCCGGGGGAAGTTTGTTTACTGGAAGGAGAAATTGATATTCATGTCATCAGGTTGGAGGGTACCTAGAGGGAACATAAGGTGCTGCTCCCCCACACTGAGGATGGCCTCCTCTTGGCACGAGAGGAGGCCACGGACTGACACATCAGAATGGGAATGGGAATGGAAATTAAAATGTTTGATCACCTGCTTGTGACATGGAGTGGAGGTGCTTGACAAAGTGGTCCCCCAATTAGATCTATTACCACAGACATATATCATGAAATTTGTTGCTCTGCAGCAGCAGTACAGTGCAATATATGAAAATCACTATAGGTCACAATAAGACATATAAATAAATAAACAAACAAACAGATAAGTAAAGAAATAAATAAATACATTTTGTGAAAAGCAAGCAAACGAGTGAGACAGTGCTGAAGGGTTCATGGACCATTCTGGTGGTGGAAGGGAGAAAGAGTTTCCATCAACTCCCCCAATTACACCATTGACCTACACACTATGTACAATTTGTAGTCGCCACGCGAACTGTGTGGTCATTGGGAAATGGGAGAAACCAATTACCAAAGGATACAGGGAACACATGCAAACTCAACACAGACAAGACCCGAGAGGATGATTGTCCTTTACAGACACAGGATGTGGAGAGACCACTCGGTCTGTCAAACCTGTGTTGTATTAATACAGAGCAATCCAGAATATGCCACTCTCTTTCTCTCTCTCTGTTGCCCACATTTTTTCCCTTTACTGGTAATATGCAGTGTTTTTTTAATGCCACCACTGTAGCACTACCTACAGAAAGAAGAGCCTTGCACCTGCAAGTCTGGTAGCTGTGAAAGCATCATCAGAGTGTGACTGTGCTCCAGAGAATCAGGTGTCACAGTGGTGCAGCAAATAAAACCACTGCCTCACAGTTCCATGGACCCGTAGATTCAAGCCTGACCTCGGCCTTATCTGTGTTGAGTTTGCATGTTCCACTTGTGACAAAATGGGATTCCTCTCACAGCTGAAAGACAGAGGGATTTATAAGTACAGCTCTTTCCACCGAGGACATCTGCAAGAGACAGCTTCTCAAGAAGGCGACATCAATCGTACAGGAGCCCCTACTATCCTCTCTTTGATGCTGCTATCAGGTAGGCAATACAGCAGCCTGAAGCCCCACAACATCTCCTTCCCCACAGCTATCAGATTTTGAACAGCTCTGAAAAACGTTAGCACTAACTTGATCTTTATTTCCTCTCCCAATCTTGCACTTATAAGGTTATGTTTATTTTTATTGGTTATTTTGCCCAAGTGTTCATTATGTAAAATTTATATTAATTTAAGTTGATGCTAAGTTATGTTCATCTTTCTCTTGTAACGTACTGTGCTGCTGCAGCAAAAAAGTTATTTTCATGGCATTTATTGTACCCAATTTATGTATGCCTGTGACAGCATCAACACAAACTTGAACTTGAACTTCAATTTGTAAGTAATTGGACGACAGTGTAAATTGCCCTTTGGAAGGAGTTGATGGAAATTTTGGAAGAATAAAATGGGATTAGTACATAAGGAAGTTCAATGATCAATGTAGACTGGGTGGGCTGATGGCCTTGCAGTTTGATATTATGACTCTATGAGTATTGGTAGAATAAATGCAAGCAGGCATTTTCTACTGAGGTTGTGTGAGACGAGAACTAGAGATCATAGGTTAAGGGTGAAACGTGAAATATTTAAGGGAAACATGAGAAGGAACTTCTTTATTCAGGGGATGGTGAGCGTGTGGAACGAACTGCTAGCAGAAGTAGAGGATGCGGTTTGGACTTCAACATTTAAGAGAAGTCTGGATAAGTACATGGTTGGGAGGCATATGAAGAACTATGGTCCAGGTGAAGGTTAATGGCACTAGGCAGATTTGACATGTGCAAGAGGGGCTCAAATGCCTGTTTCTGTGCTGTTGTGCTCTCTGACCCTATGACTCTGATAAAGGCAGGAAAATTAGTTCCACTGCTAGGTAAGACTAGAAGAAGTGGATATAGCCCTCAGGACTCAGTGGAAGAGATTTATGACAGGGGTAAGGAGGAACTAATTCTCCCATGAATAGTCCTAAGCCCGACTGTGAAAGGAGGGTTGGACATGGGACTAGCAACCCCATCCTGTGAAATCAGAAATTGACCAGAACTGTGAAAACCCAAAAAGCACAGAGAGATCTACTGCTCTGTGAATGCACTTCCCACTGTTCAGCCAATGTCCTCTCTAAAGACAAAGAGCCAGCTTTATGACACTAGTCAACAATGTGTTCCAAAACCTCAGTACTCTCTGGAAGAGGAGCATTCAAATTCAGAGCAGGAGTAGCCTCGGAAAAAGTCTGTGGTTGACTTTTATTTTGGCTCTGCATGTCTGAGTAACAAAGACTCTCGACCCTCTGAGGAAAATACGTTAAATTCAGCACACCCAGGATGTCAGTGAGCTCCTTAGTACAGCTTCATCACAACAATGTAAGTTTAAACCTGAACTCTTGGCGAGGACCAGCAATGGTTGAGAGGGCACTCCAATGGCTCTAAATAGAGATTGGAATATCACACCTACTATGTGTGTGAATTCTGGTGTATGTTTTTCCAAATACACTGACCAAGTATGGATGAATCTACCCTTCAAAATCAATTCCAATATCCGTTATTCCCTCACAACTACTGTATTTTATCCAAATACATTTGCATATACTTGCACTAAATTACTTTTTAGTAATATTTTTAATGCACTGATTAATGCAATTGAACAGATTCCAGTTTGGTCTTTGGAAATGATTGCTGTTGAAGTAGTCCAAATTTTAAACTGTATTGAAGCCTGAACAAATGAATAAAAATAAGACCAATGCTCTTTCACACATTATATTCCATCTGCCACTTCTTTGCCCATTCCCCCCAATCTGTGTAAGTCCTTCTGCATACTTCTTGCTTCCTCAGTGCTACCCGCCCCTTCACCTGTCTTCGTATCATCCACAAACTAGGCCATAAAGCTATCAATTCTGTCATCCAAACCAACAACATATAATTTGGAAAGAAGTGGTCCCAACCCCAAGCCCTGCGGGACACCATTAGTCACCGGAAGCCAACCAGAAAAGGCCACCTTAATTCCCACACTTTGCCTCCTACCACTCAGCCAACCTTCAAAGATACAAAGTAAATTTATTATCAAAATATGTATAGATATTACAACTCTGAGATGTATCCCCTGTAGGCAGCCACAAAACAAAGAAACTCCATGGAACCTGTTCAAAGAAAACATCAAACACCCAACACACAAAAAAAGAAACTAATTGTGCAAACAGCAAAATGTGAGTGAACCAAGTGAACAACACGCAGAATATCAAACATCAAACCAGGAGTCCAGTAGTTTTCAGTTTAGTTTCATTCAGCGCCGCGCAGCTAGCCACTGCGGGCTTCATGCAGAGCCATTCTTCACTGAAACGCCCCAGTCCGCATTAATCACCCCAATCAAATCACTTAAAAACTACAAAAAAAGAGTAACCAGAATCCAGGAACACTAGCATCATGAACCTCAAAGGCCCCAAAACGAATCTACAGCCTTTCCAATCAATTCTTGCAACCTTGGTCCCAAGACTCATACAATTTCCTCCAACAGCAGCTAGCAAGAGGGAGAGGCAGACAGTGCCAAATACACACCCATTCTCTGCTCTCATCCTTGTCAATTTCAACTCTGCTCGACGCCTCAATTGAACAGAAGCAATGGAGTTAATCATGGGCTCTGCACACCCTGCTCCAAACCTCACCGAACTCCGCCAGAGAGAGCAAAGTGCCAGATCGCTTAATCAGCCCAAAAATACACCATCAAATGTAAATTACAGGTTCCAATCACACAGAACTTAGTAATCGATCATATTTAAAAGAAGAGGAAGTAAAAGAAGTAGCTTTGTGAACTGTCTGCAGGACATCAACATTGGTCACATTGTTTGTTGGTGCCATCTTGAAGTAGATCATAAATTGGGTAGTTTGTGAAGTCAAGAGTTATATCTTATCATGCTTATAAACTAGAAAGGCAAAAAGTATAATGCAATCACGACGAAGGTGTGCTTGTGGCTCTACTGTATGTCATTAGGAGTCTGAGGAGATTTGATGTGTCATAGAACATAAACGGTACAGGGTCTTCAGCCCACAATGATGTGCTGATCAGTTATCTTACTCCAAGATCAATAACCCTTACCTCCCCATAGACCTCAATTTTAATTTCATACAAATGCTTGTCTAAGAGTCTCTTAAATGCCCTTGGTGTATCTGGATCTACCACCAATCCCGGCACACCTGGTTCCATGCACCTACCACTGTCTGTGACAAAAAACCTGCCCCTGACATCTCATTATACTTTCCTCTAAACACTTTAAAGTTATCCACATAAAAATTGCTGGTGAACGCAGCAGCCCAGGCAGCTAGTAAGAGATCTGAAAGTGGGAGGGGGAGGGGGAAAATCCAAAATGATAGGAGAAGACAGGAGGGGGAAAGGATGGAGCTAAGAGCTGGAAAGTTGATAGACAAAAGGGACATGAGAGGATCATGAGACGGACAGGAGGCCTAGGGAGAAAGAAAGGTGGAGGAGGAAGCCCAAAGGATGGGCAAGGAGTATAGTGAGAAGGACAGAAGGTGAAAAAGGAGAGAGAGAAAAAATAACAATAATAAAAGATAAGTAATAACGGATGGTGTGTGAAGGGGAGGGGGGGCATTAACAGAAGTTAGAGAAGTCAATGTTCATGCCATCAGGTTGGAGGCTACCCAAATGTAATATAAGGTGTTGTTCCTCCAACCTGAGTGTGGCTTCATCTTGACAGTAGGGGAAGCCGTGGATAGACATATCAGAATAGGAATGGGACGTGGAATTAAAATGTGTGGCTACTGGGAGATCCTGCTTTCTCTGACGGACAAAGTGTAGGTGTTCAGCGAAATGGTCTCCCAGCCTGAGTCGGGTCTCACCAGTTGGGAAGGCCGCATCGGGAGCACCGGACACAGTATATCCGCCAGAGAAAGCAGGATCTCCCAGTGGCCATACATTTTAATTCCACGTCCCATGCCCATTCTGATATGTCTATCCACAACCTCCTCTACTCTCAAGATGAAGCTACACTCAGGTTGGAGGAACAACACCTTATATTCCGTCTGGGTAGCCTCCAACCTGATGGCATGAACATTGACTTCTCTGACTTCCGTTAATGCCCATCTCCCCTTCATACTCCATCTGTTATTTATTTATCTTTTATTATTATATAGTTTCTTTCTCTCTCTCCTTTTTATTCCTTCTGTCCTTCTCACTATACTCCTTGCCCATCTTCTGGGCTTCCCCCCTCCCCCTTTCTTTCTCCCTAGGCCTCCCGTCTGTTCCATGATCCTCTCATATCCCTTTTGACAATCAACTTTCCAGCTCTTAGCTCCATCCCTTCTCCCTCCTGTCTTCTCCTATCATTTCAGATCGCCCCCTCCCCCTCCCACTTTCAAATCTCTTACTACCTCTTCTTTCAGTTAGTCCTGACGAAGGGTCTTGGCCCGAAACATCGACCGTACCTCTTCCTATAGATGCTGCTTGCCCTGCTGTATTCACCAGCAATTTTTAAGTGTGTTGCTTGAAATTCCAGCATCTGCAGATTTCCTCATGTTTGCGACTTTAAAGTTATGCCTGTTTGTATTATCCATTTCTGCCTGGGAAAAAGTCTCTGGCTCTCCACTCTATCTATGCTTCTTATTGTCTTGTACACCTCTATCAAGTCACTTCTTATCCTTATCCTGATGAAGGGTCTCCGCCCAAAACGTCGACTGTACCTCCTCCAATAGAGGATACCTGGCCTGCCGCGTTCCACCAGCATTTTGTGTGTGTTGCTTGAGTTTCCAGCATCTGGAGATCTCCTCGTGTTTGACTTCTTAATCTTCCTCTCTTTAAAGAGAAAAGCCCTCGTTCACTTATGTCACAAAGGACTCCAACAAATTTCTTCAGATGTGTGCTTGTGAGCATTGTGACTGGCTGCATCACACCCTGGTAAGGTGTTTCGAATGCACAGGATCACTAGAGGCTGCAGAGAGTTGTAGACACAGCCAGCTGCGTCAAGGGTACAACTGTTCTCACCATCAAGGACACCTTCAGGAGGTGCTGCCTCAAGAAGGCAGCATCTATCATGAAGCATATTTGCCATCCAGGAATGCCCACTTCTCGTTAAGAGCATCAAAGGAGGGACTAGAGCCTGAAGACTCAAACTGAATGATTCAAAAGCAAGCTTCTTCCCCTCCACCATCAGATTTCTGAACAATCCATGAACAATGAATACTATCTTAATATTGCTTTCCTTTGCTCTATTTACTTATTTTTGTAATTTATGAATTTTAATGTTTTTGCTCTCTACTGCTGCTGGAGATCAACAAACCTCATGCTCTATGTCAGTGGTAATATGTATGATTCTGATTCTGGTCCTGTATTTGTGTCCAGACTGGATGAATGGAGTGGGTCTCTTTTCAAAAATGAAGAGGCTGGGAATCTGAAATAAATTGAGAAAATGTTGAAGGCACATCATCAGGCAGATTTGGTTGTAAGAGAAACAGAGTTAATATTTCAGTTGGTGATTTTTAATTTGGATCACATTCCAAGCTTTTTGTTTTATGAGTCTTCTGGATTGCAGATTCAGTGATGTACCAAGAAAATCTATGGAGGTAAATAGTTAGTCCATGTTTCTGCTCATGAGGCAATAGAGAATCCAATTGCACTGGAAATTACTGAGACCTAGTTCTTGGAGCTTAGTTATGAGTTTCAAGGTGATGATAGTGTTGAATTTTGAACTGTAGTCAATTAAGGCCATCCTAACTCATTCATCTTCATTGTCCAGGTGTTCCAGAGCTGAGTGAAGAGCCAGTGAAATGGCATCTGACAGTTAGACAAACTGGTCTGGATCCAGGTCACTCCTCAGGCAGAAACGCTCCTGAAGAGAATGGAAAAGGTGACAAAAAGTTACCCTCCCTGTCACTTTTACAGAGAGAGCTGTCTCAAGAAGGCAGCATCTATCATGAAGAACATTTGCCATCCTGGAAGCACCATCAATCATCAATGACCCCCACCAATTAGGCTATGTCCTGTTCTCACTACTACCATTGGGCAGGAGGCACAGAAGTTTTAAGTCCCACATCTCCATGTCCATGAACAGATATTACCCTACAGGCTCCAGAACTAGTGTGGATAACTTCAAACAGCACAATTCTGAACTGGTTCTACAACTATAGTTTCACTTTCAAGAATTCTTTACAACTCATGATCTCAGTACTTTTTTATTGGCATAGTTTATCTTCTTTTGCACACTGGTTGTTTGTCAATCTTTGTTTCTTTATAGATGTTTTGTGAAATTCTATTGTTTTCTTTTTTCTGTAAATTCCTGCAAGAAAATTCATCTCAAATTGGTATATGGTAAAATAGGTATACTTTGATAATAAACTTACTTTGAACTTTTGAATGTCTTGAATCACGATCCTTTATCCATACAGAAAGAAAGAGAAGAGATAGCTGGTATAAAAAGATGGAGGGAAAGAGGAGAGCAAGAGCAGGCAGGTGATAGGTGGATCCACATGAGGAACTGAAAGGCAAATGGGAGAGGGGTGGGGCAGAATGGAAATGATGCCATAAGCTGTGAGCTGATAGGTGGAAAGTGTTGCATTGGTGAAACTCACATCCAGTCAAAGTACGAACACATATTTGAGGGATTTAAACTTGCCTGAGTTTTTAATGCATTGTGAATTATGAGCATCAAATAATATAACAATGAAAAATTACAGGGTTCCCAATGATTAATGAATGTTAGCAATGCCTGAAGAATTCATTATGCTGAGCTTGGCAAACAGTCCACAAATGCTTCGCTGCTGCGGAGTATTTACAGCATGGAAAACAAGTCATATATTCTAACTTCAATATCTGTATACTTCAGTCTAGGTTTCCCTTATGCTATTTTCTCTAATTTTCATATACACTCAGTGGCAATTTTAATAGCTGCACCTATGCACCTGCTTGTTAAAGCAAATATCAAAACAGCTAATTTATGTGGCAACAATTCAATGCATAAAAACACGCAGGCATGGTCAAGAGGTTCAGTTGTTGGTCAGGCTAAGCCTCAGAATGGGGAAGAAATTGACTATGGAATGATTGTTGGTGGCTTGAGTATCTCAGAAACTGCTTTTGCACAACAATCTCTAGAGTTTACAGATAATGGCTCGTGAAACAAAGATCTAGTGAGTGACAGTTCTGTGGGTGAAAATGCCTTGTTAATGAGAGAAGTCAGAGGAGAATGGTCAAACTGATACAAGATGACAGGAAAGCAACCATAACTCAATTAAACATGCATTAAAACAGTGGTGTGCAGAAGGGCATCTCTGTACACACATGTCAAACTTTCAAGTGGATGGGCTACAGCAAGGAGAAGACCATGAACATACATTCAGAGGTCACATTATTAGGTACAGGAGGTCATTGAGTGTAAAGCTCAAAAATTCCTGAGAACACTCTCAGGGCAAAAATCAACTTTTCAACATAATTGTATAAGGGCTAAGAGTGTTGTAAAAGCAAGCCTGAAGGCCTTGTGTGTTAATGCAAGGAGCATTCATAACAAGGTGGAAGAATTGAAAGTGAAGATTGTTATTAATGAATATGATATAGTTGGGATCACAGAGACATGGCTCCAGGGTGACCAAGGATGGGAGCTCAACATTCAGGGATATTCAATATTCAGGAGGGATAGACATGAAAGAAAAGGAGGTGGGGTGGTATTGCTAGTTAGAGAGGAGATTAACGCAATAGAAAGGAAGGACATTAGCCGGGAGGATGTGGAATCAATATGGGTAGAGCTGCATACACTAAGGGTCAGAAAACACTGGTGGGAGTTGTGTACAGGCCACCTAACAGTAGTAGTGAGGTTGGGGATGGCATGAAACAGGAAATTAGAAATGTGTGCAATAAAGGAACAGCAGTTATAATGTGTGACTTCAACCTACATATAGATTGGGTGAACCAAATTAGTAAGGGTGCTGAGGAAGAGAGTTTCTTGAAATGTACACGGGATAGTTTTCTGAACCAACATTTCGGGGAACCAACTAGAGAGCAGGCCTTTCTGGACTGGGTATTGAGCAATGAGGAAGGGTTAGTTAGCAGTCTTGTCGTGCGAGGCCCCTTGGGTAAGAGTGACCATAATATGGTGGAATTTCTCATTAAGTTGGAGAGTAGTTAAGTTGGATATAGTTAATACAGAAACAAAGGTTCTGAACTTAAAGAAGAGTAAATTTGAAGGTATGAGACGTGAATTAGCTAAGATAGACTGGCAAATGACACAAAGGGTTGACGGTGGATATGCAATGGCAAGCATTTAAAGATCGCATGGATGAACTACAACAACTGTTCATCCCATTTTGGCAAAAGAATAAACCAGGGAAGGTAGTGCACCCGTGGCTGACAAGGGAAATTAGGGATAGTATCAATTCCAAAGTAGAAACATACAAACTAGCCAGAAAGGCGGCATACCTGAGGACTGGGAGAAATTCAGAATCCAGCAGAGGAGGACAAAGGGCTTAATTAAGAAAGGCAAAAAAGATTATGAGAGAAAGCTGGCAGGGAACATAAAAACTGACTGTCAAAGCTTTTATAGATATGTGAAAAGAAAAACATTGGTTAAAACAAATGTAGGTCCCTTACAGTCAGAAACAGGTGAATTGATCATGGGGAACAAGGACATGGCAGACCAATTGAATAACTACTTTGGTTCTGTCTTCACTCAGGAGGACATAAATAATCTTCCGGAAATAGTAGGGAACCGAAGGTCTAGTGAGGTGGAGGGACTGAGGGAAATACATGTTAGTAGGGAAGTGGTACTAGGTAAATTGAAGGGATTAAAGGCAGATAAATCCCCAGGGCCAGATGGTCTGCATCTCAAAGTGCTGAAGGAAGTAGCCCAAGAAATAATGGATGCATTAGTGATAATTTTTCAAAACTCTTTAGATTCTGGATTAGTTCCTGAGGATTGGAGGGTGGCTAATGTAACACCGTTTTTTAAAAAAGAGGAGGGAGAGAGAAACCGGGTAATTATAGACCGGTTAGCCTGACATCGGTGGTGGGGAAAGTGCTAGAGTCAGTTATCAAAGATGTGATAACAGCACATTTGGAAAGCGGTGAAATCATCAGACAAAGTCAGCATGGATTTGTGAAAGGAAAATCATGTCTGACGAGTCTCATAGAACTTTTTGAGGATGTAACTAGTAGAGTGGATAGGGGAGAGCCAGTGGATGTGGTATATTTGGATTTTCAAAAGGCAAGGTCCCACACAGGAGATTAGTATGCAAACTTAAAGCACACGGTATTGGGGGTATGGTATTAATGTGGATAGAGAATTGGTTGGCAGACAGGAAGCAAAGAGTGGGAATAAATGGGACAGTTTCAGAATGGCAGGCAGTGACTAGTGGGGTACCGCAAGGCTCAGTGCTGGGACCCTATTTGTTTACAATATATATAAATGACTTAGACGAGGGAATTAAATGCAGCATCTCCAAGTTTGCGGATGACACGAAGCTGGGCGGCAGTGTTAGCTGTGAAGAGGATGCTAAGAGGATGCAGGGTGACTTGGATAGGTTGGGTGAGTGGGCAAATTCATGGTAGATGCAATGTAATGTGGATAAATGTGAGGTTATCCACTTTGGTGGCAAAAAACAGGAAAACAGATTATTATCTGAATGGTGGCCAATTAGGAAAAGGGGAGGTGCAATGAGACCTGGGTGTCATTGCACACCAGTCATTGAAAGTGGGCATGCATGTACAGCAGGCGGTGAAAAAGGCGAATGGTATGCTGGCATTTATAGTGTGACGAGAATACACATAAAATTAAGATGTTTGCTGGCCTGGGTTAGCACCAGTGACATCAGCAGTTGGTCTGCCACCTATCCTCAGGGGAGGGAGAGATGAGGAACAATGGAGCAGCGTCTGGAGATGTGTAATGAAGGGACGGGAGAGAGAGCTGTCTAGAGCGGCTCCCCCTTTGAACCCTGAACTGTTTGAACTGATGGACAGGCAATACCCCAGCAGGGAGATAAAAAGGGACAGGTTTGCTAAGGTAGGACACACACATGACACCCGAGGTAATGAGACCCTGGAAGCGGTGCGCCTCTCACAAGTTGGTGGGAAGTATCGGGCCGTAAACGCACAGGGTGGAAAGGTACAATCAGCGGGAACCCGGTGTGTGTCCGCCCTTGCTTGGGTGACGGGTTCACTGCAGAGGATCGACTGCATCTGGAGGAGGGGTCACAGTCGGTGACCTCAGGTGACATCACAAAGGACCCGCCCGGAAAGTTGCTTGTGAGAAATATCGCCGGTCTGTGAGTGGAAGCCGTTTCTGAATGATCAGTTGTTCCCGTTCTCTCTCTCTCTCTCCCCCCATGTTGTCCATCACCATGGCAACGATTACTGCGAACTGAACTACTAAATTGGACTGAACTTTGTGTCACTTTGAAATTGGTCATTTACCCCTAGACAACGATAGAGCTTGATTGGTGCTGTTATCTTAATTCTGCGCACATGTGTGTTTATCATTGCTGAACTGTTGCATTTATTATCCTTTCGATTACTGTGTTGCTTGTTTCTTTAATAAAACTTTCTTAGTTCTAGTAATCCAGACCCCAACTGAGTGATCCATTTCTGCTGGTTTGGCAACCCAGTTATGGGGTACGGAACATAAGTGGGGGTTTGTCTGGGATCTTGAACGCTAAATTTGGGACGGAGTAAATTGATTGGGTTAAAGTTCCCGAAAGAAAGAAAAGACAAACAGCAGAAATGGAGGCTGAGGAATTTATAAAGGCGTCGACCTTAGAGGCATTAGAGGATGCCAGGAAATCGGAATTGGTAGCTGTGGCCAAACGGTTGAATCTTGCTAAGGTGAAGTTACAATGAGGAGAGAGGAGATATACAGAGCTATAGTAGAGCACTATGTATCTAAAGGTGTGTTTCCCCAAGGCGAGCTGGGGGTGGTGTCTATTGAAAAACCTGCTGGAGCCGCGGTACAGGTACAGCTTGAAAAACTGAGACTCGAGCACGAGTTCCGGGTACGGCAGTTAGAACACGAAGAGAAGCAGTTAGAAAGGCAGGAGAGAGAGTTAGAAAGGCAGGAGAAAGAGAAAGAGGTAGAAAGGCAAGAGAGAGAGGGACAGTTGGAGAGAGGAGAAAGAGAGGCAATGGGAGTGAGAAGAGAGAGAGAAACAGAGGGAAAGGGAATTTGAGCTGGAGAAAGATAAGGGCCGAGCAGGGGCTCGTGCCGAACCAAGGTGGAGGGTTCCAGGCGACCCAGGAGGTTAGGCTGGTTCCCCCATTTGACGATACCGACGTGGATCGGTACTTCCTCCACTTCGAAAAAGTGGCTATAAGTCAGGACTGGCCGAGGAATAAGTGGGTTGTTTTACTTCAGAGTGTACTGAAAGGGAAAGCCCAAGAAGCTTACTCCGCTTTGTCCGCAGAAGATGCCCAGAGGTATGAGGTGGTAAAAGAGGCCATCCTCAGGATTTATGAGTTGGTCCCGGAGGCATACCGGCAGAGGTTCCGGAATGCGAGGAAGCAGTGGGACCGCACGTATTTGGAGTTTGCCCGTGAGATGCAGACATATTGTGAACATTGGTGCGCCTCGAAGGGGGTAGAGGGGGATTATGACAGACTGCTACAAATGATCCTGATTGAGCAGTTTAAAAGTTGTGTCCCTGAGGGTATGAGACCCTACCTCGATGAGAAAGAGGCAGCCACATTAGCCACAACTGCTAAGTTAGCGGATGAGTATGCGTTGACGCATAAAATGAAGTTTGCCCCGAGTAAAGGCTACCAGAAGGGTAGTCAGGACGGCAGGGAGAGTCCGCCGGAAAAGTCAGAAAGTAAGCCGGGGACTAGTGAAAAGGATAAGGTAGACCGGGAGCAGTCTGGTAGGAAGTCTCCTGGGGTCGTCTGTTATAATTGTGGGAAAGCCGGACACTTTGCGTCCAGGTGCTTTGCCCCAAAGAAGGAGACGGGAAAAGGAAAAACAACGATTTTGAATGGCTGTATCGAGCTGTTAAGCGAACCGCTAGGGAAGGACAGGTCTGAAAAAGTTCAGGAAGGGCGCGAGAGGTTTATCTCGGCCGGATTGGTGTCAGTGAGGAGGGGTTAAAACCAGTTCTAGTGCAGATCTGGAGAGACAGGGGAGCGTGTCAGTCACTAATACTGAAGAGTGTATTAGAGTTTAGCTCAGAGACCCAGACTGGGGAGGTAGAGGTCAAAGGTGTTGGGGAAGGGACAGAGTCAGTCCCTTTGCACCAGATACACTTACAAAGCAACCTGGTCTCTGGACTAGTCACGATCGGGGTGAGGTCCGAATTACCGATCAAAGGCGTACAAGTCTTGCTCGGTAACGACATCGCCGGGGGAATCGTGTTCCCAGTCGTGAGATTGACAGGTCAGCCTGCCAGCATTGAGGACCCGCCCATGGATTCACAGGTTCATCACGGGACTGCGGTAGTGAATTTAGCTGAAACGTTTCTGCCAACCTTGTACGAGAAGAGGGTAGAAAATGAAAAGAAAGAGTGTAGTGAGATAAGAGGCAGTGAGGGAGCTGGGACAGACGTAGCAGTAGCCAGGAAAGAATTTGTGCAGACGCAGGAGCGAGACGAGGGGCTGATGGTTTCGGCAGAGACAGCTCTCTCTGACACAGCTTTAACAAGGGAACTAGTAGGCTATTGTGTGGAGGAGGAAGTGCTAAGGAAAAAAGGGAAATCAAGTACAGTACCCGTAGATGAGGAGTTGGGGGTGGTGCAAAAGAGTTATGGGGATGAGGTTTTTAACATGGCCCACGAGGTACCCCCCGGTGGACATTTTGCAGTACTGGAGGAAACAGTTGGTGGAATCATGAAAGAGATTTACCTGCTGCCCAGGGGGAAGAATGTTATTGATCATGACCAACGCGAACTGAAACGGTCACCGGCTTTTGATACGCTAACAAACCTAGTCGATGCTAGCGTGGAAATCAATGAAGCTAGGGGCCCCCTGATAAGAGGAAAAAACCATTTTGAAAAGATTAGTATGGGATCGATCAGATGGGAGAAGGCTATTGTTTTGGCCAGGTCTACTGATAAGGTCTCTCCCTTAATCCCCGAACAAAGTGAATCTTTAGCAGAAGTAATTAAACGACTCGCACCCGTGTGCTTGATTGTCCCGAGGCGATGCAAAGAACTGGGACGTTGGGTGATGTCTATTATAATTGGTCAGCCTAGCAAACAACATCCATATATAATGAGTAATTCAGTGACTAAAGGGCTGATGAACACAGAGGTGTGTATTGGCGATGTCATACGGCTGTCTGAATCCAGCTTGATAGTGAACCTTGAAAAAAATGAGTTCGGCCACACGAAGGTCACTTACCTGGGAATTGTGGTGACACAGGGGCAGCTGGCAGCGATGCAAGCTACAGTGCAGGCTATCACTGACATCCCAACCCCAACAGACAAGAGGGCCCTCAGAAGGCTCTTGGAGATGGTGGGGTACTGTAGGAAGTTTTGCAATAACTCTGCAGTCACTACCCCTCCCCCTCTCACTAAGCCCTTGCGAGAGAAAACTGAGTCGGAATGGGACGACCCTTGTTATTGTGGTCCGGGACAAAACCAAATGAGAGGTTATATTGATCGAAATTCATCAGTGTTTTTGGCCACTATGAAGTTTGCTGTGTTGGAGCCTGGTCTAAGGGATTATTAATAACACATATAAAAGGGACAGAAAATGTGATGACTGTCTGTCAAGGTGTTGACAACTTCAAATTCTCTGTATTAGCCAAATAGCTGATAACGATGTATATTTGTGTGTATCAAATAATGTATTCATATTTGTAATTTTTACCTCCCGGTAAAAATCCTTAAAGGGGGGAAGTGTGACGAGAATACACATAAAATTAAGATGTTTGCTGGCCTGGGCTACCATCAGTGGCATCAGCAGTTGGTCTGCCACCTGTCCTCAGGGGAAGGAGAGATAAGGAACAATGAAGCAGCATCTGGAGATGTGTAATGAAGGGACGGGAGAGAGAGCTGTCTGGAGCGGCTCCCCCTTTGAACCCTGAACTGTTTGAAGTGATGGACAGGCGATACCCCAGCAGGGGGATAAAAAGGGACAGGTTCGCTAAGGTAGCACACACACACGACACCCGAGGTAACGAGACCCTGGAAGTGGTGCGCCTCTCACGAGTCGGTGGGAAGTACCGCACCTTAAACGCACAGGGTGGAAAGGTACGATCAGCGGGAACCCAGTGTGTGTCCACCCTCGCTTGGGTGCCGGGTTCACTGCAGAGGATCGACCGCATCTGGAGGAGGGGTCACAGTTGGTGACCTCAGGTGACATCACAAAGGACCCGCCCGGAAAGCTGCTTGTGAGAAATATCGCCGGTCTGTGAGTGGAAGCCATTTCTGAATGATCAGTCATTCCCGTTCTCTCTCTCTCTCTCTCCCCCCATGTTGTCCATCGCCATGGCAACGATTACTGCGAACTGAACTACTAAATTGGACTGAACTTTGTGTCACTTTGAAATTGGTCATTTACCCCTAGACAACGATAGAGCTTGATTGGTGCTGTTATCTTAATTCTGTGCACATGTGTGTTTATCATTGTTAACTGTTGCATTTATTATCCTTTCGATTACTGTGTTGCTTGTTTCTTTAATAAAACTTTCTTAGTTCTAGTAATCCAGACTCCAACTGAGTGATCCATTTCTGCTGGTTTGGCAACCCAGTTACAGGGTACGTAACAATAGCAAGAGAATTCGAGTACAGGAGCAGGAATGTTCTACTGCAGTTGTACAAGGCCTTGGTGAGACCACACCTGGAGTATTGTGTGCAGTTTTGGTCCCCTAATCTGAAGAAAGACATTCTTGCCGTAGAGGGAGTACAAAGAAGGTTCACCAGATTGATTCCTGGGATGGCAGGACTTTCATATGATGAAAGACTGGGTCAACTAGGCTTATACTCTCTGGAATTTAGAAGATTGAGGGGGGATCTTATTGAAATGTATAAAATTCTAAAGGGATTGGACAGGCTAGATGTAGGAAGATTGTTCCTGATGTTGGGGAAGTCCAGAAGGAGGTGTCACAGTATGAGGATAAAGGGGAAGTTTTTTAGGACCGAGATGAGGAAAAACTTCTTCACACAGAGAGTGGTGAATCTGTGGAATTCTCTGCCACAGGAAACAGTTGAGGCCAGTTCATTGGCTATAGTTAAGAGGGAGTTAGATATGGCCCTTGTGGCTAAGGGAGCAGGGGGTATGGTGAGAAGGCAGGTACAAGGTTCTGAGTTGGATGATCAGCCATGATCATACTGAATGGCGGTGCAGGCTCGAAGGGCTGAATGGCCTACTTCTGCACCTATTTTCTATGTTTCTATGCTTCTATGTAACACTCATAAGTCACTCAACATCAGTGAAGGTAAGAAATAACAAATTTCATGACATATGCTGGTGATATTAAACCTGATTCTGATTCACTTATTTATTTCATGGAGTCTGCACAATCATGGCTGATACATTTTCCATCTCAGTGCAGTTTCCTGCCTTATCCCAATCGAGTCAAGCAGCATGGAAGTAGGCTCCTTGGCCCATCTGGTCTATGTCAACAAACATGCTCGAATCTGGTTCGCAAACAACAGGAATTCTGCAGATGCTGGAAATTCAAGCAACACACATCAAAGTTGCTGGTGAACGCAGCAGGCCAGGCAGCATCTGTAGGAAGAGGTGCAGTCGACGTTTCATGCTGAGACCCTTCGTCAGGACTAACTGAAGGAAGAGTGAGTAAGGGATTTGAAAGTTGGAGGGGGAGGGGGAGATCCAACAGTCTCAAAAGAATCTGGTTCCATTTGCTTATGTAAGACCCAATCCCTCTAAACTCTTTCATGTACATGTTCAATATTTCTTTAACGCCATTAAACAGATTACCTCAACCATAACAGCTCATTCCAAATATGGACCACCTTCAGGGTGAAAATGTTGCCCCACAGGTTCCTATTAAATTGCTCCCCTTCACCTTACACCTATGTCCTCTAGTTTTTGATTCTTCATCTTTGGAAAAGACTGTGTCAAATCTGAATGAAGCAGACTTCTAGGACATGAGGCATAAGTTGGCTATGGTAGATAGTAAAGCAAGATTAAAACATCTGACTGAACATTACCAACATTTAAAGAATTAATACATGGTTTACAAATAATATCCTTAGACAAAAAGTGAACAACTGGAAAGTTGCTCTAGGGAAGACATTGCTGACAGCATTAGATTAGAGGTTCTGAACCTTTTTTATGCCATTGACCAATACCATTAAGCAAAGGGTCTGTGGACCCCAGGTTGGGAACCCCTGCATTAAATCAAATTAAATAACTTACATTGTTGCCAAAAGAAACATGAACCAGAGAATTGGGAATATTTCAGAATTCAGCAAAAAACCAAGATTTGTAGTGATAATGATACTGGGTGTTATGTAATGAACCAGAGGTGATTAGGGAGCTTAAGGTAAAAGAACCCTTAGGAATCAGTGATCACAATATGATTTAGTTCAACTTGAAATTTGATAGGCAGAAAGTTAAGTCTGATATATCAGTATTTCAGTGGTGTAAAGGAAATTACAGTGTATGAGAGAGGAAACAGCCAAAGTAAATTGGAAGCAGATGCTAGTAGGGATAACAGCAGAGCAGAAAAAAACACGAGTTTCTGGATAAAATGAGGAAAGTGCAGGATAGGTGAATTTCAAGAACAAAGAAATACTGGAGTGGCAAAATAGTACAACCGTGGCTGACAAGGGAAGTCAAAGCTAATGTAAAAGCAAAAGAGAGGGCATACAACAAGGCAAAAATTAGTGGTAAGACAGAGGATTGGGAAGCTTTTAAAAATCTACAAAAAGCAACTAAAAGAATTATTAGGAGGGAAAAGATGACATATGAAATCAAGCTAGCAAAAAATATCAAAGTGGATAGTAAAAGCTTTCTCAAGTATATAAAAAATTAAAGAGAGATAGGAGTGGATATGGGACCACTAGAAAATGAGGACGGAAAAAATAACAACAAGGGACAAGGAAATGGCAGATGAACTAAATGAGTATTTTGCATCAGTCTTCACTGTGGAAGACACTAGCAATGTGCCAGATGCTGAAGGGTGCAAGGGAAGAGAAGTGAGTGCTGTTACTATTACAAAAAGCTGAAAGACCTAAGGGTACATAAGTCACCCGGACCAGATGATCTGCACCCGAGGGTTCTGAAGGAGGTAGCGGTAGAGATTCTAAAGGCATTAGTAATGATCTTTCAAAAATCATTGGACTCTGGCATGGTGCCAGAGGACTGGAAAATTGCAAATGTCACTCCACTCTTTAAGAAAGGAAGAAGGCAGCAGAAAAGAAATTATAGACCAGTTAGCCTGACCTCAGTGGTTGGGAAAATGTTTGACTCAATTGATAAGGATGAGATTATGGGTGACACAGGACAAGTTAGGACAATGTCAGCATGGTTTCCTTGCTTGAAACCTGTTGGAATTCTTTGAAGAGATTACAGGTAGGATAGATAAAGAGGATGCAGTGGATGATGTATATTTGGACTTTCAGAAGGCCTTTGACAAGGTGCCACACATGAGGCTGCTTACAAAGTTAAGAACTCATGGTATTACAGGAAAGTTACGGGCATGGTTAGAGCATTGGCTGATTGGTAGGGGGCAGCGTGTGGGAATAAACAGATCCTTTTCTGGTTGGCTGCCAGTGACTAGTGGTGTTCCACAGAATCGGTGTTCAGACCACTTTGTTTTATGCAATTTATCTATGATTAAGATATGGAATAGATAGCTTTGTTATCAAGATGATACAAAGATTGGTGGAGGGGTAGGTATTGTTGAGGAAACAGATAGGCTACATAAGGACTCCGAAGGACAGATTACTAGAATGGGCGAGAAAGTGACAAATGAAATATAATGCTGGAAGATGCACAATCATGCACTTTGGTAGAAGAAATAAATGGGAGACTATTTTCTCAGTGACAATCCAGAAATCTGAGATGCAAAGGGACTTGGGAGTCCTTGTGCAGAACACCCTGAAGGTTAACTTGCAGGCTGAGTTGGTGGTGAGGAAGGCAAGTGCAATGTTAGCAATCATTTCAAGTGGTCTAGAGTACAAGTGCAGGGATGTGATGCTGAGGCTTTATAAGGCACTTGTGAAGCCTCACCTTGAGTATTGTGAAAGTTTTGAGTTCCTCGTTTAAGAAAAAGATGTTCTGGCATTGGAAAGGGTTCAGAGGAGGTTCACAAGGATGATTCTGGGAATTAAAGGGTTCTCACACGACGACCATTTGATAGCTCAGTGTCTGTACTCGCTGGAACTTAGAAGGATGAGGGGGGACCTCATTGAAGCCTGTCAAATGTTGAAAGGCCTAGACAGAGTAGATGTGGAAAGGACAAGGGGAAGCAGTATTAGGATAGAGGGTCATCCATTTAAAACAGAGATGCGGAGAAATTTTGTCAGAGGGTGGTGAATTTGTGCAAGTTATTACCACAAGCAGCTGTGGAGGCCAGGTTGTTGGGTGTATTAAAGTCAGAGCTTGATAGGTTCTTGTGTGGACATGGCATCAAGGATTATGGGTAGAAGGACAGGGAGTGGGGCTGAAGTGGGGAAAAAAAAGGATCAGCCATGATTAAATGACAGAGCAGACTCAATTTACCAAATCACCCAATTCTGCTCCCATGTCTTAACATCTTATGGTCTTATCTGATAAAGAAAGGAAAGTAAAGCATAGACCATAGTACAGTACAGTACAGGCCCTACAGCCCACAATGTTGTGTTTTCCTTTTAAGCTACTCCAAGAGCAATCTAATGTTTTCTTCCTGCATAGCCCCCATTTTCCTTCACCTATGTGACTATCTAAATGTCTCTAATGTATCTGCCTCTACCACCAACCCCAGAAGCACTAAGGATGGTTGTAGAGACAGATATGTTAGAGAGATATGAGAGTATTCTATTGAGACAACTTATCCTAAGGATCTGTGAATAGGAACAGACCAGCTAATGTGGGTGGTTCACAAACTGGAAATCAGAATTCATAAAGGAAAAGATGAGGAACAAACAATTTTATTTCCTCCGTCACAGTAAATCTCTCAGAAAATGTTGAGAAATGCAGATCTAGAATGAACAAGGAGTCCAAAGCATTGGCAAGTAAATAGTATTGGAGACACTAATAACATTGAAATGGAATAAATTTTCTGGTCTTGATGATCTGTGGCCCTGAAGTTTGAAGAAAGTGGATGCACTGACTCTCATCTTATTCCAAAGATTCTATAACTTTACCCAGTGAGCTGAAAGCAGTAAGAATCACCTCAACAAAAAAAGTAAAAGAAACAAAAAAAAAAATTAAAATTTAGCAAGAAAACAGGAATTATTAGCTTGTTGGCCTGACATTATGTATAGTGAAAATGCTTGAATCTACTGTTGAGGAAGTTGCAACATGCCACTAATAAATTATGAACAATATTGTGGACGGTCAATGTGGATTTATGGAAGGGGTATGTTAGTGTTCTGAGGATTTAAAGTAGCAGATTATATACAAAGGCACAAACCTTTAGTTGTTAATTATTGACACAGACTGAAGGCTTATTTACGGACAGAAAAATCAAAGTCACATTTATTGTAATGCTTAAATATGTGTATGCATAGGTCCAATGAAAGCTTATTTGCAGAAGCATCACAGGCATACAGTACAAGATTCAAGATTCAAGTACGTTGATTATCAAAGAATGTATAAATTAAACAACCTCGAGATTTGCTCACTCATAGGTAGCCACAAAGCAAGAAACTTGAAAGAACCTAATTAAAGAAAAAAAAGAATAAAAATAAAAATAAAAGACCAGTAATCGATGCAGAAAAGAAAGAAAAAAATACAAATTATTTAAATAATTGAAGTGAACAACAGCATTCCGAACCAAAATTGAGTCCTCAGATCCAATCCCTGGAGCAACCCAGAGCAGGCCCAAAGCCTCACTTATCTGTTCATCATATTAGCAGCATGAAGCACAGCAGCCGGGGCAGTTTTCATATCTTCAGTGTCATGGAGATGACCGTCACAGAGAATGAGCGTAATCGGCTCTCGTCCCAACTGTCACTCTGCCTTTTCAGTCTGTCTGGGATGGCATTTGAATTGACCAAACAACAGAACAGCAAAAGCTTTGATGCCCTGGAGAGAGGAGTGAAGATCATGGACAGCGAGTGAAATCAAACAGCATTCACAAGACAAACAAATTAAACATAAATTGTTTGCAATTTTCACAAGATCCGGACCCAGTAGATAAGTGAAATTATGAAGAAAGCATAGGAGAACCTCCACTTCTTTAGGAGTTTGCAAAGACTCAACTTGAGTGATCCCACTACTGTTCACTGTTCTACACTCTATATTATACAATTCTGAATCTAAAATACACTGTTCTTGTTTTGAGTGCTCAACATACTGATAGACAAAGTCTGCCATGGATTCCTCATCCACACTGTCACTGCTAATTAGTTTGTCTAATCTATGCAAAGAGTGGTTATGGCATTACCCCTGTGACATACTGTACATTATGGATTGTTAGACATGAGACATCCATCAAGAATTATTTGGATAGCAGCCATTATATCAATATAACCATTCTTCAAAGGACATGTGTAAAACAGAAATCTATTTCTTTTAGAGCAATGACCCACCCACTTAGTACAACATATTGATTTGTTCTCTGCACATGTGCTGTTGCCTATGCATGCACTTCCTTCTCTCCCCCTCTGTCCCTGCAATGTGAATACACCAGTTAAAGCCATCTCCTGCATGTGTGCTTTTATTTAATTGAAATGTAGCTGCTCACAGGCACAACAAATTGGTGACGAGTATGAGCCTGAATATCCGAAAATATCACGAACTACACTGACAGTTACGAGACAAAACAGCAAGAGTTAAACAGCATGAGAAAGCCATCACAGATGCTAACAGAAGTGTGAATACAGTGGATAGTGCACAGTGAAAGACACTGAATTTAAGGTGAATATAATGTGGTGGTGGATTCAGTCGGGAAGGTTGATGAACTTGATAGCACTGATGAAGGCTGGGAGTCATATATCCAGAGAGTGGAACTGTATTGTAATGAAACCAACATGGAGGAGCACAATAAAGCCCTTACGCTTCTTAGATTAATGGGCCCACGAATGTGCTTATGTAAATTAGTAACCCCTGCAAAGCCAGCAAGCAAGACATTCGATGAAATTGTTCGAATTTTGCAATATCATTTGAGCCCTTAACTGCTGGTAATAGCTGAGAGATTTTGATTTAACAAAAGGAACCAGTCAAAGGATGAAAGCTTTTCTGAATACACAGCAGAACTACACAAACTTTACCAGTACTGTGATGTTAGGAATGGACTTTTGTATGTATTAATAGACAGGCTTGTGTGTGGCATGCATAGGCAAAGCACTCAGAAGAAGCTACTCTTCAAAAGAGACCTGACCTTGGAGTGGGCATTGGCCATTGCAATATTGTTAGAGACTGCAGCAAAGGTTGCAGCAGAGCTACAGAAAAGGAGGTTAGAATGTGAAATGCACAAAATGTCCCTGAATGGTGCAAAAAGCCAAAGATGTTATTGATGTGGTAAATCCTCCCATGACGCAAATGACTGTAGGTTTAAAGAAAAATTCTACAGAAAGTGTCACAGACAAGGTCACAGAGAGCGAATGTGCAAGGCAGGCAAAAATTATAAACAAGTAAACAGTCTCAAGCACGAAACTAAGCAAATGCATAGTTACCGAATGTAAAACAGAATCAGACAACACAGAGTCTGACAAAAGTGAACTGTCATGCCTAGAGATGCCATAGTATAACTGCAGCAGATCACAACATCATTTGGATCATAATAGATGTGTCCGGTGTAAAACTGAGAATGGAACTGGATACAGGATCAGTATTAACCATTAATCCAGAGGCTGACTACAACAGTCTGTTTTCTAAGATACCATTAGAAAAGACTCTAGTAATGCTAAAGTCTTACACAGGTGAAATAATGTCTCCCAAAGGCAACTGAAAGTAAATGTGACTTATGGAGGCCAAAAACAATCGTTAGAGATTTATGCATGGAGAAGTTGGAGACCAGCATTTATTGGACATGAATTGTTGAGAAAAATCCAACTAGACTGTCACTCAATCAAAGCTCTCAGTGTGACATCAACAGGCAACAGCAGCCCATATGGTAGCACTAACCAGAGACTGGCACAGCTGCTTAACGCTAATGAGAAGGTGTTTGAGAAGGGGATTGGTAAACTCAAAGGCATGAAGGCCAGAACTGAACTGGATGAAACAGCAAGACCAAGATTCCATAAAGTGTGTCCAGTGCCTTACACGCTACCTCCTAAAATGGATGGTGAACTGCAGAGCTTGGAGTTCTGGATGTCTCTCCAAGGTTGAGTGGAGTGATTGGGCCATGCCCATTGTCCCAGTGCTCAAGAAAGGGAAGGCTAGAGCTGTTCATATATGTTGGGATTTCAAGGTGAGCATCAACCTGGAGCTGCATATTATACAGTATCTCCTGCCACATAAAGAAGACATTTTTGTATCTTTGGCAGGTAAGGAGAGGTTTTCGATGATTGACTTGTCACAAACCTCTCTGCAAATGGAGATTGAGGAGTCAAGCAGGAAGTTCATCACAATCAACACTCACAAGGGATGGTTCTAGTAAAATGGTCTCGTCTTTGGCATCGCATCAGCTCCAGCAACTTGGCAAAGAACAATGGACCAAGTGCTCCAAGATATCCAATACGCAACGTTACCTTGATGACATAATTATGACTGGCAAAAATAATGAAAAACACCTCCAGAACCTTGGTAAAGTGTTTGCTAGGCTGAGTGAGTATTGCCTGCATGTAAAGAGAGAAATGTAAGTTTTTCAAGAACGAAATCTCATATTGTGGACATGTCATTGATAATTATGGCTTACATATGCCACTAGAAAAGATGGAAGCAGTGCTACAGGCACCCAAACCTGAAAATGTGTCACAATTCAGCTCATGCTTTGGAAGCTACTGCCATCGGTTTCCCCCAGACATTGCTATAGTGCTGAATCCATTGAATGCACTAGAGACAGGAGCAAAGAGGGAATCATCAGAAAGATGTAAAAAAGCATTCAAGGAAACAAAGAGACTAATAACATGTGATGAACCGCTGACCCATTATGACCCATTCCTGCTCATCAGACCGGCGTGTGATGCATCCCCTTATGACATTGGAGTTATTATAAATGATGGATCTGAACGCCTGGTTGCACTTGCTTCATGATCACTGACGAGTGCAGAATGCAAATATGCACATACTTACTGAGAGGCCTTTAGTCTAGTATGAGGAATAAAGAAGTTCCACCACTGCCTCTATGGACAAATGTTTACGCTAGTGACAGATCACCAGCCCCTCGTGTTCACTTTCAATCCCAGGAAGAGAATTCCAGTGATGGTTACAACATTGGACACTATTCCTAGGAGCCTACTCTTATGACCTAGAGGTCAAGGGTACCAAACAACACCAAACAGCACAGCAACACTAATGGATTGTTATGTATTCCACTATTTGCAACTGAAGAAGATAGGTCTTCATACTGTGACCCAGCAGAAGTGTTCCACACAGCATTGGTAGACCAACTATCGGGAACAAATTCTGAAATACAAGTGGAAACATGGAATGACAGACATTGCCAAAAGTCTATGAAGTCACCATACAAGGATGGCCAGTTCACAGTAACCCTGCGTTTCCAGAGTTCTCAGTGAGAAATGACCAACTATTGGTATGTTAAAGATCACTGATGTGTGGATCCGGTATTGTGGTTTCCTCTAAGCTGTCTTAGAAAATCTGCATGAAGGACACGTGGCTACAGTCAAGATGAAGAGTCTCGCATGAGTTATGTGTGGTGGCCGGGAATAGATAAACAGATTGAAAACTTGGCCAAAAGCTGTTAGAGATGCCAAAAAGTTCAAAATGTACACCCATAGGCATGTTAAAGCCATTGGAGTGGCACTGATCAATATGGCATAGAGTACATATTGACTTTGCTGGGCCATTCATGAACTCTGTGTTTCTGATTGCTTTGGATGCTCATTCAAAGTGGCCGAAAATTATACCAATGAAGTCAACCACCTCAGTAAATACTGTTTCTGCTCTGAGGACTACATTCATCAGAAACAACGTACCAGAACAAGTTGTGAGTGACAACAGATCACAATTCTGACTGTTCATGAAGAAAAATGGCATCAGACATTTCAAGCGAGCTCTTCACCACCCAGCAGTGAAAGGGTTAGCTGAAAGGTTTATCCAAACCTTCAAGAAGTCCATTAAAGTAATGGACAAGGAGGACATTTGTCTACAGCACAAGGTGGCCAACTTCCTTTTTGTGTATCGGAACCCTGTTCATGCGACAACAAATCAAACACTTACAGTTCTGTTCATGAACAGGAATTTGAGATCTCGTATTGACCTCCTGAAACCAGATCTACAGAGGGAAGTGAAGAATAAACAGATTAGCAAGTTGCCAAGTGAAGCAGCAAGGAGCTTTGAGGTTGAACAGGAAGTCCTAGTGCATGATTGCTGAAAACATAAGTGGACAGCCAGTAGAATAGCTACAAGAAACAGAACATCGATGGACACAGTGGATGTTGGAGACCAGACATGGAGATGTCATGTGGACCAGCTACTGGATGCTCAACTGACGGGCATACCTGAGTTGATTGCATCCAACAAGATGGACACATTACAGTCACGGGACTGACCTCTCAGCGATGATCATGTCACTGATAGTAACGTGACAACAATGAAAAATTTATCGTTAACAATACACCTGCCAAAGCTGACGCCACTCCACTGGTCCAGAGGTGGTATTCTGAAAGAAACGGAGTGCTACCCAAAAGACTGAACCTTTAGAACTGTGAAGTTAGTAATGGGCTGCTATTGTGAAAACATGTTTATTTGGAATATGGGTTTATGAAAGGGAAATTGAATGTTTTACATATATAGTTTTATGTTGCATTAATCTAAAGGGGAGGAAGTGTAATGTATGGGTTTATTTCTTTTTGAGTAACGACTCCCCCTTAATCACCACATATTGTATGTTGTCTGCACATGCACATTGTTCTCTCCCTCTCTCTTGCTGCAATGTGAATACACCAGTTAAAGCCATATCCCCCATGCAGGCTTTTATTTTATTGATATGTGGTTGTGCATAACACAATAGCATGGATCCATTCTTGGCTGTGGGATGTTGTAGTTTTGCATTTTGTAAATTAAGCAGGGGAAAATGGGGTGACATGGTGGAATAGTGTTTATCATTACATTTTTACAGCACCAGTGATCTGGGTTCATTGCCCACCACTGTCTGTAAGGAGTTTGTATTTTTTTTCCCTGTGATTATGTGTATTTCCTCAGAGTCCTCTAGTTTCCACCCACATTCCAAAGATATACAGGTTAGTTGGTCATGTGGGTGTAATTGGGTGGCATGGGCTCATTAGGCCAGAAGGGTCTGTTACCATGTTGTATCTGTAAATAAAAAAAAATAAAAATCAATAAAATAATAAATAATGTTTACCTATGACCACATTGAAATTCTGGGAGCGAGATCAGGGAAATGGATCTCATCACTTAATGCATTGTGAAAGATAGACAATATTTGTTCTGTCAATCAATACTTGGGATGCTTTTATATCCATAGAGGAGCCCCACAAGACTGTGATAAAGGATTTACACTTTGAGTGTCTGAGACCCTTCCTGATCATTCACAGGTGTTTGACTATCTAGAGGTGTCTTACCAGTTGAGATGTGCTCCCATTGTAACTATGTAATTCTACGAAATTACTTTGTCTACACTAAAATGTAGAAGTAAACTATGTAATAATTGTGACGAAAGAGGGTTACAAAAAGTACACATAGACTAAGATGTTAACTGTCCTGTGCTGGCACCAGTGGGATCAACAGTTGATCTGCCACCTGTCTTCAGGAGAAAGAGAGATAAGGAAGACAATGGCGCAGCATTTGGAAATGTTAATGAAGAGACGGGAGAGTTTAACGGAAGGAGACATCAGTCTGAGAACCGTCAAGATCGGCTCCTTTTTGTACCCTGAACTGTTTGACGTGTGATGGACAGGCGATACCCCAGCAGGGGAATAAAAAGGGACAGGTTCGCTAAGGCAGGACACACATGACACCACGAGGTAACGAGACCCTGGAAGCGGTGCACCTCCCACAAGTCGGTGGGAATTTTGGAGGGCTGGTCGCGGGACCAAGCCATAGATGCATAGGGTGGAAAGGTACGGTCGGCAGGAACCTGGTGTGTGTCCGCCCTTGTCTGGGTGCCAGGTTCACTGCAGAGGAATGATCGTATCTGAAATGGAGGGGTCACAGTCGGTGACCCCAGAAGACATTACAAAGGGCTCGCCCGAAAGCTGACTACGAGGAATATTGAAGGTCTGTGTGGAAGCCGTTTTGAATATTCATTCACTTTCGCCCTCTCTCTCCTCCCCCCCGCCCCCCCTGTCCACCGGCATGGCAGTGATTACTGTGAACTGAACTGAACTCAATTGAACTGAATGTTGCGTCACTTTGAAACTGGTCATTTACCCCTAGATGACGATAGAGCTTGATTGATCCTATTATCCTAGTTCTGTGTACATGTGTGTTTATCATTGCTGAACTGTTGTATTTATTATCCTTTTGATTAGAGTACTGTGTTGCTTATTTTCTTTAATAAAACTTTCTTAGTTCCAGTAATCCAGACTCCAACTGAATGATCCATTTCTGCTGGTTTGGCAACCCAGTTACGGGGTATGTAACATAAGTGGGGTTCTCGTCCGGAATTTTGAACGCTAAATTTGGAACGGAGAATATTGATTGGGTTCAAATTCCCGAAAGAAAGAAAAGGCAAACAGCAGAAATGGAAATTGAGGAATTTCTAAAGGCGCCGACCTTGGAGGCATTAGAGGGTGCCAGGAAAGTGGAATTGGCAGCTGTGGCCAAACGGCTGAATCTTGTTAAGGGGAAGTCGACAATGAGGAGAGAGGAGATACACAGAGCTATCGTAGAGCACTATGTATCTAAAGGTGTGTTTCCCCAAGAGGAGCTGGAGGTGGTGTCTATTGAAAAACCTGCTGGAGATGCGGTACAGGTGCAGCTTGAAAAACTGAGACTCGAGCACGAGTTCCGGGTACGGTAGCTAGAACACGAAGAGAAAGAGAGGCAGAGGGAAAGGGAATTTGAGCTGGAGAAGTTAAAGATGATGGCAGTGCAGGGGCCCATGCCGAACCAAGGTGGAGGGTTCAGGGCGACCCAGGAGGTTAGGCTGGTTCCCCCATTTGACGATACTGATATGGATCGGTACTTTCTCCATTTCGAAAAAGTTGCTACAAGTCAGGACTGGCCGAGGGATAAGTGGGCTGTTTTGCTTCAGAGTGTACTTAAAGGAAAAGCCCAACAAGCTTACTCAGCTTTGTCCGCGGAAGATGCCCAGAGGTATGAGGTGGTGAAAGAGGCCATCCTCAGGATTTATTAGTTGGTCCTGGAGGCATACCGGCAGAGGTTCCGGAATGTGAGGAAGCAGTGTGACCACACGTATTTAGAGTTTGCCCCTGAGATGCAGACATATTGTGAGCGTTGGTGCGCCTCGAAGGGGGTGGATGGGGATTATGACAGACTGCTACAGCTGATCCTGATTGAGCAGTTTAAAGGTTGTGTCCCTGAAGGTATGAGACCCTACCTAGATGAGAAAGAGGCGGCGACGTTAGCCGCAACCGCTAAGTTAGCGGATGAGTACGCGTTGACACATAAAATGAAGTTTGCCCCGAGTAAAGGCTACCAGAAGGGTCGTCAGGACGGCGGGGAGAGTCCGCCAGAAAAGTCAGAAAATAAGCCGGGGACTAGTGAGAAGGATAAGGTAGACCGGGAGCAGTCTGGTAGGAAGTCTCCTGGGGTCGTCTGTTATAATTGTGGGAAAGTCGGACACTTTGCGTCCAGGTGCTTTGCCCCAAAGAAGGAGACGGGAAAAGGAAAAATGGCGATTTTGACTGGCTGTATCGAGCTGGTAAACGAACCGCTAGGAGAGGAAAGGTCTGCCAAAATTCAGGAAGGGTGCGAGAGGTTTATCTCGGCCGGATTGGTGTCGGTGAAGGAGGGGTTAAACCCAGTTCCAGTACAGATCTGGAGAGACACGGGAGCGTGTCAGTCATTGATATTGAAGAGTGTATTAGAGTTTATTTCAGAGACGCAGACTGGGGAGGTCAAAGTCAAAGGTATTGGGGAAGGGACAGAGGCCGTCCCTTTGCACCAGATACACCTACAAAGCAACTTGGTCTCTGGACTAGTCACGATCGGGGTGAGGTCCGAATTACCGATGAAAGGCGTGGAAGTCTTACTCGGTAATGACCTCGCGGGGGGAAATTGTGTTCCCAGCTGTGAGATTGACAAGTCAGCCTGCCAGCATTGAGGCCCCGCCCATGGACTCGCAGGTTTATCCCGTTTGCGCAGTAACTCAGCGGATGTCGAGGAAGGCTGCAGAGGCTGATATAAAGTTAGCTGAGACGTTTCTGCCAGCCTTGTACGAGGAGGGGGTAGAAAGTGAAAAGAAAGAACGTAATGAAACAGGAGGAAGTGGGGAAATTAAGGTAGATTTATCAGTAGAAAAGAAGGACTTTATACGGCTACAGGAGCAAGACGAGGAAACAGCTCTCACTGAAGCAAGATTAAAAAGGGAGCCAGTAGGCTATTGCGTGGAGGAGGGTGTGCTAAGGAAGGAAGGGAGACCAAGTACCACAGATGAGGAGTGGGGAATGGTGCCAAAAGTCTCTGGGGATGAGATTTTTAACCTGGCCAACAAGGTACCCCTCGGTGGACATTTTGAGGTGCTGAAGGAAACAGTCGGCGGAATCATGAAAGAGGTTTACTGGCTGCACAGGAGGAAGGATGTTATTGATTATGGCAGACGTGAACTGAGACGGTCACAGGCTTTTGATATGCTGACAAACTTAGTCGGTGTTAGCGCGGAAATCAATAAAGCTAGGGTCTCCCTGATAAGAAAAAAAAACATTTTGAAAAGATGAGTATGGTATTGACCAGATGGGAGAAGGCTATTGTTTTGGCCAGCTCTGTTGATAAGGTCTCTCCGTTAATCCCCAAACAAAGCGACTCTTTAGGAGAAGTAATTAAACGGCTCGCACACGTGTGTTTGATTGTCCCGAGGCGATGCAAAGAACTGGGACGTTGGGTGGTGTTTGTCGCGCCAGGTTAGCCTAGTGAGCAACAACCCTATAGAATGAGTAATTCAGTGACGAAAGGCTAACGAACACAGAAGTGTATATTGGCGATGTAATACTGCTGTCTGAAGCCAGCTTGATAGTGAACCTTGAAAAAAATGAGTTCAGCCACACGAAGGTTACTTATCTGGGAACTGTGGTGACACAGGGGCAGCTGGCAGCGATGCAAGCTAAGGTGCGGGCTATCTCTGACATCCCAACCCCGACAGACAAGAGGGCCCTCAGAAGGCTCTTGGAGATGGTGGGGTACTGTAGGAAGTTTTGCAATAACTCTGCGGTTACTACCCCTCCCCCTCCTACTAAGCCCTTGCAAGAGGAAACTAAGTCGGGATGGGACGACCCTTGTTATCGTGGTCCGGGACGAAACCCAATGAGAGGTTACACTGATCGCAATTCATCAGTGTTTTCGGCCACTATGAAGTTTGCTAAGTTGGAGCCTGGTTTAGGGGATTGTTAATAACACATATAAAAGGAACAGAAAGTGTGATTGCTGACTGTCTGTCAAGGTGTTGACAACTTAAAATTCTCTGTATTAGCCAAATAGCTGATGAAGATGTATATTTGTGTGTATCTAATAATGTATTCATGTTTGTAATTTTTACCCCGGTAAAAATCCTTAAAGGTGAGGGGTGTGACGAAAGAGGGTTACAAAAAGTACACATAGACTAAGATGTTAACTGTGCTGTGCTGGCACCAGTGGGATCAACAGTTGATCTGCCACCTGTCTTCAGGAGAAAGAGAGATAAGGAAGACAATGGAGCAGCATTTGGAAATGTTAATGAAGAGACGGGAGCGTTTAACAGAAGGAGACATCGGTCTGAGAACTGTCAAGATCGGCTCCTTTTTGAACCCTGAACTGTTTGAAGTGTGATGGACAGGCGATACCCCAGCAGGGGGATAAAAAGGTACAGGTTCGCTAAGGTAGGACACACACGACACCACGAGGTAACGAGACTCTGGAAGCGGTGCGCCTCCCACAAGTCGGTGGGAGTTTTGGAGGGCTGAACGCGAGACCAAGCCATAGACGCATAGGGTGGAAAGGTACGATCGGCAGGAACCTGGTGGGTGTCCGCCCCTGCCTGGGTGCCAGGTTCACTGCAGAGGAACGATCGTATCTGAAATGGAGGGGTCACAGTCGGTGACCTCAGAAGACATTACAAAGGGCTCGCCCGAAAGCTGACTGCGAGGAATATCGAAGGTCTGTGTGGAAGCCGTTTTGAATATTCATTCGCTTTCGCCCTCTCTCTCCTCCCCCCCGCCCCGTCCACCGGCACGGCAGTGATTACTGTGAACTGAACTGAACTCAATTGACCTGAACTTTGCGTCACTTTGAAACTGGTCATTTACCCCTAGACAACGATAGAGCTTGATTGATCCTATTATCCTAGTTCTGTGTACATGTGTGTTTATCATTGCTGAACTGTTGTATTCATTATCCTTTTGATTAGAGTACTGTGTTGCTTATTTTCTTTAATAAAACTTTCTTAGTTCCAGTAATCCAGACTCCGACTGAGTGATCCATTTCTGCTGGTTTGGCAACCCAGTTACGGGGTACGTAACATAAGAACCACTGAAACTGTATAATCACCTGATGTTATCTTTGTGCTTGTAGACTATAAAACTTCAATGTACTTTTAGTTTAGCGAGATTCTTTTGAGATTCATCTAAGGGAGATTCTTGTCCATTTGTTGTGCTAAATAAAGACCTTTTGCATCTACAGCTACAGTCTACTTCACAGTCACCCCATCTACATTGTGTTTTCTGGTTTTATATCATGCTCTACGAAATTATGACTGAGTCTGGCTCTGATTGTTTTACTTCAGTCTGAACTGATTTTACCTCACAATTTTTCTGAGCTGAAATCCTTTTCTCTAGTACCTGTAACCCATTCATATCATAAGAACATAAGAAATAGGAGCAGGAGTAGGCCATCTGGCCCGTCAAGCCTGCTCCGCCATCCAATAAGATCCTGGCCGATCTGGCCATGGGGTCATCTCCATCTACCTGCCTTTCCCCCATAACTCTTAATTCCCCTACTACATAAAAAGTATACCCTGCCTCCTCTTCCAATTGCCTTGGCCCCTTTGCAACCACATCACCAGGTTCTCTCTCTCCTCAGGACTGTACGCTTCCTTGCCTTGCCTATTTGTCTAAATACCTCTCAAATATAGTACTGTAATTACAGTATACCTGATTCCACTACCTCCACAATGGCTGTTAAATGATACCCATTTGTTTCCATGTGTGATATTGGTTTTCACTATCTTGTTATGCATTGGAACAGGAACCCACAGTTTTACATTGATAGTGTTTTCATTTCTCTGACATTAACTCCTATGTCTGTGTGCTTTGCTCCTTCTTGACACTTCTGTTCATGGTGAGCCATTTTACACCAATGCACTATTGTTTATTATCATTTTAACCTTCTTCGTTTCTCTTCAACAGAACCACCAACCCTCAGCTCCCAATATTTTTACCAGAGCCTCATCTTCATTCTTGCAATTTCTTCAGGCGTTAGCCCCAGCTCATTTTAAATGAACTGGCTCCCCTCTTTCCCCAGTGTCCGTGGTCCATGGATTCAATTCATTTTCTGACTCGAGTCTATGCCAGCTAACAGGGAGATTAAAAAGGACACAGTTTGAAGATGTGAGGTAGGAAATTTAATGGAGATCTGAGGGGTAGTTCTTTTTTTACACAGAAAGTGGTTGACAACTGAAATATGCTGCCAGAGAAGGTGGTGAAACCAGACATAATTTCCACATTTAAGCAAGGCATATAAGGATAGAGTCCTAAGGAGGCAGAGAACCTAGTGGCATGGTGTTAAGACCTCAATCTTATTCCGAGTGTCAAAAAGAGCTTGTCATTGACTTCAGGAAGCAGGGTGGGACACATGACCCTGCATTCATCAATGATCTCAATGTGGAGATGGTTAAGACACTTATACTCCAAGATGTAAACATCACCAATAGCCTGTGCTGGTCCATTTATGGACGTTGTTCTGGTCCAAACACATAGACACTGTGACCAAGAAAGCACACACGTGTGCCTTTCAATGTTTAAACGCTTTTATTGATTCACCATAGAGAATATCCTATCCAGGTGTATCATGCCTTGGTAAGGCAACTGCTCTGCCCAAGACGGCAAGAAATTGCAGAGTTGTGGGCACAGCTCAGTCCGTCATGAGCAGAGGCCTCACCTCACTCCCTCCCACATTTACCCTGTCCACGATTCACAATGAGAAAAGCTGCTAACTTGATCAAAGAACCATCCCACGCTAGTCTGTCTCACTTCTCACCCTTTCCAACAGGCAGAAGATACAGAAGCTTGAAAGTACATACCACTGGACTCAACAGCAACTTGTCCCATTGTGTAAGACTCTTGAATGGATCTCTTGTATGATAAAGATGCACTCTTAACTTCACAATCTACAACATCTTGGCCCTTGCATTTTATTGTCTACCTACACTGCAATGATTCTGTAACCGTAGTACTATATTCTACATTCTGTTATTGTTTTTCCTTTTTCATGACACAAAGTTATGAAATGAACTGCATTAATAGCATGAAAAACCAAGCTAAAGACATGTAACAACAATAAAATAGTTCAGCATATCATCCAGGATTTTGACACACTTCACAATGGAGAGTACAGTATCATGATTCAAAGTTTAAAGTTCAAAGTTCAAAGTAAATTCATTATCAAAGTACATATATGTCACTATGTACTACCCTGGGATTAATTTTCCTGCAGGCATTCACAGTAAATACAAAGAAACAATAGGATCAATGAAAAACCATAACAACAAATGCAGACAAACAGCCAAAGTACCATATATATGTATATATAAAATGTCTTGAAAACCACAGAGTCTAGAGCCCATGATGGAGCTGACTAAGCTTACAACTCTCTGCAGCTTATTTCAATCTCATACAGTAGCCGCCTGCCCCCCATCCCCCATAGCAGACAGAGATGCAGACAGATAGAATGCTCTCTGTGGTACATCTATCAAAATTTGAAGTTGTCTTTGGTGAAGTACTAAATCTCTTCAATCTCCTAATGATGTATAACCACTGTCATGCATTCTTTGTAGCTGCATTGACATGTTGGGTCCAGGAAAGATACTTAGAGATAGAAACATAGAAACGTAGAACACTTACAACACAATACAGGCTCTTCGGCCCACAATGCTGTATGAATCTTCAACTCTATGATAGTAAGATGCCATTCAACTCAATGAGTTTGTGCTGGCTCTTTTCATAAAACCATGCAAGTACTCTCAAGTCAGTGAAGCATTGAGTCAAATTGTGAAAAGCATCTCTGAAATCCTCAGAAAAACTTAGCTTGACAAAAATGTGTGCAACAGCAGAACTATTTATGGAGGTGTGTTTGAGATGACATAAATCTGCGTCCCTGCCTAACAACATTTGTAAATCGGAAAAAGATGAAAATGCTGTCATTAAATCATGTCTTAAAAATCTTTTTTATTTATTTTTATTTATTTAGAGATCCAGCATGGTAACAGGCCCTTATGGCCCAATGAACCCATGTGACCAATCAATCTACTAACACATACATCTATTGAATGTGGGAGGAAAGCTGAGCACCCAGAGGAAACCCACACGGTCACGGGGAGAACATGCAAAGCTCCTTACAGACATTCTTTGGGATAGAATGAAAGGAGATCTTACTGAAACCACTCCCAGCGGTGTGGAGGGGAAGGGGGAATTGACAACCCAGATGTACTGTAGGGAGGGTGCCTCCTGTTGGCTGTGCTAAGGTGACTGCTCACCGTCTCTGAACAAAGATTCGCCCATTCAGGATTGAGAGGTAGGGAGGAGAGGTTGGATCTCCGTAATTCTCTCCTCAAGAGGCTCCATCACCAAGTTCAGAGGTTTCTGAATGTCTAGGAGGATGGGGGTGTCAGAAAGAATTAGGAACAAACATAAGCTGTGATAATTTTACTGAGTTTTGCAGTTAAATTAATTTTGGATATACTGTATACCTTGGCAGAACTAACTGCTTGAGATCTGGAACAGTTACTCCAAAGACTGAGTACTGCAATTTATGTCGGGATATATGTTCTCCTGATGGAGTGGTAATGTACTTTCATGTGTTCATAAATCTGGCTGTTTTTCTGCACTATACTGCTTTATCAATTTTTTACACATTATTAACTTGCAGGAAGGTAAGATTTATCTCCAGTTTTACAAGCAGAATTCAACAACAGCTTAAAATTACGGGGAAAAAAAATTGTCCACAGGTGCTTCACTAGAACATTGTCCTCAGTCCTGAAGGAGGGTTTTGGACCAGAAAATCTCAGTGCTTTTGCAGGATTTCAACACAAAACTTTGCTGATTCCTTCCTCCCTACAGACCAGGAGTTCATGTAAGCAGGAGGCATGTGGAAGCATGGTGGCCTGTCATTCAGAGCACCTCGATTTCAAGCCTGGAGGTCAAGGACCCATCATATGCTAGTCCGGGGATCAATACCAAAGGTCAATCAGTAGACCGGAAGTCAAAGCTCGATGGTCAAAGCCTGGAGATTGAAAACTGGAGGCCTGCCCTGGGGTTGGAGGACCGTCTGCTTGTGTGACGAGTGGTAGAGAGGCAGGAAGGTAGAAAGAGCTGTGATTTGATATTTTTTTTTGCTTGCTATGCTCTGTGTTGTTCTGCTGAGCATTGTGTGCATGCTCTGGTGGCGAAGGAATGTGTGGTGACACTTGCAGGCTGCCCCCAGTACATCCCTCAGTTGAGGTGGCTGTTGACTCAAATGTTTCAATATACATGTGATAAATAAATAACAGCCAATGTTTG
This sequence comes from Mobula birostris, assembly GCF_030028105.1. NCBI lineage: Eukaryota > Metazoa > Chordata > Chondrichthyes > Myliobatiformes > Myliobatidae > Mobula > Mobula birostris. The sequence goes on along the minus strand of NC_092387.1, from coordinate 24,993,956 downwards.
AAGTCTTCCCCGGACATACTCCCTGACACTTCCTCCGCTATGCTGGTATCTGCATTGCTGCTGCTTCACGCACCCATGCTGAGCTCCTTCACTTCATCAATTTTGCCTCTAACTTCCATTCTGCCCTTAAGTTCACTTGGGCCGTCTCTGACGCCGCTCACGCCTTTCTGGATATCTCTGTTTCCATCTCTGGAGACAAATTGTCAACCAACGTCTTTTATAAACCGACTAATTCCCATAGTTATCTTAACTATACCTCTTCCCACAATATCTCATGTAAAAATGTTATTCTCTTTTCTCAGTTTCTTTGCTTCACTGCATCTACTCTCAGGATGCGGTTTTTCATTCCAGGACATCTGAGGTGTCCTCCTTCTTTGAAGAATGTGGTTTCCCTCCCTCTACTATTAATGCTGCCCACACTTGCATCTCCTCTATTTCCCTACTATCTGTGCTCACCCCATCTTCCCGCCACTGTAATAGTGATAGAGTCCCTCTTTTCCTTACCTACCACTATATCAGCCTTCGCATCCAATATGTTACCTTCCACAACTTTCACCTTCTCAAAAAGGACCCCACCACTAAACGTGTCTTCTGCAGTGTCCTTGTCCATTCGCTCCTCCCATTACTCTCCCTCCAGGCCCGTATCCCTGCATGTGGCCTAAGTGCTACACCTGCCCATACACCTCCCTCCTCACCTCCATTCGGGGCCCCAAAGAGTGCTGCCAGGTGAAGCAACACTTCACCTGTGAATCTGCTGGGGTGATCTATTCTGTCAGGTGGTCCTGACGAGGCCTCCTCTACATTGGTGAGACCCACCGCAAATTGGGGGACTGCTTCTTCGAGCACCTCTGCACTATCTATCACAAGATAGTGTTGTCACGTGGCCAAGTGGTTAAGGCGTTGGACTAGTGACCTGAAGGTCGCGGGTTCAAGCCTCAGCTGAGGTAACGTGTCGTGTCCTTGAGCAAGGCACTTAACCACACATTGCTTCTGCACATTTATAGCCCAGAGGTGACGGTTAGTGCAGTATGGACAGGACAGGACAGGACAAGCGGGACTTCCTGGTGGCCAAACATTTTGATTCTGATTCCTATTCCCATTCCAACATGTTGATCCATGGCTTTCTCTTGAGCCAAGATAAGGCTACCCTCAGGGTGGAGGAGCAACACCTATCTGGGTACCCTCGAACCTAATGGCATGAATATCAATTTCTCCTTCCAGTGAACCAATACTTCCCCCCTCTATTCCCCACTCTGACCTTTTACTTCTTCACATCTGCCTATTACTTCCCCTTAGGCTCCCCCTCTACCTCATCCCTTTCACCTGTTATCCTCTCTTCCCTCCTATCAGATTCTTTCTTTTCCATTCCTTGTCCATTCCCACCCACCTGGCTTCACCTATCACCTTCCAGCTGGTCTCTTTCTCCTCCCCACACCTTCTAATTCAGGCATCACACCCCTTCCCTTTCAGTCCTGAATAAGGGTCTGGGCTGTTTACTCTTTTACATAGATGCTGCCTGACCTGCTGAGTTCCTCCAGCGCTTTTTACATGTTGCTTTTGGATTTCCAGCATCTTCAGACTTTCACATGTTTGCAAATAAATCTGAAACTGAATCTGAGATGCTGCTCAATCTGCCGATCTCCTCCAGCACATTGGTATTGCTCCACATTCCAGCATCTGCAGTCTCTTGTGTGATCCACTGTCAAATTAAATTTGGTGTGGAACCATATACATCAAAGTAAAGAAACAAAATTCAAAGAAGTATGTCTTAAGGGGAAGCAGGAAGTGTAGTAAGCAACCATTACTCGTCACCAAAAACTGTTGGAAACTTCTAACTCAGAATGCCATTAGGAAGTGAGCAAAGCTTTTCAATTAGGGCATGAGCTTATCAGAAATCCTAATGAACCTGTTAATGCAAGCACAATCATGCCATTTTGGACCACAACAGAAATTTACAAATTCACAGCTGAGTAATGACAGCATTTCAATAAATTTAGTTTTGACTATATTTCAGAATAGTCACTGGAATGAAAGACTTTGCAGAATACTATTAAACTTAGACTTTACCCTATTAAATGTTCTACATCAGCCAATTTCATATCTAATGTTACATGGACTCACCAATCTAATAGAGCTGGTACAATGAAAAGGGAGGAGAGATCAATAAAATTGATTTTTGGATTATAAAACAATGTCTCTTGAGCTCAATACTGAATTGCCCAACTTTTGATAACTCACTCTCTCTTTCTTTCTGTATCTGAACTGGGATCTTTGCCAGTTATTTCATGTGATTCATTCAGCTTTTCTCTCTGTTAGTACTCTGACACATTTTTGAGGTCGACCATGGACGTTGTGTCCCAGCTGTTGATGTGATATGCAAGCCAGGGTAGTACGATACAGAGCGCAAGCTGTTACCCAGGTATTTAATTTTATTTGTTCGTTTATTGAGATGCAGCATGGAATAAGCCCTGCCAGCTCTTCGAGCCCCGCCATCCAGCAACGCCCAAATTATCCCTAATCTAACCTAAGAGACAATTTACAATGACCAATTATCCTATCTTTGGACTGTGGGAGGAAATTGGAGCACCCGGAGGAAACCCACATTGGGGGAGGGGGGAATGTATAAACTCCTTACAGATAACGGTGGGAAAGGAACCCAGTTGTTGGTACTGTTAAGTGTTGTGCTAACCACTTTGCTACTGTGCCAGCCCACCGTGCAGCAGCTTCCCCCACTCCATGCAGCTGACGAATCCAAAGGAGCGGCAGGGACCGATACGGTTTGGCACCACTGGCATTAACAGGAGTTGCCAATCAGCCCTGAACTCAACGTAGGACTGCCTTAGGGACTGCAGCTCCAGATTTTTCCTCAGCGTTTACCCCAGAAGCCTGACCCGTGAGCCACAAAGCAGCGGAAGTTTGAGATCAGAGTTTTCCTTCCTCCTAGATGAGCGGCTGACGAACCCCAGATTCCCGAAGAAACTGGCTTTAAGATGCCAGTAATCCACCTTTGCCCCTTCTCCTGTCAGTAGAAACGGTTTCGCTGGGCATTGTAGCTGATCCACACATGAAAGCCAGGAATTGGGCTTAGTTATTAGAGCCTATTTGAAACGCTCGCCATTGGGAGCATTTAATAGGTAGTGGGAGCCTATCCCCACTACCACTCCTGCTACAGCAACCTTGAGGAACCAATGTCCCTCAGCCTTTGCTATTAACAACATACAAAGAATGCCACAGCAGTGTAGTGGTTAGTGTGACACTGCTACAGCTTGGGACATTTGGAGTTCAATTCTGGTGCCGTCTGTAAGGAGTTTGTACATTCTCCCCATGATTGCATGGGTTTCCTCCGGGTGCTCTGGTTTCCTCCCACAGTCCTGACACATACCAGCTGGTAGGTTAATTGGCCATTGTAAGCTGTCCTGTGATTAGGTGCATTATTTTATGCAGCTGATTGGGCCAGGTGAGCCTGTATTGCATAGTACCTCTAAATAAATAAATAATGCATATTGAATTCTCACGTTTGGTCTGATCCTATCTGAGGTATTCCCTTTCTTCTTTGCATCCTTCCCTCACTATTTAAGTCCTGGTTCTGTGAGTCTGTGAAGCCTCAGTGCAAGTTGGAGACCCTGTGTCTGTGAGTCTTCTTTTTCACTCGAAGCTGGAGGCCTGGACGCAGACTGGCCTGGGGTTGTGAGTGGATGGGTGGGTGGGAGGGAGGGAGGAGAAGGGGCTTGTTTTGATGTTGATGTTTTTTCGCTGTTGTGTTGCTGTTGTGATTGATTGTGTTCTGCTGAACATTGTGGATATGCTAGAGTGCTGTGCAAAAGTCATAGGCACATATATATGGCTAGGGTGCTTCAGACTTTTGCACAGTACTGTATTTGTCAATGCAGAGCAGAGAGCGAGTTTGTAAATCTGATGGGAGCAAATGATGTTGGGAATGGTGAGGATGGCGTACTGCAGGAGGGGTGTGGTACAGGTGGCAGAGAAGGAGAGACGGGGGCAGAGGGTGGCATGGTTGCAGACACACCCAGCCCTAAGACACCAGGTGGGGTCATTTGATTCAAAACAATTGGTTTATTTATCATTACAGAATGTCCCTCTGGAGCTTCCCTCTCCCTCCCCTCTCTCTTCCCATCTTTCCACCCATGATTCATCTCTCCCTGCCCCCTTCCCACTCTCAGCCTACAATAGATACCATATCAAAATCAGGTTTATCATCACTCATTATGTCATGACTTTTTTTTTGCTGCAGCAGTGCAGTGAAGTACATAAAATTACTGCAGTACAGTGCAAAAGTCTTAGGCATGCTCGGTATATATATGTGCCTCACACACAAAAAATGCTGATGGAACGCAGCAGGCCAGGCAGCATCTGTAGGAAGAGATACAGTCGACGTTTTGGGCCGAGACTCTTCATCAGGACTAACTGAAAGAAGAGATAGTAAGAGATTTGAAAATGGGAGGGAGAGGGGGAGATCTGAAGTGATGGGAGAAGACAGGAGGGACAGAGCTGAGAGCTGGAAAGTTGCCAAAGGGATACGAGGCTGGAGAAGGGAGAGGATCATGGGACGGGAGGGGGGAGGGGGGGAAACCCAGAGGATGGACAAGGAGTTATAGTGAGAGGGACAGAGGGAGAAAAAAAATGAAAAAAAAGGGGAAAGAAAATAATAAATAAATAAACAAACAAACAAACAAATAAATAAATAAGGGATAGGGAACGAAGGGGAGGTGGGGCATTAACGGAAGTTAGAGAAGTCAATGTTCATGCAGGTTGGAGGCTACCCAGACGGAACATAAGGTGTTGTTCCTCCAACCTGAGTGTGGCTTCATCTTGACAGTAGACGAGGCCATGGATAGACATGTCAGAATGGGAATGGGACGTGGGTTTAAAATGCGTGGCCACTGGGAGATCCTGATTTCTCTGGCGGACAGAGCGTAGGTGTTCAGCGAAACGGTCTCCCAGCCGGCGTCGGGTCTCGCCAATATATAGAAGGCCGCATCGGGAGCACCAGATGCAGTATATCACCCCAGCCGACTCAAAGGTGAAGTATCGCCTCACCTAGAAGGACTGTCTGAGGCCCTCGTGTTTACATATATATGTGCCGAAGACTTTCACACTGTACTGTATGTTGGTGCCACTTGTGGGTGCCCCCAGTACATCCCTCAGTTGTATTGCTTGTTAACACAAACAATACATTTCTCTGATAAATAAATGAATTTGAATCTGAATCTGAACCATTGGTGCTCCTGAAAGCTAACATTTTCTTGTTGGGAGACACAAGATACGGAAAAAACCAGCATCTGAAACAACAACAGATCTACCGGAAGAACTCAGGAGTTCAGGCAGCATCTATGCATCAACCTATAAAACATTGACAATTTCTAACAACCACCCTCCCTCCACCACAGATGCAGCTCAACAGAGATAAGGTTATGCATTTGGGAAAGTCAAATCAGTTTAGTGTTTATATCAAACCAGTATAGCATTTACACTATGAATGGTAGGACACTAGGGAGTGTAATGCGACAGAGGAACCAAAGAGTACAAGTGCATGGTTCGATGAAAGTGATGTTGCAGGTAGACAGTTTGGTGAAAAAGATGTTAAGTATTTTGGCTTTCATCAGTCAGGGCAATGAATATAGGAGTTGGGACATTATATTGGAATTGTACAGCAAAAGACCATAAGAACATAAGATATAGGTGCAGTATGAGGCCATTTTGCCCATCAAGTTTGCTTTGCTTATCACCATAGCAGATCCAATTTTCCTCTCAGCATCATTCTCCTGCGTTCTCCCTGTATCACTTCATGCCCTGACCAATCAAGAATCTATCAACCTCTGCCTTAAATATACATGAAGACCTGGCCTCCACAGCTGCCTGCAGCAACAAATTCCACAGATTCACCATTCTCTGGTTGAAGAAATCCTTCATTATCTTCATTCTACAAGGATGCTATGCAATTTTGAGGCGGTGTCCTCTGGTCTTAGACCACCATAGGAAACATCCTCTCCACATCCTCTCTATCCCCCTCCTCCCCCCCATCAAGGCCTTTCACAATTCGATAGGTTTCAATGAGGTTACCACTCATTCTTCTACATTCCAGTGACTACAGCCCCAGAGCCATCAAAAGCTCTTCATATGACAAGCCAGTCAATCCTGGAATGATTTTCATGAACTTCCTTTGAACCCTCTCCAGTTTCAGCACATCCTTTCTAAGATAAAGGTCACTAACCTGCTCACAATACTTCAAGTGAGGGCTCACCAGTGCTTTCTAAAGTTTCAACATTACATCCTTGCTTTTATATCCTAGTCCTCTTGAAATGAATGCTAACATCACATTTGCCTTCCTCATTACAGACTCAACCTAAAAACTAACCTTAAGGGAATCCTTATCCCTTTGCACTTCATATTTTTATATTTTCTCTCCATTTAGAAAAGTCAGCTAAGTGCATGACCATAGGTCAATGTGAAGCTGCACTCAGAGTACTGTGTACAGGTTTGATCACCCTTTTAGAGGAAAAAATATGGTTAAACTGGAAAGGGTGAGATAAGATTTACAGAAAAGTTGCAGGACTAGAGGGCTTAAGTTATAGGAAGAGGTTGGCCATGCTGGGTCTTTATATGTCGACATAGACTTGTTGGGTCTAAGGACTTATAATCCATCCTGTATTACGCTATGATTCTATGCAGCATAACCCACTGAGTTTTCCAAGTTCAGATTATTAATATTATTAATCATTGCTTAACTTACTGTAGAACAGCAAGCAATGGAACATTATCAAGCAAAATTTTAGAGCATCAGGAGTACACCTCTTTGTTAGTTTTCTTCCTTCATGAACCGAGAATAAATCCTACTCTCTCCCCTTCTATTGCATGTACACAGACAATGGAGTGGTATGGGCCATGTGTAGGCAGAAGGAGTTGGTTTAATTAAGCTGCCTAATACCAGACAGCATACACTTACGCTGAATGGGGATAGGTTCAGAGAAGCTGTGAGGGGCAAGATTTTTATGCAGAGAATGGTGAGTGCCTGGAATGTGTCGCCTAGGGTGGAGACGGAGGTAGAAACAACAGAGAAATTTAAGATGCTCTTAAATAAATTCATTCCTCTCAATTCTGAACTGATTCCATAACCTTTTGACTAACTTTTAAGGTCTCTACAAATTATGTTCACAGTATTATCCATTATGATGATTATTGTATTTAATTTACAGTTTGTCTTTTACACGTTGGTTGTTCGTCAATCTTTGTGTGCAGTTTTTCATTGACTCTATTGTATTTCTTTGCTCTCCTTTGAATGCCTCCAAGAAAATGAATCTCAGGGTAGCATATGGTGACGTATATGTAATTTAATAATAAATTTATTTGAACTTCGAACTTTGAATAGGTACATAAATGTGCAAAGAACTGTGGGATATAAACCTTCTCTACGGAGAAGGGACAGGTTTAGTTAGGCATTTAATTACTAGTTTAATTAGTTCAACAAATCGTGTGGGCTGAAGGGCCTGTTCTTATGCTGTATTGCTCAATTTGTTATGCATATGTTCTATTGTCATTAGTTTAACTAGTTCAGACCAAAATCATAGGCCAATGAGCCTGTTCCTTGTCTGTATTGTTCTATGTTCTATTCCTTCTTCTTCTTCTTCTTCCTGAAGTTTTATGGTGGTTGGCGAACAGCTTTAAGATGCATTGCCACCAACTTCTAAACTGAAGTGTGGGTCAGGTTAACTAAATCCTATATTTTTATGTTTGTATCCAATTCTATAATAAAGACCTGTATTCTTAAGGAACTGCACTTGAATTCTATTCCTCTGTCCAAAGATAAGCAAACTACATCTTGTTAGACTATGTATGTTAAGGTAGCAGAATGGTCAGGTGAGCTGAGAGAGTTTTCAGGGCAGGAATGGAAACCTCAAGGGATGCATCAGGAGCACATAGAGGCCCTGTCTAAGTACCAGAAGGAAAACATCACCTCAATAATAACCCAGCTAACTTCCTGAATACCAGCTTCCCGCCCCATCTGCAGAAGAATGCACGCTTCCCACATTGGCCTCTTTCCTCAACTTGGCCCCTGCTAAACCAGATTGGAAGCAAGTCATCTCCAGCCCTAAGGGACGACGGAAGAAAAGTGAATCACTGGAAACACACACAACTTTCAACCTTGTAGGTCTAGCCATTTCTGCAGCTTGTTTAAAAGTAATTTTCGATTAATTAAGCTGAGATCTTTAGTGTTAACCACGACAGGGAGTCTGGAGATAATTACAGTCAGTAATACAATGTGGCCTGAAGCTATTGAGTAAGTCATAGTAAATTAGCCTTCCTGGAGGTCTGATGTGCTGATGTGTAGACTGGGAATGATCTACTCGGGCAATCTGTTTATGGGGTAATGTTGGAGTATGACAGTGTTCTGAGAGGGGAAAGAATCCCTTAAAGAACCCATGATATATCTAGACACTCTGGGAAAAATGTATTCTCAATGCCACTCTGAGGATTTCCCCCATTCCACCCCCCCCCCACCACACATCTCCCCATGGTTCAATAGTTTGCTGCCACCCACTTACACAGCGGGTTGGTAACAAGGCAGAGTAGTGAGTGGTTACTGCCTGTGGAGCTGTGCGAAATGGAAAGAAACTGAACAGGAATGATTGCAAATTATAATGGGTGATTACTGTTTCCAAAAAAAAAAATCTCTTGCACTGTTTACATGTAATACTGAAAATTGGTTACCTCAGCAAGCGGAGAACAAAAGCAGGATTTCCAATCCTATCTAAATACACTGCAGGGAAATGACTCAGTAATGAGTAACTGCTGAAATGTCTGTAAGTTCTAATACCAGTTCCAATAGTAATTGGAAATTATCAAACTACAGATGCTGGGATTCTAAAGTAAAAACAGAATAAAAAAAACAGAGCAACACACACAAAATGCTGGAGGAACTCAGCAGGCCTGTCAGCATCGACCTTTCGGGCTGAGACATTTCATCAGGACTAGCTAATGAAAGTCCTGTTGAAAGGTCTTGGCCGAAAATGTTGACTCCTTATTTATTTCCATGGATGCTGCCTGAGCTGCCGAGTTCCTCTAGCATTTTGTGCATGTTGCTCTGCATCTCCAACATCTGCAGAATCTCTTCTGTTTAGAATAAAAAAACAGTATTTATACATCATTTATAAGACCATAAGACATCAGACATAAGAACATAAGACATAGGAGCAGAATTAAGCTATTCCGTCATGGTTGATTTATTATTTCTCTCAATCTAATTCTCCTGTCTTCTCCCCATAACATTTAATGCCCTGATTAATTGAGAACCTATTAACCTCCGTCTTAAATATACCCAATAATTAGCCTGCACAGCTATCTGTGGTAATGAATTCCACAGACTCACCACCATCTTACTACACAAATTTTTCTTCATCTGTGTTTTAAATAGATATCCCTCAATTCTGAGGCTGTGCCTTCTGGTCCTAGACTCCCCCACTATAGGCAACATCCTCTCCACATCCACATTATCCAGTGCTTTCAATATTCGATTGGTTACAATGAGATCCACCCTCATTCTTGTAAGCACCAATGAGTATATGCTCCTCATGTGTTAATCTTTTCATTCTTGTGAACCTCCTATGGACCCTCTGCTATGCCACCACAGCTTTTCTTAGATAAGGGGCCCAAAACTGCTCACAAGATTCCACGTGCAGTCTGACCAATACCTCAACATTACATCCTTGCTTTTGTGTTTTAGTCTTCTCAAAATGGATGAGAACCTTGCCTTTGTCTTCCTTAACCTGTAAGTTAACCTTCAGGGAATCCTGCACAAGAACTCCCAAATCCCTCTGCAATTCTGATTTTTGAATTTTATACCCATTGAGAAAATAGTCCACACCATTATTCCTTCTGCCAAAGTGAATAACCATGCACTACCCCTATGCCTATCTTTGTATTGTCCACAAACTTGGCCACAAAGCTATCAATTCCTTCATGCGAATTATTGACATACAATGTGATAAGAAGCAATCCCAATACCAAACCCAGCGATACACCACTAGTAATCAGCAACCAACCAGGAAAGGCACCCCTGATTCCCACTCTTTGGATCCTGCAAGTCAGCCAATCTTCTATCCATGCTAGTACCTTTCCCATGATACCAAGGGCTCTTATCTTGATGATCAGCCTTTTGTGTAGTGCTCTGTCAAAGGCCTTCTGAAAATCCAAATAAACAATATCCACTGACTCTCCTTTATGTATCCTGCCTGTTACTTCTTGAAAGAATTCCAACAGATTGGTCAGGCAAGATTTCCCCTTAAGGAAGCCATGTTAACTGTATCATGCTGCTCCAATTACCCTGAAACCACCTCCTTAATATTAGACTCAAATATCTTCCCAGCCACTGAAGTCTGACTAACTGGCCTATAATTTCCCTGCTTCTGCATCCCTCCCTTCTTAAAGAGTGGAGTGACATTTGCAATTTTCTAATCCCCTGAAAGCAGAATTCCAGAATCTATTGATACTTGAAAGTTCATTACTAATGCTTCCACAATCTGTTCGGCTACATCTTTCTGAACCCTAGCATGTAGTCCACCTGATCCAAGTGGCAGCTACCTTCAGGCTTTTCAGCTTTGCATGCAGCTTCTCCTTAGCAATAGCAATGACGACCTCACTTCTGCTCCCGATGCTCTCATTTTTCTGGCATTCTGCAAGAAAATGAAGACCACAAGATATATAAGCAGAATTAGGCCATTTTTCCCATCAGCTCTGCTCCACAATTTCATTATGCCTGATCCATTTTCCCTCTCAGTCCCAATCTCCTCCCTTCTCCCCATACCTCTTCATGACCTGGCTAATCAAGTATCTATCAACCTCTGGCTTAAATATACCCAATGACTTGGCCTCCACAGCTGCTTGTGGCAACAAATTCCACAGACTCAACACTCTCCTGTGAAATAAATTCTTCTTCATCTCCATTCTAAAAGGATACCCCTCTATTCTGAGGCTGTGTCATCTGATCCTAGATTCTCCACCATAGGAAATATTCTCTCCACATCCACTCTATCGAGACCTTTTAACATTGGGTTTCAATTAAGTCACCCTCATTCTTCAGAATTCCAGTGAATACAGGCCCAGATACATAGAAACATAGAAACATAGAAAATAGGTGCAGGAGTAGGCCATTCGGCCCTTCGAGCCTGCACCACCATTTATTATGATCATGGCTGATCATCCAACTCAGAACACCGCCCCAGCCTTCCCTCCATAGCCCCTGACCCCCGTAGCCACAAGGGCCATATCTAACTCCCTCTTAAATATAGCCAATGAACTGGCCTCAACTGTTTCCTGTGGCAGAGAATTCCACAGATTCACCACCCTCTGCGTGAAGAAGTTTTTCCTAATCTCAGTCCTAAAAGGCTTCCCCTCTATCCTCAAACTGTGACCCCTCGTTCTGGACTTCCCCAACATCGGGAACAATCTTCCTGCATCTAGCCTGTCCAATCCCTTTAGGATCTTATACGTTTCAATCAGATCCCCCCTCAATCTTCTAAATTCCAACGAGTACAAGCCCACCCTCTCGAATGTCAACACATCCTTTCTAAGATAAGGGGCCCAAATCTGCTCATAAAATTCCAGAATTTTTAAAATTATCAACATTACATCCTTGTTTTTATTCTCTAGACCTCTAGAAATGAATACTACCATCGCATTTAACCTTCCTCAACACCAACTCAACCTGCAAATCAACCTTTAGGAAATCTTGCGTAAGGACTCCCAAGTCCCTTTGCATCTCAGTTTTTTGAATTCTCTCCACTTAGAAAATAATCTACCCTTTTATTTTTTCTGCCAAAGTGGATGATCCTACATTTCCTGGCATTGTATTCCATCTGTCACTTGTTTGCCCATTCTCCTAATCTGTCTACATCTTTCTAAGTCCTACTTCTGTAAAACTACCTGCTAGCATCTCTTCTGTAATACCATGGACTCTTAACTTGTTAAGCAGCGTCATGTGTGGCACCTTGGTCAAAGACCTTCTAAAAATCCACGTACACAACATCTATCAATTCTCCTTTGGCTATCCTGCTTGTTACTTCTTCAAACAAATCTAATAGATCTGTTAGGCAAGATTTTTCCTTGAAGAAACCATGCTGACTATTGTCGATTTTATCATATGTGACCAAGTACCCAAAAACCACATCTTTAACAATTGATTCCAACATCTTCCGAACCACTGAGAACAGACTAACTGGCCTATAATTTCCTTTCTCCTGCCTCTCTCCCTTTTGAGAATGGAGTGACATTTGCAATTTTCTAGTCTTCCAGAACCATTCTAAAATCTAGTGATTCTTGAAAGGTCATTACTAATGCCTACACAATCTCTTCAGCCACCTCTTTCACAACCACGAGTTGTGCACTATCTAGTACAGGTGACTTATCTACCTTCAGATTTTTCAGTTTCCCAAGAATCTTTTCTCTAGTAATGGCAACTTCACGCATTTCTGACCCCTGACACTCTCAAACTTTCAGCATACTGTTGGTGTCCTCCCCAGTGAAGACTTATGCAAAATACTTATTCAGATTGTCCACCATTTCCTTGTGCCCCATTACTACCTCTCCAGAATTGTTTTCCACCAGTCCAATATTTGCCTCTCTTTTTTACTTTATGTATCTGAAGAAACTTTTGGTATCCTCTTTTATCCTCATTGGCTAGCTTACTTTGTATTCTATCTTTTCCTTCTTAAAGATGGTTGCTTTCTGGTAATTTTTCAAAGCTTTCCAATCTTCTAACTCCCAACTTATTTTTGCTCTACTATATGCTCTCTCCTTGCCTTCTATGTTGGCCTTGATTTCTCTTGTTAGCCACGGTTGTGTCATTTTGCTTTTAGAATATTTCTTCCTCTCTGGGATGTTTATATTCTGTGCCTTCTGAATTGCTTGCAGATATTCCAGCCTTTGCAGCTTTACCGCTAATCCTGCCAGTGTTCTTTTCCAATCAATTTTGGACAACTCCTCTCCAATGCCTCCGTAATTCCCTTCACTCCACCCTAATACTGATATATCTGACATTAGCTTCTTCTCAAATTCAGGGAGAATTCAACATATTATGATTACCTTCACTTTAGGATTCCAATAACTTAAGCTCTCTAATCAATTCCAGTTCATTGCACAACACCCATTCCAGAATAACTGATCCCTTAGCTGCTCTAAAAAGCAATCTCATAGGTATTCGACAAATTCCCCCTCGAGATCCAGCACCAACCTGATTTTCCTAACCAATATGCATATTGAAATCCCCATGACTATTGTAACATTGCCCCTTTGGCATGCATTTTCTATTTCCCATTGTAATTTGTAGACCACACCCTTACTACTTTTTTGGGTGTCTGTATATAGCTCACATTAGGGTCTTTTTATCTTGCAGTTGCTTAGCTCTACCCACAACAATTCAGCTCCCTCTGACCCTATGTCACCTCTTTCACATAACTTGATTTCATTTTTTACCAACAGGGCCCCTTGCAGCAGTTACTCAGCCATGCGTTCATCTGCTAAATCATTGTAATCTTACCCTCACAGGCATGTGGCAAGGTCAGCAATAGAAACATAGAAACATAGAAAATAGGTGCAGGAGTAGGCCATTCGGCCCTTCAAGCCTGCACCGCCATTTATTATGATCATGGCTGATCATCCAACTCAGAACCTCGCCCCAACCTTCCCTCCATACTCCCTGATCCCCGTAGCCACAAGGGCCATATCTAACTCCCTCTTAAATATAGCCAATGAACTGGCCTCAACTGTTTCCTGTGGCAGAGAATTCCACAGATTCACCACTCTCTGTGTGAAGAAGTTTTTCCTAAAAGGCTTCCCCTCTATCCTCAAACTGTGGCCCCTCGTTCTGGACTTTCCCAACATCGGGAACAATCCTGCATCTAGCCTGTCCAATCCCTTTAGGATTTTATACGTTTCAATCAGATCCCCCCTCAATCTTCTAAATTCCAACGAGTACAAGCCCAGTTCATCCAGTCTTTCTTCATATGAAAGTCCTGCCATCCCAGGAATCAATCTGGTGAACCTTCTTTGTACTCCCTCTATGGCAAGGATGTCTTTCCTCAGATTAGGGGACCAAAACTGCACACAATACTCCAGGTGTGGTCTCACCAAGGCCTTGTACAACTGCAGTAGTACCTCCCTGCTCCTGTACTCGAATCCTCTCGCTATAAATGCCAGCATACCATTTGCCTTTTTCACTGCCTGCTGTACCTGCATGCCCACTTTCAATGACTGGTGTATAATGACACCCAGGTCTCGTTGCACCTCCCCTTTTCCTAATCGGCCACCATTCAGATAATAATCTGTTTTCCTATTTTTGCCACCAAAGTGGATAACTTCACATTTATCCACATTAAATTGCATCTGCCATGAATTTGCCCACTCACACAACCTATCCAAGTCACCCTGCATCCTCTTAGCATCCTCCTCACAGCTAACACTGCCACCCAGCTTCGTGTCATCCGCAAACTTGGAGATGCTGCATTTAATTCCCTCATCCAAGTCATTAATATATATTGTAAACAACTGGGGTCCCAGCACTGAGCCTTGCGGTACCCCACTAGTCACCGCCTGCCATTCTGAAAAGGTCCCGTTTATTCCCACTCTTTGCTTCCTGTCTGCTAACCAACTCTCCACCCACACCAATACCTTACCCCCAATACCGTGTGCTTTAAGTTTGCACACTAATCTCCTGTGTGGGACCTTGTCAAAAGCCTTTTGAAAATCCAAATATACCACATCCACTGGTTCTCCCCTATCCACTCTACTAGTTACATCCTCAAAAAATTCTATGAGATTCGTCAGACATGATTTTCCTTTCACAAATCCATGCTGACTTTGTCCGATCATTTCATCGCTTTCCAAATGTGCTGTTATCACATCCTTGATAACTGACTCCAGCAGTTTCCCCACCACCGACGTTAGGCTAACCGGTCTATAATTCCCCGGTTTCTCTCTCCATCCTTTTTTAAAAAGTGGAGTTACATTAGCCGCCCTCCAATCCTCAGGAACTAGTCCAGAATCTAATGAGTTTTGAAAAATTATCACTAATGCATCCACTATTTCTTGGGCTACTTCCTTAAGCACCCTGGGATGCAGACCATCTGGCCCTGGGGATTTATCTGCCTTCAATCCCTTCAATTTACCTAACACCACTTCCCTACTAACATGTATTTCGCTCAGTTCCTCCATCTCACTGGACCCTCTGTCCCCTACTATTTCTGGAAGATTATTTATGTCCTCCTTAGTGAAGACAGAACCAAAGTAATTATTCAATTGGTCTGCCATGTCCTTGCTCCCCATAATAAATTCACTTGTTTCTGTCTGCAGGGGACCTACATTTTTCTTTACCAGTCTTTTCCTTTTTACATATCTATAAAAGCTTTTACAGTCCGTTTTTATGTTTCCTGCCAGTTTTCTCTCATAATCTTTTTTCCACTTCCTAATTAAGCCCTTTGTCCTCCTCTGCTGAACTCTGAATTTCTCCCAGTCCTCAGGTGATCCACTTTCTCTGGCTAATTTGTATGCTTCTTCTTTGGAATTTATACTATCCCTAATTTCTCTTGTCAGCCACGGGTGCACTACCTTCTTTGAATTACTCTTTTGCCAAACTGGGATGAACAATTGTTGTAGTTCATCCATGCAACCTTTAAATGCTTGCCATTGCATATCCACCATCAATCCTTTAAGTGTCATTTGCCAGTCTATCTTAGCTGGGGGCCTCCCACGACAAGATTGCTAATTAACCCTTCCTCATTGCTCAAAACCCAGTCCAGAATAGCCTGCTCTCTAGTTGGTTCCTCGACATGTTGGTTCAAAAAACCTGCCCGCATACATTCCAAGAAATCCTCTTCCTCAGCACCTTTACCAATTTGGTTCACCCAATCTACATGTAGATTGAAGTCACCCATTATAACTGCTGTTCCTTTATTGCACACATTTCTATTTTGTTTAATACCATCTCCGACCTCACTACTACTGTTAGGTGGCCTGTACACAACTCCCACCAGCGTCTTCTGCCCCTTAGTGTTACGCAGCTCTACCCATATCGATTCCACATCTTCCCGGCTTATGTCCTTCCTTTCTATTGCGTTAATCTCTTCTTTAACCAGCAACGCCACCCCACCTCCCCTTCCTTCATGCCTATCCCTCCTGAATATTGAATATCCCTGAACGTTGAGCTCCCATCCCTGATCACCCTGGAGCCATGTCTCTGTGATCCCAGCTATATCATAATCATTAATAACAATCTGCACTTTCAATTCATCCACCTTATTACGAATGCTCCTTGCATTGACACACAAAGCCTTCAGGCGCTCTTTTACAACTCTCTTAGCCCTTAAACAATTATGCTGAAAAGTGGCCCTTTTTAATGCTTGCCCTGGATTTGTCGGCCTGCCACTTTTACTTTTCTCCATAGTACTTTTTGTTTCTACCCTCACTTTACACCCCTCTGTCTCTCTGCACTGGTTCCCATCACCCTGTAGTGAACTAACCTCCTCACGCCTAGCCTTTTCAATTTGGTTCCCACCCCCCAACCATTCTAGTTTAAAGTCACCTCAGTAGCCCCCACTAATCTCCCTGCCAGGATATTGGTCCCCCTAGGATTCAAGTCTGGAGATTTCTCCCCTGGAGGTCCTCTTTTTCAACATTCTACCTGACTCCCTAAAATCTCTCTGCAGATCCTCTTCGCCTTGTCTACCCATGCTTACCCTCCCCCTTGAGAATGCCATGGACTTGATCCAAGATATCACTGACCCTGACACCATGGTGCCTTCTACAGTGATGTCTGGTACAAAATACCCATTAAGATCGCCTGTTATTCCTTTGTTCCCCATTACTACCTCTCCAGCATCTTTTTCCAGCGGTCCGATATCCACTCACGTCTTTCTTTTTCTCATTATATATCTGGAAAAAAAACTTTGTGTATCCTCTTTTATATTATTGGCTAGCTGACCATATTTCTTCTTTTCTCTTTGTGGAATTTTTAGTTGCCTTCTGTTGGTTTTTAAAATCTTCCCAATCCTTTACCTTCCCACTAATTTTTGCTCTACTATATGCCCTCTCCTTTGCCTTTATGCTACCTTTGACTTTGCTTGTCAGCCATGGCTGCTTCATCCTCCCATTAGAATACTTCTTCATCTTTGCAATGTATCTGGTGTACCTGCACCTTCTGAATTGCCCCCAGAAATTTTAGCTATTGCTGTTCTGCTAGTGTCCCTTTCCAATCAACTTTGGCCAGATCCTCTCTCATGCATCTGTAATTCCCTTCACTCCACTGCAGTACTGATACGTCAGACTCTATCTTCTCTCTCTCAAACTGCAAGGTGAATTAGATCATATTTTGATCACTACCTCCTCTGGGTTACTTTACTTTAAGCTTCCTAATCAAATCTAGGTCATTACATAATACCCGATCCAAAATTACCCTTCTACTAATGAACTTAACCATAAGCTGCTCTAAAAGGCATTCTACAAATTCCCTCTCTTGGGATCCAACACCAACTACACTTTCCCAATCTACCTAAATATTGAAATGCTGCATGCTTATCATAATATTACCCTTTTTACATGCCTTTTCTACCTCCTATTGTAATTTGTACCCACATCCTGTCGACTGTTCTGAGGCCTGTGTATAAATCCCATTGAGTCTTTTTGCCCTTATAAATTCTTAACTCTACCCCCAAGGATTCTACATCTTCTGCTCCAATGTCACCTCTTCCAAGAATTTGATTTCATATTTTCACCAATAGAACCACCTCACCCCCTCTGCCTATCTGCCTGTCCTTTTGATACAACTTGTATCCTTGGATGTTCATCTCCCAAACATGATCTTCTTTCAGCCACAACTCAGAGATGCCCACAACATCACACCTGCCAGTCTCAAACTGCGCCCCAAAATCATCTCCCTTATTTCGTATACTGCGTGTATTCAAATATAACACTATCAGTCCTGCATTCATCATCACTTTTTCTGATTTTGGCCCTCCATTACACTTTATCTCATCCCATGGACTGTAATTATTCTCTATCATCTGTCTGTCCTTCATCACAGCCTTATTCTGCATCTGCATGTATCCCAACTGCCCCATCCTCAGCCCGATCACTTCAGTTCCCATCCTTGGGTTCAGGATAAACTCCCCCACCCCCCTTGGGTTCAGGTGTAATCCATCCTTTCTGTACAGGTCATAACTTCCCCAGAAGTGACTCTAGTGGTCCAAAAACCTGAAACCCTGCCCCCTGCACCTGAGCCACACATTCATCTGCCAAATGATCCTATTCTTATCCTCAATAGCTTGTGGCACAAGCAGCAATCCAGAGATTATTACCTTGAAGGTCCAGCTTTACAGCTTTCTGCCGAACCCCCTATATTTTCTCTTCAGACCTCCTTCCATTTTTGACCTTTGTTTCTGGGGGCAATACGTACCACGACTTCTGGCTGCTCATCCTCCCCCTTTAGAATTCCATGGATCTGCTCTCAGACATCCCTGTCCTTGACACCTGGGAGGCACCATACAATCTGGGTGTCTCTTTCACTTTCACAGAATCTGCTTAGTGCTCCTCTAATTGTAGAATCCCCTATCACTACTGCACTCCTCTTCTTCCCCTTCTCTCACAGCCCCACACCTACAGTCAGTGTGACGAGCTCTGATAGGTTGTTCCCCCCCCCGACAC
Source organism: Mobula birostris (assembly GCF_030028105.1). Taxonomy (NCBI): domain Eukaryota; kingdom Metazoa; phylum Chordata; class Chondrichthyes; order Myliobatiformes; family Myliobatidae; genus Mobula; species Mobula birostris. The sequence continues at coordinate 24,975,251 of NC_092387.1, read as the reverse complement.
CCCCCCCCAACAGTATTGAAAGCGGAAACAAGAGACAATCTGCAGATGCTGGATATCCAAACAATACAACATAAAATGCTGAAGGAACCCATTGAATTCCTCCAGCATTTTTGTAAGTATCCAAAGTGGTATACTTATTATTAAGGCAATGGCCACAGGGCTACTTTGCACTACCTGCATATTATATTCCCTTTCCCTCTCCTGACAGTCATCCAGGAGAGGGAAAGGAAAGAGGCAGCTTCAAGCAACTTAGGTGTTACTAACTACCTGTACCTCCTATCTATCACCTCCTCATTTTTTCGTATGAGCCAAACATCCAATTCCTTAACACATTCTCTAAGGAGCTGCAGCTTGAATCATTTCATGCAGATGCAGTTATCAGAGAGACTGGAGGTCTTCCCGATTTCCCACAACTCACACAAGGAACATACTACTACTTCTACATTCTAGATTTGGTAATGTTTTCTCTAACATAAGAGTCCCATCAATGACATATAAGAGGAAATATTACACGGAATAGATTAAATAAATGTACTCTGGTAGTTATTGTTGTGAGTTTTGACAAAGAAAATCTATTTGGAAATCTTGATCAGATATAGCTACATGCAAATGGCCAACTATCACATGTTTTTTCCAATTAGTCTAAAAATAAATATATATGTATATATACACATTACTGTGTACTACCTTGAGATTCATTTTCTTGCAAGTATTTACAAGTTAAAAGAAATACAACAGAATTCTATGCAAAAATAGCTATTCATAAACAAATAACTATTCATGAAAAGAAGGCAATTTGTGCAAATACAAATAATGTGGAGAACATGAGTTGTAAAGAGTCCCTGAAAGTGAGACTGTAGGTTGTGGAATCAGTTCAGAGTAGTAGTGAACGAGGTTTTCCACACTGGTTCAGGAGCCTTATGGTTATAGCATAATAACTGTTCCTGAACCTGGTGGAGTGGGATCTCAGACTTTTGTACCTCCTTTCTGATGGTGGTAATGAGAAGAGGGTTTAGCCTGTATGGTATGGGTCCTTGATGAAGAATGCTGCTTTCTTGTGTCATTGCTCCATGTAAATGTACTCAGTGTGAGGAAGGTTTTGCCAGTGATGGATTGGGCTGTGTCCATCACTTTCTGTCACTTTTTTCCATTCCTGGGCATTGATGTTTCCATATTGAACTGTGATGCCATGATGCAACCAGCTAGGATTCTCTTTACTGCACATCTGTAGAAGATTATGGAAGTTTTTGGTGACGTGCCAAATTTATAAGTAGAAGTACTTTCTTTGTGATGACACTATGTGCTGGTCCTAGGATTGACCCTCTGAAATGTTAATGCAAAGGAATATAAATCTACTGACCCTCTCCACCTGCATTCCATAATGAGGACTGGCTCATGGACCAACAGCTTCTGCCTCCTGTAGTCAATAATCAGCTCCGTGGTTTTGCTGATGTTGAGTGAGATGTTGTCGTTGTAGCACCACCCAACCAGATATTCAATATCCCTCCTGTCTGCCGATTCATCACCACCTTTTATTTGGGCAACAACAGTAGTGTTGTCCTAAAAAGCCAAATGCCAGCATGTCTGGATGCTGCTATCCATTTCCCTCCATAGATACTGGCTGGTCTGTTGAGTTCCTCCAGGAAATTGCTTGTTGCTCCAGATTCCAGCATCTGTAGTCTTCATACATCTATGCTTTACTAAAAAACATTTTGTGATATTTTTCCCTGGCCAAGCTAATAATTGTAGGTTGATCGAATTCTGACAGAACACTGCTGCATGTAGGCATTAGGGTGCTATGTCAGTGTCTACCAGATTCCCAATTTTTCTTAATCTTTCAATGTAGGATTGTAAAGTTACTGTTCATAATTTCTTACTTATTTGATCAAGAATCTTTGTGTCACATTTTTGTCTTGTTATTGTATCTATCCAATGTTATTGTGATGCATCTAAGGTCATATTCAGCCACCCAAACCTTAGATCAGTTAAGTAGGATAGGTGGCTCCATTGATAAAACAGCTGGAATATTATGACAGCCCAGCAGTGTGTGCTCACTTTGTGTTGGTCCTGAACTTATACTGAATCATTTTAGATTTAACCTAATCCAAAAAGAACGATCCACCCATATTTCCAGACTAATCATTCAGAAGATCAACCATCTCTGTTCGTAATGCAGCACTACATCAAATACTACTGGATCACCGACTATTTATGGGATGAAGACATGTTGGTTTAGTGCAGCAAAGCTGTATTGAGATAGAAGATCAGCCTAAATCTCCTTGCAAATTGATAGTGCCTATATGGGGCAGATACTGAAGCAGGAAACATCGAGCGTCAAAGATTCCTACCAACTGGAGCATGCCATCTACTTGCTGCTACCAAGAAGTACAGAAGCCTGAAGTCCCACACCACCAGCTACTTCCCTTCAGTCATTTACTTCTTGAACCAACCAGCACAATCCAATTCGTTGCACTGTAAATGTTCTTGTGCACATGACAATAAAATTGACTGTTTTTCATACTGAGTTCTGGACATGGGGATTTCTCACATTCCTACATTCACAGGATCAACATCCGGGGGAGCACCATCGTAAACAGTGGAGGAGAGAAGAAAAAGCTAATTTAAAGAATTCTAAAAAAACAACAAAAAAGGTTGGTCAGCAGGAAGCTAGAGGATGGTATGAAGAGGGGTTTCTATGATAATTGAACCCCTCAGGCTGACTTACCTGCCCCTTACACTAGGTTGGATTGCCCAATTAGCCTACTAGCCAGCATATCTTTGGGATGTGGAAGGAAGCCCATGCAAGCCACAGGGAGAACGTGAAAACTCCATGCAGACAAAAAATGAGGTCAGGATTGGACCTACAATACTACATCTATCAGTTAGCAGCACTACCCCTACCCACTGTCCCACCATGCCACCCAACAGAATTTCTGGATTGGCATATTGAGGTGTTCATTGATGGATTGTCAAAGTTTATCCTCTGAGAATCCCCTTCACCTCTAATTTCATACACACCTCAATAGCCATGGTATTTAATAGCTGCTTCTGAGTGCCAAATCTCAGTGAAGCTTGTTACCCTCAAACCAACCCACTGGAGCAAAATCACCTCCTTGAGAAGCAACTAGAAGTAATTTGTTTCCAGAATAACTAGCTTTGTGAAATTACTCTTGGTGACAAGTCTACATGAGTTCACAAGGACTCTATGGTTTAGAGCTTTAGTCATTCATTTCACTAAATGATTATGATGCACAACTGGCAAGAGATCTGTAGGGCAAATTGCGCTCCACTTAGTTGTTTTGTCATATTAAAATGGAGATTCCATTTACTCTGAATGAGGACTCAGTAAGGATTCCATTCACCAAGCTGATATCTGCATTCTATGCAGGTTTAAATGATAACCTCAATAAAAATGATTGCATAAATTAACATAAAACATGTTATAATTCTGGCAATGAAGTCAGCCTTATTGAGCGATTCAAATTACAAACTGTTCACCAACATATTCCTTGGGGTCAGCTAGCTGCAGCCTGAATGAGATAAAGAGGTAGAAGAGAGATTTGTCTATAATCAAGCCTAAGCATAAGTGAATGAGACAATAGATTGTAATGAATGGTGTCAATACCTCTGATTGTGAAACCAGAAAAAATAACTTAATTAACAGTGGCCAATACTTCTGGAATAATTATAGAACTGCTCAAGTAAGGTAGTGCTACTAGGTCTTTGTAAGCTATAGACTGTTAGAAAATGGGTCAAGTCATAGGGATTGATATCAGCAAGGTATAAAAGTTGGGGTACACTGATGTTATTGTGCGAGGTATGTATTTACCATCTCAATCGTGCAATGCATGGACACAGGGTTCTTCCAATAAATATTATAGATATTAATGCATTTTATAAGTTAAATCACGCTTGATCAATTCTCCACCTTGCTCTCTCCCATGGGATCTTCATAACCACATTAACATTTTGTAACCCTACGACCCTAATGAAGCACAAGGCCTTGGGCTACAACCATGCTGTAAGATAGAGCAGTCTACTGGTGACATCTGGGTTTCAGATGATGAATCCTGAGACCCCATCCTCTGCTCTCTGCTGTCAACCAATGCCTTTGAAGAAAGCATTGTAAAAATGTTTAAAATAGATTTACAGTATATATCTAAAATATATAGTTTGTATAGGATTGATAGTGGAGGGAGATACAATAAAGGCATATAAGATGCTATTAGATAGGCACATGTATGTGCAGAGAGCTGAGGGTTACAGACCTTGTGTTGGCAGAAGGATTAGTTAGTTAGGTAGTTAGTTACTAGTTTAATTAGTTTGGCACATCATGAGTTGAAGCGCTTGTTCTTGAGCTATACCATTCTCTGTTTGACGTTCTAGAATCAGGGTGAAAATTGGGTTTATTATCAATGACATACATCACGAAATATGTCATTTTGCAGTAGCAGTAGAGTGCAAAAAAGAATCACTATGAGTTACAATAAAAAGTAAATGAATAAATAGTGCAAAAAAGAATAACAAGCTGGTGTTCATGGGTTCACGGGCTGTTGAGAAATCTGAGGGCAAAGGAGAGGAAGCTGTTCCTTAAACATTGAGTGCAGGCCTTCCACATCCTGCTTCTTCTTCCTGGTTGTAGTAATGAGAAGAGGGCTTGTCCCAGGTGGTGAGGTCTCCCTTTCTCTTCACCATTTACACCTCGGACTTCAACTACTGCACAGAGTCTTGTCATCTTCAGAAGTTTTCAGATGACTCTGCCATAGCTGGTTGCATCAGCAAGGGAGATGATGCTGAGTACAGGTCTAAGGTAGGAAACTTTATCACATGGTGTGAGCAGAATTATCTGCAGCTTAATGTGAAAAAGACTAAGGAGCTGGTGGTGGACTTGAGGAGAGCTAAGGTACCGGTGACCCCTGTTTCCATCCAGGGGGTCAGTGTGGACATGGTAGAGGATTACAAATACCTGGGGATATGAATTGACAATAAACTGGACTGGTCAAAGAACACTGAGGCTGTCTACAAGAAGGGTCAGAGCTGTCTCTATTTCCTGAGGAGACTGAGGTCCTTTAACATCTGCCGGACGATGCTGAGGATGTTCTATGAGTCTGTGGTGGCCAGTGCTATCATGTTTGCTGTTGTGTGCTGGGGCAGCAGGCTGAGGGTAACAGACACCAACAGAATCAACAAACTCAATCGTAAGGCCAGTGATGTTGTGGGGATAGAAATGGACTCTCTCACGGTGGTGTCTGAAAAGAGGATGCTGTCCAAGTTGCATGCCATCTTGGACAATGTCTCCCATCCACTATATAATGTACTGGGTGGGCACAGGAGTACATTCAACCAGAGTCTCATTCCACCGAGATGCAACACAGAGCGTCATAGGAAGTTATTCTTGCTTGTGGCCATCAAACTTTACAACTCCTCCCTTGGAGGATCAGACACCCTGAGCCAATAGGCTGGTCCTAGACTTATTTCATAATTTACTGGCATAATTTACATATTACTATTTAACTATTTATGGTTTTATTACTATTTATTATTTATGGTGCAACTGTAACAAAAACCAATTTCCCCCGGGATCAATAAAGTATGACTATTAATGACAGGTCCTTTTGAAGATGTCAGGAATTAGATGAGGATTCTAATGCCAGGGTGGAAATGGCTGAGTCTATAGTGCTTTCTCAATCCTGTGCAATGGAACCTGCATACAAGTTGATGATGTAGCCAGTACTAATGCTCACCACTGTACATCTAAAACTTTGCTAAAGTCTTTGTGGCTTATGAATTTTTCAAATACGGTGGTTTCCACTTAATTAGGCTGTCAGTTAATCAGGCCAGCCACCTATTTGGGACCACTCTTAAGAGCAAAAACTAATCAAGAAAATAACTGAACTCACTTTGTTTACTTGAGACATGATACCACTGAATTGGGATAGAAGACTGTTGCTGAACAGTTTCTAAATAGCATCAATGTGGTGCACTGGAGTGGCAGTTCGACTCTACATGTCCTTAGAGTGAATAATTCCTAAATAGTGTCAGTTGTGTGTGCTTGTGTTTGAAAAGCTGTGATTTTTGTCACTAAATTTGCCTTTTGGAGCAACTGGTCCACCACAGATGATGTCTCATTAGCCCTTCACTCAACCCTGGAGCATCTGGACAGCAAAGATGAATACATCAGGATGCTCTTTATCGATTACAGCTCAGCATTCAATGCCATCACCCCCTCAAAACTAATCAATAAGCTTCAAGGCCTTGGCTTCAATACCTCCTTGTACAATTGCAGATCTCAGTCAGTTTCAATTGACAACAATATCTCGTCCATAATCTTCATCAGCACAGGTACGCCACAAAGCTGTGTGCTCAGCCTACCCGATCCTCCCCAGCTCTACTCACTTTACAGCTGTGAGTGTGTGTTTAAGCACAGCTCCAATGCCATAGCCAAGTTTGCTGATGACACCTCTGTCATACACTGAAACAAGCATGCTGATGAATCAATATATAAAAGGAAGATTGAAAATCTGGCTGAGTGGTGCCCTAACAACACCCTCCTACTCAATGTCAGCAAGAGCAAGGAGCTGACTATTGACTCCAGGAAGAGGAAACCAGAGATCCATGAACCAGTCCTCACTGGAGGATCAGAAGTGGAGAGGGTTAGCAACTTTAAATTCCTCAGTGTCATCATTTTGGTGGACCTGTCCTGAGCATGGAATGTAAGTGCAATTATGAAGAAAGCAAGACATCGCTTCCACTACGTTAGAAGCTTGAGAAGATTCAGCAAGACATCTAAAACTTTGACAAACTTCTATGGATGTGTTGTTGGAGAGTGTATTAACTGGCTGCATCACAGCATGGTATAGAAACACCAATGCCCTTGAATGGAAAATCCTACAGAAAGTGTTGGATATGGCCCTGTCCACCACAGGTAAAGCCCCCCTCACCATTGAACACATTTACATGAAGCATTGTTGCATGAAAGCAGCATTCATCACCATCCAGGTCATGCTCTCTTCGAGCTGCTGCCATCAGGAAGAAGGTACAGGAGGCTCAGTAGTCGTACCACCAGGTTCAGGAAAAATTATTACCCCTCACTCATCAACCTTTTGAACCAACAGGGATAACTTCACTTAACTTCACTTGCCACATCACTGAAATGTTCTTTTCAAGTAATTTTCATCTCATATTCTCAATATCTACCTACCTATTGATCTATCTATTTATGTATGTATATATTTATCTACCTTTTTTTAATTTAGTTAGTTACTCAACTTCAAATCTGCTTATTTATTTATTGTATTTGCCACCGTTTGATGTCTTTTGCACACTATTTGAACACCAGTTATGGTTATTATTCTATTATGGATTTGCTGATTATGCCTGCAAGAAAATTGTTCTCAGGATTCTATATTGTGACATATATTGATAATTATATTTACTTCGACTTTGAACTTTGATAGTTTGGAAGAAGTAAGCAGTAAGACAATTCAAAAATATTTTGCTCACTTTGGTTTCAAGCCTTCAAGCTTGAAGATACCAGAAATGGCTGTCAGACATCACGGAGCAAATAATTTTTAATAGCGTCAGTTGTATGTGCTTGTGTTATGCTATCCATTTGGCCTGACAGACGCCAGTTGAAAAAGCAGTGCTTTTTGATAATTATGTTTTTTGTTTTGTCTTTAACAAAAAGGCAATGAAGGGAGTCCATTATCTGTACTAGATGTCTGCACTGTTTTTTTTCATTCACAGTTAATCAAAAGAACATGCAGCAACAAATATTAGGAACTAATACACAATTTTTTAATACTGTAGTAGAATTGGTAGTACTCTAATTTCTTCTGTATCTCATTTATATGTTTGAGTAACTTGTTACTCAGTTAAATGATAGTTTGTCTTTATTCTATCTTTTAACTATTTCCATGGAACTTATTGGAAAAACATTGTAGCACTCTGTTTTCTAAGTGTTTACTTAAGTGTGCTTTTATTGCATATCAAGTGTTTATTCAGATGTTGACCATGACTTTACTATGCATTAAGTGTCTGTTACTGAGTGTGTGGGATTACTATGGTATTTGGGATGTAACCATTGATTCATTAGTTTGAATGAAACCTGTGTACTTTTAAACCCTCGAGAAAAACTAATGTAGCCAAGTAAGAGAGATAAGAGTAATTGATTTATTAGCTAGGTTGAAACTTACAGCGATATGCTAATGCTGTTAACCCAGAAGGGGTGCTATAAAGAATGCTGTGTGAAAAAATAGGCAGGCATTCAGTGGTGGGCATTCAAAGGCTAGCCCACTGTCAGTCTCAGCTTTACTTTGCAAATTAAAGTTTAAACATTTCTTGAAGAATCTTCGGCACTTCCTTGTCATTTGTAAAAACCAAGACAAACTTTGGCTAATTGTGCTAGGCCCTTAATTAGGCCAAAATGTGCTGCTCCCGGTGTGTCCCAATAAAATGGAATCCACCGTTTATGCAAAGTTCATTTCAAAATACTTTTAGCTCATAAATTAATTAAAAATGCTGAAGTTTAACAAGGCCCCTTACCTTCCTACATTTCCCATCAAGTTGGTATGCCTCTTTGAATGAAAAATTAGGCTATGTCCACAGGCATCAGTATCTTACTGCTGTGTCATTTATAATACACCTACCAAGGGAATAAGATTTTGACTATCTTCTCCATTTATGCCTCTCATAATCTTATATACCTCTATCAGGTTTCCTCTCAGCCTCCTTTGATCAAGGGAAAACAAGACCCACTCATCCACTCTTTCCACATCACCAAAGTTCTCCAATCCAGTCAACATTACACTGAACCTCTTTTTCATCTCAGGACCAGATCAATAATGTTAATGAAGGCTCAAGGAAGTCTATTTTTGTTGCTCTTTCTCAAGTCCTAAATGGTTAAGCTTCTCCTCCTTTCTTTCCAATGCTGCTGGGTATGTCCAGCATGCTGGGTATGTCCAACAATTCCCCCAGCCGGTTTGGTTTCTCAAAAGCATCAGTGATTGAGGAAAGTTTTCACAGATCTACCAATGCAGACGATCACGTCTCTTACCATCACCTTTTACGCAGCTTTCTCTTGTCGCTGTCGAGCTTAATTTGACGTGCTTCAACAATTTATTCCAGTTTCAATGTCTCTTCTCTTCTATTACCTCAATAAGCAGATTGTAGATGTTTATCCATTCCTGTCCTTGCCACTGTAACTAACTCTGCTGCTTTGCATTCAGCTCAGTTGAGCAGACCTAATACTGTATCATCTTGAAAAGCAAGTCAGGCTGCTTTTCATAGGGGAACTGTTCTTGCTAAATACTTGAGATTCACTCCAATACACTCATAAATTGATTAAAATCTCTGACAGCAGTCCATGTGTGCACAAACAAATGTTTTGCTTTCTGATATGCTTCCATGTTTACCCAGATGAATAAAATGTCCTTTGCATAATAGAGTCAAAGAGGCTATCTGGCCCATCAGGTCTATTCTGACCCTTGCACTTTTCCATACAAGTCTCACTTAGTCAAATTTACCCTGTTGACTTCTACGTCTTGGTGATCCAAGTACTTGTCTAAATGATTCTTAAATGTTGTGAGAATCTATATCCACCTTCTCCTTAAGTAGTGAGTTTGAGACTGTAACCATTGTGTGAAAAAAAAATTCCCTTCAAAAATCCAGACCTCTCATCTTAAAGTTGTACATTCTCTGAATTTTCCGCCCTGGACCTTTTCTCTTCCTCACTCTTTCCAGCTGCCAGAAAATGTAAATACCTGAAAGTACATACCACCAGGCTCAATGCTGGCTTCTATCCATTTAACATGTCTCTTGTGGATTAAGATGGACTCTTGGCCAATTGACAGCTTCTATCTATTAAACAGGCCTCTTGTCAAATAAGATGACTCAACACCTTGTCTGCCTGCACTGCACTTGATCTTTAACTCGAACACTTCACTCTGCATTCTACATTGTACTCCTTCCATGTACAGATGTTATGAAATAATATGCATGGATCGGATGCAAAGCAAAATTTTTCTCTGTCCCTCAGTAATAAAACCAATTTACCAAATTACCAAAACTGTTCTGACTATCTACCTTATCTAGCCCTTCATCACTTTGTGTAAGTCTGTTAGGTCACCAGCCACAAACTCCTGCCCAAACAAAAACACTTCAGCTTTCTCCAGATAAACAAATCCAGCCTGTGAAGTCTCACTTTATTACTAGGATTTTCCAATCTAGGCAAAATCCTGGTGAATTTTTTCTGCTCCCTGTCCAGCATAAAGGTTCAAAGGTTCAAAAGTATATTTAATGTCAGGGAAATGTATACAATATACATCCTGAAATGATTTTTCTTTGCAACCATCCATGAAGACAGAGGAGTGCCCCAAAGAATGAATGACAGTTAAATGCTAGAACCCCAAAGTCCCCCACAGCTCTCCTCCCTCCACCGGCAAAAAAATGCACCCGCCACCGAGTACTCAAGCGTGCAGCAAAAGCAACAACAAAGACACAGACTTGCAGTACTCCAAAGATTACGTGTTTACCTGGTATTCGACATTTTACAGGTTCTCTCTCTCCTTAATAAGGGAGAAAGAGATGTCTCCATTTCACAGTGAGAAGGGAGATATAACAAACAAATCGTTGGTTTACGATGTTAAAAGTCAGTTGCGTCACTTTTTTCGAGTTCTGTGCCCAAAGACCTCAGGTTTCTGGGCACAGGACCGAAGATCTTCCAGCTCCCACAACACGCCGACCTTTGATCCGCTGGTCTCCAGAGCTCCGAGATTCTAGGCCTCCAAAGACAAGCCAAAATCTTAGGCCGTGCCCTTGGCATGTCAGATAACGGCCAGTCGTGAAACCGTGAGAGCGGGTCTCATTCCCGCAAAGAACTAAAGTCAGCGTATAACACCAGGTCAGGGTCTTCAAAATAACTCTGAAAGGGAAAAAATAGAGATATTAAAGACGGAAATAAAACTGTTTCCGAAGATGCAAGCAAAGGAGTCTCTGTTTAGTGTCATCTTGAGTCACTAGAGTCATTGAGTTATAGAGTAATACAATACAGAAACAGGTCCTTTGGCACAACTCATCCATGCAGAAGAGAATGATTGAATGTTCACTTAAGCTAATCATCTGATCATATTCAACCCCTATCCCTTAAACCTTTCCTATCCATGCACCTGTCCAAGTATTGTCATTGTACCTGCCTCAACTACTTTGTCTGCCACATACACACCACAATCTGCATGCAAAAGTTGCCTCTCAAGTCCCTTTTAATTTTTTTCCCTTTCACCTTAATCACATCTCCTCCAGTTTTTGATTCACCTACCCTGGGAAAAGTAGATTGTGTACACTTACCCTTTCTATGCCCCTCATGATTTGAGACACCTCTATAAGATCAATCCTGTCTCCTCTACTGCAGTGAGTAAAGTCCTAGCCTACCCAAGCTCTCTATGTAACACGGATCCTCAAGTCTTGGCAACGTTCCCATAATTTATTTTTGCTATCTTTCCAGCTTAATTAGTGACTCCCAAGTAAATTTGGAGCTGAAGAGATCATTTGAAAACATAATGAAGAAATTTAAGGGGCTAGTATTTTCACAGCAAAAACAAACAGCAATATATTCATGTCTAATTCTAGGCATCGGTGGAGGGGAGCACTGTGAGGAAGTGGTCTTGTAGGAATAACACTGTTAGTTCTACTGGAGGAACTAGGCAAGATCTCATTTTAGACCCTTTAACAGTGTGGAGGGGTTTAAGTTTAGAAAAAGGTTATTGAATTGGAAATAGGGAACAGAGTGGGACTGATTGGATAGTACTAGAAGAGGTGATGTATGATCATTTTCAGATGTCTGATCATTTCTATGCTGGGTGCATTGAATTATGGAGAGCTTCTCTACTTATTATTTCTACATTTGGTATCATTTCACTTCATGCTCACTTCATTCAATTTATTTCCTCGACTCTATGTTCAACAGTCCATTAACCTTCTTCTCTTGGGAACCACTTGAAATACTTTTCATTCTTTGCATTCTCTCTCTCCCTTTCACCTTCTACCCCCTCTCTCATTTGCCCTCTCTCTCTCTCTCTTTCTCATTGTTCTTTCAATAGACCTGGCCTGCTTAGTTCATACTTTTGATTTTAGAAACCCTCTTTTATGGAACATCACTTCACATTTTTTCAACATCATTATTTTCTTTGATCTGTCAGAGAGAATGACAGTGACTTTGTGGTCTTAATTGTGAATGTTATGAGTCCACAGGGACCAGGCAAGTGGACGAGTGACTAAGAAGGGCCTGAGCAATATGCTTGCAAATGTATGCACCTAATTCCTAAAGCAATCGCACATAAAAATGACAAAATGCCTATCCACATGCATTCTAAGGAAAGTAAGCTTCATCTATGAACTCATGAGTGTTTCTCATAACAAGTTTTTCTATTTTAGAACAAGAACTTTTGTGCTGGCATTGATTTATTATTGTCACACGTACCGAGATACAGTGAAAGGCTTTTGTTTGTGAAATGGAAAGACCGCATGAGATCAAGCTCACCTGCTATCAAATATCATGACCAACCCTTGCTCTCACCTCCATTTAGGCTCATAGGGTAACTCCTACGCTGAAGGAGACTAATTGGACCATTGCGTCTGTGCTTTCCCCTGTAACAACTCATTAGTTCCACACCTCTTTCCCATTCTGTAGCCTTTACAAATTTATCTGTGTCATATAATTATGCAGTTCCTTTTTGGAGGCTACAAAGAAACCTGTCTCCTCACTCAGTTTGCTCTATATTATAGCTAAGCTCTTCATAAAAATGATTTTCTTCCTGTCACTCTTAATCCTCTTCCCCTTTAGTTTACACCTTCACACCAATGAGAAAATCTTCCTATTATTCACTCTGTCCTGACCACTCATTATTTTATATACATCCATCAAATCTTCCATTTTTCTCACTATTCCCCAAAATGTTGATTCCAATTATAGTCCAAAAGTATATTTTTGCTTTGAATGTCTTTAACGAGTTGGAACTTACTGGGATATTCTGTGACAAGTTTAGCATACGCCTTCGTAAATGTAGGCAAGTTCAGAGCTGCCTTGTAAGTAGACGTCGTAAGCTGACCGGCTGAGATCTGCTAGTGAGGTCTGACATTGGAATCTGCATGAAGCAGATGGATATATGCTGCAATATGCAGTGAAGATGCCCATTGGTAGGAGGAAGATCTGCTTAAGACAATTAAATCAACACATTGTTAACTGAATTTCAGAGGTGTGTGGGTGATGGACAGATGCAGTGGGTGGAAGAGGTGAAGGAAACAGCGTGATGAGTGGCTGGGGTTTATATCAAAGTAACTGGGTAGATCATCAAGAGGGAAAAGAGAAGAGGGTTGGAGGGGGCGCAGTTCACCTCTAAGTGGAGAATTCAAAACTCCTGCTATTCACACTCACCACAGGTCCCATTACTATGTTTCCCTCCCTTCCTCCAGACGATCCACTTGCCCATCCCACAGGTTCCCCTCACCCCACTGTCCCTGCCCACCTCCCTTATTTGGTTCCATGCCCAGCCTTGCTTTCCCCTCATATTCCACCACTGGCATCCTTTGTCATCTCCACCGATCATCTCAAAGGTTTTCCATTCTTCCCTCTTCGCACCACACCTGGGTCCACCTATCAACTTCCCTTCACCTTTTTACACTAGCTATCTCCCCTTTCTCTTTCAGTCATGATGAAGGGTTTCAACATGAAAATCAACTGTCCATTTTTCCCACAAGTTCTTCCAGCATTTTAATTGCACCAACGTGTTCTACCATCTGGTGCCTGTTTTTCTGGTATAATGGTTACACAGCCTGAGTCAACTTGGGATGTTCTGGAAACAGGAAATGCACTGCAGATTTGCTAGTTTTTCAACACTTTTTGTTTGATGTTCTTGCTCTTTCTTCATCTGATCATGTGAGTGCAGGAGAACCCCCTTCTACAAGTACACCTAAGTGACTGGAAATTCAATTCATGAGCACTTATCCCCGGAAGGAGTTTACATATGAGTGGTGTTTCATGTCTCTGGGCTGGTATGCGCCAGAGCTTAGAAGAATGATGGGGGGGAGGGGGATCTCATTGAAACCTATTGAATATTGAAAGGTCTAGATAGATTGGATATGAAGAGGTCCACTGTAGTTGAAAAATCTAGATCGCAGGGCACAGCCTCAGGATACAAAGATGTCCCTTTAGAGCAAAGCTGAGGGGGATTTTTTTTTATCCTGAGGGTGGTGAAGCTGTGGAATTCATTGTCACAAATGGCTTTGAAGGCCAGGTCATTGGGTATACTTAAAGTGGATATTGATAGATTCTTGATTAGTAAGGGCATCAAATGTTACGGAGAGAAGGGAAAAGAATTGGGTTGAGGGGGTTAATAAACTAGCTATAATGGAATGGAGGAGAAGACTTGATGTGCCAAATGGACTAATTCTGCTCCTACTTTATATGGTCTTTGCAATGTCAAAATCAAGTTTATTGTCTTACACTTAAGTACGTGTATACAATGAAAACTTTCTTGCAGCGGCATCAAAGACATACAGAAATGTATAAGAAGCATTCATAAGAAAAACGTAAATCATGCATAATTTTTACAAGAAAGAACACAATTATAACCAGAAAATCTCCATTTTAGTACAAAGTGCTCATGAGGTTGCTAAACTACATTGATTATTGCAGTTCTGGTTCGAGAACTGTATGCTTGAAAGTACAAAGTAAGTAGCTGTACTGGAATCTAGTAGCATGGGATTTCTAGCTTCTGTACCTTCTACCCAATGATAGCTGCAAAAATATGGCATGGCCCAGATGGTGGGGATCTGCGATGATGGATGTTGCCTTCTTGAGATCACAGCTTCCGTATTGTGGGGAGGGATTTACCTGAGATGTATCGGGCTGAGTCCCCTACTCTCTGCAGTTTCTTACATTCCTGCACATTCCGTTCACCAAACTATATTATGGTGCAACCAGTCAGGATAATTTCAACTGTACGTGTAACATTTGTGTCTATTAGTTGTGTGGCAAACACAGCACTCTGAAGATAACGGGAGAAAATGAATTTAATCCTCGCATCTGCTGCTACTGTCCATGGACACCAAATTAATTCAGATGATGGATGGCAGAAGTAGACAAAATGATATTAAAAGAAGTGTTAGGCATCACTAACTGAGAGCTATGCAGGGAATGGGATATAGCAACTAATTTTACATTGGATTTTAAATTACATTATTTTATATTAATTAGTGTCCTGAATTTGCACAGAGGAAGGCAATTCAACCTAACATGCTTATGTTGACTTTTGGTAGACCGATCTCATTAATCCCACACTCCATGTCTTTCCGTCCAGCCTTTATTCCTTTCATGTAGTTATTACGATTTTCTTAGCAAGTTCTGGTTGAGTCTGCTTCCAGCACTACCCTCTCAGGGAGTGGATCGTATATCTGAATCACTGCACTTGCAAGTCTTGTCATTTTTTTTCGTCTAAACCCTTCATGATCTTGGACTACTGGTGCCAAACTTCCACTTCATCTCCACTTTTCTGCTTCAATCAGCTCCACACTCCATCCCTCTGGAGTCCATTATTCTGTATCCTCTTGAAAGCCTTAATGTTTTTTTCCAAACTGTCCTGACTTGCAGAAAACACTTAGCAGATCAGACAGCATTTGTGGGAAGAGAAGTAAGGTTAATGTTTCAAGGGTCTAAGAAATCTGAAACGTTAATTCGGTTTCCCTTTCTACAGATGTTGTCTGACCTGCTGAGTATTTCCAGTATTGTTTTAAGTTTTATTTCAGATTTCCAGCAACTGCTGTTGTTTATTTTACTTTAGATCTCATTCATTTTTTAAATAACCGGCACACCAATCGTGAGTTGGAGAGCTCCGAGAGAGGAGGTGGCGCACAGGTCTGGGAGCGAAGTTTAAAAGGGAAAGCTTCGCGGAGCTTGGCTATGATTAACGCACCAGTCGTGAGTTGGAGAGCAGGGAAAGTTCAGACATAAAAGGGAGACACTGCCTAGCAGAGCGATTATCAAAGTAGTGGCCATTGACGGAGTGGTTGGAGGCAGAGAGGTAGGGCTTTGGCTCATTCGGGCTTTGGCGAGGTAAGTAGGTAAGTGGACTTCATATTTCCCTTCCTTTTTTTTGGAGGAATATAGAGTATGTCTGTAGGGTTAGTACTTTGCTCTGGATGTCAGATGTGGGAATCCTGGGAAACTTTCAGTCTCCCAGATGGCCACATCTGCGCCAGGTACACCAAGATGCAGCTTCTGAGAGACCGTGTTAGGGATCTGGAACTGTGGCTTGATGGCCTACAGCTCATTAGGAAAAGTGACTACAGGAGTTAGATAAGTGAGTGACGATAAGGGAAGGGATGGGAAGAGCTCAGATAGTAGAGAGCACCCCTGTGGCCATCCCCCTCAGTAATCACTATCTCGTTTTGGATGCTGTTGAGGGAGGTGACCTGACAGAGGATGACCACAGTGATCGGGTCACTGGCACTGTGCCTGGTTCCGTGGTGCAGAAGGGAGAGAAGATGATAAGGAATGCGGTAGTAAAGGGGATTCCATAGTGAGGGAACAGAAAGGAGGTTTTGTCAGCCTGATAGAGATACCCACATGGTGTGTTGCCTCCTAGGTGCCAGGGTACGGGATGTCTCCGATTAGGTGCAGAGTATTCTGAAGAGAAAGGGTGAACAGCCAGAAGTCTTGATGTACATTGGTACCAATGACATAAGTAGAAAAAGGGAGGAGGTCCTGAAGAGAGAATTCAGAGAGTTGGGAAGGAAGCTGAAAAGCAGGACCTCCAGGGTAGTAATCTCAGGATTGCTGCCTGAGCCACGTGCTAATGAGCGCAAGCAGAGCATGATCAGGCATATTACTGGGTGGCTGAGAGACTGGTGTAGGGGACAGAGCTTCAGATTCCTGGATCATTGGGGCCTCTTCTAGGGGAGGTACGACCTGTACAAAAAGGACAGGCTACACCTGAACCCAAAGGGGTCCAATATCCGAGCAGGCAGGTTTAATAGTGCTGTTAGGGAGGGTTTAAACTAATTTGGCAGGGGGATGGGATTGGAAGTGATAGGGCTGAGGAAGGAGAAAACAGAAATAAATCAAAGATAGCTTGCAACAGAGATGATAGAAAGACAGGCAGGAGATGAGGCTTAATCACAGCCAATGGGATGAGTTACAGGGCAGCGGAGGTGTGGTACAATTAAAACAGAAAGCGACAAATACTGGACTGGAAGTGTTATATTTGAATGCACGCAGCATAAGAAATAAAATGGATGATCTTGAAACTCAGCTACAGATAGGTATGTATGACATTGTGGCCATCTCTGAAACTTGGCTGAAGGATGGCTGCCATTGGGATATATGGTGTATAGGAAAGCTAGGTCAGTAGGCAGAGGGGATAGTGTGGCCCTGTGTATAAGAAATAAAATTAAATAATTAGAAAGGGATGACATAGGATCGGAAGGTGTAGACTCTCTATGGTTGAGTTAAGAAATGACAAGGGTAAAAGGACCCTAATAGCAGTGGTGTACAGGCCTCCAAACAGCAGCCGGGATGTGGATCATAAATTAGAGCGGGAGATATAAGTGATGTGTCAGAATGGCAATGTCATTATAATTGCTGGGCATTTTAACTTGAAAAGGGATTGGGAAAACTAGGTCAGTACTGGACCTCAAGTGAGAGAATTTGTAGAATGTCTAAGGGATGGCTTTTTAGAACAGCTTGTTGCTGAGCTCACTAGGGGAGCGGCTGTGCTGGATTGAGTGTTGTGCAATGATCTGGAATTGATAAGAGAGCTTAAGGTTAAGGAACCCTTGGGGAATAGTGATCACAATATGATCACGTTCACTTTGAAATTTGAGAAGGAGAAAGTAAATGCTAATATGTTGGTATTTCAGTGGAATAAAGGAAATTACAATGGCATGAGAGGGGAACTGGTCAAGGTTGACTGGAAAGAGACACAAGCAAAAAGGACAGCGGAGCAGCAATGGCTGGAGTTTCTGTGAAAAATGAGGGACGTGCAAGACAGATATTTTCCAAATAAGATGACATTTTCAAATGGAAGAAGGATACTACTGTGGTTGACAAGTGGTCAGAGCCAAAGTAAAAGCAAAAGAGAGGGCATACAAGGAAGCCAAAGCTAGAGGGAAGACAGAGGATTGGGAAGCTTTTAAACACTTGCAGAAACAAACTAAAAAGGTCATTAGGAAGGAGAAGACAAATTATGAAAAGAAGCTGGTGACTAATATCAAAAAAGATATTAAATGCTTTTTTAAGTACATAAAGGGTAAAAGGGAGTTGAGGGTAGATAAAGGACCTAAAGAAAATGACGCTGGAGATATTGTAACAAGAGGCACAGAGATGGCAGAGAAACTGAATGCGTATTTTGCATCAGTCCTCACAGTGCAAGACATCTGCAGTGTACTGGACATCAAAGAGTGTCAGGGATGTGAAGTATGTCAAGTGAAAATTATGACTGAGAAGATACTCAGGAAGCTTACCGGTCTGAGGGTGGATAAATCTACTGGACCTGATGGAATGCACCCTCAGGTTCTGAAGGAAGCAGCTGGAGAGATTGTGGAGGCATTAACAATGACCTTTCAAGAATCGACAGATTCTGGCTTTGTACTGGATAACTAGAAAAGTGCAAATATTACCACTATTTAAGAAGGGTGGGAGGCAGCAGAAAGGAAACTATAGACCTGTTAGCCTGACATCAGTGGTTGGGAAGTTGTTGGAATCGATTGTTAGGAATGTGCTTATGGAGTACCTGGAGGCACCTGACAAGATAGGCCAAAGCCAACATGATTTCCTGAAAGGAAAATTCTGCTTGACTGACCTACTGCAATTTTTTGAGGAAATTACAAGCAGGCTAGACAAAGGAGATGTAGTAGATGTGGTGTACTTGGATTTTTAGAAGGCCTTTGTCAAGGTGCTGCATATGAGGTTGCTGAGCAAGATATGAGCGCATGGAATTACAGGGAAGTTACTAGCATAGGTGAAGCTGTGGCTGATGGGCAGAAAACACAGTGGGAATAAAGGGATCCTATTCTGGCTGGCTGCCAGTTACCAGTGGAGTTCCACAGGTGTTGGTGTTGGGACCGTTGCTTTTCACTATGTATGTCCATGATTTGGGCTCTGGGATTAATGGATTTGTGGCTAAATTTGCTGATGATACAAATATAGGTGGAGGTGCAGGTAGTGTTGAGGAAACAGACAGCCTGCAGAGAGACGTAGATAGTTTCGGGGAATAGACAAAGAAGTTGCAAATGAAATACAATGTTGGAAATTGTATGTCCATGCACTTTGGTGAAAGAAATAAATGGGCAGACTATTATTTAGATGGGGAGGCAATTCAAAGTGCAGAGATGCAAAGGGATTTGGGAGTCCTTGTGCAAGATACCCTAGAGGTTAACTTCCAGGTTGAGTCGGTGATGAAGAAGGCGAATGCAATATTGGCATTCACTTCTAGAGGTATAGAATATATGAGCATGGATGTGATGTTGAGGCTCTATCAGGCACTCATGAGACCACACTTTGAGTATTGTGTGCAGTTTTGGGCTCCTTATTTTAGAAAGGATGTACTGACATCGGAGAGGGTTCAGAGAAGATTCATGAGAATGATTCCAGGAATGAAAGGGTTACCGTATGAGGAACATCTATCAGCTCTTGTGCTGTATTCCCTGGAGTTCAGGAGAATGAGGGGGGATCTCAAAAACATTCTGAATGTTAAAAGGCCTGAACAGATTCGATACGGCAAAGTTATTTCCCTTGGTAGGGGAGTCTAGGACAAGAGGGCATGATTTCAGGATTGAAGGATGTCCATTTAGAACAGAGATGTGGAGAAATTACTTTAGTCAGAGGGTGGTAAATCTGTGGAATTTGTTGCCATGAGCACCTGTGGAGGTCAAGTCATTGGGTGCATTTAAGACAGAGATAGACAGGTTCTTGATTAGCCAGGGCATCAAAGGGTATAGACAGAAGACAGGGGAGTGGGAAGGATTGGAAGAATTGGATCAGCCCATGATTGAATGGTGGAGCAGACCTGATGGGCTGAAAGGCTCCTATATCTTATGGCCTTATGGTCTTATGGAAATTTCACCATAGTTTTCCCTTTTGTCTAGCCATTCAAGAGTACCATTTGCATTATTATTAGCATGTTCCTTTACCACTAATATGTACATAAGGGGTAGGTAGCAAGAGTCATAGAGTCATTTATCACAGAAACAGGTCTATTGGCCCCATCCATCCCTAATGACCAAGCTGTCCATCTGAGTAAATCCCTTTTTCCCGTACTTGGCCATAGCAACCGAATCCTTTTCTATCTGCTGTAAATATCTTTTAAATGTTGTAATTTTATCGGCTCTGGGACTTGCATTGATGTAATGCTCTTTAGTTCATAGTATCTATCATTTTTCATCTCTCAATGTGTATCTCTCTGTTATATTTTACATAGTATTGCCTGGAAGTGGGAGAGAAGCATGGTAAAACAGTTATGGAAATGATCTCTACTGTAGGTAATGGGGGGGGGGGGAAGAATATTGTGTGGAGGTGATAGCATAAATGTGGGGGAGTGGGAGTGATGGTAGTTCTGCAAAAGCCAGCCAAGACAAAATGGGTTGAACCCTTACACAATGCACACTTTGTTCATATATTCATAGAGTAATAGTCATAGACTAATGCAGTACACAAGCAGGCCCTTCTGCCCAAACCATTTATACTGACCAAGGTGCCTGCCTAAAATAGTCTCAATTGCCTACATTTGGCCCATATCCCTCTCAGTTTTCCTATCCATGTACCAGTCTGAATGTCTTTTAAATATTATTATTGCTCCTGCCATAATAATCACTTCCTCTGCCTTCTCATTCCATACACACACCATTATCTATGTGAAGAACTTGCCTCTCAGGTTACTTTTAAACCATTCCCCCTCACCTTCAGCCTATGCCTCTGGTGTTTGATTTCCTTTCCCTGAGAAAAAGAAGCTTTTTTTCCACAGGTGCATTGAAACATATGGTGAAATACATCGTTTGCATCAAATCAAATCAGCGGGGGTTTTGCTGGGCAGCCTGCAAGTGTTGCTGTGCTTCAGTGCCAACAGAGCATGCCCACAACTCATTAACCCTAACCATATTAGTTGGAATGTGGGAGGAAGCCAGAGCACCTAATGGAGATGTACAAGGTCACGGAGAGAACGCATAAGCACCTTACAGGCAACAGTGGGAATGAACCACGACTGGTGGTCGCTGGCACTGTAAAGCGAGGCACTAACTGCTCTGCTATTCAGTTGCCATGTGTACATCCACTCTATCTATTCCCCTCATTATGTTAAAAGATCACACCTCAGACTCCTATATTCCATTAAATGCAGCCCTAACCTACCAAACCTCTCCCTATAGCTCAGGCCCTCAAGTCCTGGTAACAATTATGCCAGGCTCTTATAAGTCTCCAACCCTACAGTCCCTTTATAATTCCATTCCCTTTAAGGTAATATAGAAACATAGAAAGCCTACAGTGCAATACAGGCCCTTCGGCCCGCAATGATGTGTCAAACATGTCCTTACTTTAGAAATTACCTAGGGTTACCCATAGCCCTCTATTTTTCTGAGCTCCATGTAACTATCCAGGAGACTTTTAAAAGATCCTATCATATCCACCTCCACCACCATCGCTGGCAGCCCATTCCACGCACTCACCACTCTCTGCATAAAAAACTTACCCCGACATCTCTTCTGTACCTACTTCCAAGAACATTTAAACTGTGCCCTCTCGTGCTAGCCATTTCGGCCCTGGGAAAAAGCCTCCGACTATCCACACGATTAATGCCTCTCATCATCTTATACACCTCTATCAGGTCACTTCTTATACCCTGTCATTCCAAGGAGAAAAGGCCGAGTTCACTCAACCTATTCTCATAAGACATGCTCCCCAATCCAGGCAACATCCTTGTAAATCTCCTCTGCACCCTTTCCATGGTTTCCACATCCTTCCTGTGGTGAGGCGAACAGAACTGAGCACAGTACTCCAAATGGGGTCTGACAAAGGTCCTACACAGCTACAACATTACCTCTTGGCTCCTAAACTCAATCCCATGATCGATGAAGACCAATGCACTGGAGCAGCTTTGAGTGTCTTATGGACTCAGACCCCATGATCCCTCTAATCCTCCACACTGTCAAGAGTCTTACCATTAATACTATATTCTGCCATCATATTGTCACACTGAGGGGCGTTGGAAGCAGACTCAAATGCAAGACACAGACACTGAAGTACAAGGAAGAGGACTTGACTAGAGTAGGGACGTGACAGAGTACAGACAAGGAGCAGGGACAAGAACGCAGACTAGGGCTTGGACCCCGATCCAGAGACTGGACAAAGACCCAGAACCTGGGTCTTGCTTCGGGCTCGGACCCAAAACCAGGCATGGACATGACATGACTGCAGGACTGGAGGCTGGGGTCTTGAAGCTTTAGGCTAGGAGACAGGCTTGGGGTCTTGAGGCTTGAGGCTTGGAGACAGGCTTGGGGTCTTCTTGAGGCCTGCAGGCTGGGGTCTTGGTCTTGAGGCCTGCAGGCTGGGGTCGTGGTCTTGAGGTCTGCAGGCTGGGGTCTTGGTCTTGAAATGCAGAGGCTTGGGTATGGACTCCAAGCCAGAGACTGGGCAAGGATCCAGAACATGGGACTTGACTCGGGCTCGAACTCCAGAACTAGGTGAGGACAAGACGAGGCTACAGGACTGGACGTAGCTTGGATGAGGAACTCCTGGGTAGGGCGAGACACAAGGACAGATAAAGGCACATGGACAGGACTCAGATAGGACTAGACTAGTCACAGACTGGACGAGGGCCTTCAGGAGCACGTAACCTTGGACTAGAAGAGACAGGAGCACAGAACACAGAGCCGGGACCCCTCCTTGGGAACAGGACATAGGGCCGGGACTCATACACGGAACACTGAACATGAAGAGACGGATCCCAACACAAAGTGGCAGCAAATAGCTGCACCCACTAGCAAAGGCATGGACACAGAGAGACAATTCCACACAACAAAAAACAGTTCCTTATCTTGACCTAACCAGGCTCCAGTCTTGCTCCGGCGGTAAAACTTCAGCGATCCAGGTAGGGTATCCAGGCTAGGTGAGCAGGCAAAGAGTCAGACACAGTATCCAGGCAGAGAGTCAGGCGAGGAGGGAAAGATAAGGAGGGGAACAGAACAGTCCAGCAGGGAATCCCTGGTTTGCAGAGATATTAATGTCTCAGCCCCAAAATGAGAAACATGTGCCCACAACAGAAACTAGGGAAAACCAGAAACCCCGGAACAAGGGACCATGGACCGGACCGTGAACCAGAACACGGATTTCACTGCCCGGACTATGACACATATTTGACCTACCAAAATGAACCACCTCACACTTATCTGGGTTGAACTCCATCTGCCACTTCTCAGCCCAGTTTTGCATCCTATCAATGCCCCGCTGTAACCTCTGACAGCCCTCCACACTATCCACAACACCTCCAACCTTCGTGTCATCAACAAATTTACTAATCCATCCCTCCACTTCCTCCTCCAGGTCATTTATAAAAATCATGAGATTTAAGGGTCCCAGAACAGATCCCTGAGGCACACCACTGCTGACTGACCTCCATGCAGAATATGACCCATCTACAACCATTCTTTGCCTTCTGTGGGCAAGCCAGTTCTGGATCCACAAATCAATGTCCCCCTGGATCCCATGCCTCCTTACTTTCTCGGTAAGCCTTGCATTGGGTACCTTGTCAAATGTCCTGCTGAAATCCATATACACTATATCTACTACTCTACCTTCGTCAATGTGTTTAGTCACATCCTCAAAAAATTCAATCAGGCTCATAAGGCATGACCTGCCTTTGACAAAGTCATGCTGACTATTCATAATATATATTATGCCTCTCCAAATGTTCATAAATCCTGACTCTCAGGATCTTTTCCATTAACTCATCAACCACTGAAGTAAGACTCACAGGTCTATAATTTCCTGGGCTATCTCTACTCCCTTTCTTGATTAAGGGAACAACATTCCTCAATCCTCTGGAACCTCTTCCGTTCCCATTGATGATGCAAAGATCATCGTCAGGAGCTCAGCAACCTCCTCCCTCGCCTCGCACGGTAGCCTGGTGTACATCTCATCCAGTCCCGGTGACTTATCCAACTTGATGCTTTCCAAAAGCTCCAGCACATCCTGTTTTTTAATATATATATGTTCAAGCCTTTCAGTCCGCTGCACGTCATTCCTACAATTACGAAGATCCTTTTCCGCAGTGAATGCTGCAGTAAAGTATTCATTAAGTACCTCAGCTTATTCCTCCGGTTCCATACCAACTTTTCCTCTGTCACACTTGATTAGTCCAATTCTCTCATGCCTTATCCTCTTGCTCTTCATATACTTGTAGAATGCCTTGGCATTTTCCTTAATTCTGTCCACCAAGGCCTTCTCATGGCCCCTTCTTGCTCTCCTAATTTCATTCTTTTCAGTTGCTTGTCCTTCTCTCTCTTCCTTTGTCCCACTACCATCAAATATGCCCAGGCCTTGGAATTCCTTCCCCAAACCCTTTCCTTCGCAAGCTCCCCTCATCTTTCTTTTTTACAGACCAGAATTCCACTGCCAGGGTCAAGCTTTTGAACATAAATGGAGCTTGATAAGTCTTCTGGGAAGCACGTTGATGCAATGTTGCTTTACATTGTCTTTTGTAGCTAATGTAATTTAGTCTCTGTAAAATGTTGCTCTAAGATCAGCTGTTGCTTTTTTGTAATTAAGAAGTACATGAAATATGAAAGGGAGATGGCTAAGTGTTATATGCAGCTTTTAGGTCAGAAAAATAGTGCGAAGCTAGAAGACAATGCCATCAATGAGGACAATGAGTCAGACCACACTTGGAGTATTGTGAGCAGTTTAAGGCCCTTTATCTAAGAAAAGATATGTTGGCATCGGAGAGGGTCCTGAGGAGGTACACAAAAATGATCCCAGGAATGAAAGGGTTAATGTACAAGGAGCATTTGATGGCTTTAGGCCTGTAATCACAGGAGTTGAGAAAAATGAGGTGGGACCTCACTGAAACTTAAAGAATGTTGAAAGGCCAATCTAGACTTGATGTGGACAGGTTATTTCCTATAGTGCGGTAATCTAGGACCAGAGGGTGCAGCCTCTGACTACAAGGAGGTCCCTTTAACACAGAAATGAAGAGCAATTTCTTTAGCGAGAGGGTGATAAATCTGTGGAATTGATTGCCAAAGAAGGCTGAGGAGGATGTATTTGGGTATATTTAAAGCAGAGGTTGCTAGTTTCTTGATTAGGTGTTAAAAATAATAGGGAGAAGGCTTGAGAACAGGGTTGAGAGGGAAAATAAATCAGCCACGATGTAATGGCAAAGCAGTCCTGATGGTCTAATTCTTCTCCTATGTCTCAAGGTCTTGTGGACGAATAAGGATAACTATTATAAACTAAAGGACATAATTCTAAAGAAAATACAGGAACAGATAGAGCTAGGGTATGTCCAAACTTTGATGGGAACAGCACAAACTAAAAATTAAGCACTTTGTTATTTTATTTTATCACGTTAAGGGCACTATCTCAACTCATGTTTCAGGTTCAGGGAACCCTTTTCCAAAGCATCAGTGTACCACTTATGTTGAACAGAGTCAAGTGAAATTTTGCCTAATTCAACATCAAGAATCATCCATTATCCTGTGACAGGCTGCATCAGGCAGACCCTGTGAGATGAATTGACTCATGTTAAATCTGACAGTGCTTAGAAGCAAGCAAAACTCACAGTAATGTGCTCACAGACTGCTGGTGATATGTAAGTGAATAAATATTCTTTGAACTCAGTCAGTCTTCAGGCCAATCAAGGTCAGATCTGTGTAGTTGAAATACCTGTTCAGTTGTGTTATTGGCTGCAGCTTAAATACCTCATAGGTGGATTTAGTTGAATGTTTCGGTGTTTATCCTGAGATTGCCTTGCATTTAAAAGGAATTGTCCTTCTCAACAAAACACACAAAGTGCTGGAGGAACTCAGCAGGTCAGGCAACATCTATGGATCTATGGAAATGAATAAACAGTCGATTTTTGAGGCCAAGAACCTTTTTCAAGACTGAAGGGTCTCTGCCCAAAACGTCAACTATTTATTCATTTCCATAAATGTCGCATGTCCTGCTGAGTTCCTCCAGCATTTTGTGTGTGTTGCTTTGGACTAGCAGCTACAGAATTTCTTGTATTTATAATCATCCTTCTGTGAACCCATCCAACCAACTGGGTCCAAGTTTCTGAGGAAAAGTTTTAGCTGTGGCTCAACGGTTGCAAAAAGTTGTGGGTTCTGGTCCACACAGGTTACTGGAACGTACAGTTGAGATTAACAGAGCTGAGAGAGCTTGGGGTGCTCTTCCACCCCAAGAGTAACTTCATCTTGGCAAAACAGGAGGCCCATTCTAGCCTGTTAACTCTTTTCATACAGTATGCTTATCAGATCCCCCTGGTGCCCCTTCTTTTTCCCTTTCTCCCAGGGTCCACTTTCACTCTCTTCTGTACTGTGTGACAACAAACCAAGTTATCAGAAGATTGATACTGATGAGAGAGATAAGGGAGACAATGGAGAAGCGTTCAAAATGTTAATGAGAGAGGACAGAGATAACGGAAGAGAAACACAATTAAGAGTATTGACAGACCGGTTGCTTTGAGCCTGAACTGTTTGAAGTTTGATGGACAGACTATACCCCAGCAGGGGGATAAAAAGAACAGGTTCACTAAGGCACGAGACACACCACGAGATCACGAGATAACGAGACCCTGGAAGAGCGGTGTGCCCCCACAAGTTGGTGCGAGTTGGAGGTCTGGTCGCGGGAACCGACCATAGAGGCACAGGGTGAAAAGGGTACGATCGGTGGGAACCTACTGTGTGTGTCCACCCTTGCCTGGGTGCCGGGTTCACCACGGAGGAACGGGTGTATCCGGAGCGGAGGGGTCACAGTCGGTGACCACAGAAGACATAACAAAGGGTCCGCCCGAGAGCTAACTACGAAGAACATTAAGGGTCTGTCTGAATCAGATTTGCATATTCCCTCTCTCTCTCTCTCTCTCTCTCTCTCTCCAATGGCACAACAGCGATTACTGCGAACTGTACTGAACTGAACTGAACTCTGCGTTACTTGAGACTGACCATTTTACCCCTAGACTGCAATAGAGCTTGTTTGATTCCTATTACCCTAGTTCTGTGTACATGTGTGTTCTATCATTGCTAACCTGTTGCATTTATATCCTTACGATTAGAGTACTGTGTTACTTATTTCTTTAATAAAACTCTATTAGTTCTGTTAAACCAGACTCCAACTAAGTGGTCCATTTCTGCTGGTTTGGCAACCCAGTTACGGGGTACGTAACAACTGTAATACAGTTTAAATCTTATTTTGGATATACCTAATACAGATTACATTATTACACAGTGCATTGAGGTGGAACAAGGTAAAACAATAACAGGGAGAGAAAAATGTCCTCTTCTGATTGCTACCATCAGGGAGAAGGTACAGGAGCTTAAGGATGCACACTCAGTGTTCTAGAAACAGCTTGTCCCCACCGCCATCACATTTCTGAATGATCCAGGAACCCATGAACACTACCTCACTATTTTACTCACTTTTTGTATTATTTATTTATTTTATTTTGTATTTCTTATTCCATTTTTTGATTTGCACTGTACTGTAGCTGCAAAACAACAAATTTCATGACATATGTCAGTGATGATATACCTGAATCTGATTATGTTCAGAATAACACGTAGATTGTGAAATCAAGAGTTCATCTTGTCATACCAGGGAACCTTTTAATAGTCTCATAACAGTGTAAGGGTAAGTGGAGTAGAAGCTGTTCTTCAGCAATTCAATGGAATTGCTGTAATATAGAAGACATTTGTCCTTCTGCATCCATACCATCCCTATGCAGAGCCAGCCATTTGAGCCGATTATCCTGCTCTTTTCCAGTTTCTCTGTAGATCAGCAGTAATGTATTACACATTGCTGTAAAGGAGCTTAATTTCTATGGTGTTTACACCCTGTTGGTGTATGTCTATGACATTAAATTTGAGCTTGATCACTTCCATCATTTCCACTTGTAAACTTTGATTCCACCACCCCTTCTGGCTGTAAAATCCAGATCACAAATACCTTCTGTATTAAAAATCTTTTCCTCACACCTTTGTGTCTATTTTTTATCACTTCAGATCAATGTCCCTTGATCACTGAATCACCAGAAAGAATGTTTCCTCTATGGTTTCCCTTGGTCACTTTAAATCGATATCCCCTGGTCAGTGAATCAGGGAATGCCTTCTCACTAGTTACTCTATGATGACGTATATGATTCAAGTTTTCGTTACACAGTCTCCATTTTTATATTCTAATACTGTCTAGTTCATTTTCCTGCTGACAGGGAAAGGATATTTGAACCGGGGTTAGAGATGACCCTGACGAAACATTTTGTTTTAAAAAAGATCTGGTACGGCACCAAAGACTCGAGCAAATTTTTACAGATGTACCTTGGGGAGCGTTCTGACTGATTGCATCATCACTTGATATGAAGGATAGAAAAAGGTTGCAGATGGTTATAAACTCAGCCAACTCCATCACGGACACAAGCCTCCCCACCAGCGAAGACATTTTCAAAAGGTGGTGCCTCAAGAAGGTGGCATCCATCAGGAATGTCCTTCAAAATCCAGGACGTGCCCTTCATAAACACAAGGGATTCTGCATGTAGCACCTATGCAGAGGGATAAACAGTCAGTGTTTCAGGTCAAGCCATTTAATCAGGACTGGGAAGGAAGGGGGAAGAAGCCAGGGGAACCCTGCTGAGGTCCTCCAGCATTTTTGTGTATTACTCAGGGAATGCTGTCTTCTCATTATAACCAAATGTTACAACATGCACCCAACCACACCAGCCTCCGGGGTTTAGAGGGTTCTAACTCTCCAGAATACAGAGAGCTGGTGTGTATCTTTTAAAGACTCAGGCCCACCCTTCCGATTGGTGGCTATGTTTTGGTGCCAGGATTATAATATTTAAAGAGCACCTCAACTGAGTTTTGGTACTCAGTCATCAGCTTAACTTTGGAATCTCATCTAGCGTTTAGTTGAGAATGCTGTCGTCGTATTGTGTCTTGATTCTAGTCTCGGATAGTCTAGCACTTGGGTCCTAACCATCCCTGGCGAGGTTTCTTGTCACACCATCAGGGAGGAGGTACAAGAGCCCTTATGCCTTTATGAATTGCTTCTTCCCCACTGAATTCAGATTTCTGAATGGCCCATGAACCCATGAATGCTATCTCATTATTTTGCTCTTTTATTGCACTACTTATATTTTTTTTCATATTTCTTATTGTAACTTACAGTATGTATTGTCTGCACAGCTGCCACAAAGCAAAAACAAATCACAGCATATGTCAGTGAAATTAATAATAACAATAATAGACCTGGTTCCTTGGGTAAAGGATTAATTTGCAGTAGCCTATATTGTCAGAGTGCAGTCAAAGGGGCACTGATCTGACCAGAGTGGTTAGCTAAGTGGGAGCTGTGAAATGCAATACATTGTGCTAAAGCCCACTGCTACTCTGTCGGGTCCTGCCTCTGCTAATACGAACAGAGAGTGAGACAGAAGTTAATTATAGGACAGGAGGCACAGGGGACAGATTCAAGGGCAATTTGAGCACTCTGTCTGTATAATATTGTGCTCAAAATGCTGAATGCATAGTCACTGTTTGATACATTTCATGCCTAATTAAGTACAATTATTTTTGCTGTTATCGAGTCAGGGACTGCAGCCCTGACCATTGGATTCATCCCATTTCCAATTAGCATATAAAATCAAATGCTCAGAATGATCATTTACAACATAAGCCATCTTGCAATTTGTGAGTTACAACACAGCATTTCATTGAAACTCATGAACAAGCAAACTGCCCACTGTGTGTTGATTGGTAGCTATAGAGAATTATCACTGAATCACATTTGTTTTTCTCACTTTCTCTTTTCCTCACCTTCTTCTATTGCGCCCCTCCTCCTTCTTTTTCTCCCATAGCGCACTCTCCTTTCCTATCAGATTATTTTTTCTTCTGCCCTTTACCTTTTCCGCATATCACCTCCAAGCTTGTCACTTCATCTTTCCTCCCCCACCCATCTAACTTCTCCGTCACACAGCTTCACCTATCACCTCCTAGCTTGTGCTCCTCCCCTTCCCCAAGGTCATTTTCTGGCTTCTTCCCCTTTCCCTTTTCATTCCTGAAGAAGGGTGTTGGTCCAAAACATTGGCTCCTTATTCCTCTCCATAGATGCTGCCTGACGTGCTGAGCTGCTCCAGCATTTTTTAGTGTTTCTACAGATTAGCATGGAGAGCATTCTTTCTAGCTGTATCACTGTCTGGTAAGGAAGGCTTACTGTGCAGAATCAGAAAAAGCTGCAGAAAGTTATAATCTCAACCGCCTCCATGATGGTCACTAGCCTCCCCAACAGTGAAGACATCTTCAAAGATGATATCTCAAAAAGGCAGCATCCATCATTAAGGACCCCCATCGCCCAGGATCTTCCCTCTTCTTATTGCTACCATTAAGGAGGAGGACCAGGAGACTGAAGACACAAACTCAATGTGTTAGGAACCACTTATTCTCCTCTGATATCAGATTTCTGAATAGACAATGAACCAATGTACACTACCTCACTATTTTTACATATTTTGCTCTACTTATTTAATTGAATTGAATTGAGTATATATATATTTCTTATGTAATTTATAGATTTTGTTATGTATTGCAATATACTGCTTCCACAAAACAGCGCACTTCATGAGATGTGCTGGTGCAATGAAACTTGATTCTCATTCTGATTCCTTTTCCCTGATACTCTGGGTGCTCAGCATCTGCAGAATTTCTTGTGCTCCTGATGCACTATCAATTACTCCAAAAGACTGGAATTACAGTAAATACCGAAAGGCTTTTATTAACAGTAAATGGACCAGCATCCATGCTGAGTATCTGTCCTGGACTGAGGGAGGAGCAGTGACACAATCACCTTTATTCAGGGGTCTGTGGGAGAAGTCACAGGAGCAGTCAGCAGAGGGGCATGTCCATGCATGTCCAGACAGGTAACCCAGTTACAAACTATATATATATGGTTTACCACAGTTCTCTTTGGTGTCCTACACTGTCTGCTGTTACTCCATCCTCACCTAATATAAAGACCCAATCTGGGCTACTTTCTGTAGGTTCTAACAAATCCCCACCTGGTTTTTCCTTGAGCCTAGAATGAATTCTAATTGATTAATATTATTTGTCACATGTACATTGAAATATAGAAACATATTGTGAAATGCATTGTTTGTGCCAAGAATGAACAAAGTCTAAGATGTCCTGGGGGCAACCCCTCAGGTATCTCCATGCTTCTGGTGCCAGCCGAGCATGCCCACAATTTGCTAACCCTAACATGTATACCTTTGGAATGTGGGAGGAAACCAGAGCACATGGAAATCCCCACCCTTATATCCCACTCTCTCTTTCCTGACCCCATTTCGTTGGACCATACCCCAATCATGAAATTTTCACATCTAGTTTATTTCCATTGCACTCACCGTTAGACTTGTACAGAGAAATTGTTTAATTTGTTTGAGTTACTCATGGTGTGTGGGCATTGTTGGCATCTATTGTTCATTTTATTTGTTCTCAAACTGAAAGGCTTAGCTGGGCTATTTCAATGGGTTAATAGAATCAACTATTTGCCATGGTCTGGAGCCACATGCAATCCAAACGGTGGAGGGATGGATTTCCTTTCCTTCAGGTGAAGATTTATTCTTATGGCAAGGAACACGTTCACCATTACAGGCAACAGTGTTTTATTCCAGTTAATTTAATTACTGAATTTAAATTTTCCAACTTATGTAGTAAGATATGAACTCATCTTTTCAGATCATTAGTCTAAGCCCCCGGGCTGCTAATTTAATAGTATTGCCAGAATTTAAATTATTGTAATAACTGTTGAATGTCAACAAACAATATGACTTTTCTATTCATTCTCTGAGACCAAACTAATTGTTACCTAACATGAGAGCACAAGTAGCTTAGAACAGGAGCTGCTGGATAATGGTCAGGAGAGAGAACTGAGTGGCAGTGTGTGCTTGTCAGGCTGAATGTTACTCATCTGACCTCCAACTGGGCCAGAGTTCAACCTCTATAGCACAGAGAGGAACGTGACTCAAGAAACCTACACATTTGAGTTATATCCCATATTGCTCTATTGGAAGTAACTTATATCATTATAGTAGTGTCTTTTGTACTAAAATTTGATAAATTGCTGTAGGTGCACGGTGACTGGTTACAGAACAGCCTGGTATGGAAACACAATTATCCAAGAGCAGGAAAGTCTACAAAAAGTGGTGGACATTACAATCAAAACCTTCCCACCATTTAGTACATCTACAAGAGTGCTCCAACAAGAAATCAATAACCGTTATCAAGGACCTTCACCATCCATGCCATGCTCTCTTTACCCTGCTGCCATAGGGAAGGAAGTACAGAAGCCTTAGGTTCCACCCCACTATATTCAGCAACAGTTATTACCCTTCAACCATCAGGCTCCAGAAACAGCATGGATAACTTTTTTCACCTCAATACTAAACTAATTTCATAACCTAGGGACTCAATTTCAAGGATTCTACAGCACATGTTCTCAACATTATTTATTATTTATTTATTTGTTAATTTATTAATATTATTATTATTTGCTTTTCATTTTGTATTTGCATGATTTGTTGTCTTGTTCACATTAGTTGTTTGTCAGTCTTTGTGTGTAGTTTTTCATTGATTCTATTGTATGTCTTTGTTCTACTGTGAATGCCTGCAAGAAAACGAATCACAACGTAGAATATGGTGGCATATACGTATTTTGATAATACATTCACTTTGAACTTTTGTACTTTGAACTTAAGTGTTATCAAAGGTTATAGATATTAGTGGAGAAATGGCAAATAGAGTTCAATCCAATCAAGTATAAGGATGTAATTCAATTAAGAGTTAATGCAGAACCCGTAACAGCATTGATATAGAGCGGGATCTTGAAATCCAAGTCAGTAGTACACTGAAAATAGCACTGAGACTTCAGATGGTAAAGGCGGCATATGTGAAGCTTGGTCAGGGTGTGCATATGAGAGTAAGGAAGCCATGTTACAGGTGTATAGAACTTACGTTGTTAGTCTGCACTTGGAGTACTGTGAGAAAATTTGGGTGCTCCTTCACAGGAAGGATGTAGAGTCTTTGAAAAGAATATAGAAGAGGTTTACCAGGATGCTGCCTGGATTAGAGGCTATGAGCTAGAAAGAGAGGTTGGATGATCTTAGCAACATGCATAAAATGCTGGAGGAACTCAGCAGGCCAGGCAGCATCTATGGAAAAGAGTATAGTTGATGTTTCAAGCCAAAACCTTCATCAGGACTGGAAGAAAAAAAGAAGAGGAGTCAGAGTTAGAAGGTCTGCTAAGTTCCTCCAGTTTATTGTGTGTGCTGCTTGGATTTCCAGCATCTACAGGTTTTCTCTTGTTTGTATTTGGACAACCTTGAGTTGTTTTCCTGGAGTTTTAGAGTCAGAAGGACTTGATAAAAGTTTATAACGTTATGAGAGGCAGAGATTGGATAGACTGCCAGAAGCTTTTTGCAGGGTAGAACTGTCAAAATTAGAGGAGACTTAAGGTGAGAGGAGGAAGGTTTAAAAGAGATGTGCAGGGCCGGGTTTTTACCCAGAGCATGGTAGATGCTTGTAATTATTTTCCAGGACATTTTCCAGGACATGTTGTGGAAGCATAGTGCACTTGAGAGTCTGTTAGAAGGCCAAATGAATATGTAAGGGGAATGGAGGGTTATGGATCATGTGCAAGCTCATGAGATTTAACTTAATTTGATAGCATGCTCAGCCTGTTCTATGTACTGTGTTCTAATTTGGCACCAGGCCAGAGAGCCCACTGAGCCCGTGTCAGCTCTCAGAACAATACTGTCAATTATATTCACTCTTTCATTCCCTGTTGCCCATTCTCTCTCATATACCCATCAACTCCTCCCTAACGTTGTGCTACCCTTGGAATGTCTTGGAATGTTGAAGGAAACAAGATCACCAGGGGAACCACAAGCTCCCACAAGGAGAATGCAAGAACAGCGTGCATGGTCAGGACTGAACCGGGTTCTCCAGACTGGTGCAGCAGCAGCACTACCTGCCGTGCCACCCCTTAATAAGGGATAAATGGCGTCAACTGAGTGCTAGAATGGTTGCTCCTTGCAACTCACGTTTCTTCCTTCTGCTACTCATTTAGAAAACCAAATAAAAAACCTTTTAAATAAACACCAGTTGTGTAAGCCAAGCAACTGCTAATTTGAGGATATTATTTTATGTGAGAGATGGAGCAAACTAGCCTATGTTAGTCTCTTATCAAGATGACTGGAATGTATAGAATGATTGAGATCTTTACAGGATGGTTCTGAGAGGCTGCAGGAGAACCTTGAACAAGGACAAATAGTCTAAGGTTATATAATCAAGTTATTTAGGATGAAGAAGAAACTGCTTCTGAGTAATTTATTCATTCATTCATTCATTCTTTTTTCTTGTTTCGTAGATGTCTGTGAAGAGTACAAATTTCTGGATGTATACTGTATACCTACTCTGATACTAAATGAACCTTTGAACTTTTAATTCTTCAAAGGTTCGTCAACCATAGAAATACTCTTCAGGGAGCTGAGAGGGATTGGTTGAAAGTTATATTCAAGAATAAGATGGATAGATTTTTAATGTGGGAGTATTGCAGGAAATAGCAATTTTACTTTTTTTAATACATTATTTTCAAAATTTTCAAAAAAAAACACAACAAACTCAATAAAAACATACCAGCTCAGACATAGATAAAAAAGAAATGAGTGTAAGGGGGTTTCGACTTTTATGTTACTGCGGAGGCTAATTAAAATGGTGTCTTTGTTATGTTAATCTGGGGAATGCGGCTTTGTTGTGTTAAATGCTGAGAAAGTTTGTGCTACCAGCTTATTTTGGTTTAGAGAGTATAAGAGAGTGCTATTAACCAATTGGGATAGTTGTTATGGTTTTGGTGTATTTGAAGATACTGTATGCGCGGGGTTTTGGGGCAGAAGGCGGGAGAGCGAGACAGAGGATGGAAGATGTGCTGTGATGTCCGCTAACGGGGTCGGACCCCGAGGAGGGCATTCGGCGAGGAGACGGAGACGGAGACGGACTCATGTGGAGCGTCTGGTCGACCACCGTTGTTGGTCCCAGTCGGCTGGTCGAGGTGGTCCGAGGGGTTGCAGGGTGAAGAAGAAGGTCCTTGAGTTCCAACGGTTTTTGTGCACGAAGAGATTGAACTTCGATAAGTGTGGCGCCTTTTATTTTCCTTTTATATTTTATTCTCTCTTAATTATATAGTTCCAGTAATATCTATAAACTGTAAATCATTTAATCGTATCTGGTGTATTGTCTGTTATTTGGGCGGGGTGGGGTACCTCACACAGCATCCACACAAACTAATTACCCAGTTTGGCAGGGCCGAGGCTGTTTCCCTTGATGACAGTGAGCCGAGCGACCCTGAGGGTGGCCGGGGGGGGGCTACATAAGTAAAAAAAGACATAACATTAGAGGGATGCCAATTACACAAAGTGCTCAAAAATACTAAACATTAAATCTTAAATGAGGACAATTTTATTAAATGGTAGGCACAAGAGGCTGTAGATGCTGGAATAATAACCTGATGGAAGAAATCTTTGGGTTGAGTAGCTTCTGTGGGAGGAAAGGAATTTTTGATGTTTGTTGTCTTTAAATGCTAGAGCAGGCTTAAAGTTACCAACACTGATATAATTTATTTGCTCGCATGAATTAAAATTAAAATTGTATTTATTTATTTATATGCTCTTCTTGGTAGAAGGAATAAAGGTGTAGACTATTTTCTAAGTGAGAGGCAAATTCTGAAATCAGAGGTGCAAAGGGACACAGAAGTCCTCATGCCTACAAATGTTAACTTGCAGGTTGAGTCAGAGGTAAGGAAGGCAAATGCAATGTTAGCATTTATTTCAAGAGGAATAGACTATAAAAATGAGGATATAATGATGGAAGTTTATAAAGCATTGGTGAGCCTGCATTTGTACAATTGTGAGTAGTTTTGGGCCTCTTATCTAAAAAAGGATGTGTTGGCATTAGAGAAGACTCCAGGAATGAAAGGGTTAACATATGAGGAGTGTTTGATTGCTTTGGGCCTGTACTTGCTGGAGGTTAGGAGAATAAGAGGAGATCTCGTTGAAACCTTTTGCATGTTGAAAGGCCGAGATAGAGTGGGAGTAGCGAGGATGTTTCCTATACTGGGGTAGCCTAGGAGTAGAAGGCACAGCCTCAGAATACAAGTACTACCCTTGAGAACAGAGATGAGGAGGAATTTCTTTAGCCAGAAGGAGGTGAATCTGGGGAATTAATTTCCACTAGACAGCTGTCTGTGGAGGTTAAGTCATTGGGTATATTTCTGTTCTTATGTCTTATGGTTTTGCTGCTCCTGCTTTCTTATGACTTCGAGTCATCTCATGCTGAAACGTGCATCCTGCTACGAGAGGGAAAGCAACCAGAAGTTGTGGTACATGTTGGAACCAACGACATAGGCAGGAATAGGGATGAGGTCCTGAAGTGTGAGTTTCGGGAATTAGGCAGAAGGCTGAAGAACAGGACCTCAAGGGTGACGTTCCCAGGATTGCTGCCAGTGCTATGTGACAGTGATGGTAAGAATTGGAGGAGATGGCAGTTGAATGCGTGGCTGAGGAGTTGGTGCAGGGAGCAGGGTTTTAGATTTTTGGATCATTGGGATCTCTTTTGGGGAAGATGGGACCTGCACAGATTGGATGGGTTGAACCTGAACTCGAGGGGGAGCAATATCCTTGCGGGTAGGTTCGCTGGCATGGTTCAGGAGGGTTTAAACTAATTTGCAAGGGGGATGGGACCCAGAGCGATAGAGCAGTGAAAGAAGTGCATGGAGTAAAGCTAGATCTAACATATAGAGAGGCTTTGAGGAAAGAGAAGCAGAATAAATGGTGTAAAGACAGTAAGGTAGAAGGGCTGAAATGTGTGTACCTCAATGCAAGAAGCATCAGGAACAAAGGTGATGAACTGAGAGCTTGGATACATACATGGAATTATGATGTAGTGGCCATTACAGAGACTTGGCTGACCAGGGCAGGAATGGATTCTCAATATTCCTGGATTTCAGTGCTTTAAAAGAGATAGAGAGGGCGGAAAAAGGGGAGGAGGGGTGGCATTACTGGTCAGGGATACTATTACAGCTACAGAAAAGGTGGGTAATGTAGCAGGATCCTCTTTAGAGTCAATATGGGTGGAAGTCAGGAACAGGAAGGGAGCAGTTACTCTATTGGGGGTATTCTATAGGCCCCCTGGTAGCTGCAGAGATACTGAGGAGCAGATTGGAAGGCAGATTTTGGAAAGGTGCAAAAATAACAGGGTTGTCATCATGGGTGACTTCAACTTCCCTAATATTGATTGGCACCTGATTAGTTCCAAGGGTTTAGATGGGGCAGAGTTTGTTAAGTGTGTCCAGGACAGATTCCTGTCACAGTATGTGGACAGGCGGACTAGGGGGAATGCCATACTAGATCTAGTACTAGGTAATGAACCGGGTCAGGTCACAGATCTCTCAGTGGGTGAGCATCTGGGGGCCAGTGACCACCGCTCCCTGGCCTTTAGCATTCTCATGGAAAAGGATAGAATCAGAGAGGACAGGAAAATTTTTAATTGGGGAAGGGAAAATTATGAGGCTATAAGGCTAGAACTTGCGGGTGTGAATTGGGATGATGTTCTTGCAGGGAAATGTACTATGGATATGTGGTCAATGTTTAGAGATCTCTTGCAGGATGTTAGGGATAAATTTGTCCCGGTGAGGAAGATAAAGAATGGTAGGGTGAAGAAATTATGGGTGAGAAGTGAGGTGGAAAATCTAGTCAGGTGGAAGAAGGCAGCATACATGAGGTTTAGGAAGCAGGGATCAGATGGGTCTATTGAGGAATATAGGGAAGCAAGAAAGGAGCTTAAGAAGGGGTTGAGAAGAGCAAGAAGGGGGCATGAGAAGGCCTTGGAGAGTGGTGTAAAGGAAAACCACAAGGCATTCTTCAATTATGTGAAGAAAAAAGGATGACAGGAGTGAAGGTAGGACCAATTAGAGATAAAGGTGGGAAGATGTGCCTGGAATGTGCGAGGTCCTGAATGAATACTTCTCTTCGGTATTCACCAATGAGAGGGAACTTGATGATGGTGAGGACAATATGAGTGAGGTTGATGTTCTGGAGCATGTTGATATTAAGGGAGAGGAGGTGTTGCAGTTGTTAAAATACATTAGGACGTATAAGTCCCCGGGGCCTGACAGAATATTCCCCAGGCTGCTCCACGAGGCGAGGGAAGAGATTGCTGAGCCTCTGGCTAGGATCTTTATGTCCTCGTTGTCCACGGGAATGGTACCGGAGGTTTGGAGGGAAGCGAATGTTGTTCCCTTGTTCAAAAAAGGTAGTAGGGATAATCCGGGTAATTATAGACCAGTGAGCCTTACATCTGTGGTGGGAAAGCTGTTGGAAAAGATTCTTAGAGATAGGATCTCTGGTCATTTAGAGAATCATGGTCTGATCAGGGACAGCCAGCATGGCTTTGCGAAGGGCAAATCGTGTCTAACAAGCCTGATAGAGTTCTTTGCAGAGGTGACCAGGCATATAGATGAGGGTAGTGCAGTGGCTGTGATCTATATGGATTCTAGTAAGGCATTTGACAAGGTTCCACACGGTAGGCTTATTCAGAAAGTCAGAAGGCATGGGATCCAGGGAAGTTTGGCCAGGTGGATTCAGAATTGGCTTGCCTGCAGAAGGCAGAGGGTGGTGGTGGAGGGAATACATTCAGATTGGAGGATTGTGACTAGTGGTGTCCCACAAGGATCGGTTCTGGGTCCTCTGCTTTTCGTGATTTTTATTAATGACCTGGATGTGGGGGTAGAAGGGTGGGTTGGCAAGTTTGCAGACGACACAAAGGTTGGTGGTGTTGTAGATAGTGTAGAGGATTGTCAAAGATTGCAGAGAGACATTGATAGGATGCAGAAGTGGGCTGAGAAGTGGCAGATGGAGTTCAACCTGGAGAAGTGTGAGGTGGTACACTTTGGAAGGACAAACTCCAAGGCAGAGTACAAAGTAAATGGCAGGATACTTGGTAGTGTGGAGGAGCAGAGGGATCTCAGGGTACATGTCCACAGATCCCTGAAAGTTGCCTCACAGGTGGATAGGGTAGTTAAGAAAGCTTATGGGGTGTTAGCTTTCATAAGTCGAGTGATAGAGTTTAAGAGTCGCGATGTAATGATGCAGCTCTATAAAACTCTGGTTAGGCCACACTTGGAATATTGTGTCCAGTTCTGGTCACCTCACTATAGGAAGGATGTGGAAACATTGGAAAAGGTACAAAGGAGATTTACCAGGATGCTGCCTGGTTTAGAGAGTATGCATTATGATCAGAGATTAAGGGAGCTAGGCCTTTACTCTTTGGGGAGGAGGAGGATGAGAGGAGACATGATAGAGGTGTACAAGATAATAAGAGGAATAGATAGAGTGGATAGCCTGTGCCTCTTCCCCAGGACACCACTGCTCAATTCAAGAGGACATGGCTTTAAGGTAAGGGGTGGGAAGTTCAAGGGGGATATTAGAGGAAGGTTTTTTACTCAGAGAGTGGTTGGTGCGTGGAATGCACTGCCTGAGTCAGTGGTGGAGGCAGATACACTAGTGAAGTTTAAGAGACTACTAGACAGGTATATGGAGGAATTTAAGGTGGGGCTTATATGGGAGGCAGGGTTTGTGGGTCGGCACAACATTGTGGGCCGAAGGGCCTGTACTGTGCTGTACTATTCTATGTTCTACGTTCTATAACCTGTACTCTCCTCAGTTATAAGCTTCCTGGCCTTTGTTTCCAATCAGCTTCACTAATGATACAAAGCCAGCCTGGTATTCGATCAGTAAATAACTAGTGGCCCATGTAACACATCTACTTCTTTCCCCCTGAAAACAGGACCATTACAGCTAT
Organism: Mobula birostris; assembly: GCF_030028105.1. Lineage (NCBI taxonomy): Eukaryota > Metazoa > Chordata > Chondrichthyes > Myliobatiformes > Myliobatidae > Mobula > Mobula birostris. The sequence continues at coordinate 24,935,099 of NC_092387.1, read as the reverse complement.
TAAGTAATACAGCTGCAGTGATTTGCATCCTCTCAAAGGAGTAATAACTAATCATTGCACACAGCCCAAAATCAATTACTAATAATTCTTGCCCTAAGGCCAAGAAATTAGCTCTGTTTGAGATCTTTTATTTCTTTTTCCCTGGACTTAGACACAACAACAATGCCAGCATTTGTTGTCTGTCCCCGAACAGAAGAAACAAGTCAGCACAGTAACAGTTTAGTTGTCCCATACGGGTCAGACCAGATAAAATGGTGGATTTACTGAACCATACAGTCTGGTGTTTTTATGGTAGCCTACATTGATGTAACTTATTTGCTCTCATGAATTTAAATCTCAATTTTATTTATTTATTGATATACAAGGCAGTGTAGGCCCTTCCAGCCCTTTGAGCCATGTCACCCAGCAATTCCACAATTTAATCCTAATTTACAATTTACAATGACCAATTAACCTAGGAACCTTTGGACTGTGGCAGGACACTGAAGCACACGGAGGAAACCAATGCAGTCACGGGAAGAACGTACAAACACCTTACAGGCAGCAGTGGGAATTGAACCTGAGTTGCTGGTACTGTAAAGTGTCATGCCAAACACTACTCTACCATTAAATGGTGGAACTTGAAATCATACTGCTGGATCAACAGCTCTAGTCCTTGGGTTATCAATCCTGTAACACAATATCTATGCATTCATACTCACGCTGCTGTTAACATCCTGCTCCTCGCCCAACCTCACTGAAGAAAATCCAGCAGGAGTTAAAAAAGAATCGGAACCAGAATCAGGTTATTATCGCCAGCAGGTGTTGTGAAATTGGTTAACTTAGCAGCAGCAGTTCAATGCAACACATGATAATATAGAAAGGAAAAAATGTAAATCAATAAGAGTAAGTACATTGAAAGAGTGTGCTGAACAGCTGTGTGGAGTTGTCCAGCGCATTTTCAATCTGAGTCTTAGCCTGGAAAGGATCCTGTCTGTGTGGAAAACATCGCATGTGGTCCCAATACCCAAGAAGAGCCATCCAAAAGTTTTGAATGTCTGCCGTCCAGTGGCTCTGACCTCACACTTCATGAAGACCGCAGAGAGACCGGTCCATCCTCTGCAGTTTGCCTACCAGGAGCACATTGGAGTCGATGATGCTGTCATCTACCTGCTGAATGAGTCCACTTCTGTTTGGATTAGCAGGGCAACACTGTGAGGATCATGATTATTTGATTTCTCAAGTGCCTTCAATGCCATACAGCCCTCATTGTTGGGAGAAAAACTCCATTCAATGGAAGTAGGCACTTCCATTGTACACGAATAATGGACTACCTGACTGGCAGACCACAATTGTGCAGCTTCAGAGGTGTGTGTCAGATGTGGCTATAAGCAGTACTTGGGCCTCACAGGGGACTGTATTGGCTCCCTTCCTGTTTACTCTGTATACCTCGGACTTTAGATACAACACTGAGTCATGTCATCTGCAGGAATTCTCTGCTGACTCAGCAATAGTTGAGTGTCTAAAGGGAGGACAGGAGGATGAATACAGGGCCCTGGCAGAGGTCCTTGTCTAATGGTGCAAGCTGAATCATCTGCAGCTCAACATCAGTAAGACAGGGGGGATGGTGATAGACTTTAGGAAGACTAAGCCTGCATTGCTCCTTGTTACTATTGATGATGAGGACGTGGATGTGATGAGGACCTACAAGTTCCTGGGGGTGCACCTGGATGACAGACTTAAGTGGAGCACAAACACAGAGGCTGTGTACAAGAAGGAACAGAGTCACCTCTACTTCCTGAGAGAATGAGGTCCTTTGGAGTATGCACGCCTCTCTTTCACATGTTCAACCAATCTGTTGTTGCCAGTATAATGTTCTATCCAGTGGTGTGCCAGGGCAATGGAATCAACATGGTTGATGCCAACAGGCTCAATAAACTGATTAGAAAGTCTGGCTCTGTTATAGAAGGCAAACTAGATACTCTGGATGCTGAGGTAGAACAAAGGACCCTATGGAAAATCCTGGCAATTCTAGACAATCTTTCTCACCATCAGCATGCCACCTTGGCTGAACAGAGGAGCACTCTTAGGAATAGACTAAGACAACTGCGCTGCTCCGAAGAGCGCGATATGAGGTCATTCTTACCCTCATCCATTAGGATCTATAATGAGTTAACCTATTGCCAGGAAAGTGATGACCCCCTCCTATTAGACTGTTTGAGGTAATTTTTTTCATTCTTTCTTACTTCTCTTCTAATATTTGTATATCTGTGCATTTGTAATGCTACTGTGACACTGTAATTTCCTTTGGGATCAATGAAGTATCTATCTATCAATATAAGTACTATATGTATATTAAATAGTTAAATCAAAAACAGAAATTATATGTAACCTTTTCACCAGGGATCATGCACAGACATGTCTCATTGCTAAATCTGCTAACAGTCGCGTAACTCAGTGGTGAGAAAGCCATTTACCAGAAACAATATACGTCTAGGATCAATATGATTTGGGGTTCAACCGAACAGAAAAGTCATGATGTTCCAATTAAAGAAACCTTAATCTGAGCGAATGATGTGTAAGTAGTGCCCATACACAATTACTGCTCAGCAAGAAATAACAGATTGTACATCCCATAAAATTATAAAGAAAATATATTTACTGATTTAGCTTTATAAAACAGTTATTAAGAGAAAGAAAAGAAAGAAAAGAAAAGCATAAATAAAAATGACCATTACAGTTAAACCAGTCTAAATCTGCACATAGCGGTTGTAACTGGTCTTTTCCAAAGCTGGGTATAACCGTTACTCACTATATGGTAAGTTGATGGAGAAGATCCTGAGAGGCAGGATTTATGAACATTTGGAGAAGTACAATATGATTAGGAATAGTCAGCATGGCTTTGTCAAAGGCAGGTCGTGCCTTATGAGTCTGATTGGATTTTCTGAGGATGTGACTAAACACATTGATGAAGGTAGAGCGGTAGATGTAGTGTATATGGATTTCAGCAAGGCATTTGATAAGGTACCCATGCAAGTCTTATTGAGAAAGTAAGGAGGCATGGGATCCAAGTGGACATTGCTTTGTGGATCCAGAACTAGCTTACCTACAGAAGGCAAAGAGTGGTTGTAGATGGGTCATATTCTGCATGGAGGCCGGTGACCAGTGGTGTGCCTCAGGGATCTGTTCTGGGACTCCTACTCTTCGTGATTTTTATAAATGATCTGGATGAGGAAATGGAGGAGTGGGTTAGTAAATTTGCTGATGATACAAAGGTTGGGTGTGTTGTGGATAGTGTGGATAGTGTGGATGGCTGTCAGAGGTTACAGCAAGACATTGATAGGATGCAAAACTGGGCCGAGAAGTGGCAGATGGAGTACAACCCAGATAAGTGTGAAGTGGTTCATTTTGATAGCTCAAATATGACGGCAGAATATAGTATTAATGGTAACACTCTTGGTAGTTTGGAGGATCAGAGGGATCTTGGGGTCCGAGTCCACAGGACACTCAAAGCTGCTGCGCAGGTTGACTCTGTGGTTAAGAAAGCATACGGTGCATTGGCCTTCATAAACTGTGGGATTTAGTTTAAGAGCTGAGAGGTAATGTTGCAGCTATATAGGACCCTGGTCAGACTCCACTTGGAATACTGTGCTCAGTTCTGGTCGCCTCACTATAGGAAGTATTTGGAAGCCATTGAAAGGGGGCAAAGGAGATTTACAAAGATGTTGCCTGGATTGGGGAGCATGCCTTATGAGAATAGGTTGAGTGAACTCAGCCTTTTCTCCTTGGAGTGACGGAGGATGAGAGGTGACCTGATAGCGGTGTATAAGATGATGAGAGGCATTGATTGCGTGGATAGTCAGAGGCTTTTTCCCAGGACTGAAATGGCTAGCATGAGAGGACACAGTTTAAAGGTGCTTGGAAGTAGGTACAGAGGAGATGTCAGGGGTAAATATTTTTTACGCAGAGTGGTGAGTGCATGGAATGGGCTGCCGGCAACAGTGGTAGAGGCGGATACGATAGGGTCTTTTACAAGACTCCTGGATAGGTACATGGAGCTTAGAAAAATAGAGGGCTATGGGTAACCCAAGGCAATTTCTTAGGTAAGGGCATATTCAGTACAGTTTTGTGGGCCGAAGGGCCTGTATTGTGCTGTTGGTTTTCTCTGTTTGTATGTTTCTATACCAATCCCACAGTCTGCATGAAAGCACCAACCACAGTACGAACATCCCTTGAAATCCATCTCAAACAATCTGGATCTTTGTCAGGAGTATTGGCCCTCCTCCTTGGAGCCATACACCTGCACAAAGCACTTCTTGCAAAGGGGACTCAGCTTCCCATAGCATTCTGTGGCATCTTCCCTTCTGTCCCACTCCACAGCTCCCGCCAAAACGTCCACAAACCAGACTACTGTCCATCACAAAACTCTTTCTGCCTTGCTCTTTCTAGAACTTTCTCCAGATCCCACCATACTGATTGGCTGACACAACATTCCTAAGTCGAACAGCAGGGCTTCTTATCTTAGCAGAAACCAAAACATTCTACCAGCTGGACACACTGCTTTTGCAGCAAAATGCTAATATAAAATACCTACAGCACTGCCGTAGAAATCGTAACTAGGACATTACAAGTGTAGGTATAAAAAAGTGAGGTAGTGTTCATGGGATCAATGTCCATTTAGGAATCATATGGCCAAGGGAAATAAGCTGTACTTGAATCGCTGAGTTTGTGACTTCAGGCTCCTGTATCTTCTACATAATGGTAACAATGAGAAGAGGGCAAGTTCTGAGTGATGGGAGTCCTTAATAATGGACTCCGACTTTCTGAGGCACTACTCCTTGGAGATGTCTTGGATACTATGGAGGATAGTACCCAAGATGGAGCTGACTAATTTTACAACTGAGTGTAGCTTCTTTCCGTCCTGTGCAGTAGCCCTCCCGCCCCCCCCCCCCACCCCCATACCAGACAGTGATGCAGCCTTTCAGAATGCTCTCCACGGTACATCTATGGAAGTTTTCAATAGACAATAGGTGCAGGAGTAGGCCATTCAACCTCTCGAGCCAGCACCACCATTCACTGTGATCATGGCTGATCATCCGCAATCAGTACCCTCTTCCTGCCTTCTCCCCATATCCCTTCACACCGCTATCTTTAAGAGCTCTATCTAACTCTTTTTTGAAAGAATCCAGAGTGTTTTAGGTGACAAACCAAATCTCCTCAAACACCTAATGAAATCTTGCCGCTGGTACAGAAGTGAAGTATAGCTGCTGAATAGAAGTGATTATTTCTCTTCTATTAGGACTTCCTTAAACTGCACCTGGAGCATTGTCTTCGGTTTACAACGAGCAACTTTAATTCCGCTGAATATTTGAGGGTTCTACAACTCATGTTCTTGGTATTGTTAGTTAATTAATTAATTTATTTTTGTATTTACACAGTTTGTCTTTTTTTGCGTATTAGTTGTGTGTCAGTTTTTGTCTGTATGTAGCTTTTCATTGATTATATTCTATTTCTGCTACTGTGAATGCCTGCAAGAGAATGAATCTCAGGGTAGTATCTGGTGACATATTATATGTACATTGACAATAAATTTACTTTGAACTTTGCTACCAGGATTTAAACCATTGAAATATTAGAACTATTTATATAAATTTTGAATTGCCCTGACATTGAGAAATTTGAAATATGCTCTATTCCAGGTAATTACAATTATAAAGGAATTCAATAAGATTAATAAAGATTAACTATCTCCTTCTATAGAAGACCCTAGAATACACGGATGCATACTAACATTAAAACTTGGCATATTAGAATGAAATTTGGAAGCATTCTTCATCGGGAGTTGTGGATATGAGACATAGAAACACAATGAGGGCATTTGGCCCATTCAACCTGCTGTCTCATTTCATCATGGCTGATTATTATCCCTCTCATCCCCGTTCAGCTGGCTCCTCCCCATAACCTTTGACAGCCTTATTAATTAGGAACTTATCAACCTTCACTTTAAATAAACCCAGTGACTTGGCCTCCACAGCCACCTGAGGCAATGAATTCCACAGATTCACCACCCTCTGACTAACGAAATTCCTCTGCATCTCTGTTCTTAAGCAGCATCCTTGTATTTCGAGGCTGTGCGCTCTCGCCCTAGACTACCCTAACACTATAGGAAATATTTGGGATCTTCTGTCTCAGGCATTGATGCTGAAACAAATGGTCTCCTGTAGGTAGGAAAACAAATCACACGGAACAGAGATTGGTAAATGGAGCTAAAGGACAGAGTTAATTGAATGATGGAACAGGTTCAAGGATAAATGGCTCGTTGGCTCTTTGCTCAAACCTGGAACTTCTGGACAGCAAAAATGCATACAGCAGGATGCTCTTATCAACTATAGTTAAGCATTCAATACCATTATCCCCTCAAAACCAATTAAGCTCCAAGACATTCACCACAATATCTCCTTCTGCAATTCAGTCTTTGATTTCCTCACTTGCAGACTCTAATCTGTTTCAATTGGTAACAACATTTCCCCTATGATCTCCATCAGCACAGGTGCACCACAACGCTATGTGCCTTGTCCCCTGCTCTAATCACTTTACACATACGACCGTGTGGCCAAACACGGCTCCAATACCACATTCAAGTTTGCTGATGACATCACTGTCATTGGCCGAATCTAAGGTGGTGACAAATCAGCTGAGAAAAGGGAGATTGAAAATCTGGCTGAGTAGTGACATAAAAACAATCTCTTATTCAATGTCAGCAAGACCAAGGAGCTGTTTATAGACTTCAGGAGAAGGAAATCAAAAGTCATGAGCCAATCTTCATCGGAGGATCAGAGGTGGACAAGGTTAGCAACTTTAAATTCCTAGGTGTTATTATTTCAGAGGACCTGCCCTGGGCCCATCATGTAAGTGTGATTGTGAAGAAAGCACGCAATGCCTCTGCTTCTTTAGGAGTTTATGGAAATTCGGCATGATATCTAAATCTTTGAGCAACTTCTATAGCTGTGTAGTGGAGAGTGTATTGACTGGCTGCATCACAGCCTGGTATGGAAACAACAATGCCCTTGTATGGAAAATCCTACAAAAATTAGTAGATACAGCCCAGTCCATAATGGATAAAGCCCTCTCTATGATTAACCACATCCATACAAAGCATTATGGTAGGAAAGCAGGATCCGTAATCAGGGACCCCCACCTCCCAGGACGTGCTCTCTTCTTGCTGCTGCTATCAGGAAGAAGGTACAGATGCTTCAGCACTCACACCACCAGGTTCGGGAACAGTTACTACCCCTTAACCATCAGGCCTTTGAAACAAAGGTGTAAACTTCACTCAACTTCAACTTCACCTACCCCATCATTGAAATGTTCCCACAACCAAGAGACTCACTTACAAGGACACTTCATCTCATGGCCTTGATGTTTATTGCTTATCCCTTCATTATCATTATTTCTTCTTTTTCTATTTGCATGTTTTGTTGTTTTCTGCACTCTGGTTGTACGCCCTGTTCGGGCAGTCTTTTATTGATTCTGTTATGGTTATTATTCTATAAATTTATCGAGTACGCCCACGAGACAATGAATCTCAGGGTTGCATCTGGTGACATTTAGGTACTTTGAAAATAAAATTTACTTTGAACTTTTAACTTTAAATAGCTATCTCAATTCTGGCTTCCTTTCTTTAAAGTAGTTTTTAACAACACTACCTGTCAATGATGATATATCACTGATCATGCTGACAAAATACACAGCAAATAGAAGCAACTTACTCATTTTAAGGAACAAACAAGATTATGGAACAATGTCTCTCAGAAGAGGAGGATAATTTCCAGCAGTGTTGATTTTTGGAATATTTACTGCACTCCATGACCTCCACTCTGACTGGCAGTAGTAGAATCAGAATCAGGTTTATAATCAAAGACAAATGTCATGAAATTTGTTGCTTTACAGCAACAGTAAAGATATAAACATTTCTCTAAGCTACAAAACTATAGCATTGTAAGTAAATCTCTCTTTTTAACCTTTGCATTTGCCTGATTAATAGCCATTTCCTCAAGATCTAAGACGACTTACTTACACTCCAGTTTTATGGGCTCTGAAGTATGTAAAGAGAATTTCAGACTCTTCCATGGATGAGAGAGGTGGTGGCTGGTGGGGTGGAAAATGGTTAGTCTTCTCCTGCTCTCACTCCTACTCTCAGGACCTCTGTGCGCTCCTGATTCATGACCACAAGATTGTTAATAGAATGCCATTCCTCTTTGGCACTTCATATGACCAAAGGGCAGAGATTCCCAATCGTCAGTGGGATATTGCATTTCTTTAAGGTAATTGGAGAACATTCTTAGATCTTTTCCACTGCTCATCTTGTAATCCCCTCCCGCAACACAGTCTGGAATAGAGAGTTTAATTTTTGAGACACTGGAGCCAAACACATGAATGATATGCCCTCACAGTGCAACTGACAAAGTGTAACAAACATCTCAAAATTAGGGACACAAGAGACTGCGCAATTGCATGGTTCCAACCCGAAACATTGACAATTCCGTTCCTCCCTCAGATGCTGCTCAACCTGCTGTGTTCCTCCAGCAGATTATTTGCTGCACAGTACTGGGGACGTTGGTGTCATGAAGCCTTGATTCCAGGAACCCATCCTGATTGAAGTCCAAAGAAAGTCCAAAAAATAGCACAATGCATCCACAAGCTTCACCAGTGCAGAGTAACCACTAGACAGACAAATTCTATGATCTTTGGTTCTTCTGCCATTAACACAGCCTGATTATTTTTCAAACACATTGTGTGTTCATTAGCACAGCATAACATACCTTCATAAATCAACTGGGCATCTTAATGGTCACTCTTTGTGTCATTAACCTCCCAATGTCCATACACACTACATTCCTTGTGTTTACAAAGTGTATTAATGTTTAGACACAGCAGCGATAAGGCCGAATCCAGACAGACATTCACATTTTAATGGTTACTCATAGTTTACTTTACAGACCTATAGACCCCACATTCTAAGAGTTCAGAAATAGCTAAGAGTCATTCAAACGGAAAGCCATTCATTCAATGTTTTACAAAGTCTAATATGCTACAGTCTAAGAGGACTCCAGCAGCATGCATGTTTGTACATTATGGACCAGGAAGCACTAAGTATGTTGAGAAGTGGGTGGAATGGAATAAGTGAGGGCCTGCAGATCTATTGTTACAGAAATTAAGATGTGAGAAGACTGTAGGGAGGCCTGCATTTGAGCAACGGAGATGTGAAGTGCAAGAACAGTTAGATGACCTTCCAAATCCTTGTACTGGTATCTCTTGGGTTTGTGCTTGCCTGGCCCACCACTGGCTGCGAGAAGTACCCCTTCTAAAATGGGAACTTTGTCCTGAACCAAAGGGCTGTTGTTGCTATTTGGCCTAAGCAGGGCTATGTATTCATACCCAAGGTTGATTTGATTGTTTATTATTTAACAGTGGAAATTTATTTTCAAAGTTCAAAGATAAAAGTAAGTTTATTATCAAAGTACATAATACGACACCATATACAACTCTGAAGTTCATTTTTCTTGTGGGCATACTCAATAATTCTATAAAATATTAACCATAGCACATCAAGGAAAGTCTGCCCAACTAGGACATTCAACCAGAGTGCAGAAAACAACAAACTGTGCAAATGCAAAACAAGAAATAATATTAATAATAAATAGATACAAAACAAATTCACTGGAGAGCAAATATTTTCAAAATTGTTGCTTCCTCAGAGATTTTTTGTGGTTATGATAAACCACTTAGAGCTGAACACAAATACAGTATAACTTGTATCACGCAGGAATTTCGGCAAAGAAGAAATTCACTTTATTGCATATAATGCACTTAATTGCATAACAGTACAGACGCTAAAACTAAGCTAAAAATGTTTTTTGAAGATTTTCATTTGTACTCACTTTCTAAGGCTTCTTGCTTAAGCATCCATCAATAATCAGCCAGCATTATATACAAATTATATGCCTGCCTTTTTGTTGGGTTTGTGGAACAATCTATGTTCCGTGCCTATTCTGGTATCTGTCCCCCACTTTTCCTTCGCTACATCGACGACTGCATTGGCGCTGCTTCCTGCACGCATGCAGAACTCGTTGACTTTATTAACTTTGCCTCCAACTTTCACCCTGCCCTCAAGTTTACCTGGTCCATTTCCGACACCTCCCTCCCCTTTCTAGATCTTTCTGTCTCTGTCTCTGGAGACAGCTTATCCACTGATGTCTACTATAAGCCTACTGACTCTCACAGCTATCTGGACTATTCCTCTTCTCACCCTGTCTCTTGCAAAAACGCCATCCCCTTCTCGCAATTCCTCCGTCTCCGCTGCATCTGCTCTCAGGATGAGGCTTTTCATTCCAGGACGAGGGAGATGTCTTCCTTTTTTAAAGAAAGGGGTTTCCCTTCCTCCACTATCAACTCTGCTCTTAAACGCATCTCACCCATTTCACATACATCTGCTCTCACTCCATCCTCCCGCCACCCCACTAGGAATAGGGTTCCCCTGGTCCTCACCTACCACCCCACCAGCCTCCGGGTCCAACATATTATTCTCCGTAACTTCCGCCACCTCCAACGGGATCCCACAACTAAGCACATCTTTCCCTCCCCGCCTCTCTCTGCATTCCACAGGGATTGCTCCCTACACAACTCCCTTGTCCATTCGTCCCCCCCATCCCTCCCCACTGATCTCCCTCCTGGCACTTATCCGTGTAAGCGGAACAAGTGCTACACATGCCCTTACACTTCCTCCCTTACCACCATTCAGGGCCCCAAACAGTCCTTCCAGGTGAGGCAACACTTCACCTGTGAGTCGACTGGGGTGATATACTGCGTCCGGTGCTCCCGATGTGGCCTTTTATATATTGGCGAGACCCGACACAGACTGGGAGACCGCTTTGCTGAACATCTACGCTCTGTCCGCCAGAGAAAGCAGGATCTCCCAGTGGCCACACATTTTAATTCCACATCCCATTCCCATTCTGACATGTCTATCCATGGCCTCCTCTACTGTAAAGATGAAGCCACACTCAGGTTGGAGGAACAACACCTTATATTCCGTCTGGGTAGCCTCCAACTTGATGGCATGAACATCGACTTCTCTAACTTCCGCTAGGCCCCACCTCCCCCTCGTACCCCATCTGTTACTTATTTTTATGCACACATTCTTTCTCTCACTCTCCTTTTTCTCCCTCTGTCCCTCTGAATATACCCCTTGCCCATCCTCTGGGTCCCCCCCCCCTTGTCTTTCTTCCCGGACCTCCTGTCCCATGATCCTCTCGTATTCCCTTTTGCCTATCACCTGTCCAGCTCTTGGCTCTATCCCTCCCCCTCCTGTCTTCTCCTATCATTTTGGATCTCCCCCTCCCCCTCCAACTTTCAAATCCCTTACTCACTCTTCCTTCAGTTAGTCCTGACGAAGGGCCTTGGCCTGAAACGTCGACTGCACCTCTTCCTAAAGATGCTGCCTGGCCTGCTGCGTTCACCAGCAACCTTGATATGTGTCAGCCAGCATTGATGGATTCCATTTCCCCTGATGCCATTTCACCATGACCACAATGTCCTGGTGAAACCTTTTATCATGCTCATCACTTACAGCACGAAGATTTGCAGAGAAGTATAAATGGGAATGCAGGAAATGAATCTTTAGCGACACATGTTGCATTTCATGGTTTTGTATGCTTGAAGCATGTTGTCAACCAGCTGCATGTAGTTTGGTGCTCTGTAGCTGCCAAGAAAATTTTCGACATCATCCTTGAATGCCTTCCATGCAATTTTCTCCGGTCCCACGAGATGGTCTTCAAATTGCCTGTCATTGATGAGCTGTTTGATTTCTGTCTTCTATAATCTTGGCATCTTCCTTGTTCATCACTTTCACAAAATTCTTCATAAGTCCCAGTTTTATATGAAAAGGATGCAAAAATATCTGTTGGGTCCACTACCGGCTTATGTGCCATACTTTTCTGCCCTGGAAACAACTGCTTACAGAGTGGCCAATCTGTTTTAACGTAATGAGAGGGTGTACAGGAGTGAGATACACCAGCTAGATGAGTGGTGTCACAGCAACAACCTTGCACTCAGTAGCAGTAAGATGAAAGAGCTGATTGTGGACTTCAGGAAGTGTAAGATGAGGGAAAACAAACCAATGCTCATAGAAGGATCAGAAGTAGAGAGGGTGGGCAATTTCAAGTTCCTGGGTGTCAATATCTCTGAGGATCTAACCTGGTCCCAATGTGTCAGTGCAGCTACAATATAAAGAAGGCAAGACAGTGGCTATATTTCATTAAGAGTTTAAAGAGATTTCATTTCACGACTAAAACACTCAGAAACTTCTACTGTGGAGAGCATTCTGACAGGCTGCATCGCTGCCTAGTATGGTGGTGGTGGGGTGCTGGGGGTGGCTGGCTACTGCACAATACCGAAAGAAGCTACAGAAAGTTGTAAAATTTGTCAGCTCCATCTTGGCTACTAGCCTCCATGTATCCAAGACATATTCAAGGGGCAGTGCCTCAGAAAGACAGTGTCCATTATTAAGGACTCCCATCAGCCAGGGAGTCTCTTTTCATTGTTACCATCAGAAAGGAGAGCCTGAAGGCACACACTCAACAATTCAGAAACAGCTTCTTCACCTCTTCCATACGATTCCTAAATGGACAGTGAACACATGACCGCTAACTACCTCACTAATTTCAACATATATTATTTCTGTTATTGTACTATTTTTATTCTAAGTATTTATTATATATATTTATTGTAATTGATTTACTTATTTACTTTTTCTTACTGTATTACCATGTATTGCATTGCACTACTGCTGCTAAGTTAACAGATCTCATGACACGTCAGTGATAATAAACTTGATTCTCATTCTGTAATGAGGTCCTTCAGCATGGTTGTCCCATTCACAAATGGGACAGTCATGCTGAACGACAGTGCTTGGTGTGTCCAAGCTGCATTCCTAGTGGCAGTGCTACTACTTTTAGATCAGCTCAGTTGTTGCAGTTGTAGCTGCTGTACTATATGTGTTTCAACAAGTTTCGATACTTTCCTTTCATGTGTGATGCACAGCCGATTGGTATTGAAGGGTGGACATTGCCATTGTGTAGCAGCACAGCTTTCAGGTTGTACACTGAAGAAGCAATAAAAAGACATCATTGTTACGGGTCATGCTGGCAACCTGAAGCAGTCAAAAGCCCATTGATATCAGAGCAGAAACACAGTTTATCAACCTGACCAAAGAATTGCATCAAACCTTCTTGGTGGCTGCAAAAAGCAGAAACTTTTGTGTCTGTGACAGCAGATTCTATACTTGCAGTCTTGAACCCAGTAATTCTGCCTTTGCCTTTGTGAAATCCAAGTCTCTGACCAGGTCATTTACCTCAGACTGAGTTATCAGAAGAAGCTCACTCAACATAAAGCATTCAAAATCTGTATCGGTTTCAGTGTCATTTTTCATTCCCTGGCACCTTCGTCTGCCTCTTCTAGACTCCATGTCTCTGGAGGCTTCAGTACTGGAAGACTGTTGTCGTGTGGTACAAGGCTCATGGTTGAAGGGAGATTGGGATAGTTAAAGGATTTCTTGTTTTTAGCAGAGAAACCAAACACACTATTCAGACAGAAGTAGCAGTCCGTCACATGATCCTTCTGCTCTTGCCATATCACCTGGACAGCAAACAGCATTGACTTCCAAGTACATTTGAGCAAACCTCTAAGACCGAAAGTACATGTTACACAACAATCGCCAGGAACCCAGGCTTTGTCTCAGATACCTATTTTACACCCAAATTAGAGCTGATAGGCTTTCTTTCTTAATTAGAAGAGTCGTGCTCCGTCTTTTAGATTTAAGTGAATACTCTTCATAAATATAATAGAAAGTATAGTGGCTGTTGCAACATCGGCAAGACATTTTCTATTACAAAAACTCCTGAAAATACATTTACTTTATTATAATAAGTAAACAATCTACTACACTTCAACATGATTGCAAACTGATATACATACAAAACTCAATGCATAGAACAGAGTGTGCGTGATGCTTTTATAGCTTTCCTAAAACCTGTCCTTCCTTGCAGCATCTGCCCTGCCTAAACTAACCCAGGCATGCCTGGACAAGATAGAAAACTTTTCAGCTTACATTGTGGGCAACATTTTAATTGAGTTGAATTATGAATTGAAATAACAAGCATGGGTGATTTTTGTTAAATGATAGAGAAATTTCATGGTGATTTTCATGATCAGCAGCTCAAAATCCATAAGGTACACCCAAAAGTACTGAGGAAGCAAAATCTTTGTTTTCCAGTGATATGGAAAACATGAAATGAAGAGCCCTTGAAAGTGAATGCATTGGTTCTGGGAATATTTCAATAATGGGGTAAAGGATATTGAGCGAAGTTATCCTCTTTGGTTCAAGAGGCTTATGGTTGAGGGATAGTAACTGTTCCTCAACTTGGTGGTCTGAGTCCTAGTGTTTCTGTACTTTTTTCCTTATGGCAGTAGCGAGAAGAAGGCATGTCCTGGGTGGTGGAGTTTCCTGGTGATGGATAATGCTTTCCTGTGACTGTGCTTCATGTACAGGTGCTCTACAGAGGGCTTTACCCATAATGGATTGGGCCTACTCCATTACTACTTGCAGGCTTTTCCGTTCAAGGGCTTTGTTTCCATACCAGAAAATAATCTCCTCTCTGTCCTGAATTTATAGGCGAACCCAGATTTCTTTCTGTAGGTTTTAGTTGATACAGCCGACTATGAATGCACTAATTAACATGGCAGGAGCTGAACGCATTTCTGGGCAAACACGTTGATATTTATTAATAGTTATAGTGCATCTAATGCATTAAGATAAAAGTAAAACATGTCAAAGCTAATCTGGCACTAAATCATTTTGCAACTTGGTAACCGTGATTCAGATTTTTTGTGGGTTAATCCTTCATTGTCACTGAGCTTTCAGCTGCTGATGAGTCTGTGATTAGTGACTCCTGGTCTATCTCTACACATGCCTCTCTGCTGGAAGTGCAAAATTCACTATTTGAACCTTGTTTAACAATAATTCAACAGCTAATCTAGTTTAAATATTTTGGCAAGCAAATGTCATCAATTTAGAAGGTGACTAAACACACCGACTCTTCACCCAAACACAACTGTGATCTGAGGACCCTTATTTGCTGAACATAATAGTCCTTTGATATACATTTGAGCACTGCAGAAGCTCTTTCACAGTCTATTCAGAGAGAGAGAGAGCCCTTGACAGTCACCCAGCCAAGATACTTGGCTCTTTGCCTACCTTCACTTTGAGAATGCTTTTACCACAAAGAAAACAGACACTGTCTTCTCAAGGGAAAGTGGGAAAGGCAAGAAGTGCCTTCCATGGCAGACACACCCATTTTTTGGTGAGGGACAATTATTTGATAACAATATTTTCCACTGCGGGCCCTGAAATTCCTTCATCAGATAAGAAAATGGAGTTGTTTTCATATTGAAATTTCCCACTTAGAGTTCAAGAATCCAGAAAGGATAACGAAAAATCGTTTTAAGTCATTCATCCCATTTAGGGTAAAAAAAAAAGTAAGAAATCGTTGGGAGACCACCCTGACCAGAAAGGTATCTTCTCAAAGGTAGCTTATCACATCAGTGAAGACCATCAAGTAATCAATGACTGGGGATCAAGCTACCTTCAGAGCACGAGTTGTTCACCTTTCCACTCCAATCATTCTGGTTTCATTCTAGGCTGAACTATTCTAGTTGATTTGCTAAAATGACTTCACCCTCAAACATGGTCACCTTGTCTTCTCCCCTGCTCGCTCGGTAATAATCCTGAAAGTGATGCAGCAATTCTGTTGGGGTTGATTGCAACTCCATTCTGACTTGTCAAGCAGAAGCAAGAAGAGGGGAAGGAAGATGAAGGGTGAATAATCATTATGGAAAGTGCAGTGAGTCATTATACCTGACACCGATCAATGAGCAGTCTTGCGGAGAGGAACATGCATCTCAGGAAGGGCTGCAGCTCAGCAGATAGTGGGAGGGAATCTTGTGCACGGGGGGGTGGGGGGGGGGACATATCATCGGAGAAGACCACTGCACCATATTCATTTTAGATGGAGTTCCCATCAAGTGTAAATAACTTGTTGAATAATTCAGACATAAGCGACACTGGTGTGGCAGCTGCCTGCTTTGCTGCAGACCTTGTCATGCTTCATCTGGAAAGGTAACTCCTGGAGTCTTGCCAACAGTGAAACCTTGGGGTATCATCGAATGAATAATTACTGGGGAAAGAACTCACTGCTCGCTTAAACACAATCTCTGTACGCAAGAAGTGTTTGAGTAGCTAATAATGATTTCTGGACTGCACATTCAGGTGTCTCAATGTCAGCAGTATATTTTTCGCAGTGTGTACTCGCAGGAATGGACACAAGTGTGGAGGAACAGCACTCTCTCTCTCTCTGTCACAGCAGTTGCTGGTACAGACTCAACCTGGGTCAGGCAGAAGTCAGCCTTGGTCATAGAAAGGGCTGATAACATCTCAGCCCCAGGGGCAGAGCATAGCATGTTCCTCATGAAGAAATGGAAACAAAAGGTTAGACAAAGGAATATCAATAGACTCTTGGGGAAAGGACTGAACAACACCAGGAGAAAAATCATTCCCACCAACACAATGACTCCCCTAAGGCACTAAACTAAAGTCCTTTTTAAATAATTATAGAATGCAGCAAAAGCTGTGCCAGTTACAATTAACTTGACAAGATTAAACAGAAAGCACAAGGGCTTAATTGCTCTAGATAAGATAACCATTAGTAAATACAGGTGCTCGAGAAACCAAGCAGCTCAAAGCTCTACAGCAAGCCACAAAGGCTCGCAGGGCTCATGATAGTATTGCTTTGAAAAGACACATATGCAACACTACAAGTGGGATGTGTTTCTAGTTGTGATGTGAATATTTATAGAAAATTATATCCAAAAAGGACCAGTTTACACCAACAAGGAGAGAAATGGGTGTAGTGCAAATATTGACATCATTGGATGTGTGTCTGATGGTGGAGAGACATGAGATTGTCAATGTAGATAGAATAAAATTACTCACTTCCACATCACATCAGATGCTAGCTCACCTGGTAATAATCATTTTTGACTTCTCCAGTGCGTTCAACACCATCCATCCTGATCTGCTGGGGGAGAAGCTGACAGCGATGCAGGTGGATGCTTTCCTGGTGTCATGGATTCTTGATTACCTGACTGGCAGACCACAGTATGTGTGCTTGCAACACTGTGTGTCCGACAGAGTGATCAGCAGCACTGGAGCTCCACAGGGGACTGTCTTGTCTCCCTTCCTCTTCACCATTTACACCTCGGACTTCAACTACTGCACGGAGTCTTGTCATCTTCAGAAGTTTTCGGATGACTCTGCCATAGTTGGATGCATCAGCAAGGGAGATGAGGCTGAGTACAGGGCTACTGTAGGAAACTTTGTCACATGATGTGAGCCGAATTATCTGCAGCTTAATGTGAAAAAGACTAAGGAGCTGGTGGTAGACCTGAGGAGAGCTCAGGTACCGGTGACCCCAATTTCCATCCAAGGTGTCAGTGTGGACATGGTGGAGGATTACAACTACCTGGGGATACGAATTGACAATAAACTGGACTGGTCAAAGAACACTGAGGCTGTCTACAAGAAGGGTCAGAGCTGTCTCTATTTCCTGAGGAGACTGAGGTCCTTTAACATCTGCCGGACGATGCTGAGGATGTTCCACGAGTCTGTGGTGGTCAGTGCGATCATGTTTGCTGTTGTGTGCTGGGGCAGCAGGCTGAGGGTAGCAGACACCAACAGAATCAACAAACTCATTCGTAAGGCCAGTGGTGTTGTGGGGATGGAACTGGACTCTCTGACGGTGGTGTCTAAAAAGAGGATGCTGTCCAAGTTGCATGCCATCTTGGATAATGTCTCCCATCCACCACATAGTGTACTGGTTGCGCACAGAAGTACATTCAGCCAGAGACTCATTCCACCGAGGTGCAGCACAGAGTGTCATAGGAAGTCATTCCTGCCTGTGGCCATCAAACTTTACAACTCCTCCCTTGGAGGGTCAGACACCCTGAGCCAATAGGCTGGTCCTGGACTTATTTCCTGGCATAATTTACATATTACTATTTAATTATTTATGGGTTTATTACTATTTAATTATTTATGGTGCAACTGTAACGAAAACCAATTTCCCCCGGGATCAATAAAGTATGACTATGACTATGATTCTTCAGGTTAACAACTGATCTGTGCAAACTGCACATACAGGATGGTCATAAATTCGTCAGTGTCTGTCCACTGGAGACTCAGGAGACAGCAGGTGATGGAATCCAGAACAATAATCAATCTGCTGGGGGATCCCAACAGGACGAGCAGCATCTTTGGAAGGAAAAGATTTGTTAGTGTTTCAAGTCAAAATCCTGTATCAGGAATATTGATGTTCTGCTGTGGGGTTTCAACCTGAAATATCGAAAATTTCTTTCCTCTGAACCTGCAGAGCTCTGCCGGCCGATTGTTTACTGTCCTGTCCAGTGGACTGGCAGTCTGAAGGTAATCTGTCTCAATGTTTATGATTATGCTTTGTCAAAGCTTGGCACCCAGAATGAATTACTGAGAAAATAAATTCTGATGTAGGAATTACACATTGAAAAAGATAATTATTGAAAAGAACATTGGAATCAATATGTCTAACCTAAAAGAATACACTTAAAAGAATACAAAGGTACCAGTGGATGTAGGTAGGTCACTGTTTGCGGATGACGGGGCCTTGTGGAAAAGATGCAGGAACATGGAGCATATCATCAGGAAACTACGAGGAGCAATTGATGAAGTGGTGGAGTGGGGTTATGATTGGGGATGTAGATTTTCAGTAGAAAAAATTCAAACTGTATTTTTCACCAGGAAAAGAATTGAGGTAGGGAAGAAGTTAAGGATGTATGGGATTGAATTAGAAAGGGTTGAATCATTTAAATTTCTGGGAGTTATATTTGATTCACGATTAACATGGGCAGATCATGTCAGGAAAGTTGAGGAGAAATGTAAAAAAGTAATAAATGTGATGAGATGTTTGACTGGTGGGGAATGGGGAGCAAGTTGTTCAGTGTTGAAGAGAATGTATGTGGCTTTAGTAAGATCTGTGTTGGACTATGGAAATATAGTATATGGATCAGCAGCTAGGTCTCTTATAAGGAAACTGGTTCTGATTCAGGCTCAGGCTTTGAGAGTGCGCAGTGGGTCTTTTAAAACATCACCAGTATCAGCCCTACAGGTAGAAATGGGAGTAGTGCCTTTGGAACTA
The DNA here is from genome assembly GCF_030028105.1 of Mobula birostris. Lineage (NCBI taxonomy): Eukaryota > Metazoa > Chordata > Chondrichthyes > Myliobatiformes > Myliobatidae > Mobula > Mobula birostris. The sequence goes on along the minus strand of NC_092387.1, from coordinate 24,915,777 downwards.
AGAAGGATGCAATTGATGGCAACCTACTGGGCTAATTTGCAGGGGCACAATGATTCTCCCCCTGCAAAAGGAGTGTTACAGGAATGCTGGGAAAATGGGAGGTTTCAGAGGGATAACTTTAGTGGGGTAGGAAACGATATTGCTAAAGAATGTGAAGTGTTTGATCTAAGGATTAAGTCCTTCAGTAGTTTATACAGTTCTAGCTCCATGGAAGTTTGTATGGCGTGATATAGACTGGCATTTATTAGAGGTAAAAAGGAAAGGAAAATATAAAATTGATTTGGTAAGTGCATTTAACTGTCATGTGATGGAAAAGTATAGTGATTATACTCAGATTTTATTTGGATGGTGCTAAAGAACCCGAAACAGGAGTGACAGGGTTTGGGGTGGCTATACCAGCAAAAGAAATTGGAATCAGCAGAAGGACATCTAATAAGTTAGGGGTGTATACAGTGGAGATGCTGGCAGTGTTGGTTGTGTTGCGATGGGTGGAGAAAGCTAGACAAGTCAAAGTGTTGATATGCTCAGATTCATCCTCAGTTCCAGCAAGTTTAAGGTCTTTTCACTCAAACAGTCGGCAAGATGTACTTTATGAAGTCCTTCAGTCAGTCACAAGAATTGCAAATCAGGGAGGTCAGGTAAAATTTCTATGGGTTCCAGCACATGTAGAGGTGAAGGAGAATGAGAGGGTGGATGAGTTGGCAAAGAGGGCGTTAAAAAAAGAAAATATAGAATTGCACATTAGTATCAGTAAAGCAGAGGTTAAGTGTGTAATCTGGGAAAAAATCAACCAAATGTGGCAAGAAAGATGGGACAGGGAGGGGAAAGGGAGGCATTTATATCAAATACAAAAAATTGTTGCAGGTACTAGGGTAGGTAGTGGATTCATAATAGAGGAAACTGGGTGGACTGGGTTAAGGCTGGTGCACTGTGCATTAAAAAAAAACATTGAAAATGATAGAGAGACACCAGACAAGATTGTGTGAGGAATGTCAGGAAGAGGAGTCAGTAGAACATGTAGTTCTGAGTTGCAGGAAGTATGGGATACAGAGAGAGATGATGAGAATTAATCTAAGGGAATTGGGGGTGCAGGAATTCACATTATAAGGGTTGCTGGGCATGGGTGAGAGAGCACAGGTCAGGGTATTTTTGGCTTTCTTAAGGGGTACAGGGGTTTTTTATAGGATATGACGGATAAGCAGGAACAGGGTACTAGGATGGCCAAAGATGGGAGGATAAAGTGTATGTGTGTGTGAGTGTGTGATTGGATGAAGGAATTTAGAATGTGAGTCTATTGCACACTCCGGAGCAGAAGATGATGGTAATGCACCATTAAGCTGGGTGCCAAGCGCCGTAAAACAAGATGGAGAAGGAGAAGATTAATACATTGGTGTATGGTCCATTGCAGATAATGTATATTTTTTGCAAAGTATCATGGGGATTTCCAAAACTAGTAATCTCACAAATATATTTACAATAGGAGCTACAGGGAGTTTGTCACCCCAAGGCTGCAGAAGTTACATAAGTGGGCAACGGTTAGGGAAATGAGGGAAAGAGCTCAGATAGTAGAGAGCACCCCTGTGGCCACCCCCCTCAGTAATTATTATCTTGCCTTGGATGCAGTTAAGGGGGGCTGACCTGACAGAGGACAACCACGGAGATTGTGTCTCTGGCACTGAGCCTGGTTCCATGGTGGAGAAGGGAAAGAGGAAGATGAGGAATGTGGTAGTCATAAGGGATTCCATAGTGAGGGGAATAGACAGGGGGGTTCTGTCAGCCTGATAGAGATATCCGCATGATGCGTTGCCTCTCAGGTGCCAGGGTACAGGATGTCTCGGATTGGATGCAGAGTATTCTGAAGGAAGAGGATGAGCAGCCAGAAGTCTTGATACATGTTGGTACCAATGACATAGATAGAAAAAGGGCGGAGGTCCTGAAGTGGGAATTCAGGACATTAGGTAGGAAGCTGAAAAGCAGAACCTCTAGGGTAGCAATCTCAGGATTGCTGCCTGTGCCATGTGCTAATGAGTGCAAGAATAGCGTGATCAGGCATATTAATGTGTGGCTGAGAGAATGGTGTAGGGGGCAGGGCTTCAGATTCCTGGATCATTGGAGCCTCTACTGGGGGAGGTATGACCGGTACAAAAAGGACAGGTTACACCTGAACCCAAAGGGGTCCAATATCCTAACAGGCAGCATTAATAGAGCTGTTGGGGAGGGTTTAATCTAATTTGGCAGGGGGATGGGAACCAGAGTGATAGGGCTAAGGAAAGGGTAAACATAAATAAATCAAAGATAGTGTGCAACAGAGATTATAGAAAGAACAGGCAGGAGATGAGGATTAATCAAATCCAGTGGCATGAGTTATGGGGCAATAGAGGTGCAGTTAAAACAGAAAGCAACAAACACTGGACTGAGAGTATTGTATTAGAATGCAAGCAGCAGAAGGAATAAAATGGACGATCTTGAAATTCAACTACATATTGGCAAATATGACGTTGTGGCCATCTCTGAAACTTGGCTAAAGGATGGCTGCCATTGGGAGCTAAATGTCCAAGGATATACGGTATATCGGAAAGATAGGTTAGTAGGCAGAGGGGTTGGTGTAGCTCTGTTTATAAAAAAATAATATTAAATCATTGGAAAAAGATGACATAGGATTGGAAGGTGTAGAGTCTCTATGGGTTGAGTTAAGAAATGGCAAGTGTAAAAGGACCCTAATGGCAGTTGTATACAGGCCTCCAAACATCAGCTGGGATGTGGATTATAAATTACAGCAGGAGATGGAAAAGGCATGACAGAAAGGCAATTTCATGGTAATCGTTGGGGGTTTTAACATGAAAGTGTCATGGTCTGGATCGGGGTCCCTTTAAATTTACCTTGTTTACGTTACGATCCGAACGGCTGATTCCCTGTTTTCCCGTGTCCCTCGGCTTTGGTGATTAGAGGCAATTAACGCTCGGCTGAACCGGTAGTTTATAGTCTCTGGCTTTCAGCTGTTCGGTGCAAGAGCATCTGCAAAGTCATCAAAGGTACGGTGCGCCGATGGCATCTGGCCGGAACAAGCCTAGTCTCTGCCGAAGCGAGTGCCGGTAATTTGCCCTTCCTCACCGGAGCAACCCTGTCCAGTTACCTCACCAAAGCGAGCCTGCAAAGTTTCCTCACCGAGGTGGGTCCGTCAGTTAACCCGCCGGAGGGAATCAAGAACTGCTGTCTACTGTTCCCGGGCCAAGACGAGAGCTCGCAACTACCCGGAGGCTGCAAGTCAAGTCCTGGTCCTGGCGGCATTTTAGCACCAAGTCAAGTCCTGGCCCTGGTGGCATTCTAGCACCAAGTCAAGTCCTGGCCCTGGCAGCTTCCCAGTTCTGAGTCAAGTCCTGGCCCTGGCGGTCTGTGATTACTGTCCTACCCCCTTGTCTGAATCCCTTCTCTGCCCCTCTTGCCTCTAGCCCTCGTCTGCAGCCCCTGCCTGCACTTTGGTCTAGTTCCATCGCCGGAGCTAGTTAGGTACTGCCTGGTGTTCATTCGTGTTGGTCTTGTCTTGTCCTGTCCTCGCCTCCGTGGGGGTAAGTCTGGCCGTCTTGCCGTTGCCCCGCGGGGAGTCATGTCTTGTCTTGTCTTGTCCTCACCTCTGTGGGGTAAGTCAGGCCGTCTTGCCGTTGCCCCACAGAGGGTCATGAGTCCTGGCCCTATGTCCTGTACCCAAGGAGGGGTCCCGGCTCTGTTTTCTGTGTACCTGCTCCCCGAGACCGAGGTTCTGTGTTCCCATGTTCCTCCAATCCCTAGCCCATGTCATGTCCTTGCCTGGTTCTGGGGTCCGAGCCCGAGGCAAGACCCAGGTACTGGGTCCTTGCCCAATCTCTGGCTCGGAGTCCATACCCCAGCCTCTTCATGTCTCCTCTAGTTCTGGGAGCCGATTCCGAGTCCTAGCCCAGACCCTTGGTCCCAGCCTAGTCGTAGTCCTCAGTCCTTGTCCAGTTCGCTATTCCTACTCCTGCCTTGCTCTCCTGGTGTCAAACAATAAACTAAATTTAAGTAACCTCACAAGGTGTGTCTTGCATTTGGGTCCACCCTTGCTGCCAAAGCCCCTGCCATTTTGACAGAAAGTGGATTGGGAAAACCAGGTCAGTACTGGACCTCAAGAGAGAAAATTTGTGGTATTACTGGCTTTTTAGAACAGCTTGTTATTGAGCCCACTAGGGGATCAGCTGTGTTGGATTGGGTGATGTGCAGTGATCCAGAGGTAATAAGAGAGCTTAAGGTTAAAATATCCTTAGGGAACAGTGATCACAATATGATCAAGTTCACATTGAAATTTGAGAGGGTAAAAATAAAATTCAATGTGTTGGTATTTCAGTGGAATAAAGGAAATTGCAATGGCATGAGAAGGGAACTGGCCAAAGTTGACTGGAAAGGGACATTTGTAGGAAAGACAGCAGAGCTGCAAAAAATGAGGGAAGTGCAAGACAGATGTATTCTAAATAAGAATTAACTTTCAAAGGGAAGAAGGACACTGCTGTGGCTGACAAGAGAAGTCAGAGCCAAAGTAAAAGCAAAGGAGAGGACATACAAGGAAGTCAGAGCTAGTGGGATGATAGAAGATTGGAGAGCTTTTAAAAACTTTCAGAAGGAAACTAAGAAGGTCATTCAGAAGGAAAAGATGACCTATGAGAGGAAGATGGTGACTAATATCAAAGAAGATACTGAAAGCTTTTTTAAGTATATAAAGGGTAAAAGAGATTTGAGGGTAGATATAGAACCAATACAAAATGACGCTGAAGATATTGTAATGAGAGATGCAGAGATGGCAGAGGAACTGAATGCATATTTTGCAATAGTCTCCATAGTGGAAGAAGTCTGCAGTATACCAGACATTCAAGAGTGTCAGGGAAGTGAAGTTTATGCAGTGAAAATTATGACTGAGAAGGTGCTCAGAAAGCATAATGGTCTGAGGGTGGTTAAATCTCCTGGACCTGATGGAACGCACCCTTGGGTTTTGAAAAAAGTAGCTGGAGCGATTGTGGAGACATTAACGATGATCTTTCAAGAATCGATAGATTCTGGCATTGTACCGAATGACTGGAAAATTGCAAATGTTAATCCGCTATTTAAGAAGGGTGGGAGGCAGCAAAAAGGAAACTGTAGATCTGTTAGCCTAACATCAGTGGTTGGGAAGTTGTTGGAATCGATTGTTAGGGATGAGATTACAGAGTATCTGGAGGCACATGACAAGATAGGCCAAAGCCAGCATGGTTTCCTGAAAAGAAAATCCTACCTGACAAACCTGCTGCAATTCTATGAGGAAATTACAAGCAGGGTGGACAAAGGAGATGTAGTAGACATGGTATACTTGGATTTTCAGAAGGCCTTTGTCAAGGTGCCACACATGAGGTTGCTTAGCATGATAAGAGCCCATGGAATTACAGGGAAGTTACTAGTGTGGGTGGAGCATTGGTTGATCGGCAGAAAACAGAGAGTGGGAATAAAGGGATCCTATTCTGGTTATCAATGGACTTCCACAGGGGTTGGCTTTGGGACCGCTGCATTTTATGATGTATGTCAATGATTTGGACTATAGTATTAATGGATTTGTGGCCAAATTTGCCAATGATACAATGATAGGTGGAGGAGCAGGTAGTGTTGAGGAAATAGGGACCTTGCAGGGAGACTCAGATAGTTTAAGGGAATGGGCAAAGAAGTGACAAATGAAATATAATGTTGGAAACTGTATGGTCATGCACTTTGAGGGAAGAAATAAATGGGCAGACTATTATTTAGATGGGGAGAGAATTCAAAATGCAGTGATGCAAAGGGACTTGGGAGTCCTTGTGCAAGAAGTCCTAAAGGTTAACCTCCAGGTTGAGTCAGTTGTGAAGAAGGCGAATGCAATGTTGGCATTCATTTCTAGAGGTATAGAATATAAAAGCAGGATGTGATGTTAAGGCTCTATAAAGCACTTGTGAGACCACACTTGGAGTATCGTGTGCAGTTTTGGGATCCTTACTTTAGAAAGGATATACTGACATTGGAGAGGGTTCGGAGAAGATTCATGAGAATGATACCAGGAATGAAAGGGTTATCATATGAGGACCATCTGGCAGCTCTTGGGCTGTATCCCTGGAGTTCAGGAGAATGAGGAGGGCATCTCATAGAAACATTCCAAATGTTAAAAAGCCCAAATATGTTAGATGGGGCAAAGTTATAAGAACATAAAAAAAATAGGAGCAGGAGTAGGCCATCTGGCCCATCGAACCTTCCCTGCCATTTACTAAGATCATGGCTGATCTGAACATGGACTCATCTTTGCCTACCTGCCTTTTCCCCATAACTCTCAATACTCCTACTATGCAAAAATCTATTCAACCTTGTCTTAAATATATTTACTGTGGCAGCCTTCACTGTTTCATTAGGCAGAGAATTCCACAGATTCACCACTCCTGATGAAAAGCAGTTCCTCCTCATCTCTGTCCTAAATCTACTCTACCAGATCTTGAGGCCATGTCACGTAGTTCTAGTCTCACATATCAGTGAAACTTTCCTCCCTTTATCTTATCTAACCCTTTCACAATTTTATCTGTTTCTGTAAGATCTCCTCTGATTCTTCTGAATTCCAGTGAGTACAGTCCCACGCAACTCAATCTCGCCTCATAGTCTAACCCCCTCATCTCTGTAATCAATCTCCTCCAAAGCCAGTATGATAGGGTCTGTTTGAGAGACTCCTGGACAAGTATATGGTGCTGAGAAAAATAGAGGACTATGGGTAACCCTAGGTAATTTCTCAGGTAAGGACATGTTCAGCACAGCTTTGTGGGCCAAAGGGCCTGTATTTTGCTGTAGGGTTTCTATGTTTCTATCCTTCCTCAAGTAGGGAGACCAGAACTGCACACAATACCCAGGTGTGGCCTAATTTCCCATTTTAATCTGTGGTCCACATCCCAAGTACTGTTGGGAGGCCTGTATATGACTACAATCAGTTCCTTTTACCCTTGTAGTTTCTTTCTTAACTCAACTGAGAAGGATTCAACATCTTCCAATCCTGTGTCACATCTTTCTACTGATTTGATGCCATTCTTTACCTGCAGAGCCACACCATCCCCTCTCTCTGCCTTCCTATCTCTCCAATACGACGTGCGAACTTGGACATTCAGCTCTCAACTACAGCCATCCTTCTGCCAGAACTCAGTGATGGCCACGACATCAGAGTTAACAATCTATAATAGTGCAACAAGATCACCCATCTTATTTCTTAGTCTGACTGCAAGCTATCTTTGCTCTTTTACCATCCGTCCTATCCTGAGTCCCTTCACTCCGGTTCCCATTCCCCCACCAAATTAATTCAAACCCGCCTCAACAGCGCTAACAAACCTGTCCACGAGAATATTGGTTCCCCTCAGGATGTGGTTTTGGGGTACTTGGAGACACATGATAAAATATAATGTCAGCATAAACTCCTTAAGGAACAATCTTTCCCGACAAGTCTGTTGGAATTCTTTGAAGAAATAACAAGCAGAATAGACAAAGGAGAATTAGTTGATGTTGTGCACTTGGATTTTCTGAAGGTCTATGACAAGGTGCCACACATGAGACTGCTTAACAAGCTATGAACCCATGGTATTAAGGGAATGATTTAGCAGAGATAAAGCAGTGGCTGATTGGCAGGAGGCAAAGATTGGGAATAAAAGGAGCCTTTTCTGGTTGGCTGCCAGTGGCAAGTGGTGTTCCACAGGGGTCTTTTGAACAAGTCATATGCCCTCTAGAAGAGATCCCAATGATCCAAGAACCTGAAGCCCTGCCCCTGCATCAGCTTCTCAGCCATGCATTTACCTGACAAATGATCCTGTTTCTACCTTCACTGGCGTGTGGCATAGACAGTAATCCAGATATTACTACTCTGTAGTAAATTCCCATTATTCAATTATTTAATAATTAAATTTAATTGTTTCCCAAGGTAGGGGATCCTAGGACAAGAGGACACGACTTCAGGATTGAAGGATGTCCTTTTAGAACTGAGATGCGGAGAAATTACTTTAGTCAGAGGGTGGTAAATCTGTGGAACTTGTTGCCGCGAGCGGCTGTGGAGGCCAAGTCATTGGGTGTATTTAAGGCAGAGATAGATTGGTTCCTGATTAGACAGGGAATCAAAGGGTATGGGGTGAAAGCAGGGGAGTGGGGATGACTGGAAGAATTGGATCAGCCCATGATTGAATGGCGGAGCAGGCTCGATAGGCAGAAAGGCCTACTTCTACTCCTACATCTTATGGTCTTATGGTCTAATTATTATGCAAGTAGGTAACTTGGGCACATAGTTTTAAAATTCCTAGATTGAAACCTAGGCAGAAGCAGATTCACTAGTAATATTTGATAGGAGATAGGATACATTAAGAAGGAAATGGCTTTGGGGAAAGACGAGAGAAGTGGGTTATGATGTTGATAACTCTCTGAGAGATCTGACTTCCCCTTGTATTACAAATTCTACCATCCATTGGGAATTCAGGGGCATTTTTTCCCAACAGTAGATGGAAATATGCTAAAAGCGGTTGAAATGATTAGACCAGATAATTTTAAAGAAGGTTGGACAAATATATGAGGGAGAAGAAAAGGACAGGATGAAGTTTATGATGGTATTCACTTTCCAATGCCCGAGAGGCTTATTTCTAACCGCAGTTCTCTACTACAGTAACACAACTAATCTGAAGGTTCAAAGTTGTCTGACAAAATTAAAGCTTCTAACAAATATTTCTTGGTCAACTTCTTCTTGTAACCAAGAACTGGTCCTCAGTTCCCAGTGTAAATTGCAAGTAGTAATATATTTGAAGCTAAAAGGACTCCTGGGCTGGTTGCTTAGAGATATGGTAAGTGAAGGGAGGGACTGTGAGACTTATTGTCTACATTAGTCAAACACAAGATAATAGGACTATGCTAATTGGGCTACATTAAACCAGGCAACTACAAAGTTATTTGTACCATTCTCCTCTGAAACTTTTAGACCATCTGTATAAATTACTTTGTCCCAACAGAAGTATCTGGTAAACATCACATTTAAATGATGTCATCTAGTAGAAAACAGTATAAATATTAGGCATTGAGGATTGTTAGGAATGACAAGGAGAATGATTAGAAAGAAGAACAAGAATTCTATCCTCAACTTTTACCCTTCAGTTTCTGTAATGGACTACTCATTCGTCTGCATCTCATTGGTATCCTCCTCTAATTTATAAAAAATTTACCTGTGTTTGGAATTCCTTTGTAGCTTGTAAATCTTTTGTAATTTGGAAGATTTTTTTTATAAATCAGAAATCCTCTGAGTGTTAAATATGCATTAAGAACTATTTGACTAAATATTAAATGAATATTATTAAAAATAAAATGAACTGTGTTTAAATTACTTTGTTAGTAATAGGAGGGAGGAGAAGATGGCAGTGCGGCGCAGCGCACGCGGCTGTTCTGAATGAATATCGATATGTGTAACTAGGGGTGCTGTGCACAATCCTGGTTTGATGGAGACAGCCGTAAAGTGCAGAGGAACATCTGGAGAAACTTCTGAAATGCCTGCTTCGCTGCTGCTGCTACTGTGCGATCGAGAATCTCTGGAGACGAAGGCCCCAAATCCTCGGCTTTGCGTATCGCCTGTTGCCGGGGCCGGGGTCGAAACGCTCGGCAGAGATGGTACTCAGTGCTCGGTGTCGAATAGTTGGTCGGAGGCTCGGAGTTTTTCGGATGGACTCAGAGTCAGACTGTGGTCGGATGCTTCCGGGACGCTGCATCGGCAAGTTGGCGGCGCTGGAGGTTTACTGTCTGCGTGAGATGATGGGACTTTTGAGAGACTTTGAGACTTTTACTGTGCCATGGTCTGTTCTTATCAAATTACGGTATTGCTTTGCACTGTTGTCACTATATGTTATAATTATGTTTTTTTTGTTAGTTTTTAAGTTGGTCTGTCATGTGTTTTCGTGATATCATTCTGGAAAAATATTTTTATCATTTCTTAATGCATGCATTACTAAATGACAATAAGAGAGGACTGTGTGTCCTCATAATCATCATCATCATAGTTGGAAGTATCTCCTTCTTCGTAAGGAGTGGGGACACACTACTCAAGCAATATGAATTGGTAGCTTGATCTTGCCACGGAGTTTAGACTGGGACGTGAAGATAGTCCTTGATGAGTAGGTGGATATAGTATAACTTCCCCATAGTGAAGGTACCCATAGATACTGTAGCTATATTGGTTAAGGTTTAAAAACTTCATTTGCATTTCGGGCTTTGAAGAGAACCCAATACCAGCACAAGATATTCAGAGTAAAGCTTACACGTTAGCTGGGATTCATTGGGCTGAATGGCCAGTTACTGCGCAATACATCCTGTAGAATATTAAAACTTCTGCTTTATTTTGAGTTTGGTTTGGAGGGCAATGGACTTCCCCTATGTTGTGCATTGAAGTTCCATGTACTGTAGAGTACTACACTGGTATATACCTCTCAAAAATACAAATGTATTGATGCAAGCTATGCATTCAATCTATAGGAGGCTGATGCATAATACTGGTACATCAAGAGAGAGGGATGCTTTGAGTGATGTGCTTGAGGTACAGTTATTGTTTTATTTATTTTGTTTCAACGATTGTTCCATTTAATATAACATTCTAGAATTCCTTCTATTTTGTTCCAACTCCATTAAAAAAAGGAATGACTCTTTCAATTCCTGTGTGTACACCAGAAAAGTAGTGGCTGAATTAGTAAAACAGTACAAAACTGTCCATTATGCATTTCCAGTTGATGCATAGCTTTACAGTTAAGAGGCTTGAAAGAGGGCCTTTGTTTTGTGCCCCATTCCAAGTGCCCTTCCTAATTGATCTCATACTCTTCTGTGCTTCTGTTGTGTGACTGGAGCGGGATGACAAGAGGATAGAGATGCTGCAGTGCACGTTGCAACATTCCTCGCTGCAGCCAGAAAATTACTTTGGTGAAATTAAATTACAGGATATGAGGAAAATGAAATGGTTATAGATACAAGGTTGGGAGATTGTATTTTAGATAATGAAGCTTTGATAGCACATGGTGATTCAATTTTAATGATACTTCCTGACATTTGATAAATGTCTTGTCGCGATTCTCATTTTTTTCTTAATATCAGCTGGTTGTTATCACCTAACATGGGAAAAGCGTAGCTGTTAATCAAACCTAATATTTTAATTCATGATCATAAAACTTTAAAAATTGCAGTAACCCCAAGTGCTCAGTTGATTTTAGCTTGATATTAATTTGTTAGCTGTTAGTTAAAATCAAACACAGGCTTTTCTTGTCAATTCATTTATTTAAGATCATAAGACAGAGGAGCAGAAGTAGGCCATTCGGTCCTTCAAGTCTGTTCTGCCACTTTATCATGGCAGAGTTATTATCCACCTCAACCCCATTCTCCTGCCTTCTCCCTGTAACCTTTGATGCCCTTACTAATCAAGAACCTCTGTTTTAAATATATCCAATGACATGGCGTCGTAGCTGTCTGTGGCAATAAATTACACAGATTCATCACCCTATGACTAAAGAAATTTCTCCTCATCTTTGTTCTAAAGGGACATCCCTGTATTTTGAAGCTGTGTTCTCTTCCTGTAGACTCCTCCCACTATAAGAATCACTCTCTCAATGTTCACTCTATCTAGGCCTTTCAATATTGGATAGGTTTCAATGAGATTCCTTCCCCTATTCTTCTAACTCCAGTGAGTATATGCCCAGAGCCATCAAACACTCCTCATATGTTAACTCTTTCATTCCAGGGATCATCCTTGTGAATCTGCTCTGGACCTTCTCCAATGTCAGCGCATCCTTTCTTAGATAAGGGGCTCAAAACTTCTCACATATTAGAGGAAGGGGATATTAGAGGAAGGTTTTTTACTCAGAGAGTAGTTGGTGCGTGGAATGCACTGCCTGAGTCAGTGGTGGAGGCAGATACACTGGTGAAGTTTAAGAGACAACTAGACAGGTATATGGAGGAATTTAAGGTGGGGGCTTATATGGGAGGCAGGGTTTGAGGGTTGGCATAACATTGTGGGCCGAAGGGCCTGTACTGTGCTGTACTATTCTATGTTCTATAAGTGCAGTATGACCAATGCCCTTTTTTATATTCTAGTCATCTTGAAATAATTACTAACATTGCATTTGCCTTCATCACCATCGACTCAACCTTCAAGTTAACCTTGAGGGAATCCTGCACGAGGGCTCCCAAGTTATTGATTATGTGTGTTGTAAGATGCAAGCGCTTTATTGTATGCCCTTAACAAACTATAGAAGAGCAGATACATTGGTCATAATTTTACAATGGGACCTGGCTCATGGTTGTTGCTTTAAATCAGTGAGCCAGAAGATGAAATCACTTCATAAAAATGAAGTATAATAATACAAACAGATACTCCAGTACAGGGCTTACAGTTGCATTATAAGTTGTACTTTCTTTCAAATTGATTTCTATTCTGTTGTCTCAGATGCACCCAAGAGAGTTTTGCCCAGTGGCAGAAATAGACCCTTAGTCAACATTTCTAAAGGATATTGGTCTGGTCATTATCTCAGTGCATTTTTGTGAGATCCTGCTTCATATAAGTCAACAGTTATATTACAAGGACAACCGGTAAGCCTTTTGGGGCACCCTTGAATCAGAGAAATACTTTCAGAATAAGAATATAGTGCAAATATTGAACATAGAACAGTTCAACACAGGAACAAACCCTTGGGTCCACCATGTTTGCGCCGAGGTTGTACATTTAAGATGGAACTGAGGAGGAATGCCTTCTGTTAGAGGTTAATGCGTCTTTAGAATTTTACTTCAAGAAGTTCTGGAAAATGAGCCTTTGAATGCAGTCAAGGCCAAGCAGGATGTGTTTTTGAACTGGAGAGGAGGCAGAGGTTATGGGGATTAAGGTGTAATAGTGGAGTTGAGACCAAGGTCAAATCCACCATGTTCATACTGAATGTTGAAGAAAACTTCAGGGGCCTGAGGACAAGAGGGTTATTTCTTTCTAACCTTTGAGTTCTCCATGACAATAATGGGCAAAGCCAAATTATTTCCCACTCCTTGGTTCTCTTTCTCCTCATGAAGAAAAGAAGAATGGCATTCCCTTCTTCCTTTCACCCTTTACCCCTACCCCATTCACTCCCTCCTCACTCTCCCCCACCAGCCACTGCCTTCAATGAGACATCCTTCACAACTTCTTCCAGTTCCAACAAGATGCCATGACTGGACACAGTATTCTCCTCTCCTCCTTGTTTCACATTTTGAAGGGATCATTCTTGATCTACTCTCCCATTCACACCTCCTACTCTCTGTGGCATTGTATGCTCCCTTGCAATGTCAGGAGATGCAACACCTGTCAGATTTAGAACAGATTAATTTATTTATTGCATGTACATTGAAACATACAGCCAAATGCATTGTCTGCATTAATAATGATGTGCTGGGGAAAGCCAGCATGTGTCATCACATATTCCAACACCAGTATAGTATCTCTACAACGTTCAGCTGAACATCTCAAGCAGCAGCAACAATAACAACAAAACAACAACAGCAAAAAAAACCCCTTTCTAATCCATCACCCACTCATTCACACAGAATGGGCTCCAACCCCAGGACAGGCTTCCTCCTGAGTCCTTGGCCCCAGATTCTCATACTCACAAACACTGGGCCTCCAGACCTCCAGTCCCTGACTTGGACTCAGCCTTGCAGACACTAGGCCTCTAGATTCAAAATCACAGCCTTGCAGGTATTGGGCCTCTGACTTCTGACTTCAATGCACTCACACAAAAGGCTTAGAAAAATGACATCACAAAAAAATTAGACTTGGTATCACATACTTACCTAAAACTTGCCAGGCAAGATTATTGCTTCAATAAACACCTTGAAAGTTATTTTTAAACACTGGTAGAAATGATACATTATGCAAACATTAAAAGAGAATGTTCCTGATGAAGGATGAACCAGAGATATATGGCACACTGTCAAATCCTGCAATGTACAATGTGAAAGGTATCATTTAAACGTGTGGTGCAGAAATTGGAAGATTAATTTAATATGAAGGTTTTCAAAAGTTATTATTTTGTAACATTGACCAGAATGCAAACAAGATTTATAGCAGGAGCTTGAATACTCATTAGAGTACTGCCTAGCAAATAATCCATTCCCTCTTTAGATATATATTTATTGTGTGTAATGCTTTATGTGATTGAAAATTTTCATGTATGATTGGAGGGTGAAAGTGGTTAGTCTATTGCGTTCTCACAAAGACTGAGTGTGATTGTGCAAAAATCAGGAAGGAAGCACTCAAAGCTGAACATGAATTCAAGAAGTTTAGCCAGTTTTAAAAATAAATTTCTGTGTGATTGTCGCGGGGCAATGATGAGTCTTGCTTGGCAGGTTACAGGTGAATTTATAGCATAAAACTGCATATTGATGATATTTTCCTACATGAAATATAATTTGTTTCAGCTCTCCATGTGTACACAGGGGAACACGCATCAAGATACAGATGTGTTTGCATTTTATCACCAAACCACTGCACAAATCCAGTTGGCCCATGTCACTGTTAAATTAGACTTTGTGAATTGTCTTGTTCACCGGACAATTAGCTTTATTCATTAATTTTGAATGCTAATTGCTAAGACTAAATCTGATTGCTAAAACTATACTGAGAGTCTTGGAATATGCAACAAAGCTTGAGAGCCATTCATCTCACTTACTGAACAAGTAGATATTCTTTCAATCATGGAAGTTGAAGGAGCTATTGCGAAAGCCCAAAACGATATGCACTGCAAATGTAATAAAGGAATGTTCACTGAGGAAACTGAAGCAGAAGTTGACAAACCTTGCACCATACAAAGTGAAAGGTGTCCTATTTAAAGGTGCTTCATATAAGTTAGAAGATTACTTTATCTGAAACTTTTAGAAAAAGCTGGAAGTTATAATCTTAGGACAAGGAGTTAGAAGCAGTATGCTACAATGAGTAAACACATTGTTTCATTAGAAAACTTACCTTTCCTTTCCAACTTTGATGCCTTTTTAAACCATGCATTGCATGACTGGTTTATGTATAGATGAACTGGAAGATGAAGGAAGCTCACAAAATTGACATTCATATTACACAAGGAATTGCTTCATCCATGGAGATGTCATCCAAGAATGTTTGAAAATTTCATCTCTAAGTAAGTGAAATTAAACAGGTACATAAATAGGAAGGTTATTGGCTGGACCCAATTTTGGATGGGCATTTTGTCAGCATGGATTAGTCGGCCTGAAGGGGAAATTTCCATGCAGTATGACTCCATGACTATATATAGCCACAGTTCAGTCAGTTAAACATACCAAAGGCACAGTTATTAAACCAAGTTACAAATGTTCTGATATGATCAGTTTCGATCAATTCCACTGGCTACCATCCACTAGAGGATTGGCAGCTGATTACAACTGGCCAAAATGAAGGTCATATTTCAACAGGCTGTAGATTCAGAACAACAGCAATCTTGGTGATACTTCAAAATGACAGCAGAAAGCAGGAAGTTTCATTCAGGCAGTGAAGAAATAAGATTACAGTATCCACTCCAGAAACATAATAACAGCGAATAGACAAAACTTTCATATCAATTGACATATAAATTTACATGCCAAAGGTAGTAGAATAATGAGTCAAGACAGCTATTGTAGTAAGCTCAGGGAAGGATTAATGACAGAAAGTTCCATTACATTAAAACACTACAAACGTCAGGGCATACAAAATCCAGCCCCCTCCCCCCGCGCCATAGGTTCTGTGTATACTTCCCATTCCCATGGGAAGTCAGCCAATATAAAGAGCCCACCTACCTCACTCATTCTCGCTTCTCCACTCCCCCCATTCCCAAAGGGTAGATGATACAAAAACACATACACCAGGATCAAGGACATTTTCTTTTGTACAAGAAGTCGATTCTAGCACCTTACAATCAGAATCATGCATAATATCACTGACATACCCTCAGCAGCCATTTTATAAGCAGATCACACACAAAATACTGAGGAACTCAGCAGGCTAGGCCACTCCTATGGAAAAAAAGTACATTCAATGGTTCATGTCACAACCCTTCGAGTCCAGCCGAAGGGTCTCTGCCCGAAATGCCGACTGTACTTTTTTCTGTAGATGCTGCCCAGCCTGCTAAGTTCCTCTGACATTTTTTGTGTGTGTGTGTGTGTTGCTTGGATTTCCAGCATCTGCAGATTTTCTAATGTTTGTTATTAGGAAATCAGCAATTTCTGATTTACGCAGACCACCCCACCTGACACCAACAATCATTTCATGATCAAAATCACTTTTCTCTCAATTCTGATGTTTGATGTGAGTAACAATGAAACCTTGTGACCATGTCTGCATGCTTCTACGCATTGAGTTGCTACGCATAACTGGCTGATTAGCTATTTGCATTAACGAGCAGGTTACAGAGGTAGCTAATAAAGTGGCCACTGACTGCACGTCATGAAATTTGTGCACTGTACTGCTGCCACAAAGCAACAAATTTCATGACTTACATCAGTGATAACAGACTTGATTCTGATTCTGGTTGCAAGAATCTTGAAAGGACCCCTTTGCACTAAAGACCGATTCTAGATTTAACTCATTGTTTATCTGAACAGCTAATTTTTATAATGCCCCTCAGTTTCAATCTCCACCCTCAAACTTTATGAAATGGAATAAAATCAAACATGTTCTATTCCTTCATATCAGACGTCTTCAATTCGAATAACCTTGGAATTAGAGTATTTAAAGAATTCCTCAAATTAACTCATTATGGGCCTTGCATCTTATTTGTCTATCTACACTGTACTTTCTCTGTAACTGTAACATTATATATTGCATTCTGTCACTGTTTTACCTTTTTAATTACCTTGATGTAGTTATGTTTGGGATATCTGTCTGGCTGACATGTAAAATTAAGCTTTTCACTGTTTTCTCTGTATATCTGACAGTTAAAATCAATAACTAATACGTGGTGCATAGTGTAGTTAAACATGTACAATATATGTACATGTCATCATCATTATGTGCCATAGGGAATCATGGTCTTATGACCATGATTGTTCCTGGCAAAGTTTTCTACAGAAGTGGTCTGCCATTGTCTTCCTCTGGGCAAGATGGGTGATCCCAGCCATCATCAATACGCTTCAAAGGACTGTCTGCCTGGCATCTCTGGTCACATAACCAGGATGTGATATGCACCAGCTGCTCATATTTTCCATCCACTATCTGACACTGAGTGGGGGGTTAAGCAGGTGCTACACCTTGCCCAAGGGTGACCTGCAGGCTAACAGAGGGAAGGAAAGTCTTTCACCTCCTTTGGTAGAGATGTATCTCCATGCTGCCAACCATATGCATATGTAACAATATATAAATAATTGCAATGAACTATGAAAGCAGGTCAAATTTAAAAAGAGACGGATTAGCTGTTATAAGTGAGACAAACTTTAAAAAACTTTTTCGGTATTAATGTTTCAAAGTTGTGATCTGAGAAATCATTGGAAGAGTGTGATGATACATTCAAAGGCAACTACACATGCCCAACAGGGTGCAGTGCATATGTCTGTATCAGACCGGATGCAAGGTTGGTTTGTAACAATCCTTTTTATAGGGTCAGGTCGAAGAGGATATATCTGGTCAAAACTCCAGAGCTGGAAGTGAAAATCAGATCTACACTTTAAATGAAGCTAATGAGGACTATCGAACAACTGCAAAAGAATTATAGATGAGACCAAAGCAACACAACTCTAGAGAGAATCAATGAGTAAACAAAAATGGAGAGAAAAATAATCTAGTGTTTTCAATGAAGAAACAAATAATCTCTTCTCGGTCTTCCAGCTGGGTACAGATATTAATTATAGCTGATGCTTTGATGACAAATTCTGCCATCTTTATCAGGGGTGATCCCTGTGCATGTCTAGTCCAGTGGTATTTATACCCCCCGAAGTGTGTCCCTCCTGATTGGTTAGTCCTCATCCAATCAGGTTTCTGCTCTCCCACCTTGTTTACAACTGAATTGCATGTCTTACTTAGAGTGAAACCTTCATCTTTGTTACAATTTTTTTCCTCTAGTTATATTTCAATGGCTTCCTTTACCAGGCAGTCCCAAAGTCATTGGCACATCAAAGTCAATTCTATGACCATTGCGAATGTAATGTTCTGCTACTGCTATTGGAGAGAGTTTTTGACCGAAGTTGACAAGGAACTGAAATCAAAAAGTGTCATGTCAGCAGAGCTACATCCAGTGTGGATTCCTACTATACTATGCAAAAAAAACAACAAAAAATGGTCAGACATCACAATGAATACACAGGAGAAAGTTGATTGAAAGTGATTGCAAGAAGCTGTAGCCACAACCAAATTGCTGGAGGAACTCAGTAGATCAAGCAGCATCTGTGGCAGGAGTGGAACTGTTGAACTGAATTGTTTGTGTTCAAACCCTGCATTCAGGGTTCTTGTAGCTGATCCCCAGTTGTAAAAAAATGTCTTCTATTTTCTGCCCTAATTTGGACTGTGGCCTAAACAAATATGTAAAGTTGTAGAAAACCACCAAAATCTCTTCTGTCAGCCTATCAGACCATCTTGAGAAAATAATTCTGAGTAAAAGGGAAAAATACAGAAACAGCATAGACAGACCCTCAAGTAATTTGAAGTGAAGTATATACCCTTACATAATATATTTTACATGACTTACTCAGTACATCTGCATAACATTGTTCATCTGAAGAGCTAATTTTGGAAAACTGTCCTCCATTTTGATCTGCTCCTCTTTCTTTCTCAAACATTATGAAATAAAATGATATCAAACATCATCAAAGACTCCCATCATTCAGACCATGCTCTCTTCTCTCTACTACCATCATGCAAGAGGTTCAGGAGCCTTGGGTTCCATACCACCAGGTTTAGGAACAGTTATTATACCACAATTATCAGGCTCCTGAAACAACGTGTATATAACTTCACTCATCTCAATGCTGAGCTGATTCCATAACCTACATTATGGACTCATTTTCAAGGATACTACAATTCAGTTTTATTTATTTACAACAAGGTATTATTTATTTATTTTTTCATTATTTGCAAGATTTATCATCTTTTGCACATTGATTATTTGTCAATGCTTTTTATTTATAGTTTTTCCATCAATTGCATCATATTTCTTTATTTTCCTGTAAATTCCTGCAAGAAAATGAATCTCAAAGTATGATATGGAGACATATATATATATATATATATATATATATATATATATACTTTGATAATAAATTTGCTTTGAACTTTGAGCTTTTTCTTATTCCGTCATATTAGGTGTCCTGAACTGGAACAGTCTGGGAGCCAGTCAGAATGTTTAAAGAATTTCTCAATACATATTTTTGATGTGATATTCCTTAGTATGAATGCTAAGCTAGCCAGCTTTTTACTGAAGTACAGGCCAACCCTGCACACCACCACGGAGCATGCAACTGCAGATCTCTGAAGGAAGAAGAAACTCAGAAGATATTTGAGCTTAGTTTAAACAAATTTGGCTTGGACAAGGCAATAGAAGCAAGGAAGAGAATGGTAATTGCAAGTAAGATGAATGCATTTGTTTCCTTAGCCTCCATAGCATGTTGAGCTTATACAATTCAAAGCAGAAACTAAGCGAGAGATTCAAGGAACTGAGAAATTTGGTCTGCAATTAAGACAGCATTAAAAATGTTCATACAACTCACAGCTTGAGGATAAAGGGGAAGCCTTTTAGGACCGAGATTAGGAAAAACTTCTTCACACAGAGAGTGGTGAATCTGTGGAATTCTCTGCCACAGGAAACAGTTGAGGCCAGTTCATTGGCTATATTTAAGAGGGAGTTAGATATGGTCCTTGTGGCTAAAGAGATCAGGGGGTATGGAGGGAAGGCTGGTGCAGGGTTCTGAGTTGGATGATCAGCCATGATCATACTGAATGGCGGTGCAGGTTCGAAGGGCCGAATGGCCTACTCCTGCACCTATTTTCTATGTTTCTATGTTTCTAACTCAAATGATCTCTGCTAGTCTTGATGCTAATTCGGCTGATCTGTGTTGTCCTTAAAAGATGATGGAGACGGGTACAATACTATATTTTAGAGGCATGAGGCCGACTCTTAAATAGACCAGGCATGGAAGGATATGGTGTTAAAGACATGGTGTAGATGGAGAACAAGGTTGCCATGGACACAGTGTGGTGAAGGGGCTGTGTCTGTGCTGCAGAACTCTATGAATCTATGGCTCTAAGTGGATTCAGCAGAAACTCTTGGAAACAAGCACTGAATCCGAACATATTTGACAAGAAACAGAGCCTGTTTTGATTTCAAATCGAGAGCCAAACACTCCTAAAATCAGTTCAATATCAAAACCACTGTAACTGTAACACTTTATTTTACGCTCTGTTATTGTTTGGCCTCTTACTATCTCAGTGCACAGTTGTAATGAATTGATCTGTATGAACAGAATGCAAGACAAACTTTTCACTGTATTTCACTACATGAAACAATATTACGCCAATTTACCGATTTACCAGCTGAAGGTGGTAAGGACAAATCCAAGCCTCATTTACCAGACCAATTTACAATTGCTGCTCATTTATGTCAAATGCATACACTGATAAGATAAAAGGACACAGAGAAAAATGTATATTGGCATAAAAGTATATGGTCCTAAAGGGGGTAAATTGGCTTAGAATAGATGGGCATAAGGTTGGCATTGATTTGATGTGCCAAAGGCTCTGCTTATCTGCTATACATCTCTATTATTCATGGAATGTGTCTGATTTGTGACAAAGGAGCTCTGGAACAGAAGCTTGAAGGCTTTAATGGATAAGCCAACTACTCAGCAATTAAGTTATTACCTCTTTTGCAACATAAACAAAATACTGGAGGAGCTCAGCAGATCAGGCAGTATCTATGGAGGGAAATAGCCAGTTGATGTTTTGAGCTGAGTGCCATCATCAGGACTGGAAGAAAGGGGCAGAGTCAAAATAAGAAGGTGAGGTGAGAGGGATGAGTATAAGCAGGCAGGTGATATGTGAGACCAGGTGAAGAGGAAGGTGGGAGGAGGGGAGAGGTGAGTGGGGAGATAAAGTAAGAAGCTGGCAGGAGATAGGTGGTAGAAGTAAAGGGCGGTAGAAGGAGAAATCCAATTGTAAAGGAAAGTGGACTAAGAAATAAAGTGAAGGAGTAGGGGAACCAGTAGGAGATGTTGGACAGTTGAGGAGAAGAGAAATGGTGACAGAGCAACCAGAATAGGAGTGTAAAAAGAGAGAAGATGGGGGTAATTAGCAGAAGTTGGAAAATTGATGCTTGTGTCAACAGGTTGAAGGTTAATTAGGCAGAATAAGAGGTGTTGCTCCTCTAAACTCATCATGGCAGTATGAGGCCATAGACAGACATGTTAGAAATGGAATGGGAACTTGAGTTAAAATGTCTCTGGGAGATCCTGCCTTTTGTGGCAGACAGAGAGTAGATGGTCAATCAGCTTTGGGGCTCACTGATGTAGAGAAGTCCTCACTGGGAGCAACAGTTACAATCGATGACCCCAACAGACTCACAAATGAAATATCACATCACACCTCTTAAACCTACTGTATATATACTGCAGCTTAATTTGTTTTTGATGACATAGGACTTCTTAAAAGCACTATTGGAATGGATGTATTTTTTTTGAAGCATATTAATGATCATTAGTTAGCAAGTTGGCAACATATGAAGGCAGATGAGGCTGCCTGCTGTTACATAGTAAATTAAAATATGCCTCCTGCACTACTAAATCATTTTGTTGTGATCTGCAGACATATAGAACAAATTTAATGTTTTCTATTAAGCTCAAACAACAGGCAACACCTCCACAGAGAAATCCTGCTGTGTTTCTTTCTATTGATGTTGTAAATACTCTGAATACTCATATCTGGAATAAAATTGACACATTAGGCACATTTTGCCCACATTTTAGAAATATAGAAATATACAGTGGATTTCAGTTAATTGGGACACATTGGGACCAGCACATTTTGGTCCAATTAAGCAGCTGCCCCAATTAGTCGAAGTTTCATGAAAATAGTTAAAAATATAAAAAAGACAAACTACCATTTAATTGAGTTACAAATTAGGCACTTAAATAAATTGCGGAACAAAATATAACACCATAAGACCATAAGACAAAAGAGCAGAAGTCTGCCATTCGGCCCATCGAGTCTGCTCCACCGTCTTATCATGAGCTGATCCATTCTCCCATTTAGTTCTACTCCCCCGCCTTCTCACCATAACCTTTGATGCCCTGGCTACTCAGATACCTATCAATCTCTGCCTTAAATACACCCAATGACTTGGCCTCCACTGCTGCCCGTGGCAACAAATTCCATAGATTCACCACCCTCTGGCTAAAAAAATTTCTTTGCGTTTCTGTTCTGAATGGGCGCCCTTCAATCCTTAAGTCATGCCCTTTCGTACTAGACTCCCCCATCATGGGAAACAACTTTGCCACATCCACTGTGTCCATGCCTTTCAACATTCGAAATGTTTCTATGAGGTCTCCCCTAATTCTTCTAAACTCCAAGGAATACAGTCCAAGAGCAGACAAACGTTCCTCATATGTTAACCCTCTCATTCCCGGAATCATTCTAATGAATCTTCTCTGTACCCTCTCCAATGTCAGCACATCCTTTCTTAAATAAGGAGACTAAAACTGCCCACAGTACTCCAAGTGAGGTCTCACCAGCACCTTATAGAGCCTCAACATCACATCCCTGCTCCTATGCTCTATTCCTCTAGAAATGAATGTTAACATTGCATTCGCCTTCTTCACTACTGACTCAACCTGGAGGTTAACTTTAAGGGTATCCTGTACGAGGACTCCCAAGTCCCGTTGCATCTCCAAACTTTGAATTCTTTCCCCATTTAAATAATAGTCTGCCCATTTATTTTTTCTGCCAAAGTGCATAACCATACACTTTCCAACATTGTACTTCATTTGCAACTTCTTTGCCCATTCTTCCAATTTATCCAAGTCTCTCTGCAGACTCTCCATTTCCTCAGCACTACCTGCCCCTCCACCTATCTTCGTATCATCAGCAAACTTAGCCACAAAGCCATCTATTCCATAATCCAAATCGTTGATGTACAATGTAAAAAGAAGCGGCCCCAACACAGACCCCTGTGGAACACCACTGTTAACCGGCAGCCAACCAGAGTAGGATCCCTTATTCCCACTCTCTGTTTCCTGACAATCAGCCAACGTCCTATCCAGGTATGTAAATTTCCCATAATTCCATGGGTTCTTATCTTGTTAAGTAGCCTCATGTGTGGCACCTTGTCAAAGGTCTTCTGAAGATCCAAATATACAACATCCACTGCATCTCCCTTGTCTAGCCTACTGGTAATTTCCTCAAAAAATTGTAATAGGTTTGTCAGGCAGGATTTTCCTTTAAAGAATCCATGCTGAGTTCTGCCTATCTTGTCATAGGTACTCTGGTACTCCAGGTACTCTGTAACCTCATCCTTGACAATCGACTCCAACAACTTCCCAACCACCGATGTCAAGCTAACAGGTCTATAATTTCCTTTTTGCTTCCTTGCCCTCTTCTTAAGTAGCAGAGTGACATTTGCAATCTTCCAGTCCTCCGGAACCATGCCAGAATCTATCGGCTTTTGAAAGATCATCGTTAATGCCTCCGCAACCTCCACAGCTACTTCCTTCAGAACACACGGGTGCATTCCATCTGGTCCAGGAGATTTATCTACCTTTAGACTATTCAGCTTCCTGAGTACTTTCTCTGTCATAATTGTGACTGAGCACACTTTTCTTCCCTGCCACCCTTGAGTGTCCAGTATACTGCTGATGTCTTCCTCAGTGAAGACTGATGCAAAATACTCGTTCAGTTCCTCTGCCATCTCCTTATCTCCCATTACAATTTCTCCAGCATCATTTTCTATCGGTCCTATATGTACTCTCACCTGTCTTTTACTCTTTATATACTTGAAAAAGCTTTTAGTATCCTCTTTGATATTATTTGCTAGCTTCCTTTCATAGTTAATCTTTTCCCTCTTAATGACCTTCTTAGTTTCCTTTTGTAAGGTTTTAAAAACTTCCCAATCCTCTGTCTTCCCACTAATTTTTGCTTCCTTGTATGTCCTCTCCTTTGCTTTAACTTTGGCTTTGACTTCTCTTGTCAACCATGGTTGCATCCTTTTTCCACTCGAAAATTTCTTCTTTTTTGGAATATACCTGCCTTGCACATTCCTCACTTCTCGCATAAACTCCAGCCACTGCTGCTCTGCTGTCTTTCCCGCCAGTGTCCCTTTCCAGTCAACTTTGGCCAGTTCCTTTCTCATGCCACTGTAATTTCCTTTACTCCACTGAAATACTGACACATCAGATTTCGGCTTCTCTTTTTCAAATTTCACAGTGAACTTAATCATGTTATGATCACTGCCTCCTAGGGGTTCCTTCACCTCAATCTCTCTAATCACCTCTGGTTCATTGCACAATACCCAATCCAGTACAGCCGATCCCCTAGTGGGCTCAACAACAAGCTGTTCTAAAAAGCCATCTCGCAGACATTCTACAAATTCTCTCTCTTGAGATCCAGTGCCGACCTGATTTTCCCAATCCACTCGCATGTTAAAATCCCCCACAATTATCATAACACTGCTCTTCTGACAAGCCTTTTCTATTTCCGGTTGTAATTTGTAGTCCACATCCCTGCAGCTGTTTGGAGGCCTATAAATAACTGCCATCAGGGTCCTTTTACCCCTGCGATTTCTTAGCTCAACCCATAAAGATTCTGCACCTTCCGATTCTATATCACCTATTTCTAATGATTTAATATCATTTCTTACCAATAAAGCCACGCCTCTCCCTTTGCCGACCTTCCTATCTTTCCGATACACCATGTATCCTTGGACGTTCAGCTCCCAGAGACATGCATCCTTTAGCCAGATCTCAGTGATGGCCACAATATCATACCTGCCAATCTGTAGCTGTACGACAAGATCATCCACCTTATTCCTTATGCTGCGTGCATTTAAGTATAACACCTTAAGACCAGTATTTGATACTTTTGGCTTTGATTTCACTGCAACTCATCCAAATGGCTACAAATTTGCCCCATCACCTGCCTGTCTTTCCTGACATCTTTACTGCTCACTATCTTAGATTTATTTCTGTTTTCTCCTTCCTCCACTCTGTCATTCTGGTTCCCATCCCCCTGCCAAATTAGTTTAAACCCTCCCTAACAGCTCTATTAAACTTTCCCGCCAGGATATTGGTCCCCTTCGGGTTCAGGTGTAACCTGTCCTTTTTGAACAGGTCATACTTCCCCCAGAAGAGATCCCAATTATCCAAGAAACTGAAGCCCTGCCCCCTGCACCAGTCTCTCAGCCACGCATTCATCTGCCTGATCCTACTATTCTTGCCCTCACTAGCACGTGGCACAGGTAGCAATCCCGAGATTACTACCCTGGAGGTCCTGTTTCTCAGCTTCCTTCCTAACTCCTGGAAATCTCTCTTCAGGACCTCCTCCTTTGTCCTATCTATGTCATTGGTACCAATATGTACCAAGACAACTGGCTGCTCACCCTCCCCCTTCAGAATATTCAGGACCCAATCCGAGACATCCCGTACCCTGGCACCTGGGAGGCAACACACCATGCGGGTATCTCTATCAGGCTCACAGAATCTCCTGTCTGTTCCCCTGACTATGGAATCCCCCACGACTACCGCATTTCTCTTCTCCCTCCTTCTCTCCTGCACAACAGCGCCAGGCTCAGTGCCAGAGACCTGGTCACCGTGGGCGTCCCCTGTCAGGTCATCCCCCTCAACAGCATCCAGAACAAGATAGTTGTTGCTGAGGGGGACAGCCGCAGGTGTGCTTTCCACTATCTGGGCATTTCCCTTCTCTCTCTTGACAGTGACCCAGTTTTCTGACCCCTGTAGCCTAGGGATGACTACCTCCCTGTAGCTCCCATCTATCACCTCTTCACTTTCCCTGAAAGCAGTAGGTCATCAAGCTGCTGCTCCAGATCCCTAACACGGTCTCTGAGGAGCTGCATCTCGGTGCACCTGGCACAGATGTGGCCATCAGGGAGGCTGGAGGTCTCCCAGGATTCCCACATCTGACACCCTGAACAAAGCACTAACCCTGCAGGCATGCTATCTAATTCTACAGGAATTAAACAGGAAAAATAAGTCTACTCACCCACTTACCTCGCCAAAGAGACGAACTTTTTAAACCGTTAGCTCTTGCCGTTAGCTGTGAGAGCCCTGCTGTTCCTGTCTGTCTGGGCCGATTCGCGAAAGGGCCTGTCTTCCTTCAGAATTCAGCCACGTCCAATACTATGACACTACTAGGAAACTGTGTATCGGTTCCTGATAGTTATCAATGGAGGAATTTATCCAATGTACGCTGCCATGTTCCTTCGATCAACTGAAAATAAACAAAATCAGCACAGAAACCTGGTGCAGATAATGAACTGCTTTCATTCAATGCTTTCAGCAATTGCATCTTCCAAATCTTCATTTTCATTGCAACATTGAAAGTGATTGTCAATATCCTATAATTCTTCCTAGGTCCTAACTTGTTGAAGTAGTGAAATTGTTCCATTTACCCGAATGTTACTAGTATCTCCAAGCCTAAATTCTTGAAACCACAGTGCTGAAGATGTTATGATATAGAACATTGGACACAGAACAGTGCAGCACAGTACAGGCCCTTCAGCCCACAAAGTTGGGCCAAACTAAGTATATAAACCGACTGCATGATTAATCTAAACTCTCCCTCCTACATAGCTTATAATCATCAATTTTTCTTTCATCTATGTACCTACCTAAGAGTCACTTAAATGTTCCTCATGTATCAGCCTCTACCATCAACCCCAACAGTGTAGTCCAGGCACTTACCCCACTCTCTGTAAAAGCTTACCTCTGATATGTCTCTTAACTTTCCTCTACCAACTGAGAAGGACATCCATTGGTATTAGTCATTGTTGCCTTCTCTATGTATGCTTCTTATAATTTTATACACCTCAATCAAGTTGCGTCTCATCCTCCTTTGCTCAAAAGAGAAAACCTCTAGTTTGCTCACCCTTTAAATATGCCCTGTCTAACTCTGGACTGCAATGTTTATTGAACATGTTGGTTGACCCATTACATTTACAGTAGAGCAATGCTCGCCATCAATGGAAGGGACAGAGATAGAGAGAGGTCTGGGACAAATATGGGTACAGGAGAGTCCATGGATCTTATACTTAAACTGATGGTATTGTAGGATATATACTCAGCAACAAACTTTTCCACAACCTTAAACATACACTGACTCGCCCACCAACTCACTAACTAACCAAAACTTCTAGGCTGCCTTAATCACTTTCCCAACACAAATGACACATTTCACTCTACTGTATGTTTTGATGTTTCAGTGTACATGTGACAAATAAAGCTAATACTTAGCTCTTTATCCTTAAACTCACATAACAAAGGCGACACTACAGTTTTGGAGATTGTGGAGCTGTTACTTATACAGCTCCAGTTACCTGTGTCCATTAGTGACCTCAGGCACTGTTTGTGCAGAGTTTTCATGATGTCCCAGTGACTGCATGGGTTTTCTTGGGGGACTCTGGATTTTCTCCCACATTCCAAAGGTATCTGGTTTGACGGGGTGGTCGGTCACTCTCAATTATCCCTGGTGTGTAAGGGAGTAGCATCACTTGAGAAGTGTAGATGAAAATAATAAAACCATTGGGATCCATATAAAAGGGCACTGTATATTCAGCATAGACTTGATGGGCCAAAGGGCCTGTTTTCATGCTGTGATGGGGGTCCATAATGATGGGTGTTGTCTTTTTCAGGCATCAGTCCTTGAAGACATTTTGGATGCTATGAAGGTTAGTGCCTAAAATGAAGCTAAATTTACAACTCTGCATCTTATTTTGATCCTGTCCAGTCGCCCCCCACAACTCCCACCCCCAATGCCAGATGGTAGTGTAGGCAGAATGCTCTCCACGGTACATCTGCAGAAATTTTCAAGTGTCTTTGGTGACACACCAGATCTCCTCAAACTCCAAATGAAATATAGCTGCTGTCTTGCCTTCTGTGTAGCTGCATGGATATGTTGGCCCAGGTTAGATCCTCAGAGATATTGACACCCAAGAACTACAGATTGCTCACTCTTTCCACTTCTGATCCCTCTGCGAGGACAGGTGAGTGTTCCGTTATCTTACACATTCTGAAATCCACAATTAGCTCTTTGGTCTTACTGACGTTGAGTGCAATGTTGCTGCTGTGACACCACTCAATTAGTCGATTTACTTGTTTCTCCCTCCAGTACGCTCTCTCATCACCATCGGAAATTCTGCCAACAATAGTTGTTTTGCCAGCAAATTTATAGATGGCCTTTGAGCTGTGCCTAGCCACACAGACATGGGCGTAGAGAGAGTAGAACAGTGGGCTAAGCACACACCCCTGAAGTGTGCCAGTGTTGATTGTCAGCGAGGTGGAGATGTTATTTCTGATCCGCACAGATAGGAAGTCAAGGATCCAGTTGCAGACATAGGTACAGAAATATTACTTCTGTAATACTTGGGGACAGTTTTAATATAACAATATGAATTCAACTACCAGCTTGTCATTAGACATTATACACTACACCACAAAAAAAAAATTGATTTCCCTCTCTCTTGTGTCATAACCAGAGTTTAGCACTCAACTACTGTGCAGACACAGTAAATTAAGCAGAGTTTATAATATCCAATGCAGTGTAATTAACCTTGCCATCTGGAATTTTGTTTTCTCTCAAAGGTTTGCCAGAAGTTCCAGATGTATCCCGTGTTGGTCTTTTTGGGAGGAAACAAAGCACAGAATAAAATCCAGCTTTTTTGGATATACAGCAAACCAGTTATATATTCCAAAGTCAGAGACTAGAAATTTGACTGCTGCAAAAAACAGTAATTGTGAGATAGTCTTCAATAAAGGGGAAAACTCTCCCTACTGACTGAACTGTGTAACTCAATATCCCAAAGAAGGCCGAGGATGAATATTATAAAGGAAGGTTATAATATTCCCAAACAACAATTACTTGTTTGGAAGACAGGATTAAGTGTAAACTAGGGTCTTTATGGATGAACTGATTATGGAAATCGAACTTTATGCAAATGCTCCCAAACATTTTAAAGCATTTTAATATTAAAATATATTGCGGCATTTAGTAATGGCTGGATTCAGTATATATTCCCCTACTTTTATTATGGGTAGTGTCAGGATGAATATTCAATGAAATTACAGAATTACAGCTAGTGTTTGTAAGGTAATGTAATGTGGGTATTTGTAGAAGGCAGTCATTTCTGCCTTATGGAGAAATTGGTTTACAGACAGTTTGTAGGAATAGAACACTGGGGATCATATTTGCAAAAGGTACAGAGGAAATAAGATGAGAGGATAATAATTGGTATACAGTATATCAAGTTGTATCGAATGGACCTTCTGTGCCAACTATATCTGCAGAAAGTACAACCAACTTCAGCTCGTCACTGACAAGGACAAGGAACTGGAGCTGGAGCTGGATGTACTCAGGACCACCCAGAAGGCTGAAAACTTCATGGATGAGACTTTTACTGAGGTGGTCACACCCAGGGTGTAGGCTACAGATAATAGATGGGTGACCACCAGGAGAAGTAAGGGGAGAAAGCAGTCAGTGCAGAGTTCCCCTGTGGCCATTCACCTCAGCACCAAGGATATCCCTTTGGATACTGCAGGGCAGAGCAGCAGCAGCCAGGCCAGTGACACTGTGGCCAACTCCGAGGCTCAGTAGGGAAGGATAAGATCAATAGGGATAGGAGACTCAGTAGTGAGCGGGGGGATGGGGGGGAAGGAGAGCAGATTCTGTGGCCATGAAAGAGAAGCCAGAACGGTGTGTTGTCTCACAGGTGCTAGGGTCCAGGCTCTCTCAGAGTGGTTGCAGAAGCTTCTCAAAGGGGATGCCGAGCAGCCAGAAGTCATGATGTACATTAACACCAATTACCTAGGTGGAAAGGGAAAGAGGTCCTGCGCAGTGATTATAGGAAGTTAAGGAAGAGGCTGAAGAGCAGGACCTCAAAGGTAGCAATCTCTGGATTACTCTCGGTACCATGTGCTAATCAGGGCAAGAAGTGCATGATAAAACAGATGAATAAATAGCTGAGCAAGTGGTATACGGGCAGGTTTTCAGATTTCTGGATCATTGGGATCTCTTTTGGGGAAGGTATGACCTATATAAAAAGAACGAGTTACACCCGATCCTTTCAGGCAGGGTTTCTAGAGCTTTTGGGGAGGGATTAAACTAGGTTGTCGGTGGTATGGAAACTGGAGTGATAGGGAAAGGGCAGACTGCATACAAGTTGATATGGTGTACTGAGACCGTAAGGAGGGACAGACTGATAACAGGGCAAAGTTGCAGTCAGTGGATTGAGCTGAAGTGTAACATGGGTGCAAAATTGAAAAGGATGATGAATACAGGATGGAAGGTGTTATATTTGAATGCCTGCAGTACACAGAATAAGGTAGATGATTTTGCAGCACAGTTAGAGATAGGTAGGTGTGACATTATGGGCATCACTGAGTCATGGCTGAAAGAAGATCATAGGTGGGAGCTTAACATCCAAGGATACAAATTGGATTGAAAGGCCAAGCAGGTAGGCTGAAGGGGAAGGGCGGCTCTGTTGGTAAAAAATTAAATTAAGTTTTTTGAAGTAAGTGACATAGGATCGGAAGTTGGAGAACCCTTGTCAGTAGAGTTAAGAGACTGCAAGGATTAAATAACTTTGATGGGAATTATATACAGGCCTCTAGAGTATCCAAGACATGGGATATAGATTTCAACAGAAGATAGAAAAGGCCTGTAACAAAGACAATGTTATGATAGTCACGGAGGATATCAATATAGAGGTTGATTGGAAAATCAGGTTGGTGCTGGATCTCAAGAGAGGAAATTTGTAGAATACCTAGGAGATGGCATTTTAAATCAGCTTGTGGTTGAACCCACTGGGGAAAAGGAATTCTGGACTAGTTGTTATGTAATGAACCAGAATTGATTAGGGAGTGTAAGGTAAAGGAATCCTTTGGAGGCAGTGATCATAATATAATGGAATTCACCCTGCAGTTTGAGAGGGAGAAGATAACGTCAGCTATATCAGTATTACAATGGAGTAAAGGGAATGAAAGAGCCAGGAGAGCAGAGCTGGCCAAAGTTGATTGGAAGGGGACACTGGTTGGGATGCCAGCAAAACAGCAATGGCTGGAGTTTTGGGGGGCAATTTGGAAGGCACAGGATAAATACATCCCAAAAATGAAGAAGGATGAGGCAACCATGGTTGACAAGGGAAGTCAAAGACAGCATAAAAAGGAAAAGAGGACATATAATTTAGCAGAAACTAGCGGTAAGTTAGTGGATTGGAAGCTTTTAAATCCCAACAGAAGACAACTGAAAATAAACATAAAGAGAGAAAAGATGGAGGTAAGCTAGCCAATAATATCAAAGGGGATACCAAAATATTTTTTGTATATATATATATATATATATAAAGAGTAAAAGAAAGGCAAGTATGAATATTTAATTGCTGGATTATAACACTGGAGTGGTATTAATGGGTGACAAAGAATGGTGAACAAGCCTATTAAATATTTTGCATTAGGATTCACTGTGGAAGACACTAACAGTATGCCAAATGTTTGGGAGTGTCAGGGAGTAGAAGTGAGTGTATTTGCTATTACTAAGGAGAAAGTGCTTGGGAAGCTGGAAAGACTGAAGGTAAATCGCCTGGACCAGGTGGACTTCATCACAGGGTTCTTAAAGAGGTAGCTGAAGAGATTGTGGAGGCATTAGTGATGATCTTGTCAGAATGCCAGAATTTCAGAATCAAGTTTATTATCACTGACATGTGTCGTGAAATTTGTTAACCTAGCCATAACGGTACAATGCAATACATGATAATAGAGAAAGAAAAAAAAAATCGAAAGTAAATTAGTAAATAAATTACAGTAGTATATATATGCATATTGAATAGATAAAATATAGTGCAAAAACTGAAATAATATAAAAAAGGTGAGGCAGTATTCTCTGTTCAATGTCAATTTAGGAATTGATTGGCAAAGGGGAAGAAGCTGTTCCTGAATCCTTCAGGCTTCTGTACCTGCTTCCTGATGGTAACAATGAGAAGGGGCATGTCCTGGGTGATGGGAGTCCTTAATGATAGACACCGCCT
Organism: Mobula birostris; assembly: GCF_030028105.1. Classification (NCBI taxonomy): domain Eukaryota; kingdom Metazoa; phylum Chordata; class Chondrichthyes; order Myliobatiformes; family Myliobatidae; genus Mobula; species Mobula birostris. The sequence goes on along the minus strand of NC_092387.1, from coordinate 24,883,513 downwards.
TTCTGAGGCACTGCTTCTTGAAGATGTCTTGGGTACTACGGAGGCTAGTACACAAGATAGAGCTGATTAGCAATGAATAGCACACCTGACTTGTGGCGAGGGCTGCATACCATCTCAGACTTCAAAGCCAAACGTTGTGGTACCACCAACATCACGGCCTCTCTCCCAGATGAGCTCAATCGCTTTTACATTCAGTTCAATGTCACTAACTCTGAGCTTCCGAGGAATGCCACCGCTACAACCTACAACCTGGTCATCTGTGAGGCTGAGGTAAGCAGAGGTTTCCAACGAGTGGACAGTTGCAAGGCTGCGGGACCAGACGGCATCCCAGGATGAGTACTCCGGATGTGCACAGCACAACTGGCAGGAGGGTTTACTGACATTTTTAATCTCTTCCTCTCCCAGTATAGAGTGCCCTGCTGCTTCAAATTATCCACCATTGTCTCTGTACCAAAAAAGACTCTGGTAACATGCCTGAACGACTGGCGTTGTGTCACATTCACCTCAATAATAAGCAATTGCTTTGAGAGGCTGGTCAAGGATTACATCTGTAGCTTGCTACCACCCAAACTGGACCCCCTACAATTTGCCTACTGACACAACCGATCGACAGATGACGCTATAGCCACTGCTCTACATACTGTCCTTCTTCTGGAGAACAGGGATGCTTATGTGAGAATGCTGTTCTTGGACTACAGTTCAGCATTCAACAGTATAATTCCATCCAGGCACGACAAGAAGCTCAGAGATTTCGGCCTTGACCCTGCCTTGTGCAGCTGGATCCTGGACTTCCTGTCAGATTGCCAGCAGGTGGTAAGAGTGGGCTCCCTCACCTCCACTCCTCTGACTCTCAATACGGGAGCCCCTCCTTTATTCCCTGTATACCTATGACTGCGTTGTCACCCATAACTCTAATTTGTTAATTACATTTGCCAATGACACTACATTGATTGGCCTAATCTCAAACAATAACGAGGTGGCCTACAGGGAAGAAGTCATCTCTCTGACACAGTGTTGTCAAGAAAACATCTCACTTAATGTCAGAAAATCAAGGGAGCTGGTTGTGGATTACAGGAAGATTGCAGCCAAACTAACCTCTATTGACATCAATGGATCTCGGGTTGAGAGGGTAAACAGCTCTAATTTCCTCGCATCCGCATCACCACCTCACATGGTCTGTACACACCAGCTGTGTGGTGAAAAAGGCACAACAGCGCCTCTTTCACCTCAGACGGTTGAGGAAGTTTGGTATGGACCCCTAAATCCTAAGAACTTTCTACAGGGGCACCATTGAGAGCATCCTGACTGGCTGCATCACTTCCTGGTATGGGAACTGTACGTCCCTTAATTGCAGGACTCTGCAGAGAGTGGTGCGGACAGCCCAGCACGTCTGTAGCTGTGAACTTCCCATGATTCAGGACATTTACAAAGACAGGTGTGAAAAAGGGGCCCACAGGATCATTGGGGACCCGAGTCACCCCAACCACAATCTACTCCAGCTGAAGCCATCTGGGAAATGGCACCGCAGCATGAAAACCAGGACCAACAGGCTCCAGGACAGTTTCTTCCACCAGGCCATCAGACTGATTAACTCACGCTAGTTTGAGTGTATTTCTATGCTCCATTGACTGCTCTATTTATTATAAGTTATTATAAATTACTATGATTGTACATTGCACATTTAGACGGAGACGTAACGTAAAGAATTTTACTTCTCATGTATGTGAAGGATGTAAGAAATAAAATCAATTAAATTCAATTACTTTTACAACTTTCAGTAGCTTCATTTGGTCCTGTGCCGTTGCCCCCCCCCCCACCTCTATACCAGACAGTGATGCAACCTGTCAGAATGCTCTCCATGGTGCATCTATAGAAATTTTCGCATGTTTTAGTTGAGAAACCAAATCTCTCCAAACTCCTAATGAAATATAGCCACTGTCTTGCCTTCTTTATAGCTGCATAATTATGTTTAGATCTTTCAAGAGTCACTAGGCTCTTGAAAATTGCAAATGTCACTCCACTATTTAAGCTGGGAGGGAGACAGAAGAAAGGAAATCAGTTAGCCTGACATCAGTGGTTGGGGAAGATGCTGGAGTCCATTATTGGAGGTGTATGATAAAGTAAGCCAAAGTCAGTATGGAGAAATTTTGCTTGACAGATCTGTTGGAATTCTTCAGTGAAATAACAATCACCATAGACAAAGGAGAGTCAATGGGTGTTGTTTACTTGGATTTTCAGAAGGCCTTTGACAAGGTTTCATACAGGAGGTGTCTTAACAAGTTAAGAGTCCATGGTGTTAGAGAAGAGATACTAGCATGGATACAGCTTTGGCAAACTGGCAGAGGATCAAGAGTCGGAATAAAGGGGGCCTATTATGGTGGTGGCCAGTGACGAATGGTGTTCCACAGCTGTGTCCTCAGACAGTGGGTCTGCTTCGTTTCACATTGCAGCATACATCACCAATTTGGATGGCAGAAATGATGGCTTTGTGGCCAGGTTTGCAGGCGCTAACTCATGGGGGGGTGCTGCAGGTAGTGTTGAGGAAGCAGGAAGCCCACAGAAGGACTTGGAAAGATTGGGAAAATGGACAAAGAAGTGGCAGGTGGAATATAGAGTAAGGAAGTGTATGATCCTGCACTTTGGTTGAGGACTAATGGCATAGACTATTTTCTAAATGGGGAGAAATTTAAAAAAAAAACATAGGTGCAGGTTTCCCTAAAGGTTAACTTGCAGGTGGAGTCAGTGGTAAGGAAGGCAAATACAATGTTAGCAATTAATTCAAGAGGGCTAAAATATAAGAGCAAGGATGTGAAGCTGAGGCTATATAAAGCATTAGTCAGACCACTCTTGGAGTTTCGACAGCAGTCTTGCTCCCCTTATCGCAGAAAAGATAAGCTAGCATTGAACATGGTCCAGAGGACATTCAGGAGAATGACTCTGAACGGAATATTTCCATAGTGGGTGAGTCCAGGACCAGAGGGCACAGTCTTAGAATGGAGCAGCACCCATTAGAACAAAGATGAGAAGGAATTTCTTTATCCAGAGGAAGCTGAATCTGTGGAATTTATTGCCATAGGCAGCTGTGGAGGCTAAGTCTTTGAGTACATTTAAAGCAAATGTTGATAAATTCTTGTTTAGTCAGTGCATCAAAGGTTATGGGGAGAAGGCACAAAAATGGGGTTGGGAGGGCTAATAAATCAGCCATGATGGAATGGAGGTGCAGATTTGATGGACTGAGTGGTCTTAAAGTCTTACTTCCAGTTTATATGTAAGGACGAATTTATCAGTAAATGATTTAAATGAAGTAAAACTTGTTGTGTTGCAGCAGCAGTGCCATGCAAAGAAATCAAATTACTATAAATTATGAAATAAATAAATACTGCAAAAAATGGAATAATGAAGCAGTGTTCGTGTGTTGATGGATCATTCAGAAATCTGATGATGGAGGGGAAGATTTTTTTCCAGATTTTGAGTGTGGATCTTCAGGCTTCTCTACCTCCTCTCTGATGGTGAAAATCCTTAGAGATGGATGTTGCCTTCTTAAGGTCTCTTAATCATGTTCTCGATAGTGGGGAGAGGTGTGCCTATGTCGGAACTGGGTGAATCTACAACCCTTTTCAACCTGTTGTAATTTTGTCCAATGAAGTCTGTGATGCCACCAGTCAAAATGCTCTCCACTGTACATCAGTAGCAATTCGCAAGTCTTTGGTGACATACCAGGCTCCTAACAAAGTAGAGCCGATGTCATGCCTTGTTTGTGATTGCATCAACGTGTCGTCCTCAGTATAATTCTTTCAAGATATTGGTGCCCAAGAACTTAATGCTGCACATCCTTCCCTCCACTGAGCCCTCAGTGAAACTGGTGAGTATTCTCCCAACTCTCCCTTCATAAATCCACAATCAGTTCTTTGGTCTTGCTGATGAATGCAAAGTTGTTGTCGCCTGTATGCCTCCTCATCACAGATTTACGGATGGCATCTGAGCTGTGCCCAGCCTGCAATCACGAGTGTTGAAGGCATAAAGCAGTGGCTAAGCACACTTCCTTGTGGTGCACCTGTATTGATGGTCTGCAAGGAGATGTTACTTCCAATCCATGCTGATTATGGTCTCCCAATGAGGAAGTCAAGGATCCAGTTGCAGAGGGAGCTACAGAGACACAGGCTTAAAAGCTTGGTGATTACTACTGAGGGGATAATGGTATTGAACTCCAAGATGTAGTCTATAAACCTATATGCCTGGCATATGTTTTGGCTCAGTGCTATGAAGCAGAGAAAAGGAGAAAAGAGCCAGTGAGATTGTGTCTGCTTGTAATCTGCTGCTGTTGTAGGTGAATTGCAGTGGGTGCAGATCCTTGCTCAGTTAGCAGTTAATTCTAGCAAAGTACTTCAGTGTGGTAGAGATGTGTGCCTCCAAGTGAAAGCTACTGAGGCAGAACACCCCACTCTCGGGTACCTGGATGATTGCTACCCTTTTGCAGTAGATGGGAACTTCAGACCAAACAAAAGCTTCAAAGAAACACGGACACACACACACACGCGCGCGCACACACACACACACACACACACACACACACACACACACACACACACACACACACACATACACGCACACACGCACACACACATGCGCGCACACGCGAAATGCTGGAGGAAGTCAGCAGTCTAGGCAGCATCAATGGAAAAAAGTACAATCGACGTTTTGGGCCAAAACCCTTCAGCAGGACTTCAAAAGCTTTCAGTCCGAAACATCGGCTGTACTCTTTTCCATAGATGCCGCCTGGCCTGCTGAGTTCCTCCAGCACTTTGTGTGTGTTGCTCAGATTTCTCCATTCTGCAGATTTTTTCTTGGTGATTTGACACGCAAACATATATATACTGCAGAAGTATTTCCCACTACTTCTGTATTAAAGCAACAGTATTGAGTTATTTTTAAATTTGATCACAAGTTATGGATGCCAGTGGTCATATCAATGTTTAAGTACGTTCTCCCCTGCCCCTGAACAGAGGTGGTAATTACAAGTGAACAACTTTGATGGGTTGGTGTTACAAATAGACCAAACCAGGTAAGGAAAATTGATTTCTTAACCTGAAGAACATGGTTGAAATAGATGAATTTTCAGAATCGATTCTGATTTTATATCATTAACATACGATGTAAAAATTGTTGTTTTTCAGCAGCAGTACAGTGTAATAAATAGAAAAACTATAAATTACAACAAGATATATATATATATATATGTAAATTAAATTGAGTAGGTAGTGCAAAAAGAGAGCAAAAATAGTGAGGCAGTGCTCAGGGTTTGTTCATTGTCCAGTCAGAAATCTGATAGTAGAGAGGAAGAAGATGTTTCTAAAATGCTATGTATGTGTTCAGGCTGTGGTACCTCATCTCTCATGGCAGTAGTAATAAAAGAGCAGGTCCTAAGAGATGGGGGTCCTTAATGATGGATGCAGTCTTTTTTGAGCCATCAGCTTTTTTGGAGGCAATCCACAATTTTCATGATCACAATTACTGGACTAACTGTTTGTGAAGTTCTGGATTTAATTATTGATTTAATTCTCCAGCTGCCATGGTAGGATCCACACTTGACTCACTAGATAAATAGTGCTGAATTCTGGTCCTACAACACCAGTGAACATTGCATGAATAAATTAGGAAGGAGAAGCTAGCATCAGCAGTTGTGGGTCTCAGAGCAAATTGATTAGCAAATAAATGCCCAGTCCAATGGTAACCTTTAGGTGAGGAAATCTGCCCAAAAAAGTGTGGCTATGTCTTACCTGCTCTCTATGTTACTCTAGCAAGACATTCAGATATATAAAAAGTCTTTGCACGGTGTGGTATATATAGAGGGACACAAGAGACTGCAGGTGTTGGAACCTGCAGCAATAAACGGTCTGCTGAAGGAATTTAGTGGATTGAGCAGCATCTGTGGGAGGGAAGGAATTGCCAACTATTCAGGGTGAAGTTCTGCATCAATATATTTATATCCCTTTACCACACAGTATGCAGATACGCAGAGGTGCTACCCACTGCCCATACAAAGGTTAACGCAGAATGATCCATAAGCATTGAGTTTGCCAATGGCCCCCAGATCCTGTGAACGAACTGGGGAAAGAAGCCTCTGAAGAGGCCAACATAAAATCTAGAACTATACACAGAAACCAGATTTTGAGGTGGAAATGATCTCCGGTTATATTCAATGCCCACTGGTAGTAAATATGTCAGTCAAAATATTGCCAGAATCACATCATAAAAGTGTACCTTCATAGCTGGGTGAACACTGACATCTGTCACAGGCTGTAAATACAGTCTGGCATCTCCATGTGTATCTGTGCCATGCTTGCAATGTCAGTGTCTGCATCCAACAGAGACATACACAGTCCAAAGAATGGAGTTCATTGGACCTAATCCCGACTGTATTCTCAGCGGTGTTATGTAGATTAGACAATTCATGCTTCAGTTATATTGAACAATAATAATGGCCAGCAAAATTAGGAAAGTATGTAACCTCAATTCTGCAGTGAGCATTGCAATGACTCAGTTCTTATTTTGTGATCATCTTCTGATAATTCAAACTCTTTATTCTTCCAGGAGGAGACAAGTACACGAAGTAGTGACAGTCTTCTCCACCATCTATAACAGTATCAGGCACCTTACCAACAGAATGGGAAGCCCATTCACAGGAGAATTGAAGAATGCATCAACTGACTGGATCTAAGCTCAATGGAGTTAGCTCAGGAATGCTTCTATGTTAGTGCAGTGTGTGCAGTGTGTGTATTGTGTACATGTGAGTGTGTGTATATGGTACACATGTATTTGTGTGCACGTATGTGTCCTCAGGTAACACAATAACAGCCAACAAATGGAAAAAACTGTTTCCGGTGCCTTTGGCCACAATGGGTTTCAGCCCAACTGTGGGTGAGGAGGATATTTGCACAGCTGAGGATCTGTCCAGCAATGAGCGCACATCACCGTCAGTATTTGTCCTAAGAGGTGTAGATTCCAATCAAAGTTGCTGAGGAATTTTCAGTAGGATGAATGCAGTCGATTCACTTCAATTCTTGGACAGTAACTTCTCAGAGCAGAAATAGCAGAAGTCACAATTTTCCTGTGTAAGTTTTTATGTTAACTATTTCCATAAATCCTGTATAGATCATGATATAGGGACTCCTGAATTTCATTGGGCAGAATTCACCCAGACTGTTAAGGATTAAGTTCACTGTGTCTGTTACCATGTTACATTGTCCATTATTATGTTTTGGTGGAGAAGTTTTTTTCTTGTATATATACACACAACGCCATTTGTTTGCATGAAGGATAAAGTGTATATTAGAAATAATTACACTCGTGTCGACTTTTGTCGACACTCCTGCAAGTTAATATTTGTCCTTATTACTTAAAATTTGTAGTTTTTCAGGAAAAATACCCCTTCAATAATAGAGCAGGGTTTTATTAAAACTTTGGAGGATATTTAATGTTGGATTAGAACTCATGGAAATTCTTATAAAGCTTTCCATCCCTCTCAAGCAAAGAACTCCTATTCTTTATAATGTAAATTGGAGAGGAAAGTAAAGGTTTCTATAAAGATGTCTCACTAATTTGGAACACACTTTCTGAGGGAATGGTAGAGGCAGGTACCATTGTAATAACTTTAAGAAGTATCTGGATGAGAACTTCAATTACCAAACTTTAAAAGACAATGGACCAAGTACTGGCAAATGGGATTAAGTTAGTTGGGTGTTTGATGGTCAGCATGGACGTAAGAGCATATGATAAAAGATAAGAATTAGGCTATTCATCCCGGCATTCGATATTGCTAATTTAATTTCCTTCTCGATCCTCATTCTTGTGCCATCGCCCTGTAAACTTTGATACCTTTAAGGTCAAGACCCTAACAACCGCTGCTTTAAATACACTCAATGACTTGGTGTCCACAGCTGTCTGTGCCAATAAATTCAAAGTTCAAACCTGAAAGTACACTTATTTTCAGAGTACGGTATGTACTTATTATACAACCTTGAGATATGTCTCCTAACAGGCAGCCACAAAACAAAGGTACCTAAAATAAACCATTAAAAAAATCAAACACCCAATGTGCAGAGAAAAAAAAACAAATTATAAACAATAAACACAAGCAAATAGCCTTCTGAACTGAAGTCCACAGAGAATCCATCCACAGACCCTTAGTTCAATGCAGAGCAGAGCGGTGAGCAGAACCAGCCTGATCCTCACACTTTGGGCCCCAACACCCTGACTTTCCCAGTCTTGCCTGGTGCCTTAATCGTTGTCCAGATATTGAGTTCAGCCGCTTTGATGCGCTCTGGGGCCTGGCACAAGCTGTCTCAATTCGGCCTGCGCCTGTCATTACTGATTCGGCCTGGTGCTTAAATTGTCGTCCGAACACTGGGTTGAGTCACTTCAATATGCTCTGGGGCCTGAATCCCACCACTTCAATCCGGCCTGTTCCTGACCTCCGACCTGTCTGATTCTGCCCAGTGCTTAAATCAATCAAACCTCAGGTCTTCCTCACTCTTGGCAAAGGGACTGCTGCCTCGCCGTGCCTCGGTTTTGCCACATCAAATTGCCTCCAAGTCGAAAGGGAAGTTACAGACCACTGCTTGCAATGATTATCAAAGTATTTAGTTATTTTCTTTGTGTCACTAGCCACCATCCAGAAGTCGCTGAGATTCACCAGTGCCTTTTTAAACTAGAAGCTGCCATCTGGCTAAAGAAATTCCTCCACATCTCTGTATTAAAGTGACATACCTCTATTCTGAGGTTGTGCTCTCTCATGCTAAACTCTCACACCATAGGAAGTATTCTCTCCACTTCCAGTCTACCTAAGCCTTTCAATATTTGGTTAGTTTCAATGAGATCCTTCCTCACTCTTCTAAACTCCAGTGAGTACAGACCCAAACCTATCAAATGCCCCTCATACCTTAACCACTCCATTTTGAGGATCATTCTTGTGAACTTCCTCTCAATGGACCGAAGGACTTTTTACTGTGCCTCTATGTCTCTAGGACCCTAACTAGGGGAGATGAATCTTAAGCAATATTGCAAACATCATCACCATCTGTTTGACATTAATTTAAATTCTGATTCCATTTGGATTCATATTGTGCTTATTTTGATCTTCAATGAATCATTTACAATTGAATTGGTGGTAGATTAGCCTCTAGTGCCTCGTTGCATGAATTATGTCCAGTCTGTGATTCTCAATTGGCATCTCAATTTAGATTTATCTGAGCATGCTTCTCAGTAGCAAGGCATGCAGTTTCTTAGGAGGTTGCTCTGTGGCTGTCATTAGTTTTGTCAAGTAGAATAAGTGAAACTCAAGCTTTCATGTTTGCAAATCATCCAGAAATGGTGTTTTTTTTAAAAATTCACTTTGAAGCTCCATATATTCTCCTGTATCATTGTGTCTCTTACATTTGCAGTTAAGGGAGGGTTAACATTCAGTCCTGATTTTAAAGCAAGCTGGGGGATAATCAACAACTGTGAGATTGTTTCCCATTGGGAGAGAGGAAATTGTGAGAGAGAGGTTAAGGCTCTTTTCATTGAAACTTGTAAGTCTGGTATCCGTTTCAGGCTGAGACCCTTCGGCAGTACAGGGTCTCGGCCCGAAACGTCGACTGTCCTCTTTTCCACAGATGCTGCCTGGCCTGCTGAGTTCCTCCAGCATTGTCTGGGTGCTGCTTGGATTTCCAGCATCTGCAGCTTTTCCCTTGTTGTTTAGTCTGGTATCAGTTAGTTTCACATTGCTAGAATACAGAATGGTACAAGCTCTTTGCCCTATGATGACGTCCCAAGCTAATGATATCCTTGATAACAATCACTGGGATACACTTTCCTGCTCTCCCACGTGCTCCAACCCAGCACCTCCAGAATGACCAACCTCCTTCCGACAGTGGGAATTTCTGAAATTGACCTTCATATGAATGAATACACATGCACACCTTTGTTTCCATGACTGTTGTCAATTCCACTGACAAATTCATGAGGAGAGGAAGTGTTGGGTGACAGAATAGGCATGAAGTTTTGAGTGGCCTGAGGGGTTGGACTACCTCTTTAATCTTTTACAGGTTACTTCAAAGTTTGTTTTTATTCAGAGAGTGGTGAGTGTGTGGAATACCTTGTATGGAGTGGTGGTAGAGGCAGATACAGTAGGGGCATTTGAGAAACTCTTTGACAGGTACACAGGTGATAGAAAAAGGGAAGGCTACGTGGAAGGGAAGGGCTATATTAATCTTAGAGTATGTTAAATAGTCAGCATAACATTGTGGGCCAAGGGGCCAGGACTGTGCCGTAATGTTCTATGTTCTATCTACTTGGAAAAGACTAAAGAGGTAGGCTGACCCTGAAGCAGACCTCTGCTTCAAGCGTGTAGACCCCTGTGTGTCCGTCATCTTCTGTTCACAGGCTTCCGCTGATGTCACTCTAATCCCAGTTGTGAGAGCTGCAGCAAATCAGTGTCCACTCACTCCAACTGCGAGTGAGGCCTTGCCTGGTGAGTGAACATGGGAGAGTTTCTACATGCCTGGAAGGGCACAGCTCCTACACCACTGAAAAAACAGAGAAAATAGAACAGTATGTTACAGGAACAGATCCTTTGAACCACAATATGTTATTGAACTAGCTAAACTATTGACACTTCATCTCTTCTGCCTGCGCGTGTCCATATTTTTCAATTCTTTGCATATTCGTCTGCCTCGATAAAAGCCTCCTAAATGCCTTTATCAAATCTGTCTGCACTACCACCACCCCTAACAGAACAATCCAGCCACCCAGCATATTTTTTCTGTTTGAAAAAAAAACCTGCCCTGAGCATCTCTTTTGGACGTTTCCTTTCTCACTCTAAGTGCCTCTGACATTAGGCATCATGACCCCAGGGAAAAGATGCAAGCTGTCTATCCTATCTATGCCTCTCTTAATTTTATCATGGGGGAGACGTGAGCAAAGTCGTTTTATTTTACATTCATTTATAAAATAAATAAAATAAAATAACTTTTTTCATGTCTCCCCCTTGGCTCCCCATCGTGCTCATTCAATGACGGTGGTCGAAGTTCACCCCCAGATCTCAGTCAGGACCCCTTCCAAGAGCATGCTGAAATAAAGTGTTTTTTTTTTACAATTTTCTATGAAGTGGTTAGGAAATTGGGATCTGGAAATAGGATGATGTAGAAGAAGATATTATTTATGCAACGAACTTCAAAATCACTCCTCCCCTTCCAAACAATATTCACAAAAGAAAACTGAAGTCCACAATATTCCCCTGTGTGTGATAGGGTAAGCACAGCGCACAGTTAAATTATTTAGTCACATCCAACATAAACTTAGATGCTAATTCCACAATTTTAATTGACACTTTGTTGATCTGAGAATGGATTTGGGACATTCATGAAGAAACAGATCTTTGTCAGGTTTGTTTTTCCCCTTATATCTGTAGACCCCTAACTAACCCCTGGAGTCTGGTGCTGATAGCCCACCTCAGGTAACTCATCCTCAACCAATGGATTGAATCAAGATGGCTGACAGCTCCATACATCTGGGACCTCACTCATACTAAACACAGAAATAACTTGAAGATCAGATGTTGTGCATCCACTCTCCTGTGCTGCTACTGAGTCCTGTGACAGAGCACTGACGTTCAGAGGAGAAGAACCAATGTACTTCACACCAAAATTGTTGTCTTTATCCCAGAGAGACTAGTGAATGCACAGTGAGCCTGTTCACTTGAAGGGACATTGTAGAAGAAGACAAATACAGGTAAAAAGTTCAAAACTACATCTTCTGGTGGTGAATCTGTGAAATTCATTGATGGTCGTGGAGGCCAAGTCATTGGGTATATCTACATGGTGGTTGATAGGTTTTTGATTAATAAGGTTGTCAAAGGTGTCAGGAAGAAGGCAGCAGTATGGCTTGAGAGGGAAAATAATCAGTCATGATCAAATGATGGAGCAGATTTTATGGGCCAAATGGCCTAATCCTACTCTTATGCCTCATGGTCCAATGGTCCATAAGGTATGATCCATTAAGCTTCTCCATAATGATGACGTTTCCTTTGGCTCTCCTGCCTCCCATGTCCTCCCCCAGACAAATCCCCTTTCTGGCCACTTAACTAGATCCCCTCCTCACCAATTCCTCAAGCAAGCACCAAAAGCTGATCATACCCCATCAGCAACCATGCGCAAACATTAAGGTCCCAATTCCCCTTCTCCCTCCCTTTCATTGATGCCCAACACTTCTCCCACACTCATGCCTCTCTCCCCTGTCTTCCCCCTACACTTCTTCCTCCTCTAATACTGCAATAGAACAATTTGATCCCTTTGGCAGAATAGGTAATGTCTGCTGCTCCCTGACACTGCAGAACTGGCCCTCAACCAAATTATTTGCTTGATTTTGATTGTTTAACACTCTTAAACAGCCCATCTGCTTTTTATTTGCTCTGAGAGTCAGCTGTACTATTGCTTAATAGATGGGAGGGAATTAATTGGAGTTAAGGTTTATAACAGCATTAGAAACAGGTTTATTATCATTGACATACAGTGGCATGCAAATATTTGAGCACCCCTGGTCAAAATTTCTGTTACTGTGAATAGTTAAGTGAGTAGAAGATGAACTGATCTCCAAACATCACAAGGTTAAAGATGAAACATTCTTTTCAACATTTTAAGCAAGATTAGTGTATTATTTCTGTTTTGTACAATTTTAGAGTAAGAAAAAGGAAAGGAGCACCATGCAAAAGTTTGAGCAGCCCATGAGTTTTGAGCTCTCAGATAACTTTTACCAAGGTCTCAGACCTTAATTAGCTTGTTAGGGCTATGGCTTGTTCACAGTCATTGTTAGGAAAGGCCAGGTGATGCAAATTTCAAAGCTTTATAAATACCCTGACTCCTCAAACCTTGTCCCAACAATCAGCAGCCTTGGGCTCCTCTAAGCAGCTGCCTAGCACTCTGAAAATTAAAATAAATGATGCCCACAAAGCGGGAGAAGGTTATAAGAAGATAGTGAAGCATTTTCAGGTAGCCGTTTCCTCAATTCATAATATAATGAAGAAATTGCAGTTAACAGTGTGACAAGAATACACATAGATAAAATGTTAGCTGTCCTGTGTGATCAGCAGTTGGTCTGCCACCTGTCTTCAGGAGAGAGATAAGGAAAACAATAGAGCAGCATTTGGAGATGTGTAATGAAGGGATGGGCGAGAGAGCTGTCTAGAGCGGCTTCCCCTTTGAACCCTGAACTGTTTGAAGTGATGGACAGACGATACCCCAGCAGAGGGATAACAAGGGACAGGTTCGCTAAGGCAGCAGACACACGACACCACGAGGTAACGAGACCCTGGAAGCGGTGCCCCCCCGCAAGTCGGCGGGAGTCGTTTGGAAGGCTGGGTGCAGAACCAAGCCTTAGACGCACAGGGTGGAAAGGTACGATCAGCGGGAACCCGGTGTGTGTCCGCCCTTGCTTGGGTGCCGGGTTCACTGCAAGGGATCGACTGCATCTGGAGGAGGGGTCACAGTCGGTGACCTCAGGTGACATCACAAAGGACTCGCCCGAAAGCTGTTTGTGAGCAATATCGCTGGTCTGTGAGTGGAAGCCGTTTTGAATGATTATTCGTTCTTGTTCTCTCTCTCCTTCCCCCCACTGTCCATCGCCACGGCAACGATTACTGCGAACTGAACTAAATTGAACTGGACTTTGTGTCGCTTTGAAACTGGTCATTTACCCCTAGACAACGATAGAGCTTGATTGATCCTGTTATCTTAATTCTGTGTACATGTGTGTTTATCATTGCTGAACTGTTGCATTTATTATCCTTTCGATTACTGTGTTGCTTGTTTCTTCAATAAAACTTTCTTAGTTCTAGTAATCCAGACTCCAACTGAGTGATCCATTTCTGCTGGTTTGGCAACCCAGTTACGGGGTACGTAACAACAAGAACAGTGGAGGTCAAGTTGAGGTCTGGAAGACCAAGAAAACTTTCCGAGAGAACTGCTAGCAGGATTGCTAGACAGGCAAATCAAAATCCCCGCTTGACTGCAAAAGACCTTCAGGAAGATTTAGCAGACTCTGGAGTGGTGGTGCACTGTTCTACTGTGCAGCGACACCTGCACAAATATGACCTTCATGGAAGAGTCATCAGAAGAAAACCTTTCCTGTGTCCTCACCACAAAATTCAGTGTCAGAAGTTTGTAAAGGAACATCTAAGCAAGCCTGATGCATTTTGGAAACAAGTCCCGTGGACTGATGAAGTTAAAATAGAACTTTTTGGCCGCAATGAGCAAAGGTATGTTTGGAGAAAAAAGGGTGTAGAATTTCATGAGAAGAACACCTCTCCAACTGTTAAGCACGGGGCTGGATTGATTATGCGTTAGCCTTGTGTTGCAGCCAGTGGCACGGGGAACATTTCACTGGTAAAGGGAAGAATGAATTCAATTAAATACCAGCAAATCCTGGAAACAAACATCATACCGTCTGTAAAAAAGCTGAAGATGAAAAGAGGATGGCTTCTACAACAAGATAATGAACCTAAACACACCTCAAAATCCACAGTGGACTACCTCAAGAGGCGCAATCTGAAGGTTTTGCCATGGCCCTCACAGTCCCCTGACCTAAACATCATCGAAAATCTGTGGATAGACCTCAAAAGAGCAGTGCATGCAAGACGGCCCAAGAATCTCACAGATCTAGAAGCCTTTTGCAAGGAAGAAAGGGTGAAAATCCCCCAAACAAGTACTGAATGACTCTTAGCTGGCAACAGAAAGTGTTTACAAGCTGTGATACTTGCCAAAGGGGGTGTTACTAAGTACTGCCATGCAGGGTGCCCAAAGTTTGCTTCAGGCCCTTTTCCTTTTTTGTTATTTTGAAACTGTAAAAGATGGTTTAAAAAGTAATCTTGCTTAAAATATTAAAGAAATGTGTCATTTTTAACTTCATGCCTTTTGGAAATCAGTTCATCTTTTACTCGCTTAGCTATTCACAATAACAGAAATTTTGACCAGGGGTGCCCAAACTTACATGTCACTGTATGTAATGAAAGTTGCTTCTTTGTGGCAGCAGTACAGTGCAAGACAAAGAAAAATCTGTAAGTTATAATAAAGAAATAGACTAATAAATGAACAAATAAATAGATGGATGAATGAAGGAATGTCGTGGATGGTAAGGGCCCTTAATACTGCCTTCATGAGGCACCACCTTTTTGAAGATGTTCACAGTGGTGGGGAGGGTTGGGCCTGTGATGGATCTAGCCAAGTCTACAATCCTCTGCAGCCTCTTTCGATCCTGTGCGTTAAGGCTTCCATACCAGGTGATGATGTAACCGGTCATAATGCTCGCCATGGTACAGTACATCTGCAGAAATTTGCTAGTCTTTGGTGACGTAACAAATCACCTTAAAACACTATTGGAAAATAGCTGCCTTGTCCGTGATTGCATTCAGCGTGTTGGCCTAGGACAGATCCAGCTGAAGGTTCTCGGCCTGAAACATCGACTGTAATCTTTTCCATAGATGCTGTCTGGTCTGCTAGATTCCTTTGGCATTTTGCGTGTGTTGCTTGGATTTCCAGCAGCTGCAGATTTTCTCTTGTTTTTGAGAGGCATTTAAGAGGCCCTTGGACACACTCATGAATATGCATAGGATGGAGTGATACAGACATTGTGCTGGCAGAAGGGATTCAGTTAGGATTTACAACTAGTTTCATTAGTTCAGTACAACATCGTGAGCTGAAGGGCCTGTTTATTGCTGTAGTGTACTATGTTCTCTATTCCATATTCTAAAGCAGCTTCTGAAAATCTTAATTCTAACTTTCCTCCTGGTGCTGGACAGTGGACAAAATTTCCCTTAACCTGCACTATCTAGACTAGTGAAACTTTATTTTATTCTTGTTATTGTCAAGATTAATGTCGTTAATTAATTGATAACAGACAGCTATAGTTCAAAGTTCAAAGTAAGATTTATTACCAGAGTGCATACACGTCACTGAATACAATCCTGAGATTCTTTTTCCTATGAGTATACTCAGCAAATCTGTAGAATGGTGACTATAAACAGAGTCAATGACAGAGCAAGAGCAGAGAAGACACCAAACTGTTGAAATACAACTATAAGTAAATCACAATAAATAATGAGAGCATGAAATAACAAGATAGAGTCCTTAAAGTGAGATCATTGGTTGTTGGAACATCCTCTTTTGTTCAAGAGCCTGATGGATGAGGGGAAGAAACTGTTCTTGAACCTGGTGGTGCGAGTCCTGACGTACTTGTACCTTCTGCCTGATGGCAGCAGTGGAAAAGATCATGGCCTAGGTTGTGAGGATCTTCAATGATAGATGACATTGTTTCATGTAGATGTGCTCAATGGTTGGAAGGGCTTTATCCGTTATGTACTGAGCTGGATCCACTACCTTTTGTAGGATTTTCAGTTCAAAGACATTGCTGTTCCAATAACAGACCATATTGTAGCCAGTTAATACACCTCCATCACAAATCTATAGAAGTTTGTCAATGTTTTTGATGGCATGATGAATCTCCACAGCCTTCTAAGGAAATAGAGGTGGTTGGGCTTTCCTTGCAATTACATTTATATGATGGGTCCAGGATAGGTCCTCTGAGATAGCGACACCCAGGAATTTGAAGTTACTGTCCCCCTCCACCTTTGATGCTCCAATGAGGACTGGCTCATGGACCTCTGGTTTCCCTCCTCTGAAGTCTATAATTAGCTCCTTGGTCTTGTTGACATTGAGTGAGGGGTTGGTGTTATGATATCACTCAGCTAGATTTTCAATCACCCACTCAAAGAGCTTAAGGACTTCCATCACTGCAGAACGTGTTTGTGTCCAGCACAAAGAAATAGGCAGGAAACATTATTGCAGACACTACCCTCTCTACAAACTGCTTTTTCCAAAATCTCCTTTCTGTAAAATATTATAGGGCTATTAAAACAAAATCTCCATGCCATCTTAACTTTTCCTCCCACAGCAGCTAATTTGATCAATTATTCTAGTTAGCCATACAACCCATCCCTTGCCATTACACTGCACTGTAAACTCTTTAAACTAGTTTTTATAATGCTTTTGCATTATAAATATGCACTAGTATTTAAGTAGTTATGCACATTTTATTCCATATCTATAATTTAACCACTAACTTTAATTTTTTACATAACTCTTCATTGTTTATAATGGTTGAATTCTGTTTTTTTGATGCATGTCACGTCAGCACACCAGGGCAAATTCCTAATACGTGAAAAATATTGTGTATTGTGTAACCCATGATTGTGTAGCCAAGTTTCCATCAAACTCAATATATAAGTTTGCTGATGACACAACAATTGTAGGCCATATCTCAGGTAATGATGAGTTTGAGTACAGAGAGGAAGTTAAGAACCTGGTGGCATAACCTATCTCTCAACGTCAGCAAGACGAAGGAATTGGTTGTAGACTTCAGAAGGATCGGCAGTGCGCAAGTGGAACAGGTCAAAAGCTTTAAGTTTCTCAGGGTCAATATCACAAATGACCTGACTTGGTCCAACCAAGCAGAGTTCACTGCCAAGAAGGCCCACCAGCACCTTTACTTCCTGAGAAAACTAAAGAAATTTGGCCTGTCCCCTAAAACCCTCACTAATTTTTATAGATGCACTGTAGAAAGCATTCTTCTAGGGTGCATCACAACCTGGTATGGAAGTTGTCCTGTCAAAGACTGAAAGAAGCTCCAGAAGATCGTGAACACAGCGCAGCACATCACACAAACCAATCTTCCGTCCGTGGGCTCAGTTTACACCACACGCTGTCAGAGCAGTGCTGCCAGGATAATCAAGGACACAACCCACTCAGCCAACACACTTTTTGTCCCTCTTTCCTCCGAGAGAAGGCTCAGGAGCTTGAAGACTTGTACGGCCAGATTTGGGAACAGCTTCTTTCCAACTGTGATAAGACTGCTGAACAGATCCTGACCCAGATCTGGGCCGTACCCTCCAAATATCCGGACCTGCCTCTCGGGTTTTTTTTGCACTATCTTACTTCCCATTTTTCTATTTTCTATTTATGATTTATAATTTAAATTTTTAATATTTACTAATTTTAACTATTTCTAATATTTTTAATATTTAATATTTGTAATCCAGGCAGTGGGAAGCGCAGAATCAAATATCGCTGTGATGATTGTACGTTCTAATACCAATTGTTTGGCGACAATAAAGTATCAAGTATATATGGTGAATAAAGTTGATATGTGATCCTTAAGAAATCCGCCCAGTACATGAAATTGGAACTTATCTGTGGCAATGATAGTTTGGAATTACGGAAACAAAGAGAGAAAATTTGAAGCTGTAGCAAGCAATTTGGTGAGCTGTATGCATTTTGAGAATGTATTTATAGAAGACATCAGTGTATCCTTGGGACTCTCAATGTGCTTTACGCTCTGTGAATTACTTTTAGTAGTTCTATAATATTCCAAATGGAGTAATTAACTGCAGGGTACCATTAATGACCTGTGCAATGTTTAACTAGTTATTTGGCCTAATAATTTATTCAAGAAGCAGGTCCAGTGGGAATAACCTCTGCTTTCCTTTTAATTTTTAATATGACACCTGATAAGCAAATAAAATTCATTGTTGCAGACTTAATGTGAGGCCGAAGAATCACAATGTGTATTTTTGAGAGTTAATACTTCAAACCCCTCTCATTGGGAAATTATCAATGTCTTCAAATGCTGGGATTCTTGAAATGTTCAGCAGATCATGCAGCATCTTTGGAGTGAGAAACCATGTCAGTCTCCAGGTCCATGACCTTTCGGCAGTATCATTGAAATGTTTGGTCCTGATGAAAACTTACTAACCTGAAACGTTAGTTCTGTTTCTCTGTTCTACCTGATTTGCTAAGCATTTTCTGTTTTAATCACTAAACAATCTACCATAGCTCTCTAACGGGAACACAGAACTAACAGAACAGTAATATAGCGCTTAGCATAATGCTGTTACAGGGTTCAATTCCCACCACTGTCTGTATGGAGGTTGTATGTTCTCTCTATGATCACATGGTTCTCCTCCAGGCGCTCAAGTTTCCGCCCATATTTCAAAGACATACAGGTTATTAGCTTAGTTGATCATGTGGGTGTAATTGGGAAGAGTGGGCTTGTTGCGCCAGAATGGCTTGTATCATGCTGTATCAATAATAATTAAAAATATAATAACAAATTATAAGGTTTGAGCCTTCACAATACGAATCATATTTAAAGAAAATTCACCAAAAAATATCAGACTTTAAATATTTGGCAAGTTAGCATTGTTACTTTACTGTCTGACGGATACAACATGTCTGATTCAAATTTCCATTTATTGCCACCTTACTCTGAAACACCTCAGCCTGATGACTGACTGATTTCAAAGTACATTTATTGTCAGACTACATATACAACTCTGAGATTTGTTTTTTTTGCAGGCATAATCAGTAAATCCAAGAAAGCCAATAGAACCATTGGAAGACTGCTCCCGACAGGACGGACAAACAACCAATGTGCAAAAGACAACGGACTGCACAAATACAAAAGAAAAATGAAAATGCAGTAATTATCCCCTCTGGTTCAAAAGCCTGATGGTTGTGTGGTGTTAACTGCTCTCTAACCTGATGGTGTGGGTCTTGAGGCTCCTGTACCTCCTGACAGCAGCAAAAACAGAGCATGAGCTGGATAATGGTGCTCCCTGGTGATGGATGTTGCTTTTCTGCGACAGAGCTCCATGCAGATGTGCTCAGTGGTAGAGAGGACCATATCTGTGGTGGACTGGGTCATATTCACTACTTTCTGGAGGACTTTACATTCAAGGGCATTGGGGTTTCCACACCCAGCCATGATGCAACCACTCGATATAACCTCCACCACACATTTATACAAGTTTATCAAAGTCTTAGATGACATGTTGAATCTTCACAGACTTCTAAGAAATTAGAGGCATTTCCATGCTTTCTTTATAATGGCACTTATGTGCTGGTCCCTGGGTAGATCCTCTGAAATGATAAGTAATGTAAAGCTCATGAGCAAGTAGGGATAGACAGTAAATGCAAACCAGTGAAGGTAATCCAAATCCTTTCAATGAATGTAAAAATAATTGAAGCTGTCTCAGACTCCACTTGGCGGTTCAATTTTTAACACCCTCCAAGCGACAGCATTAAACTAGCATTGGTCCCTATTCTCCAGTATACTTCGGAGACATGGGTACTCTCCAGACAAAACCTCCAAAACACTGGGCAGATACCATTGTTGCAGTCTCTGCAAAATCCCGGAATCAACTGCAAGGTAGGTGAAACACCACCAGATACTGTCCCAGACCACACCTCCTCTTCTAAACACAGTCAAACACATCAGGTGCACCTCATCAGCCAGTACCAGATTCTGAAGACAAACACATTACTCCAATAGGACATGAAATTTTCTATCTGGTAGACAAAGGAATATGTTTCCAGGATGTCATCAAAACCTCTTTGGGAAACAAAGAAATTAACATCCTAAAATCAAATTTGAGTTTATTGTCATATCCACAAAACGCATCATTCAGAAAAAATATGCAAAAATTATGCACAATTTTTATAAGAACACTATTAGAGGAAAAAAAAGCAAAGTAAAAAAAAATTAAAGCGACCATAGTGTTTGTATACTGAGGTAGTAATTAGAGTTGTGCAGGTTGGTGCAAGAAATGAATGGTCGAAGGTAATTAGCAGATCTTGAACCTGGTGGTGTTGGAGTACCTCCCACCTAATGGTAGCTTCATGAAGATGACATGGTCTGGATGGTGGAGATCTTTAATGATGGGGTTTGCTTTCCTGAGATCTTGCCTCCTGTCCGTACTACCAAAGGTGGGGAGTGAGGTGCCTGCTGATGTATTGGGCTGGGTCCACTCCTCTCTGCTGCTTCACAGCTCCTAGACATTCAAATTTTCATTCCAGACCATGATGCAACCAGTCAGGATACTCATGAGAGTCTCTGGTATGTGACTGATAAAAGATGAGAAAAAATATTCTGCAAAGCACTGGGAAAATGGCCTTTTCATTCATTGGGTACTGGGCAAGAAGAGTAGAAAGAGTACATGACCCCAAACAGTGCAGCCTTCCACCCTGTCAAGCACCACGTCCCCAAACCAGGTCCATAGTTCCAACACCGATCTCATCAGTTAGCTCAAAACACAATTTGGAAACAAGTCACCCTCAACCCTCAACTGTGTTGGGCACGTGGCCAAGTGGTTAAGGCGTTTGTCTAGTGATCCGAAGGTCGCTAGTTCGAGCTCAGCTGTGGCAGCGTGTTTGTGTCCTTGAGCAAGGCACTTAACCATACATTGCCCTAGTGTCTTTGCGAGGAGTGGCGCCCCACACAGACTTCCAATCTGCGCCTTGTCAGGCATGAAAATGCCTGACGCAGGCCTCTCATGGTCTGAGTCGATGTTCCCTCCCCATCCTCAACCTTGAAATCATCCTCATCCCTGAAGAAAAGGAAGATGAAAATAAGGAGGGATGGGGGTGTTGGGGAAGATGGTGCCTTGTACTTTGGATAAGTCAACTGTCCGAGGTCATGTTACTTTGGGTCAATGTAAAAGAATAACATTTATCAGAGGTGAGGAAGGAATTCTTCTAGAGCTCTGGCTTCCAAAAGCAGATCAACTGGACATTTATCTGTGGAATTATGCTTAGCACAAATTAGCTGTCACATATGGCTATAAAACATATTGACTATCTTTCAAAACTGGTTGATTTCAAAGGGCTTTGGGACTCCTCACTCTTACAGCATTTGTTTGTATTTCATGGCAGTTCAATCCCACTATGTTGTCCATTGAGTAAAATGTCACTGACCCTTGAATGAATCTTTGTTGGGTTGAGAGTTTCCTGACAAATAGGTTGGAAACATGCTCTAAAGGGAAAAACATTGGTCGGGGTACTCCAAGAATTTCTAAGTTATTTTTCAAAATCTTCCACAGAATTGTTTAAAATTTATCTGAGAGTCCAGTCAGTTCTAAAGGGATGAGTCTCCCCACCATCGAAAACATCTTCAAAAGGTGATTCCTCAAAATGGTGGCATCTATCGTTAACGGCCATCATCGCCCAGGATAAGCCATCTTCTCACTACTACAATCAAGAGAGATACAGGAGCCTAAAGACACACACTCAGTGTTTTATGAACAGCTTCTTCCCCTCCACCATCAGATTTCTGAATGGACAATGAACGTATGAACACCACCTTAGGTTCTGATGAAGGGTCTCGGCCTGAAACATCAACTATTTATTCCTTTCCATAGCTGCTGCCTACTCTGCTGAGTTCCTCCAACATTTTGTATGTATTACTCTATATTTCCTATTATACAGTAACTTATAGTATTTTATATGTAATGCATTGTACTGCTGCCACAAAATAATAAATTTCACAACATATATCAATGATAATGAACCTAATCCCGAGTTTAAATCACATGGCATTCGAACAATGTTATGATAGTCATAGGAGATTTCAACATGCAGGTCGATTGGGAAAATCAGATTGGAAATGGATCCCAAGAGAGTGAGTTAGTTGAATGCCTACGAGTAGTTTGCTTTTTACAGTAGTTTGTCATTGAGCCTACAAGGGGATCAGCTATACTGGATTGGGTGTTATGTAATGAATCAGAGGTAATTAGGGAGCTGAAGGTAAAAGAACCCTTAGGAGACAGTGGTCATTCTATGATTGAGTTCAACTTGAAATTTGATAGGGGGAAGATAAAGTCTGATGTAACAGTATTTCACTGAAGTAAAGGAAACTACAGAGGTACGAGAGAGGAGTTGGCCAAAGTAAATTGAAAGGAGCTGCTGGCAGAGATGACAGCAGAGCAGCGATGGTGTGAGTGTCTAGGAAAAATGAGGAAGGTGCAGGATAGATGTATTCCAAAAACAAATAAGTACTCAAATGGCAAAATGTACAATCGTGGCTGACAAGGGAAGTCAAAGCTAATGTAAAAGCATAAGAGAGGGCATACAACAAAGCAAAAATTAATAGGAAGACAGAGGATTGGGAAGCTTTTAAAAACCTACAGAGAACAACTAAAAGGATCACTAGGAGGGGAAAGATGAAATATGAAAGCAAGCTAGTAAACAATATCAAAGTGGATAGTTAAAGCTTTTTCAAATAGGTAAAAAATAAAAGAGAGATGAGTGTAGATAGAGGACCGCTAGAAACTGAGTCCGGAGAAATAATAACAGGGGACAAGGAGTTGGCAGATGAACTAAACAAGTATTGTGCATCACCCTTCACTATGGAAGACACTAGCCGTGTGCCTGATATTGAAGGGTGCGAGGGAAGAGAAGTGATTGCAGTTACCTTAACAGAGGAGAAGGTGCTCAAAAAGCTGAAAGACCTTAGGGTACATAGGTCACCTGGACCAGATGAACTGCACCCCAGGGTTCTGAAAGGGGTTGCCGTAGAGATTGTGGCGGCATTAGTAACGATCTTTAAAAAATTATTTGACTCTGGCATGGTGCCAGAGGACTGGAAAATTGCAAATGTCACTATACTCTTTAAGAAAGGAGAAAGGCAGCAGAAAGGGGTTTATAGACCAGTTAGCCTGACCTCAGTGGTCGGGAAGATGTTGAAGTCAATTGTTAAGGATGAGATTATGGAGTATTTGGTGACACGGGACAAGATAGGACAAAGTCAGCATGGTTTCCTTAAGGGAAAATCCTGCCTGATGAACCTGCTGAAATTTTTTGAGAAGATTGATAAAGGGGATGCAGTGGATGTTGTATATTTGGACTTTCAGAAAGCCTTTGACAAGGTGCCACACATGAGGCTGCTTATCAAGTTATGGTATTACAGGAAAATTACTGGCATGATTAGAGCATTGGCTGATTGGTAGGAGGTAGTGAGTGGGAATAAGAGGATCCTTTTCTGGTTGGCTGCCAGTGACTAGTGCTGTTCTGCAGGGGCTGGTGTTAGGACTAATTCTTTTTATGCTGTATATCAATGATGTAGATGATAGAGATAAGGCCTCACTTTGAGTACTGTGAACAGATTTTGGCTGCACATCAAGAAAAGATGTGCTGGCATTGGAAAAGATTCAGAGGAGGTTCACAAAGATGATTCTGGGAATGAAAGGGTTATCATACCAGGAACATTTGATAGCTTTAGGTCTGTACTCGCTGGAATTTAGATGAATGAGGGGAGATCTCAATGAAACTTTTTGAACGATGAAAGGCCTAGACAGAGTAGAATCGGAAAGGGTGTTTCCCATGGTGGGGGAATCTAGGACAAGGGGGCACAGCCTCAGGATAGAGGGGTGTCCATTTAAAACAGAGATGTGGAGAAATTTCTTTAGCGTAGGGGTAGTGAATTTGTGGAAATTTGTCTCCAAAGTCAACTGTGGAGGCCAGGTCATTCGGCGTATTTAAGGCAGAGTTTGATAGGTTCTTGATTGGACATGACATCAAAGGTTTGGGGGGACGCTGGGGAGTGGAGCTGACAAGGGGAAAATAGGATCAGGCATGATTAAATGGTGGAGCAGACTCAATGGGCCAAATGGCCTAATTCGGCTCCTATGTCTTATGGTCTTATGGCAGTACAGTGCTTCCTGACTTGTCTAAGTCTTTGACCTGTGAATTCGGGACCATGAATTCCACCATCTCTGCTATTGCATGCAGAGTGAGGATTTATAGACAAGGTGCAGAATGTGATAAAGTCATGATTGTGAAGTGAAACACGAAGTCCTAATCTAATTAAAATTGGTAATTGGTTTAATAACACAGACAAAATGCCGGAAGAACTCAGTAGGTCAGGAAGCATCTATAGAAAGGAATAAACAGTGGACGTTCCAGCCAAGACCCTTCATCAGGACTTGGTTTATTAATGTCACATGTGCTGAGATACAGTGAAAAGCTTTTGTTTGCATGCTATTCAGGCAGACCATTCCCTTCATAAGTACGTCAAAGTAGTCCAAAAGGAAAACAACAGTGGAATGCAGAATATAAAGTTGCAGTTACAATACAGTCAAAATGCAGCGCAAAGTACAAAGTTTAAAGTAATTTTATTATCAAAGTATATACATGTCACCATATGTAACCCTGAGATTCATTTTCTCACAGTCATACTCAATAAATCCATTATAGAATAACAATCAAAGTAGAATCAATGGAAGACAGCAGCAACTTGGCCTTTCAACCAGTGTGCAAAGGAAAACACTCTGTGCAAGTACAAAAAGATATAATTAATAATGATGAACAAATAAGCAATTAATATCGAAAACAGGTAAACAAATAAAGTGGAAGGGCCACGACGAAGAAGATTTAGAAATCAAGAGGTCGTCTTTGCCACACAAGAGGTCTGTTAAGAGTTTTTTAGTAGTGGTATGGAAGCTGTCCTTGAGTTTGGTGGCTTCTGCAGCTTTTGGATCATTTGCCTGATGAAAAGGTGCAAAAGAGAGATTGGTCGGGGTGGGGGACATTTTTAATTATGATGACTTTCCTAAATCCAGTTACATATACTTTCGTTGCAATAGATTATCTCTGAACAGGATTTCCAATGTACTTGTGGCATATAATTCCTTCAAAATACAGAAATATAAATGGTTGAGAAATATATTTTTAAATTTAATGCCATTGCATTATGCCACTTTTATTTAACTTATTAAAAGGTAACTTGCGATCTAATAAGTGGTGAACTATTGCTGGATGTCACAGATTTTCCATTTTCAGTGTTCACGAAGGAAAGGTTGCCATGGAAATATGGTGTAAAGCAAGAGGAATTGTGCTGATGATTAAAATTGCCTAATGATTCTTTATTGTGAGGAAATTAGAAGATCTATGAGGCTGTAAAGTAAGAAAAAGTAAGCAAAAAAATTGTTTATACAGGCTTCTCTTTGTTAAGGGAAGATTAATGACGCTGGGGAACATAAATTGCCCATCCCTCATTATCCTGAGCAGGTTTTATTTTTCTTGAGTCACCTTGGACTTTCTTCCACAATGGTGCTGGGTAAATAGTCCTTAGAATTCTATCCCATCAACTATGAAGACGTTGGGGTCTGTCCAAGACTGTGCATGGTGGAAGGTAGCTTAGAGGGAATGAATTCCTTACAATTCCATTGCTCCTGTCTCCTGCTACCACTGCAGGAAAGAAAGCATCCAGACAGGGGAGAAGGTGGGTAAAGGAGTCTCAGCAAAAGCTAATGCATTGGCTTTCATCTTACAGATATTTCAGGAATAGCTTGTAAGTATAACCCTGCTGTCAAAACAAGGTGCAAGAGCAGATTGACAGTAATTGACCATAAGACCATTAGATATAGGAGAAGAATTTGGCCATTCAGCCCACTGAGTCTGCTCCACTATTCAATTACAGCCAGTCATTTTTTTCACAATCCCATTCTCCTGTTTTCTTCCTCTAACCCCCAACCTCTTTACCAATCAAACATTTATCAATCACTGCCTCAGAAAAACTCCCAATGACTTACCCTACACAGCCCTCTGTGGCAAAGAGTGCTATAGGTACACCATCCTTGGCTAAATAAAATCCGCCTCACCACAGTTCTAAAGCTACATTGCTTTATCTTGAGGCTGCATTATCAGATTCTGGAATCTCTTGGTCATGGAAACATCCCCTCCACATCCACAGTATCCAGGCCCTTCGGTATTCAGTAAATCTCACTGAGATCCCCCCCTCAATCCTTCCGAGAACCATGAAGCACAGGCCCAAAGCCATCAATCATCCTTCAAATGTTAAATTGCTTTATTATTGTCACACGTACTGAGATACAATGGAAAACATTTATTTACATGCATTCCAAATTAAAGTACATCAAAACAGAATGCATAGTTTTGAGCTACAGTTAGAAATTTCAGAGCAGATAGACAAATAAAGTGGAAATTATAGAGTAATTAATTACAGCAGAGAAGAAGTGCAATACTCGTTTATTAAAGATGTAATAACATTGTCCCTGAAAAGGTACAAGATGACAAGACAGAAACAATAGAAATGAAGCCAGAGCAACACACTAAGTGCTGGAGGAATTCAGCACAGCAGGCAGCGCCTATTGAAATGAATGTTTTGGCCCAAGACCTATCTCCAGGACTGAAAAGGTAGGAGGAAGGGGCAGGAGGACTAGATGTAAGGTGATAGGTGAGACCAGGTGGGTGTGAAAGGTAAAGGACTGGAGAAGAAGGAACCTGATAGGAGAGGAGAGTGGACCATGGGAGAAAGGTAGGAAGGAGGGCCAGCAGGGGAAGGTGACATGCAGGTGAGGAGAGGAGGAGGAGGAAAAAAAACTGGAAGGGGTAATTGATGTTCATGCCATCAGTTTGGAGGCTACTTCGACAGAATATGAGATGTTGCTTCTCTGCCCTAAGAGTGGCCTCGCCATGGCAAAAGAGGAGGCCATGAACCGACGTATCGGAATGGGAATGGGGATAAGAATTAAAATGATTGGTCACCAGGAATTTCCACTTCTGGCAGATGGAGTGAGTGTGCTCAACAAAGCTGCCCCCAAAAGAGAAGCCATATCTAACAAATCTTTCAAAGATTATTTTTTGAGTGTGGGGCTCATGAGGGAGATAAAATGGAAACAGTGGATGCAGTATATTTGTATGACTGATAATGTATCACTCAAAAATGTTCCAGAGGTC
Source organism: Mobula birostris (assembly GCF_030028105.1). NCBI lineage: Eukaryota > Metazoa > Chordata > Chondrichthyes > Myliobatiformes > Myliobatidae > Mobula > Mobula birostris. The sequence goes on along the minus strand of NC_092387.1, from coordinate 24,855,896 downwards.
TGTGATTTGTCATGTTGTGGTTCATATTATCAATAAGGTAGGAAAGCAAGCTATAATGAAGACACAATGGGTTTTCAAATGAATACAACTAAGTTTTATCACTGTGCAAAGGTGTGACTGGTGCGACTCAACATTGTGAAATATGAGGTCATTCATTAAGGAAACAAGAACAGAAAAACAGAATGTTTTGTAAATTGTGGAAAATTAGTAAATGTTGCTGCCTGAGCTATCTGGGTGTACAGGTTCAAGAGACACATGAAGTAAATGGTCAGTTCAGAAGGCAATTGAAAGTCACTGTTTACTGGAGTACAATGTAAAGACACCTTGTTTATGATGTATGGGGTAAAACCTCATTTGAAGCACATGATATAGCTGAGGAAGCATTAGCTGACCTTGCAGAGAGCAGAGTGGATTCATTAGATGGATTCCAGAGATGAAAGGACTAATGACAAATTGTTTAAGCTTGGTCTATACTCAGTGTAGCTCAAAAGAATAAGAGGTAAATGCAATGGGATAGGCCAGGTTTTGAGAAGGATTGATCAAGGAGATACCATAAGACCATTTCCTCTTGATAGCAACTCCAAAACATGCAGGTCCACTACTGAGAACTGAAATGAGAAATGTATCCACTCATTGGATTCTAAATCTATGGACCTTAGATCTTAGTGGCTAGTAAAGTCTCAGTTAAATGCCAAATTTATCATTTTTGGAGACTAACGTTTCATTTGGAAGCTGTGCTTCATCATATTGGAATTCTCTACACCAGAGAAATGTGGACATGCACAAAAATATTGAATGTCAGGGTGACAGGAGAATCCAAAAGCATTAGGATAGGCTGGGAAAATAGAGCTTATATCAAGGGTTCTTAACCTGGGGTCCATGGATCCTTCGTGTGTAAAAATGATAGGGTTGTTGTCAAGGGGGATTTCAAATTCCCTAATATAAACTGGGAACTTCTTAGTGTAAGAGGTTTAGGTGGGGCAGATATTGTTAACTGTATCCAGGAATGTTTCTTAAATCAATATGTGGACGGTCTAATGAGAGGAGGGACTGTACTGGACCTGTTGTTGGGTAATGAGCCTAGCTAGATGACTGACCTTTCAGTGGGTGAGTAGGTTATAGAACAGTGATCACAACACCTTAAGTTTCAGGATAACTATAGATAAGGATAGATATGGTCCTTGTGGGAGAGCGTTACAGTGGAGTAGAGCAAATTACAAGGGCATTAGGCAGGAACTAAGAAGAGTTAATTGGGATCACCTTTTTTTCTGGCAAGTTCACATCAGATATGTGGAGGGTGTTTAGAGTTTAATTGCACTGAGTACAGGAAAGTTATGTTCCTGTTAGAAGGAAGGACAGGGATGGAAAGATAAGATAAGCTTGTGTGCCCAGAAAGAAAAAGGAGAAGTATGTAAAGCTATGTAAATTTGGATCAAACAAAGCACAAGAGGAGTACAAAGAAGCCATAAAAAACTAAAGAATGGAATTAGGAAAGCCAGGAGGGGCTATGAAAAGTCCTTGGCAAGTAGGATTAAGGTGAATCCCAAGGCATTCCATACATATATCAAGAGCAAGGGGATTACTAGGGAGAGGGTAGGACCATTCAAGGGTAAAAAGGGACCATTTTCTTGGATGCAGAGAATGTGAGTGAGGTACTTAATGAGTACTTTCCTTCAGTATTTACCAAGGAAAAAGATGTGGAGGACCAGGAGATCTGTGCGGAATGCATAAAAATGTTAGGGTGTTTAGAGGTCAAGGAGGAGGAAGTGTTGGGTCTCCTAATGAATATTAAGGTGTATAAGACCCCAGGTTCTGAAGAGATTTACCCAAGGTTATTGAAGGAGGCAAGAGACGAGATTGCTGGGCCCTTAACCAGTATCTTCATATCCTATCTAGGCACAGGCGAGGTCCCGGAGGACTGGCGAGTAGCTAATGTTGTACCTCTATTTAAGAAGGGAACAAGAGAAAATCCTGGGAACATTAGACCAGTGAGTATCACGTCAGTTGTAGGGACATTGCTGGAGAAATTTTTCGGGGATAGGATGTATGATCTTTTGGTAACTAATGGACTAATTAGGGAGAGACAGCATGGCTTTGTGTGGGGCAAGTCATGACATCCAACTTGACTGCGTTTTTTGACAAGGTGACGAGAGAGATCAATCAAGGTAAAGCAGTGGGTGTTGTATACATGGATTTTAGTAAGGTGCTTGACAAAGTCCCTCATGGGAGGCAAATTGAGAAGATTAGGATGTATGGGGTCCACGGCAAATTGGCTATGTAGATTCAAAATTGACTTACACATAAAAGATAGAGGGTAGTGGTTGAAGGGACTTATTCGAGCTGGGGGTCTGTAATAGTGATGTTCCATAAGGATCTGTACTAGGAACCCTGCTGGTTGTCATGTATAAAAATGACCTGGATGGAAATGTAGATGGGTGGGTTAGTAAGTTTATAGATGATATGAAGATTGGTGGTGTTGTGGATATCACAGAAGACTAGCAAAGAATACAGCATAAACACAAAATAATCTACAGATGCTGAGATCAAAGCAACATTCACAACACGCTGGAGGAACTCAGCAGGTCGGGCAGCATCCATGGAAACGATGAGTCGACGTTTCGGGCCGGAACCCTTGTCAGGACTGTAGGGGGAAGGGGCAGAGGCCCTATAAAGAAGGTGGTGGGAGGGTGGGAAGGAGAAGGCTGGTAGGTTCCAGGTGAAAAACCAGAAAGGGGAAAGATAAAGGGGTGGGGGAGCGGAAGCAGGGAGGTGATAGGCAGGAAAGGTGAAGAAGGAATAGGGGAATACAGCATGATATAGATCATTTGCAGATATGAGCGAAGAAATGACAGATGGATTTTAACCTGGCTAAATGTGATGTGCTACACCGAGGTAGATCAAATGCAAAGAGACAGGACACTGTTAAAGGCAAGATCCTTAAAAGTGTTGCTCAGAAAAGGATTCGGTCCAAGTCCATATATTCCTGAAAATGGCTACACAGTTTGAGAGGCATATGGCATGCTTGCCTTTATCACCTAAGACATTGACATCAAAAGTCTGGAAGTTATGTTGCAGCTTTATAAAACTCTAGTTAGACTGCATCTGGAGTATTGCATACAGTTCTGGTCACCCTATTATAGGAAGGATGCCAAGGCTGTGGAGAGGGTGCAGAAGAAGACTACCAGGACATTGCCTGGATTAGAGGGCATGTGCTATAACGAGAAGTTGGACAAACTTAGGTTGTTTACTCTGGAGCGGTGGCGACTGAGGGGAAATCTGATAGAGGTTTATAAGATTATGGGAGACGTGTGGGCACTTGGCCAAGTGGTGAAGGCATTCGACTAGCGACTTGAAGGTCATGATTTCGAGCCCCAGCCGAGGCAACGTGTTGTGCCTTTGAGCAAGGCACTTAACCACACAATGCTTTGCGATGACACTGGTGCCAAGCTGTATTGGGCCCTTGCCCTTCCCTTGGACAACATCAGTGTCGTGGAGAGGGGAGACTTGCAGCATGGGCAACTGTCTGCCTTCCTAGATGGGTACATGAATATGAGGATGATGGAGGGATATGGACATTGTGTAAATAGGAGGGATTAGATTTTGGGGGGGTTTTGATTTACTTTTCAGCTGGTTCATCACAACATTGTGGGCTGAAATGCCTGTTCCTGTGCTGTACTGTTCTATGCTAATGAACTTCCAAAACTTGGATTTGCCATTTCACAAAAACTTTTTCTTGAAACATCCTATAAAATTGCTTACCAAATGGCCAAACAAAAAAAGCCCCACATTATTGGAGAGACCTTAATAAGCCACGTACACAGGAAATGGCCGAGCTGGTTTGTGAACTGGAACAGAGGAAAAATCTGGAAGCAGTTCCTTTATCAAAAAATGTGATACATTCTAAAATAGTTGATATTTCTTTTAACTTTTTGAAGCAGATCATTGAGGAATTGACGGTCTCGCAATTCCCATTCAGTATGCAACTGGGTGAAACTACAGACATATCTCAATGTAGTCAGCTCCCTGTTTTTGCTTGTTATGCTCATGCTAGCTTCATCAAAGAAGAATTCTTATTTTGTGAGTCTCGTTAGAAAACTACAAAAGCCGTCAATATTTTAGGAATGGTCAAAAGTTTTTTGACGAACAAAACTTTGACTGGAAAGAAAATCTTCATACTCTTTGCACAGATGTATCTCCTGCAATGCTTAGTAATACATCTGATTTTGTTACTTCAGTGAGAAAGGAAGCTCCTTACGTCATCGTCACTCATTGCCTTTTACACAGTGATGCACTGGCAACAAAGACTCTTCCAACAAACCCTGAAATAAGTTTTGTCAACAGCCATAAAGGATACCAACATTATTAGAAGTATAAAAGTCTTTAACTTTATTAGAAGACTTTGTCAAGAAATAGGTGCGGAATATGAAGCATTCTCTACCACACAGAAATCCGCTGGCTTTAAAGAGAACAAGTCTTGAAGCACTTGTTCAAACTTAGCACATAAGTTTCACGTTTTCTGAAAGAAAAAGAAAACCCACTCTTGAAACAATCTGAAAAAATGTGGATTGAATCCAAGAGTTGGCTTACCTGGCACATACTTGTAACCATAGGAATGAAATCTTTCTATTCATGATCCTGAAGTCATCATTATGGATGATGATGATGATGATGACATCGACTCAGACCTGAGAGGCCAGCGTCGGGCATTTTCATGCTTTACAAGGCGCAGTTTGAAAGGTTGTGTGGGGCGCCACTCCTCTCACAGACATTTTGCAGTATTATTTTATGAGGCCAAGTTGTGAGCTTGACATCAACCCGGTGCAGATGGAGAGCATGGACGGGGGCGGTCTGTCACTGGATCGAACTCGGGAACCCCCGTTCTCAAGCCCGGTGCTGATCTCACTGAGCCACCAGCCGACCTAGCATTATGGATGCTACTGAAACTGGCTTCCTTGGCTAAGCTGTTGATACGGAAGAGAACTTTGCAAACTTGCAAATACTGGAGGAAGTGCTTTACCAAGATGGAGTTGAGATACAAAATTCTCTGTCAATTTCTTTGAAGAGAGACATTAGCAAACACCTGGAAAATCTTCAGAGCTCTTTCAAAATGTATTTCTATCTTGGTGGCATTAAAGTTGAGCCATGGTCCACAATCCTTTTCTTTCTGATATAAACTGTATCAAAGATGTTGACCTAGCCAAAGATGAACTTATTGATCTTCGGACAAAAAACTTACTACAGTTGGAGTTTAACTCAACAAGACATGGAGAATGCTGGTGTTACTTGAGAGAAGCCTATCCTCGACTTGTAAAGTGAGCTATGGAAGTTTTAATTCCATTTGCAAGAACATATGTTGGTGAATCAAGAAGTTCAACTCTTGTAACCATTAAAATAAAAAATCAAAATTGATTGGCTATCCAAATGACATGTGTGCTAATTTGTTAAAGACCACTCCATAGTTTAGTGTTCTTATTCAGCTAAGCGACAACAAACTAGGCACTGATATGCCTTTAAAAATTAAAATTATATTTTAAGTTGCATATATTTTAAATCAGGGGTTCCCAAACATTTTTATACCGTGGACCCCAGATTGGAAACCCTTGTTTTAAATGTATAGTCTTGTTATTTAATATGTTAACAAAGAAGCACATATATTACTATATCACAAATTCATTTTTTTTAATTTTGGTAACTGTATTTCAATGTAATTGGTTTATTTTGTAAATCTATGTATTTTATTTTATACATTTAAATATCTGAGAAGAGGTCCATTGGTTTCACCGGACTGTCGGAGGGGTCCATGGCATAAAAAAGATTAAGAACCTCTGGTTTATAGACTATACCTGATTAACCTTGATCTTATTAAATGGCAGGCATTGACTTAATGGGTTAATTTCTAAATGTTTGTCTTAATGAATTTGTTAACAGAACTCCATTAGTCAAGGATTGTGAGAAGTGGAGCTTAACTCAAAATTGTCCCAAATAAAGGGAACAAGACAAGCCAGCAACTAATAGTTTTATCAAAGGCTTGGCAATACCCTCCAGTATTGTAAATAGACACCAGGGCATTCTCAAAATATCATACAACCTTTGGGGCTGAGAAGGAAGATGAAATGACAGAGCAGACTCAATGGATCGATGGCCTAATTCTGCTCCTGTATCTTATGGTCTTATCCAAACATTGGACGCAGACTTGAAAACTATCATCAAGTCTGTTATCTGATAAATTCATGGCAGAATTCCAAATGTTTAGTGGCAAAAAATGACTAGCTTTGCAATAATTGGTGCAGTGTTGTTAATTAAATACCCATGTGAGGAGTATTTGCAAGTGTAAAAAGTTTCCAGTGATGACCTTAATGTAAAAGGTTAAAGCTCCACTCTTTCTCAGTCAGCAACATTTATTGGGCAAATTGGCACATTTCATACCTCAGCCAAACTAATTATATTACAAACAATTTAATTGGTTCCAGTTGCCTAACACAGTGATGAAAAATTATTGAGTTAAAATGTTAACTGTCCAAAGACACTCCCTGATCAACATTCTCTATAAGTAAATCCTGAATATTTTTGTATAAGTAAGTTGCTTTCGGGATTTTTCATTGCTGAAAGTTTTTCAAACATGTTCTCATCTGATGCTGGTAATCATCAATCCTGTAAATAGATCAAAATGCTACGCTAATCTGAGTAGTTTATCTCTAACATCCCTAATAGGTTGGGATGGCATGGTTGCATAGAATTTAGTGTAATACCCTTACAGTGCCTGTGACCCGGGTTCAATTCCACCACTGTCTGTCTGTAAGGAGGTTCTACATTCTCCCTGTTCCTTGTTGGTTTCCTTTGGATGTTCCAGTTCTCCCCCACATTCTATAGGTTGGTAGGCTAATTTGTCACATGTGTTTAATTGGGCAGTGTGGGAGAGCATGTGGCTGTGCTGCATTTCAAAATAAAAATAAATAAATAAATATTGTATATATAATATAATAGTGGCCAAAGGACCTAGGGTAATGGATGAACTGAAGGAAATTCATATTAGGCAGGAAATGGTGTTGGGTAGACAGTTTGGTCTGAATGCTGATAAGTCCCCGGGACCTGATGGTCTGCACCCCAGGGTACTTAAGGAGGTGGCTTTAGAAATCGTGGACGCACTGGTGATCATTTTCCAATGTTCTATAGATTCAGGATCAGTTCCTGTGGATTGGAGGGTAGCTAATGTTGTCCCTCTCTTCAAGAAGGGAGGAAGAGAGAAAACAGGGAATTATAGACCAGTTAGCCTGACGTCGGTGGTGGGAAAGATGCTGGAGTCAATTATAAAAGATGAAATTACGGCATATCTGGATAGCAGTAACAGGATCAGTCCCAGTCAGCATGGATTTACGAAGGAGAAATCGTGCTTGACTAATCTTCTGGAATTTTTTGAGGATGTAACTATGAAAATGGACATGGGAGAACCGGCGGATGTAGCGTACCTGGACTTTCAGTAAGCTTTTGATAAAGTCCCACATAGGAGAATAGTGGGCAAAATTAGGGCAAATGGTATTGGGGACAGAGTACTGACATGGATTGAAAAGTGGCTAGCTGACAGAAACAAAAAGTAGCGATTAACGGCTCCCTTTCGGAATGGCAGGCGATGACCAGTGGGGTACTGCAGGGTTCAGCACTGGGTCCGCAACTGTTTACGATATATATTAATGATTTAGATGAGGGAATTAAAAGTAACATTAGCAAATTTGCTGATGACACAAAGCTGGGTAGCAGTGTGAAATGTGAGGAGGATGTTATGAGAAAGCAGGGTGACTTGGACAGGCTGGGTGAGTGGGCAGATGCATGGCAGATGCAGTTTAATGTGGATCAATGTGAGGTTATCCATTTTGGTGGTAAGAACAGGAAGGCAGATTATTATCTAAATGGAGTCAAGTTAGGAAAAGGGGAAGTACAACGAGATCTAGGTGTTCTTGTGCATTAGTCACTGAAAGCAAGCATGCAAGTACAGCAGGCAGTGAAGAAAGCTAATGGCATGCTGGCCTTCATAACAAGGGGAATTGAGTATAAGAGCAAAGAGGTCCTTCTGCAGCTGTACAGGGCCCTGGTGAGACCACACTTGGAGTACTGTGTGCAGTTTTGGTCTCCAAATTTGAGGAAGAACATTCTTGCTATTGAGGGAGTGCAGCGTAGGTTCACAAGATTAATTCCCAGGATGGCGGGACTGTCATATGTTGAAAGATTGGAGCAACTGGGCTTGTATACTCTGGAATTTAGAAGGCAGAGAGGGGATCTTAATAAAACATATAAGATTATTAAGGGATTGGACACACTGGAGGCAGGAAGCATGTTCCCACTGATGGGTGAGTCCAGAACCAGGGCCACAGTTTAAGAATAAGGGGTTGGCCATTTAGAACGGAGTTGAGGAAAAACTTTTTCACCCAGAGAGTGGTGGATATATGGAATGCTCTGCCCCAGAAGGCTGTGGAGGCCAAGTCTCTGGATGCTTTCAAGAAAGAGATGGATAGAGCTCTTAAAGATAGCGGAATCAAAGGTTATAGGGATAAAGCAGGAACTGGATAATGATTGTGGATGATCAGCCATGATTACAGTGAATGGCGGTGCTGGCTCAATGGGCTGAATGGCCTACTCCTGCACCTATTGTCTATGGTCTATTATCATTCATTTCCCTCATCACCATGTTCTCTGATGGTGTTCTGCATCTTACTGGGTCTAACATCTACACATGTACCTTCTAGCATGTTGAGCTGCCCACACTACACTTTCCCAGATGCTCAGAGCTCGAAGAGAAGACCCTCTGTACGTGGCAGGAATCCCATGAAGCAAAATGGGCTTGAAACTGTGACTGGACCTTATGTGACAGATCTTGAATACCTGCCCTCAGGTGCTCCAGTTTCTACCTACTTCACAAAGATGTGCAGGTTAGTGGTCTAATTGGGTACTGTAAGTCACCCCAGGTGTGTCGGTGAATGGTAGAATCTGAGGAAGAGGTCGATGTGAATGTTGGAAGAATAGATTGCAAAGGAAATTGGTGGGGAATGATACTCTTTTGCGAATTGGTTTAGATCCAATGTGTTGAATGTCCTCCTCTACATTGTAAGGAAATATACATGAATATGTTAACCTGAAAACTCTGACTGTTTGACCAACTCCTCGATGGGCTTTTTGTTGCTCATGATGGAGGTGAGCAGCTCCTGCATGTTGATGCTGGAATTGGACTTTGAGCAAGTCTGTTGTGCCTTCACACCCATGTGGCCATTGAACAAAAGGTACCGAAACCTTAGGTCCCACATCACCAGGTTCAAGAACAGTGATTAACCTACAACCATCAGGCTTCTGACCCAGCGTGGATAACTCACCATGTCTCTGAATTAATTCTACTACTTACAGACTGGCCTTCAAAGACTCATGTTCTCCTTTTATATTTGCACAGTTTTTTGTCAGTCTTTGGCTGTTTATGTATAGTTTTTCCTAAGATTCGATTGCATTTCTCTTTCCCTGCAAATGCTTGCAAAAAATGTATATGCAACTCGAATATAAGTTTACTTTGAACAGATGCCATTGGACCAAGGTGCTTTGATTGTTGTTGAGTACCTTTTAAATGAGGGACTAAGTAGGAACCTAGGGAAATTATTTTCACTCAGAAGGTGATCTGTACAGTGCTATGCAAAACTCTGAGGCGCATATATATGCTTGGATGTCTAAGACTTCTGCACAGTCCTGTTTTTGTCAATGTGGAGCGGAGAGTGAGCTTGTATACCTGGTGGGGCAAAGGATGTTGGGAATGACGAGGGTGGAGCACCGCAGTAGGACTGTGGCAGAGGTATGAGGTGGTGTGGCTGCAGACACATCTAGCTACAAGACACCGGGCAAGGTCATTTGATTCCGAACAATTGGTTTATTGATCATTACAGAATTTTTCTCTGGTGCCTCCTGTTCGCTCTCCTCTCCCTTCCCCTTTTCCAAACCATGCTCCCTTCCTAATTTCAGTCCTCACTTGAGAAACCAGAATGAAGTTCATCATCACTCTCATGTCACAAATTTTGTTTTTGTTTATGGCAGCAATACAATGCAGTACAGTGCATTACATAAAATTACTAGTGACGTCCAGCCAAAAGTCCGTTACATTAAGTCTCTCTCTCCCCCTCTCTCTCTCCCCACTCCCTCTGCCTTTCCCTTTCTCTCTTCCTCTTCCTGTCCTTCCACTTCTCCCTCCTCCTCTCCCTCTCCCTTCCTCTCTCCCTCCTCATATGTAAAGAGCATCAGCTGACTCTCTGCTTCCCTATTAAAATAAGTGTAGCGCCCCGGCAAGCCTTAGGGTAGCTCAACTCGCTGTCGTCTGGGAAACAGTCCTCGGCCCCACCAAACTGGGTAATTAAGTTTGTGTGATGTACCCCACCCCGCCAAATAACAGACAATACACCAGATACGATTGAATGAATTATAGTTTATAGATATTACTGGGTCTATATAATTAATAGAGATAAAATATAAAAGGAAAATAAAAGGTGCCACACTTATCAAAGTTCAATCTCTTCGTGCACAACAGTTGGAGCTCTAGTAACGACCCTCTCTTCACCATTCGATCTGCTCTGACCACCTCGACCTGCCGCCTGGGACCAACCATGCTGGTCAACCAGATGCTCCACACAAGTCTGTCTCCGTCTCCTCTCCTCACCGAAGACTCTGGACCTCGGACTGCTGCTCGGGGTCCGACTCCGTTAACCGGCTTACAACACCTTGTCCGTTCTCTCACTCTCCATTGCGCCTTCTCCCCAAAAACCCGCACATCACAACAAATTACAGACACACTAGAAAGAATAACATCTATCCCAATTGGTTCGTTCATTCTCTTATCAATAACATAACCCAAACAGGCTGCTAGCGGGAGAACTTTCTCAGCAGTTAACGTAACAAAGAAACCATTTTAATTATCCTATGCAGTAACATAAAAGAAAAAACCCCTTACATAGGATCATAAGACAAAGGAGCAGAATTAGGCCATTTGGCCCATCGAGTGTGTTCCACCATTCAATCATGGCTGATTCTTCTTTCCCTTCCTCAGCTCACTCCACAGCTTTCTCCCCTGCATCCAATCAAGAACCGAGGGAACTCTGCCTTAAATACACACAACAGTTTGGACTCCACAGTTGTATGTGGTAATAAATTCCACAAAATTACAACCACTGGTTAAAGAAATTTCTCTACATCTCTGTTTTAAATGGACGCTCCTCTATCCTGAGGCTGTGCCCTCTTGTCCTAGACTCCCCCAACATGGGAAACATCCTTTCCACATCTACTCTGTCTAGGCCATTCAATATTTGAAACATCCTTCCAAATTCAAGCGAGTACAGCGAGAACATCCACCAAATGTTCCTCTTATGATAACACTTCCATTCCTGGAATCATCCTTGTGAATCTCCTCTGAACCCTCTCCAATGCCAGCACATCTTTTCTTAGATGAGGAGCCCAAAACTGTTCCAGTACCCAAGGTGAGGCCTCACCAGTTCCTTATAATGCCTCAGCATCACGTTCTTGCTCTTGTATTCTAGACCACTTGAAATGAATGCTAACATTGTTTTTGTCTTCCTCACCATTGACTCTACTTGCAAGTTAATCTTTAGGGTGTTCTGCATAAGGACTCCCAAGTCTCTTTGCATCTCATATTTTTGGATTTCCTCCCTGTTTAGAAAATCATCTGCACATTTATTTCTACTACCAAAGTGCATGACCATGCATTTTCCAACATTGTATTTTATTTGCCACTTGCTTGCCCATTCTCCTAATCTGTCTAAGTCCTTCTGTAGCTTACCTGTTTCCTCAACACTACCTGCCCCTCCACCAATCTTTATATCATTTCCAAACTTGGCAACAAAGCCATCTATTCAATCATATAATATCATTGATATTCAGCATAAAAAGTGGTCCTAGCACCGCCCCCTGCAGAACAGCACTGGTCACTGGCAGCCAACCAGAAAAGAATCATTTTATTCCCACTCGCTGCCTCCTACCAGTCAGCTACTGCTCTGGTCATGCCTGTAACTTTCCTGTAATGCCATTGACTCTTAACTTGGTAAGCAGCCTCATATGTGGCACCTTGTCAAAGGCCTTTGAAAATCCAGATATACAATATCCACTGCATCCCCTTTATCTATCCTACTTGAAATCTCCTCAAAGAATTCCAACACGTTCCTCAGGCAAGATTTTCCTTTAAGGAAACTATGCTGACTTTGTCCTATTTTGTCCTGTGTTACCAAGTACTCCATAACCTCATCCTTAATAATTGACTCCAACATCTTTTCATCCACTGAGGTCAAGCTAACTGGTCTATAAATTTCCTTTCTGCTGCCTTCCTCCTTTCTTAAAGAGTGGAGTGGTATTTGCAATTTTTCAGTTGTCTGCCACCATGCCAGAGTCCAATGATTTTTGAAAGATCATTACTAATACCTCTACAATCTCTACCGCTACCTCTTTCAGAACCCTCGGGTGCAGTTCATCAGGCCCATGTGACTTAGGTACCCTTAGGTCTTTCTGATTTTTGAGCACCTTCTTCCATGTTAAAGTAATTGCAATCATTTGTCTTCCCTCACACCCTTCAACATCTGGCACACTGCTAATGTCTTCCACAGTGAAGATTGATACAAAATACTTATTTAGTTCATCTATTTAGTTCACCTTGGCACCTGTTATTATTTCTCTGGACTCATTTTCTAGCAGTCCTATATCAACTTTTATTTTTTATTTATTTATTATCTCTTTTATTTTTTACATACTTGGAAAAAGCTTTTATTGTCCACTTTGATATTGTTTGCTCGCTTACTTTCATATTTCATCTTTTCCCTCCTAATGATTCTTTTAGTTGCTATCTGTAGGGTTTTAAAGGTGACCAATCCTCTGTCTTCCCACTAATTTCTGTTTTATTGTATGCCCTCCCTTTTGCTCTTACATTAGCCCTGACTTCCCTTGTCAGCCACAGTTGTACTATTTTGCCATTTGAGTATTTATTTGTTTTTGGAATATATCTATCCTGAACCTTCCTCATTTTTCCTAGACACTCACACCACTGCTGCTCACCCCTGCCAGCATCTCCTTCCAATATACTATGGCTAACTCCTCTCTCATACCATTGTAACTTCCTTTACTCCACTGAAATTCTGCTACATCAGACTAAACTTTCTGCCTATCATACTTGAAGTTGAACTCAATCATATCGTGATCACTGCCTCCTAGGGGTTCTTTTACCCCGAGCAGTCTCAATGCCGAACTGCTCTAAAAAGCCATCTCATCGGCATTCAACAAACTCACTCCCTTGAGATCCAATTCCAACTTGTTTTTCCCAATTGACCTGAATATTGAAAATGCCCATGATTATCATAACATAGCCCTTTCAACATGCTTTTTCTGTTTCCTGTTGTAATCTGTGGTCCACATCCCAGCTACAGTTGGGTGTTCTGTATATTACTGCCATCAAAGTCCTTTTACCCTTGCAGTTTCTTAACTCAACACAGAAGGGTTCAACATCTTCTGATCCTATGTCACAACTTTCTACTGATCTGATACCTTTCTTTACCAGCAAGAATGATCAAATAGTTAACACTGATGAATCATGATTTAACCAATGAATCTTTTACTGCATTCTAATAAACCAAATTAGTCCTTCAGCAAAAAATGAAAATTTTAAGCACTTTGAGAGTTTATTCCACAGAAAGGAAGCCCGAACTTAATGTCTATTTGAGATTTCCATTTAAGACAGCCCTTAAAACTGAAATAGATGTCAGCATTGATTACCTGCTTCAAAGCTGGAGCACATTTTGATCTTTCACTGTATAAAATGATAGAATTATATTTACTTTTCATTTCAAAGATTTAATTTTAAATCAATTTCCTTTGGCTGTGTTATACCCATTTGTATGCTTAGTGCCATTACTGTACGACCCTTGAGGTGGAAGTGAAGTTGTAAATTGAATTTACCTGATTAAATTAAATTTTACCTTAGCATAACCCTTTATTTTAATAATTTAAAGTGTGCAATCAATATTTAGTGCATGGAATTTATGAAGGGATGGCATCTCATGATTTTAAGTTAGTTAAATCATTAGGCAGCTTGAAAAGTCATAAAAATCTAAAAAAATATAGGAACAAGAGCAGTGTTTCGCCGTTTGAGTTGCCTGCCATTTATGGCAGATATTACAAGAATAAGGTGGGGAATCTCATTGAAACTTATCAAATATTAAAAGGCCTAGATAGAGTGATGCAGAGAGATGTTTCCTATAGTGTGAGAGTCTAGGACCAGAGGGCACAGCCTCAAAATGCAAGGACATCCCTTTAGAACAGAGGTGAGGAGAGCCAGCGGGTGGTGAGTTTGTGGAATTCATTACCATAGACATCTGTAGAGGCCAAGTCATTGGGTATGTTTAAAGTGGAAGTTGATAAGTTCTTGATTAATAATGGTGTCAAAGGTTACAGGGAGAAGGCAGGAGAATGAGGGAGGGAGGGGTAATAAATCGGCCATGATGAAATGGCAGAGCAGATTTGGTGGGCTGTAAGGTCTAACATTGCTCCAACATCTTATGGGCTTATGGTCTACTGGATATTCTACCTCACTGTGATTTTCTATTCCCATGTCCCTTGTTAATACCCAGACATTCTTGCTTGCTTTTGTGATTAGGTTCAATGCCTAAACCCGCATCTGTTCCACAGTAGAGAATTCCAAATACCTACCATCCTTCGGGTGAAGACGTTTCTCACCTCAGTCCTAAATAGTTGACCCTTTAATCTGTAACTGTGAATCTTAGTTTCACTGCATCCATTTTGTTGAAACATGTAAGAATTTTGTACGTTTCAATGAAATTTCCTTTCATCCTGCTAAACTCTTGGGAAAATAGCTGTAATCTGCTCAATCTCTCCTTACACAATAAATCCGTCATCCCTGAGAACAGACTAGTATGTTCTGTTTTAGGACACTTTATTCAAAAGATATATGAATACCTATGACACGTGCTTTCTTTTTTATGTAAAGTTTCCAAAACTGGGTACAATGCTCCCAGTGTGGTATCACCAAGTCACCAAATGGTGCAGTAAGACATTAGTAGCTATTAATGTTACGATTAAATAAGATCACTGGTACATTCCAACACCACCTTTTGAAAGCCTTGATTGACTCTTCTTACATCATTAAACATAAGTCCCATGCTGCTTTGGAGAAATTTAAACACGCGCGTCCATTTCAACAGTATGGATCATTGGAGGCTATCTTCATAACTTAACCAAATCGTATTAGATATTCATAAATTACAGAACAAACCTGATTTAGCTACCCCAAGGTGTGTTTCAAACTCCTGTCTCTGGAACCCAGCACTTTGCATTGAAAGTTTAGACTTTAAATCATGCTCATTATCATCACTATGTGATATATCATATGGCGTAGGCGATCATGGTCTATCCATGACAATGGTAGTTCTTGGCAAATTCTACAGAAGTAACTTGCCATTACCTTCTTCTGGGCAGTGTATTTACAAGATGGGTGACCCCAGCCATTATCAATACTCTTCAGACATTTTCTGCCTGGCGTCAATCGTCACATAACCAGGATGCGACATGCACCAGCTGCTTTTACGACCATCTACCACCTGCTCCCATGACTTCACGTGACTGTGATCAGGACTAATCTCCACCTCGCCACCCAGTGTTCAAAAAGAATGCTTAATTTATGGTGAACCAAAGAGTGACGAAAAATTCTCTTCTGAACGTATCATGGAATATTCAGTGATTGCTGAACTTTTCAAACAGTCTGTTAGTTGTGAAGGATACAAAGGCAAGCATCTCTTCAGGAGCCTTGCAATGTGACAATATCACCAAAATAACAAGTCATCACCGAAGTAACAAGTACGACTGGCTGTGTCTCCGCAGACTTCAGCAAGTATGAATATCAGGAAAAGTATTCATTAAGAAGCTTTAGGCTACTGACAATCCTAGCTTCTTTTCCTCCATCAAAGTGTTTTTCTAAAGAGATTAAAAATTAGCTTTGTTCTCCACATGTATATCGAAATCACAGTGAAATGCATTGTTTTTATCAATGAGCAACGCAGTCCGAGAGGGGCTAGGGGGCATCCTGCAAGTGTTGCCATGCTTCTGGTGCCAACATAACATGATTACAATTGCTCATGAGTGTGTCTTGAGTAATACTATATTGAACAAACATGTTCCATGTTCTACAAACAGGATAGGAGATGGTACAAACATTGGGAGGGAAGGTAGTGTTAATCAAATTGCTATGGATGTGACATTAGGAATATAAATAAAGAGGAACAAAGGAAGCTCCAAACAAAGGGCAAGTAACTTGGAAAGGAACAGCAAGCAATATCAATAATAAGCAATTCAAAGTTTCAAACTGCATTTATCATCAATGAATATATAAATTATACAACCTTGAGATTTGTTTACTAAACTGGAAGTCGTCAGCTACCAGCTGCCCGCTTCTGGAACGTGGAAGAGAATCTGAGCACCTGAGGAAACCGATGGAGTCACGGAGAGAACATACAAACTCTGGACAAATAGCTGGAAATGTGAGGGAGGCAGCTGCTTCCCCATGCTACCCACACTACAGTAACACAATTTTTGATAGTTTGTATGATACCTTCAGCAATATCGAACATCATATCTGTCGCAGAGTTTGTATTTAAGTTTTTTATTCATGGCATTTGGTCAAATTTTAATAAACATTTTGAAAGCGTTCTGAGCTCTGTTGTTCTGGGAGACTTCACTGGCCTTTTCTACCCCAACCAAACTCAGGGAAGAACTGTGGAAAAACTACCTATATTGATTTGCTATGTTAGGTACCATCAACATGAAACTCTGATCATCCAGCATCTTTGGGATATTTTACTGGCAAATTTTCTGAAGTATCAAATGTTTCCATCAAAGACTCCCACCATCCAGCCCACACTATCTTCTCACAGCTACCATCGGACAAGTGGGACTAAGACCCACACCACCAGTTTCAAGAACAGGTACTTCCATTCAATTATCTGGTTCTTCAAACAATTCGCACAACCCTCAACTTTGACCACTTTTCATTATTATGGACATTTTTTCTGTTTGCATAAGTTATGTATAACTTCTTTTTCTTGTGAATGCTGATTATCTGATGCTATTTGCTTCTAATGCTGTTGCAGGTACATTTTTCTTGGCACCTGTAGATGAGTGCACTTGTGCAGTTGACGTCAAACTTGACTTTGACTTTCCCGACAACACCCCTCTATTTCACACTTTTATCACATGTTACACAGAAGAAGACAATTCTTTCTAGGTGTATCCAGTGAGTTTGAAGGAAATCAGAAGTATACAAGCATTCTGTATTCAGTTCCAGCTACAGATCCAAACTTGTTCCCAACTCCTGGTATTCAATAATGGTTATGGCTGCACACAGCAATCACGCTATCAACTCTTGGTGCATATTCCAGACTGCTGAGCAAGCCAAGTGCCAGAGAAACAGGCTTTGCAAACAATTGGATATCGGATCATCAAAGTTTTATTCCACTAGAAATGGATAAAACAGTGGCTGATTGGCAGGAAACAAAGAGTGGAATAAATGGAGCCTTTTCTGGTTGGTGTTTAGTGTTCTACCGGGTCAGTGTTGGGACTGCTTCTTTTTACATTATATATCAATGACTTGAATGAAGGAATTGATGGCTTTGTTGCAAAGTTTGTAAATGATATGAAGATGGGTAGATAGGCAGGTAGTTTTGAGGAAGTAGAGAGGCTACAGAGGACAGACAGATTAGGAGAATGGACAAAGAAGTGGCAAATGGAATACAGTGACAAGAAGTGTACAGTCATGCACTTTGGTAGAAGAAATAAAAAAGTAGACTATTTTCTAAATGGAGAGAAAATTCAAAAATCTGAGGTACAAAGGGACTTGAGAGTCCTTGTGCAGGATTCCCTAAAGTTAATTTGCAGGTTGAGTCTGTGGTGAGGAAGGCAAATGCAATGTTAGCATTCATTTCAAGAGGACTAGAATATAAAAGCAATGATATGATGTTGAGGGTTTATAAAGCACTGGTGAGGTCTCACATGTATATCCTTCCTGTGATTACACGGGTTTCCTCCAGGTGCTCCAGTTTCTATACACATCCAAATAATGTGTGGGTTGGCAGATTAATTGACTGCCATCAATAGCCCTAATTGTCAGTGAGGTGGTATTGGAATGAACCAGTGATTGTTCAAAGTTATAATGTTAATAGTTGCTAATGTGTTACTGCACCATTTGGTGACCTGGCTATACCACACCTGGAGTATTGTACCTACTTTTGGAAACTTTACTTTAGACTTTGCTTAAAAATTTGGGCCCCTTAAAATGGATGTGCTGATACTGGAGAGGATTCAAAGGAGGTTCACAAAAATGATTGCAGGGTTGAACAGCTTGTCATATGAAGGGCGTTTGATGGCTTTGGGCCTGTATTCACTAGAATTCAGAAGAATGTGGGGTGACCTAATTGAAACCTTTTGAATGATGAAAGGCCTTGATACAGCAGATGTTCTCTGCTCCTAGAAACAAAGCCTCAGAATAGAGGGTGTCTTTTTAGTCTGGAGATGAGGAGGAATTTCTTTAGCCAGAGAGTGGTGAATCTGTGGAATTTGTTGCCACAGATAGCTGTGGAGGCCAAGTCATTGGGTGTATTTAAGCCCAAGGTTGATAGATTCTTGTTTGGTTAGGGCATAGGGAGAAGGCAACTGATTACGGCTAAGAAGAAAAATGGATCAGCCATGATGAAATGGTGGAGCTGACTCAATGGGCTAAATAGCCTAATTCTATTCCAATATCTATGGTCCTTTGGTCTTAGCATGACATCAGAAAACAGATTACAGTCCTGGCTTGGAAACAGGGCCTTCGACCCAGCTAATTTATGTCAACATCAACTCCTATCTAAATTTGAGATGAAAAGATTCTCAAATCCCAAACACAATTATCCCCACATCAGCACTGAAAAATGGGCAATAATCTCAACAGATTAATGATACATTCAACTGAACCCAGCTTCTTTCACTGCTTCCCTGCCAACACTAGATATTTAGTCGGGATTCCACACCACCAGGCTCAAGGATAGCTTCTATTTTGCTGTTATCAGATTCCTGAACAGAACTGAGACAATAAAAAATGAGCTCTTGATCTACCGATCCACCTTGCCAGGCCCTTGCAGCTTACTTTCTGCCTGCACTATGTGTTTCCTTAGCACTCTATGCTGCATTCTGTTTCCCCTTGCAGTACCTCAATATACCATTATTTTGAAATAGTCTGTACGGGTGGCTTGCAAAACAAAATTATAACCCTATATTCAGTATGCTCTATTCTGTGGCAATTTACATTATTGCAATCACAAGACTCTGTTGGACAGTGATAACGTAAACTGTCTCCGGCCTGTTACCCTTTATTCTAGTGGAGTGATAGGTGACATAGGAGCTGTGTAGCCTTAGTGCAGCGAGAGCTAGACCTTCTTCTGCAGATGAGATGAGAGACGCAGAATGCTACAGTGTGTTTGAAACTGAATAGTGCCTGGCCTCACCCATTGGTGCTGCCCTCCTGTGTTCGAGCGGTGGAATGACAGGCTGGATTCTGTACACTGCTGGGAGACTGTACCATCGATTGCTGGACATTGGCACTACATTTGTTTCTTTTTTGAGTGAATATGCTTTATTGCTTGATATTTTGAATTATGTTACTCACTATTTTTAATGTTTTCTTTCCACTTTGAATGTTTTGCTCCTTGGTCCAGAGCAACGCTGTCTCATTCAGCTTTATCTATGTATGGTTTCAATGATAATTAAACTTGATTTGATTTGATTGATTTTTCTTTTTACTACCTCCAGGTACTCATGTAGGGAATGATCCATCTAGATAGCAATGCAAGTGGTATGTGCCCATGTTAAACCAGTACCAATACTTCTCAGACCTCTCTGTCCTTGTCCACAAGGGAAAACATTTTTAAATTTTTATTTACGGCTACAGTGCAGAAAGGGCCCTTCCAGCCCTTCGAACCATGCCTCCAGCAACTGCCAGTACAATCTTATATTAATCACAGGACAATTTACAATGGACAATTAACCTACTAACTGGTATGTCTTTGGACTGTGGGAGGACACCGAAGCATTTCATAGGAAGGGCATACAAACTCCTTACAGATGACACTGGAATTGAACTTCAAATTCAGGCGGGCTGAGCAGCAATAGTGTCGCACTACCTTGGCACTCAATCCGGTCAACACAATTATCAAAATCCAGGGCTAACTAAATCTGTTTCTCCAGTACCTGGGGATTACTTTTTATCTGATTTGTTCTTCTTTTCATTTCACGTTGTTTTATGTAGGTGTGTGCACTTTCTTCTCAGCAGTCCGTGAACGACTGCTTAGCAACTGTGAATAGAATACAGGCTCTCAACATATTCTCAATACTCTGAGTACAATGCTCTCAAAAGACACTGATTTCAGAATGTGGGTGAGTTAGACATCTGCTGGGGACTCCTGAGACATGCTGTTCTGAGGTATGCTTACGTTTATTCAAATCAATGGAGATCTTTGCATTTGATAAGATAACAGGAGGATAACAGTGGTCATACCTCCTTCCATTTGCACCTTTGATTTCAATGTAATTCTTGCAAATTGCAGTGAATTTATCGGTTTTACACCATCATTTGCACATAGATATTGTAGTCAATTATTAAGTAATGAGAAAACAATTTGATCCACAGGCCTCAGACTGACTACCTTCCATTTCACTGGATTAAAAACAAATAATTTTCATAATTCCCCCTCACACGCACCAATCATGATGTGATCCGCTGTGCCAACGCAAATCTTGTACAGATGTACGGTGGAGACCATTCTAACTGAATGCATTACCGCCTGGTATGGAGGTTCCAATGCAGAGGTTTGCAAGAGGCTGCAGAGAGCAGTGGGCTCAGCCAATTCCATCACAGGGATGAAGCTCCCTGTCATCAAGGACATCTCAACACACTCTATCCAAAGAAGATGACACCCACTTTATCTGGAACATGCCCTCTTGTTCATTACCACTGTCAGAGAGAAGACTTTCAATTAATGATCATCTCACCCTCTGCCATCAGATTTCTGCATGGTCCATGACCCTATGAATGCTACCTTGTTTTCCATCTTTTTGCACTATTTACTTACTTTTTCATAATTTATAGTAATAAGACCATGACATATAGGAGCAGAATTAGGCCAGTTGGCCCATCAAGTCTGCTCCACATTGCATCATGATTCATCTATTATCCCTCTCAACCCCACTCTTCTGCCTTCTCCCCGTAACGTTTGACACCCTGACTAACCAAGAACCCTTTAAATGTACTCAATGACATAACCTCACAGCCATCCATGGCAAAGAATTTCACAGATTTACCACCCTCTGGCTACAGAACTTACTTCTCATCTGTTTTAAATGGACATCCCTCTATTCTGATGTTGGGTGCATTATTCCTAGACTCCCCCACTATAAGAAACATCCTGTCTACATCCACTCTGTCTAGGCCTTTCAGCATTCGGTAGGTTTCAATGAGACTCCCCCTCATCCTTCTAAATTCAAGCGAGCACAGGCCCAGAGCCATCATATGCTCCTCATACTTCAATTCCCAGAAACATTTTCATGAACTTCCTCTGGACCCTCTCAAATGCTAGCACATCCTTTCATAGATAAGGGGCCCAAGACTCCTGATAATACTCCAACTGTGGTCTAACCAGTGCCTTATAAAGCCTCAAAGTCACATCCTTGCTCTTAAATCCTAGTCCATTGAAAATGAATGCTAACATTGTATTTGCCTTCCTTACCACCGACTCAATTGCAAGTTAACCTTTAGGGAATCCTGCACAAGGCCACCCAAGTCCCTTTGCACCTCTGATTTCTGAATTTTCTCCATGTTTAGAAAATTGTTCATGCCTTTATTCCTTCTACCAAAGTGCCCTTCCACCTATCTTTGTGTCATCTGCAAACCTGGCCACAAAGTCATCAATTCCATCACCCAAGTCATTGACATATAATGTGAAAAGAAGTATTCCCAATATACTGGACAAATAAGTGTCACAGTGGGGTGCTGGGAATGGACCCAAATGCAAGACACAGGCACTGAAGTACAAGGAATAGGACTTGACTAGAGTAGGGACATGACAGGATTCAGACCAGGAGCAGGGACAAGAACGCAGACTTGGGCTAGGGAAAGCGGGACCAGGACTAGGAGCCATGGACTAGGAGGCAAGGCTTCGACTCTGAGCCCAAGACTGGACAAGGACCCAGAACCTGGGTCTTGCCTTGGGCTCGGACCCCAGAACCAGGCAAGGACATGACATGGCTTCAGGACAGGATGTGGCTGGGGTCTAGAGGCCTGAGCCTGGAGACAAGACAAGGCTTGGACTCTGAGCCAGAGCCTGGATAAGGACCAGAACACGGGTCTTTCCTCGGGCTCGGACCCCAGAACTAGGCAAGCACGTGACATGGCTTGAGGCTGGGGTCTTGGGGCTTGGCTGCGGGATCCTCGAGGCTAGGGTTCTTGGGGCTTGGCTGCGGGATCCTCGAGGCTAGGGTTCTTGGGGCTTGGCTGCGGGATCCTCGAGGCTAGGGTTCTTGGGGCTTGGCTGCGGGATCCTCGAGGCTAGGGTTCTTGGGGCTTGGCTGCGGGATCCTCGAGGCTAGGGTTCTTGGGGCTTGGCTGCGGGATCCTCGAGGCTAGGGTTCTTGGGGCTTGGCTGCGGGATCCTCGAGGCTAGGGTTCTTGGGGCTTGGCTGCGGGATCCTCGAGGCTAGGGTTCTTGGGGCTTGGCTGCGGGATCCTCGAGGCTAGGGTTCTTGGGGCTTGGCTGCGGGATCCTCGAGGCTAGGGTTCTTGGGGCTTGGCTGCGGGATCCTCGAGGCTAGGGTTCTTGGGGCTTGGCTGCGGGATCCTCGAGGCTAGGGTTCTTGGGGCTTGGCTGCGGGATCCTCGAGGCTAGGGTTCTTGGGGCTTGGCTGCGGGATCCTCGAGGCTAGGGTTCTTGGGGCTTGGCTGCGGGATCCTCGAGGCTAGGGTTCTTGGGGCTTGGCTGCGGGATCCTCGAGGCTAGGGTTCTTGGGGCTTGGCTGCGGGATCCTCGAGGCTAGGGTTCTTGGGGCTTGGCTGCGGGATCCTCGAGGCTAGGGTTCTTGGGGCTTGGCTGCGGGATCGTCGAGGCTAGGGTTCTTGGGGCTTGGCTGCGGGATCGTCGAGGCTAGGGTTCTTGGGGCTTGGCTGCGGGATCGTCGAGGCTTGGGTTCTTGGGGCTTGGCTGCGGGATCGTCGAGGCTTGGGTTCTTGGGGCTTGGCTGCGGGATCGTCGAGGCTTGGGTTCTTGGGGCTTGGCTGCGGGATCGTCGAGGCTTGGGTTCTTGGGGCTTGGCTGCGGGATCGTCGAGGCTTGGGTTCTTGGGGCTTGGCTGCGGGATCGTCGAGGCTTGGGTTCTTGGGGCTTGGCTGCGGGATCGTCGAGGCTTGGGTTCTTGGGGCTTGGCTGCGGGATCGTCGAGGCTTGGGTTCTTGGGGCTTGGCTGCGGGATCGTCGAGGCTTGGGTTCTTGGGGCTTGGCTGCGGGATCGTCGAGGCTTGGGTTCTTGGGGCTTGGCTGCGGGATCGTCGAGGCTTGGGTTCTTGGGGCTTGGCTGCGGGATCGTCGAGGCTTGGGTTCTTGGGGCTTGGCTGCGGGATCGTCGAGGCTTGGGTTCTTGGGGCTTGGCTGCGGGATCGTCGAGGCTTGGGTTCTTGGGGCTTGGCTGCGGGATCGTCGAGGCTTGGGTTCTTGGGGCTTGGCTGCGGGATCGTCGAGGCTTGGGTTCTTGGGGCTTGGCTGCGGGATCGTCGAGGCTTGGGTTCTTGGGGCTTGGCTGCGGGATCGTCGAGGCTTGGGTTCTTGGGGCTTGGCTGCGGGATCGTCGAGGCTTGGGTTCTTGGGGCTTGGCTGCGGGATCGTCGAGGCTTGGGTTCTTGGGGCTTGGCTGCGGGATCGTCGAGGCTTGGGTTCTTGGGGCTTGGCTGCGGGATCGTCGAGGCTTGGGTTCTTGGGGCTTGGCTGCGGGATCGTCGAGGCTTGGGTTCTTGGGGCTTGGCTGCGGGATCGTCGAGGCTTGGGTTCTTGGGGCTTGGCTGCGGGATCGTCGAGGCTTGGGTTCTTGGGGCTTGGCTGCGGGATCGTCGAGGCTTGGGTTCTTGGGGCTTGGCTGCGGGATCGTCGAGGCTTGGGTTCTTGGGGCTTGGCTGCGGGATCGTCGAGGCTTGGGTTCTTGGGGCTTGGCTGCGGGATCGTCGAGGCTTGGGTTCTTGGGGCTTGGCTGCGGGATCGTCGAGGCTTGGGTTCTTGGGGCTTGGCTGCGGGATCGTCGAGGCTTGGGTTCTTGGGGCTTGGCTGCGGGATCGTCGAGGCTTGGGTTCTTGGGGCTTGGCTGCGGGATCGTCGAGGCTTGGGTTCTTGGGGCTTGGCTGCGGGATCGTCGAGGCTTGGGTTCTTGGGGCTTGGCTGCGGGATCGTCGAGGCTAGGGTTCTTGGAGCTCAGAGACAGACTGGGAACCGAACATCAACATAGAGCCAAGACTTATCCTTCAAGAAGCCAGGACTCATCTTTAACACAACACTAACATGAGACAGGACAGAACATAAACATAGAGCCGGGACTTATCCTAAGACAAGCCAGGACTCAACTTCATCTCCACACCAAGGTGGGACAGGTCTCTCCAACAGGTAACAGAAGAACAGCCGGACTTATCCAATAGAGGCAAGGACAAGACAAGGCAGGTCCCTCCACAGAGCAACAGCAAAATGGCCTGACTTACCCCACAGAGGCAAGGAAAAGACAAGACAGGACCCCACACAGGGCAACAGCAAAATGGCCTGACTTACCCCACAGAGGCAAGGACAAGAAGAGACAAACACCAAAAAACAACAGACAGTTCCATCACAGCTCTGAGGTAGCTCCAAGTCTCAGTTCAGCCAGCAACCTCAGCTGGCTACAGAAACAGCTGGATCCCTACCTAGCTCAGAGTGCCTGGCAGCCACTCAGTTGACCTGGGAAACAGCTGAATCCATACCACAATGAATACTCCAACAAGTGGCAACAAGGCTCCATGAAACAGTGGTCCTCCAACCAGGCCTAGAGATCACAAATGGTTTCACTAGTCTTCCATCAGCAGGTTACTCCAAGGGAAACTGACAGGACAAGCCAGCAGCCCACACTCAACCCAAAGCTACTTATATTCCAAGCCCCAAGATGGGAATCAGGTGCCTATGACTAACTCAATCAAGGGACAGCTGTAAGACCCGGAGACCTGAGTCCACGGGCCGGACTGTGAACCTGAATGCGGACTTCACGGACTGGACCATGACACTAAGATTATGCTTCCCGAATACCTTTGAGTTTATCTTATGGATTTTGGGTTGCTGAATATGAAAATATTCAAGAAGTTTCCCTATCAAGCAGCATTTTTAATCACCTGTATTTGTCACTTCAATTCATAATTCAAGTCAATTAAAATGTTGCCCACAATGTAAGCTGAAAAGTTTCCTATCTTGTCCAGACATGTTCTATGTGCATAGCATATTGTGTGTACTCATTATAATAAAGTAATTGAATTTCAGGAGTATTTGTGATAGCAAAATGTCTTGCTAATGTTGCAATAGTAGCCATACTTCCTGTTACATTTGTGGTGAGTGTACTCTTAAATCTCAAAGACAAAGCATGACTCCTCTTATTAAGAAAGTCTATGATCTCTAATTTTGGTGTAGAATTGGTGACTAAGACAAAGCTGGGCTCCAAACATTTGCTGCACAATATGCAGTGTCGTTCTTAGAGGTTGGCTTAGGTGTACTTGGAAGTCAATCCCATATGCTGTCCCGATGAAATGGCGAGAGCAGAAGATTCCTCTGCTAAAAACAAGAAATTCAATGAATTACCCCAATCTTCCCTCAGCCAAGAGACCTGTGCCACACGATGATAATCTTCCAGTACCAAGTTCACCAGAGACATGGAGTCTAGAAGAGATAGATGAAAGTGCACAATACTCAAGCCAGGAAAGGAAAACGATACTGATACTGATACAGAATTTGAACCCTTTATTTGAACCCTTTAAGCCTCTTCTGATACTTTATACTTTATTGTCGCCGAACAATTGATACTAGAATGTACAATCATCACAGCGATATTTGATTCTGCACTTCTTGCTCCCTGGATTACAAATTGATAGTAAATATTAAAAATTTAAATTGTAAATCATAAATAGAAAATAGAAAAATGGAAAGTAAGGTAGTACAAAAAAAACCAAGAGGCAGGTCCGGATATTTGGAGGGTACGACGCAGATCTGGGTCAGGATCCGTTCAACAGTCTTATCACAGTTGGAAAGAAGCTGTTTCCAAATCTAACTCAATCTGAATTAAAAGACCTGGTCAGAGACTTGGGTTTGGCAAAGTCAAAAACAGAATTGCTGGATTCAAGACTGCAAGGATGGAATCTGCTGTCACCAGGAACAAAAAAAATCAGTTTTTCACAGCCATCAAGAAGATTTGACCCTATTCTTTGGTCAACTTGAGTTTCAGCACTGATATCAATGGGCTTTTGACTGCTTCAGGTTGCCAGCATGACCCGTAACAATGATGTCTTTTTATTGCTTCTTCAGTGTACAGCCTGAAAGCTGTGCTACTACACAATGGCAATATCCGCCCTTCAATACCAATCGGCTGTGCAGTACACATGAAAGGAAAGTATCAAAACTTGGAAGTCTTGTTGAAACACATACAGTATAGCAGCTACAACTGCAACATTCGTGGTGATCTGAATGTAGTACTGCTGCTACGAGGAATGCAGCTCAGATGCACCAAGTACTGTTGTTTCATTTGTGTATTGGACAGCCATGCTAAAGAAACTCATTGCATTTTTAAAAAATTAGCTGTTCTTTTAACAGCTGATTTCAGGGCAGGAAAGTGTGGCACATAAGCCACTTGTAGACTCCTTTTCACATAACACTGGGGCTTATGAAAAAATTCGGGAAAGCGATGAACAAGGAAGATGAAGGATTTCAACAGGGACAGATGGTTCCCAGAATAACTGATGCCAAGATTAAGGAAGGCGTTTTTGTTGGTCCACAGGTCAAACAAGTCGCAATGACAGGCAATTCAAAGAACTACTAGAGGGAGCAGAGAAAATTGCATGGAAAGCATGGAAGGATGTTGTTGAAAATTTTCTTGGCAACTACAGAGCACCAAACTATGTGCAGCTGGTTGAGAACATGTTTCAAGCTGACAAGACCATGAACTGCAACATATCACTAAAGACTGATTTTCAGCATTCCCAGTTAGATGTCTTTGGTGCAAATCTTGGCACTGTCAGTGATGAGCATGGTGAAAGGTTTCAATGAGACATTGTGGTCATGGAAAAATGGTATCAGGGCAACTGGAATCCATCAATGCTGGGTGATAATTGTTAGACACATAAGTCAAAAGACTCAGACACTGAGTACAAATTAAAATCACGAACAAAACATTTTTAGCTTTGTTGGACTACTGTAAAATGTCAGCACTGTTGTGCAATTAAATGCATTATATTCAATAAAAGTTCCTTTTTTTTCCTCTAAATAACTACGTGATACAAGTTGTTTGAAATTCTATTTGTGTTCAGCTTCAAGCAATCTTACATAATCACAAAGTTTCTGAGAAAGCAACAATTTTGAAAAAAAATTGTTGACCAGTGATATTATTCTGACTTTGCCTCCTGCCAATCTTCTATCCATGCTAATATCTTCCCTGTAATACCATGGGCTCTCATCTTGTTAAGCAGCCTCATGTGCAGCACCCTGTCAAAGGTATTCTTAACATGCAAATAAGCAACATCCACTGGTGCTTCTTTGTCTATTCTTCCTGTTATTTCCTCATAGTGCTCTAATAAATACGTTAGGTAAGGTTTCCTTTAAGAAAACTATGCTGACTTTGGCCTAGAACTTTATCATGAACCTCCAAGTACCCTGAAACTGTATCCTTAATAATGAATTCCAACATCTTCTCAACCACTGAAGTCAGGCTAGCTGGCCTATAATTTCTTTTCTTCTATCTTCCTCCCTTTTCAAAGAGTAGAGTGACACTAGCAATTTTCCAGCCCTCTAGAACCATTCCACAATATAGAGATTCTTGAAAGATCATTATTAATGCCTCCAGAATCTCTTCAGCCACCTCTTTCAGAACCCTGGGTGCAATCCATCTGATCCAGGTGACTTATCTACCTTCAGGCCTTTTAGCTTCCCAAGCATTTTTTCCTTAGTAATTGCAATTACACTCACTTCTGACCCCTGACACTCTTGAATTTCCGACAAGGTGCTAGCACTTTCCACAGTGAAGACTGATGCAAAATACATATTAAGTTATTTTTGCATTTCTTCATCCCGCTATTTCTACCTCTTCAGTGTCATATATCTGAAAATAAGAACCTTTGGGATCCTCTTTGATGTTTTTAGCTAACTTACCTTCATATTTCATTTTTTCTCTCTGTATGTTTTTTTAGTTGTCTTCTATTGTTTTTAAAAAGCTACCTAATCCTTTAATTTCCCATTATTTTTTGCTATATTATATGTTCTCCCTTTTGCTCTTATGCTCTCTTTAACTTCCATTGTCAGCCTCAGTTGTCTTATCCTGCCTTTAGAATACTTCTTCATTTTTGGAATGTATCTTTCCTATACTTTCCAATTGCCCCCAGAAACTCCAGCTACTGTTGTTCTGCCATCATCCCTGCTAGTATCCCCTTCCAATTAATTTTGGCCACCTCCTCTCTCATGCCTCTATAATTACCTTTCCTCTAATACTGATACATCTTATTTTATCTTCTCCCTCATCAAACTGCTGGGTGAATTTTAACACATTATGACCATTGCCTTCCTAGTGTTCCCTTACCTTAATTATAGTAATTGTTTTCTATCTTTGCATTCTACTGCTGCCCAAAACAACAAATTACATGTCAGATCAGTCAATGATAATAAACCTGTACTAATCCCCCTCTTACATCCCCAAATCACCTCAGGAGATGCAACCACTGTCATCTTAATTCCACCTTTCTAACTCAAAAAGCTAAAATCTATAAAGTGAAGCAGAATTTGGGTATTTAGTTTCATTTAATGAGACGTGATTGTAGGGCAAAGGGTAATAAGGAGAACGGGAATGGGAATGACAGCGTTGTTTCCCTGCTAGCTCACAAGGACCCAGTTGGCTTAATGCTTCCTTCTCTGCCATCATAAGAATAGAAGTACTTTCACTTATGACCTTGAACTTTGGTAGAGCTCATAAAGATACCTTAAGGAATCACAGAGCACTGGTACTTTTGCATGAGATCTTATAAGCTGTAGAACAAACCTCATCTATCCTTCCCAAACACATACATGCAGTCACAAAGTAAATTGCCTGACCAGGAGGGAAGATCGCAACAGAAAAATATCAGGATTTATAATGTTCCCGAAGGAGCGGGGGGATTGTCGATGATAGACTTTGTAGAAAAGCTTCTGCGGGACACGCTAGAGATTCCACCGACTATGGAGATTGAAATTGAGAGGACTCATCCCGCGGCCCTCCAGAGACAAAGGAAGTAAACCACGCTCAATAGTACTTAAATTCCTTCGATTCAAGAGCAAGGTGGAGATTCTACAAAGGGCCTGGGGTAAGAAGAGGGTGTTTTGGAACAGGAAGTTAATATACTTCAATCATGATTATCCCCCACCCCGGCGGTCCTACAGAAACGGAAGGAATATTCCAAAGCAAAACGAATATTAAAGCAAGAAAAGATTAAATTCCAAACCCCGTACCCTGCTAAGCTGAGGGTATTTTGCCAAGAAGGGATACAGCTATATCAGATGGTGGAAGAGGCGACTACAGACATGAACAACAGAGGGCTGCCCATTAGCGTGGTCAAACCAAGGGAAGGTCTGGCTGAGCAGTTATCCCCATCTGTTTCGGAAATAGTAAGAAAACCGAGAAAGCAGGGGATAGGAACAGGACAAGAGAAGGATATTAGGACAAGACTGTGAGCTCTTCAAGGACAGCCCTCACCTCCTCCAGAAGAGCCATAAGGTTTGGCTAACTTTAAAAGTACTGAGAAACTAAACGGAAGCAAAAATAGACAGTGATATACCTATCTCGAGAAATACATATTATAAAGTGGATTTTATATTACTCAATTTCTTGTTAATTCATTCGTTCATTCCTTTTTCCCCACCCAAATGAGAATACATACATGGGAGGAATACACAGGGAAATCATTTCTGTTTAATGGACATAGATTTTTTTTACTTACTTTTATAGGTACTGCAGTGGGGGCCCTCAACTCACAGGTAGGAGGGACTATCCCCCACGGCTAGACATTTCTTCTAGCTCCACCCAGGGTCATCTAGAGACCCCAGCCTTGGTTACCTTTGTTACCTTTTTTTCATTATTCACGTTTCTTGGCTCTTATTTGTTCAGGGAGTAGATCAATTAAATTACATTCTGCAAATTTTAATTATATACTAACAGATAATTACACATGGCTAAGGACAAAGAAAAATTCATTTCTTTTAATGTCAGTGGGCTGTTGAATCCAGTCAAGTGCAGTAAGATTCTATCAAAAATGAAAAAGAACAAGCCCATGTAGTATATTTACGGGAAACTCACTTAAGTGATAATGAACATGGAAAATTAAAGAGAATGGGCTCCAGTAATTTGTTCTTCTCTTCATATAAATCAGGACATAGAAGAGGAGTTGCTATTCTCATCTCAAGCAAGCTAAATTTTGCAAAAGTATTTGGAATGGGAGATAAGGAGGGCAGATATATTCTGGTAAGGGGGAATATAGATGGAAATCCAGTTACTTTATTGAATATATAAGCACCCCCAGGAAGTGATATTAGTTTCTTCCAGAAAATTACTAATATTATGGTAACGGAAACAGAAGGTCTCTTGATATGTGGGGGAGACTTAAATTTACAATTACAACCAAATATATATATAGAGGGACCAACTAGAGGGGATGCAATATTGGATCTCCTGTTAGGTAACGAATTAGGGCAAGTGACAGAAGTCTGTGTAGCGGAGAACTTTGGTTCCAGTGATCATTACACCATTAGTTTCAATTTGATCATGGACAAGGATAGATCTGGTCCTAGGGTTGAGGTTCTGAACTGGAAGAAGGCCATATTTGAAGAAATGAGAAAGGATCTAAAAAGCGTGGATTGGGACAGGTTGTTCTCTGGCAAAGATGTGATTGATAGGTGGGAAGCCTTCAAAGGGGAAATTTTGAGAGTGCAGAGTTTGTATGTTCCTGTCAGGATTAAAGGCAAATTGAGTAGGAATAAGGAACCTTGGTTCTCAAGGGATATTGCAACTCTGATAAAGAAGAAGAGGGAGTTGTATGAAATGTATAGGAAACAGGGGGTAAATCAGGTGCTTGAGGGGTATAAGAAGTGCAAGAAAATACTTAAGAAAGAAATCAGGAGGGCTAAAAGAAGACATGAGGTTGCCTTGGCAGTCAAAGTGAAGGATAATCCAAAGAGCTTTTACAAGTATATTAAGAGCAAGAGGATTGTAAGGGATAAAATTGGTCCTCTTGAAGATCAGAGTGGTCGGCTTTGTGCAGAACCAAAGGAAATGGGGGAGATCTTAAATAGGTTTTTTGCGTCTGTTTTTACTAAGGAAGCTGGCATGAAATCTATGGAATTGAGGGAGTCAAGTAGTGAGATCATGGAAACTGTACAGATTGAAAAGGAGGAGGTGCTTGCTGTCTTGAGGAAAATTAAAGTGGATAAATCCCCGGGACCTGACAGAGTGTTCCCTCAGACCTTGAAGGAGACTAGTGTTGAAATTGCGGGGGCCCTGGCAGAAATATTTAAAATGTCGCTGGCTACGGGTGAAGTGCCGGAGGATTGGAGAGTGGCTCATGTTGTTCCGTTGTTTAAAAAAGGTTCGAAAAGTAATCCGGGAAATTATAGGCCGGTGAGTTTAACGTCAGTAGTAGGTAAGTTATTGGAGGGAGTACTAAGAGACAGAATCTACAAGCATTTGGATAGACAGGGGCTTATTAGGGAGAGTCAACATGGCTTTGTGCGTGGTAGGTCATGTTTGATCAATCTGTTGGAGTTTTTCGAGGAGGTTACCAGGAAAGTGGATGAAGGGAAGGCAGTGGATATTGTCTACATGGACTTCAGTAAGGCCTTTGGCAAGGTCCCGCATGGGAGGTTAGTTAGGAAAATTCAGTCGCTAGGTATACATGGAGAGGTGGTAAATTGGATTAGACATTGGCTCGATGGAAGAAGCCAGAGAGTGGTGGTAGAGAATTGCTTCTCTGAGTGGAGGCCTGTGACTAGTGGTATGCCACAGGGATCAGTGCTGGGTCCATTGTTATTTGTCATCTATATCAATGATCTGGATGATAATGTGGTAAATTGGATCAGCAAGTTTGCTGATGATACAAAGATTGGAGGTGTAGTAGACAGTGAGGAAGGTTTTCAGAGCCTGCAGAGGGACTTGGACCAGCTGGAAAAATGGGCTGAAAAATGCCAGATGGAGTTTAATACAGACAAGTGTGAGGTATTGCACGTTGGAAGGACAAACCAACGTAGAACATACAGGGTTAATGGTAGGGCACTGAGGAGTGCAGTGGAACAGAGCGATCTGGGAATACAGATACAAAATTCCCTAAAAGTGGCGTCACAGGTAGGTAGGGTCGTAAAGAGAGCTTTTGGTACATTGGCCTTTATTAATCGAAGTATTGAGTATAAGAGCTGGAATGTTATGATGAAGTTGTATAAGGCATTGGTGAGGCCGAATCTGGAGTATTGTGTTCAGTTTTGGTCACCAAATTACAGGAAGGATATTAATAAGGTTGAAAGAGTGCAGAGAAGGTTTACAAGGATGTTGCCGGGACTTGAGAAACTCAGTTACAGAGAAAGGTTGAATAGGTTAGGACTTTATTCCCTGGAGCGTAGAAGAATGGGGGGAGATTTGATAGAGGTATATAAAATTATGATGGGTATAGATAGAGTGAATGCAAGCAGGCTTTTTCCACTGAGGCAAGGGGAGAAAAAAACCAGGGGACATGGGTTAAGGGTGAGGGGGGAAAAGTTTAAAGGGAACATTAGGGGAGGCTTCTTCACACAGAGAGTGGTGGGAGTATGGAATGAGCTGCCACACGAGGTGGTAAATGCGAGTTCTTTTTTAACATTTCAGAATAAATTGGACAGATACATGGATGGGAGGCGTATGGAGGGATATGGTCCATGTGCGGGTCAGTGGGACTAAGCAGAAAATGGTTCGGCACAGCCAAGAAGGGCCAAAGGGCCTGTTTCTATGCTGTAGTTTCTATGGTTTGAAAGTTAGAACCAATAACTTATGAATAGAAAAACTTATGAAACAAAGTCCTTACATAAGAAAGTTAACACTCTTTTGGTTGGTGATATATGGAGGGACCTTTTCCCAACAGAAGGGATTACACTCATTATTCCCCCCCCCACCCGCCCAATTCCGTATATATGAGAATAGACTGCTTCATAACATTTGGAAAAGATAGAGACAAAATATTCACCTGTGAAATTGGGGCAATAGATGTAAGTGACCATGCACCTATATATTTATCTGTTGATTTTGACCTACAACAAAAGAATACTATTTGGAAACTAAATGTAAGTCTTCTCAATGATCCCTATTTTAAGGAACAAATTAAAAAAGAAATTAGTCTTTACTTAGAATTCAATGATAATGGAGAGGTTTCACCTCCCATTCTATGGGATACTGTGAAGGCTGTCTTAAGAGGGAAAATTATAGTGATATCTTCATACAAGAAAAAAATAAGGAAAAAAACATTAAAGGAATTACAAAATAAGCTGAAGGCACTAGAAAAAAAAACACAACTTGAGTTTGGCACAGGATACCCTAGAGGAAACTAAAACATTAGGAATGAAATTAATAGTTTGGCTACACAAGAAATAGGAAAAAATTTAATGTTTCTGAAACAGAGACATTATGAAAGTGGATCTAAGTATATAAAAATACTGGCGTGGAAACTGGAAAAAAAATAGCAGAAAATACAATTCATAGAATTAGGGATCCAAGAACAAAAGTAATAAAAAATAAGCTAAGTGAAATTCATGAAGCTTTTGAAATGTTTTACAAAACTCTATATTCCAAAGTTCTGGGGGAAACTTAACCCCAATTGACACCTTCCTGAATCCTTTAGAGATACCCACTTTAAGCGAAGAACAAAGTAGAACAATGACTGCTGGCATAACTGAAGCTGAACTAAAAACTGCAATTAGTAGGTTTAAATTAAGCAAGTCACCAGGATCAGATGGATATACGGCAGAGTGGTATAAAGAGTTTAGAAGTGAGTTAATCCCTGTTTTACTCCCCACGCTGAACTGGGCCCTGAGAAAGGTGCAAATGCCATCCAGCTGGAAGGAGGCGATAATCTCAGCTATACCGAAAGAAGGCAAGGATAAAATGGAATGTGAGTCATTTAGACCAATATCTGTTCTTAATGTGGATTATAGAATACTTACCTCCATCATGGGCAAACGATTAGAAGAGTTTCTACCCACACTGATACATAATGATCAGACAGGTTTCATACAACAACGCCAGACACAAGACAATATATGAAGGACACCTCACATTATGGATCATATAAAAAATGAAATTGAAGCAATAGTGATAAGCGTGGATTCTGAAAAGGCATTTGATTCGGTTAACTGGAATTTTCTTTATAGATTTGGTCTACGTGACACAATTATTAGAACTATACAGGCACTATACAACAATCCTACTGCCAGGATTAAAATCAATGGATATTTATCTAATAGTTTTACCCTAGAAAGGGGCACAAGACAGGGTTGTGTATGATCACCGCTACTCTTTGCATTATATCTGGAACCATTAGCTCAATACATCAGACAAATTGAAGATATCAGGGGAATTACTATTAAAGGGACAGAGCATAAATTGGCCTGTTACACGGATGACATTTTGATCTATCTAGGGCAACCAACATACTCCTTACCTAAATTGATTCAATCCTTTGAAAAATATGGCCAATTATCAGGATACAAGATCAACGTAGATAAAACCCAACTACTTTCATTTAACTATAGCCCACCAAGAGAAATTGAAAGTAGATATACTTGGGCATGGCAAACAGAATCCGTCAAATATTTTGGCATCATTATGCCAAAAGACTTGGCAAAATTATCAGAATGCTATTATCAGCCTAGAAATAAAAAAAATAAGGAAGATATAACAAGATGGAATCTAATTCCTTTTCTTGGTCTCAGTTCAAGGATTGAATCTATTAAAATGAATATACTGCCCAGACTACTATATCTCTTTCAGACCCTACCAATAGAGATTAACCAAAATCTTTGCAATTAGCCAAGGAAAAGGGGGGATGGGGCCTACCTTCTCTTAGAGATTGTTATTTTGCAGCACAGTTGAGAGCTGTGATATGCTGGTGCAACCCGTCATATGACGCTCAATGGAAAAACATTGAGGAGAGGATACTTTCCATCCCCATACAGGCAACTTTGGCTGATGACAACCTACAGAGTTACATAAATAATATTGACAAGCCATGGGAGAAATGGACTCTTAAAAGGTGGAAAACTATTATAAAAGAATATAAACTAACCAGAGACATTGCAATTCTTAAATGGTGTGCATATGACTCGGATTTTATGCCAAATAAACTGGATGCTAGATTTAAGGACTGGACAGCTAAAGGAATAACAGCTATTTAGATTAGATTTTGAGGACACTCAGTCCTCGTTTATTGTCATTTAGAAATGCATGCATTAAAAAATGATACAATGTTCCTCCAGAGTGATATCACAGAAACACAGGACAAACCAAGACTAAACTGACAAAACCACATAATTATAATATATAGTTACAACAGTGCAAAGCAATACCGTAATTTGATAAAGAGCAGACCATGGGCACGGTAAAAAAAGTCTCGAAGTTCCAATAGCCTCATCATCTCACGCAGACGGTAGAAGGGAGAAATTCTCTCTGCCATGAACCTCTGAGTGCCGCAAACTTGCCGACGCCGCACCATTGGAAGCACCCGACCACAGCGGACTCTCAGTCCGTCCGAAAACATCGAGCCTCCGACCAGCCCTCCGACACAGCCTCTCCAAGCACCATCATCTGCCGAGCGCTTCGACCTCGCCCCGGCCGCCAAGCACCAAGCACAGCCGAGGACTCGGGGCCTTCCCCTTCGGAGATTCTGGATCACACAGTAGCAGAGGCAACGAAACAGGCATTTCAGAAGTTTCACCAGAAGTTCCTCCGTGCTCTCACGTCTGTCTCCTTCAAATTAGGATTGTGCATGGCACCCTACTTGATAGATGTCACCACCGGAGTGGCCACTGCGAGCTGCGTTGCGCCGCCATCTTCTCCTCCCGCCAGGAGAATATAATATAATGAAAGAAGGAACACTGTTCAGTTTTGAAATGCCAAAAGAGAAGCACTTATTAGAAAAACAAGACTTTTACTGGTATTTACAGATGCGACAGTATGTTAATAGGATGGTTAAAAATGTAACCAAGGCAAGTACATGTCTGATAGAGCTATTTAGAAAACCATATAATTCAGACAACAGTAGTAAAATCATTTCAATCGTGTATAATGATTTGTCAAACCTTAAAACACACTCAACTTCATACATAAAAGCAAAATGGGAGAAGGAAGGAGGGATAATAATATCTGAGGAAGACTGGACAATAATATGAAGGTATCAATGGAAGTGTACCAGTTCACAGAAATGGAGGGAATTCGGGTGGAAAAAACTTGGTAAGATATTTTATTACACCCTCTCAGAAATCCCATTATGATAGTAACCCCCCTGTTTGCTGGAGAAATCGTGGAAATCAAAATGCAAATCATCATCATATTTTCTGGGAATGCCCCATTATCAAAGACTATTGGAGTGGGATACATAATGTCCTACAAGACATCTTTAAATGTGAAATATCCTTAGAGAGTAAGACCATATATTTTGGGTATATACGTCAAGAATGGTTGAAAAGAGATAAATATTTAATGAATGTACTGCTGGTGGCTGGTAAAAAGACCCTTACCAGAAAATGGTTAGCACAGGAGAGCCCAACTTTAAATGTATGGATGGAAATGACAATGGACATTTACAAAATGGAGAAGATAACAGCATCTGTTAATCATAAGTTGGAACAATTTTATTCATACTGGAAAAAAATGGTTTAACTACATAACACCTCATAGGCCTGATTTTATACTCACAAGTCAATGAATATTTTGTTAAAAAAAGATCACTCCCTACTCTGTACATAGTTTTCTTCTTTTGATCGTTCTTTCTTTCCTCTCCTTTCTATAAGTGTATACCTCAGATAAATATTACGTGGAGATTTGTGACAAATATGATTATATGATATATTTGTACAGTATTTGAAATACATCTTATGGAAATGTTTGTTTGATGATGAAATTCAATAAAAAATAAATTACAAAAATATAAAAGTTTGGAGAAATTCAGTATGTTTTTGAAGGTTCTCACAAAGTTCTATTGATGTATGGTGGAGAGCACTTGATTGGTTGCATTTCTGTGTGGTATAGAGTTTCCAATCCACAGGATTGCAAGAGGTTCAGTCGTAGCACCATAACCCACTCTATCACTGAGGTTATCTTCAAGATCCAGTGCCTTATTAAAGGCCGTCAATTTCAGGACCTGCCCTCTCCTCATTGATACCATTGCAGAGGAGGTACAGGAGTCTAAAGACCCACACTGAACAGTTTAGAAGCTGCTTCGTCCCCTCCTCCATCAGATTTCTGAACAGTTCTTGAACCCATGAATACTACCTCATTATTCTGATTTTTCCCCATATTTATTAATTTTGTAACTTGCCAGTGCCTCTCCCAGGGCAGTAGTGGAGAATAACAGAGGATATCCATTAAGATGAATGAGGAAAGATAAGGGAAGATGTTAGAATTACGTCTTTTACACAGAGTGTGAAGTGCAGGTACCTAGAATGCACTGCTGCTGGTGGTGGTAGAGACTGATACAATTGGGATATTTAAGCATCTTATAGATAGGTGCATGGATGTAGGGAAAAAAATAGAGTGTTACGGGTTGTGTCAGAGCAAAGGGCTAGACCGAGTTTAGAGTAGGTTTGTATAGGCCAGCGCATCATTGTGGGCTTGAGAGCCGGTATTGTGCTATTCTGTACAAGTCAGCAAAAATAACCTGATTCTAAAGCCTTACGTAGAATAGGTAGAGCCCCTCCTTTGCATGCTCTACCGAGTATATAAAGGAAATGCAGCCAGGTCAGGGTGGAGTATGAGTCCTTAAGGATGTGAAGAAGGCAGCCCACATCTGGGAAATAGTGTAATATTTGTTCTTGTGGATTTTTAAGCAAATATAATCAGGAGATATGGCAGTAGCAGTCAGTAATACAAAATGAAAGCTAATCTTTAAGTTTTTTTAAAAAATGCAATTACAAGGCATAGTTTTCACAACTGTATAGTGCCCTGTAAAAGTATTCAGCCCCCAACCCTTTGTTCACATAAATGAGTCTTACAACCAGGAATTTTGATTAATTTAAATGAGAATTCTTATTTGTGAATCACATGTTCCCCTTTTCACAGCACAGCCCAAAAAAACAGAGAAAATTATAAAGCATGAAAATCCAAACGTTCGAAAACTGAAATGTCAGCAGTTCAAAAGTATTCATTTCCCTTTACTGAGTCCTTAGTTAAACCACCTCTCACAGCTATTACAGCAAGGGGTATTTTTGGATAAGTCTCTATTAACTTTGCATATTGTGATGGAGCAATATCTGTCCATTCCTCCTTGTAAAATTGCTCAAGCTGTGTCAGGTTAGTAGGGATAGTGGTGGACAGCAATTTTGAGGTCTCGCCAGAAGTGTTCAATCAGGTTGAGTTCTGGACTCTGACCGGACCACAAGAACATCAATTTTCTTCATTTGAAGCCACTCTATGGTTGCTCTGGCAGTATGCTTTAGGTTGTTGTTCTGCTGAAAGATGAACTTTTTCCCCAGATTAAGCCTTCTGGGAAAGGCTAGCAGGTCTTTATCCAGGATATCTCTGTATTTAGCAGCATTCATCTTCCCATCAGTGTTGATCAGATTTCCAGTCCCTGCTGCTGAAACGCATCACCATAGCATGATGCTACCTCCACCATACTTTACAATAGGGATGGTGTTACCTGCCTGATGAGCAGTATTAGATTTACACCACACGTACTGCTTAGTGTTGAGGCCTTAAAGTTCCACTTTAGTCTCATCTGACCACAAGACTTCCTTCCACATCTTTACAGTATCTTCTATGTGACATTTTTCAATGTATTTACGGGCAATGGTATGTTTTTATTTGTAGTACATGTGTTATGAATCTAATACTGTGCATTGGCCAGTTAACACCATTCTCCTGTAAAGTATGTGAGAGGTAGCTATGAGTGTGTGCATGGGGATACTTTGGAAATCAGGCTAGGATTGATGGGAAGATGTATGCTGCTAAATACATTGAGATCCTGAATTAAAGCCTGTTAGTCTCTGCCAGAAAGCTTAAACTGGGGATGAAGTTTGCTTTCAGATGGATACCAACTCAAAGAAAACTGAATGTCTTCAAGTGAAGAAAATTGATATCTTTGAGTGGCAAAGTCAGGGTCCTGACCTTAACCCAATTGAACATCTCTCGCAAGACTGCAAGACTGCTGTCCATTGCTGCACTCCAACTAGTTTGGCACAGCTTGAGTGATCTTGCAATGAGAAATAAGCAAACTTACTACATCATGTTGTGCAAAGCTAATAGAGACTTATCTGTAGAGATTACCGGCTGTAATATCTGCCAGAAATTCAATTAAGCACTGAGTAAAAGGGGGTGAATATTTTGAACTACTGACATTTCAATTTTTGAATATTTAGTTTTTCATGCTTTACAATTTGCCTTGTTTCTTGGGCTCTACTGTGAAAAAGGGAGCATGTGATTTTTAAATAATAACTCACAGTTAAATTGATCAAAATCCCTGGTTGTAATACTCATTTTTGAGGAAAAAAAGGTTGGGGCTGAATACTTTTTCAAGGCACTGCAAATCATAAGAATCAGAATCAGGTTTATTATCACCGGCATGTAACGTGAAATTTGTTAACTAGCAGCAGCAGTTCAATGCAATACATAATCTAGCAGAGAGAGAGAAAAAATAATAAATACAATAAAACATAATAATAATAAACAAGTAAATCAATTATATATATTGAATATGTTATTAAAAAATGCGCAAAAACAAAAAAAACTATATATCAAAAAGTGAGGTGGTGTCCAAAGCTTCAAAGTCCATTCAGGAATCGGATGGCAGAGGGGAAGAAGCTGTTCCTGAATCGCTGAGTGTGTGCCTTCAGGCTTCTGTATCTCCTACCTGATGGTAACAGTGAGAAAAGGGCATACCCTGGGTGCTGGAGGTCTTTAATAACGGACGCTGCCTTTCTGAGACACCGCTTCCTAAAGATGTCCTGGGTACTTTGCAGGCTAGTGCCCAAGATGGAGCTGACTAGATTTACAACCTTCGGCGGCTTCTTTTGGTCCTGTACAGTAGCCCCTCCATACCAGACAATGATGCAGCCTGTCAGAATGCTCTCCACGGTGCACCTATAGAAGTTTTTGAGAGTATTTGTGGACATGCCAAATCACTTCAAACGCCTAATAAATTATAGTCGCTGTCTTGCCTTCTTTATGGCTACATCAATGTGTTGGGACCAGGTTAGATCCTGAGAGATCTTGACACCCAGAAACTTGAATCTGCTCATAGATAAATGTCTATGTGAATTAGATTGCATTGAATTGCCCTGGGTGGGGGCCAGACTGCCCAATCTTAACAGGAAAATATGGTCATATTTGTACTGTCAGTCAATATTCAGAGTGCAGATAATCATCCTTCTATGGTAAAAGAAGATTGCTTTGGGTACTGAATTTCTAACACTGTTTGAATATTCGGAGGCATCTTGTCAATTGAAATATTTTCCCATTGTAAATATATAATGCGATGGAACTATTTACCTCCTCCAAAATAATGATGTTAACCATTTAATTGCAATTATTAAAACTATATTTATAATGCACTAAATCATCCCTTGTTATTTTGTACTTAACTTTGAGTATAAAACTTTGATATACTTTGAGTTCAAATTGCCTCTTTTGAAAGATTTTACAAGGGGATTCTCCTGAATGTCTGCTTGTGATGACCAGTTAGACCAACATCTCCTATTTCTCCATGACTCATTCAAAATCACAATGATGCTAATGTGGAGATTGCCACTATGTCTACTCATCTCACCAGCTACTCCTTACCTCACCAAGAGGTCCCTGTGAGGATCTTCACTTCACAGTAGACAGTGGTGCACAGGTCACCCCGGCTTATCTGGTGGGGATATAGAATGTCCATCACCGTCACAATATTCTCACTCTTGGAGAAGGCCACTGCCTGAAAGATCTGTTCTGTCATGAATTTGGCAGATATCCTTGTAAATATTCTACATTTTGTTGATCAGGATTTGATCACCCCTAGGGGAACGTTCCCTCATTCTTCCCTGTAGGCTTTATGCCTGGGTGCCTGGCATATGAATTGTGTATGTAGTTCTTTTCCAAATTTGCTTTGCAACACAATAGAAGACATCCAAGTTCCTATCAGAAACCAGGGAGGTCCTGTTCTACACGTGTATAAACAGTGTTTTAACTCAGTGGTCACTATATTAGATACACCTGCTTGTTAATGCTTTTATATAATCAGCCAATGATATAGCAACAACTCAATGCATAAAAAGTATGATGACATGGTCAAAAGATTCAGCTGCTGTTCAGAACAAACATCAGAATGGGGAAGAAATGTGATCTAAGTGACTTGGAATGATTATTGGTGCCAGATGGGGCGGCTTGACTATCTCAGAAATTACTGATCTCAAAAGGTTCAAAGCTTCAAAAGTTCATTTAATATCAGAGAATGCATAGTATACAACCTGAAATTTGTTCTCTTCACAGACATCCACAAAACAAGAGACCCCACAGAATGTATGATAGAACATCAAAACCCAGGCCCCCTCCCTCACTCCTCACACAAGCAGCAACAAAAGCATCAAACCCCCCTCCGCCCCACTCATCTCCGCAGAAGGACCGACCACCCCACCCCCCCACCACCGTGCAAACAACAGCAGATGACCACCGAAGAGACCTTGATCCAGAATCTATCAAAACCACAGTCCACAACCCAGAACTTTGGTATCTCAGACATGCTGGCTCCTGCAACAATGAAAGCGGAGACCAGCAAATTGGTGATCCAATGTTACAACCTACCATATGACTTCTCTCTAAGCTCCCCAACTCGAGGACCGACAGGCTCTTGGCTCCATCAAAAGAGAGAGGAAGGTCATTCAAGTACAAGGGCCTTCTGACAACAGCCACTGATTAGCAGACGCAAAGCTTGCAGTCTCAATGTTTCTGTCTCCCATGATGCTTCAGTCAGCGAAATCAGCAAGGAAGCAGGTCATCCACAGGGCTTCCCCCCAGGACACATGTTTTCCAGCCTATTCCAGGAGACTACGAAGCGTTAGGCCACAAAACCGGTCCGAAAACCCACCACTTGCAAAGAACCTTAATTTGAACTGTAGTCCGTAGACTCCGACAGAAGCCTAACCACCTTGAAAGGAAAGGAAAGGCATAAGAGAAGAAGAAGGAGTTGTTTTGTGGACGAATGGGAAGAAGTTGCCTGGGTCTGCAAAAACTGCTGGAACCATCTTAGTCATATTTTATTGATCCCGGGGGAAATTGGTTTTCGTTACAGTTGCACCATAAATAACAAATAGTAATAAAACCATAAATAGTTCAATAGTAATATGTAAATTATGCCAGGAAATAAGTCCAGGACCAGCCTATTGGCTCAGGGTGTCTGACCCTCCAAGGGAGGAGTTGTAAAGTTTGATGGCCACAGGCAGGAATGACTTCCTGTGACGCTTTATGTTGCATCTTGGTGGAATGAGTCTCTGGCTGAATGAATCTTTTCACGCTCTTCCTGAGATTTTCATGCATAACAGTCTCTAAAGTTTATCTAGAATAGTGGGAAAAAAAATCCATTAAGTAGTAGTTCCGTGGGCAAAACTGCCATGTCAATGAGAGAGGTTTAACCTGACAGAAAGATGGCAATAACTTAACTAACCGAGCACTACAATAATAGTGTGCTGAAGAACACCTCTGATTGCACAACACACCGAACCTTTAAGTGGATGGGCTACAGCAGCAGAAGACCACTAACATACACTCAGTGGAAAAGTTATTAGGTGCAGGAGTATACCTAATAAAATGGCCACTGAGCTGTTGCTGGATTTAGGAAAACACTGCTATCTTTGCAGGGAATCCAGTCAGAGATTAGCCCTGAACCCAGCTGTGTTTCAGCTCATCAAGAAAAGTGCCATCCAATTTTTATGCATGGTTTCAATGATTTGTTCAGGTGATGACAAGAACATTGCAATTAGTATTTGTCTAATGAAGGACAACATCTAACAAGAAATGTTGTTATCTAAGTAATTATATACCTTCCACATGTAGCCCCCCTGGTCACTCTCAGGGTCGCTCGGCTCGCTGTCGTCTAGGGAAACAGCCTCGGCCCCACCAAACTGAGCAATTCGTTTGTGTGGATGCTGTGTGAGGTACCCCACTCTGCCCAAATAACAGACAATACACCACATGCAATTAAATGAGTTACAGTTTATAGATATTACTGGAACTATATAATTAAGAGAGAATAAAATATAAAAGGAAAATAAAAGGCGCCACACTTATCAAAGTTCAATCTCGTCGTGCACAAAAACCGTTGGAGCTCAAGGACCTTCTTCTTCACCCTGCGACCCCCTCGGACCACCTCGACCGGCCGCCTGGGACCAACAACAGTGGTCGACCAGACGCTCCACACGAGTCCGTCTCCGTCTCCTCGCCGAACGTCCCGCTGGGGTCCGACCCCGTTAGTGGACTCACAGCACCTGGTCCATCCTCTGTCTCGCTCTCCCGCCTTCTGCCCCAAAACCCCGCGCATACAGTATCTTCAAATACACCAAAATCATAACAACTATCCCAATTGGTTAATAGCACCCTCTTATCACCCTCTAAACCACAATAAGCTGCTAGCGCAAACTTTCTCAGCGTTAAAGCACAACAAAGCCACATTCCCCAGATTAACATAACAAAAACGCCATTTTAATTAGCCTCCGCAGTAACATAAAAGTCGAAACCCCCTTACACACAGAATTTTAATGATATGAGCTTGTGATGCAATTGAATTTGC
This sequence comes from Mobula birostris, assembly GCF_030028105.1. Classification (NCBI taxonomy): domain Eukaryota; kingdom Metazoa; phylum Chordata; class Chondrichthyes; order Myliobatiformes; family Myliobatidae; genus Mobula; species Mobula birostris. The sequence continues at coordinate 24,811,525 of NC_092387.1, read as the reverse complement.
CAGTTACTACATCCTGACATCATCTCTGTATAATCTGTAGCATCAACAAGCACTGGTCTACATCCCAATGGTATCAGCATTGAGTTTTCTAGGTGACCCTCAGCTCCAGTTTCCTACAACCCCAGCCCACCACTTCTTTTTCTATTCCTTCTTTGATTCTCCTTCTGTCCCCTTTTCTATACCCTTCTCCAATACCCCCTTTACTCATTTTTGCCTGATTCCATCCACCTACCACTTGCACATTTCATCATGGGGCTCCCTCCTACCTGGCTCTGGTTCACATTCCAGCAATGGCAGACTTTGTGCTCAATTTTATCTCCAGTAACTATTATCTCCACCTTTATCCTCCTCTCCCCTGACCTGGCTTCATCTGTCTCTTTCTTTTCTCTTGCCTCTTTCTATCCCCTGCCCAACCATGACCTCCTCTCATTCTTCACCCCCCATCCCCTGAGTCCATCAATCATCTCTGGCCTTTCTCTCATCACTTCCCCTTCCCTCATTATACCTTATATCTCCCCTCTCCACTCCTAATCCTGATGCTGGCTTTTGAACGGAGACATTGACAATTCCTTTCCGTCCATAGGTGCTGCTTGACCTTCCGAGTTCCTCCATCTGTTGCTTCAGATTCCAGCATCTATAATATTTTGACTCTGAACAAGCACTATCCTGCTATTATAAGCTACTGAACAATAAGATGGACATTTGACCTCAAAATCTACCTTTTTATGGCCTTGCACCTTATTGCCTATTTATGCAGTACTTTCCCTGCAACTGTAATACTTTATTCTGTACTCTGTTATTGCTTTCCCCTTGGACTACCTCAATGTACTGATGTGATGAAATGATCTGTATGGATGGCATGCAAAACAAAGTTTTCACTGTGACGGTAATAAACCAATTTACCATTTACTTGAATCGCTAAGGCACATTGCTAAAAAAAACTAACGCTGTTGAATGGAAGACACAAAAGATTCTGTAGTTGCTGGAAATTTGGAGAAATGCAGACAAAATACTGGAGGAACTCAGCAGGTCAGGCAGCATTTGTGGAGGGAAATACACAGTCAATGTTACTCTCTATAGGTGCCGCCTGACATGCTGAGTTCTTCCAGCAGTTAGTCTATGCTACACAAGTGAAAAGGGTAAGTGTAAATAGGTGCTGCAGGGTGGCAACGGGGGGTCAGCTTCTGTGCTGTGCAACTCTCTGATTCTAAACTCAACAGTTTCTGCAAACGCTGGAAATCCAGAGCAACAAAACACAAAGTGCTGGAGGAACTCAGTAGGTCAGGCAGCATCTATGAAGAAGAATAAACAGTCAACCTTTTGAGGTGAGACCCTTCATCAGAACTGGTCAACTCTATGACCCTAACCTGCCTTTTAATTTCCTTTTACCTCTTGTCCTCTTGGTTGGCACCCTGTCTAAGTATAATCTGAATGAACTGAAGCGTATCCAAAAACCCTGCTGTCCATATTCCAACTTCTTGGCTGCATGGACAGCAAAGTTGTCACCATTCACTGTCATTGCATGCCAAAATTGACAGCAACTATAAGATTTCTGTGTGGCTCTCTGTTCTCCACAGACAGCTGCCTGTGCAATTTCAGAATATGTCTTCAGTTGGTGGGACTATATCTCAGCCTCTTCTCAATGAATTACAATGCCACTTTTGATCAATCAAATCACACAGCCAACAGTGAGAGATATAGTTCTGAATTGTGAAGAAATGCCCTTAAAATACTGAAGTAGGGCATGTATTTTAACATAATTGTCTGTTTTTTTTTATTGCTTAGCAACCCCATGATGCAGTCCTTCGCCTGCATATTCAGTTTACTTTTTAATTAACTGGGAATTCACAAGTAATGAGAATTCATTGTGAATGTTTTTAAAATTACATTGAAAGAAGGATTTTACATTACCAAGTGAGAAATATTCCTTTGTGACAATTAAAATACTGGGGAATAGGGTACAATAGGTTAGAGCGGTTCTTTCATCTTTTTAACGGATTTAAATTCAGCAGAGGAAGATGTGAGAATATGCTCTCTCTGCTGACCATAATTAATTGAAGGTGGCCTTGAATCAGGATTCAGTGAAAATGCTCTGTAGTTTTGTTCTACATTTTTCCTTATCCAACTGGCCCCGTCCCAATTTTCCACATTTGCACTCTTCATCTGCCCATCACCTGCATGTTCCTTCCCATCGTTCTCCTCCTCAACTCCTTCTCTTTATCCTATGGCCTCCCTTCAGACTGCATCTTCTTCAGTCCTTTATCAATTTCACCCATAACCTTCTAACATCTTACAGAGCTGTCGTGCTCCTCCCTCTCTCACCCACCTATCACCACCCCATCATCTCACCTGGATTCACTCAATACAGGCCAGCTCTTGACCCACCCCTTCCTCCCACATTTTTTTATACTAGCTTCTTCTCCATTTGGAGCCTTGATGAAAGGACTCGGCCCAAAACGTTGACTGTGCCTCTTCCTAGAGATGCTGTCTGGCCTGCTGCATTCACCAGCAAATTTGATGTGTGTTGCCAAAATATTAGCTGTCCATTTCCCTCCATATTTTCTGCCTGACCCATTGAGTTCCTCCAGCTTTTTGTGTGCTGTTCAGGATTTCTATTGTCTTCACTCTCTTGAGTCTCTTTGTTCTATGCTGATTGGGAATATTTACATCAGTAGTTATAGCTATGTTTTCTGTCTATGTGAGCTTTCTTTCAGACTATTCTACTTTCTTTTCATTGGATTAGATTAGATTAGATTAGATTCAACTTTATTGTCATTGTGCCGAGTACAGATACAAAGCCAATGAAATGCAATTAGCATCTGACCAGAAGTGCAAAAGAATAGTATTATTTACAAAATAACTGTGAATAAAAAGTAAGTGCTACAGCATACAAATATAAAAGTACTGAGACAGTCCAATATGGGTGCAATACTGCTTAGTGCTGTGATGTGAGGTTCAGCAGTGTCACAGCCTCAGGGAAGAAGCTCTTCCTGAGCCTGATGGTGCGGGAGCGGAGGCTCCTGTAGTGCCTACTGGGTGGGAAGAGAGTAAAAAGTCCCCCTGAGTTCATAGTTCCATATTCTGAATCAAGATTGTTTTTATGGTTTGTACCTTCAAAGTATTGAACTAATTCAAGGAAAATGCAGGGAGTCCAAAATGCAGGTCTAACTTCGTTTTCAAGCGAGGCACACACATATCCGGCTGCTGGCAGCATGTCTTGAAGGGCCTACTCTGCACTGTGTCTCAATAAAATAAATAAAATTAATTAAAATTAGTGTATTTATATGTAACCCATAATTAATTATTTAAACAAACAAGAATGCTTAATCAAGGTTACTGAAATATTATTGAAATATTAAATACACAACAGCTATGACTCAAAATGCTGACAATTCCTTTTCCCCACGGATGCCATGTGACCTGCTGAGTTCCTCTAGCAGATTTTTTTCCTTCTCTTTACAAAATAGAAAGAGGACATTTCTACCCATTGAACCTATGCTGGCTCACAGAACAATCTCATTCTGAGTAAGTTTTCCCTGTAAGTTATATTCCCTTCATTCCCATCGACTGCTCCCAGATTCTACCAGACCCCCACACACCAGCCACAGGTTGGAGTGGCCAACTAATCTATCAATGTTGTTGGGATGTGGGAAGAAACCAGGAGACGGGAGAATTTATAAACCCTATGTTGTTCCAGGTTCAAACCTACCCTTTGGCACTGACTGTGTGGAGTTTGCACATTCACCCTGTGACCATGTGGGTTTCATCTGGGTGCTCCTGTTTCCTCCCACTTCCCAAAGTTGAGCAGATTAGAGGGTTAATTGGCTGTGATGAATTGTTCTAAATGTGTAAGTGAGTACCAGAATCTGAGGGAAGTGGATGGGAATGAGATCACCGTAATTGTCAATTCCTTATTCCCCTCCATAGATGCTGCCTGATTTTGTGTTCAAGATGCCCTTGAATGGAAAATCCTACAAAAAGTAGTTTATCATGAGTAATGCCCTCCTCACTATTGAGTACATCTTCACGAAGCACTGCCACAGGAAAACAGCATCCATCATCAGGAACACACCCCCCACCACACCACCACCACCCAGGACACGGTCACTTCTCACTGCTGCCATCAGGAGGAAGGTACAGGAGTCTCAGATCTCACACCACCAAACTCAGAAAGAATTATTACCCCTTAACCATCCGACTCTCGAACCAAAGTGAATAACTTCACCCAACTTCAATTGCCCCATCATTGAAATGTTCCTATAACCTATAGACTCATTTTCAAGGATAGTTAATCTCATGTTCTCAATATTTATTGTTTATTCATTTAGTATTATTATTATCACTGCTATTATTCCTTTATTTTTGTATTTTTACAGCTTTGTTGTCTTTTGCAAAATGTCTGAATCCAAGTTGTGGTGGTCTTTCATTGATTCTGTTATGGCTGCAATCCTGTTATGGACTTATTGAGTATACCCGCAAGAAAATTAATTTCAAGCTTGTATATGGTGACATATATGTGCTTTGATAATAAATTTACTATGAACTTTGGTGGTACAAGTTTTCAAGCTTTTATATCTCCTGCCTAATGGGAGGAGGAAGAGCAGGGAATGTCTGAGGTGGGAATGGTTCTTGATTATGTTGCTAGCTTTCTCAAGGAAGTAGGAAGTGTGATCAAGTAGGAAGTTGGTTTTCATTTTGGGGTAAACTTCTTTCACAACTCTCTGCTGTTCCTTGCTGTCTTGTGTTGTTCTCTTATAGACACATACGATTAAGGGGAGATTTAAAGCAGTGTGAGGGATCTTCTAATGCAAACTAAATAACACCACTGCGCTGGAGAGGGTTAAGTGGCGGTTCAAAAGAATTATCCCAGTAATGCAAGGGTTAATGTATGAGAAGCATTTGATGGCTCTAGGCCTGCATTCGCTGGAGTTTAGAATAATGAAGGGGGGATCACACAGAAACCTATCTAATATTGAGAGGGCTAGATACAATAGACATGGAGTGGATGCTTTCTATAGTTGTGGAGTCTTGGACAAGAGGACACAGTCTTAAAATCCAAGAACATCTCTGTGGAACAGAGATGAGGAATTTCTTTAACTAGAGGGTGATGAATCTGTGGAATTCATTGTCATAGATGGCTGTGGCGGACACTCTGAGAAGCATTGATGGACTGCACACTACCTCAGAGAAACGCCCGTTGAAATGAATGGAACTGAATTTCAGGGTGGTGCATAGTTTACTGTGATAGAGTATTTAATTCTCTTTAACCAGAATGATTAAGCTCAACCTCAGTTATAAGATGAACTTGGGAATGAACAGCAGATAAGGACAAAATTACAAAAATTAATATTTGCTTTTATTAACTGCTGTCATCTGCAAATGTCAGTGGGCAAATTTGTTTCAAGGTGAAAATCAGTTTAAACTATATAAACAGTTCTTATACTTCTTAACCATTAGGGCAGAATGGTAGCATAGTAGTTAGTACAGTGCTACTACCAACAGCCTCAGGTTCCATCCACTCCACTGTCAGTAAGGAGTTTTTTTTTACTTATTAGGATAAAGCACAGAATAGGCCCTTCTGGCCCTTTGAGCCATGCTGCCCAGCAAGCCCCCAGTTTAACCCTAGCCTAATCACGGAGCAATTTACAACGGCCAATTGACCTACCAATCAGTAGGTCTTTGGACTATGGAGGAAACCCACATAATCACAGGCAGAATGTACAAACTCCTTACAGGCAGCAGCGGGAATTGAACCCAGGTCACCTGTACTGTAAAACATTGTGCTAATCACTCGCTACCATGACTGTGCAGGCTTCCTCCGGCTTCGGCTTCCTCCCATATTCCAAACTTATGTGGATTAGTGGGTTAATTGGTCACATCGGTGTAATGGGGTAGTGTAGGCTCATTGGGCCAGAAGAGGCTGTTACCACACTGTATCAGTTGTCTACCTGTAATGATGGCTCAGCTTCATTTTCTTTCTTTTGGAGGTGGAGGATGTGCCCTGACTGTCTTGCCAGGCATGCCTTCCTACCCTGCATTTCAGAACTACTTCATTCTTTACACAATATTCACTTATCCCCATGGATATACCAGTTTTATCAGAGATATCCCCTTCCCCACCTTCCCTACTGTGCGTCACGTGAGTACATTGAAGCCTACATTATCTAGTCATTTCAATAATTGGTAGGTTTCAATGAGATCCTCCCACATTCTTCTGATTTCCAGCAAGTACACGCCCAAAGCTGTGAAATGCTCCTCATTTTAACCCCTTCATTTCTGGAATCATCCTCGTGGACCTCCTCTGGGCTCTCTGCAATGCAAACACATCCTTTCTGAGATATGGGGTCCGAAACTGTTGACAATACTCCAAGTGCAGCCTGACTAGTATCTTATGGAAGCTCAGCATTAATTTCTTACTTTTATAAATAAGTTACTCCCTTGAAATAAATGCCAACATTACATTTGCCTTCTTTACCACAAACTCAATCTGTAAATTAACCTTCTGGGAGTCTTCCATGAGGAATTTTCTCCCCATTTAGAGAATTGTCTGCAGTGTTGTTCCTTTTACCAAAATGCATTATCATATATTTCCCAACACTGTATTGCATCTGCCACTTTTTTTGCCCCTTCTTCCAATTTATCTAAGTCCTGCGGCAATTGTTTTGCTTCTTCAGCACTACCTACCCCTCCACCTATTTTTCATATCATCCACAATCTTTGCCACAAAACCATCAACTATACTATCTAAATCATTGACAAACAATGTGAAAAGTAGTGTCCTCAATATTGACCCCTGAGGAACACCACTAGTCACTGGCAGGCAAACAGAAAAGGCAACTTTTATTCCCACTCACTACCTCCTGCCTGTCAGCCATTCCTCTATCCATGCCAATATCTTTCCTGTAATGGCATAGGATTTTATCTTGTTAAGCAGCATCATGTGTGGCACCTTGCCAAATGCCTCTGAAAATCCAAGTAAGTGACATCCACTGCTTCTCCTTTGTTCATCGTGCTTATTACTTCTTCGAAGAGCTCTAACAGATTTGTCAGGCATTTTCCCCTTTATATAAACCATGCTGACTTTGACTTACTTTATCATTAGTCTCCAAATACCCTGAAACGTCATCCTTAATAATAGACTCCAACACTTTCCCAACCACTGAGGTTAGGCTAACAAGCCTATAATTTCCTTTCTTTTGCCTTCCACCCTTCTTAAAGAGTGGAGTGACATTTGCAATCTTCCAGTCCTCCAGGACCATGCCAGAATCAAGTGCTTCTTGAAAGATCAAGATTAATGCATCCATTATCTCTTCAGCAACTTCTCTCAAGACTCTGGGATGTAGTCCATCTGGTCCAGGTGACTTATCCATCTTAAGACCTTTGAGTTTACCTTCCATTTTTTCCTTTGTAATAGCAATGGCACTTACTCCTGCTCCCTGACACTCACAGACCTCTGGCACACTGCTAGCATCTTCCACATTGAAGGAAGATGCAAAGTACCCATTAAGTTCATCTGCCATTTCTTTGTTCCCCATTGCTACCTCACCAGAGTCATTTTCCAGTTATCCAATTATCAACTTTCGCCTTCCTTTTTCTCTTTATATAACTGAAAAAAACTCCTGGTATTCTGCTTTATATTATTGGCTAGTCAGCCCTCATATTTCATCTTTTCCCTTCATATAGCTTTTTAGTTGCCTTTTGTTGGATTTTAAAATCTTCTGAATCATCTAACTTCCCACTTACTTTTCCTACCTTATATGCCCTTTCCTTGACTTTCATGCAGTTCTTAACTTCCTTTGTCAGCCATAGTTGCCTACCCCTGCCATTTGAGAAGTTCTTCTGTGGAACATATCTATTCTGTGCCTCGTGAATTATTCCCCTGAAACTTCAAACATCTCTGTTCTGCCAGTATCCTCCTCCAATTCACCTGGGCAAGCTCCTCTCCTGTCTCTGTAATTCCCTTTATTCTATTGTGACACTGATACATATGACTTATGCTTCTTCCCCTCAAACTGCAATATGAATTCATTTATATTATGACCACTGTCTCCTAAATGCTCTTTTATGCTAAGCTCCCTAATAAGATCTGGATTATTACACAACACCCAATCTAAGATAGCCTTTCCCCGAGAAGGCTCAAGCACAGCTGCTCTAAACAGCCATCTCAAAAGCATTCAACAAATTCCATCTCTTGCGATCTGACATCAACTTGACTTTCCCAATCCCCATGCATATTGAAGTCCACCATTATAATTGTGTCATTACCCTTATTACATGCCCTTTCCAGCTCCCTTTGCAACCTCAATCCCACATCTTGGCTACTATTTGGAGGCTTTTTTAAATCATTTTTAAAATTTCTAACTCCACCCACAAAGATTCAACATTCTATGCCCTTAAGTCATTTCTTTCTAAAGATGTAATTCCATCTCTTACCAATACAGCCACACCACCACGTATGTCTTCCTGCCTGTCCTTTTGATACAAAGTACATCCTTCGATGTTAAGCTCCCAATTATGGCCTTCTTACATCCACAACTGAGTGATGTCCACAATGAATATGGTGACATATACGTACCTTGATAATAAATTTACTTTGAACTTTGAAATGTAGATTTTTTTAACCAGGCAGTTGAATGGCACGGAACTGGTACTTCAGACAATATGTCCAAGCTGCCCCTTTAAGCCCAAATGCATCAATCCTATTTTGCTGGAGACATAAGGAGTCTGTAGATACTAGAATCTGGTGCGGTACACAAAGTACCTGTGGAACACAATGGGTCAGGCAGTTCCTGGGGAGGGAAGTGGACAGTTAATGCTTTAGGTTGAGACCCTTCATTTGGGTCTGAAATAAAGCGGAGATCTAGCTGGTATAAAAGTGTGGCGGAAAGGTGTGGACCAAGACTTGGCAGGTGATAAATGGATCCAGTTGAGTGGATTGATAGTAAATGAGGAAGGGGGCACGGGAAGAGTGAGGATATCATAAGGCGGGAGATGGTTGGTGAAGTGACAAAGGACTAAAGAAGATGGAACATGATAGGAGAGGATGGTGGAGTATGGAATACAAGGAGGGAGGTGGCAGTAGGATCTAGTGAGAGGAGTGAGTGAGAGCAAATGGAGAGGATGAGGAGCAAATGTTGTGGGTGAGGGGCAGATGGAGGAGGGAAAATTGGAGAGATGGAGGGGGAGGGGGAGAGGTAGAGAATTCAATGGTCTTGCTGCCAGAATAGTGTGAGGTGTTGTTGCTCTTAATTTTCACTTAGCCTCAATCTGACAGTGAAGGAGGCTGTGAACGGATATGTCAGTGTGGGAATGGAAAGTAGAGTTAAAATGACTGACCACTGTGAGATGTCCACTGGTACCATGGATGGGGAAAAGGGGCTCGGTGAAGTGATCACCTAATCTGAGTCTATTCCTACTGATATTCAGGAGGCCAAAATGGAAACACTGGATGCAATGGAACTCCATTATTTTAAGAGAGGCCAGTGATCATGAAATATCTGGGTCACAAGTACCTTGGAGGATGCTGAGGATGTTCTACGCGTCTGTGGTGGCCAGTGCTATCATGTTTGCTGTTGTGTGCTGGGGCAGCAGGCTGAGAGTAGCAGACACCAAGAGAATCAACAAACTTATTCATAAGGCCAGTGATGTTGTGGGGATGGAAATGGACTCTCTCACGGTGGTGTCTGAAAAGAGGATGCTGTCTAAGTTGCATGCCATCTTGGTCAATGTCTCCCATCCACTGCATAATGTACTGGATGGGCACAGGAGTACATTCAGCCAGAGACTCATTCCTCCGAGATGCAGCACAGAGTGTCATAGGAAGTCATTCCTGCCTGTGGCCATCAAACTTTACAACTCCTCCCTTGGAGGGTCAGACACCCTGTGCCGATAGGCTGGTCCTGGACTTATTTCATAATTTACTGGCATAATTTACATATTACTATTTAACTATTTATGGTTCTATGACTATTTATTATTTATGGTGCAACTGTAACGAAAACCAATTTCCCCCTGGGATCAATAAAGTATGACTATGACTATGACTATGACTAAGAAGTGATTCTCCCTCCTTTATCCAGTTTGCCCTCTATGTGTCTCCAGACCCCCAATGTATTTAATTCTAAACTATCCTCAGTTCAAGGGCAATTATAAATGCAGCTGATGTCCACTGTCTCTGAATCTCTAAATAATAAAAACACTTACATGATCATAATATTGTGGATTTAAAACAACTTGCGTTTAACAACTGCTGTTCGGAAACAGAATCAGATTTATTATTGCTGACTTAAATGACCTGAATTTGCTGTTTTGTCACAAACAGTAAAGTGCAAAGATGTAAAATTATTGTAAGTGACAAGAATAATTAAATAGTGCTCACGGGTTCATGGATCTATCAGAAATGGGATGGTGGAGGAAAAGAATACTTGAGTGCAGATCCTCAGGCTCCTACTTTTCCTCCTGGTGGTCCCCGATGGTGCAGGCCCTTAGTGATGGCTGCTATCTTCTTGAGGCATCACCTCGTGAAGATGTCCTCAAAGATGTGGAAGGCTGTGCCTGTGCGGACTGTTTTGAGATCTTGTGAACTAAAGGCTCCATATCAGGCCGTGACACCACCAGTCAGAATGCCTTCCACTGTACATCTACAGAAATTTGTAAACTTAGAAGAATGTGTTCAAGATTAATGCATGCTTTCCAAAGCTTGTTATCCCTATTTGCCACTAATGATAGGGTTTAATTAATTCTTTTTGTGCTGAGAAGCCAATGTTGTTTTAATAAAGTACATACATCTCAGGAAATTGAATGCAGTATTAACATTACAATGGACACAATTCAACATTGAGGTAGAATAGTGATTCCTAACAGCTTGGCTATGTAAGGTAATCCATATTAAATGTCTGACTCATTCTGAAGGTCTTCTTAATTTATTTTCCTGAGCTTTCATATATTAGCTGAGAATGTTGCAAATAAACACGAAAAAAATCAATGAAGGTTTCTCATTACAATTAATCACATATTCAAAACATTATTCAATGTTGGCAGGGCCAGGATTGATCTCACTTTAGAGTTTGGCTTGGATTGAGAGGCAGTGAAGAGGTTATCATGTGAGTGAGTATGGAGTCACCCATAGGCCAGTCTAGGTAAGAATAGCAGATTTTGCTCTCTAAAGAAACCAGATCAGCTTTAACAGCAATAACTAGCTTCGTTATTGTGACACAAGAGATTGGAGATGCACAATATTCCATTCGCTAGGATCTGCTGATGGCCAGCCATTTTAATTCCACTTCCTATTCCCACAATGACTTCTGGTACCCATTCCACACTACATCACTCCCACAGCTCTGTTTTCCCATAATCCTGTTGGTTTGTTACCCCTTCTCATTCTCCTCATCCTCCCACCCTCATGACCTGCCCATAACCCATGCCTTTATCCCTCTAGAATCCACCTTAACTTCTAGCAATTTCTCTCCTCTTCTGCTTTCTCTCTTTTTCTATTCTCAATTCTGTTTCTCCTCATGCCCTTTCTCTTCTCCTCACCTGTCTATCACCTCCCTCAGGGGTCCTTCCTCCTTCCCTTTCTCCCATGGTCCACTTACCTCTCCTATCTGATTCCTTCTTCTTCAGCCCTTTACCTTTTCCACCTATCACTTCCTAGTTTCTCTCTTCATCCCTCTCACCCACCCACCTACCTTTCCCATAAATTGTCTTCACCTATTACTTTCAACCTTGTACTCTCCTTCCCCTACCCCATCTTCTTATTCAGACTTTTCCTCCTTTCCTTTCCAGTCCTTCGTCATAATTGTATTAATGTTTTGGGCACAGGATAAATACTTTGAGATGTTGTCACCAAGAAACTAAAGTTTATCACCCTTTCCACCGCTGACTCCTCAATGTAGACTAGTGTATGATCTCTTGACTTCCCCTTCTAACCATTCAGTTCCTTGGTCTTGCTTATGTTAGGTGTATGGTCGTTTTTGCAACACCACTCAACCAGCTGATCTATGCCTCCTTGTTGCCTCGTCGTAATTATTCTTTCTATCATGTGAAGCAAGTTTTAATTGGTGATCCTCTGGCATATTGAAGACATGGAATTCTTCTCTTATAATGGCACGGAAGGAGCCCATTTTTCTATCAGCTCCATGTTAGCTCCAAAGAAGCAATCTGTGTTCCTCTTCTTCTTATCTACCACTTTAACTTACTCTCTCACACACATGCCCATGAACTCTCTTTTGAATCTTTTTAACATTAATCTACACTAGTAGTTATTTTCCAGTGTGATGACTATTTGAGATTCCTGTAATTCTTATGGTCTCGGGGAGAAGGCAGGGGAATTGGGTTGAACAGCAGAGGGAACATTAATCAGCCATGACTGAAAGACTTGTTGGGCTGAATAGCCTAATATTGCTCCTATGTATTATGGTCTAATGATCTTCCTTGGGATGTGGAAGGAAACTAGAGCACCCAAAGAAAACTGGAGATAGCGTAGCCAGATGGTATCGTTTTTCTTAGTGTCTAAATGTCTAGTAGGACATGCATTTAAAGTGAAAGTGGGAAAGTCTAAAGGAGATATGTGTGGCAAGTGTGTTACACAGAGAAAGGTAAGTACACAGATAAGAAGAGAACATGCAGACTCCACACAGGAATGCCTGTGGACAGGATTGAATGCCAGTTCAGGTTAAATCAAGTTATTGACTTTGTGAGAGCCAGACATTGCCCAAGAGATTGCAGGATATTTCTGAAAGTACAACAGCATAATTGTCACAATGGTGGGGACATTGGGAGCAAGGGTGGACCCAAATGCAAGACACATCTTGTGAGGTTAATTAAATTTAGTTTATTGTTCGAAACCAGGAGAGCAAGTCAATAGGAATAGCGAACTGGACAAAGACTGAGGACTACGATTAGGCTGGGACCAAGGGTCTGGGCTAGGTCTCGGAAGCAGCTCCCAGAACTAGAGGAGACATGACGAGGCTCGGGTATGGACTCCGGGCCCGAGACTGGGCAAGGACCCAGTTCCTGGGTCTTGCCTCGGGCTCGGACTCCAGAACCAGGCATGGACATGACATAGGCTAGGGAGAGGAGGAACATGGAAAACAGAGTCTCGGTCTAGGGAGAGCAGGTACATAGAACCATGGACACATACACAGAACACAGAGTCGGGACCCCTCCTTGGGTGCAGGACATAGAGCCAGGACTCACACACTGAACAGGGAGCCGGGACCCCTCCTTGGGTACAGGACATAGGGCCGGGACTCAGGACCCTCCGCGGGGCAACGGCAAGACAGCCTGACTTACACCACAGAGGCGAGGACAAGACAAGACAAAACCTGACCCCCCGCGGGGCAACGGCAAGACGGCCTGAGTTACCCCACGGAGCCGAGGACAAGACAAGACAAGACATGAACCCCCCATGTGGCAACGGCAAGACGGCTTGACTTACCCCATGGAGGCGAGGACAAAACAAGACAAGACATGAACCCCCCGCGGGGCAACGGCAAGACAGCCTGACTTACCCCACGGAGGCGAGGACAGGACAAGACCAACATGAAAGCACACCAGAGAGTACCTATCTAAATCCAGTGATAGAACTAGATCGAAGTGCAGGAGAGAGCTGCAGATGAGGGCTAGAGGCAAGAGGGGCAGAGAAGGGATATAGACAGGGGGGATAGGACAGGAATCACAGACCGCCAGGGCCAGAACTCGACTCGGAACTTGGAAGCCACCAGGACCAGGACTCGACTCGGTACTTGAATGCCACCAACGCCAGGACTTGGCTTGGTGCTTGAATGCTGCCAGAGCCAGGACTTGACTTGGAGCCTCCAGGTAGTGGCGAGCTCTCGACTCGGCCCGGGAACAGTAGACAGCGGTTCTTGATTCCCTCCGGTGGGTTAACTGACCAACCTACCTTGGTGAGGAAGCTTTGCAGGCTCGCTTTGGCGAGGTAACTTGACAGGGTTGCTCCGGTGAGGAAAGGCGAATTACTGGCACTCGTTTCGGGTGGAGACTAGGCTTGCTCTGGCCGGATGACATTGGCACGCCGTGCCTTTGGTGACTTTGCAGATGCTCCTGCACCGAACAGCTGAAAGCCGGAGACTATAAACCACCGGTTCAACGGAGAGTAAATTGTTCAAAACCAGGAGAGCAAGGCAGGAGTAGGAATAGCGAACTGGACAAGAACTGAGGACTACGACTAGGCTGGGACCAAGGGTCTGGGCTAGGACTCGGAATCGGCTCCCAGAACTAGAGGAGACATGAAGAGGCTTGGGTATGGACTCCCAGCCCAAGACTGGACAAGGACCCAGTACCTGGGTCTTGCCTCGGGCTCAGACCCCAGAACCAGGTATGGACATGACATGGGCTAGGGAGTGGAGGAACATGGGAACACAGAACCTCAGTCTCGGGGAGCAGGTACATGGAACCATGGACATATACACAGAAAACAGAGCCGGAACCCCTCCTTGGGTACAGGACATAGGGCCGGGACTCACACACAGAACAGAGAGCCAGGACCTGTCCTTGGGTACAGGACATAGGGCCGGGACGCATGACCCTCCGCGGGGCAACGGCAAGACGGCCTGACTTGCCCCACGGAGGCAAGGACAAGACAAGACCAACACGAAAGCACACCAGACAGTACCTATCTAGCGCCGGCGATAGAACTAGACTGAAGTGCAGGAGAGGGCTGCAGACGAGGGCTAGAGGCAAGAGGGGCAGAGAAGGGATACAGACAGGGTGGATAGGACAGGGATCACAGACTGCCAGGGCCAGGACTCGACTCAGAACTTGGAAGCCGCCAGGGCCAGGACTTGACTTGGAGCCTCCGGGTAGTGGCGAGCTCTCGACTCGGCCCAGGAACAGTAGACAGCGGTTCTTGATTCCCTCCGGCGGGTTAACTGACAGACTCACCTCGTTGAGGAAACTTTGCAGGCTCGGTTTGGCGAGGTAGCTTGACAGGGTTGGTCCGGTGAGGAAAGGTGAATTATCGGCACTCGCTTCGGGCAGAGACTAGGCTTGCTCCGGCCAGATGACGTTGGCACGCCGTACCTTGGTGACTTTGCAGAGGCTCCCACACCGAACAGCTGAAAGCCGGAGACTATAAACTACCGGTTCAACAGGGAGTAAATTGCCTCCAATCACCAAGGCCGAGGGACACGGGAAAACAGGGAATCAACGGTCCGGATCGTAATATAAACTAAGTAAATTTAGAGGGATCCCAATCCAGACCATGACAATAATAGAATGAAAGATTGTATTAATAACTCAATGAACACAATTTTGATTCAAAGTAGAAATATGAATTGTGCTTCAGATGACTGATAAAATGGAATAAACCAATTTTATTTTCTTGGCAAATTCTCAGAAGGAAGTGGACTAAAATGAGAAGACTGTAAACCTTTAAGATCCTCAAAGTCAGAAGTCGACTTTATTGTCATATACACAAGGTACACATAGGCACAGGTGCAATCCCTGAAACCATCAGGCTGATCAACACCTTCACTCATTAACCCACCACATACCATTACCTTATCATTTCCTATGTACAGACACCCCTTTGACTAGCACCACTTTATATACATACAATCAGTAGGAAATTGTCTTTTAAACTCACGAGAGAGCATAGGCCATCAACTTTTTGCTGTTGATGTTTCTGTAGCAGGCAATTTCTTTTTTACGAGGTTTGAGTTGCTAGCTCGACACTCAACCCCGCACGGATGGAAAGCGTGCCTGGGAAGTCAGCTGGGTTCGAACTCAGGTACTTTCGCTCTGAAGCCCGGTGCTGATGCCACTACGCCACCAGCCAGCTATATGCATATAGGCTAATCTTAAATATTTATATTTATTGTGCTTTTATTGTATTCTTTATAGTTATTTGTTTTCTCCATGGTGCATCAGTTCTGGAGTTAACAACCTTTTCATGCTCCTTTACATTTGTGTACTGATGAATGACAATAAAGAATCTTGAAACTTGAATGAAAAGCTTATTTGCAGCAGCATCACTGTCATCAAATATACAAGTTGCACAAAAAATACATGACAACATAAATTATACAAAATTATATAGGAAAGCTCATAAATAGAACAAAATAAAGTCAAATTGTAGAGCAAAGTGGGAACATTGTTGCTACTTTGAGGTAGTGATTAGTGCTGTGCAGTATGATTCAAGAAGTGAATGGTTGACGGGAAGCAGCTGTTCTTGAAACTGGTGGCATACGCCATCAGGCATCTGTACATCCTACTAGTTGGCAGGCACAAGAAGTAGACGTGGTCCAGAAGGAGAAGATCTTTGATGATGGATGTCACTTTCTGAGGCAGTGACTTATGTAGATTCTGTATTCTCCTCTGATCTCTCACCAACAGAAATACCACTCGCCGGTTTTTATTTTGTTTTCCCGCATCATTCTCTGTAAACTATAATCTGCTGTGAGTGAGATTTTTGTTCTGGGCAACAGCTGAACCTCTTGACCACATCTGCATGCTTATATGCTTTGTGTTTCAGCCACATGGTTGGCTATTCAGATATTTGCATTTACGAGCGGATGTACAGGTGTACCCAATAAAGTGGCCACTGGGTAAAATGTGTGAATTTCTCCAGCCACATGTTTCTCCATTTTCTGCATGAGTATCACTTATTTTTCAATAAAACAAACAGTAATTCTCTCCAGAATTGGAACAAATAAGATTTCCTGGTGGCCAACCATTTTAATCGCAATCCCTATTCTCATTCCGACACATTGGTCCATGGGCTCCTCTACTGACACGATGAGACTACTCTCCGGTTGGAGGAATAATACCTGATATTCTCTCCGAGTAGCCTACCAGCTGATGGCATGAACATTGATTTCTCTAACTTCTCTCCCTCTCCCCATTCTCTCCTTCTGTACTTCCCATTGAGGATCCCTTCTTACCCCTTCTCTTCTCCTCTCCTGTCATGTGAAGCAGGTTTTAATTGATGATCCTCCTGTGTGGTAAAGACATGGAATTCTTCTCTTAATTTGACCTTATAATGGCACAGAAGAAGTCCGCTTGTTACATCAGCTCCACATTCTCTATCCCTCTTCTCTTTATCTACCACTGTAACTTATTCTCTCACACATGTGCCCATGAACTCCCCTTTGAATAGTTTTAACATTAATCTACACTTGCAGTTATTTTCCAGTGCGGTGACTATTTGAAATTCCTGCAATTCTTATGGTCATGGGGAGAAGGCAGGGGAAGGGGGTTGAACAGCAGAGGGAAAATAAATCAGCCATGATTGAAAGACTTGCTGGGCTGAATAGCCTAATATTGCTCCTATGTATTATGGTCTAATGGTCTTCTTTGGGATGTGGACGGAAACTAGAGCACCCAGAGAAAACTGGACATAGCGTAGGCAGATGATATATTTCTTCTCAGTGTCTAAATGTCTACTACCGTACTAGAGAACATGCTTTTAAAGTAAAAGGAGGAAAGTTTAAAGGTGATGTGTGCAGCTAGTGTTTTACACAGGGAAAGGTAGGTGCCTGGAATGCCCTGCCAGGGGTGGTAGTGAGGGCAAATATGTCATGTTTGAGAGCCTCTTAGACAGGCACACAAAAGTATAGAGAACAGATATTGTGTAGCCAAAAGGGAGTAGTTTATTTAGGCATTTAATTACTAGTTTAATTAGTTCAGCATCATGGGCCAAAGGGCTTGTTCCTGTACTGTATCACTTTATATTCTATGAAATTTGCAGAGTTAAGAAAATATGCAGTCTCCACACAAGAATGCCCATGGACAGCATTGAAGCCCAGTTCAGGTTAAATCCAGTTGTTGACTTTTGCCCAAGAGATTGCAGGATATTTCTGAAAGTAAAACTGTATAATAGAATGAAAAATCACAATAGTAACTCAATGAACACAATTTTGATTCGAAGTAGAAATATGAATTGTGTTTCAGATGACCGATAAAACTGATCACACCAATTTTAAACAACACACATCAAAGTTGCTGGTGAACGCAGCAGGCCAGGCAGCATCTCTAGGAAGAGGTACAGTCGCCGTTTCAGGCCGAGACCCTTCATTAGGACTAACTGAAGGAAGAGTTAGTAAGAGATTTGAAAGTGGGAGGGGGAGGGGGAGATCCAAAATGATAGGAGAAGACAGGAGGGGGAGGGATGGAGCCAAGAGCTGGACAGGTGATTGGCAAAAGGGGATACGAGAGGATCATGGGACAGGAGGTCCGGGAAGAAAGACGGGGGGTGGGGAGACCCAGAGGATGGGCAAGAGGTATATTCAGAGGGACAGAGGGAGAAAAAGGAGAGTGAGAGAAAGAATGTGTGCATAAAAATGAGTAACAGATGGGATACGAGGGGGAGGTGGGTCCTTAGCGGAAGTTAGAGAAGTCGATGTTCATGCCATCAGGTTGGAGGCTACCCAGACGGAATATAAGGTGTTGTTCCTCCAACCTGACTGTGGCTTCATCTTTACAGTAGAGGAGGCCGTGGATGGACATGTCAGAATGGGAATGGGATGTGGAATTAAAATGTGTGGCCACTGGGAGATCCTGCTTTCTCTGGCGGACAGAGCGTAGATGTTCAGCAAAGCAGTCTCCCAGTCTGCGTCGGGTCTCGCCAATATATAAAAGGCCACATCGGGAGCACCGGAAGCAGTATATCACCCCAGTCCACTCACAGGTGAAGTGTTGCCTCACCTGGAAGGACTGTTTGGGACCCTGAATGGTGGTAAGGGAGGAAGTGTAAGGGCATGTGTAGCACTTGTTCCGCTTACACGGATAAGTGCCAGGAGGGGGATCAGTGGGGAGGGATGGGGGGGACGAATGGACAAGGGAGTTGTGTAGGGAGCGATCCCTGCGGAATGCAGAGAGAGGCGGGGAGGGAAAGATGTGCTTAGTGGTGGGATCCCGTTGAAGGTGGCGGAAGTTACGGAGAATAATATGTTGGACCCGGAGGCTGGTGGGGTGGTAGGTGAGGACCAGGGGAACCCTATTCCTAGTGGGGTGGCGAGAGGATGGAGTGAGAGCAGATATACGTGAAATGGGGGAGATGCATTTAAGAGCAGAGTTGATAGTGGAGGAAGGGAAGCCCCTTTCTTTAAAAAAGGAAGACATCTCCCTCGTCCTAGAATGAAAAGCCTCATCCTGAGAGCAGATGCGGCGGAGACGGAGGAATTGCGAGAAGGGGATGGCGTTTTTGCAAGAGACAGAGTGAGAAGAGGAATAGTCCAGATAGCTGTGAGAGTCAGTAGGCTTATAGTAGACATCAGTGGATAAGCTGTCTCCAGAGACAGAGACAGAAAGATCTAGAAAGGGGAGGAAGGTGTCGGAAATGGACCAGGTAAACTTGAGGGCAGGGTGAAAGTTGGAGGCAAAGTTAATAAAGTCAATGAGTTCTGCATGCGTGCAGGAAGCAGCGCCAATGCAGTCATCAATGTAGCGAAGGAAAAGTGGGGGACAGATACCAGAATAGGCACGGAACATAGATTGTTCTACAAAGCCAACAAAAAGGCAGGCATAGCTAGGACCCATACGGGTGCCCATAGCTACACCTTTAGTTTGGAGGAAGTGGGAGGAGCCAAAGGAGAAATTATTAAGAGTAAGGACTAATTCCACTAGACAGAGCAGAGTGGTGGTAGAGGGGAACTGATTAGGTCTGCACCAATTTCATTTTCTTGGCAAACTCTCAGAAGGAAGTGGAGGCCAGGGAATGTGGACTGAAGTGAGAAGAAACTGTGTCCATTGTAAGACTGTAAACCTTTAAATTCCTCAAAGTCAAAAGTTGACTTTATTGTCATATACACAAGATACACATAGACTCAGGTGTAATTCCTCAAACTATCAGGCTGATCAACACCTTCACCCATTAGCCCACCCCAACACCAATACTTCATCATTTCCTGTCAGAATCACCTTATGTACAGACACACCTGTAACTAGCACCACTTTATATACATACAGTCATTCTATGTATTTATATTTATTGCGTTATTTATTGTGTTCTTTATGATTGTGTTTTTTTCATGCTGCATCACATCTATAGTAAAAATCATTTTGTTCTCCCTTACTCTTCTGTCCTGATGAATGACCAAGTACGTTGAATCTTTAATGATGCACAATATCAATCATCAGATATGCAACTTGCACAAAAAATACATAAACTAACAACATAGCCCATACAAAATTTTATAGGAAAGCTCACAAATGGAACAAAATTGTGAAGTCCAATTATAGAGCAAAGTGGGAACAGTGTTGTTATTCTGAGGTAGCGATTAGTGTTGTGCAGGTTGATTCAAGAAATGAACGGTTGGAGGGAAGCAGCTGTTCTTGAACCTGGTTGTGTGGGCCTTCAGGCACCTGTACATCCTGCTTGATGGTAGCCACAAGAAGCTGGCATGGCCCAGATGGGAAAGGTCTTTTGTGATGGATGTCACCTTCTTGGGGCAGTGCCTTATGTAGATTCTACCAATGGTGGGAGAGACATTCATTCAAGACCACAGCCAACAATTTTGTACTAAGGCAAACAAGGGATGGGCATCTGGTGGAACGGCAGATGAAGGACAGGACCAGCTATGGAAATGCAGAAAAACCTCCTGCTTCTGCTGCTCATGTTCTTAGAATGTAGTTTTGCTTTGAATTTACCCACAGAGACCGAAAGAATTTTGGATGAAAACGAAATCAAGGATTGAGGTCATAAAAGGAGTTGAACATAGTGGTATGGGATATCAGGTTTTATGATTCTATAATTCTATGGAATGAATAAGTTAGATCATAAGAACATAGGACATAGGAGTACATATAGGCCATTTTGCTCTTCAGGTCCACTCCTCTATTCAATCATGGCTGATTTATTTTCCCTCTCAAACTCATTCTGCTGATTTCTCCCTGTGACCTTTGATGCCCATACTAATAAAAAAAACCATCAACATCTACTTTAAATATACCCAATGATTAATTCCACAGAGTCACTACCCTTGGCTAAAGGAATTCCTCCTCATCTCTGTTCTAAAGTGATGTCCTTCTATTCTGAGGTGGTGTCCCCTGGTTCTAGAATCTCTCACTATTAGAAACACCCACTCCACAGTCACTTTATCTAGACCTGTCAATACTTGGAAGGTTCCAATGAGGTGCCCCGTCATTCCTCTAAAATCCATTAAGTACAGGTCCAGAACCATCAAATGCACCTCACACATTAACCCTTTCATTCACGGTAGCATTCTAGTAAACCTACTCCGGATCCTTTCCAAAGCCAGCACATTCTTGAATATGGGGCCCAAAACTGCTCATATTACTCCAAATATGGTCTGACCAAAGCCTGAGAAAGTCTTAGCATTGCATCCTCGTTTTTGTATTCTAGTGCTCTCAAAATGAATGCTAATATTGCATTTACCTTGTTAACTCAACCTGCAAGTTAACATTTGGGGAATCCTACACTAGGACTTCCAAGTCTCTTTGCACCTAAGATTCCTGAATTTGATCCCTGTTTTGTAAATAGTCTATGCCCTTATTCCTTGTATCAAAGTCACGGCCATATACTTCCTTACACTGTCATTCTATCTGTCATTCTCCTGATCTGTCCAAGTCCTTCTGCAGACTCCCTGCTTCCTCGACACTAACTACCCCTTTGCCTATATCTGTATTATCTGCAAACTTGATAACAAAGTCATCAATTCCATTATTTAGATCACTGACACATAATGTGAAAAATAGTAGAGTCAACATTGACTCCGTTGGAACACCACTAGTTACCAGCAGCCAACCAGAACAGGCCTTCTTTATTCCCACTCTTTGCCTCCTACCAATGAGCCAATCTTCTATCCATATTAGTAACTTGCCTGTCCCCTGTAATACCATTGGCTCTTATCTTGTTAAGTAGCCTCACGGATTTTCAGAATGCAAAGGCATTCTGAAAATCCAAGTAAATACCAGGCACTGACTTTTCTTTGTCTATCCTGTATTTTATTTCCTCAAAGAATTCCAACAGATTTGTAAAGCAAGATTACCCCTCAGGCAAACCATGCTGACTTCTGCCTTATTTTATGATGTGCTTCCAAGCACCCTGAAACCTCATCCTTAATAATAGACTCCAACAACTTGTGAACCACTGAAGTCAGACTAACCGGCTTATAATTCCCTATCTGTTGCCTCCCTCGCTTGTCAAAGAGCGGAGTTACTGAACCCAACCATAAGGATTCTACACTTCCTAATCCTGTGTCGCTTTTCGAAGGATTTGATTTCATTTGTTTTTACTAGCAGAGTCACCCTATCCCCTCTAGCTACCTATCAGTCCTTTCAATGTGAAATGTATCCCTGGATGCCAAGTTCCCAGTAAATATCATAAGACACCAGCTGTGATTTTCTTTTAAACATGATTCTATGATGCTTATACCATCATACCTGCCAATTTCTAATTGCGCAATGATATCATCTACCGTATTTCATATACAGCGTGCTTTCAAATGTAACACCCTCAGTACTGTATTCACCATCTTTCTATTGCAATTTGTCTTTGTTGCTTGAAGTGAAATTATCATCCAAAGTTGATTCCAAAACCACAAAAATTACGCTTCCCTCATTATCCTGACTCTAGACAAATAACCCTTAAATTTGCCTTAACGAGGTAGTTGGTCTGGGGTGAAGTTAGACAGGGCCATTAAGGCCTGGTGTCCATCTGTGAACAAATACATTAAATAAAAGAACCTCAGCAAGAATAGGAGCTCAGGAGATGTGGAAATTGAGCAAACACTTCTGCTTCAGCTTGAGCAGCTACTGGTGGCTCAGCCGATACTGGGAAACCAGCTCACTCTCTGGAGGTCTCCACTGAATGCCTTAACCCTCAGTGTAAGCAGGTCTCACTATTCCACATGACTATCAAAGTTCTTACTGTGACCATCAGCCATTCTATTCATAAATTCCCACCACCGAGATCAAAGTCCATCAATAGATCAAACCCAGAGCTTGCTTGCATTGGGGATTTATGGAAAAAAAGAACTGGCTCCATCTCAGTCACACGTCTCTCCACCATCAAGGATATCTTCAAGAGGTGGTGACTCAAGAAGGTGGCATAAACCATGAGAGAGCCTCACCATATGGGACATGCACTCTTCTCATCAGGTTGTAAGTCACACAAAAGCACACACACAATGTTTTAGAAACAGCTTCTTCCCTTCCACCATCAGATTTATGAACCATGAACACTACATCATTATTTGTCTTTGCATTAATACTTATTTTGTAATTTATAGTAATTTTTATGTCTTGTGCTATTACGCTGCCACAAAACTCAAAAGTTCATGACATTTGTCAGTGATAATAAACCTGATTCTGATTCAGACTTAATTGCACTGATTCAAATGGCTGATTACTTGTTAAAGTGATTTTTCTTTGCATTGGCTATTCTAGCAACAATTTCCAGGTAAAGCCATGCCCATCAATCACTTCTACACTCAAATTCCTTTCTTCTGTACTTTCTATCACCTCCATTACTGTTCATGATACATTACCCTTCAAATAGTGTTTGGTTGTCAGTACAGACACGAAGGGCCAAATGGCCTATTTCTTTTCTGTATACCTCTATGGCTCTACGACTCAGTCAGGAGCACTCTCACTTCTGACTGAACAGATTATGTGTCTAAGATCTACTTCTGTGTCTTGAACACTAAATTCAGGCTGAGTTTCTAGTGCAGTTGTGAGAGAGTGTTGCACTGTCTGAGGTGCAGCTGATGGGATGAAATATCAAACTGAATTTCCAAGACTGCAAGTAACGTTTTAGGAAAAAGATTCTCCAAATACTCATAGGCTGATATTTATTCCTCAACCAACATCATTGACGAACTGTCTTCAATTGTTTATCTTCCTGCAGATGCTAGTTGACCTATTCAGTGTTTCCAGCAATTTCTGTTCCTTGATTATTTCAGATATCTATTATTTGCAGTGTTTTTAATCATCTTTATCATAAACTATTCATTCATTTATCGTATTTCTGCTTGTGGGAGCTCGCTGTCTGTGATTTAGTGGCTGTGGTTCCTACATACAACATTTACTGAACTTTGAAGTTATGAACGATAGGCTGGGGGAATCTCAATGGATCAGATAACATCTGTGTGAGGAAGGGAATTGTGACATTTCAGGTCAAAACCCTTTATCAGGTTCTGGAGCACCCCATTGTTCCAGATCCCAGTATCCCTGCACTATTGTATCTCTATTACAGTTTGAGGTTAAATCACTGGAGCTAAAGCAATTGGAGATACCCTATGGTTGTGACTGGCAATATTTAAGCACTGTTTACTTTGTTATTAATATTACAGGAGGATAGTTTGAGAGAGCTCAGGCTCTTTGGAGAGAAGGAAAATGAGAGCTGGCTTGATAGAGGTGTACGAGGTGATAAGTGTCAGAGATAGAGTAGACAGGCAGAGACCTTTTTCCAGATCAGATATCGTTAATATGAGGGGGCATAACTTTAAGGTGTTTGGAGGAAATTACAGGTGAAATATTAGGGGTAGGTTTTTTACAATGGGAGTGATAGGTGCACGGAATGTACTAACAGGGGTGCTGGCAGAAGCAGACACATTAGAGACATTTAAGACACTCTTAGATAGGCACATGGATGAAAAAAAGATGGACAGCTATGTGGGAGTGAAAGGTTACTCTATATTGATCTCGGAGTAGATTAACGGGTCGACAGAACACCGTGGGCCTGTACTATGCGGTACTGTTCTATGTTCTATGTGGCTGAAATCGTGCAGTGAAGATATAATTCGTTCTAAATACAAAGCTGAATGAACTGGTGTCACTGAATGCAAAATATAACTATCACCATCATTGTGGAGAAGGCTGGATTTCAGTATAGAATGTATTGCTAACAGTCGTTGTTTTTCTCTCAGCAAGCCATCTGCCTTGATGAGATATGTTATACTTACGCTGCTCTACATGACTGGTGATCATATACTCTCCACTTCCCAGTACACTTATGCCAATATAATCAGCAGTTCCAATGTTTTATTGCAAATGTTAAGCTTCAAAAATAATGTTTTCCCACTGGCTCATTACATCTCAACTTAAAGGTCTTACACTCTCTGGTTAGTTTGTTTACACAACAGTATCATCTAGATGTCATTTCCTGCTCAGAGAACCAAAAAATATGTAAACTATTTGCATGAAAACAGTAACACAGCAGCCACATTGCCTGGGGCAATATCAAGAAAACTGGAACGTATGCAGTGAACAAGGGATGTAGTGACAAAATAGGGGGCTTGACAATTGAATTGTGTGGATACATCATTTCTGAGAGGGTAGTGAATCTCTGAAACTCTCTGCTCTGCTGAAGGTGAAGATAGATAAATATATCAAGGATTGAAGAACTGAGTTTTAGGGTACACAGACAAAATGCTAAAGGAACGTGGCAGGTCAGGCAGCATCTATGAAATGAAATAAACAGTCAAAGTTTCAGGCCGAGACCCTTCATAAGGATTGGTCCTGATGAAGTGTCTCAGCCCCAAAAGTTGACTGTTCTCAAACCTGGTGGTGTGGGTCTTAAGGCTCCTGCACCTTCTTCCTGATGGCAGTAGCGGGAAAAGGGCATGGCCAGGCTGGTGGGGGTTCTTAATGATGGACAACACTCAATGGTGGGAGTGCTTTATCCGTGATGAACTGGTGTCCTCTACTTTTTGTAGGATTTTTCATTTAACAGCATTGTTGCTTGCATACCGGGTTGTAGAACCACCAATCAATGTACTCTTCACCACACATCAGTAAAAGTTTGTCAAAGTTTTAGCTGTCATACAGAGTCTTCACAAATTTCCATGGAAGTAGAGATGCTGCCATGCTTTCTTCATAATTGCACCTACTTGTTGGAATCAGAACAGGTCCCCTGAAAGGATAATGCTGGCCCTCTCCACCTCTGATCCCCTGATAAGGACTGGCTCATGGACCTCTGGTTTCCTCTGCCTTAAGTCCTTGGTTTTGCTGACATTGAGTGAGAGGTTGTTGTTGTGGCACCCCTCAGCCAGATTTTCAATCACTCTCCTATCTGCCCATTTGTCACTACCTGTGATTTGGCAGGTAGTGCCAAATCACAGGTAGTGGTGTCATCAGCAAACTTAAATATGGCATTGGAGCTGTGCTTAGCCTCACAGTCATAAGTGTAAAGCAAGTAGAGAATGGGGCTAAGCACACAGCCTTGTGGTACACCTGTGCTGATGGAGATTATGGAAGAGATATTGTTGCCAATCCAAATGGACTGGGGTCTGCAAGTAATGAAATTGTGGATCCAATTGCACAAGGGTGTATTGAGGCCAAGGGCTTGAAGCTTATTGATTAGTTTTGAGGGGGTACTAGTATTGAAACTGAGCTGTAGTGATTAGCGAGCACCTTGATGCTCGCACCTTTGCTGTCCAGGTGTTCCAGGGTTGAATGAAAAATCAATTAAATTGCATGTGCCGTTAGGCAAATGCGAACAGATCAAAGTCTCTTCTCAGGCAGGAGTTAATATGTTTCATCACCAACCTCTCAAAGCATCTCATCACAGTGGATGTAAGTGCTAGTTGATGATAGCCATAGAGGCAGGTTGCCACATTCTTCCTAGGCACTGGTATAAATGAAACCTGCTTGAAGCAGATGGGTACCTCAGAGTGTTAAAACGAAAGATTAAATGTGAAGAAGATAACTCCCCAGCATCTTCTTTAGGGAAATTGAAGATGACAATAAACATTGAATTTGCAATTTCTCTATATCTATGCCTTCAGGATGGAGGAGTTAATTACATCTAGATTGAAAGAACTCTACAAATTAGTTTGCATTTACCCAAAAATCCAGAAATTGGACAAAAATTTAATACTCAAGCATTCCATGTGAGAATTTTGAATCCATAAATGTTCAGCTTCTGAGAACAGTAAAGGGTGGGAGGCCCATGTTTGGTGGCTTAATCCAGTGCCCCAAGTATTGAGTATCCATATGGCTATATTCATCATACAGTCACAGCTCTAGGCTTCATAGTCAGAAGCTACTGAATAGAAAGAAAAACATGCCATCAGAAAATATGTTTAATTTAAGGAAAACAAGAGAGTTCCTGCAAATCGATCGCACACTATGTGTCTGATGTATCTCAATATGTAGTTAGCTGGTTTCCACAACAGAGGAGCTGGAGAAGCTTTGAAATCTGTATTTGCATTTGCAATGTAACCTAGTTGGGTATTCTATTAGAAATGCTTTAGAAAACATAGAAAACCTACAGCACAATACAGACCCTTTGGCCCACAGAGTTGTGCTGAACATGTCCCTACCTTAGAAATTACTAGGCTTAGCTATAGCCCTCTATTTTACTAAGCTCCATGTACCCACCTAAAAGTCTCTTAAAGGACCCTATTGAATCCACCTCCACCACCGTTGCTGGCAGCCCATTCCATGCACTCACCACTCTCTGAGTAAAAAACTTACCCCTGACATCTCCTCTGTACCTAGTCCCCAGCACCTTAAATCTGTGTCCTCTTGTGGCAACCATTTCAGCCCTGAGAAAAAACCTCTGACTATCCACACAATCAATGCCTCTCATCATCGTATACACCTCTATCAGGTCACCTCTCATCCTTCCTGCTGAAACCTCATTATAAATTAAATCACTTTGTAAATCTTGAAACTAAATTCACAGATTCAAAGCTTAAACTAAATTTATTATCAAAGTACATATATAAGGCATCCGTTAGTCTTGCGAGACCATGGATCTGCACCTGGAAAGTCTTCACTCTCCAGGGCACAGGCCTGGGCAAGGTTGTATGGAAGACCAGCAGTTGCCCATGCTGCTAGTCTCCCCTCTCCACGACACCAGTGTTGTCCAAGGGAAGGGCATTAGGACCCATACAGCTTGGCACCAGTGTTGTCGCAGAGCAATGTGTGATTAAGTGCCTTGCTCAAGGACACAACACATTCCCTTGGCTGGGGCTCGAACTCACGACCTTCAGGTAGCCAGTCCAATGCCTTAACCACTTGACCACGTGCTCACAAAGTACATATATGTTAACATATACTAACCTGAGATTAATTTCCTCCTTCCATTCATTGTAGAACAAAGAAGTATAATAGTATGTATGAAGAGCAACATACACATAGATTCAATGTGCAAAGGAAGATAAACTGCGCAAATATAAAAAAATAATGTTGAACTTATTCTTCCATTAAACATAAAGGAAGGTGCAATAGAGCTAGTAGAATATAAAACAGTGAAGCATGATACGATACATCCAATGGATAAATATGAAATGTTTAAGTGTCTGGGATATGATAGATCCCATGATAGATCAAATAAGATAGTGCGATAAAGGAGAAAAAACTTTCAACAACATTTACTTCAAGGCCTAAGAAAATCTGTCAAACAGAACTCAATAGTGAAAAGATATCAAATGTAACAAACATTTTTGCTATACCCATATTAATGTATTCTTTTGATGTAATATCTTGGCCCAATACCAATCAGAAAATTTACAAACAAAAATAAGAACCGAAATGACAAATTTTTGCAAAACACAATGTACACACAGACACTCTTATATTAAAACCTCCTGGACAGGAGGAGGAGGAGTAATAACTGACATTAAAAAAATTTACACAGCAATCCGATTAAACTTCTAAGGATATAATTTCATCATCAAAAACAGGACTCAGCACTCCACAAGAGCATATGCAATTCCGATAAGAAGTATGATCCACTACACTTCAATGAAAGCGCAACCCAGAAAAGTGAGGAAATTATCACTATAGAAGAAAAAATTAACCAGTGGAAGAGCAAGGCCCTCCATGTAAGTTCCCCATGATCTGAGCAGACTAGGTGTCGACAAGGAAGCATCGAATGCCTGGTTCAGAGTTGGAGACCTCTTGCCAGAAACAGAGGGGTTCCTTGTGGCAACACAGGGCTCAAGACATATCATAAATATACAATAAAAAACACAAATTGAAGATGATAAATGAAAAAAGTGCCAAGAGAAACCAGAAACAGTCCAACACATTACAGAATCTTGCAGAAGTTTAACTCAATCTGATTCTTACATAGACACAATTAAGTGGCAAACATTACTCACCAAAATCTTGCTTTAAAATATAAACTCATAAAAGACACTATTCCTTACGATAAATACAAGCGTGATCCAGTTTTAGAGTCAGAGTCCACAAATTATATTACAACCGATCCATTATTACAAATAGGACATTCCATAATATCCGTCCAGATATAACAATACCGAATGAACAAGCAAGAACAACTTGTTTGTTAGATATAGCCATTCCAAACCCACAATACATACAGAAATCAGTAAGTGGAAAACATCTGAAGTATGCTGAATTTAAAGAGGAAATTGAAAGACTATGGAACATGAGCAGGGTATACATTGTCCCAATAGTAATATCTACAACTGGTGTCATTCTTAGGGCACTACACAATAACATTATCTAATTAGACCTACTCAGCAATACTTATGTACATCTCCAAAAAGCCACAATGCTAAGCACCACGAGAATAATCCGTAAGTTCCTAGCAATGGAGAAATGAGTGTGCTTGGCTATGCCTCTACCTCAGGTTTTACCAGATTGAGCTGGAAAAAAATCTGTAGATACATAAATAATACTGAGAACATTCGTTGTAGAGTCCTTGAAAGTGAGTCCATCAATTTTGGAAACAATTCAGTGCTGTGGTGAGTGAAGTTATTCACGTTGGTTAGTATATTGATGGTTGAAGGGTAATAACTGTTTCTGAACCTGGTGGTGTGGGACCTAAGACTCCAATACCCCCTACCTGATGGCAATAGTGAGAATAGAGTATGGCCTGAATGGTGGGGGTCTTCAACAATGGATGCTGATTTATTGTGGCTTCACTAGCAGAGTCAGAGTTCTTATAATTTCCAAAAACAAAATTCTATCTCTGAAACATTTTCATAAAAATTGTTACACAGGTGATACAAAAAAAAAGAACACAGATATGGTGGGGAAAGCTAATACCCTGCTTTCTCAGTCCAGGGCACAAAGTAGGAGAACGTGGAGCAAAGAGGAAGCTACAAATGCAGTCGCTAATGGTTAGTGCAGTTTTGCCTTTACCGTAAAATGTGTCAGTCAGAGGGCACTCAAGGAAGGATAACCTGGTCAGTCACCAGAAATTGTACGTCTTCAATTCATCAATGGATTAATCCCTGAGATGGACATAAGTGCAATGCTCAACTTAACTGCAAAAAGAGAAGCTTTCAAATCATTAACCATTGCAATTTAGATACCGTGATTGCTGAACTCCAAGCAAAGGTGTTTCACCAAGTAAAGAATTTCGCTCTTCTGATATTTCCTAAAATTCCATAGAAAAACTCCTGTATAGACTGGCCAGTTGCAAATTAAAGTAGGTAAGGCTTGGGAAGATGTGTAAGGAACGGTAAGGGTCTCGCACTTTACGTCATCCAGTCAACCTTCAGGCAATGTCATTAAGGAGCTTGTGCTGATATTAATCTGTGACTGTATGTGCTGGATCGTAACTATATGTGCTGTGTGTGACTGTACGTGCTGGATCGTAACTATCTGTGCTGTGTGTGACTGTATGTGCTGGATCGTAACTATATGTGCAGTGTGTGACTGTATGTGTGTGGTAAACCATAACTGGGTTACCTGTCTGGACATGCCTGGACATGCCCCTCTGCTGACTGCTCCTGCGGCTCCTCCCACAGATCCCTAAATAAAGGCGATTGTGCCACTGCTCCTCCCTCAGTCCAGGGCAGGTACTCAGCATGGATGTTGGACCATTAACTGTTAATAAAAGCCTTTCAGTATTTACTCTACTTCCAGTCTTTTCTAGTAATTGTTAGTGCATCAATTTTAGTAACAGTAATTTTAAAGCTTGGAACACGTCCTGAGACCCGACAAGCAAGACCTCGACCCGCAAACACCTGAAGCCAGAAACGCTTTCGAACTCTGGCTGGCCTGCTTCTAATCATACCTAGAGGAGATTGAAGTGACCAAGTCCGCCGCGAAGCGCAGAGTTCTCCTCTCCAGGGTCAGCCCACAGGTCTACTCAATGATTAGAGACCAGCCGAGCTACGGTGGCATGATGAGCGCCCTCAGAAGACAATACCTGCGACCGGTAAAGACCATCTATGTGTGACATTGCTCAGCGACGTGGCAGCAGCAGCCCAGAGAGTCGAGCGCTGAGTTCATCTGGGCCCTACAGACACTCATGCGGGCCTGCAATTGCCGGAGGCTGATGGCTGAAGAGCACGCAGAGCTCCTAGTAAGAGACGCCTTCGTCACGGGGACCAAGTCAGTTTATGTGCGCCAGCGGCTGCTGGAACACACTGATCTTACCTTATGTTCGACGATTGAGCTGGCCAACATACTGGAGGCTGCTCTGCACAACTCTGACGCTCTCCAGGCACACGATCTCAGGACGGCCTTGTGGACGTCGCAGACCCCGCAACCCGCCAGCGAATCGACCACGGCTGCTACTAGTCACGAGACCGCGAAGCTATACTTCTGCACACTCGAGAAGCACCCTCGGAAAAGCTGCCCGGCCCGAGAAACTACCTGCTCCAGCTGCGGAAAGAGGGCCACTTCGCCAAAGCCTGTAAGTCCAAACCGTGAACAGGATCGAGCAGCGCCATCTTGGCCGTCATCATCTCGCCTGCCGCCATCTTGCCTGCACGCCGCCACCATGTGCGTGACATCTTGGTCGGCACCACCTCCCACCGCTAACAACCTACCGGTGCTCACGGGGCACCCCACCGTGCCGGACCAAGACAGCGATTCAACTCTGGCCTCCGTGACCCTCGACCAAAGCACTCCCCACCAGCTCGCAAGGTCAGTGATCGACATCCTCGTGGGGGGGGAGGGGGGCGCAGGACAAGCTGCCTGTTTGACACAAGCAGCACGGAGAGTTTTATCCACCCGGACACGGTGCAGCGCTGCAGACTCGTGATACAGCCGGTAAGTCAGGGGATCGCCATGGTTTCCGCGTTGCATACAACAGACATCTGGTGGGGATTGTGTAGCGACGCTAGTGGTGCAGGGCACGGAATATCAAGACCTTACATTACTGCTCATGCCTCAACTGTGCCCCTGTGCTATTGGGGCCTGACTTCCAGAGCCACCTGAAAAGCGTGACAATGCAGTATGCTGGGCCCCTCCCACCAATTACTGTCGGAAATCCACAGTTTTGTAGGAATACGTCATATACCCTACTACTGACTACCCCCATATACCGACCCGCACATCCCACCCAACACCATGCCAACTGCCGCACTACGGACACCACTTGCGGCCTCTCCACCCTCAAGATCCCTCCCCCACTGCTGTTCGCCAACCTGATCCCCGACTGTAAGCCTGTGGCAACTAAAAGCAGGAGGTACAGCGCGGGGGACAGAGCTTTCATTAAGTCGGAGGTACAGCGGCTGCTCAGGGAGGGGGTCATTGAGGCAAGCACAAGTCCTTGGAGGGCGCAGGTGGTGGTTGTTCGGAACGGGGAGAAGAATAGGATGGTCGTGGACTATAGCCAGACCATCAATAGGTTCACGCAGCTCGACGTACCCTCTACCCCACATCGCGGATATGGTCAATCAGATAGCACACTACAAGGTGTACTCAACCATAGACCTAAAATCCGCTTACCATCAGCTCCCCATCCGCCGGGAGGACAGCCCTTACACTGCCTTCGAGGCGGACGGCAGGCTTTATCAATTCCTGCGCGTCCCCTTTGTCATCACGAATGGTGTATCTGTCTTCCAGAGGGCAATGGACCGGATGGTGGACCAGTGCCAACTGAAGGCCACGTTCCCATATCTGGATAACATCACCATCTGCGGTCACGACCAGCAGGATCACGACAACAACCTCCAAAAATTTTTCCAAGCGGCCAAATCTTTCAACCTCACCTATAACAAGGACAAGTGTGTGTTCGGAGCCACCCGGCTTTCTATCCTTGGGTGTGTCGTGGAGAATGGAGTCATTGGCCCCGACCCCGACATTATGCGCCCCCTGTTGGAACTCCCTCTTCCCAACACCCTCAGAGCCCTCAAAAGGTGCTTGGGCTTCTTTTCATATTACGCCCAATGGGTCTCTAACTACGCAGAGAAGGCCCGCCCCTGGTTAAGTCCACCACATTTCCCCTCTCAGCTGAGGCCCATGCGGCCTTCAGCTGTATTAAAGGGGACACTGCCAAAGCAGTAATGCATGCGGTGGATGAGGCCACTCCCTTCCAAGTAGAAGGTGGCGCCTCCGACTTCGCGCTGGCTGCTACCCTCAACCAGTCGGGAAGACCGGTGGCGTTCTTCTCCCGTACCCTTCAAGGCCCTAAAATTCGGCACTCCGCGGTGGAGAAAGAGGCCCAGGCCATAGTGGAAGCTATTAGGCACTGGAGGCACTAGCTCGCCGGCAAAATCTTCTCCCTGCTGACTGACCAGCGCTCAGTCGCATTCATGTTTAGTAACCAACAGTGGGGCAAAATCAAAAATGATAAAATTCTGAGGTGGAGAATCAAATTCTCCACCTACAACTATGACATCATATACAGGCCTTGGAAGCTCAACGAGCCCTCCGATGCCCTATCCCGGGGAACATGCGCCAACGCACAGATCGACCGACTATACGCCCTACATGTAAATCTTTACCACCCAGGGGTCACCCGGCTTTTCCACTTGGTGAAAGCCCGGGACCTGCCTTACTCCCTTGAGGAGATCAGGACGATGACCAGGGACTGCCAAGTTTGCGCAGAGTGCAAACCGCACTTCTACCGACCCAAAAAGGCACAACTAATCATGGCCACCAGCCCCTTTGAGCAACTGAGTGTCGACTTTAAGGGCCCCCTTCCCTCCACCAACCGCAATGTGTACTTTCTTAACATTATCGACGAGTACTCGCGGTTCCCCTTCGCCATCCCCTGCCACGACACCACTACCACGTCACTTATAAAAGCCCTGCGCAAGCTCTTCACTCTGTTCGGATACCCATGCCATATCCACAGTGACACAGGATCCTCGTTTATGAGTGACGAGCTGTGCCAATACCTGCTGGCTAGGGGTATTGCAACTAGTAGGACCACGAGCTATAATCCCCGGGGGAATGGACATGTGGAGGAGGAGAATGCCACGGTGTGGAAAGCCACACGCATAGCCCTCAGGTCAAAGGGACTGCCGGTCTCCCGCTGGCAGGAGGTCCTTTCCGAGGCACTCCACTCCATCCGCTCCCTGTTATGCACGTCCACTAATGCCACCCCTCACAAGGGACTCTTTTCTTTTCCCAGAGAGTCGACCACTGGGACCACCCTACCAACTTGGCTGACATCCCCAGGGCCAGTGCTGCTCCAGAAACATGCGAGGAACAATAAATACTCCCCAGTGGTCGAGAGGGTTCACTTACTTCATGCGAACCTTCAGTATGCCTATGTGGTTTTACCTGATGAGCGGGAGAACACGGTCTCCATCCGTGACCTGGCGCCCGCAGGAGCACTGGGCCCCTACCCTGAACACTCCATGGTGACTATTAACCCCGTATCCACCGATGTATATACCCATGAGACACCGCTCACTCCAAGCCCTACACAGGCACCACCCGACTCTCCCATACCGGGCGTGATGCACACGCACGATGGATTACCGACACCTAACGTGCTGACACCTCAAGTCAGGCTGGAGCCAGCACAACCGCCATCGCCGGTGCAATCACCACCGGTGCTACGTAGATCACAGCGACGGACCTGATAGACTTGACCTGTAAATATACTTGTTTTAAATATTGTCAGTCACTTCACCCCGCGGGACTCTTTTTAAAAAGGAGGGGTGAATGTGGTAAACCATATATATATGTTGTAACTGGGTTACCTGTCTGGACACGCCCCTCTGCTGACTGCTCCTGTGGCTCCTTCCACAGAAGCCTGAATAAAGGCGATTGTGCCACTGCTCCTCCTCTCAGTCAGGGGCAGATACTCAGCATGGACATTGGACCATTTACTGTTAATAAAAGCCTTTCAGTAATTACTCTACTTCCAGTCTTTTGAAGTAATTGATAGTACATGAATGTGCTGGATCGTAAGTATATGTGCTGTGTGTGACTGTATGTGCGGGATCGTAACTATATGTGCTGTGTGTGACTGTTTGTACTGTGTTTTGCACCTTGTCACTGTTTAACTGTATGCATGTGTATGGTTGAATGACAATAAACTTTAATTTGTAAGTCACCGGTACCACACTGCACCCCAAAGGTGAGTCAGAACTGTGTTGATCTTCTGGGAATAATGTAGGTGAAATATGTTACAGTAACGCACACAAATTGCTGGAGGAACTCAGCAGATCAGGTGGATTCTATGGAGAGGAATAAATTGTCAACAATTTGGGCTGAGACCCTTCATCAGGACGGAAAAAAAGTGCGGCGGGGGGAATGGTGGGAAGGCTGGTTGAAGCTGGAAAGTGATCGGTGAAACCAGGTGAGGGGGGAAGGTAGGTGGATGGGGGAGCGGGATTGAAATAAAAGGCTGGCAGGTGATAGTTGGAAGAGGTGAAGGGCTGAAGAATGAGGAATCTGAAAGGAGAGGAGTGTGGGCCTTTAAAAAAGGGAAGAAAGAGGAAGGAGATGTTACAGTGTAAGATTTCAAGACAAGCATTTTCTTCCCAGTTTATGACATATGTCCAGTGACCCAGTTGGATTGCTGTGTTTCTCTGAGAGATAAATGTGCTTCTGATGTGGCTTAGGTCCAAGGATTATAGCAATGCAGTAGGACTTAGGATAAAAAAAAATTACTGGAAATTTCTGGAACTCAGTGGTTTGTTCAGATTAATTTTTCGATACTCAAACCACCCCATCTGGCACCAGTGATCTTTAGAGTCACTTAGATCATATTTCTTCCCCATTCTGATATTTCGTCAGACCAATAACTGAACTTCTTGACCATGTATGAATGCTTTTATGCATTGAGTTGCTGCCACATGATTGGCAGATTAGATATTTGCATTAGTGAGCAGGTGTACTGGTGTACCTAATAAAGTAGCTACTGAGTAAATAAACGACAGGAAAATGAAATGTCTATCACTGACACTGTAGCAATCAGGCTCTGATTTAGGGGGCAACTTTGGGATAGAATGCTATTATGCCTGTAGTTGAGGAAGACTGAGTGAATACATTGGAGCATATGACAGGGGTAATCTTGTTTAAACATATTTGCAACAATGCTAATTGGCAAAGATCTGCTGTAGTATTTATTAATTCAACCTCACTGTAAATTACCAAAGAGAAACAAATGACGGCTACTTTAGTTTCTCAGATTGCAATTTTCCATTAATCATTATGCCCTGAAGCAGTGTAATATTGATTTGAATAATGATTGGGAACATTTGAGAATATCTTACAGAATTTTAGACATAAATATGTTGACTTGCACAGTACATTAGTGAGGCTTAATTTTTCAATTGTAAATGCAATTTAGAAAAAGTAATAAAAGATTGAAAAGCTCCTTATTGCCAGTGATTGCCAGTGATTAGTTACCAGAATAAATAGGAGCCCAGCCATTGTATTAATATTTAACTTTGCTCACAGGCACAGCAAGTAAACTAGGGCAAGAACAGCTGGCACTGATGATGCTTGGTGCCAAAAGATAAGAAAATGCCACAAAATTAGGATGATCTATAAAAGAAAGAGAGAGACCACATCTCCACAATGTTAATCCTAACACAAGGACCACTGCTGAAAATGGAGAAGCCATTCAAGATCAACATCACTGTATGGTCTAATGAAGCAATCTCAATATTTCTGGACTGTTTTGAATGAACGAACAGGCAGATGTTCAAAGAGACCACCACAAACGGAGGAGACACAAGCTATGAGGAATATGCCTCATCTGTCATCAGCTACATAAGTAAGTGTGTAGATGTTGTTGGTACCTCAATAACGGACATTTCACAACCCGACTGGAATCCCTGGCTGAACACAGAGGCGCGCTCCCTACTAAAAGTCCATGATGCTGCCTTCAAGTCTGCTGACAGAACAGCTCTCAGAGAAGCCAGGAAAAACCTTGTCTTAGGCATCAAGGTGGCCAAGGCTACCTACACTCAAAAAATCAGCAACACCTGTCCGATAACAATCTGTGGCACACGTGGCCGGGCATTACCGATTACACAAGAAAAAGTATCATTAACTGTACCTGCGATAACTCCTTCCCTGACACTCTTTCATGCACGCTTCAAGGCATGTAGCACAACACCAGCCACAAAAGCTACCCCTCTCCTGATACTCTCTGTAGCTGCAGCAGACATGGGAAGGGCTCTGCCAAGAGTCAACCCTTGTAAGGTGGCCAGGCCAGGAGACATCCCAGGCCAAATACTTGAGGAGTATGCAACTCATTGATGTCTTCATGGACATCTTCAACACATCACTCATCCAGGCTGCTGTCCCTTGTGCTTCAAATCAGCCACCATCATGCCTGTACCAAAGAAATCTACACTTTCAAAACTAAACAACTATCGCCCAGTGGCACTGACACTAATCATCATGAAGTGCTTTGAGCAGCTGGTAATGGCACATATCAAAAACTCTGTTCCTGTCACTTTGGACACTCACCAATATGCTCACTGACAAAAACACTCCACAGTAGATGCCATAGCATCTGTCATGTTCTTGGCCCTGACACACCTAGAAAACAAGGTCATTTAAGTTAGAATACTGTTTCTGGATTTCATTTCAGCAATCAACACTGTTGTGTCAGAGTTACTGTTGCACAAATTCCTACTTGTCAGTCTAAGTACATCACTATGACAGGGTTTTGGACTTCCTCATCAACAGACCTCAGATAGTCAGAATGCACAGCTGCTCCTCTCTCCCCATCACCCTCAACACAGGCTCCCCCCAGGGCAGTGTGCCATTCCCATTGCTATGCACGTTGATCAAACGTGAATATGCAATTCCAGTATATCTTCAGTTTCTGATATACTTAAACCACCCTGTCTGGCACAGGAAATCTTTCCACTGTCAAATTCACTTGGACTGCGGCAGATTGGAGGGCTCTACAACGGGTAGTCAAAACTACCCAACACATCACTGGCATCAGCCTACCTGCCATCAAGAATATGTATACTGAAAGTTGCTGAAAACGGGGCAGTACCATCATGAAGGATCCCACCCACTGTGCTCATGAACTGCTTGTCCCATTCCTATCAGGGAGCAAGCTACGTAACATTCACGCCAGGACCACTGCACTCCAAAATAGTTACTTTCACTAAGCAGTAAGGCTGAACAACACCTCCACCCACTAACTTATCCCTCCACACCACAACCAGCACTACTTTCAGTCACCTTATGTACCCACACTCCCATGCCTAGCTCACTTTATGAACAATCAATCTATGTATATAAGCTATCTTATGTATTTATATATATATTGTGTGTTTTTAAAAATTATTATGTTCTTTATCTTATTGTGTCTTTTCTTGTGTTGCGTCGGATCTGGGGTACCAATAGTTTCATTCTCTTTCACACTTGTGTACAGGAAATGACATTAAACACGGACTGTAAGGAGTTTTTACGTCCTCTTTCTGACCGCGTGGGTTTCCTCTGGGTGCTCTGGGTTTCTGCCACAGTCCAAAGACATACCGGTTGGTAGGTTAATCATTCGTTGTAAGTTGTCCCGTGATTAGGCTAGGATTAAATCAGGTGATTGCTGGGTGGCATGGCTCAAAGGCCCAGAAGGGCCTGTTCAATATTGTATCTCCATACATCAATAAATAAATTCTGAATCTTGAATTTTGAATAACAAACCTGATTCTGATTTTGCTTTTCTGTGTATATACTAAACACATGGTGTGGGAACGTATCCACACTGGACTCCAGTGAAATCTGGTCCTAATTTAATCACTTTGCTTTATCATGTCATGTATCTGACTTTCTAACAAGCATCAACAGCATTGATTCAAGTTTTAACTTTTTTATCTGTATTCAATTCCCCTTGTCGCTACAATGGTATGCATAACAACACAGGTAAATGTGAGGCTTTCCACTCTGAAAGGACAAAGAGAGACACAGTTCACTGCTGAAAGTCTGGGATATGCAGCTGTACAGCACGATCTGATGTGCAGCAGATGCAGCAAGCAGTTCAGAAGGCACTGTGATTCCAGCAGGGCGTCGAGCTGATATGCAGGGCCGGTCTCTTCATCCTGAGCAGGACGCTTAGGGTGCAGGGGTTAGCACCACAACATTACAGCTCAGGTCATTCCAGAGTTTGGTGTTCAGTTCCACCGCCGTCTCTAAGGAGTTTTTACATTCTCCCCATGAGTTTGTGGCTTTCCTGCAGGTACTCCAGTTTCCTCCCACTGTCCAAAGACTTACCAGTTAGAGGGCCAATCCTAAATTGCATTATGAGTAGGCTAGTGGGTTGCTGGGCAGTGCGGCTCATTGGACTAGAAGGGATTGTTCCATACCGTATCTCTAAATAAATAAAAATGAAGCTTAGTCACAAATCTGTAAATGTCCTTCACCCCAAGCAGAGTGTCCTAGACATTGCCCTTTGTTGCTCTTCACTGCCAGAGGACTTGAGTTACGAGAGCAAGGATGTTTCACTTTCCTTGTACAGGGCCTAGATGAGCTCACACCAGGAGCATTGTGTGCAATTTTACTACCCTAAAAACAGATGTAATTACAACAGTGGGAATACAGCAAGGCTTCAGCAGAATGATTGTAGAGTAGGCAGGACTGCTGTTCGAGGAGACATTGGATTGACCATTCAATTCTTACAGGGCATGACAGCTGTACACAGGGAGGGTATTTCAGTTGCTGGGTTCTCCAGAACCAGAGGATCTCAGGATATAGGTTAAGACATTTAGGACGGAAATGAGAAGTTCCTTCACTCAGACGGTGGTTAACTCACAGAATCCTCTACCACATGAAGCAGTAGAGGACAAATTATGAATGCTCTCAAAAAGGAGCTATATTTCCAGGCACAATAAACAAAGAAGGACAAGAGGAATGAGGAGTAATATGATATTGTAATGGCATGTCAGTCACGATTGCTTTGAATCATATCGCTGAAGGGAAACCCAGCAGGGTGTCTACATCTGTATTCAGCCTATTAAACTGCCCCTCCTACAGCAATGACCAGTCATGAATGAATTATTTAATGAATTTCCATTTTTTAAAATATCCATTTATTGCTTAGTTGCATTTATTACACATTCCGAATTGCTTTAGAAAAGGTAACAGTGAGCCATCTTTCTTGATTCACTATAGTCCATCTGAACGAAATACCCCCAAAATGTAGTTCCAAGATTCAGATTGCTCAACGACGAACTTATGACCATATGTCACATATGTCACATGGTGTGAGCAGAATTATCTGCATAATGTGAAAAAGACTAAGGAGCTGGTGGTAGACCTGAGGAGGGCTAAGGCACCGGTGACCCCTGATTCCATCAAGGGGGTCAGTGTGGACATGGTGGAGGATTACAAATACCTGGGGATACGAATTGACAATAAACTGGACTGGTCAAAGAACACTGAGGCTGTCTACAAGAAGGGTCAGAGCCGTCTCTATTTCCTGAGGAGACTGAGGTCCTTTAACATCTGCCAGACGATGCTGAGGATGTTCTACGAGTCTGTGGTGGCCAGTGCTATCATGTTTGCTGTTGTGTGCTGGGGCAGCAGGCTGAGGGTAGCAGACACCAACAGAATCAACAAACTCATTCGTAAGGCCAGTAATGTTGTGTGGATGGAACTGGACTCTCTGATGGTGGTGTCTGAAAAGAGGATGCTGTCCAAGTTGCATGCCATCTTGGACAATGTCTCCCATCCACTACATAATGGACTGGTTGGGCACAGGAATACATTCAGCCAGAGACTCATCCCACCGAGATGCAACACAGAGCGTCATAGGAAGTCATTCCTGCCTGTGGCCATCAAACTTTACAACTCCTCCCTTGGAGGGTCAGACACCCTGAGCCAATAGGCTGGTCCTGGACTTATTTCCTGGAATAATTTACATATTACTATTTAATTATTTATGGGTTTATTACTATTTAATTATTTATGGTGCAACTGTAACGAAAACCAATTTCCCACGGGATCAATAAAGTATGACTATGACTATGACTATATATTCCTATATTCAGATAGTGTGCAGCTTCAAAGGTCAAAGTCAATTTATTATCAAAAGTATGTATACATCAATATATAATACAGTAGAACAGAGAAATGCAATACCTTCAATGAAAAACAACACACAGTGTGACAAACAATATTCAAAAAAGGGGAAAGCTGTACAAACTAAATAAATAAGTAGATAGATAGATAGATGGATAAACAGATAGATGAATTATTAGGTCTGTTAACATGAGTCCTTGAAAGTGATTTAATAGGTTGTGGATTCATTTCAGTGTTGTTGTGAGTGAAATTATCCGCTCTGGTTCAGAAGCTTGGTGGTTGAAGGGTAATAACTGTCCCTGTACCTGGTGGTGTGGGACCTAAGGCTCCTGTACCTCCTTCCCGGTAGCAGTAATGATAGGAAAGCTTGGTCTTAATGGTGCGAGTTCTTGATGAAGGATGTTGCTTTCCTGTGGCTTCACTCCTTTTAGATGTGTTCAATGGGGAACACATTGGAGGGGGATCTACAAGCAATGATGTGCATTGGCACTTAGTGCCCTCGTGATGGTTTGATGGTAGAGATTGCAGGGGCTGGCAAATAACAATACGTTTTATGGGAGCTTGCAGTGCGCAAAGCAACTGCTTGTGTTTCATTAGCAGGGCAGTGTGTTGGATTACTTCCAATCATTTTGCAGAGTTGAGGCATTCCTGGCAAACAGAGCATTTACTGCCCATCACTGACGGACCTTGACTGAATGAGTGGCTTGTTAATCTGCTTAGTGGTCGATTTCAGTAGTGAACTTGGGAATTTAACATAGACCAGACCATCTATGGGTAAAAGGTCAACTCACCTGCAGGTGATTAGCGAACTAGATGCAGTTTTACAACAATCCTGAATTAATCAGCATTGCCAATACATAAATACTACTACTACTACGTCGACTCAGGCCTAGGAGGCCGGTGTCGGGCACGATGATGGACTCTCCACTTCTCCTTCTCCCTCATCAGTGTGTTCAGTTCATTTACATTAGTCGCGCTGCAGACTTCTAGGATCGTGTTGACCATAGTCTTGGGAGGGCGCCCAGGGTTCATCCTCCTGTGCTTGGGCTCCCATATGATGACTAGGCTGGCAGGTAGCTCGGGGTGGTGTAGACAGTGCCCTGTTAGTTGCAGTCTTCTCACCTCAATTTTAGTGGTGATTATCGATAGGTTGTTACAGAGCTTGACGTTCGTCATATGCTGTTGCCAACTCACGTCAAGAGCCATCCGGAGCATTCGTGTATAGCAACCATCTAACTATGCCAATACATAACAAACAACAGGAATTCTCCAGATGCTGGAAATTCAAGCAACACACATCAAAGTTGCCGGTGAACGCAGCAGGCCAGGCAGCATCTCTAGGAAGAGGTACAGTCGACGTTTCAGGCCGAGACCCTTCGTCAGGACTAACTGAAGGAAGAGTTAGTAAGTGATTTGAAAGTGGGAGAGGGAGGGGGAGGGATGGAGCCAAGAGCTGGACAGGTGATTGGCAAAGGGGATATGAGAGGATCATGGGACAGGAGGCCCGGGGAGAAAGACAGGAGGGGGGGAACCCAGAGGATGGGCAAGGGGTATAGTCAGAGGGACAGAGGGAGAAAAAGGAGGCGACACTTCACCTGTGAATTGGCTGGGCTGATATACTGCGTCCAGTGCTCCCAATGTGGCCTTCTATATATTGGTGAGACCTGACGCAGACTGGGAGACTGCTTTGCTGAACACCTACGCTCTGTCCGCCAGAGAAAGCAGGATCTCCCAGTAGCCACACATTTTAATTCCACATCTCATTCCCATTCTGACATGTCTATCCATGGCCTCCTCTACTGTAAAGATGAAGCCACACTCAGGTTGGAGGAACAACACCTCATATCCCGTCTGGGTAGCCTCCAACCTGATGGCATGAACATCGACTTCTCTAACTTCCGCTAATGCCCCATCTCCCCCTCGTACCCCATCCGTTATTTATTTTTATACACACATTCTTTCTCTCACTCTCCTTTTTCTCCCTCTGTCCCTCTGACTATACCCCTTGCCCATCTTCTGGGTTCCCCCCCCCCCGTCTTTCTTCCCGGACCTCCTGTCCCATGATCCTCTCATATCCCCTTTGCCAATCACCTGTCCAGCTCTTGGCTCCATCCCTTCCCCTCCTGTCATCTCCTATCATTTTGGATCTCCCCCTCCCCCTCCCCCTCCCACTTTCAAATCTCTTACTAG
Organism: Mobula birostris; assembly: GCF_030028105.1. NCBI lineage: Eukaryota > Metazoa > Chordata > Chondrichthyes > Myliobatiformes > Myliobatidae > Mobula > Mobula birostris. The sequence continues at coordinate 24,768,244 of NC_092387.1, read as the reverse complement.
CTCTTCCTTCAGTTAGTCCTGACGAAGGGTCTCGGCCTGAAACGTCGACTGTACCTCTTCCTAGAGATGCTGCCTGGCCTGCTGCGTTCACCAGCAACTTTGATGTGTGATGCCAATACGTAGTTAGTTTTAGTTAAAGATTGTGAATTGTCCTGGTGGGATTTGAACTCACTCCCTGGTGCAAGTCTCTGATATTTAACCATTGTATCACTGTAAGCCATTGAAGATTCTACACTTGGTGCCCACATCATTAGATATACTTGTACACTGGCTCATAAATGCAAATATCTCATCAGCCAGTCATGTGGCAGCAACTCAATGCATAAAAACATGCAGACATGGTCAATAGGTTCATTTGTTGTTTAGACCAAACATCAGAATGGGGATGAATTGTGTCATAAGTGACTTTGACTGTGGAATGATTTTTGGTGCCACATAGGGTGGTTTGATTATCTCAGAAACTACAGATCTCCTGGGATTTTCATGCTCAACAGTCTTTAGAGTTTACAGAGAACATGGCGAAAAACAAAATCCATCCAGTGACTGGCAGTTCTGTGGATGAGAATCCCTTGTTAATGAAAAGGGTCTGAGGAGAATGAATAGACTGGTTCAAGCTGACAAGTACATGACAGTAATTCAAATAATCACACGTTACAACAGTTGTGTGCATCTCTGAATGCACAACACATTGAACCTTGAAGTGGATGGGCTACAGCAGCAGATCACAAACACATCTAATAAAGTGGCCACTAAGTGTATTTAGGTGGCCCGATGGAGATACATCTCTACCAAAGGATGTGTAAGGAGCTCCTTCCCTCTGCAAGCCTGCAGGTCACCCTTGGGCCCCTGATCAGAGTCACATGAAGGCCATTGGAGCTGGTGGTGTATAGTTGTATGAGCAACCGGTGCATATCACAAATCCTGTTTGTTTGACATTAATGCCAGGCAGACAATCTCTGGAGTATTGCTAATGGCTGGGGTCACCTGTTTTGTAAAGACACTGCCCAGAAGAGGGCAATGGCAAACCACTTCAGTATAAAATTTGCCAAGAACAAACATGGTAATGGAAAGACCTTGATTCCCCATGTCATATGACACAGCAAATAGTGATGATGATTTTGACTGAATGTATATCGAGACAAATTCAAAGGGAGTAGTATGTATCAGTAGTTTCTAATATGCCATTACTATTGGCAGGATAAATGTTGTGCCAGAGGCAACAAAAGACTAATTAAGTGGACCACCCATGTTAATAAGACAATTTAGAGTATTGATGATGAGCTGCCTGCAGTGTGCAGTGAGACAAGATCAAAAGGGTGCACGGCAGCTGAGTAAAGGCAAATTGTTCCTCTTCAGGATATCAGATCACAAATGCAGCACTGGAGCATTCTCATCATGCTTCAAAGACTTGAGGGCAAAAGGTCTGATGAAGATTTTCAGATCACTTTTACAATACCCTCGATTTTGCAAGTGGTTCTGTCTGAAAGACCTGGTTGTTGCTATTGTCCCACTCATTACCTTTGGACCGAGGAACCATCTATCAGATCCTGCACTTGTTAGACACTGGATCAGTGACCCCATTGATTTCTATGAGTGACTTGGGAATGAGAAGAAAATAACCAAACACCAAGTTACTTTTCATAATTATTTTGATTCAGTTTCCTATTTCATTTAATTATGTTCTGTGATTTGCTCAATTTTATCCTTCCAGTGTTTCAGTAGTTTAATAACTTTTAAATTTTTAAATTATTTATTTGTTTTAATCATTTCTGATATTTCTATTTGTCAGAGATATTCTGTTCTCTGAGCCCCTTGACAGTCTGCAAAGCTGCGAAAAGAGTTTTGCCATCTATTCATGTTGTCAGAGACATTAGTGGGGAGGGGTGCAGGGATAAACCAATGCATCATCAGATGCAGTGCAAGTGTCTGCGATGCTTCACCCCGGTAACATTAGTCTTTTGCACATGGCCAGCTTTCAGGCATTAAGTGATTGCATTTGATGATTGTGAACAGTTCAAGTACAAGTTCAAATTTATTATCATTCAACCATATACACGTACGCCATTAAATGAAACAAAGTCCCTCCACACTAAGGTGCACAACACAGTACATGTAACTGCAATAAGTGATTTTACCTCAAATAAATTTACAAATAATAAGGTGCATTTATGACACAAGTCAAAAAGTAAACAGTACACAGTACTGGAGCTTCAGTTATGGTGAGACCTGGGTTGGTGGTAGGGAGGTAGTAGCCTCTCAGTCTGGAAAAGAACGTAAGATCATAAGACAGAGGCAGAATTAGGCCACTTGGCCTATTGAGTCTGTTCTGCCATTCCATTATGGCTAGCCCATCAACCTCTGCTTTAAACATACCCAATCACTTGGCCTCCACAGTCATCCATGGCAATGAGTCCTACAGATTCACCACCCTTTGGTTTATCTCTGTCCTAAATGGACATCCCTCTATTCTGAGGCTGTGCCCTCTGGTACTTGACTCAAACACTATAGGAAACATATCCACATCCACTCAGTGTAGGCCTTTCAATATTTGACAGGCTTCAATGAGATTCCCCCCTCATTCTAAACTGCAGTGAGTACAGGCCCAGAGCCATCAAACTCTCCTCATATGTTAACCCTATGATTCCCAGAATCATTTTTGCAAACATACTCTGGACCCTTTCCAATGCCAGCACATCCCTTCTTAAATGAGGAGCCAAAACTACTCACGATACTCCAAGTGCGATCTGACCAATACCATATGAAAATCCATGCTCTTATATTCTAGTCCTTTTCAAATGTTGGCTAACATTGCATTTGCCATCTTTACCACCAACTCAAATTGCAAGTTAACCTTGATGGTATCCTGCACAAGGACTCTGAAGTCTCTTTGCACCTCTGATTTTTGAATTTTCTCCCTGCTTAGAAAGTAAACTATGCCCTTATGCTTTCTATCAAAGTGCATGACCAAACACTTCCTGAAACAATATTCCATCTGCCAATTCTTTACCCATTCGCCTAATCTACCTAAATCCTTCTGCAGACTCCCTGCTTCCTTAACACTACCTGCCTCTCCACCATCTTTGTATCATCTGAAAACTTGGTCATTAAGCAATGAATTCCATCATCCAAATCGTAGATATTTTATGTGAAAAGAAGCGGTCCCATTGCCAACGCCTGTGGAACACCATTTGTCACTGGCAGCCAACCAGAATAGGCCTCCTTAATTCCAACTATTTGCCTCCTGCTAATAAACCAATCTTCTATCCATGCCAGTATCTTTCCTGTAATACCATGGGCTCTTCCCTTGTTAAGCAGCATCATGTGCGGCAACTTGTCAAATGCCTTCTGAAAATCCAAGTAAACAATATCCGCTAAATCTTCTTTGTTTATCCTATCTGTTATTTCCTCAAAGCATTTTTACAGATTAGTCAAACCTTTACAAGAATTTTTACAGATTAGTTTCCCTTAAGAAAACCATGCTGACCTTTAGCCATGTGCCTCCATTTACCCTGAAACTGCTAGAGTCTTCCACAACAAAGATTGATGCAAAATACTAGATTGTCCGCCATTCCTTTGCTCCCCATTACTACCTTTCCAACATCAATTTTCCAGTGGTGCAATATCCACTCTCATCTCTCTTTTACTCTTTATATGGTATATCTGAAAAAAATTTTGGTATCCTCTTCAATATTATAGGCTAGCTTACCTTCCTATCTCATCTTTTCTCTCTTTCTATTTCTTTTTTAATTGCCTTCTGTTGTTTCTTAAAAGCTTCCCAATCCTCTAACTTCCCACTAACTTTTGCTATACCATATGCCCTCTGTCTTGATTTTATGCTGTCTTCGACTTTCCTTGACAGCCAAGGTCACTTCACCCTCTCTTTAGAATACTTCTTCATCATTGGGATGTATCAATCCTGCACCTTCCAAATTTCCCCCAGAAATTCAAGACTTTGCTGTTCTGCTGATATCCCTGCTAGTGTTCTCTTCAAATCAACTTTAGCCAGCTCCTCCCTCATGCTTCTGTCATTCCCTTTAACCCACAGTAAAACAGTTACATCAGTCTTTACCTCCTCCCTCTCAAATAGCAAGATGAATTCTACCACTTTATAATCACTGCCTCCCAAGGGCTCCTTTACCTTAAGCTCCTTTAGCAAATCTGGTCCCTTATTGAACATCCAATCCAGAATTGATGGGAAGAAGCTGTTTCCCATCCTGCAATCTTTGTCCTAATGCTAAGGTACCTCCTGCCTGATGATAAAGGGTCAAAGAGATTGCTGGATTTTTGGGAGAGAACATTCACAATGCTAAGGGCCTTGTGTATGCACTCTCAATGGTGCTCCTGAAAAAAATAGTTTGAATGAGGGATGGGGGGGGGCTATGTTTCCTCTAAGCTGTGCGCGTGTGTACGCGCACACACGCTTTCAACCAGCGCACAAAGGAAATTAATGTGCGCACAAAAGGTTAGTTACCTAAAATAATGTAGTAATTAATAATTATACTTATTGAAAATAATCTTTTAGCTAAATGTTTCTGTTAACTAGTTAGTCGGTTTTTCAAATACCACAATGCACGTCACTAATTTACGTTCCCTCACCTTTCCTGTACCGGTTTGTACAGCTGCATCATGGCGGTAGCCATCTTTGGCGGATAGTGTTCCTATCATAAAGTTTACAAAGATCTGTTTCAAATCCTGTAGATAGCTTACTAAGTTTTTATTGAAAAAGATCAGTCAAATGAGCCTGTGGCTAAATACTGTCACAAGAAATTGATAAACATCACATACAAAGTAGCTTTACAGGTTTTAAGTGATGTCTTTGATGAACTGGCTGCGCTGCGCAAGATTTTGCAAAAGAGTGGCTTGACACCGATTGGTTCACTTCATTTTGTGCGAGGGAAAATTAACAAGATAAGAAAGCAGTATCTGGGAGACAATGTTTCGTGGAGTGACAAAGTTAAAGTTTTTCTAAGCCAACAACGTGAAGAAAGCGTCACAGTAGATACAAGTTCGCTGTTGACTTTTATAAATAGTCTTTGTGTTCATTTAGAAGAAAGGTTTCCTGAAGATGAGGTACAAGAATAGTCAGCTTTTGATTTCTCTGCAATTGCAGATCATGACTTCACATTTGATGATGAACATGTTTAAAATAACATGATTTTCTAGCTGAAAATACTGTAATAGACAGTTTAATGATTTCAAATTTTCCATGCAAGAAAAAATTAAATCCAAACTGATTTCAAACTTTGCTCAAATGGTTGCATTTGTACTTCAAAATGAACAGTTTTGTGACTTTGCACAGTTGATGGACATTGGGGGAACCTTTCTTGCGTCTAGCGTGGACTGTGAGTGAGGTTTAAGCCTAATGAATCAACTCAGAAACAAGCTGAGAAACCGTTTAGGTGAATGCCATTTGGATATGTTAATGAGAATGAAAAGCTATCAATTGGATGGAAGTTCAATTAGTCTAGCTAGAGTTAAAAGAATGGGTAAATGCCAAAGACAGGAGAGTGAAAAAAATAACTGACTTAAATATGTATGTTATTTTGCTGTTATTCTGTGTAGTTCTATGTCAAATATTTTGTAAAGCTACATAAACTGCGCACATACTTTTGTCACAGGAAAAAAATTTGCACAACATAAGATTTTTGTGCACACTGATTACTAAAAATTAGAGGGAACATTGTTGGGGGGGGTGGAATTCTTGGTGCCCTCAATCTCGTCAGGAAGTGGAGACTCGGCTCTGCTAGCATGTCGTGTCCTATAGCTGTCTGTATATCTTGCTGTGCCACCATCTCCATGTTTTCTGCATCACAAGTATGACCTCACTTCGAGGACATTTCACTGCTGGTAAATATTTTGCATTATCCCAACGGAGAGAAGTATACACACTATGGCTGCTTTGTTAAATACCTCACAACATTTTCTGTAAACTCTAGAGAGTGTTGTTCATTAAAATTCCAGTAGATCTTCAGTTTGTGAGATACTAAAACCACTCCATATATTACCAACAATCATTGCACGGTCAAGTCCCTTCCGTAAGACCATAGACCATATGACGTAGGAGCAGAATTAGGCCATTCAGCCCATCGAGTCTGCTCCGTCATTCCATCATGGCTGATCACAGATCCCACTCAACCCCATGCACCTGCTTTCTCACCATATCGTTTGATGTTCTGACTGATCAGGAAACGGTCAACTTCCACCTTAAATATACGCACGGACTTCACCTCCACTGCAGTCTGTGGCAGAGCATTCCACAGATTTACTACTCTCTGTCTAAAAAAAAAATTACCCCTTACCTCTGTTCTAAACAGTTGCCCAACAATTTTGAGGGTACACCCTCTAGTTTTGGATACCACCACCATAGGAGACATCCTCTCCATATCCACCCTATCCAGTCCTTTCAAAATTTGGTAGGTTCCAATGAGATCATCCCGCATTCAACAGTGGCAGACAGGAAGGATCTACAAAGAGTAGTCAAAATTGCCCGAAGCATCACCTGCACCAGCCTATCCACCAGCAAGGACATATATACAGAAAGTTGCCAAAAAATAAGCAATATCATAAAGGATCCCACCCACCCACCCTGCTCATAGACTTTTCCTCCTATGCCCATCAGTGAGGATGCTATGTAGCCAGGAATATTAGACTCAAAAACAGTTGTGTTCCCCAAGAAGTAAGGCTGATCAACACCTCCATCCACTGACCCACCACATCACACTGCACACCACTGCTACTTTATCATTTCCTGTCAGTCATCTTATGTATAAACACTCCTGTATCTAGTATCACTTTATGTACTCACTTTAAGCTAACTTGTGTACTTATATTCATTGTTTTTTTTTATTGTGTTCTTTATCTTATTTTGTTTTTTTGTGCTGTACTGGATCCTGATTAACAGTTATTTTGTTCTCCTTTACACTTGTGCACTGGAAATGACTTTAAACAATCTTGAAATGTGATTCAAGATCTTGAACTTTGAAACATATTTCTTCCCAATTCTGCTTTGGTTTGAACAATTGAACCTCTTGACTATGCTTCAATATATTGAGTTGCTGCCACATAATTGGCTGATTGGATATTTGCATTAATGAGCAGGTGACAGGTGTACCTAATAAAATGGCCACTCAGTGTATTACATGATATTGTCATTATATCCTTCTCTGAAAAATATAAACTTGGATTGGCTTGACAATTTAAAAAATTGTTCTTGAGATTTACTAAGCAAAAATGGTTCACACTTTCATGACATTAAGAATAAGAGGTCATATTTCTATTTCGTTAATGAATATGTGAGTGATTCTTCTGCAAGGTGTGGCAGGAAATCAGTGTGTCTCCTTCTGCAAACTATTATTGTATTGTATTTTATTATTGTATTTTCTTCAGCAGTAGAACAGGGCACGACTGCGCAAGCGCGTGTAATTCAGACCGTGAGGCAGCGGGAGTGTTTAAAAGAGAGCAGGTTAACGGAGCAGGCGACGTTGTAGCGGGCGACGGAGTCGAGGGAGACAGAGTAGGAAGGCTTTGGCTTCTGAGGCTTCAGCGAGCAGAAGCTGAGGAAGAGATTCACTCCAAGTGAGGTAAGGCAGCGTAAGTTCCTTTAATTAATCTGATTACCTTAAGAGTAGGTAATGGAGGCAGCAGTTAGGGCAGTTGAGTGCTCTGTTTGCAGGATGTGGGAAGTCAGGGCGAGCACAATTGTCCCTGATGACTACACCTGCGAAAGGTGCATCCAGCTGCAGCTCCTGACAAACCGAGTTAGGGAACTGGAGCTGGAGCTGGATGAACTTCGGATCATTCGGAAGGCAGAGGCAGAAATAGAGAGGAGTTACAGGGAGATAGCCACCCCTAAGAGTCAGGAGACAGGTAGCTGGGTGACTGTCAGCAGAGGGAAGGAGAATAGACAGAATGAGCTGAGCACCCCTGTGGCCATTCCCACCAATAATAAGTACATCATTTTGGATACTGTTGATGGGGACAGCCTACCAGGGACAAGTTGCAGTGGATGCGTCTCTGGCACTGAGATGGGACCCTCAGCTCAGAAGGGAAGGAGGGAAAAGAAGAGAGCAGTAGTGATAGGGGATTCGATAGTTAGGAGGACAGATAAGAGGTTTTGTGGACGAGATCGAGAATCTCGGATGGTCTGTTGCCTCCTTGGTGCCAAAGTCCGCGATATCTCGGATCCAGTTCTTGGTATTCTCAAGAGGGAGGGTGAGCAGCCAGATGTCATGGTCCATGTAGGAACCAATGACGTGGGTAGGAAGAGTAAGGAGGTTCTGAAAGGTGAGTTTAGGGAGTTAGGCACCAAGTTAAAGGACAGAACTTCCAGGATAGCAATCTCAGGATTGCTACCAGTGCCACTTGCAGGCGAGTTCAGAAATAGTAAGATAGTGCAGATCAACATGTGGCTGAAGACATGGTGCAGGAGGGAGGGCTTCAGATTTATAGATAATCGGGCAGTTTTCAAGGGAAGATGGGACCTGTTCCGGCGGGACAGTTTACATCTGAACAGGAGGGGGACAAATATTCTTGCAGGTAGGTTTGCTAGAGAGGCTTCAGTGAATTTAAATTAGATACAAGGGGGGAGGGGAACCAGAGTGTAGGAACAGATGTAGGGGAGAAGGAAGAAAAAGAAAATAGTAAAGTTGTTTGCACTGTCAGTGATAAGAAGAGAGTAAGAAGTGGAAAATTTCTTAAGTGCATTTATTTTAATGCTAGGAGCATTATAAGAAAGGTGGATGAGCTTAAAGCATGGATTGATACCTAGAAGTATGATGTGGTAGCTATTAGTGAAACATGATTACTAGAGGGGTGTGATTGACAACTAAATATTCCTGGATTTAATTGTTTCACGTGTGATAGAATCAGAGGGACAAGAGGGGGAGGTGTTGCATTGCTTGTCAGAGAAAATATTACAATGGTGCTTTGGCAGGATAGATTAGAGGGCTTGTCTAGAGAGGCTATTTGGGTGGAATTGAGGAATGGGAAAGGTGTAGTAACACTAATGGGGGTGTATTATAGACCACCAAATGGGGAGTAAGAATTGGAGGAGCAAATTTGTAAGGAGATAGCAGATATTTGTAGTAAGCATAAGGTTGTGATTGTGCGAGATTTTAATTTTCCACACATAGACTGGGAAGCCCATACTGTAAAAGTGCTGGATGTTTGGAGTTCTGTAAAATGTATGCAGGATAGTTTTTTGCAGCAATGCATAGAGGTACCAACTAGAGAAGGGGTAGTGTTGGATCTCCTGTTAGGGAATGAGATAGGTCAGGTGACAGAGGTTTGTGTTGGAGAGCACTTTGGGTCCAGTGATCACAATGTCATTAGTTTCAATATAATTATGGAGAAGGATAGGTCTGGACCCAGGGTTGAGATTTTTGATTGGAGAAAGGCTAACTTTGAGGAGATGCAAAAGGATTGAGGAGGAGTGGATTGGGCAATTTGTTTGATGCGAAGAATGTAATAGAGAAATGGAGGTCATTTAAAGGTGAAATTTTGAGGGTACAAAATCTTTATGTTCCTGTCAGGTTGAAAGGAAAGGTTAAAAGTTTGAGAGAGCCACGGTTGTCAAGGGATATTGGAAAGTTGGTTCGGAAAAAGAGAGATATCTACAATAAATATACGCAGCATGGAGTAAATAAAGTGCTCGAGGAATATAAAGAATGTAAGAAGAATCTTAAGAAAGAAATTAGAAAAGCTAAAAGAAGATATGAGGTTGCTTTGGCAAGTAAGGTGAAAATAAATCCCAAGGATTTCTACAGTTATATTAATAACAAAAGGATGGTGAGGGATAAAATTGGTCCCTTAGAGAATCAGAGTGTACAGCTATGTGCGGAGTCAAAAGAGATGGGGGAGATTCTGAACAATTTCTTTTCTTCGGTATTCACTAATGAGAAGGATATTGAATTGTGTAAGATGAAGGAAACAGGTAGAGAAGTTATGGAAACTATGATGATTAAAGAAGAGGAAGTACTGGAGCTTTTAAGAAATATAAAAGTGGATAAGTCTCTGGGTCCTGACAGTGTATTCCCTTGGACCTTGAGGAAAGTTAGTGTGGAAATAGCAGGGGATCTGACAGAAATATTTTAAATGTCATTAGAAACGGGGATGGTGCCGGTGGATTGGTGTATTGCTCATGTTGCTCCATTGTTTAAAAAAGGGTTCTAAGAGTAAACCTAGCAATTATTGGCCTGTGAGTTTGACGTCAGTGGTGGGTAAATTGATGGAAAGTATTCTTAGAGATGGTATATATAATTATCTGGATAGACAGGATCTGATTAGGAACAGTCAACATGGATTTGTGCATGGAAGGTCATATTTGACAAATCTTATTGAATTTTTTGAAGAGGTTACTAAGAAAGTTGACGAGGGTAGAGCGGTGGATGGTATCTATATGGACTTCAGTAAGGCCTTTGACAAGGTTCCACACGGAAGGTTAGTTAGGAAGGTTTAATCGTTAGGTATTAATATTGAAGTAGTAAAATGGATTCAGCAGTGGCTAGATGGGGGACGCCAGAGAGAAGTGGTGGATAACTGTTTGTCAGATTGGAGGCCAGTGACTGGTGGTGTGCCTCAGGGATCTTTAATGGGTCCAATGTTGTTTGTCATATATATTAATAATCTGGATGATGGGGTGGTAAATTGGTTGAGTAAGTATGCAGATGATATTAAGATAGGTGGAGTTGTGGATAACAAAATAGCTTTTCAAAGCTTGCAGAGAGATTTAGACCAGTTAGAAGAATGGGCTGAAAGATGGCAGATGGAGTTTAATGCTGATAAATGTGAGGTGCTACATTTTGGTAGGACTAATCAAAATAGGACATACATGGTAAATGGTAGGGCATTGAAGAATGCAGTAGAACAGAGGGATCTAGGAATAATGGCGCATAGTTCCCTGAAGATGGAATCTCATGTGGATAGGGTGGTGAAGAAAGCTTTTGGTATGCTGGTCTTTATAAATCAGAGCATTGAGTATAGGAGTTGGGATGTAATGTTGAAATTGTACAAGGCATTGGTGAGGCCAAATTTGGAGTATTGTGTACAGTTTTGGTTACAGAATTATAGGAAAGATGTCAACAAAATAGAGAGAGTACAGAGAAGGTTTACTAGAATGTTACCTGAGAATGGTTGAACAAGCTGGGTCTTTATTCTTTGGAACGTAGAAGGCTGAGGGGGGATTTGATAGAGGTATTTAAAATTATGAGGGGGATTGATAGAATTGACGTGGATAGGCTTTTTCCATTGAGAGTGGGGGAGATTCAAACAAGAGGACATAAGTTGAGAGTTAAAGGACAAAAGTTTAGGGGTAACATGAGGGGGAACTTCTTTCCTCAGAGAGTGGTAGCTGTGTGAAACGAGCTTCTAGCAGAAGTGGTTGAGGCAGGTTCGATGTTGTTATTTAAAGTTAAATTGGACAGCTATGTGGACAGGAAAGGAATGGAGGGTTATGGGCTGAGTGCAGGTCGGTGGGACTAGGTAAGAGTAAGAGTTCAGCACAGACTAGAAGGGCCAAGATGGCCTGTTTCCATGCTGTAATCGTTATATGGTTATATGGTTATCTGATTGTATGTGCTATCGTAACTATATGTGCTGTGTTACATTTAGCTGTATACGTGTATATGTTTGAATCACTATTAAGCTTGAACTTGCAATTGGAACGGGAAATGATTGTGACTTGTGAGAAGTATGACAGGAAGTGAGGACGTTCTGATGGGAAGTAGGACAGTAGGTACAGGAAATATGCAATAAATATAATTTACTGCCAAAGTAGAAAAGTGGATGAATATTCTCTCAATGATATTAAGATGCAATATTAAAATCCTGGATTGTCTTTTCATCAAAAATATTATTAGATTTCTTGTTTATTTGTCAGAATGATAAAACATTATTGTAATACACAAACAAAAGCAGGACCTTGATCAACTCCTGTCTTCCTTTAAAATTTAATAGCCCATTACTGGAGATGCTTCAAAATATTTATTTGAACATTCAATATGAGTTATTAAATCTTTGGGAAAAGCTAGAACCAAGAGGGGATTGAAACTGAGATTTCTTTCTGAGCAGATATTACAGGCTGTGTATTATGAATTATTCTTGGATCAGTCCAGTTATCCAGATGATCCCTCAAAATTTGACATATTTCAGCTTAGAGTTCCTCATGTGTTAGGAATAGAATAAAGGAATGAATCAATACAATCAGAACAAATTTATCCTGGCTTTCAGATGATTGTTTTATGCAGAAAGCCAGGAGATGATAAATAGAATGCAACATTTCTTATTAAAATATGGCAAGTGCGTTATACTCAGTCGAATTTTGAACTAGTCATAGGAATTTCACCTGAGTTTGGATTAATTACTCCACTTCACTTTTGTCTCCTCTTGGGTAATTATTCAGCTTGTTTCTAATGAATGAAGAAATTTTGTATGAATTCAAAAACTTGAGTGAATATTCAGGACAGAATGAGAGGTTGCATTTATATATTTTTTTAATTAGTATAAAATCAAATGGTTTCATAAGGAACTTATCTCGCAACATTTCCTGCTGCAACACACACAAAATGGTGAAGCAACTCAGCAGGTCAAGCAGCATGTATGGAAAAGAGTAAACTGTCAATGTTTTGGGCTGAGATCCTTCTTCAGGACTGAGAAGGAAGGGTGAAGATGCCTGAACAAAAAGGTGAGGGGAGAGGAAAGAGACTAGCTGGAAGGTGATAGGTGAAGACAGGTAGGCGTAGAAGGTCAAGATCTGGAGAAGGAAGAATCTGGGAGGAGAGGAGAGTGGATAATAGGCAAAACTGAAGATTTCAAAGGTACATTTAATGTCAGAGAAATGTATACAATATAAATCCTGAAATGCTTTTTCTTCGCAACCATCCACGAAAACAGAGAAGTGCCCCAAAGAATGAACGACAGTTAAAAGTTAGAACTCCAAAGTCCCCCCCGCCAGCTCTCCTCTGTCCCGTGTGTAAGCAGCAGCAAGCAACAATCCCCTCTCTCCCCCACCAGCAAAAAAAAATCGGCACCCGCCACCGAGCATGAGCATGAGTAATGCAGCAGCAAAGACACAGACTAACCCAAAGACTACTGATTCACCTGGTGTTCGACATACCACGGACTCTCTCTCTCCCTAATAAGGGAGAAAGAGATGTCTCCATTTCACAATGAGAGGGCAGACATAACAGACACTCGCTGGTTTACGATGTTAAAAAGTCCATTGTGTCGTTTTTTCCAAGGAGGAGGGAACTGAGGGAAGTACTAGGCAGGAGAGGTGAAAGGTCAGTTTGGGGGTTAGAGGAAGGTGTAGGGGGAAAACTTGCACTGGAAGGAGAAATTGATATTCATGCCACCAGGTTGGAGGATACCCATATGGAGTATAAGGGTGGCCTCATCTTGGCAGAAGAGACGGTCATGGATCGACACGTCAAAGTGGGAATGGGAATTGATATTAAAATGTTTGGCCACCGGAAATTCCTGCTTGTGATGCCGAGGTACGATGAAACGGTCCGCAACTTACAACGTGTCCCACCAATGCAGAGGAGGTCGCATCAGGAGCCCTGGACACAATAGAAAACCCCAGCAAATTCACAGGTGACAGGTTGCCTCACCTGGAAGGACTCTTTGGGGCACTGAATGGAGGTGAGGGAGGAGGTGTATGGGCAGGTGTAGCACTTAGGCCACATGCAGGGATAAGTACCTGGAGGGGGAGTAACGGGAGGAGCGAATAGACAAGGAAATCATGAAGGGAGTGATCCCTGCAGATAGCGGAGGGAAGGAGGAGGTAAAGGTATGTTTAGTAGTGGAATCTCTTTGGAGATAGCAGAAGTTGCGGAGGGTAATGTGTTAGATCTGGATGCTAATTGGGTGTCTTGTCTCCCTTTCTCTTCACCATTCACACCTCGGACTTGAACTACTGCACAGAGTCTTGTCATCTTCAGAAGTTTTCGGATGACTCTGCCATAGTTGGATGCATCAGCAGGGGAGATGAGGCTGAGTACAGGGCTACGGTAGGAAACTTCGTCGCATGGTGTGAGCAGAATTATCTGCAGCTTAATGTGAAAAAGACTAAGGAGCTGGTGGTAGACCTGAGGAGAGCTAAGGTACCAGTGACCCCTATTTCCATCCAGGGGGTCATTGTGGACATGGTGGAGGATTACAAATACCTGGGGATACGAATGGACAACAAACTGGACTGGTCAAAGAACAGTCTACAAGAAGGGTCAGAGCCGTTTCTATTTCCTGAGGAGACTGAGGTCCTTTAACATCTGCCAGACGATGCTGAGGATGTTCTACGAGTCTGTGGTGGCTAGTGCTATCATGTTTACTGTTGTGTGCTGGGGCAGCAGGCTGAGGGTGGCAGATACCAACAGAATCAACAAACTCATTCGTAAGGCCAGTGATATTGTGGGGATGGAACTGGACTCTCTGACGGTGGTGTCTGAAAAGAGGATGCTGTCTAAGTTGCATGCCATCTTGGTCAATGTCTCCCATCCACTACATAATGTACTGGGTGGGCACAGGAGTACATTCAGCCAGAGACTCATTCCTCCGAGATGCAACACAGAGTGTCATAGGAAGTCATTCCTGCCTGTGGCCATCAAACTTTACAACTCCTCCCTTGGAGGGTCAGACACCCTGAACCAATAGGCTGGTCCTGGACTTATTTCATAATTTACTGGCATAATTTACATATTACTACTTAACTATTTATGGTTCTATTACTATTTATTATTTATGGAGCAACTGTAACTAAAACCAATTTCCCCCGGGATTAATAAAGTATGACTATGACTATGACTATAAGGACAAGATGGATTCTATCACTATTATGGTGGTGGGAAGATGGGGTGAGTACGTATATATAGGAAATGGAGGAGATGCAGGTGAGGGCAGCATCAATAGTGGAGTGAGGGAAACATTGTTCTTTAAAGAAGGAGGATATCTCTGATGTCTTAGAATGGAAAGCCACGTCCTGAGAACAGATGTGGTGGAGGCGAAGGACCTGAGAAAAGGGAATAGCATTTTTACAACACAGGGTGGGAAGAGGTATAGTTGAGTTAACTATGGGAATCAGTAAATGTGTAAAAGATGTCAGTTGACAGAATGTCTCCAGAGATGCAGACATAGAAATCAAGAATGGGGAGGGAGGTGTCAAAGGTGGACCTAGTAAATTTTTGGGCAGTGTTGGAGTTAGAGGCAAAATTGATAATATTGATGAGTTTAGCATGGGTACATGAAGCAGCGTCAATACAGTCATCAGTGTATCAGAGGGAGAGTTGGAGAGTGTAACCAGGGAAGGCTTTGAACATAGACAGTTCTACCTAGCCAACGAAGAGGCAGGCATAACTTGGGCCCATACAAGAGTCATAGCTACCCCTCAGGTTTGGAAAAAGTGGGAGCAGCTGAAGGAAATTTGTTCAAGGTGAGGACAAGTTCCGCCAGAGGAGAGTGGTGATGGAGGGGGGATTGGTTGGTACTTTTGTCAAGCAAAGGGCTTTGTCTTCCTAATTGGGAAAGAAGGGTACAGGGACTGAACATCCAATCTGAAGATGCGGCAGTCAGGGCCAGAGAATTGAAAGTTATTGAAAAGATTGAGGGCATGAGAAGAGTCATGGATGTAGGTGGGAAGGGACTGAACCAAGGGAGTTAGAATGTAATTGAGATGTGAGGACACAAGTTCAGTAGGGCAGGAGCAGGCAGAAACAATAGGCCTACCAGAACAGTCCAGCTTGTGGATCTTGGGTAGAAGGTAGAAGTGAGCAGTGCAGGATAAAAGAACTATGAGTTTGGTGGCAGAGGTTGGGAGTTCTCCAGAATGGATGTGGTTAGAGATGATGTCATTTTCTATTGTGGCATTGAGATCTCATGGGGAGAGCTCCAATACACTACTTCAAAACAGTGTCACAGGATCCTTTACCTTCATTTGAGAGGGCCGTTACTTTAACATCTTGCCTGAAAAATATTTTCTGTGAGTTGCCCACAAAACATTACCACCCAGCGCTAGCGCCATTTTTTTCTTGAGTATCAGTGAGTACCACCATTAAGTTCATTTACATGGAGCAACATCGCAAGAAAGCAGCATCAGTCAGCAAAGACCCCTCCATCCAGGCCTTGCTCTTTCTTGCTACTGCCATCGGATAGAAGGCACAGGAGAGTTAGGTCCCACACCTGCAAGTTCCTGTATCAGCATGAATAACTTCACTCACCTCACCTCTGAACTGTTTTCACAATCCATGGACTCACCTTCAAGAACTCTCAGTTTAATTTATTTACTTACATATAAGTTTTAATTTACACAGTTTGTCTTTTTTTTTGCAGATTGGTTACTTCTCAGTCTATTGCCCACAACATTATGCCGAAGTTTTAACCTATTCCCAATGATCAATTTATATAGACTCATACATAGTACATCACACATCGTACAGAAGCCTTAGGTTCCACATCACCAGGTTCAGGAACAGTTATTACCTTTGTCAGGTGACCAGCAACAATGAATATATAATTGAGTCAGCTTTTATAAACAAACATAAACATTTATTAAACTCTGCTCAACAATAGCAAAAAGTATTCAAATTACTAACTTAACCAGGAGATAACTGCTATACGGCAACTCCGGAAAAGTTCTTAAAGTGGTAAATTCGAAAACAAATCTTAAAGTATTAAATTTGAACACAGTTTTAAAATGGTAAATTCGAAAGTCCAAGTGATTTACACAGTCAATAAGGAGAGACTTCTCTGGAAACGGATTTCTTCGAAGACGTGACGTTATTGCTGATTCTCCAAAGGATTCACGACGAAGGAAATAAAACAGCTTAAAGGAACTGACCTTTTCCAGGTGAATGAACACTGCAAAAACCTTCCTGGTATTACAGGGGTTACCTCAGATGCAGGTCACTATTTCTGAACAAAGATTCAATAAGGTCGATCCTTTATGAAACTGCCGAAAGACACCAACTTTATTCGATCCTTCAGGCTCCCGTACTTTAGCAAGATCTTCACCCTCCAATATTAGACTTACAATAGACTCCCACTTTAAAATGAAACTGTGTCATGAGACGAATACGCAGCATAACGGAGTAACTGACGAATTAAACGAATCAAACGAGTAACAACAGGGGTTTCCAGTTATATACCTGTTGAGAACATGTCATCACGTGACCTCACACTGGCAGCAAAATTACATCACCCCACCATCACAAGACCATTACATCATGCTCACAGGATATTCAATTACCTCATGGTCATAAGACAGTCACAAGATACCCACGAGGTATGTAACACCCTACAAGCATCAGGTTCCTGACAGAGCATAGATAATTTTATTCATGACTACTCTGACCTGATTCCGTAACCTACAGACTCACTTTCAAGGACTCTACAACTCAAGTTCTCAGTATTATTCTTATTTGCATAGATTGTTTTCTTTTGCACATTGGTTGCTTGTCAGTCTTTGTCTGACTATGTAATTTTTCATAAAGTTCTATTATATTCTATTGTATTCCGGAAGACCAGAAAATTGTAGCTGTCGCTCCACTCTTCAAGAAGAGAGACAAGCAGAAGAAAGGAAACTAGAGGCCAGTTAGTCTGACTTCTGTGGTTGGGAAGATGTTGGAGTCGATTATTAAGCATGAGGACTCGAAGTACTTGGAGGCACAAGATAAAATAAGTCATAGTCAGCATCGCTTCCTCAAGGGAAAAACTTAACTGACAAATCTGTTGGAACTCTTTGAAGAAATAACAAGCAGGATAGATAAAGGAGAATCAGTTGATGTTGTGTACTTGGATTTTCAGAATGTCTTTGACAAGGTGCCATACATGATGCTGCTTAACAAGATATGAGCCCAAGGTATTACAGGAAAAATTCTAGCATAGATAAAGCAGTGGCTGACTGGCAGGAGGCAAAGAGTGGGAATAAAGGGAGCCTTTTTTAGTTAGATGCCGGTGACTAGCGGTGTTCCACAGGGGACTGTGTTGGGACCAATTCTTTTTATGATATATGTTAATGATTTACATGATGGAATTAATGGTTTTGTGGCAAAGTTTGCAGATGATATGAAGATGGGTAGAGGGTAAGTAGTTTTGAAGAAGTTGAGAGGCTACAGAAGGACTTAGGTTAGAAGAATGAGCAAAGAAATGGCAGATAGAATATAGTGTCAGGAAGTGTATGGTCATGCACTTTGGTAGAAGAAATGAAAGGTTTGACTATTTTCTAAATGGAAAGAAAATGTAAAAAACTAAGATACAATGGGACTTAGGAGTCCTTGTGCAGGATTCCCTAAAGGTTAATTTGCAGGTTGAGTCTGTGGTGAGGAAGGCAAATGCAATATTAGTTTTAATTTCAAGAGAAATAGAATGTAAGAGCAAGGATGTAATGTTGAGACTTTATAACGCACTGGTAAGGTCTCACTTGAAGTATTGTGAGCAGTTTTGGGCCCCTTATTTTAGAAAGGATGTGCTGAAACGGGAAAGGATTCAAAGGAGGTTCATGAAAATAATTCCAGGATTGAATGGCTTGTCATATGAAGAGTGTCTGATGGCTCTGGGCCTGTATTCACCAGAATTCAGAAGAACAAGAGGTGACCTAATTGAAACCAATCAAATGGTGAAAGGCCTTGAAAGAGAGGATATGGAGAGGATGTTTCCTATGGTGGGAGAGTCTAAGACCAGAGGACACAGTCTCAGAATAGAGAGGTGTACTTTTAGAACGGAGATGAAGAGGAATTCATTTAGCCACAGAATGGTGAATCTGTGGAATTCTTTACCACAGATAGCTGTGGAGGCCATCTTTATGTATATTTAATGCA
The DNA here is from genome assembly GCF_030028105.1 of Mobula birostris. NCBI lineage: Eukaryota > Metazoa > Chordata > Chondrichthyes > Myliobatiformes > Myliobatidae > Mobula > Mobula birostris. Next base: position 24,749,441 of record NC_092387.1, on the reverse strand, counting down.
GAGGTTGATAGATTCTTGATTGTTCAGGCCAGGAAAGGAAACAGGGAGAAGGCAGGAGATTGAGGCTGAAATGAAAACTGGATTAGATATGATGAAATGGCAGAGCAGTCTTGATGGGCCAAATGGCCTAATTCTGCTCCTATATCTTATGGTATTTCTTTTATCCCAAAAAGGCCTGCAAGAAAACAAATCTCAAGTAGTATATAGCAACCTGTTGACTTCGATAAAAATTACTTTGAATTTGAAATGTTACCATAGATATCGCAGCATTAGAATGCCTCCTACAGTTCAGATATAAGATCCTTCAAAGTTGGCATAGCTAGCAATGCAGCTGCCACAAGTTCCAGGGACCTGGGTTCTATTCTGATCTCAGGTGCTGACTGTGTGGAGTTTGCAGGTTCTGTGTGAGCATATGAGTACTCTCTGTCCCTAGTATAGAAAGTGATAATATTTATGGTGCAAATCAACAGAGAAACAGACCTTTGGCCCACTGAGTCCACGTTATCAAACATCCATATGCATTCCTTCAACTCCCCACGACCTCACTAGATCCTATGACTTGCCTGCACTTGGTGCAATTTACAATGGGCAATTCACCTACCAACCCATACGTCTTTGGGAAACTGGAGCTGCCAGACGAAACCTGTGTTACCACAAGGAATCTTCAAAAGGCGATGGCTCAAAAAGGCGGCATCCATCTTAAGGATCCACCATCACCTAGGACATCCTTCTTTCATTGCTACCATCAGGGAGGCAGCACAGGAGCCTCAATTTGGGAGAAATTCTACACCCAGCAACCACAGGACAAACAATGAACAATAATACATCATGGGGAAAATTTGAATGAAGCCATCTTGCATTTAACAGATTGAAAGTGGGTCATAACTTACCCAACCATAACTTACAAATGTCCATGTCCTTTTTTCCAATTTTCAGGAGCATCTTCAAAGTCAAGATGGCGCTAAATGGCGGCTCCTTTGCTTGCATCTTCGGAAACAGCTCTATTTCTATCTTTGATATCTCTTTTTTCCCCTTTTCAAAGTTCTTTTGAAGACCCTGACCTAGAGTTACACTCTGACTTTGGTTCTTTGTGGGAATGGGACCCGCTCTCGGGGCCTCACGACCAGCTGCTTTTTTATATCCCAAAACGCGGCCTGGAAGACTAGTGCACCTTCAGGGTGTTGGATTTTCATGGCTCTGGAGATGGGCCGATTCAAGGCCAGTGCCCCTGATTGAGGTGTCTTGGGAGAACACGGAACATTGGGAGCAGTGGGTTAGCTGCCGGCTGCGTGTCTAGAGACCTGAACCTCAGGGCCGATTCTCTGAGTGCAGAACTCAGAAAAAGCGATGCAACAGACTTTTAACATCATAAATCAGCGAGTTGTTTGTTATGCCTTCCTTCTCACTGTGAAACGGGGCACCTCTTTCTCCCTTGTTAGGAAGAGAGAGAGCCTGTGGTATGTCAAATTGCCAGGTGAATGAGTAGTCTTTGGGGTACTGCAAGTCTGTGTCTTTTTTGATGCTTTGCTGCACGCTTGCATGCTCAGTGGAGGGAGCTAGTGCTTTATTTGCTGGTGGGGGTGAGGAGGGGGGTCACTGCCTTGCTGCTGCTTGTTCGTGGGAGGGGGGAGCCGGGGGGAAGGTTTAGGGTTCTAACGTCTAACTGTCATTTGTTCTTTGGGGTACTCCTTTGTTTTTGTGGAAGTTTGTGAAGAAAAAGAATTTCAGGATGTATATTGTATACATTTCTCTGCCATTAAATATGCCTATTGAACCTATTGAATTATCCTTCAGAAGACAGGAATTGTTCTTTTTGTACTGGTTTAGACCTTCAAATAATGGAACTTTGGTTGAGCAGAGGATTCCAGGATTAATACTCATTGAGGATGACAAGATGCCAGTATACTTTCAAATTGAGTTTGTGAAGCATCTACAGAGGGTGGTGTTTCCTTGAGACTACCTCTCTCCTCATTCTTGATGGTGTCAGTTTTAGATGTGGCCGTCCTGTAAGAGTAACCATGCTGTATTGCATATAAGAGAAATAAGAGAAAGTAATTCACTTAGGACTATGTATTTGCAAATTCATTCAATGTAATACCATGAAAGACATTAACATTCATATAAGATATTCATCCTGTCATGTTCATTGTTATTTATTGCATATAGATTATATATTCTTTCAGTATTTTGTGCAATTTATCTATAACTTTTATTCAGTGTGCTGTCTGTATCCATTTGCCTGTGATGCTGCTATAATCAAGTTTTTCATTGTATCTGTCATTCACTGTACTTCTGAAAATGACAGAACTTGATTTATTCACTCATGTTTTCAATATTATTTTATTATTACTGTTATTATTATTTTGCATTTGCACAATTTGTCTTCTTTTGCACATTGGTTGTTTGTGTGTATTTTTTTATTGATTCTGTTTTTCTTTGTTTCACTGTAAAGGTTGTAGGAAAATCAATCTCAGGGTAGTAGGTGGTGACGTATATGTTACTTGATAATAAATTTACTTTGAACTTTGGTGTGTAGTCTTCAATAATTTGTTCCTCTGAATTATCAGGGAAACATCTTCACTTTGGAGGAAAGCTGTGTTAAACCAATAATCAGGATTATGCTGTGATACAAAGCAGAATGGAAAAGCTTGTTTCTTTTTTTGTTAACCAGCCACAAAAGTAACAGCAAAGGTAAAGGAAAGAATAACAAAGTTTTACTCCATTATGGAGATTAATAAAGCCTCCTAACAACCATGTTCTGTTCAATGTAATCTTCTGGAAACAAGCAACTTATCTTGCTGAATGCAGCACCGGCTACTGTGAGATCTGCAGTTATATTTTCTACTTCAGGAGGGGAGCTACAAACTGCACTGAAAGGTCCTCAGCTTGTCATGGGAAGCTGTTTTTGAATCTGTTTCTCTGTGAAATGAGACCCCACAGTCATCAGCAACTCGTGCAATCTCCTCTCTTTGTAGTCAGGCTTCTTGTTACTAGCCTGATTCCAAGCAATACAGAACGACCTTCCTCTCTGCTCTGGCCATCCCTTCCTTCTGGATCCATGTCATATTTTGACCCAGGATGCAGTAGATTTGGGAAGATCAAGGGATGATGTTTAAGTTTATGAAGGAATAGGAATGGACTAGGTGAGGGTAGGACTACGCTTCTTTCTTGCTATTCGTAGCCACACAGAATTCAAGAGTCATGGAGAGAGACAACATGGAAACAGGCCCTCTGGCTCACGGTCTATACTGACCACAAAGCACCCAGTTACACTACATTAACCCTGTTATTGTTTTCATTCTCCCCTCTTTCTCATAAGCTTCCTCAGATTCCATCACTGGGGGAATCTTACAGTGGACAATTAACCTACCAATCCACACATCTGTGAGATCAGAGAAGAACTGAGAGCACCCAGAGTAAACACACATGGTCACACGGGGAACACACAAACTCCACTCAACAACAATGGACATCTGAACCCGAGTCTCTAAAGCTATGAGGCAGCTGTTTTACTTCTATACATCTGTGCTGACATTTGCTGCAAAATACCATGAACTTCATCTATTTGTAAGGGGGTGGGGGGTGGTTGAGGGATGCTGTTGAGAAAGGCTTTGGCAGTTGGCTGAATCACAGTCCCTGGCTCAGCTGTGTTCCAAAGACCATAAGACCATAAGTCAAAGGAGCAAAGTAGGCCATTCGGCCCATTGAGTCTGCTCCACCATTTTATCATGAGCTGATCCATTCTCCTATTTAGTCCTACTCCTCCGCCTTCTCATCATAACCTTTGATGCCTTGGCTACTCAGATACCTATCAATCTTTGTCTTAAATATACCCAATGACTTGGCCTCCACTGCAGCCCGTGGCAAGAAATTCCATAGATTCACCACCATCTGACTAAAAAAATTTCTTCACATTTCTGTTCTGAAAGGGCGCCCTTCAATCCTTAAGTCATGCCCTGTCATACTAGACTCTCCCATCATGGGAAACAACTTTGCCACATCCACTCTGTCCACGCCTTTCAACATTCGAAATGTTTCTATGAGGTCTCCCCTCATTCTTCTAAACTCCAAGGAATACAGTCCAAGAGTGGACAAATGTTCCTCATATGTTAACCCTCTCATTCCCGGAATCATTCTAGTGAATCAAAGCTACCAAAATCTTTAGCTATGTCTAAATGTGTTTCACAAAAGCATCTAAAATTATGGAAATGATATCGAGTTAGTAGAACATCTGTAATGTAATTTAAAATATGAAAAAATAAAGTTTAAAGTTTAAACAATTTTTTTTAAATAAAGACAATTTTAAGAAAATAACTCAAAAAAGGGTTGTTTTCTCTGGAGTAGTGGAGGCTGAGGGGAGTTCTAAAAGAAGTTTTATACAATTATGAGAATCAGAGAGAGAATAGAAAGCTGGTATCTTTTCCTCAGTGTCAAAATGTCTAACATTAGAAGGCATGCATTTATGGAGAGAGTGGGAAACTTCAAAGAAGATGTGTGGAACAAGCTTTTTTTGACAGAATGGCAGGTGCCTGGAATGCACTGCCGGGGAGGTGGTGGAGGCAGATAAGATGGAGGTGTTTATGAGGCTCATAGATAGGCAAATGGTTAGCAGAGAATGGCCATGGATCATGCTCAGGCAGAATGGATTAGTTAAATTAGTTTAATTAGTCTGGTAAAATGTTGTGAGTTGAATGACCTGTTTCTGTTTAATACTGTTTTATGTTCTAACTAAAAATACCGACACGTTAATCCTTCTGATAAAAATGATGATCTTATTGAAGCACGTGATAATCTCAGAGGCCTTGGCATGGTGGATGATCAGAGGAAATGTCCCCTTCTGTGGGAATCTAGAACTAGGAGTAACAGCATAGAATGAAAAATATTCATGAAAATACTCAAACTCTCCTTTGGCTCTTTACAAATGCATTTCTTCCTCTGTTTATTTCATCAGAAGAATATTTCCAGTTTTTGGAGCTGAGTTTTAGTTACATAAATATTTCATTGTGTGTGGACTGTTTGATGTGCTGTGATGGCAGCACAATGGATGTTTTGACAAGTAATTGAGTAAACTCCTTTGATTTCTAATCGTGATTTATTAAATTGACTTTTAAGGAACACTACAAAACATAGCATTAGGAGGTGATGCAACATCATTTGAAGCTTATTGCTGCGAACTATAGGGCCCTGTTTTGTATTGTTGTACAGTTTCTGTGTTTAAACTGTAATAATATCTTAAAGATGATGGATCATCATCTATTTTTCACAATAATTTTAATATTATACAGAGTATGATGGATGGATGTGGCAAGTTATGCAGTAATTATGATAAAGAAATTTCACAAGACAGAATTTATTTTTAGCCCTGGATATTTAATGGATATCATATGAGAATGACTTCACCACAGGCACAAAAGAGCAGTTTGATTTTTTTGTCTCTTGTCAGTCTAAAACACCTGTTACTTTGTTTCTTCTCATCCATCAGACTCTGTGGCATTGTAGTTGCGGATTGAAATTAGAGGGAAGTTTAACCAGTCACACAGATGTCTTGTTCAGCCATAGTTTGACAATAACCCACTGAGAATCTACTATCTCCTTCTCCCTTCAGTACATCAAGGCCTTGTACTTAAAGATGTCCCCACTCTTTCTGATTCTGAAAATTTCTAATTCAGTGCAATTCAGTCTAATTCAGTATAATCATTAACTGTCTTGTTGGGTGGCGGGGTGCAGATATGTCTCTACCAAAGGATGTGTAAGGCGCTCCTTCCCTCCACTAGCCTGCAGGTCACCCATGGGCAAAGTGCAGCACCTACTTCACTCCCCCCCCCCCCCACCATCCAGTCAAGGTTATGCAAAGCCATGAGAGCAGGCGGTAGATGGCCAAATGAGCAGCTGGTGCATATTACAAGTCCTGCTTATGCGCCCACTGAGGCCACGCAGTCAATCTCTAAGTAGTATTGATGATGACTGGGATCACCCGTCTTACAAAGACACTGTCCAGAAGAAGGCAATGGCAAACCACTTCTGTAGGAAAACTTGTCAAGTACAATCATGGACAAAGACCATGAGCGCCCATATGACACAGCACATAGTGATGATAGTGATGATGACTATCAATAATCACCATTAAGGACTGAATGGGACAACTTATTTATTCAGGACTTTTCCGGCCCTTCAAGCCATGCCACCCAGCAATATTCCGATTTAATCTGAGTTTAATCAGGGGACAATTTACAATGGTCAATTAACCTACCAACCGGTAAGTCTTAGGTCTTTGGGAGGAAACTGGAGCACCTAGAGGAAACCCATGTGGTCACAGGGAGAACATACAAGCTCCTTATGGGCAGAAATAGAAATTGAACCCAGGTTGCATGTACTGTACAGCTTTGAGCTAACTACTATGCTACCATGCCGCCCTGTTATGCGGAAGAGATTAGATAGGTTGGGCTTGCTTTCTTTGGGGAAAAAGAGGCTGAAGAAGTGAACTGATGGAGGTATACAGAATTAAAAAGCATAGGTAGTCAGAATGTCTTCTCCTTATTGAAGCTGACTTCAGGAAGACGACCTAGGTATAGGGTGAGAGGTTGAAAGTAGAAAATTCTGAGGGCATCTGAAGGGGAATTTTTCTACAGAGAGGTTCGAATTAGGAATGTGCTGCCTGACAAAGGGGTGGAGAAAAGTTTCTCCCAGCGTACCTACATCTAGACACACACTTGGATCACCAAGGCAGAGAAGTCTACAGAGCAATTATGGATAAGTGGGATTAATATAAGTAAGCACAATGGTCAGCATGGTCATGCTGGGCTGAATGGCCTGTTTGACTCAATTACTTTAAGGAAGCAGGAAATAGAAGCAGAAGGAGATTATTCAGACACTTGTGATTACTCTGCAATTCAGTAAGACTTTACCAGCGGCACTTTACTGCAGTAATCTTAATTACTCCTCTGAATGAAACTGGGACAAAATTGTCAGCTCACTCCTTGATGCTTGGAATATGAGTTATTAAAACTGACCTCATGTTATTTCCATTGGTAAAGCAAGTAGATTCAAAAGTTTGATCTAAATAAACATACCAATCACAAATTAAATCATAAGAACAGAATCAGGAGTATACCATTTGGCCTCTCTCTTCTGCTCCACCACTCATGAGTGACCACTTGTGGTGCCATTTTCCTGTCCCAACTGCTGTTCCTTGGCTTCATTCTTACTTAAAGCTCTACAAATGCAATCAGTAATTAGCAATTGATTCATTCATTCAGGTGCCTTGCCGTTCGGCATGGGCGATCATGTCTCTCCATCCATCACGGTCCCCGACCCTCCAAATGGTAGATGTTGCCTCCCCTGTTTCTAACCATGATGTTATTCCATCTATCATTTTCATTCTCTGTTTGCCTCTGCTTCCTTTTCCTTCCAGCTTTCCAGTTGTAACTAAATGTTCTAATGTCTCTCTTCGCATGCTGTGTCCAAAGAATTTTGATTGCTGTTTTCTGATTTTTTTAAGTAATCTACATTTTGTTTTCGTTCCCTGTAGAACTTCTTCATTGGTTATCCTGTCCATATATGATATGCATGTCTGAGGAACCACATCTCTGCTGCATTGCTTCTTTTTCCCATTGCATTTGTGATGGTCCATGACTCGCAGCCATACATCAATATAGGAAGAATGTAGCAGCTGAGAGTTCTACGGCGGATGTCAATTGCTACTTTCTTGTTCATTAGGATGTTTCTCATTTCTGTAAATGCTGTTCTTGCCGTTGCTATTCTTGCTTTTATGTCTATTTCGCATTTGCCATCAAATGTTACCCATGATCTAAGGTGCTTGAAGTTGTGAACTTGTTTCAGGATTTCATTTCCCAATACGATCCTAGCAAATGATTAGCTACCAATATTATGGACAATTACTATATTGGTTCAATATATTGGTTAAAACCCATTAGTTAAGATGTTGGAATCCATTGTTAACGATGAGTTTTCAGGGTTCTTGGAGGCACATGATAAATCAGCATGGTTTGATAAGGGGAAATCTTATTGGATATCTATTGGAATTCTTTCGGGAAATAACAGATACGATAGACAAAGGAGAGTCAGTGGAAGATGTTTATTTGTATTTTCAGAAGGCCTTTGGCAGTGTTCCACATATGGCCTGCTACACAAGATAAGAGCCCATGGTATTACAGGAAAGATACTAGCATGGTTAGGACATTGGCTGATTGGCAAGAGGCAAAGAGTGGGAATTTTCAGATATCCTCTTCAGATTGGCTGCCGGTGACTAGTGGTGTTCGGCAGAGGATGGTGTTCATACCGCTCTTTTGCCAAGATATGTCAATGATTTGGATGATGGAATTGATGGCTTTGTCGCTAAGTTTGCAGAAGATACAAATAAAGGTGGAGAGGCAGGTAGTGTTGAGGAAGCAGGGAGACTGCAGAGGGACTTGGACAGATTAGGAAAATGGGCAAAGAAGTAGCAGATGCAATACAGTGTCAGGAAGTGTATGGTCATGCACTTTGGTAGTGGGAATTAAAGTGTAAGCGTTTCTTCTTTTATGTTACTGTTAAGGTGAATAAAATGGCTTCTCTGTACTGTTAACTGCTGAGACAGTGGTTCTCTATAGCAGTATGTTTGGATTATAATTAGTGATAACGGGACTTGTATTCATCGGCTAACCAATTGGGATAGATGTTATTCTTCCTGTCTGTGTGAAAGCTGTTAGTTTGCACGGGCTTTAAGAGAAGGCGTGCGGAGGATGAAGAGAGAAGACGTAGCTTGAGGAGACGGTTGCCGGACCTGCTGGGCCTGGGCTCGGGGCGGGTGCCCAGGGGTCAACAACGAGCAAAGGGGTATCGGCGAAAGGAAATTCGTGAGCTCCAACGTTTGTGCACTGGACATGCTGATGTGATTATTGGCGCCTTTTATTTGTTTTCCTTTCTTTTGTTTTTCTACTAACCCCATACTCAAATATAAAATCTTAATCGTTTAACCGCACATTGTGGACTGAATGTTATTTCGGGTACTGATGTTACACAGGGGACACAACACGCAGCATCCACCGAAACAAGAGTGCTAAAGTTTGGTTGGGGAGGGGTCGTCACCCCGGAGATCATGCCACTAGATGCAACGAGTCTTACAAAAGTATAGGCTATCTTCTGAACATGGAGAAAGTTCAAAAGTCTGAGGTGCAAAGGAACTTGGGAGTTCTCATGCAGGATTCCCTAAAGGTTAACTTGCAAGACGAGTCAGTGGTAAGGAAGGCAAGTGTGTGAGTTCTGAGTCACGTAAAGACTGTTCGATGATCTGAGATTTATGTGATTGGACTCTGTATTAGTCTCCTCTGGTTTTTTGGCATTTTTTTTCTTGTGGCTATTTGGTGGGTGAGTGATCAGTTAGTTCTTTGAGAGTTGGGGGGGGTAGGGATTTAGATGCTAAAGTGGAGGTTGATAGGTTCTTGATTAGTCAGGGCATCAAAAGTTACTGGGAGAAGGCAGGAGAATGGGGTTGAGAGGGATAATAAATTAGCCATGATAGAATGGTAGAGCAGACTCAGTGGGCTGAATGGCCTAATTCTGCTTCTATACTTTATGGTCTAATAAAAATACTAAGTTGTTTCAACCACTATATTGTACAGAAGTGTTGATTTCAACTGCTGCACACGTACAGAACTCAGTGCGGCTGATGGTTAAAAAAACACTTGTGTACACAGCTGGATAAACAATAAGAACATATCCACATCTAATGCTTGTCTATCACTAGCAGAAGCAATATTTGCCTACTCCAGAAGCTAATTGATATCTGATTTCACATCATCCTGTGTGCACCCACACTATGTGGTTTATGGATCTATGACAGGCTTTAATATGTACGTATAATATGTATTTTATCCTACAGATTTAGGAATGCAGTATCTCTTTGCCTTTCTTTCTTGCAGAGAATGCATTACAGGAAATTAGATTTGGATTTTATCCATTTCTCCTGACAATCAAGAGCACAGGTTTCAGCTGCCAATGTTTTGGAGGCCCTCCTCATTACATCAGGATAAGTGAGCTTGTGTGTGGGAATGAACTTATCTCATTTCAGGCATTAAGCGACTGAAAGCAAATCACTGTGGATCCAGGCCAGCCAAAATAAGACAGGGAATAGGTTATTAATGCCACATGGATCAAAATAGAGTAAAATGTCTTTGCGTGCATCCCATCCAGACAGATCATTCCAAATATAATTACATCGGGATAGTTAGTTCAAAAAGTGAAAATAAAAAAAACATCAGAATATACCTTCAGTAACCTGTACCTAATATAGTGGCCACTCTGTGTATATTCACAGACTTCTGCTGTGCTAGCCCATCCACTTCAAGGTTCGACGTGTTTTGTGTTCCGAGATGCTCTTCTGCACACCACTGTTGTAATGTGTGATTATCTGATGTACTGTCACCTTCCTGTTTCAACCAGTCTGGCCATTCTGCTCTGACCTCTTTCAGTAACAAGGTGTTGTCACCCGTAGAACTGCCACTGACTGGATTTTTTTTTGTTTCTCGCACCATTCTCTGTAAACCCTAGAGACTCTTGCCCGTGAATAATTCTAGGAGATCAGCAGTTTCTGAAATGATCATATCTTGAGTAATAGGACTAAACTTGAATCAAATGGAGATGCTCAACAGGTGAGAAAGAGCTTGAATACCATCACTTCTTATAAAGTTACGTGACTTTAGTGACAGCAGGGCTTTACTTCCAGATGAGCTCAATGCCCACTATGCTCTGTGTGACCATCAAAACATGATGAAACCATCACGAATTCCCACGTCCCCCGATGATCCTACGATTTCAGTCTATGCCGCCGATGTGCAAGAAACTTCACAAGAATGAAGCCACGAAAAGCATCCAGCCCAGACGGGGTACTTGGTCAAGTACTAAAGACCTGTGCTGATCAACAAACTAGAGTGTTCACTGAGATCTTCCACCTTTCAGTTCAGGAGTCTGAGGAACCCATCTGCATCAGACGGCTTCAATCATACTGGTGCCCAAAAAGAGCGTGGTGAATACCCTCAATGACTATCACCCAGTAGCAGTTACATCCACAGTGATGAAGTGTTTAGAAAGGTCGGTGATGAAACATATCAACTCCTGCCTGAAATCTACTCCAATTTGCCTACCGGAACAACAGGTCCACAGCAGGTGCCATCTCATTGGATCTTCACTCAATGGTGGAATATCTGTACTGCAAAGATGCAAATATCAGGATGCTCTTTAATGATTACAACTCAGCATTCAATGCCATCATCTCCTCAAAACTAATCCAAGACCTTGGTCTCAATATCTTCTTGTCCAATTGGATCCTTGGTTTCCTCACTGGCAGACCCCAGTCAGTTTGGACTGGTAACAACAGCTTCTCCACAATCACCATCAGCACAGGTGCACCACAAGGCTGTGTGCTTAGCCCCCTGCTCAACTCACTTTAATCTTATGACCGTGTGGCTAAGCACAACTCCAATGGCATGTTCAAGTTTTCTGATGACACCACTGTCATAGGCCAAATCAAAGGTGATGATGAATCAGCATAAAGGAGGGAGATTTAAAATCTGGTTGAGTGATGCCATAACAACAACCTCTTACTCAAAGTCAACAGGACCAAGGACCTGATTATTGACTTCAGGAGAAGGAAACCGGAGGTCCATGAGCCAGTCCTCATTGGAGGATCAGAGATGGAGAAAGACAGCAACTTTAAATTCTTCAGTGCTATTATTTTGGAGCACCTTTCCTGGGCCCAGCACATATTTGCAATTACAAAGAAGGCACAACAGCGCCCCTACTTCCTTTGGCGTTTGCAGAGATTCATCATGACATCTAAAACTTTGACAAACTTCTATAGATGTATGGTGGAGAATATATTGACTGGCTGCATCACAGCCTGGTACAGATGCCCTTGAATGGAAAATGCTACAAAAAGCAGTGGAAATAGCCCAGTCATCACAAGTAAAGCCCTCCCCACCATTGAGCACATCTACATGAAATGCTGTTGCAGGAAAACAGCATCCATCATCAGGGACCCCATCACCTAGAACATGCTCTGTTCTTGCTGCTGCCATTAGGAAGAAGGTATCAACGCCTCAGGACTCACACCACCAGGTTCAAGGACAATTAATACCCTCAACTATTAGGCTCTTGAACCAAAGTGTCATGGGGGAGGGTGTTGATGGTGGACCCAAATGCAAGACACAGACACTGAAGTACTAGGAACAGGACTAGGACTAGAGTTAAGCAAGCAAGGGAAGAGGGAAAGAAAGGATGCTGGACATTGACACAGGCCCTGGATGAGACTAGGATGCAGGGCCTGGGCTAGGACATGGACAAGAAACACAAAACCCGGACAAGGAACTAAGGACAAGGAGCTTGGACAAGTGACACGGAACTCCGGAATCAGAGCCTGGACAAGGACCCAGAACCTAGGTCTTGGTTGGGACTCGAAACCTGGGTCTTGACTCGAAACTGGAACCCAGGTCTAGGCTAGGATTCAGGACTAGGTTCTTGGCAAGGACAGAATGTGGCTACAGAATAGGACATGGAACTCCTCCGCAGGATGAGGCACATGGACAGGACAAGAACACCAAGCCTTGGCTTGGACAAGACGAGGTTCTTGGACGTGGCTAGGACTAGACAAGGTTCTTAGATGTGGCTACAGGACTGGACATGGTTTGGGTTCCTTGAAGCTTGGGTATGGACTCTGAGCCAGAGACTGGGCAGGGATCCAGAACCTGGGTCTTGACTCGGGCTCGGACTCCAGAACTAGGCAAAGACATGACGTGGTCTTGGGAGACAGGAACACAGAACACAGAGCCTTGGTCTTGGGAGACAGGAATGCAGAATACAGAGCCGGGACCCCTCCTTGGGAACAGGACGTAGGGCAGAGACTCATACACAGAACACAGAGAGACAGTTCCCAATACAAAGTAGTGGCAAACGGCCGCACCTACTTAGCAAAGGCGTGGACACAGAGATGGTTCTCAACACAAGGTAGCGGCAAATGGGCGGACCTACCTAGCGAAGGTGTGGACACAGAGATGGTTCCCAACAGAAGGTAGCGGCAAATGGCCAGACCTACTTAGCGAAGGCATGGACACAGAGGTGGATCCCAACACAAGATAGCAGCAAACGGCTGGACCTACCTAGCGAAGGCGTGGATACAGAGACTGTTCCCAACACAAGGTAGCGGCAAACGGCCGGACCTACCTAGCGAAGGCGTGGACACAGAGATGTTCCAAACAACGATAGACAGTTCCTTATCAAGACACAGCAAGGCTCCAGTCTTGCTCCAGCGGTAGAACTTGACAGTGATATAGGGAAGGACACAGACGAGGTTGCAGGCAAGTCTTCAGGCCAAGGCCTCAGGCAGAAGTTGCAGGCAAGGCTTCAGGCAGAGGCTTCATGCAAAGCTTCAGAAGGAAGGTGAAGGGAAGGGAAGGGAACAGTCCAGCAACTGAAGCTGACCCCAGGAGCTGTTTATGTAGCCAGCCCAAGATGATAATCATGTGCCTCAATTAAGGCACACACAGGACAAGGGAAAACCAGAAAACCTGGAATAAGGATCAATGGACCGGACCGTGAACCGGAATGCACACTTCATGGACTATACCATAACACAAAGTGAATAATTTCTCTCAACTTCACTCACCTCATCATTAAAATGCTTCCACAACCAATGGACTCACTTTCAGGGACTCCTCATCTCATGTTCACAATATTTAATGTTTATATATTTATGTTCATTATTTCTTTCTTCTTGTATTTGTACAGTTTGTTGTCTTCTGCACCTTGGTTGAACAACCAAGTTGGATGGTCTTTCATTGATTCTGTTATGGCTATTATTTAGAAAATTTATTGAGCATGCCAACAATAGCATGTTAAGGTTGTACATAGTGACATAAATGTACTTTGATAATAAATTTACTTTGAATTTTGAACCCCATCAGGCACCAACAATTATTCCATGGTCAAAGTCCCTTAGATCACATTTCTTCCCCATCACTATGTTTGAACCTCCTGACTATGTCTGCATCCTTTTATGCGATGAATTGCTGTCATATGATTGCCTAATTAGATATTTGCTTTAACAAGCAGGTATACAGATGTATCTAATAAAGTGGCCATTAAGCGTAGTGTTATAGTTACAGAGAAAATTTAATGCAAGTAGAAAAATAAAGTATAAGCTGGTCAGAGATATCAAAAGTTCAGCTTTATTATCTAAGGGGTGTATTGTAGTGTTGCATTTAGCATAACACTATTACAGTGATCATCAATCAGGGTTAAATTCCTGTGCTGTCTGTAAGGAGTTTGCACAGTCTCCCCATGACTGCATGGGTTTCCTCTTCAGTTCTTCAATCTCTTTCCACGTTGTAAAATTGTACAGGTTAGGGTTAGTAAGAACATAAGAAATAGGAGCAAGAGTACGCCATCTGGCCCGTCGAGCTTGCTCGTTCATTCAATAAGATCATGGCTGATCTGGTGATGGATTCATCTCCACCTACCTGAATTTTCTCCATAATCCTTAATTCCCTTACTATGCACAAATCTATCTAACCTTGTCTTTAAAAGTGGGCATGCTATGTTGGCACCAAAAAAAAAACATGACAACACTTACAGGCTGCCGCCAACAGGTTCCTTGGACTATGTTGGTCGTGTACATAAAATGATGCATTTTACTATACGTTTCTATGTACTTGTGACAAATAAAGCTAATCTTTATCTCTGTAAGAGGTCCATTCATATTTTATAACAGTGGGATAAAAACTACCTGATGGTATGTGATATCAAAGTTTGTTCCTTCTACCTGATGGGAACAGAGAGCAGAGAGGATGACCAGCATGGGAGGGTCCTGCATTATGTGAGTTGTTTTCCTAAAACAGTGAGAATTCTAGACAGAATCTGGAGGGGAGGCAGGTTTATGTGATCGACTGGGCTATATCCACAACATTCTGCAATATCTCACACTGCTGGACAGCACAGTTGCCATAGCAAGCTGTGATCCATCTGGATAGGATGCTTTGTAGTGCATTTGTAAAAATTGGTTAGAGTCATCAAGGAAAAGTGAATTCCTATAGCCCTCTGGTGAAGTAAAGGTGTTGGTGTGCTTCCCAGGCCACAGCAGCCATGTTCATCAGCTTGGGTAACACCAGTGGAAGTTGTAGCAGAAAAAAATTAAGGAATTCTATGGGTCAAAAAGCATGTATGGGGGGAAATGGACAGTTGATTTATTGGGTGGAGACCCGTCATCTCATCCACATGAGGAACTGCACAGCTAATGGGTCACTGGTCACTCGGTTCTTCCTTACCTTCTTTCTTGGGGTGTCTAGGGTGTCAGGGAGGGGTAGCACCTCTGGTGAGGGAACATGTCGCATCCTTTTCAAGGTGGTTGGTCCACTTTTGGTCCCCACCCAGCACCCAACTCTCACCTGTAGCTGTTTGCATGCAACAGCCGTCACATCCCGGGCAACGGCTTCGACAAGCCGGCTAAACCAGGTGAGGGTAGCCGACGGGTCTCAAACCCTCGGTGAGATAAGGTGATGTCTATCCCAGCATGTGAAGACAGACTCCGGCGGATTGAGCAGACGAGACCAATGGAAGGTCCAACGGTCAAGAAGGCGGTCTCTGCAAGCGTCATGGAACGTGTAGAGCAGGACAAGACACAGAAGACATCTTGATCATCTACTGCGCCTAGTCCCATCTCTAGCCATCTCGACTCTGTCTTGCCACTGGATCCAGATGGGAATTGGGAAGAGAGAGTGAGGCTGACGTTGTGCAACTCTCCCTCACTTAAATCCAAATCACACACTAGTCTCGACACCATCATAATGGTGTCCAGGTCCTCATCGACGTTGACGATGGATGAACACACCTTCTTTCTTACTAAGTGACTTACTTTGCATTATCCTCAGTTTTGATTGATTCCAGAACTGAAACATAAATCTTCCGACAGGTATTGCCTGACCTGCTGAGTGTTTCCACCATTTTCTGTTTTTGTTTCCGATTTCCAGCATCAGCAACTTTTTAAAAATGTAATCACATAACTGCTATTGGGATATTCTGCTGCAGAGTTTGGATGCACAATTCCAGCATTACAGCAGGCAAAACGCATCAAAAGTACTTCTTTGGTAATTGTGCTCTGAGATTATGAGAAATGCTTTATAAATACAGGCAATACATGCAAAATGCCAGCAGAACCTCAGCAGCAAGTCAGGCAGCATCTATTGAGGGATATGAAAAGATATGTTTTGGGCCAAAACTTTTCATGAAGTCTGGAAAGGAATGGGGCACACTTCATCAGGACTGGAAAGAAAGGGTGTAGAAGCTGGTCTCTGCTGGCTTCTGGTTTTTGTCCCCTTCCTTGTCAGTCCTGGTGAAGGGTCTTGCCTTGAAGTGTTTGCTCTTAGTATTTTCACCCAAAATAAACCTTTGTTTTTATACTGTTGAGAGATGGCTCCCTGAATATACGATTAGCAAGAATATTAAGTGACAAATCTAACTTGTCACTTGTCACTTAACAGTGCATTAAATGACCGGGAAACACTTGTAACAATGTGCTAATACAGGAGGTGCCACGAGGCCTTTCTTGATCTCATCTGGAAATATTCAATGACAACTGTTTATCATGAACATCCAGGATCTCTTGGTGGCTACCTGTTTCAACTCCATTTCCCATTCCCACATGGATATGTCTGTTGTGTGCATCCTCTACTGTCACAATGAGACCAAACACAGGTGAAGGAGCTAAACCTCATATTCCATTTTGGTAGTCTCCAAGCTGATGGCACGAACATTGATATCTCTAACCTGGTAACCACTCCCAGATTTGTTTTTCCTCATTCTGGTGACTCTCTTATTCTGTCTTTCCCTTCCCCTCCCTCATGACTTTCCCATCAGATGCTTCTGGCTCTCCACCTCCTTCCCTCTTTTCCGTGGTTCTCTTAGGCCTCCACTCAGATTCCTCCTACTTAATCCATCACCTTCCTTCACCTATCACCGCCCAGCTTCTTATATCACTCCCTTTTATCCTCTCCTGCACAACCCCCTAGCTTCTGCATCACCTGTACACGCCTATCGCCTGCCAGCTCGTCGAGCCCATCCCCCTACTTTTTTTTTAAATTCTGGCTTCTGCTGACTTCCTTCCCAGTCTTGATGAAGGGTTTTGTTCCAAACCGTTGACCATTCATTTCACTCCATGGATGCTGCTTGACCTGCTGAATTTCACCAGCACTCTTTGTGTTTTGCTAAGGAAAATTTATCATTTTACATAGGGAAAGACAACACTTCCCCTATGTAGTTTTAATGAGGACAGAGTCAGAACGTCCCATGTTCTGTACTGGATTCAATAAATTAAATTATTAGTTAAATTGTAAACAGGTTTGATGTATTTTGTGAAGACCAGTTCATATTTTAGCTATTATTTATTATCAATAATTTTTTAACCCCCAAATAAACTCTAACAGGCAAAACATGGGCAAGTGACTAGTTCAGAAGGAAATTTTGGTAGCACGGCAGAGATGGGCGGAAGGGCTGGTTTGTATGCTGTATAAATGCAGAAGTTTTTGAATGCAGACTAGGCAGTTGCGAGACACAAAAGAGATATACGTCTAGTGGCCACTTAATTAGGTACAGGAGTGAAACCTGGTGAGGTCTTCTGTTGCTGTAGTCCATCCACTTCAAGGTCTGATGTGCCGTGTGCTCAGAAGTGCTCTTCTGCACACCACTGTGTGACGCACGGTTATTTGAATTACTGTTGCCTTCAAATCAGCCTGAGCTTATCTGGCCGTTCTCCTCTGACATCCCTTGTTTTCTCATTCGCCACATAACTGCTGCCCACTAGATATTTTTTTTTTATTTTTCACACCATTCTCTATAAAGTCTAGAGATTGTTGTGCGTGAAAATCCCAGGAGATCAGCAGCTTCTGAGTTACTCACACCAACCCACCTGGCACCAACAATCATTCCACGGTCTAAGTAGATGACATTTCTTCCCCGTTTTGTAGTCTTGTCTGAACAATAACTGATCCACTTGACCATGTCTGCATGCTTTTATGCATTGAGTTGCTGCCACATGATTGGCTCATTATATATTTGCATTAATGAGCATGTGGAGAAGTGTACCTAATAAAGTTGCCACTGAGTGTACATCAGGTGAACAAGTTAAGTCAGGCCACATCAAGTTTTTTTAATATCCAAGGAACATCCTTTATAATACAAAGCAGCACTCCATTTTTCTGAATTTTGTTATAAGAAGCTTTTAAAAATAGTGACACGCAGAAATTGTTTGTTAGCACAGAGCACTGGGTAGGCCCTGCAAGTCACAGGTGCTAGGAAATTGAAAGGCTTTTATTTCCTCACTTGGAAGGTGCCGCCAGTGTAATTTGTCCTGCTGTATCATTCAGTCGACACAGGTATCAGGCAGGGAAGGAGAAGAGAGCTGAAGAATTGCCTGCTCAGGTCAGCAGGGGGTGTAGAAAAAAAACTGCAGCTTCAATTGGTTGTGGCAGTGGGATTTTGCCTTCAAAGTGGAACGACACAAGTTACAAGAACTGCCGTCAGAAAAGTAGCTGCCCTTCTCACGAGGGCTGTTCTCCAGGATGGAGATTGAGGTCAGGATGGGGACAGTGGTGAGGAAAGTGTTTGTGGTCAAAGCACAAATTCCAATCAAGAAGTTGGAAGTAGTCACTCCCTAAATAAATGTAACAGAGAGTGGGGTTCAAAGTTTAAATTAAATTTATTATCAACGGAAGTGTATGTCACATGCTACCCTGAGATTCATTTTCTTGTGAGTATTCACAGTAGAAGAAATATTAAAGAGTCAATGAAAAACTACACACAAACAAAGACTAACAAATAACTACAGTGCAAAAGAAGACAAATTGTGCAAATACAAATAATAATGATAATAATAATCATCAAAGAGCTAGCGGTGCACTGTTGAATAGGCAGGCAGGCACTGGGGAACCTGGGAAAGATGCAGCCAGCATTTGAAGTAGCCCATCAACACCACAGGCTGTGACTTGTGCAGCTGTTTCTCAGGGGAGCAGTTCATTTACAAATGAGATCACTCAAGCAGGTAAGAGAAGAAAGACACGCATGAAATAGTCATTAGAATTAAACATGAAGATAATGCGTGTATATTATCGAGTAATGGAACGTGAGACTGATATGAGAGCATACAGGGACAAACTTCATCAACAGCTTATAGGTGCAATAAACCTCTACTTTGATCTACTATTCATAAATGCACAATGAATAGCAGAACAAAGTAGAGTGATAATAAAAAATAACTTAATCCCTATAGACATGTTAAACCAAATAAAGCATGAATTTGCACAAGAGTAAGAAAGAAACCAACCTAAAGATGACAATGCTACACTAGAAAATAATGAAGATGCCACAACCCCCCCCCCCGAAGCACTGATGAAAATGAAAGTAGAATTACTTCAACAACTACTCCACAACCTGATAGTACTAGTAACAACACAGATGTAGACCCTCCACAGAATGCTGAGGGCAAAGCTGAGCTTACAGACAAAATTATCTAATATTTAACATCACACTGACAGAATACATCAGCACTGACCAAACAAAGGGACTCTACATACCAGAACAAACCACGTTGTCAAAACTTTCAGATCTTGTTATTGCTCTCAGCAATATTATATTACCAGAATATTGAGGAAAAATAGAAGCATTTGAAGAACTGCACACAATAACATACTGTGCAGCATTAACAGCAGTGCAATGCGATGGCTCCAAAATAGAGGCACTCATTAACAGAAACCCAAAACTGACTAATGAAAAGAGAACACTGAAATGGCAGAAGAGATTAAAAAACAAAATTGAAATAAGATCACAAATAGTCTGCCTAATGGAGTATAAATGATAACCTGAGCAAGAAAGTTAAGAGGAAAGCTAAGAAAATACAAAGGAATTATAAGGTCTGTAAAAGATATGATCAACCCAACAAAAACATTATAGAATTTTGAGATACACTAAAACAAAAGCTTGGTACATTCAAAGCCGATCTAGATGGATCCATGAAATATGCCAGATGAAGAAGGTTTATACAGGACATTGAAACTAAATTCGCTGCACTAAAATGTCACCAACCCTAGCACAGAATTACCAACAAACACAGAGATAATGAACTTTTGGTCTAATACCTGGTCAAATAGGGCAATGCACAATCATGAAGCAAGCTGGATTAGGAAGGAAAAAGAATGCACTCACACATTTGAAGACATGCAAACACCTGAAGTTACAATGGATATGCTCAAAACAGTTATAAAATAACACAACTGGAAAAGTATCTGCAGTGATAATATATCTAATTATTGGTATAGAAAATTTATTTGCCTTCATCTGTATCTATTAATACATTTCAACTATTTTCTTAAAACTCCTGAAAAAATGCCTGAATTATTGACAGGTAAAGGAGAAATCACAAATGTCCCATCAAAATAACATCTTATTATTTGTTCACAAACTATATATAAAATTATAATACCATGCATCTTGCAACTAATCATTACTCAATTAGATAGCTACAATATACTTACAGAAGAGCAGAAAGGATGGCGTAAATGTATAAAAGAATTTATAGAACGACTGATAACAGATTCTGTAATTCTAAAACAAGCCTGGAACAAATACATAAATCTTTCATGTTGTTATATTGATTCTGTCCCACACTCATCGTTAATAGAAGCTCTTAATATATATAAACTAGACCCAAAACCTGTGAAATTCCTACAGCATCTGATGAAGCACTGGCATAGTATAATCACCATCTCTATTAATTACCGGAAGAGGACAATCACCAATATCAAAATAAACTGAGGCCTTTTTTCAGTGTGACACTTAGCCCACTATGGTTCTGTCTAGTTTTAAATCCATTCTCTAATTTACTGAATCAGATGAAAATGGGGTATCAGATCAGAAATAAGCAAATGAATCATACATTGACAAAACTTCTAAATGTGGACAATCTAAAATTATATGCTCCTTCATCAGTAAAGCTAAAACAATTAATTCAAATAGTAGAACTATTTTCAAAAGATACAAGCTTGAACTTTGGACCAGATAAGTGCAGAACATTAAACATAAAGAAAGGTGCAATAGAGCTAGCAGAATATAAAGCAGAGAATCAGGATACAATACAACTGATGGATGAATATGAAACTTAAGTATTTGGGGTATCAACAAGCAAAGAAAATAGATCATACTGCGATAAAGGGAAAACTTTTGACACAATTTATTTTGAGGCTTAAGAAAATCTGCCAAACAGCTGAATAGTAAAAATATAACAAATCAATAAATAATTTCACTATACCCATATCAACGTATTCTTTTGACATAATATCTTTGTCCAAAACTGATCTGGAAAATTTACTAAAAAAAAATAAGAACTAAAAAGACATGTTTTAGAAAACTCTATGTACACACAAACACATTTAGGTTAACACTACCTCAGACAGATGGAGGAAGAGGAATAAAAGACATTAAAAATGTACACAACTGTTAGATTAAACTTCTAAAGATACTGTGTATTTTCATCTACGACACAGGATTCAGCACTACAGATGAGCATGTGCAAGTCTGGTAAGAACACACCATAAAACCCAAATGAAAGCAAACCCAGTAAAGTGAAGAAATTGTCACTATAGAAGAAAGAATTGACTAATGGATAACCAAAATCTAATTCACTGGAAAAATAAAGCACGTTTCAGTGATAAGAGCTAACCTATGAAATAGTCATGTTCTGTAATGTGACACAGACAGCAAAGAAACTTCTAGAAAAATGCAGAATCAGCTACACTACAATTTCTGAAAATTCATTAAACAATTACACCATATAGGTGATTATATAAAGTTATTAGCAAGCATACAAAAGTCAAATTACAAGATAAAATACATTACACCATAACCTAACACTAGAGTTGTATTGTGACTATCATGTCACTAAAACGGGAGTTGCTGTCCTTGAAGAGTAGATCATGATTGGGAAGTAATTTCTGAGGGAGCTGATGTTGCATTGACTACCAGAACAACTATGAGATTAATGTCCGGTATAGCTTGCAGCAAGGATGTGTGGAGATTCAGAAGGGATATCCTAATGTTGGTCGCTACATTTCTTACAATTCCTTAACCTCAAATGAAGTTAGTTGACTACAGAGTAAAGAATTCTGATATTCTGATTCATTGCCATCTACTAATATTCCTTCTGGACTCCCAGAGAGCTAGGAACAATTGCAAACCCAGACCGCTGTAAGTGTGCAGGCTCTGGGAGACTCCATTTGTACACGTCATTGATACCAATGCTATTTATGTTAAGCATACAGTTTCGAAGTATGAGGGGAGAACTTACTGAAACCTACCAAATATTGTAAGGCCCTGATAGAGTAGACGTGGAGAGGCTGTTTCTAATAGTGGGGCAGTCTAGGACCAGAGGGCCCAGGTTCAGAATAGGAGGATATACATTTGGAACAGAGATGAAGAGGAATTTCCTTAGCTGGAGCGTGGTGAATCTCTGGCGTTCATTACCGAAGACAGCTGTGGAGGTCAAGTCATTGGGTATATTTGAAGTGTAGGTTGATAACTTCTTGATTAGTAAGGGGCATCAAAGGTTAGAGGGAGAAGGCAGGAGAATGGATTTGAGAGTGATAATAAATCTGCATTTGTGTTGAATGGCCTAAATCTGCTCTAATGTCTTATGGCCTGAGAGACATTGTTTGCAGAGACTTAAGAAATAGCAGTGATTTGTCTCTGAGGAAGACAAAAACTTGACTTACATTCTCCGGTTGTTAGGGTATTAAGGGCGAAATGGTGAGGATACGTGATGCATCAATGCACAATCGCAAGAAGCACATTGCAGATGATTCCAGTGTGGTGAGGGACAAAAGCTTATAGAGTTCAGTGATCTGCTGATTGCCTATTGCTCCCCACTTGTGGCACGGAATGACTCAACATGAAGTGTTGGGTGCAAAGTTCTCTCCACCAGTTTACAGGCATTAAACTAGGAGAGGGAAGGAGAGAGAGGAAGGAGAGGGAGAGGGAGGGAAACGGAGAGAGAAAGGAAAGAGAGGGAGAGAGTGAGAGGGAGTGACATGGAGAGGAAGGGAAAGAAAGAGAAAAAGAGAATGATGAAACAAAAGAGGGAGAACAAGAGAAATATAAAACAGGGAAGGAAATGGTGGGGGCAGAGAAAGAATACAGGAAAATATTACAAAAAGCACAAAAGAGGAGAAAACATAAAATGATACTAAGAAAACAGTACGTAGTTTGTATTTTTAATGTTCTTCTATCTCAGTCCCCTTCAAAGTGCCAAAGCTTCACAATGAAATTCTACTCCAGTCAGTTCAGGGAACAGGTGGCACTGCAGTGCAGCAGTTAGTGTGATGTTACTACAGCACCAGCATCCTGGGTTCATTAATACCACTGTCTGTCAGGAGTTTGTACTTTCTCCCCATGACAAAGTGGGTTCCTCCGGGTCTTCCCACCTTGTAAAGATGTACCAGTTAGTAGTTTAATTGGTTGCATGGAGATTAATTGGGCAGTGTTGACCTGGAAGGCCCTGCTACCATGATGTATCTCTAAAAAAATAAATTTAAAAAATAACAAAAGCAACTACCATTTTGCCTGTCCTTAAACAATAAGTGATAATGATCAACTAATTACTTTTTACAATTGAGGGGTAAATATTATTGGGCACATGAGCATTTACGAGGGAATGTGGAGGTAACCTTAATTTAACATATCATCCCTAAAGGATAATTGTTTCTTCATGGACATCTCTATATGATACACCATTTTATTTGCAATTAGGACAAACTGTTGTTTAAAAAATACTCCAAAGCCACACATATTTTATTTGGTTTCACTGAAGCATAATACTGATTTCTAATGGTTGCTCAGTTATACATGTGGATAAATACGATGCAGAAAGCGGTAGGTGTCTATGCTAATGAAGAGGCTCCTGGGGAGCAAGAATACAGTTGGGGAAAATATCCTATTTTTGTGCTGTCTATTCAAAGCAGATCAATGTAATGTGTCCTGTGTTCGCATAAACGAGCTGGACCAATAAATGTTCTAGATTATGGTAATCAAAGTTACCAGTGAAACTCACCTCGCTACACTGATAGTTGTTTGCAGGGTGATTTCAACACCTTCCTCTCTCTACTAACAATAGCCCACAGATATCATTAAATGTGCCCAGGTCTGGGGAAGGTGTTAAACTATCACAGATGCAAGAGGCAAGAGAAACCTTGCAACTTTCTTTCCTACATCCGCTTCCTCCTTCAGAAACATGTTTCCCAAATTGTTATCTTGATGCAATGCAGCACCTCAACTGATAGAGTTCCATGTCACCTTCCAGATGATCCAGCAATGAAAGTGTCGTCTGTTGGATGGATCCTGAGTTTTCAATTCTACAAATTAAAAATAACTGAGACATATTGTAAACAGCCAACATTTCTGCCAGAACAGAGGTGGAAGCTGCACCGAGACACCAACTACACTGAGAGAGGGGCTACACCAAGACAGGAGCTATACAGGGACAAAGGCTCCACTGAGATTGCTTACACTGAGGCACAATCTACCTTGACACAAAGGCTACACTGAGATAAGGGCAACACTTGAGACACTGTCTTCTTGCTTCCCATTCTTCCCTGTAAAACAAAGGTGACACCATTCCCAGTCCATGGTTACCAAGCACTTTGGTGGGATTGTACATGCGACAGAGCTTTACCTTAATCAGTGTTGCACTAGAATGTATTAAATATAAGAAATAGGAAGAAATGTAATTGTGTACAAATCTGAATGAGTGCTTTAGTGTAGAAAATCAAATATAATGACAAATGCATTTGAATGGATCTGTTTTAATATTTCAAGTCCAGACCAATGGAAGCTACACCAGACTGAAAGAAAGGCTCCAATGAGACAGAGTGAAAACAATACAGGGACAACATTGAGAAAAAAGCTACACTGTGACAGGACCTACATGGAGAATACCACTGCACTGAGACAGGGGAGCTGCACCAAGACAAAGGCTACACTGAGACAATCGCTACACTAAGATAATTGCTACAACAAGACAAAGACTACACTGACTCAGTGGCTAGACCAAGACATAATGCTTACATGACAAAATTGAGATAACGACACAAGTGCAAGTTGAAAGAGAGAAAGCGATATCATCCTAATGGAGGGTCTTGGTCCAAAACATTGACTGTTTATTCCTCTCCATAGATGCTGCCTGACTTGCTGAGATCCTCCACGATTTGGTGCGTATTGCTTAAGATTTCCAGCATCTGCAGAATTTCTTGTGTTCATGATTTGCTGATCATAAGACCATAAGAGCATAAGATATAGGAGCAGAGTTAGGCCATATGGCCCATGGAGTCTGCTCCGCTTATTAGTTTTTTTACACTGCGTGGGAGTCTGGAATATATATATATATACATTCTTTTTCTCTCTCTCCTTTTTCTCCCTTTGTCCCTCACTATACTCCTTGCCCATCCTCTGGGCTTCCCCCCTCCCCTTTTCTTTCTCCCTAGGCCTCCTGTCCCATGATCCTCTCATATCCCTTTTGCCAATCAATTGTCCAGCTCTTGGCTCCATCCCTCCCCCTCTTGTCTTCTCCTATCATTTTGGATCTCCCCCTCCCCCTCCCACTTTCAAATTTCTTACTACCTCTTCTTTCAGTTAGTCCTGACGAAGCGTCTCGGCCCGACACGTTGACTGTACCTCTTCCTAGAGATGCTGCCTGGCCTGCTGCGTTCACCAGCAAATTTTATGTGTGTTGCTATCTATGCTTCTTATAGTTTTATAAACCTCTGTCAGGTGTCTCCTCAGCTTCCACTGCTCTAGGGTAAACATCCCAAGTTTGTCCAACCGCTCGTTGTAGCTCACATCCTCTAATCTGGTCAGAATCCTGGCAAACATCATTCTCACCCTCATTTAGGTCTTCATTTTCTTCCTGGAATGGGGAGACCAGAACTGCACATGATATGCCGAGTGTGACCAACTAAAGCTTTATATAATTGGAAATTATGTATAAAAAACAATTTCTTCAATTGCTTCTTATTCTGTGGACCTCCAGTCAATTTCATGGCTTTTTCGCTGAAGCAAATCCAGTCTGATTACCTTCTCATGATCATGAGGTAATGAGAACCCTCCGATGCTTTTTGATAGTACACATGTATGCATTACAAGTAGCACTGCTTCTAATAACTAAAAGCACATCTATCTGGGTATCTTCTAATATACACCTGATTAGACAAAAGATTGTTTTTATAATTGGCCAAGACAGAATTTGGATTAAAAAAAAGAATAAAATACCAAATTTTCCTCATTTGTTGAAAAACTCAAAGGGAGTGACATCACATTTGCTGGCTAAATGGGAGAAGTTTGTGCTTCTGGAAACTGCGATAAATTTATCAATATTTTGTTCATTAAAACAACTAATCATTAGTCCCCTACAATACTACTGTTAAAGAGCTTATATCACTGTACATTTTTAATTAATTTAGTTAAGGAGGTTCAGCATCCAAACAAACTTACATGGTTGCATGGTTGAAAGTATCCTGACTGGTTGCATCACAGTCTGTCAATTTGAATGCTCTGGAACTTGAGAAGCTGCAGACAGTAGAGGGCTCAGCCCAGTACCTCATGGGCATCACTCTCCCCACCATCAGAAGAACCTACATGAAAAGCTGCCTCAAGAAGGCAGCATCTGTCATTAAAGATCCCCACTATTCGGGCCATGTCGTCTTCCTGCAGCTACCATTGGGAAAGAGGCACAAAAGCCTGAAGTCCCACTCCACCAGATTCAAGAACAGCTACTTTCCTCCAGCCATTCAGTTTTAAACTAACTTGCACAACCCAAAGCTTTTCATTGCATGTGTAGTTATGCACATTAGATTAGATTATTAGATTATGAGGACACACAGTCCTCTTTTATTGTCATTTAGTAATGCATGCATTAAGAAATGATACAATATTCCTCCGGTGTGTTATTACAGAAACACAGGACAAACCAAGACTGAAAAACTAACAAAAACCACATAATTATAACATATAGTTACAACAGTGCAACAATACCATAACTTGATGAAGAACAGGCCATGGCACAGTAAAAAAGTTCAAAGTCTCTTGAAAGACAATAAACTACAACTTTGAAGGAGTTGAGTTTCCTTTACACCAGTTCATAAACATGCGATCCATCCAGAATGATCAGATTTAATTTTTTAAATTTTATTTACTTATTCACAGGATGTGGATGTCATTGACAATACTAACATTTATTATCTGTCTCTAATTACCTCTGAATTGGTGAATCTGAAGTCACATACCGGCTAGACCAGATAAGGACGGTAGATTTTTTTCTATGAAAGCCATTACTGAACCAGATGGTCTTTACAACAACCCATTAGTTTTCTGCTTACTGTTATAAAGACTGACTTTTTCTTCTAATTTCAATTTTATTTAATTACTTGTATTTAAGTTCCCCAGCTGTTGTGGTGAGATTTGGAAGTGCACTTCCAAAGAGAGAATCAATAGTCCAGAACTCTGGTTGCTAGTCTAGTAACTTAACCACTGCTCTACCGCACTCGTTCATCACTGACAATAAGCATTCACTTTGCCACAGCATCTTCACAGTCCATCCTCTGCATATGATGCCAGTAATAAATAGGGATAGATTGGTTGCCACAGTAAAGTAGTGGTTAGCACAACACTTCCCGGCACCAGATGTAAGATCAGGAATCAAATCCCACTGCTGTCTGTAAGTAGTTTGCACCTTCTCCCTGTGATAGCATCCGCTTTGACACGTTTCACCATATATTTCAATGTACATGCGATAAATAAAGATAGCCTTTTTATAAAAAAGTACTTCCTTAAATCAACTATATAACAGTTGACTGGAGGAACTGAGAAGATCGAACAACATCTGTGGGAGGAAAGGAATTGCCGATGTTTTAGGTTGAGATGCTGCATCAGGTCTGAGAGTGGATTAAATTACCTGAATTCCTCCAGCAGATTGTTCTAGATCCCAACTTCGTGTGTCTTTTTCTTTTATCATCAAAAGAAGGAAAGTTTGTGGACCAGAAGAAGGATCAATGCTGGGTCCTTTTATTTAAAAACCTAATAATCAGGAACGTAATTAATCACATCTTACTTTCTAATTAGCCACAGATGCTTAGTAACTTGTAATTTAATGGGCAACACCACACTGGACAGTAAAGGCTATAGTCACTTCACTCAAAGTCCAACAATTCAAAGTTAATTTATTATGAAAGTATATAAATGTCACCATATACAACCCTGAGGTTCATTTTCTTGCAGGCATTCAGAGCAAATACAAAGAAACATGAGAGAATCAATGAAAAAACAAACGCAACAAGATGGATAAGCAAATGTATAAAAGACAACAAACTGCGCAAATGTAGAAAAATATAAGAAGAAGAAATAAACAAGCAATAAATATTGATAATATGAGATGAAGAGTCCTTGAAATTGAGTCTATAGGTTGTGGGAAAAGTTCAGTGTTGGGTTAAATGAAGTTATCCCCACTGGTTCAAGAACCTGATGGTTGAGGGGTAACACCTTTTCCTAAAGCTGGTAGTGTGGGACCTGAGGCTCCTGTATCTTCTTCCTGATGGCATCAGTGAGAAGACAGCATGGTCTAGATGGTGGAGTTATTTGATGATGGATGCTGCTTTCCTGCAACAGTGCTCCTTGTAAATGTGTTCAGTGAAGAGGAAGGCTTTACCTGTGATGGACAGGGCTGTATTCACTACTTTTAATAAGCTCCTCTGTTCAAGGGCAATGGTGTTTACATTCCAAGCCATGATGCAACCGGTCAGTATGCTCTCCACCACATATCTATAGAAGTTTGTCAAAATTCTAAATGTCATGTCAAAACTTTGCAAACTTCTAAGAAAGCAGAGGCACTGCCATGCTTTCTTCGTAATGTCACTCACATGCTGAACCCAGGACAGTTCCTCTGAAATGATAACACCAAAGAATTTAAAGTGGCTAACCTTCACAACCTCTGATCCAGCAATGGGTGCTAGCTGACAGACCTTTGGTTTCCTCCTCCTATGGTCAAATATCAACTCCTTGGTGACATTAAGTGAGAGGTGGCTGTTGTAGCACCACTCAGTCAGGTTTTCAATCTCCCTCTTATATCAAAATCAGAATCAGAATCAGTTTAATATCACTGAAATATGTCATTAAATTTGTTAACTTTGCAGCAGTAGTACTATATATACATATAAAAGTGAAATTCAATAGGTAGTGTAAAAATAGAAATAAAAAAGCAGTGATTCGGCCAATGACAATGGTGTTGTCAGCAGACTTAAATATGGCATTGGAGCTGTGCTTAGCCTTACAGTCATAAGTATAAAGCATGTACAGCAGGGGTTAAGCACACAGCCTTGCAGTGTGCTTGTGCTGATAGAGATTGTGAAGAAGTTGCCAATCCAAACTGACTGGCATCTGCAAGTGAGGAAAGTGAGGAACCAATTGTACAGGGAAGTCTTAAGGGGATAATAGTATTGAATGCCTAGCTGTAGTCAATGAAGACCATTCTCATATAAACATTTTCATCTCCCTCCTGTCACTTATCTTTGCACTTTCTGCTTTCCACAGGGATTCCCTTGTCCATTCATCCCTCCCCACTAATCTCCTTCCTGGCACTTATCCTTGCAATTGGAACAAGTGCTACACCTGTCCCGATGCTTCCTCCCTCACTACCCCAGAACAGACCTTTCAGGTGAGGCGACACGTCACCTGTGAATCTGTTGGGGTCATATACTGTGTCCAGTGCTCCTGGTGTGGCTTCCTGTATATCGATAGGTCCCAATGCAGGTTTGGGAACCGCTTCACCGAGTACCTACGCTCTGTCCATCAGAGGAAGCAGGATCTCCCAGTGGCCACCCATTTTAATTCCACTCCTCATTCCCATTCTGATATGTCTATCCACGGCCTCCTCTACCGTCGTGAAGAAGCCACACTCAGGTTGGAGGAACAACACCTTAGATTCCATCTGGGTAACCTCCAACCTGATAGCATGAACATCGATTTCTCGAACTTCTAGTAATGCCACCCCCACTCCTTCACCATTTTCCATCTCCTTTTCCCTCTCTCACCTTATCCCTTTGTCTGCCTACCCCATCCCTCTGCTTGTGCTCCCCCTTTTTCTTTCTTTTGTGGCTTTCTGTCCTCTCCTACCAGATTCCCCCTTCTCCAGCCCTATATCTTTTTCGCCAATCAGCTTCCCAGCTCTTCACTTCACCCCTCCCCCTCCTGGTTTCACCGATCACCTTGTGTTTCCCTCTCCCCTCCCCCACCTTTTAAATCTACTCCTCATTTTTTTCCCCCAGTCCTGCTGAAGGGATTTGACCTGACTGCTGAGTCCTCCATCATTTTGTGTGTGTTGCTTGGATTTCCAACATCTGCAGATTTTCTCTTGGTTTGTGCAAACATCTTCAGTGTTCAGATATTCCAAGGTTGAGTGAGCCTATGAAATTCCATTCTTGCTGACTTCAGCATTTCAGTGCTATTACAAGAGTGAGCCCTGTCAATTCATGGATGTACAGGCAGCTTTACTCTATTATATATCATGAAAATTGTTTAGAGCCAAATTATTTTTTTCTTTTCTCTATTTGTTGATGATTACACCATGCAACTGAATACACAGCAATCATTGAAATCTTGTTTATGTGTGTAATATTATCTACTTGGAGAGTGATGTTATATGTGTAATCCCAAAATTCAGCCTAATCATTTGGCCTCCAACAGTAAAATTAATCATAGGCTTTTTCCCCCATTTTTTTTTCAAATTGTAGTTAAAGTCTATCTGAAATATAATTGAATTCTTAAGGACACCAACAAATTCTAAGTAATTTTCTTTGTAAGGTCTTATTCACACCAAAGCATGAATTATTCACGGCTGTTTGATTAAGGACAAATAGGATATCTGATTTGATAAAATTATCTCTAGGGCTAAATTCTATAAAAGGCTTATTGGATTTATCAATTTCAGTTGTCCAGGGAGGGAAGCATCTTTGTTCTATCTTACATTCTGCTTCAGTGCATCTTTCCATCTTATCTTCTCATGCAAAAACACAGATCAAGGGCTTCATTGAACCATTTAGAACATTTCTCAGCAATGCAGAAAATTGTCATGTTCCTTGACATTTAACAATGAAGTGGAATAGTGGCCATAATTAGAGAATGGAAATATCTGACATCTTCATAATAAGTATGTTCTTTTGCTGGTTGGCCATAAAGGAAAGTACAATAAGATATCTGTCTAACGTAGAAATCTTCATTTAAAAAAAAATAGTCTTTCACAATGTTCTATTCTAATGGTTTCAATCTCATCTGCCCATGAGTGGAACCATTCAATGGCATAACAGTCTCCATACTATTCTACATGTGTAGAGGATTTCTCTATTTGTTTGCCTTCAATATCTGTGCTGAAATCTTTTCATTTTTGCTAGGGTGTTATTAATCATTTCCGCAAGCGATTCTTTGCCTCTCTGTGTATCTATGTTCATTCCATCTGCGGTGTGGTTAGAGCGAAGGTTTAAGTGGACAGGAACAATCACTTTGCTAGAGGCAACATTTAAGGGTTGCAGTGTATTAGTTCACATATGACCAAGAGGTAAGGGCCTTTTAGTGATATTTAAATTAGAATTATTATTGCTCACAGATCCCCTTAATCCAATATTCTCTGTGTCATTAAGTTTTAGAGGTGTCCAAGCCAAATGAGACAATTTCTACTGTAAATGCAACTTTGTTTATGATAAAGTAAATGCTAATTAAGACAGTACAGGACAATATCAATATAAGCACAATTCTTAAAAGTGAAATACAGCAAAAACATTTCTTCCTGGAATTTAAGTCTTTCTTACTATGAAAACAACAATGCATTTTGGATATATTATCCCTGGGCAATCGACCTATGAAGAATTTTTACATTTCTTTTCCGATCTAAACATGTGTTTTATCTTTACAATGCATCTCAACCCCTCTCCACCCATCGGGGTGTAGGGGTTCTATGATGGTCCCATGTGCTGGTCTTCTACAAGAGTTCCACTTATTCTGGGGGCAGAGGAACACCATCTACTGGGGCTGATTTGATATTATCTATGAGGACAGTTTTTCTTACAGTCTTGTTTCCCCTCCAGGTCTCAATTACCACAGTCCTATCATTGATAACTAGATAAGGGTGTGTCTATTCAGGATGGAAATTAGGGTCAGAATTATTTTTAAGGAATTTACTTTCTTGAACCCAGTTCCCTTTTTGTGGTCTCCAAACTGTCTTGTTGGGTTTCTTTGCTTACCAACTTTTGCACTTCAGGGATATGTATAGCCTACTTTGCTTCTAGAGTAGACCAGTTTTGACAGACCTCCTTAATCTCTCAATTTCTTTGCTCCACCATGCTATTCAATTGCTGCTGGAGTGGAGTGCTGTACTCTATTTGTAGGCCTGTCTTGAAAGCCTTTACAACTGAAGAAAGACACTCAGTCGGCATGATGCAGGTGGGGGGGCCAACATACAGAAATATGAAGTTTTGAAATGTACTGACAGTGGCGATCTCACTACAAGAAGTCTCAGCGATGAACTGTGTATATCCCATATAGATTAAT
Source organism: Mobula birostris (assembly GCF_030028105.1). Taxonomy (NCBI): domain Eukaryota; kingdom Metazoa; phylum Chordata; class Chondrichthyes; order Myliobatiformes; family Myliobatidae; genus Mobula; species Mobula birostris. Next base: position 24,716,771 of record NC_092387.1, on the reverse strand, counting down.
TATCACAAATACATACTTATTAGTTATCCGATAAGACGGGTCACCTTGGAGTGCCAGAAATAGGCCTAAATAATCTATTTACCACCCCTGCATTGCAGCAGTTGGTTTTGTTTATCTTATAAGAGGTGATCTTGTGACCATTTCTTTATGATAGGCCACCCATTCTTCACAATTTGCAATGAATCATTTACAATCACTCAACATGTAAGGCCACCAGTATAACATGGCTAATTTCACATGAGTGGCTAGTCCACCACCATGATTGTGTCTGAAACTTTGGTGGGCTTCTTGAATCAGTGCATCCTGCTTGTTGGGAGGAGGTATTAGTTTCTTTATCTTTTTCAGGGTGGCATGTCTAAATGTTACCTTCACCATCAGTTTCATATTTGTACCTTATTGGAAATCCTTTGGGATTGGGTTTAGCGGTATCAAGGAGAATCCTTAAAACATCATCCTGGCTATTTTTTATTGGTTTCTTAGTTACTACCAAAACCCTGGCCTCCCATTATGACAGCTTGTTTTACTTGTTTATCAGCTAGTTTATTGACATAGATGTGTAAAAGGCCAGCAGTATGTCCTAGGATGTGTAACACCTGTACTAATGGTCAAGTCAATAGTAATTCATCAATATTCTTCTAAGTTGACAAACATGGAAGCAGTTTACCTTTTATGTTTTCTCTATCCAGAAACTGACCAAGTGCGAAGATCTCTTTCTACTTAATTTTCTTCTGTTACCTTGTTGGTAATTTGCCACAAACTCTGCTTGTATAATAGTTGGCTTGTCCCTTTGCAGATGCCTTAGAGTATGGAATACTATATCAAGCCATTGTCCTAAGGCAGTAAATTTTCTGTTCTGTTGGGGTAAAATTGCTGTATACAATTTGGTAATAAGCTCTGCTTTCATCTATTTTATTCAATACAGTACTAAGTCCTCCGCATAGATCTCCACCATTTACTTGTTTATAAATCTACCCATATATCTGATATGGATTTCCACACTCATGTGGAGGTGGTATCAAGACTACGGGAAATGACATTTATAAAGATTGCTGAATACATTGGAGAGTATGACTAGCCCAAAAGGTCTGTAACCTCCGGACATTCTGAAGTAGCCACTTCAGAATTCCTTCAGCATCATCTGAAGGCGTGGCACATTCTGCCTGAAACCTCTGAACAGTCAAAAGTCTAAAACTTGATGGGATGTTTGGATTGGGGAAGCTGCCCTGTCCCCTGTCCCTACATTCTCTTAATCATCTGTTCTCCAGGCTTCATTAGTACCTCCAGGGTTTACTGATGTGAGTGCAACCTCATGTGTACCTGACAGAAATGCATGATATTCCCATGCATTGGGATTAAGATCTGGGTCACTATGTTCCATCTCATAAGGATCTAGTCCCCACCTGGGTGCTAGGTTTCTATCTAAAAAGAGGTCAGTTTGTTGTCTTCAGGTACAAATTATTGTTACATTGTTACAATCAGGTACAAATTGTGATGGTCTGAGTCCAGCAGGTCGTACACCGGGGTTTGGTCTATCTAATCTGCATCCTGCTCTATGTTCTATTCCTTCATCATTCCGGTCTCTGACATGAAGAATAAAACATTGATCATTTTCATTCTGAGAAGCAGTCAGGGTATCATCCTATATTTCTGCTATACCGTCAATGCATTTATAATATCGATTAGCATTTGTCTGCGCAACTGCTGGAAACCAGGATGTTAACCATTTTATGGTGCCATGATGGGCACTTGTCAAGAGCTCTACAAGTTGGATGACTGCTAAATAACAATTCTTTCTAAAATAATATTTTTGGTATTTAGTGACCATGTCAAGAGCCAACTGTGATGGTATTGGGTTTGCTGTCTGTGAAGTTCTAAACTCAAACAAAGACCCTAAGCCCTATCAGATATAAATAGCCATGAGTACACTCACTAAAGGGAGATTATACTGTAATAACCTAATCTTCAAAGTCTAGTTTACATCCCTGTCTATTCTTCAGGGCAATTTTACCTACTATTCGAGAGATGGGTCTCCTTTCCCTATCAAGAGGAAGATACTTCCAGCTAACAAATTAGTTTAAAACAAAGTTCATGGATTTTCAGTGATCACACTTAAATCCAAACAACATTTTAAAACAATTTAAAAAACTCAGCAAGGATTTCTATTTTAAACATTTTGAAATTACAAACTATTTCAAAAACACAAAGCATTTTTGAAACACAAAGCAGTTCTAAAGCAGAAAGGACTTCTAAAACGAAGGTACAATTCCTATAAACTGAAAGGACTTAACAGCTGTGCTGACAAACAAATTGTCTGTCGCAGAAACTGAAGCCAGAGGAATGAATTCCAGTTGACCCTATGTTTGCTCCACATTTCTTGATGTTCTTTACCCCATTCTTACTAAGTCTGAACTGCTCCCTACATTTATCCTCTTTTTCTGCCGCTTGGCTGACTTCACATGCATATGATATTTCCTCCGAGAACCCTTTTACACAATTGGTCGAAAAACATCTTGGAGACATAGTTCTCAGTTCTCAACTCAGTTCTCAACATGAATGCTGTGAAGCTAACTTCCTTCAGTAAATAAAACCTTCCACCTATAAACACTTCAGTTATTTGATCTAGCAACACACATGAAAGTTGCTGGTGAACGCAGCAGGCCAGGCAGCATCTCTCAGAAGAGGTACAGTCGATGTTTCAGGCCAAGACCCTTCATCAGGACTTGGCCCGAAATGTCGACTGTACCTCTTCTTAAAGGTGCTGCCTGGTCTGCTGTGTTCACCAGCAACTTTGATGTGTGTTGCTTGAATTTCCAGCATCTGCAGAATTCCTCATGTTTAAGTTATTTGATCTTCTTAATTATATTATCTATCTGGTCTGCAGACTTCCTTGAACTAAGCATCTTAGCCAGCTTATTTGCTTTGAAGCAAGTCAAATTAAATAGCCCATTGTTTTATATTATACCTCTGAGTAGCAATAAAGCAAGTGAGGTGAATTACATCATACTTAAGACAGACAGAGCATCTGCTATATACAGAGCTTGAATGCAAAGTTATGTTTTCAATTTTAAGCTGATTACTGCTTGCTATTTATATTTTATGAACTGAAGTCTGACTCCCACTTACAGGCTGAAACTAAGGAGATTGGAAGTTTTCTTACAACTGTTTCCTCTTACAAGTGGCAGCTGTTGTGTTTAGAAAGCAAGCTTAGCATTAGCAAGAGGCCCACTGGCCTAGAAAGTGAATACCCACCACAGCCTCTGTCTGTATGCAGGTAGGAAAAGGACAGCCAGATAATCAGATTTCTCGAAATGTGGTCTAGGGGTGGAATGGTAGGCACTCCTTATGGTAGAATAGCAGTGGTCGAGTGTTTTGGGAACCCTGATGCTGCAGGTGATATGTTGCAAGTAATTAGCAAAGATTTTTTTGAGAAAACCTAATTGAAGTCCAGCAAACCAAGATATTCATCGTATCTAAGCTGAGCAATGTCTCTGTGAAAAAGATATTGCAGCAATTCATTATTTCTCTCTGATACAGCAATCTTGCCCTTAGATTCTCTGTCTTCTCTCCACAGAATGAAAAATTGCTAACAAGATTATGGATAGAGGATGCTTACTCCCTGCTGTTTTAGTCTGCCTTGGAGTCTACCCTTTCTTCCTCAAAAGATTCAAAGATTCAAAGTGCATTTATTATCAAAGAATGTGTAAATTACCCAACTTTGATATTTGTCTGCTTGCAAGCAGCAACAAAGCAAGAAACCCAAAAAAAAATCCAATTAAAAAAAAATTAAGACCAACCTCTAATATGCTGAGAAAGAGAAAAAAAAATCATGCAAACAATAGAATAAACCTCTCTTCCAGCCCTGGTGCTGTTCCCTTGTGTGCTTAAAGGTTCCTTCTTTCTTGCATTCCTGAGAGTCGAGTCTGCTGTGTCCTTCAGGATATTGTAAAATTGCTAGTTTGCTAAGATGGTTTAAAAGTACGTTAAAGGGAAGATACAGGCTGCAGATTGCATTGATAGTAGTGCAGAACAGGTACATCTAGGTGTGTGCAGCCCGTAAAATGTGGCCAGGTGTCACCAGCTCCTCAACACTAAACTGATTCAACAACCTTCAGAATAATTTTCAAGGTCTCTGCAACTCATGTTCTCAGTATTACTTATTTGTTTTTTATTTGTACAATTTGTCTTCATTTGCATATTGATTGTTTGTCTGTCTTCATTTATCTGTAATTTTTTTCAGAAATTCTATTGCATTTTAGTTTCTTATAGATGACTGCAAGAAAATGAATCTCAAGTTAATATTTGATAACATATATGTACATAGTTTGGTAATAAACTTACCTAAGACTTTTTGTCTTTGCTGAGAATCTGTCCTATGGGAACTGAAGATCCAATTTTCCCTAGAAAAATAAGAGTTTTAGATGGAACTGTTGGAAGTTACCTCAGCAGCTGTCATGAAATTCAGAGAGCACTCAGACTAAAATTACAGAAGTGTAAGTGCCAAACTACTTCCTAATTGATCATTGCTGTTATTTCAGTAAGCCTTTCATGATGACCAACAGCACAATAACAACAACTCCCAGTTAGACGGGGGAATCTTACTGCTAAATTAATCAGTCAAACATTCAGCTTCTCCAATCATTTCAATGAAGAGGAATGGTCATAAAGGAGAAAGGTAAGTTACAGGTAATTTACATAACTTTAGCTTAATTGCAAACTCACATGAACCTAATTGTCTTTTTAAATATTTAATTGTACTTTCTTACATTCTATTTGGTCTTGTTTTAAATTTCAACCCTTTTGGATAAATTTAAGAGTCTTATTGGAACAAATTACTGGAACTCAACTTCCACATAACCCTGTATTATTTCTACTAGGTGATATTGAAGGGATAAAGCTGAAACTTAAATTGAATAAATATCAGAAAGAATTTATAAAAATTGCATTGGCAGTAGTTAAGAAGACTATAGCAGTTACTTGGAAATCTGATTCGTATGAATCATTGGAACAATGAAATGGCTAGTTCTATTCCACTCAAAAAAGTTACTTATAATTTAAGAGATAACTATGAAACATTTTTGAATATTTGGCGCCCTTATTTACAAAAGATAGGGTGGCATATTTAATTGCTCCAATAAAGATCTTGGTCCCTTGGGGAAACTAACGAATAAGTATACTAAATTTATTTTGAATCCCATGGAGCATGTGGAAACCTTCCAATACCCAGGCAGTTCTTCTTTCTTTTTCTTTCTTTCTTTCTTTTCTTTTTTTAGGTAGGACTATGTATAGGGGGGGAGGGTTAAGGGGAGGGGGGAGGGTAGGTATTATCTTTCCATGTATTCTTTTTGAAAACCTAATAAAAATTAAATTAAAAAAATATTTAATTGTATGCTTTTTAATAGGCATAGAACATTTCTGAATGTTGGAAAGGTTGAAGATGTTTGATAATGATGGAAGCGAGGGAACAGCTTAACTGGCTGTGAAAGGGTTTCTGAGCAGAAAGGATCTTAACCAGTTTTAGTCATGGGGTTGTTACTGGTTGGTCCGGTCAAGGTAAGAATTGGTTCAGCTTTTATTATATATTGAGATATGGCTTGGAATAGGCCCTTCTAGCCCTTCAAACCACAATACACGGCAATCCCGTGATTTAATTTGAGCCTAATCATGAGACAATTTACAATGACCAAAGTAACCTATCAACTGGTACATCTTTGGACTGTTGGAGGAAACCAGAGCACCCAGAGGAAACCCATGTGGTCCTTAAGGCAGTAATAAGAACTGTGCCCAGGATGCTTGTACTATAAAGCATTGTGCTATTATTTTATTGTGGCTGCCGGTGAGTGCTGGTGACTCACCTGTCCCAAGAAATTCCATCTTACACTGTTTAAATATTGAGATTAATTCTGAAAAGAAAATGGTTGAATATTGAGAATACCCGACAGGGGTTTGCTCCTTATATTGACTATTGGGAAGCACTGATATTTTATAGAATCAGAGAACCACAGATGTCTACTGCACAGAAGACCTTTCAGAGCAATTCATACTAAATGCTGGAGGAATTCAACATAGAACATACATCACAGTATGGTCCTTCGGCCCACTATGTTTTGTTGACCTTTTAACCTACTCTACAAACAATCCAACCCTTCTTCCTACATAGATATTAACTCTCCATTTATTTTTCATCCATGTCAAAGTCAAAGTAAATTTATTATCAAAGTACATATATGTCACCAGATACAACCCTGAGATTCATTTTCTTGTGGATATTCACAGGAAGACAAAGAAATTATGAAAAAACCAAAAAACATACACAAAGACTGACAAACAACTGATATGCTAAAGAAGATAAATTCTGCAAATAAATAATACTGAGAACTTAAGTCCTTGATAGTGAGAGTCTAGGTTGTGGAATCAGTTCAGAGTTATGGTGAGTGAAGTTATCCACGCTGGTTCAGGAGCCTGATGATTACAGTATAGGGTGTCTATCTAAGAACTTCTTAAATATTCCTAATGTACTGAATCAGCCTCTACACCCACCCCCAGTGGATTACTCACCAAACTCTGCGTAAAAAAATAACTTCTTCTGACATCTCCCCTAAATTTTCCTTCACTTGCATGAAGACCATGTCCTCTGAGTATTCTTGAGTACAAAATCAGTTCCATTTTGATGGCTTAAGTCTGCCTCCAATTCTAACAAGCTGCACCACCCCTTACTCCAACCCTACATGCTGAGCTAAAAAGGATTTCCTTCACACAGTTTCTGTTTTCTCTCCTGAATCACCATTTGACCCAACTGTCTGTGGTCTGGACCTTTCATGGTTTAAATGTCTCCATCAGATTCTCTCTTAGCCTCCACACTGCCCTAATGAAATATCCCAGCCTCCCTTCTTTGTCCATGTAACCATATTCACTGTAAAAGAAAATTCAAAAGGTACTACAGATGTTCAAAGCCTGAAACAAGAACAGAACTTGCAGCAAACACTCAGTAGGTCAGACAGAACCTGTGAAAGTAAAAGCAGGATTAAATTTTTGGGTCCAACAAGAGGTCTTTGACTTGAAGCATCTACTCTGTTTCTCCTTCCATAAGTGATGCCTGGCCAATGGAGTATTTGCAGCACTTTCTGTGTTTTGTAACACGTTCCACAATAAGTTATTGCCGCACTCTCTCTAAAGTATTTGTATATGGTGCCCAGTAATGGACATAATACTCCAGTTGTGTCTGGCTCAATGGGTGAGTGAGCAAAATACTTCATGGACACATCCCTTCCCACCACTGGTAGTGTCTACAGGAAGCGCTGCCTCAGGAAAGCAACATCCATGATTGAAGAACCACACCACCCAAGCCGTGTCACCTTCTCGCAGCTCCCATCAGGCAGGAGCCACAGAAGCCTGAGGTCCCACATTACCAGGCTCAAGAGCAGCTATTTCCCTTCCACCATTTGCTTTCTGAACACACCTGAACAAACCTAATCACTGCTTCAGCAACATTATGATCGCTTTGACACCTCTGCAGTTCAATGGACTTTAATTACATTTTTTTTGTAGAATTTATGTTTTTCTCGTGAATGCTGCTTAGTTTTTTTTTACTATATATCTGTGATGTTGCTGCAAGTAAGCTTTTCATTGCACCTGTACACACATGTACTTGTGCATATGCCAATAAGCTCAACTTTGACTCTTGAGTTTGAACTAGCATGATGTAAAGGTTCATCATTACTTTCTTGTTCCTGTGCTCTCTAAATACAGAGACCCACTATCAATCTCATTCTTACCCCATTCAGCCACTTCCTATAACTTCTGCATTGTGCCTCCTGAAGTCCCTGTTTCTTTATACTCTTTTGAACTGCAGCATATAGTTTATATTGACTGAACTGTATACTCTAATTTACATTAACTGATAGATGCTCTCCAGTTTATATTATCTGAATTACTCCCTCTAGTTTATATTAATGAATTGTTCCATGTAATTTTTTTTTATTAAGTGCATTCATGAAATAGCTGGATCATTAAAGCTGATCAAGTCAACTAGTTCCCAAAGAGAACTCTGATAGGCCAATCAAATGGTTCACTGCTGCTCGGCAATAGAACACAAAAAAAATCATATGCACAATTAAGAAACATTAAAAAATAGTAGAAATACTGGAGTCATGATGATCATGATGAAGTCTGCTGGAGAGAGACATGTATACACATGCTGTCCTCCGTAATTCAAAAAGATTGAAGAATAAGGTTACAGGGTGACAAAACATAGCAGGAGCACTTGGAACTACGAACTAATCCCTACCGGGAGAAAACAGCACCTGTTCTTTCCACACTGTTCTCCAGAAGTTTAATGTACAATATATATTCCCCAATTTGTATCCTGTAATTTGCATTTCCTGATTTGCATCCTCTATGAAATGGCACTCTTTATATTAACTGAGTTGCACCTGTCGTGACTTTGAATGAGTGACAGGAGGAACAGTGGATGTCATAGATCTTTATTTGGCACAAGTAGACACAAAGTGGGAAAGCTCCTGAAAGAATCTGTTGTTGGAATCATTCCAAACTCAAAATACATTGAGATTTGATACACTTTACGCATAAAGATAACAGCAGATGATTGAATCAATTTTCAATAGTTACTAATACACAGATTACTTCAATGTTGTTGTGCATAGAAAAAATGTAGATTTACAATGGGAGCTCATCTTAACTGACGAGACTATCAAACAACTTTGATGGGAATCCAATCCCCCAGAACTGCCTTCTTTTACCATTGAACTGAGATCAACTCTCCAGATATACAAAACACCTTGAATATTGATTGGCAGAATAAATATGCCCATAATCTTCCTAAATGTGCGTAATGGGAACCGTCCTTGATCTCTGCCACAGTAGTGATGTCTGAGGTCTGGATCAATGTGGTCCAATTGACACAGACTGAATGTTAGGCCAATTGAAATGAGAATGTCCCATGGTTATGTCAGTTTCCAAACCATATTTCTTCAGTGGCCTTCCACTGTGAGCCAGCGGTATGCTTGCTTCACAGACAGTCCTGTTTGTTATGAGAGTAACGCCCACAGAACACTGGAGGAACTCAACGGGTCAGGCAGCATCTATGGAGGGGAATAAAGAGTCAATATTTTGGGCAGAGACCCTTCATCAGTCCTGCCTGACCTGCTGAGTTACTCCACCATTTTGTGTGTGTTCCTCTGGATTTCCAGCCTCTGCAGAATCTCTTGTGTTTATGATTTCCTGTTTATTATTAGTTGTATTGTAATTTCAAAATTGATACTTGTATTGGAGCTTACATTTAAAATAGTTTAAAAAATGGTTTTCATTTCTATTAATGTCTACAATCCTGTAACTCCTGATTATAGCTGCTTCTCCCTAATAGTAGCTTCCATTTCATCTTACCTAAATTGTATCAACTAAATTATTTTGTCCAGATTCACAATCTCCAATTCATATTTCCTACTTTGCATCCTTTTGTATTAGCTGAGTAGTATCTTTAGTTAATATTATTAGGACAGTTCTCTCTAGTTTATATTACCATAATTGTACCCTCTGATTTATATTGCATGAAATATATCCTCTAATTGACATTATCTTCCAATGTAAGAGGAATGCTTGATGGAATTCAAAAGGATGAGGGAGAATCTGATTGGAACCTACTGGATATTGAAAAACCTGGGTAGACTGGAAATAGAGAGGATGCTTCCATTAGACGGTGATTCTAAAATCTGAGGGCACAGCCTCACAATAAAGGGTTGTCTCTTTCAACCTGATATGATGAGGAATTTATTCAGCTGGAGCATGGTGAATCTGTGAATCTGTGGCAAGTTTTGCCACGGAGAGCTGTGTAGGCCAAATCATTCAGGTGTATTTAAGGAAGAGACTGATGGGTCCTTCATTGGGAAAGGGATTAAAAGCTACAGAGACAAGGCAGGAAAATAGGGTTGAATAAGATTCAGCCACAATTGAATGGCAGAACAGACTTGATGAGCTGAATGGCCTAACCCTGCTCCTACATCTTACGGTCTTACATTAGCAGAATAGCACTTTCTAACTTACATTAAATGATTTGTATCCTCTGGTTAATATTACTTAAATTGAAACCTCTAGTTATAGTGCAAGAATTATATCCTCAAATTTACATTATCTGATTGGTGTCCTCTAGTTTATGTTGCATATTGCAGAGCATGACTTTGCACCACACATCTTTTTAAAACAGTAAGAATCATAAGAGTCACAAAAATGCGTGCCTCCTGAAATCTTATGCTTTCTTGAAATGTTCCTGTCTCAGCAGCCATTGTGTTGATTTGCAAAGTCTGGGCTTGGGGGAGAAAAAATGTCCAAATGACTCTTTGTAGACCAAAGAACTTGGAGAAAGGTCAACACATGAAGGAATAGTTGAGAAACAAGTGGATATATATCAAAACAAACAAAAAGAAGATGACTTCTTTACACACAGCTCACCTATTTATATTTTCCTCTATGCGCACACAAGGGCTAAAATAGTTTAATTATCACCAAAAATCATCAAACCTTGAGAACAGTAAGAAAGATAGCCATGAAGTGCACAAAGAGACCTGCCCTTCATTAAAAGGTGTGATAATCTGCAATATTTATGGAGTTCAACAATTATAATTTTGACTTCTCTGCATGGAAAATTATGGCTTTGGTCTAATCGGTTTTTCAATATGGATTGTAATAATATTTGTTATAAAGTATGTTCATCTCCTTAACTAATTCATTTTAAGTTCCATTTCCATGCTACCAATATGTGTAATGCAGCTGATAATGAATTTGTAATTTACTAATCAATTTTATGCTGGCAGAGAGAATGAGAGACCTTTTTATCAGGTTTCCTTTGATTGTATTGCCAATGTCTTCAAAGCTTTCGATGAGATAATACAAGAGTCACACATAATGAAGGACTGAGGTGCTTGGCAATTGCAACTTGGGGATAGAGTACCCAGTTATGAACGACTTTTAAGAGGACGGGGAAAAGATTTAAAAGAGACTTGAAGAGCAGCACAGAGGGTGTCACATGTATGGAACGAGCTGCCAGAAGAAGTGGTTGAGACAGATACAGTGAATAATAAGTATACCGTCCTGGATACTGTTGGTGGGGACGACCGACCAGGGGTGAGCCACGGTGGGATGGCCTCCGGCACTGGCTCTGACCCTATGGTTCAGAAGGGTGGGATGGAGAAGAGGAGAGCTGTCGTCATTGGAGACTCTATAGTCAGGGGAGAAGACAGGAGATTTTGTGGATGTGAGAAGGACATCCACATGGTTTGTTGCCTCCCGGGTGCCAGAGTCCGGGATGTCTCTGACCGGGTGCACGACATCCTGGTACGAGAGGGAAAGCAACTAGAAGTTGTGATACATGTTGGTACCAATGACATAGGCAGGAAGAGGGATGAGGTCCTGAACTGTGAGTTTCGGGAACTAGGCAGAAGGCTGAAGAACAGGATCTCAAGGGTGGCGTTCTCAGGATTGCTGCCAGTGCTACATGATAGTGATGGCAAGAATTGGAGGAGATGGCAGTTGAATGCATGGCTGAGGAGTTGGTGCAGGGGGCAGGGTTTTAGATTTTTGGATCATTGGGATCTCTTCTGGGGAAGGTGGGACCTGTACATATTGGATGGGTTGCACCTGAACTCGAGGGGGAGCAATATCCTTGCAGGTAAGTTTGCTAGCATGATTCGGGAGGATTTAAACTAATTTGCAAGGGGGATGGGACCCAGAGCGATAGAGCAGTGAAAGAAGTGCATGGAGTAAAGCCAGATCTAACATACAGAGAGGTTTTGAGGAAAGAGAAGCAGAATAAACAGTGTAAAGACAGTAAGGTAGAAAGGTTGAAATGTGTGTACCTCAATGCAAGAAGCATCAGGAACAAAGGTGATGAACTGAGAGCTTGGATACATACATGGAATTATGATGTAGTGGCCATTACAGAGACTTGGCTGGCACCAGGGCAGGAATGGATTCTCAATATTCCTAGATTTCAGTGCTTTAAAAGGGATAGAGAGGGCGGAAAAAGGGGAGGAGGGGTGGCATTACTGGTCAGGGATACTATTACAGCTACAGAAAGGGTGGGTAATGTAGCAGGATCCTCTTTTGAGTCAATATGGGTGGAAGCCAGGAACAGGAAGAGAGCAGTTACTCTATTGGGGGTATTCTATAGTCCCCCTGGTAGCAGCAGAGATACCGAGGAGCAGATTGGGAGGCAGAATTTGGAAAGGTGCAAAAATAACAGGGTTGTTATCATGGGTGACTTTTACTTCCCTAATATTGATTGGCATCTGATTATTTCCAATGGTTTAGACGGGCCAGAGTTTGTTAAGTGTGTCCGGGACGGATTCCTGTCACAGTATTTTGACAGGCCGACTAGGGGGAATGCCATACTATATCTAGTATTAGGTAATAAACCGGGTCAGGTCACAGATCTCTCAGCGGGTGAACATCTGGGGGACAGGGACCACAGCTCTCTGGTCTTTAGCATTATCATGGAAAAGGATAGAATCAGAGAGTACAGGAAAATTTTTAATTGGGGAAGGGCAAATTATGAGGCTATAAGGCTAGAACTTGCGGGTGTGAATTGGGATGATGATTTTGCAGGGAAATGTACAATGGACATGTGGTTGATGTTTAGAGATCTCCTGCAGGATGTTAGGGATAAATTTGTCCCGGTGAGGAAGATAAAGAATGGTAGGGTGAAGGAACCATGGGTGACAAGTGAGGTGGAAAATCTAGTCAGGTGGAAAAAGGCAGCATACATGAGGTTTAGGAAGCAAGAATCAAATGGGTCTATTGAGGAATATAGGGTAACAAGAAAGGAGCTTAAGAAGGGGCTGAGGAGAGCAAGAAGGGGGCATGAGAAGGCCTTGGCGAGTAGGGTAAAGAGAAATCCAAAGGCATTTTTCAATTATGTGAAGAACAAAAGGATGACAGAAGTGAAGGTAGAGCCGATTAGAGATAAAGTTGGGAAGATGTGCCTGGAGGCTGTGGAAGTCAGTGAGGTCCTCAATGAATACCACTCTTCGGTATTCACCAATGAGAGGGAACTTGATGACAGTAAGGACAATATGAGTGAGGTTGATGTCCTGGATCATATTGATATTAAGGGAGAGGAGATGTTGGAGGTGTTAAAGTACATTAGAACGGATAAGTCCCCGAGGTCTGACAGAATATAGTCCAGGCTGCTCCACGAGGCAAGGGAAGAGATTGCTGAGCCTCTGGCTAGGATCTTTATATTCTCGTTGTCCACGGGAATGGTACCGGAGGATTGGAGGGAGGCAAATGTTGTTCCCTTGTTCAAAAAAGGTAGTAGGGATAGTCTGGGTAATTATAGACCAGTGAGCCTTACATCTGTGGTGGAAAAGCTGTTGGAAAAGATTCTTAGAGATAGGGTCTATGGGCATTTAGAGAATTATGGTCTGATCAAGGACAGTCAGCATGGCTTTGTGAAGGGCAGATCGTGCCTAACAAGCCTGACAGAGTTCTTTGAGGAGGTGACCAGGCATATAGATGAGGGTAGTGCAGTGGATGTGATCTACATGGATTTTAGTAGGACATTTGACAAGGGTCCACATGGTAGGCTTATTCAGAAAGTCAGAAGGCATGGGATTCAGTGAAGTTTGGCCAGGTGGATTCAGAATTGGCTTGCCTACGGAAGACAGAGGGTCATGGTGGAGGGAGTACATTCGGATTGGAGGGTTGTGACTAGTGGTGTCCCACAAGGATAGATTCTGGGACCTCTACTTTTCGTGATTTTTATTAACGACCTGGATGTCGGGGTAGAAGGGTGGGTTGGCAAGTTTGCAGATGACACAAGGGTTGGTGGTGTTGTAGATAGTGTAGAGGATTGTTGAGGATTGCAGAGAGGCATTGATAGGATGCAGAAGTGGGCTGAGAAGTGGCAGATGGAAGTTCAACCTGGAGAAGTGTGAGGTGGTACACTTTGGAAGGACAAACTCCTAGGCAGAGTACAAAGTAAATGGCAGGATAGTTGGTAGTGTGGAGGAGCAGAGGAATCTGGGGGTACATGTCCACAGATCCCTGAAAGTTGCCTCACAGGTAGATAGGGTAGTTAAGAAAGCTTATGCAATGTTAGCTTTCGAGTGATAGAGTTTAAGAGTCACATTTTTATTTTACAAAGCAGCACAGCATATCATAGAGCATATACAGTACAGTATATTTACACAGCCATCCCATGACAGGAAAACAAATAAAACTTAGAGACAGAAAGAAGTTGTAATTTTATTTTAAATCAACATACAACCAAAATGATCCCACACATCTTGCACTTTTCCCTCACTGTTAATTCTTCCCAACATGTGTTCATATGATGAAATCTTAGTCATTTCCTCAGTCCATTTCTTCACAGTGGGACATCTGGGGTTTTTCCAGTTTTGCAATATAATTCTTGCAACTGTGATGAGAGCCACCTTTATAATCGTAAATTTGTCATTGCTTACATTATGTATCATTGTCCTATCACCCAGGAGACAAAGCCGTGGGCACAAGGGCAGTGTGGAACCCGACCAATTCCCCAACAGATCAAGAACTTTGCACCAAAATGGACAAACCATGGAACACTCCCAAATCATGTGAAAATATGTGCCCACCACATTTTCACATTTCCAGCATAAATTGTTATCAACAATCCCCATTTTGTAGAGTCTAGCTGGTGTCCAATAATATCTGTGTACTATCTTATACTGAATAAATTTCGTTCTCGCTTCCCTAATATGTCTACCCACATTTCATAAAATATTTGACCACTCTTTATCTTCAATATCGCTTCCAAGATCCTTCTGTCATACTGCTTTGAGATTGTTACACGATTCACCCACAGAGTGCTTGAACATTTTATAAAACACTGATACTTTATGAACTTCCAGTGGTAATATATTCAGTTAAAGGGTTACTTTGTGGGTCACCATTCTTAAATATGCAACTAATGCAATGTCTTATTTGTAAATACTTCCAAAAATTCCCTTCATCTCCAAAGTTATATTTCCTCTGTAAATCCACATAAGACATAAAAATCCCATTCTCATAGAGATCACCTATTGTATTTACACCTTTAATCTTCCATTCTTTCCAGTACATTTGAATTATTAAAAAAAAGAGTCACGATGTAATGAGGCAGCTCTATAAAACTCTGGTTAGGCCACACTTGGAGTACTGCGTCCAGTTCTTGTCGCCTCACTATAGGAATGATGTGGAAGCATTGGAAAGTGTACAGAGGAGATTTACCAGGATGCTGCCTGGTTTAGAGAGTATGGATTATGATCAGAGATTAAGAGAGCTAGGGCTTCACTCTTTGGAGAAGAGGAGGATGAGAGGAGACATGATAGAGGTATACAAGATATTAAGAGGAGTAGATAGAGTGGACAGCCAGCGCCTCTTCCCCAGGGCTCCACTGCTCAATACAAGAGAACATGGCTTTAAGGTAAAGGGTGGGAAGTTCAAGGGGGATATTAGAGGAAAGTTTTTCACTCAGAGAGTGGTTGGTGCATGGAATGCACTGCCTGAGTCAGTGGTGGAGGCAGATATACTAGTGAAATTTAAGAGACAACTAGACAGGTATATGAAGGAATTTAAGGTGGGGGGTTATATAACCATATATAACCATACAACAATTACAGCACAGAAACAGGCCATCTCGGCCCTCCTAGTCCGTGCCGAGCTCTTATTCTCACCTAGTCCCACCGAATATAAGAATATAACAATCACAGCACGGAAACAGGCCATCTCAGCCCCCTTAGAAGAACATGAGAAATTGGAGCAGGAGGGATTGGCCATCTGGCCCGTAAAGCCTGCTCTGTCATTCAATAAGATCATGGCTGATCTGACCATGGACTCATCTCCACCTACCTGTCTTTTCCCCATAACCTTTAATTCCCCTATTATGCAAAAATCTGTCCAACCTTGTCTTAAACATATTTACTAAGGTAGCCTCCACTGCTTCATTGGGCAGAGAATTCCACAGATTCACCACTCTTTGAGAAAAGCAATTCTTCCTCATCTTCATCCTAAATTTACTCCCCCAAATCTTGAGGCTGTGCCCCCTAGTTCTCGTCTCATCCACCAGTAGAATCCCTCTAGCAACGAAGGCCAACGTACCTTATATGGAGGCAGGGTTTGAGGGTTGGCACAACATTGTGGTCCACAGGGCCTGTACTGTGCTGTAGTATTCTATGTTCTATGTTCTATAACATTTGAATAGGTACATGAATATAAAAGGTTTAGGGGCAAAAAGGCCAAACAAGGCAATTGGCAATTAGGTAATTTAACAGCATTTAAAAAGGACTTGGACAGGCACACGGATAGGAAAGGTTTAGAGGGATGTGTGGCAAATGCAAGCAAATGGGACTCATTGGCATGGACATCTTGGTCAGTATGGACGAATTGAATGAAGGGTCTCTTTCTTTTTTTCTTTTACAATCTTTTTATTAGTTTCATAAAATATAAACATAACATAGCAATAATACAATATTGTTGAAAGTACATTGTTATACTTAAGATGAGTAATTATAAAACCAAATAATATAAATTGACAAAACTCCTAATCATGTAGGATAGCAATGAATAATACAGGACAAAAAGAAAACAACTAGAGAAAAATCATGAAAAAAGAAAAAAAAAGAAAAAAAAAACAGCCCCCTCCAGAACAAAAACTAATCTAAACAGAATTAATCAACTAAACTAAAAAGACTTGGGCAATTTTCACAACGTAAAAATGGAAGAAAAGAAAACCTTAGTGTAGACGACTCTGTTCCTGGGTCTCTTTCAATATTACATCATCCTCTGTCTATGTGAATCATTTTAGTGATGTTCTGTTGGGCTCTGACAGGAGAGGAAATGGAAGAAGAGGTTCAGGATTACGAAGGAATTAATTGCTCACCAGTTCCAAGTGACTGTGTTCTAACATTGTGAGGAACCACAAATCATAGGTTACCCACTCACATAGTTAGGCAGTTTTATTTCAATAGACAAGAGTGGTGGAATATAAATTAGGCACGTTGCTATGCAAATAATCCTGAATGATGAAGTCAAATTTTCCCATGGGAGTCAGTAATAGTTACCACAGAACTATAGGTTTATTGTGAAAATTTAATCTAGTTTACAGATGTTCTTTCGTGAATCCACTGACCTCTCTCCAAAGTCTGTACATATATCTCGGTATGGGAGTTAATAACAACCACACCCCAGGAATAAAGGATCCCCATCCTGAAACATTAGCCATTTCCCTTCCCACAGATGCTGCCTGACTTGCTAGGTATTTCAAGCAGGATCCGTTTTAAGTGATGGTACTTGAAAAGATAAGAAAGGTTTTTCTTTACAGTATTGAAAGCCAGGAGATAGGGTCCCTGATTGAGATCATGTATAGAAGCCAACATCCCCATGCATTCATCTCTCATTCACCACCGCACTGAAGAATCAGCTAAGGTGATTTTGATTAAAGTGCACAAGGTTTGAGCCTGAAACCCTATCATTCACAGGAGAGGGTAGACTCACTGAGCCACGGCTGAAAGCGAGGCCTGTCAGATGTGATTTCTATCCCCCTTGGATAGGTCCTCCCATAGCTGTATTGCAATAAGATTAAAGATCTTATTTAGGATTAGCTTTGTCAGTATATTCAGAACATCGAAGCATACAGTGAAACGTGCCATTTTGTGTCAACGACCAACACTGTCCAAGGATTGCATTGGGGACAGCTGTCAAGTGCCATCACGCTCTGGCACCAACATAGCATGTCCACCACTCACTATACGTCTTTGGAATGTGGGAGGAAACCAGGGCACCCAGAGGAAACCCATATGGTCATTGGGATAATGTACAAACTCCTTACATACAGCAGTGGGAATCAAACCCCGATCGGTGATCATTGGTGCTACAAAGCGTTACGTGAACTGCTACTCCACTGTGGTACTCTGCTTGATTTTCGTGGTCATAAAGCTGCCTTCAGTCTGGTCCCCATCTTTGTTCCACGCTGCAGAATGTCACTGACAAGAGGAGAAAATGCACATGCAACCACTTACATACTGTAAATACACACATACACATATATCTGCTGTTGTATACATGTATGCAGTGACAGAATCTGCGAGCCCACACACAAATGCATGTACTCACGTGAATGTATGGACAAGAATGCATGCAATAAATATGCATGTGTGTTTGTATGCACATGCACACATATGTAAACACGTATGCACACCCAAGCATGTGAGTACACACTAACAAAAGATAGGTCAGAATATAACAGATCTTGATCATTAAGTGACATTCGATTTAACATTCAAAATGTCACCACTCTGGGAGCTGTAAACAATAACCTGAGGTTTTTTTTGTTCATCCCTCTGGATGTATTGTGAACTGTCCTTCAGCTGCAATGAGGCATCATACTCCTATGTTGCACACATTAGAGTGCTCAGCTTATCTGGATACTTAACACAAGAGATTCAAGAGATGCTGGATATCTTGGGCATCACATGCAAGATGCTGGAGAAACTCAGCATGTCAGGCAGCATCTGTGGAGGGGAATGAACAGTCGGTGTTACAGGCTGAGACCCTTCATCAGGACTGGAGAGGAAGGGGGAAGAAAAGCGGAAGAAGCGGGTGAGAGGAGGGGAAGGAGCACAAGCTGGCAGGTGACGGGTGAGATCAGGTGAGGGGGAAGGACGGCGTGTGGAGGAGAGGGAATAAAGTAACGAGCTGGGATAGGATAGATGGAGGGATAAAGGGCTGATAGGTGAGGACAGTGGACCATGGAAGAAAGCGAAGGAGGAGGGAAACCGAAAGGAGATGATGGACAGGTGATGAGAGGGTAAGCAGAATGAGGAATAGAAAAAGAGAGACGGAGGCAGAAATTACAGGAATTATGTCCCTCACCACCCATCTCCCTCCTGTACTTATCTCTGCGAGTGTGATGAACGTTACACCTGCCTGTACACCTCTTCCCATGCCATTAACTGGGGCCTCAAACAGTCCTTCCAGGTGAAGCGACACTTCACCTATAAGTCTGTTGGAGCCACCTCCTGTATCCAATGCCCTCACTGTGGCCTCCTCTAGATTGATGCGTCCTGATGCAGACTGGGGAGCCACTTCACTGAGTACTCTATCCGCCACAAAAAGCAAGGTCTACCGTTGGCCACCCATATCAATTAATTTCCCATTCCTGTTCTGCCAAGTCTGTCTGTGGACTCTTCTACTGCCATGATGAGGCCAAAGTCTGGCTGGAGGAGCAATACCTCATATTCTGCCTGGGTAGCCTCCAACCTGATGGCAAGAAAATCAATTTCTCTAACTTCCAGTAATTTCACTCCACAAACTCCTCCCATCCTTCTCTCTTTTTCCATTCTCCTTTCTGGTTCTCCTCTGGTTGTCGCATGTGCCCATATAGAGATAATTGAGCTTTCTTCCATATAGTGTGCCTACACATTGTAGAAGTTTTCAAAGCACTTCTTTCAACTATAGCCCAATCACTTCCGTCAGGAATTATTGTGGAATTATGGAATTATGAATAGTAGATATTAACTAATATGAGAACACGGAAGACTGTAGAACCAGTATAAGGAAAGAAAATATTTTCACAAATTAATTTAAATTGAGATATTCAGGCTATTGAAACTAATCATTGGCTGTGGGACATTCTAATTCTGTCCCATTGAAAATACACAGGGCAAGACAATAGGTGAATGTCCATTACCTATACCCCATTCTGACCCCCCTCTTAACTCTTCTCTTCTTCTCACCTGGTGCCCTTGTTCCTTCCTTTCTCCAATAGTCCACTGTCCTCTCCTACCAGATTCCTTCTTCTTCAGCCCTTTACTGGTTCCGCCTATCACCTCCCAGTTTCTCACTTCTTCCCCTCTGATCCACCAATCACTAACCTTCCCCCTAACCTGGCTTCAGATTTCACCTTTGAGCTTGTATCCCTCCATTGCAATAGGTCTACGGTAGATGCAATATCAATGGCCCTTCACATGGCCTTAGGTTACCTGGACAATACAAATACCTGGTCAGGTTGCTTTTCATTGAATATAGCTCATCATTTAACTCCATCTTTCCCACAGTCCTGATTAATAAGCTATAGAACCGAGGCCTCTGTACCTCCCTCTGCAATTGGATCCTCAACTTCCTAACCAGAAGACCACAATCTGTGCGGATTGGTATTAATAACTCCTCCTTACTGACAATCAAAATCAGAATCAGAATCAGAATCTGAATCAGGTTTATTATCACCGGCATGTGATGTGAAGTTTGTTAACTTAGCAGCAGCAGTTCAATGCAATACATAATATAGAAGAGAAAAAAATAAATAAAATAATAATAATAATAATAAATACGTAAATCAATTAGAGTATACATATATTGAATAGATTTTAAAAAGTGCAAAAAACAGAAATACTGTATATAAAAAAATGTGAGGTAGTGTCCAAAGATTCAATGTCCATTTAGGAAATGGATGGCAGAGGGGAAGAAGCTGTTCCTGAATCGCTGAGGGTGTGCCTTCAGGCTTCTGTGCCTCCTACCTGATGGTAACAGTGAAAAAAGAGTATGGGTGCTGGAGGTCCTTAATAATGGATGCTGCCTTTCTGAGAAACTGCTCCCTGAAGATGTCCTGGGTACTTTGTAGGCTAGTACCCAAGATGGAATTGACTAGATTTACAACATTCTGCAGCTTCTTTTGGTCCAGTGCAGTAGTGCTCCCCCCCCCCCCCCGCCATACATGTCAGTAATGCAGTCTGTCAAAATGCTCTCCACAGTACATCTATAGAAGTTTGTGAGTGTATTTGTTGACATGCCAAACCTCTTCAAACTCTTAATGAAGTATAGCCACTGCCTCACTGCCTTGCCTTCTTTATAACTACATCAATATGTTGGGATGAGGTTAGATCTTCAGAGATCTTGATACCCAGGAACTTGAAACTGCTCACTCTCTCCACTTCTGATCCCCCTATGAGAATTGGTAGGTGTTCCTTCATCTTACCTTTCCTGAAGTCCACAATCAGCTCTTTCGTCTTACTGATGCTAAGTGCCAGGTTGTTGCCACGGCACCATTCTACTAGTTGGCATGTCCTGTATGCCCTTTCGTCACCACCTGAGATTCTATCAACAATGGTTGTATCGCCAGCAAATTTATAGATGGTTTTTGAGCTATGCCTAGCCATCATACAGTCCTGTATGTATATAGAGAAGAGCAGGGGACTAAGACACACCCCTGAGGTGCAGCAATGTTGATCGGCGAAGAGGATATGTTATCACCAATCCACACTGATTGTGGTCTTCTAGTTAGGAAATTGAGGATCCAATTGCAGAGAGAGGTACAGAGGCCCAGGTTCTGCAACTTTGGCAACTTCTCTTTCCAATATTTTTATTAGTTTCTACATAGAAGAATACAGAGTACAAGAAAGTATATATAAAAGGTCAAAAAAGATTTTTAAAAACCACCAATTACATTATATCTATTCATAATAACAATCTCATTACCCCGCATTCATGTAAGTTAATCAAAAGTTATACTGAAATATACCAATTTATTACAAAATAGAGTCTAACCCCTACCAAGACCGAAGTTGTTTAAGGAGAAAAAAAAGGTAAAATACCTTCTCATATAATAAAAATTAATAATCGCCAACATCTGAATTTAAATAATGAATTGAAGGTTTTGAAAGTTTTGAAAATAATTCAGAAAAGGTCCCCACAATGTTTGAAAGTCTTGATGAGATTCAGAAATTGAACAATGAATCTTCTCTAAATCTAAGCATGACATAACGTTGTATAACCATTGAGCATGAGTAGGAGGAAAAACATCTTTCCATTTAAACAAAAGCGCCCTCCTAGCTATAGGAAAGCGAAAGGCCAAATTATGTACATCAGATGTCTTCTGCTTGATATCTTGTCCTGCAACAATACCGAATAGGGCCGTCAGAGGATTAGGCTTGAAATTGACTTTGAAAAGTAAAAAGAAAGTTTGAAAAACTTCCTTCCAATATTTTTCAAGACTCGGACAAGTCCAAAACATATGAATTAATGAAGCTTCCCCATTATTACATCTGTCACAGTAGGGAGATATATCCGAATAAAAACGAGAAAGTTTATCTTTATTCATATGGACTCGATGTACCACCTTAAATTGTATGAGGGAATGGCGAGCACATAGCGATGACGTATTAAACAGTTTAAAAATTTCATTCCAAGTTTCCTCAGATATTGATGTCTGTAATTCTTGTTCCCAGAGATACTTAATTTTGTCTAAAGGAACATTCCTCATCTCCAGTAACACACCATAAATATTAGATATTGAACCATTATGAAAAGGTGTCCAATTAAAAATTACGTCCAGTAAGTTCTTATCTGAGCTTATAGGAAATGTGCATAATTGAGATCTTAGAAAGTGTCTGATTTGTAGATATCTAATAAAATGAGTTTTGGGTAAGCTATATTTAGCTGACAATTGCTCCAATGAAAAAAGATTTCCTCCAACAAACAGATCCCAAAAACATTTAATACCCAACCTGTCCCATCCTTTAAAAACTAAATCAGTCATGAAGGGTTTATAAAAAATTTGAATAAATGGGACTTGAAAGGGAAAATCTGAATAAACAAAAATGTTTTCTAAATTGTATCCAGATCCTCAGAGTATGTTTAACTATTAAATTATCAGTTAGTTTACTTACAAATAAAGGAAGTGAGGATCCAAGTATAATAGAAAATTTATTCACAGAGTTAGCTTCTAAAGAAGCACGATTAATCTAATATAGCCAAAACATAAGGCATTGTATAGAAGCCAACATGCCCATGTGTTCATCTCTCATTCACCACTGCACTGAAGAATCAGCTAAGTTGATTTTGATTAAAATTAGATAAGGCTAAACCTCCAGACTTTTTAGATTTTTGAAGAGGAACTTTATTTATATGAGGACGTTTATTTTTCCATATACAGGAGGATAAAATAGATTCAAGAGAATCAAAAAAGGATTTCGGAATAACAACGGGTAAAGACTGAAAAAGATATATAAATTAAGGTAGAATATTCATTTTAATAGAATTAATTCGTCCAATCAACGATATTGAAAGAGGTGACCAATTTAATAATATCCTTTGTATATAGTTCAATAAAGTAAGAAAGTTTTTTTTAAACAGGTGTTTGTATTTCATAGTGACCGTTACACACAAATAAGTAAGTTGATTCCTTACAATTTTAAAAGGGAAATTAGTGTTAATTGATACCAAATTATTTAAAGGAAATAATTCACTCTTATGTAGGTTCAATTTATATCCTGAAAACTGGCTAAAACAGGAGAGTAAAGAAAGTACGCAAGGTAATGAGGTCTCAACATTAGAGATAAAAAGCAATATATCATCAGCGTAAAGTGAGATTTTGTGGGTGATACCTCTCCTTAAAATACCACCGATATTATTAAATTCTTGAAAAGCAATGGCAAGGGGTTCGGCCACTTCTCAATTAACACTGCCACACCTTAGGGATGTGTGTTTAGCCCACTGCTCTTCTCTCTCTCCACCCATGAGTGTGTGTGGCTGGGCACAGCTCAACTGCCATCTATAAATCTGCTGATGACAACCATTGCTGGCAAAATCTCAGATGGAGACAAGAGGGTGTACAGGAGCGAGATATACCAGCTAGTTGAGTGGTGTCGCAGTAACAATCTTGCACTCAATGTTAGTAAGACCAAAGAGCTGATTGTGTACTTCAGAAAGGGTAGGACAAGGGATCATGAACCAACCTTCATACACTGATCAGAAATGGAGAGTGAGCAATTTCATTTTCCTGGAAGTCAAGATCTTTCAGGATCTAAACTGGTCTCAATAATTCAATGCAGGTAGAAATAAGGCAAGACAGTGGCTATGTTTCATTAGGAGTTTGGGGAGATTTGGCTTATCACCAAAGACACACGAACACTTCTACAAATATACCGTGGAGAGTACTCTGACAGGCTGCATCACTGTCTGTTATGGGGGCGGGGTTACTAGAAGCTACAGAAAGTTGTAAAATTAGTCAGCTCCTTCTTGGGTACTAACCTCTGTAATATCCAAGACATCTTCAATGAGCGGTGTCTCAGAAAGGCAGTATCCATCATCAAGGACACCCATCACCCAGGACATGTCCTCTTCCCATTATTACTGTCAGGAAGGAGGTGCAGAAGCCTGAAAGCACATACTCAACAGAACAGCTTCTTCCCCTCTGCCATCCGATTCCTAAATGGACATTGAACTCATGAACTCTTTTATTATTGCTAACACTTTTATTATTTCTGTTTTTGCACTATTTTTAATTTGACTATTTAATACACGCACAACACACACACACACACACACACGCACACACACACACTTATAATTGATTTGCTTATGTATTTACTTTTTCCTATATTATGTATCGCATTGTACTGCTGCCGCTGACTTAACAAATTTCATGCCATATTCTGGTGATATTAAACCTGCTTCTGATTCTGATTCCTTCTTCCTACCTTATTATTCTTGCTTCTGGCCCCTTCCTTTCCAGTCCTGTTAAAGGGTCTCGGCCTGAACCGTTGACTGTTTTCCTTTCCCTAGATGCTGCCTGCCTGCTGAGTTGGTCCAGCATTTTGTGTGTGTTGCTCCGGATTTCCAGCATCTGCAGACTCTCTTGTGTTTAACTAAATGTTCATGTTAATTGATGGTCATTGTAAACTTCAGAGTGTGACCAGGGTAGATATTAAGTGGCCTTTTTCCTGTATTAACACATTGCTACTCATGTATCCTTGCCATTTAATATACTATTCAGCACAAGTCTCTTTTGTCACTTTACATTCTGGTTCGTTGTGCATTCAGGGAGCCATCCCTCAACAATGTAGCAAAGAGGTATGGAGTCATAGACCCATAAAACACTACAACACAGATTCAGGCTATCTAGCCTTTGCTGAATTCTTAATTTGCCTATTGCCACCGACCTGCTCCCAGACCATAGCCCTCTATAAACATCCCATCCATATACCTATCCAAATCTCTCTTAAATGTTGAAATTGAACCCTATTCACTACTTCCGCTGGCAGCCGATTCCACAATCTCACCACCTTCTGAGTGAAGAAGTTCCCCAGCATGCTCCCCTAAAATATTTTACTTTTCACCCTTAACCCATGACCTCAAGTTCTAGTCTCACTCAACCTCTAGAAAAAGCCTACTTGCATTTACCTTATATATACCCTTCATAATTTTGTATATCTCTATGTCAAATCTCCTCTCATTCTCTTACGCACTAGGGAATAAAATTAGCCTATTTAACCTTTTCCTCTAACTCAGGCCCTCAAGTTCTTGCAACATCCTTGTAAATCTTCTCTGCACCCATTCAATCTTATTGACATCTTCCCTGTAAGTAAGTGAACAAAACTGCACACGATACTCTAAATTAGGCGTCACCAACATATTGTACAACTTCACCATACCATCCTGTACTCCTGTACTCAATGAATTGATTTATGATACCCAATCTACTGAATGTTTCTTTTACAATCATATCCACCTGAGACATTGCCTTCAAGGAATTATGAATCTGTATTTACAGATCCATCTGTTCTACCGCTCTCCTCAGTACCTTATCACTTACCATATAACATCTACTCTGGTTTGTCCTCCCAAAGTGCAACACCTCACACTTGTCTGCAGTGAATTCCATCTGCTATTTTTCAGCCCATTTTTCCAGCTGAAAGTTTTGATAGCCTTCCTTGATGTTCACTACACCCCCAATCTTTGTGTCATTGGCAGGGTATATTTTGAGTGTCTCAGGTTTGTGCCCAGAAGCATTGAGTCCAGTAATATGTATTGTATGTTCTCAAGGATTCTGCTAGTTGAGACATGCTTCCATTGTAAATATGCAATTAAGCTAACTTTCCTGTCTGTATTCAATATGTTAAAGTTAAGTAGGTGATTATAGGTATTGGAACAGTAGTTAATCATTTATTGTTGCCTTTGTGGTCATAAAGCATATATCATTGTGTCAGGCTGGGATCCTATTCTCTCCGAAAGATCTGCTGTTTACAATAAAGCTTCTTACATTTCTCAGTTATAGCTATTCTGTCGCTCGTTTTGCCACTCATAACAACATCCACAAATGGATTGTGGTTCCCTCTGTGACATTACAGACTGCACTAAACTAATTACGTCTTTCTACATCTTGATTCTTCACAGTTCCTCTGCAGTCTGGGATTAATTCTGTTTTTGGATGTTTGTTAGGGAGAGCATTTACTCAGGTTATGAATTTGGAATATGACTGAACACTGTTATGAAATGGATTGAGAGTTGCTATGTTTCACTGCTTGTGGTGACATGGTAGCTTAGCAGTTAACATAATGTTACAACAGCTCCAGATAGGCATTCAATTCCCTCCACTGTCTGCAAGGAGCAACATACACAAAATGCTGGAGGAACTCATCAGGCCAGGCAGCATCTATGGAAAAAAAAGTACAGTCGAAGTTTCGGGCCAAAACCCTTCGGCAGGTCTGGAGAAAAAAGCTGAGGAGTAGATTTGAAAGGTGGGGAGAGAGAAATGCCAGGCGATAGGTGAAACTTGGAGAGGAAGGGATGAAGCACAGGGCTGAGAAATTGATTGGTGAAAGAGACAGAAGGCCATGGAAGAAAGGAAAATACGTGGGGGATGGGGGAGGAGCACCAGAAGGAGGCAATAGGTAGGCAAGAAGATAACATGAGAGAGGGACAAGGAGATGGGAAATGGTGAGGAGGGGACATTACTGGAAATTTGAGAAATCAATGTTCGTACCATCAGGTTGGGGGCTACCCAAATGGAATATAAGGTGTTGTTCCTTCAACCTAAGAGTGGCCTTATCCTGACAGTGGAGGAGACCATGGACGGACATTTTGGAATGGGAATGGGAAGTGGAATTAAAATGGGTGGCCACTGGGAGATCCCACTTGTTCTGGTGGATGGAGTGAAGGAGCTCGGCGAAGCGGTCTCCTAGCCTATGTCAGGTCTCACCAATATACAAGAGGTCACACTGGGAGCACCAAGCACAGTATATGACCCCAACAGACTCACAGGTGAAGTGTCAACTCACCTGGAAGGACTGTTTGGGGTCCTGAATGGTAGTGAGGGAGGAGATGTAAGGGCAGGTGTAGCACTTGCTCCGCTTGCAAGGATAAATATCAGGAGGGATATCAGTGGGGAGGGACGAATGGACAAGGGAGACGCGTGGGGGGAGGGAGAGATGTGTTTGGTGGTGGAATCCAGCTGGAAGTGGTGGAGTTTCGAAGAATTATGTTCTGGACACAGAGACTGGTGGGATGTTGGATGAGGACAAGAGGAACCCTATCCATAGTAACGTGGCTGGAGGATGGGGTAACAGCAGACACGCATGAAATGGAAGAGATGCGGTTGAGTGCAGCGTTGATGGTGGAGGAAGGGAAGCCCTTTTCTTAGGACATCTCCTTCATTCTAGCATGAAAAGCCTCATCCTGAGAGCAGATGCGATGGAGATGGAGGGATTGAGAGAAAGGGTTGGCGTTTTTACAAGTAACAGGGTGAGAGGAGGTAACTGTGAGAGTCCATTGGTTTATAATAGAATGGGTGGAGAAGCTGTCTCCGGAGACAGAGACAGTGAGATTGAGAGAGGGAAGGGAAGTGTTGGAAATGAACCAGGTGAATTTGATGGGAGAGTGGAATTTGGAGGCAAAGTGGATGAAATCGACGAGTTCAGTATGGGTGCAGGAAGCAGCACCAACGCAGTCGTCAATGGCATAGGAAAAGTGCGGGACAGGACAGTCACCAGTGTAGGCTTGGAACATGGACCGTTCAACGTAGGCGACAAACAGGTAGGCATAGCCGGGACCAATGCGAGTGCCCATGGCTACCCGTTTTGTTTGAAGGAAATGGGAGGACCCAAAGGAGAAATTATTCAGAATGGGAATATCTTTCCCTCCCTCTCACCTCACACCACCACTTTCTGCTTTCGGCAGGGATCGCTCCCTACACAATGCCCTTGTCTATACGTCCCTCCCCACTGATCTCCCTCCTTGTACTTATCCTTGCAAGCGGAACAAGTGCTACACCTGCCCTTACACCTCATTTCCTCACTACCATTCAGGGGCCTAAACAGTCCTTCCAAGGGAGGCAAAACTTCACCTGTGAGTCTGTTGGGGTCATATACTGTGTTCAGTGCTCCCAGTGTGGCCTCCTGTATATCAGTGAAATCTGACTTAGATTGGGAGAACGCTTTGCTTAGCATCTATACTCCATCCACCAGAACAAGTGGGATCTCCCAGTGGCCATCCATTTTAATTCCACTTCCCATTCTCATTCTGATATATCCATCCATGTGGTAGTGTGGAGGAGCAGAGGGATCTTGGGGTACAAGTCCACAGATCCCTGAAAGTTGCCTCACAGGTGGATAGGGTAGTTAAGAAAGCTTATGGGGTGTTAGCTTTCATAAGTCGAGGGATAGAGTTTAAGAGTCGCGATGTAATGATGCAGCTCTATAAAACTCTGGTTAGGCCACACTTGGAGTATTGTGTCCAGTTCTGGTCACCTCACTATAGGAAGGATGTGGAAGCATTGGAAAGGGTACAGAGGAGATTTACCAGGATGCTGCCTGGTTTAGAAAGTATGCATTATGATCAGAGATTGAGGGAGCTAGGGCTTTACTCTTTGGAGAGAAGGAGGATGAGAGGAGACATGATAGAGGTGTACAAGATAATAAGAGGAATAGATAGAGTGGATAGCCAGCGCCTCTTCCCCGGGGCACCACTGCTCAATACAAGAGGACATGGCTTTAAGGTAAGGGGTGGGAAGTTCAAGGGGGATATTAGAGGAAGGTTTTTTACTCAGAGAGTGGTTGGTGCGTGGAATGCACTGCCTGAGTCAGTGGTGGAGGCAGATACACTTGTGAAGTTTAAGAGGCTACTAGTCAGGTATATGGAGGAATCTAAGGAGGGGGCTTATATGGGAGGCAGGGTTTGAGGGTCGGCACAACATTGTGGGCCGAAGGGCCTGTACTGTGCTGTGCTATTCTATGTTCTATGACCTCTTCCACCGTTGGGATAAGACCACACTTAGGTTGGAGGAACAGTACCTTATATTCCATTTGAGTAGCCTCCAATCTGATGGCATGAACATCAATTTCTCAAACTTCAAGTAATGCATTCCAACCCCCCTACACCATTTCCCATCCCCTTGTCCCTCTCTCATGAAATTTCCTTGCCCTCCCATCGCCTCCCGCTGGTGCTCTTTCTTCCATGGCCTTCTGTCTCTCTCACCAATCAACTTTCTAGCTCTTTGTTTCACCCCTCCGCCTCCAAGTTTCACCCTATCACCTGGCATTCACCTCTTTGTCTTTCAAATTACTGGTTTTTCAACTGGACCTACCAGCCTTTTCCTTCCCACCCTCCCCCACCTTCTTTATAGGCCCCTTCCCTCTACAGTCCTGACGAAGGGTTCCAGCCCAAAATGTCGACTCATCATTTCCACGAATGCTGCCCGACCTGCTGAGTTCCTCCGCTGTGTTGTAAGTGTTGCTTTGATCCCAGCATCTGCAGATTATTTTGTGTTTATTTCTCTCTCCACTCCACCTACCTTTCAAATCTACTCCTCAGCTTTTTTCTCCAGTCCTGTCGAAGGGTTTTAGCCCAAAACGTCAACTGTACTTTTTTCCATAGATGCTGCCTGGCCTGCTGAGTTCCTCCAGCATTTTGTTTATGTTGCTCGGATTTCCGGCATTTGAAAATTTTCTCTTGTTTGCTGTCTGTAAGGAGTTTGTACATTCCCCGCCTAAATGTGTCAATTTCCTTTATGTGTTCCGGTTTCCTCTCACATTCCAAAGACATATGGGTTCGAGTTAATAAGTTGTAGGCAAGCTACAGTATGTTGGTGCTGGAAGCATGGTGACACTTACGGACTTCTCTGAGCACATCCTCGCACTGTTCTTTGTTGATGCAAAAGACATATTTCACTGTATGTTTCAACGTTTCAAAGTACATGTAACAAATGAAGCCAGTCTTTAATCTGTTATTTTCTCCTCAGTCTTGTTAGATTCACAGGGGTGTGGCGCATGAGGAAAGATTGCAGAAGATACTAGCAAGGATAGAGGATTGGCTGATTGGCAGGAGGTAAAGAGTGAGAATAAAGCGGACCTTTTTTTGGGTTGGCTACCGGTGAGTAGTGGTGTTCCGCTGTGAACAGTATTGGGACTATTTCTTTTCACGTTGTATGTCAGTGATTTGGAAGGCACAAGTCTGAGGATGATACAAAGGTAGGTTGAGAGGCAGGTAGTGTTAAGGAAGCAGGGAGTCTGCAGAAGGACTTAGACCGACGAGCAGAATGGGCAACGAAGTGGCAGATGGAATAAAGTGTAGGGAAGTGTGTGGTCATGCACTATGGCAGAAGAAATAAAGGGAAAACTATTTTCAAAATGGGGAGAAAATTCAGAAATCAGAGGTGCAAAGGGACTTGGGACTCCTCACGCAGTGTTCCCTAAAGGTTAATTTGTAGGTTGAGTTGGTGGTAAGGAAGGCA
Source organism: Mobula birostris (assembly GCF_030028105.1). NCBI lineage: Eukaryota > Metazoa > Chordata > Chondrichthyes > Myliobatiformes > Myliobatidae > Mobula > Mobula birostris. The sequence continues at coordinate 24,686,242 of NC_092387.1, read as the reverse complement.
AATGCAATGTAATCATTCATTTCAAGAGGACTAGAAAATAAAAGCAAGGTTGCAATGCTAAAGTTTTATAACACATTGGCCAGAATATGCTTTAAATATTGTTAGCAGTTTTGGGCCCCTTATCTAAGATAGGATGTGCTGGCATTGGAAAGTGCCCAGAGGGGGTTCACAAGAATGTTCCTGCTGATGAAAGGGTTAACATATGAGGAGTACTTGATGTGTATTGGCCTCTACTTGCTGGAGTTTAGAAGAATGAGTGGAGATCTCATGGAAGCCCATCAAGTATTAAAAGTCCTTGATAGAGTGGATGTGAAGAGGATGTTTCCTTTAGTGAGGAATTTTAGGACCAGAATGCACAGATTCAGAATGGAAGCTCATCCCTTTAGAACAGACATGAGGAGGGATTTCTTTAGCCAGAGGGCGGTACATCTGTGGAATTCATTGCTTCAGACAGATATGGAGGCCACATCACTGGGCATATTTAAAGCAGAGGTTGGTATGTTCTTGATTATTGTTATCAGAGGTTACGGGAAGAAGGCAGGAGAATGGGATTGAGTGGGAACAGCTATGATAGAATGACGGAGCAGACTCGATAGGATGAATGTTCTAATTCTGCTCCTATCTTTTGGTCTTTAAAAGACAGATGAACAGCTACATGGATGGGAAAGGTTTAGAAGTCTATCAGTCAATTGCTGGCAAATGGAACTAGCTTGGATGGTCAGCACGAACCAGTTGAAATGATGGGCCTATCAGTGCACTATGACTCTATGCATTTATGTTCCTTTAGTAAGCAGCGTTGACTCCAAGAAGCAAATAAACCTTAGGATGAAGATCCTGAGTCCCTGCTTTTAGACCTGAGCTGCTGGGTTCCTTCAGCATTTTGTGTTTACTGCTCTGGATTTCCAGCATCTGCTGAATCTTGTGTTTATGATTTGCTGTCAATAGAGTCAAATAGACAACTGGTATCTGATGAAGGGTTGCAGCTCGAATCAATAACTGTTCATACCCCTCCACAGATGCTACCCAATCCATTGAGTTCCTCCAGCATTATCTGCATTGCTCCAGGTTGCAGCTGCTGCCATTTCTTGGCTCTTCACCTTTCTTCATCTTGCAGCTGTACAATGTATCTGAACAGATGAAAATCCATTGGCTCTACAGTCCAACAAGCTTTTTACCACATCACCTCCCCACCTCCCACTATTATCTCGGATGATTTCTATGAGATGCCCTCTTCACTCCCTGTAGTCATGAAAACCACACCTGAAGCACTTTTTTGAGCTCTCCAACCAGGTACAGGTTTCTGATTTTATCCTCAACGGTCTCTTGGAAACAAGCAAATGTAACACTGTAAATTATCTTGGACAAGTCGAAAGGAACACGACTTCTACTTTTTGAAAAAAAGATCAAGTTTATTAATTGCAAGGTTCTATGTATAATAGGCAATAGTTAGCTGAAAATCATTGATTTGAGGAGTGGTTTGGAGATGTTGTATTTATCTTATTTTTCTCTGTCTTGCATTCTGGCAAAGTCATTAAGCCTGTGTGAGTCTTTCTTCTGTCTTTTTTTGACCTCCCAGTCCTCAGAGAAAGGCCACTCCGTTAATGGTCCTGCATATCAAAACGCAAAGTACTGGAGGCTCTCAGTGGGTCGGGCAGCACCCGTGGCAGGAAATGGAAGTTGACATTTTGGGGCTGAGACTTTTCATCTGGACTGGTCTAAGCGAAGAGTCTCAATTCAAAACATTAACTCTCTATTTACCTCCACAGCTGTTGCCTGACTGACTGAGTTGCTTCAGCACTTTGAGTGTTGCTCCAGATTCCAGCATCTAGTCTCTTGTGTCTCAGATGCCCATACAAAACCCAATTGATTTCTATGGCTTCTGTGTCAAAATTGCTCTTGCCACTGAAGAATCTAGGTTACTCTTTAGCTCTACCAAGGTAAGTTCTGGTACAATGTTAATGTTGGTCACAGTGGACGATTATCTCCCTCACATAAACCGTTCATACGTATTACCACCCATTTTTCTTCCTGTGCATTAAATGGAAGACTATTCCAGCAATGGAGAGGAGTGAAATAGAGAGCTATAATATCACTTTAGGAAGGAAGGAAGGAGGTTAAAATGGAGCAAGAATACTGGTATGTACTGGTTGGGTTGAATGTCCTTTTACTGTGACGTACATCTGATGTTTTCAATGTAACAGAGAAAACAGTGGGTAAGAACTGAGATGAATTTTCACATCATATTCCTGGTCTGTTTCTTTACACCATGCATGAAGGGGGTCTGAGATGTTAACACCACCCACATTATCTGATGAAACACTGCATCCATCAGATGGGGCATGTGTCTTACAACAGACTTAATAAGATGCACCATTTATTGATACCACACACATCCACACTCCCCTCACAGATAGGAGGAGGAGAAAAGAGGCCTCCTTCAAATTCTCGTGGGACCTGGGTATCCACAGATAAATGCTGTGTCGCACACTTATGTGAGCCTACCATACTTCTCCAATTCTCCATTCCACTGTAAATCATGTCTTTGCTGCTGTTCTCAGGCAGGGCAATCTACCCTTAGCCCTGGACCAGGGTAAGTCTGGTGTAAACACTAGAACCCCACTCAAATGATGGAAGACTCTGGATGCCCGGGTAATGCAGTAGTTTGTTTTTGTTAACATCAACATCTTTAATTGAGCCTTACTGAATATTTAGGTTATAAGTTGATTATTTAGTACTGGTTTTGCTTGATTATGCCCCATATACCGAGATGCAGTGAAAAGCTAGACAGATCATTCTATACATAAGTTCTCTGAGATAGTTAAAAAAAAAATCAGAATGCAGAATATAGTTCTACAGTTACAGAGGAAGTGCAGTGCAGGTAGACAAAAACAGTGCAAAGGCCATGATGTGGTAGGTTTTGAGATCAGGAGGTCATCCTTATTATATGAGAGATCAGTTCAAGAGTCTGATAACAGCAGGATTGAAGCTATCCATGAGTCTGGTGGTATGTGTTCTCAAGCTTTTTATATGCAACCCCTTGGAAGGTGAAAAAAAAGAGAATGAGTGGGTTGGGAGGGGTCCTTAACTATGTTGGCTGCCTTTTTGAGGCAGCAGTAAGTACAAACAGAGGCTGGTTTGCCTGATGGACTGTAGCCACAACTCCCTGTTTCTTGTAGTCTCCGGGAAGAACACCAAGCTGTGAGGCATCCGGATAAAATGCTTTCTATGATGCATGATGTTAAAAATTGATAAGAATCATCTGGGACATGCTGAATTTCATTATTTCAATTTTGTTTTAAGTTAATAGGTCCTAAGTTTTACAATGACTTGTGCAAAGCCATGTCAGCCAGAGAGTTTGCGGTAAAGTCTTGCTGGCGGTTGGAGCCATCGTGAGAGAGCAGCGAGCTGACCAGTGACACAGTCCCTACACTGAGCTGCATCAAAGTGCTGGGAACTCCTCTCCTTTGAGAGTCTGCACTGGAACTCACAACATGCCCCAGGGGTAGGTGAACAGTAATCCCAATGTAACAGAATACTGTCATCATTTTATAATCAGAATTTATTCATAATTTTACCAACAAAGAAACTCTCTAAAATGGAGCAGAGTGCTCAAGGTTATCACAATTATTACTCATCAATTAAATGATCTAGGACAGATAAGATTTATATTATTGCTTTTTGCATAGATTCATTATATATTTTGACAGAAGATGATATACAGTACTTAATGGTATACCTTTGATATTTTCTGCCCCACACCACTAATTATGTTCAATTTTGAAAACTCCGTTCAATAAAAAATCAAAATAGTCTGATGATAAATGTTGTTTTTATCTGCAGAGTAATTAAAATATTTGAGTTCAGCCAAGCCTACTTACAGTTGGATTATGTCCAAAATTCACTTCAGATGCATTTTAGAGCTGACCATTCTCTAAATGATCATTTTAGGTTGGAAATGCAATTCTAATATTCAAGAAAATGGCTTTGGCTCAATCTGAGGTCAAGAGGCAATGAATTCAGCAGACAGCATCTGAAATCTGGAGGAAAATATAAGGCTGTGCTGCTAGGTTAGAGATATGGTTTTCTAAACCAGGGCTCCATCTCTGCAAGCAAATGAATGTATATATTCAATTATATATATTTGTCAGGTAATATTTTGAAAAGCAGCAATTCAGTATTCCTTGGTATCCTGGTCAATATTTAACCTGCTATCAACATCACAGAAAAGGGGTGTAGTGGTGCAGAAGATAGTTTTGCTGCCTCGGGACTCCAGTGACCCACATTCAATTCTGAGCTCTGTCGCTGTCTGTTTTGAGATTCCATGGTCTTCCTTTGGCTGCTCCAGTTTACTCTGGCATTCCAAAGATTCACTGGTAAACTTGAGGCCCTCTGTTGATTGGGGTCAGTATGACCCCAATACGAGCTAGTACGCAAGGCAGGTCAGCGCATTATGGAGAGCAAACTGTTGCCCATGCAGCATGCTCCCCTTTGCCACGCAGCTGATAAATCCAAAGGAGCAGCGGAGACATAGAGTTTTGCACCAACAGTATCACAGTTGAAGTCAATGTAGGATTACCTTAGGGTCTCCAGCTGCAGACTTTTCCTTGGGGTTTATTCCCGAAGCCTTCCCCAGGAATGGTTATAGCCGCAAGGCAGCGGAGGTTTGAGATCAGAGTTTGGTCGGCTAATGGGCAACAAAACCCACCCCTAGTATTAGGTAGGTACATCAAGGGGAGATGATGGACATGGGAGGGTTATTTTAATTTTCCTCTTCTTTTTTGTTTAAAGATACAGCAAGATAATTGGCCCTTGTGACTCAATGAGACTGCACTGCCCAACTACACTCATGCGGCCAATTAACCTCCGAACCTATATGTCTTTGGAATGTTGAGGAAACCACAGCACTTGGGATAAACTCAAGCATTTACAGGGAGAACCTCCTACAGACAGCAGCAGAATTGAACCTAGGTCGCTGCCCCAGTAATAGTGTTACGCTAATGTTATGAAAACTGCTGCACCAAAATATTTATAAAATTTTAAAGGGTTATAGGGAAATAAGTGGGAGGATTGAATTGATTGGAATGCTACAGCATCAACCATAGATCTGATGGGCTCAATAGCCTCCAGTTGTGGCAAAAGGAATTTTGAGATGATCTAGTCACAGTTGTGGAAGCTTGTTCCATCTAAATTAAACAGTGTATTTCTATTCTGTAACTATGATTGCATTTCAAAAGCACTTTGTAAAGTGTTTCATGACATCTGAAAGCAGCTTGAAGGATGTTTTATAAATCTCTCTTTCTCCTTTTCTTTAAGGGATGCATTCCAATTTTAGAGAAAAGGATTATGAGGGGATCAGTATGAGAACTAATTTCTAAGCAAGATTTATACATGAGATTTATGCATTAATGGTTAGAGTTCTTCCCAATAATGAAATGATATTGTGGGATAAATGCTTTTATCGTGAACTGATGGTTGATCTTGAGATTAAAGCTGTTCTGAACCATATACAGTACAACATTTTTAATAGTGAGTTCACAGGATCTGTGAATTGTTATGGCACAGGAGGAGGCTATTCAGTCCATTCCAGTCTAGCTAGTCATGCTAGTTCCTATTTAAGTATCCTGGACATCATATGGTGGGGGATAGTAAAATCAGAGTAGGGAATAGCGAATGCTCGGCTCTATAGCACAGCAGAGAGAGATAGAGGGTGTGAGCAATTAGTAGAGATTAAAAGAGAATACTGCAGGATTGGTACAAGGCAGTCAAAGTTTGTAACTGTTTCAACTGGCCTGAGCCAAAAACTGTAGGCTGAAGTGAACTACCATAAGCTCATGCCTGGCAACTAGCCTAGCAATGGCTTCATAAAACTCCTAGACAGATTACCAATGTGCATAAAAGCAGAACTGCACACAGCTCACATAAAAGATAGAGATTGAAGTTTAACACTGCAAAAGGCTTACCTCACTTTATGTACACACAGTGCATGTGGGATAGAGGTAGTGAGGTGAATGTAAATATAAGATAAGGTAAGAAGAACGAAGCTGACTGGTAAGATACAGTGACGACTTACTGGCAGCATACAAAACTACAAACTACTTTTTAATCACACTTATTCTGGAAAATGATCACTGCAGCAATAGCCTGTAAATTCCCTTTTGGAGATTTTGAACTGCCAAGTATTTTTGTGGTATGAACTGAAGTTTCGAAGGTGCAGGACGGTTGTGGCATGTCCTGTACGGGCCAAAGCGAGGAGAAAGAGCCCGAGCCCAAGAACGAGGTATGAACCAGTGTATGAGCATTGCTGGAGTGGACCTGGAACCAATTTGAAGCAGCGGATCAAAGACAAAGCAGAGTCAAGAAGGTGGGGCCCATGCCTGAGAGTGAGGAACAAACTGGCGTTTGACTGATTTAAGCACCTGGCTAGAATGGAAAGGTCAGGTACATGTTGAATTAAAGCAGTGGGACCCAGTCCTGAGAGTGCAGCAAAGTGCCAGGGCCTGTGTCCAAGAGTGAGGAACAAGCAGAGGTTTGGCCGATTTCAGCACCAGGCTAGATTGAAAAGGTCAAGGAGTCAGAGCCAAAGGGGACAGATGGGCTCGTTCAGCTCGTTGTTCTGTGATGTTTACTCATCTCTGTGCTGAAATGAGTCTGCGGCCTGCAAATAATGGGTTCCAAGATTGGCACTGACTGGCTTCGTGGCTGTAAACTCACTTTGGTGAATGTTAGTTCTGAATGTTATGTGCTTACGACACATCTGGATAGTAGTAACAGGATTGGTCCGAGTCAGCATGGATTTACGAAGGGGAAATCGTGCTTGACTAATCTTCTGGAATCTTTTGAGGATGTAACTATGAAAATGGACAAGGGAGAGCCAGTGGATGTAGTATACCTGGATTTTCAGAAAGCCTTTGATAAAGTCCCACATAGGAGATTAGTGGGCAAAATTAGGGCACATGGTATCGGGGGCAGAGTACTGACATGGATTGAAAACTGGCTGACTGACAGAAAACAAAGAGTAGCGACTAATGGGTCCCTTTCGGAAAGGCAGGCGGTGACCAGTGGGGTACTGCAGGGTTCAGTGCTGGGACCGCAGCTGTTTACAATATATATTAATGATTTAGATGAGGGAATTAAAAGTAACATTAGCAAATTTGTCGATGACACAAAGCTGGGAGGCAGTGTGAAATGTGAGGAGGATGTTATGAGGATGCAGGGTGACTTGGACAGGCTGGGTGAGTGGGCAGATGCATGGCAGATGCAGTTTAATGTGGATAAATGTGAGGTTATCCACTTTGATGGTAAGAACGGGAAGGCAGATTATTATCTAAATGGAGTCAAGTTAGGAAAAGGGGAAGCACAACGAGATCTAGGTGTTCTTGTACATCAGTCACTGAAAGTAAGCATGCAAGTACAGCAGGCAGTGAAGAAAGCTAATGGCATGCTGGCCTTCATATCAAGGGGAATTGAGTATAAGAGCAAAGAGGTCCTCCTGCAGCTGTACAGGGCCCTGGTGAGACCACACCTGGAGTACGGTGTGCAGTTTAGGTCTCCAAATTTGAGGAAGGACATTCTTGCTATTGAGGGAGTGCAGCGTAGGTTCAGAAGGTTAATTCCCGGGATGGCGGAACTGTCATATGTCGAATAATTGGAGCGACTGAGCTTGTATACTCTGGAATTTAGAAGGCTGAGAGGGGATCTTATTGAAACATATAAGATTATTAAGGGATTGGACACGCTGCAGGCAGGAAGCATGTTCCCGCTGATGGGTGAGTCCAGAACCAGAGGCCACAGTTTAAGAATAAGGGGTAGGCCATTTAGAACGGAGTTGAGGAAAAACTTTTTCATCCAGAGAGCGGTGGATATATGGAATGCTCTGCCCCAGAAGGCTGTGGAGGCCAAGTCTCTGGATGCTTTTAAGAAAGAGATGGATAGAGCTCTTAAAGATAGCGGAATCAAAGGTTATGGGGATAAGGCAGGAACTGGATATTGATTGTGGATGATCAGCCATGATCACAGTGAATGGCGGTGCTGGCTTGAAGGGCCGAATAGCCTACTCCTGCACCTATTGTCTATTGTCTATTGTCTTACATTTTAGTGTTTGCATGATTTGTTCTTTCTTTGCATGGTGGGTATTTGACAGTCTTCTTTTTTAATGGATCTTATTGGGTTTCTTTGTTGTGGTAGCCTGTAAGGAGATGAATCTCAAGGTTGGGTAAAGTATGCAAACTTGAATGTAATTTGTACTTAGAAAAATTTGGATCAAAGAGCAGTTATTTGAGGATGAGTGACTCCCCTATTGACATCAGCTTGTAATAAAGGTTTGTTTCTGAAGGTAAACCATGGACTCTGTGTGAATTCTTCCTATCTACACAGCACAACCCCCTGTTCTTACCCCATGGCCATTCAAATTACTCTCTCTCTCTCTCTCTCTCTCTCTCTCTCAAATGTCTATCCAATTTGCTTTGAAGGTAAAGGCAAACTGAAAATGCCTGAGATACACATCAGGTCAGTCAGCATCTGTGGAGAGAGATAAAGAGGTATAATTTCAAACCAATGAATGGAAACTTTTCTCATAAAGTTGAAAGTTCAAACATTAAAAGTAAATTTATTAACAAGGTACATAAATGTCACCATATACAACCCAGAGGTTAATTTTATTGTGGGCATGCTCAATAAATCCATAATAGGTAATAACCCTAATAGAATCAATGAAAGACCGCATCATCTTGGGTATTCAAACAGTGTGCAAAAGACTACTAACTGTGCAAATACAAAAAGAAATAAATAATAATAATAATAGTAATAAATAAATAAGCAATAAATATTGAGAACATGAGATGAAGAGCCTTTGAATGTGAGTCCATCGGTTGTGGAATATTTCAGTGATGGGGGAAGTGAGTTGAGTGAAGTTATCTGCTTTGGTTCAAGAGTCTGATGGTTGAGGCATAATAACTTAACACTCAAAGTTCAAAATTCAAAGTAAAATGTATTATCTGAATACTTCTCACTGTTACCATCAGGTAGGAGATACAGAAGCCTGAAGGCACACACTTAGCAATTCAGAAACAGCTTCTTCCCTCCTGCCATTCGATTCCTAAGTGGACACTGAAGCTTTTGACACTACCTCACTTTTTTAATGTACAGTATTTCTGTTCTTGCACATTTAAAAAAAATCTATTCAATATACGTAATTGATTTACTTGTTTATTTATTATTATGTTTTATTGTATTTATTATTTTTTCACTCTCTGTTTGCTAGATTATGTATTGTATTGAACTGCTGCTGCTAAGTTAACAAATTTCACATCACATGCCGGTGACAATAAACCTGATTCTGATTCTGACGCGTGTCACCACGTACAACCCTGAGATTCTTTATTCTGCGGGCATACTCGACAAATCTACAGAACAGTAACTGTAAACAGAATCAATGAACAACAAACTGTGCAAATGCAAATATTAATAAATAGTAAAAATATACATAAATAAATAGCAATAACTGTTTCTGAACCTGTAGGTGTGAGTCCTGAGGCCCTGTACCTTCTTCCCAAAGGCAGCAGTGAGAAAGCATCATGGCTTGGCTGATGATGGATGCTACTTTCCTGTGACAATGCTTCATGTAGATGTGCTCAATGGTAGGGAGGGCTCTACTGGTGATGGACTGGCCCTTATCCACTACCTCAGAATCTGAATCAGCATCAGGTATAATATCATCGGCATATGTTGTGAAATTTGTTATCGTAGCGGCAGCAGTACATTGCAGTAAATAAGATAGAGAAAATAAATAAGTACATCAATTTCAGTAGTGTATATAGATGTGCTTATTAAATAGTTAAATTAAAAATTGTGCAAAAACAGAAATAATAAAAATGAGGTAGTGTTTGCGGGTTCAATGTTCATTTAGGAATTGGATGGCAGAGGGGAAGAAGCTGTTCCTAAATCGCTAGGTGTGCCGTTGGGCTACTGTACTTCCTTCCTAATGGTAACAATGAGAAGAGGCATGCCCTGGACAATGGGCATCTTGAATAATGGACACCGCCCTTCTGAGGTACCGGTCCTTAAAGGTGTCTTGGATACCATGGACGGTACTACTCAAGATGGTGCCGACTAATTTTACAACTTTCTAGTTAACTTCTTTCGATTCTGTTCAGTAGACCCCCCCCCATACCAGACAGTGATGCAGCCTGTCAGAATGCTCGCCATGTTACATTTGCAGAAGTTTTTGAGTGTTTTAAATCTCCTCAAACTCCAAATGAAATATAGCCACTCTCTTGCCTTCTTTTCAGCTGCATCGATACATTGGGACCAGGTTAGATCCTCAGAAATCTTGACACCCAGGAACTTGAAAATGCTTACTCTCTCCACTTCTGATCCCTATATGAGGATTGGTTTGTGGTCCCTCGTCCTACCTTTTCTGAAGTCCACAATCAGCTTTTTGCATAGGGCTATTTCAAGCATGAAGAAACAATTCTGAGTGAGGGGTTGGAGGCACCTTTGGAAGTACGTCAACTCTGGTAGGGTTTGCAGGACATTTCTTCCTACAAAGTGAAACCCAATAGCATGAATGGCAGCAATGCTTCACTACCAGATGATCTCAATGCCTTTTGTGCTTGCTTTGAAAGGGAGAATATAACCAGAGCTGTAAAGCTACCTGCTGCACTTAGTGACCTTGTAAGGCTGCCTTTCAGTAGTTTGAACCCTCACAAGGTGGCAGGTCCTGATGGAGTATCTGGTAAGGCTCTAAAAACTTGTGCCAACCAACTGGCGGGTGTATTCAAGGACATTTTCAACCTCTCTTTGCTATGGTTGGAAGTTCCCACTGCTTCAAAAGGGCAACAATTATACCAGTGCCCAAGGAGAGTAGTGTGAGCTGCCTCAATGACTATCGTCCCGTAGCACTCACATCTATGGTGATAAAATGCTTTGAGGGGTTGGTTATAGCCAGAAAAAACTTGTGTCTCAGCAAGGACCTGGACCTTCTGCATTTGCCTATCGCCACAATATGTCTACAGCAGACACAGCCTCAATGGCTCTTCACATGGCCTTAGATCACCTGGACAATACAAACACCTATGTCAGGATGCTGTTCATTGACTTTGGTTCAGCATTTAACACCATCATTCCTACATTCCTGATCGATAAGCCTTAGGACCTGGGTCTCTGTACTTCCATCTGCACCTGGATCCCCAACTTCCTAATCGGAAGACTATTTGTATCATGTTCTGTTCTAGGGCACTGGTGTTTCCATACCAGGCTGTGATGCAGCCAGTCAATATACCCTCCACCACACACCTATAGGAGTTGTCAAAGTTTTTGATTGCATGCCAAATTTCACAAACTCCGAAGGAGAGGTGCTGCTGTGCATTCTTCATAATTGAACTTATGTGCTGGGCCCAGAGCAGGTCCTCCAAAAAGATAACACCAAAGAACTTAAAGCTGCTGACCTTCTCCACCTCTGATCCTCCGATGTGGACTGTCTCATGGACCTCCGTTTTCCTCCTCCTGAATTCAATAATCAGCTCCTTGGTCTTTGCTGACATTGAGTAAGAAGTTGTTGTTGAGACACCACTCAGCCAGATTTTCCATCTCCCTCCTATATGCTGATTCATCACCACCTTTGATTCGGCATATGACAGCACTATCACCAGCAAACAAATATGGCATTGGAGCTGTTCTCAGCCACACAGTCATAATTGCAAAGTGAGTAGAAAAGTTGGCTAAGCCTTGTGGCGCACCTGTACTGATAGAGATTGAGGAGAGGTTGTTGCCAATCCAAACTGACTGGTGCCTGCAAGTGAGGAAATCGAGGAACCATTTGCAAAAAGAGGTACTGAGGCCAAGGTCTTTAAGCTTATTAATTAGTTTTGAGGGTATGATAGTATTGAATGCTGAGCTGTAGTTAATAAAGAGCATCCTAATGGATGCGTCTTTGCTGACCAGATGATTCAGGGTTGAGTGTAGAGCTAACAAAATGGCATCTGCTGTTGACCTTTTGCTCTGTTAGGCAAATTGGAGCAGATCCAAATCACTTCTCAGGCAAGAGTTAATCTGTTTCATCACAAACCTCACAAAGCACCTTATCACTTTATCATTATCTAAGAGCAACTAAATGATAGTCAGAGGCAGGTTACCATCTTCTTCTTAGGCACCAAATAAGTGAAGTCTGCTTGAAGCAGGTGGGGTCCTCATGACTGCTGAAGTGAGAGGTTAAAGGTCTCAGTGAACACTCCAGCCAGTCAATCAGCACAGGTCTTTTGTGTTGGGCCAGGTACTCCGTCTGGGCCAGATGCTTTTCGTAGGTTCACCCTCCTGGAGGCTGCTCTGACATGGACCTTAGACTGAACTCACAGGAAAATCAGAGGCTGTGGGAGTTTGTGATGGTTCATCCATCAAAGTGGGCATAGAGGGCCTTGAGATTATCTGGAAGTGAATACCTGTTATTGCCTATGTCACCTGATTTTAGTTTATAAGAGGTGATGGCAGTCATGTCCTGCCACATCTTTCGAGCATCCTTCATTGATTCAGGTTTAGTCCAGAATTGCCACTCTGCTCATGAGAAGGCTTACCAGAGATCCTCTTGTGACTTTCTTGGTCCCCAGATGTGAATGCCTCTGACCTTGTCCTTTGCAAATTGCAGAACTTGTGGTTCATCCAGGGCTTATGGTTGGGGAAGACTGAATGATTTTGTACAGACACACTTTAATGTCTGTGAGAACCATGATGTATTTATTCAGATCCCCAGATGTGTTGATGAACACAATCCAGTCCATATGTGCAACTAAGCAGCTTTCCGTCTGCAGCACTCTCCAAATACATTTTTTGCTTTTGTATTGCTTTTGAAGGCACTGATTAATCTTATTCCCACCACCCTAAAGCAATGTACTGGATTCTTGTGGAAATTCTTTTATTTCCATCACATTCTCCCTGCTATCTTCAATTGAAGTTTTAAATCTGTGCAACAAGTCTTTTGTCCCACCATTTTTTAATAATTCTTCTAAAAAAAAATGTTCGTCTTTAAGGCATCACAGCACATCATATCTGACTCTCAGGTTGGAGGAGTACCCCCTCATGTTCTGTGTCCGTAACAATCAGGATTTCCCGGTGGCCAACCATTCTAATTCCACTCCCAATTCTCATTCGGACATGTCGGTCCATGGCCTTCTCCACTGCTATGATGAGTCCACTCTCAGGCTGTAGTAGCAACGCCACGTAGTTGTGAGGGTAGTCTCTAACTTTACGGAGCGAACATTGATTCCTTTGATCTCTGTAATTTCTTCCCCCCTCCTCCTTCTCTCTTTTTCCATTCCCTATTTTAGCTCCCCTCCTCTTCAGCTGCTCATTACCTCTTTCTGAGCTCCACCTCCCATGGTCCAGTCTCATCTCCTATCAGAATTCTTCTTCATTAGCTCTTTATCTTTTCCATCTATCACCTCCCAGCTTCTTACTTCATCTCCCTCCCCCATCCACCTATCTTCACCTACCAACCTTCTCACCTATACTCCTTCTTCTCCTCCCACCTTCTTTTTTGGCTTCTTGCCCCTTCCTTTCCAGGCCTGATGAAGAGTCTCAGCCTGAAACGACAACTGTTTATTCTCTCCATAGATACTGCATGGCCTGTTGAGTTCCTCCAGCATTTTGTATGTGCTCCTCTGGATTTCCACTATCTGCTGAATCACTTGTGTTTACAGTCATTTATTGTTATCTTTGTGTTGAAGAAGTATACAACTGCGTCAGGAGAGTGAGATTCTCTTGGATTCTCCTGGACTCTTTCTCTCTTGAAGGTTTTCCGTGTGAATAGAGTCTTCTATATTTCACAGTTACAGGTTCTATGTGTTAACAGTTTTAATCAGTCACAACATCACACACAAGTTGATATGGTGGTTAAGAAGGTGTACGATGTATTGGCCTTCATTTCTAGGGGAATGAGTTCTAGAGATGTGAACAAATTTGCAGCTCTATAAAATTCTAGTTAGTTCACATTTGGTATATTGTGTTTAGTTCTGGTCACATCCTTATAGGAAGGCTGTTGGAGCATTAGAGATGGTGCAGAAGAGATTTACCTGGATGTTGCCTGAATAAGAGAATATGTTTTATGATGTTAGGTTGAGCAAGCTATGTCTTTTTTTCTTTGTGGTGATGAAGTATGAGAGGTGACTGGAGAGTGGAGCATAAGATTATAAGAGCCATAGACAGAGTGGACAGCCAGTGTCTTTTCCCTAGGAAGGCAATGACTCATACCAGAGGACATCCTTTTAGGTGCATGGAGGAAAGTTTAGGTGAAAGGTTAAAGGCAGTTTTTTTTTAAAACAGAGAGTGGTAAGAGCCTGGAAGGTACTACCAGGGTTGGTGGTAGAAGCAGATACATTAGGGGCATTAAAGAGACTCTTAAGCACCTGGATAAAAGGAAAAAAAGAAGAGTTATGGGCTATGTAGGAGGGAATGGTTAGATTTATCATGGCACACTGTTCTGTATTCTATAACTGACTCCAGGTCATATTTAGGTGACCAGAACAGGTTGGTTTTACTGGAAGGCTTTGCTGTAGGGAGAAAGAACATTAAGGGAGGGAATTCCGGGTTTAATGATTTGGAACTAAAAGCATGGCTATCAGTGAAGCGATTTCAACAACATGAGTGAACATCTGTGACCACTGAAATCGTTTAAAGGTGTTATTATGAAAAGGATTTCATCTTCCATCAACAATATTCAATACCAATAGTGCCTTTTAATCTTCTAGACAGTAGACCAAAATAAATGCTTTAAATATCATACACTCGGAGCCCACTTTATCAAGTACAGCTGTACACCTGCTTATGAATACAAATCAACCAACCACATGGCAGTAACTCAATACATAAAAACATGCAGATATAGACAAAAGGTTACATTGTTGTTCAGACCAAACACCAGAATGGGGAAGAAATGTGACCTAAATGATTTTGACCAATGAATGAATGTTGGTGCCAGATGGGGTGGTTTCAATATCACAGAAACTGCTAATATTCTGGGATTTTCATGCACAGCAGTCTCTAGAGTTTACAGAGAATGGTGTGCAAAAACATTCAGTCAGTGGCAGCTCAGTGGGCAAAAACAGCATGTTAGTGAGAGAGGTCAGGGGAAAATGGCTAGATTGGTTCAAGCTGACAGGAAGATGACCATAACTCAAATAACCACACATTATAACAATGGTGTTCAGAAGAGCATCTCTGAATGCACAACATGTCGAACCTGAAAGTGGATGAACTAGAGTAGCAGAAGACCATGAAAACACACTCACATTCAGGAGGTACCTAATAAAGTGGCCACCGAGGGTACTTACTTGATTTACCTTTTAAGAATTCTCTATTGATTTAACTGGTGTGCAAGTTTTTCATTAGTGTGTAGACTTTAGAATAGGTTTTCTGCTGAACTGGGGATAGTGCAGTATTTGAACCAACAACCAGACTTTCACTTTTATTTTGAAGAAATAAATAAAAGTTGGTGTAATGTGTTACAATCGGCAGGGGGCGGAATTGTACCGTGAAATGTTTACATAGGTCTGTTTCATGTTAAAGGTGCATGGAGGCACTGCACACAGATTTAAAGTATTTTATATATTAAAGAATGAATGCTGGTGCAAAAATGACAAGTTTCATGACATACAATCAGTGGCCACTTTATTAGGTACTGCCTAAACCTAATAAACTGGCCACTCAATGTACATTCTACACTTCTGCTGCAGTAGTTTGTCCACTTTAAGGTTCGATGTGTTGTGCATTCAGAGTTGCTCTTCTGCACACCACTGTTGTGAGATGTGGCCATTTGTGTTACCGTCAGCTTCCTGAGAGCTTGAACCAGTCTAAGATTCTCCTCTGATCTCTTAACAACGTGCTTTTGCTCACAGAACTGCCACTCACTCACTGGATGTGTTTCTTTTTGCACCAGTCTCTTAAATTCTCTGAAAATTACAGGAGATCAGCAGTTTCTGAGATATTCAAATCACCTTGTCTGGCACCAACAATCATTCCACAGTCAAGCCCACAGACCCGACGCAGGTTGGGAGACCGTTTCGCTGAACACCTACGCTCTGTCTGCCAGAGAAAGCTAGATCTCCCAGTGGCCACACATTTTAATTCCACGTCCCATTCCCATTCTGATATGTCTGTCCATGGCCTCCTCTACTGTCAAGATGAAGCCACACTCAGGTTGGAGGAACAACACCTTATATTCCATCTGGGTAGCCTCCAACCTGATGCCATGAACATTGACTTCTCTAACTTCCGTTAATGCCCCTCCTCCCCTTCACACCCTATCCCTTATTTGTTTATTTAATATTTTTTAATTTTTAAAAAAATTTTCCCACTTTTTTTCTCTCCCTCTGTCCCTCTCACTATAACTCCTTGCCTGCTCTCCACCCACCGGGCTCCCCTCCCCCTTTCTCTTTCTCCCCAGGCTTCCTGTCCCATGATCTTCTCCCTTCTCCAGCCTGGTATCCTTTTTGCCAATCAACTTTCCAACTCTTAGATCCACCCCTCCCCACCTGTCTTCTCCTATCATTTCAGATCTCCCCCTCCCCCTCCCACTTTCAAATCTCTTACTATCTCTTCTTTCAGTTAGTCCTGACGAATGGTCCTGGCCTGAAACGTCGACTGTACCTCTTCCTATAGATGCCGCCTGCAGCATTTTTTGTGTGTGTTGCTTGAATTTCCAGCATCTGCAGATTTCCTCGTGTCTGCATTTTTAAATTCCACAGTCAAAGTCACTTAGATCACATTTCTTCCCCATTCTGATGTTTGGTCTGAACAATGACTTAATCTCTTGACTACATGTGGTCTGAACAACGACTTAATCTCTTGACCACATGAGGTACATTATGCCCAGAGTTGCTGCTACATGATTGGCTGATTAAATATTTGCATTAACGAGCTGGGGTACAGTGTACCTAATAAAGTGGCCACTGAGTGTATGTCAGTGATAACAGATTCTGATTCTTTACTTTCTGCCTCCCCAGTGATTTTTTTTCTCTATCTTCAGCATAATATAGGATTTTCTCAGGTGTTTCTACTAATTAAAATATCCTTAGGCAGAAGAATTAAACTGAGGATCCGTCCAGCCTCCTTAGTTGACATAAATAATGATTATGAGCACTGTTTTGAAGAAGGGTAAAGGAATTCTCCAGATGCCTTTATTACTATTTACAGTATTCCTAAATATTAAGTGGTAGAAACAGATTGTTTGGTAGTTATCACACTACTGTTTGTGGAACCTTGCTCTGATCAAACTAGTAGCTATCTGAAAGAATTTCTTTGGATGTAAACACAAGGGATTCTGCAGATGCTGGAAATCTAGAGTAACACACACAAGATGCTGGAAGAATTCAGCCATTCAAGCAGCATCTATTTTCTTCTTCAGCCCGTCACCCCCACTGGGACATAGGCCGCTGACAGCAGCTCCGTCCTGGGATCGCCTTTCATTATCCCTAGGTGTAGATTCAAGATTTAAAGATTCAAAAAACTTTATTGTCATTCTAACCATACATCAGCTCTGCAGGGCAGAATGAGACAGCATTTCCCAGGGGCAATGCAATCATAACATAACAAACACAACACTAAATAATAAACATAACAATAAGTAGTAAAACACAACAGCCACATGTCAGTTAAAATCAGTTATAAGTGTCCAGTGCAAGTTAAAAGTCTCCAAAGCAGAGTCAGGTGGAGCAGCTATTTAGCAGTCTGACTGCCTGTGGGAGGAAGCTGTTTAGTAGCCTTGTGGTTTTAGTTTTGGTGCTCCTGTAACGTTTGCCTGATGGCAGAAGAACAAGCAGTTCATGCAGAGGGTGTGAGGGGTCTTTAATGATGTACCGTGTCTTCTGGAGGCATCGACTCTGAAAGAGGTCTTGGACAGAAGGTAGGGAGACCCCAATAACCTTCTCTGCTCCCCTAACCACCCTCTGCAAGGCTTTTTTGTCGACAGCAGTGCAGCTGGAGTACCAGGTTGTGATGCAAAAGGTCAGCACACTCTCAACCACGCCTCTGTAGAATGTAGTTAAGATGTTAGTGGGGAGTGATGCTTGTTTAAGCTCCCTCAGAAAGTGCAATCTCTGCTGGGCCTGTTTCACAATCCCAGTGGTGTTCCTGGACTAGGTGAGATTGTCTGAGATCTGCACCCCAAGGAACTTAATGTTTTCCACTCTCATATCAGAAAACCAGGGATGAGCTCTTTGGAGCTTCTGTTAGTGTTTCTGTAAAACTGGAATTTCACAGGATGGGATAGCTAGCCCCATCCCCAACCCTCCTTTCACAGGCAGGCTTGGAACTGTCCATGATGGAGTTTTATTTTGTCCTACAACCCAAAGTTATGTGGGTGGTTAGGTCCTGATGAAGGGTCTTGGCCTGAAACATCAGCTGTTTCTTCCTTTCCATAGATGCAGCCTGACCTGCTGCATTTCTCCAGTACTTTGTATGTGTTCATGTAAATTGCCTTGTGTTGCCAAAAAGTTGGAAACAAGCACAATATCTTTAGATCTTTAGATTCTTAATCTTTAGATTTTTAAATATTTTCATTTACTGGGAAGTTCAGTCCATTGAATACTTACCTGCAGTTGTTCAATAAAAAGACAGTAAGAAGACTAAGACTCTTCTCTGTGGTTTAGAACAACATGATCTGTTGTTCTAAACTTGAAACAAACAAGATTCTTCAGTGGCCTGACAGGGTGGATGCAGCGATGATAATTCCCTTGGCTTGGATGTCCAAAACCAGGGATCACACTCAAAATAAGTTGCTGTCCAGTCAAGACTGGGAGCAGAAGGATCGTGTTCATCTGAGAAGGAATTTTTTTTACTCTAAGGAATTATCCACTCAAGAAAATGTGAAACCTCAGTTACTGAGTACTTATGCTCAGTGGCCACTTTATTAGGTGTAGGAGATCCCTAATAAAGTGGCCACTGAGTGCATAAAATCATATTTTTAAAAAGTTTTCTTTTCTTATATTTAGATATATAGCCAGAAAAGCCCTTCTGGCCGTAGAGCTACACTGTTTAGCAACCCACCTATTTAATGCTAGACTAACCACAGAACAATTTACAATGACCAATTAACTTATTAACTGGTACATCTTAGGACTGTGAAAGAAAATCAGAGCACCCAGAAGAAACCCATGCAAAAACCCAAAAGAATATATAAACTCCTTACAGATGGTGTTAGAACTGAGCTCTGAACTCCGAGGCCTTGAGCTGTAATAGGGTCACACCAACTGCTGCGTTACCATGGCACCCTAATTCAGCATGGTAACAAACCCTTCTGACCCAGTGAGCCCACAGCATACAATTACACCCACGTAACCGATTAACCTATTAACCTATACGCCTTTGGAATGTCCAGAGGAAATCCACGTGTTCACAGGATAAATGTACAATCTCCTTACAGACATTGGTGGGAATCGAACACTGATCATTCATCTCTGGCACTGAAAATTGATTACACTAACTGCTATACTACCGTGCCACCCTAAAGCCCTACTTAGACATTTAGGAAATTAATGGATGTTTGTGTTAGTGCAGGAAGGTAGTAGTAAAGCAGGGGTTCCCAACCTGGGGTACGTGGACCCCTTTAATAATGGTAAGGGTCCATGGCATAAAAAAGGTTGGGAACCCGTGCATTAAAGTAAAATATCAATTATGACCTTACTGAATGACCCTGATAGATAGAATCTACTTAGGATGATCCCAATGATCATTTTATCGAGGGGGCTTCAGATGGAGGGAACCTTGTGACTGCGTAAGTTTCCTCTGTGTGCTCTTGATTTGTCCTACATCCCAAAGTTGTGTAGGTTGGTAGGTTAATCAATCATTGCAAATTGTCCCAATTGCAAGCAAGTAGTGAAATGAGGCAGTTTGAGGAGTAGTTAATGGGACTGAGGACAGAATAAAATTGGATTAGTGTCAATAGGTGTTTGACAGTCAACAGAGGTCTCCTGGCCAATGTGCCTATCTCAATGTTGTATAATTCTATGACTCTATAACCATCTAATGTAGAGTTCGAATGGTTAGGTATAAATACTCTTCAATTGACTCATGACATTGGTCCCAATCAAACCGCCATCTGTCTGTTGGTTAGTTCACCTTCAACCTCTTGTTCTATGGATTGGAACAAAGAATCTGGAAAAAATCCCTGGAAGCTGGTTTCTTGCTTAGCCATTGGACCATTCCAAGTGACGGATGGTAACAGAGCTGGGAACATGTTTCATTTGAATGAGCTCGTCAACGTTCATTCAAAACAGAGCATTTTCCTGCATGTTCCTTTAAATTTGTATCCGATTAATTTTCATCAGGTTAATGTATTTTGATTTTTAAAAAACGCTCTTCCTTTTTTCTTCCATCCATTGCGTTTGTCTTTATTTTTCTCCCTCTCACTTTCATTTATTTTCTTTCTTTCTTGCTTGCTGTCTTTCTGTTTCATCAACCTAGGACTGAGCTATCGATAGCAGTCAGGGTCGAGATGGACCTACATCCACAATGGTAAGATATAGAGTTGAATAGATTAAGTGGGGCTGTAAATATTAGTAATCCAGTTGGTGGGGATCACATAGATAGATAACATGTTGTGGGCCAGGCCTAGCACAATCTGGCCCATTTTCTCTCACTCTTTTCCTCTTACCTTTCTCTGTCTTTCAACGTTATCTTCTTTATTTCCAGTTGGTGGTATCTGAAATGATTTTATTTTTCTGCTCATGACTTCTCAGTGAAACAATCTACTTACCCTGAAAACCCAGAGACTCCAGAGACAGAAGGTGCATTATCACTGAATTTTAAAGAGTTTCTGTAATCAAAACATAATCTGAAATTGGCTTCCCCACCAACAACGTGAGGTTCTGAATTGTTAATTATATAAATAAAGTCTTAGTTATTTATTTAGTGTTTTACATGCCTTCTCAATCTCCCTAAAATGCTTCAGAAACTATTAAGACAAAACATGAACAGAAGCATTAGATTTAGACTACACATTAGTGTTGGCGCGTGGCCAAGTGGTTATGGCATCAGTCTAGTGATCTGAAGGTCACTAGTTCAAGCCTCAGCTGAGGCAGCGTGTTTTGTCCTTGAGCAAGGCACTTAACCACACATTACTCTGCAACAACACCGGTGCCAAGCTGTATCGGCCCTAGTGCCCTTCCCTTGGGTAACATCGGTGGCTTGGAGAGGGGAGGCTTGCAGCATGGGCAACTGCTGATCTTCCATACAACCTTGCCCAGGCCTGCACCCTGGAAACCTTCCAAGGTGCAAATCTATGGTCTCATGAGACTAACGGATGCCTATAAACTATAATTAGGTGTAATCGATTTGTGCAAAGCAAGTGCCCACCAACAATAAAATGAAAACAAATAGAAAATTTATAAACCAAGAAATGTTGAGAGCAAATCTAATTTTTTACCTCAATGACCTTCCTTCAGAACCGTCAACAAAAATGTTAGACCTGTTCCTCTATCCACCGATATTGATTGATCTGTTGAGTATAACCAGCAGTTTCTGGTTTTATTTCAGATTTCCAGTATCTGCAATATGTTACGTTTGTTCTGCTGCTCCTTGACATATTGAAGGTGGGATAAGTTATGGGACTAACTCTCCCACTCTACAACTTTATCTGAGATAGGATCTTGGTTTAATGTTCCAGCTGGGAATGTTCTCACCCAACAATGACTAACTGCTTCCGGACTCCACCAAGGCATCAGCCTAGCTTATTGTGTCCATCTCCACAGATTTTGTCAGCATTAGCCAAGGAAGGCCATTTCCATTACCAGCCCCTCAAGTCAAGATAAAGCATCTGCCACAACCACACTTTCTAATGCAACAAGAGGCGTCATCACTGTTGGAATCAATTGTAGGATTGGAAATTTGTTGCTTTGCAGGAGTAGTACAGTGTAAAACATAAAAATTATTATAAGACACAAACAAACATTTAAATAAACAAACAAGTATATAAATAAAGAGTAGAAAAGAGGAATAATGAGGTAGTGTTCATGGACCATTCAGAAATCCGATGGAAGGGAAGAAGCTGTTTCTAAAATGTTGATTTTGTGTCTTCTGGCTCATGTACCTTCTCCCCAATGGCAGCGATGAGAAGAGTGTATGTCCTGGATGGTGAGGGTCCCTAGAGATGAATGCTACCTCTTGAGGCACTGACTTCTGAAGGTATCTTTTATGGTGGGGAGGGTTGTGCCAGTGATGGAACTGGCTGAGTCTACAGCCCTCTGCAGCCTCTTCTGATTCTGTGCAGAGGAGCCTCCATATGAGGAGGTGATGTAACCAGTCAGAATGCTGACAGCTTGCTTCTATTTTCACATCCTTGTCCCCAAATATTTGTTCTGTTAAACAAGCTGTATTTTTGTAGAACCATCTGTTTGTCAGCCTATTCTTAAGGTGAAAGGTCAGTGGACTTTGAAGCAGAGACCGTAGTTGACTTGTTTGCTTGGCTAAATAATAAAAAAAAGCCATTCCACGTCTGTAATTTGTATGCATGAACCTGGTCTTGTTTTTCCCTAGTTGCAGCCCCACAGAAAACAAACACCTACAATTGATTCCAACAGTGATGACACCTTTTGTTGCATTAGAAAGGGTGGTTGTGGCAGATGCTTTATCTTGACTTGAGGGGCTGGTAATCGAAATGGCTTTGCTTGGCTACTGCTGACAAAAACGTAAAATGAACATTGTAGAACACCCTGTCACTGTGTCCTGTATGTGCTGGCTTGTAGTTAGAGCAACCTTAAGTTAATCTCACTAGGTGCTTCTCTCAATGGGCAGTCATCTTTTCCACCTAAAAGCACTTTAAGCAACTCTCCATGTCATCCAATAGACTGAGAATGTTAATAGCATCCACAAATAAAACCTTAAAGATTTTCCTATTTCAGATAAAGATTTGGAAACTCATCTGCATATTCGTCTGTGTTGAAATAGCCATCCTTCTAATAGTATTCCAAGAAGTCATAGAATCACACAGCATGGAAGCAGGTCCTTCAGGCCAACTTGGCCATGCAGACTGTGTTGCCAGCAGACTAGTCCCATTTACTTGCATTTGGCCCATAGCTCTTTAAACCTTCCTGTTCATATACTTGTCTCATTGTCTCTTAAGTGTTGCTAATCTGCCCCCATGAACCACTATTTCTGGCATCTTATTCTGAATATCCACCACCACTTGCATGAAGAAGTTGCCCCTGTGCCCCTTTTAAAACTCTCACTTCTGAACTTAAACCTATGTCTTCTTGTTTTTAGCACCCCCTATCTGGTTATAAAACTTTTCAAAATGTATTAACATAAAATTTCAATCAGTAGAAATGTTTACCAACACTGGCAGTGCATTTCACACACTCACCACATTCTGTGTAAGGAACATACCTCAAGCATCTCCCTAAACTTTCCTCCACTCACCTCAAAGGGATATCCTCGAGTGTTAGCCAATGCCGCCCTGGGAAAAAGGTGCTGGCTGTCCACTCAAACGAAGCCTCTCTTCATCTTATCTACATCTTATACGATTATGAATCTGGTGAAAGCCACTGAGCTTGTTGGTCTCCCAGCACAGCGAGATGCCCATAAGGGAGTGCTGCCAATTGGCACATCCAGGCTGCGCATCAACCAGTGAGGCCTAGGATGGCCCTTTCCACGTGGAAGCCTGTGCAGGGAGATGAACCGGCCTCACAGAGTGTCCATAATGATCTTGCTCCTTATTGTTGCCTTGCATTGCACTTTCGCTGTAACTGTTACACTTTATTCTACATTGTTATTATTTGCCTTGTTGTACCTCAATGAATTGATCTTTATGAAGAGTACACAAGACAGATATTTCACTGTATCTCAGTACATGTGACCATCTGGTACAGGTATCAATTTTAACCAATGTTTCGATAACAAACTCTGCCACCTTCATCAGGGATGATGCCTGGGCGTGGGTATTTATACCCCATCATCCATCCCTCCTGATGGTTAGTTCTCATCCAATCAGGTTTCCGCTGTCCCAACAACTGGAATTCAATTGTACACAAGGTGGGATAATTGAAACCTGATTGGATAAGGACAAACCAATCAGGAGGGACGGAAGACAGTGGTATAAATAGCACCAGACTGGACATACCCCAGGCATCATCCCTGATGAAGATGGCAGAGTTTGTCATCAAAACGTCAGTTAAAATTGATATCTGTACCCGAATGACTGCCCGAGAAAAGTTTATTCATCATATACAGCAGGGAAATACTAGATCTTTTTTCAATTAAAACGATTTTCATCAAATCACTAATTCTGATTATTGCAGATTAAGTACAAACAGATACAGCACAGAACAGGCCCTACAGTCCATTGAGCCTGCACTGACAATCAGCCACCCATTTACACCAATCCTACCCCAATCCATTTTTTTCTCCAAACATACCTCGTAATTCCCACCTTAGTTTCCTTGCACTGCACTGCCTCTGTAGCTGTTGCACTTTATTCTGCATTCTATTATTGTTTTACCTTGTTCTACCTCAATTCACTGAGTGATGATTTGATTTGTCTGAACAATATGCAAGACAAGCTTTTCTCTGTATCTTGGTATATGGGAGAATAATAAACCAATTCCAATATCAATTGGCACTCAGTATACGGCACATTCACACTACAAAGTACAGCTCATTCTAAGCTCACAAACACCCAACGTACATACAAAGCATTGATACGAATGAGAGTTTGGAAAACTGGCCGGATAGCTGAGGGGCTGCAGTCAGGTCCTGCCACATTCGTGGCCGCATTTCTGACCTGCAAGCTGTTCTGGGTCTTTCAGAGTTGATGCCTCCAGAAGACACGGTACATTATTAAAGACCCCTCACACCCTCTCCAGGAACTATTTGTTCTTCTGGCCATTAGGCAAACGTTACAAGAGCATCAAAGCTAAAACCACAAGGATATTAAACAGCTTTCTCCCACAGGCAGTCAGACTGCTAAATAGCTGCTCTACCTGACTCTGCTTTGGACACTTATAACTTGATTTTAACTGACACGTGGCTGTTGTGTTTTACTATTTATTGCTATGTTTATTATTTAGTGTTGCGTTTGTTATGTTATGATTGCACTGCTCCTGGGAAACGCTGTCTCATTCTGCCCTGCAGAGCTGTGTACGGTTAGAATGACAATAAAGTTTATTGAATGTTGAATCTCTGAATCTTGAACAGTTGACAAGAACCCTGCTGTAGCCTGGGGAGGATCTGTATAGAACAGATAACATAATGAACGTATAGACTGAATGATACTATGACTGTAATGAGAGTTATGTACATTTATTGGTATTTCTTCGACATATTTTTTATGAGCAAAGTTTATGTTGAGGTAAAAAAAACACTCTAAGTGTGTACGCCCTGTGAGAAAGGCCACTCAGGCACTGAAAGTGCGTGTCGTCAAAGAGGCCTGCCTGAGTGACAATGAATCCAGGTACTGACAATGTGCTAACACTACAGATGTATAGTCATGTTAACTCTGTTAATGCACAGCAAAAATATTTAATATTTTGATGGTCCTGATGAAGGTCAACTGTTCATTACTTTCCATAAACGTTGTCTGACCTGCTGAGTTCCGCCAGCATTTTGCATGTGTAACTCTGGATTTCCAGCATCTGTAGAATCTTTTGTGCTTCTGATTTGTACTTCTCTTGAATAAAGTTTATTTTTGAAAAAAAAACACGAAGTGTTTGTTGTTCAAAAGGGCTACACCAATAGCGCTGGTGCTTTAAATATAGAATGCAAATTGCTAAACTGGATTATTATTGTCACATTAAGTTAAAACTTCGCACTTCATGTGATTCATACAGATCACTTTATCACACCAATGTACTGAGGTAATGATTCTGATAAATGTAGAGTACTTCTGCAGAGAGCATCTTGCATCAAGTCACCACACTCCAACACCATCTTGAATCTGATGACATAACAAATACGTAGACCTGACAATATAATGAGTGAGTGCAAGTCATGCCCAGGTTACAAACACCTGACTTGACGGTAAGTCCAAAGGTCAAAGGCTGAAGGTTGAAGACAGAGGACGACAGGACTGGAGGTCAAGGCTGAAACACCCAAAGGTCGAAGACCCTAGGTTAGCGTGTCCAGAAGTCTGAGATCTCCAAGTCTGGGCCAAGAACTAGAGGCTCGAGGCTTGATGTCTGCGAGTTTGAGAGTCCAGGACCAAGGATTAGTGCTTGGAGAGCCAGAGGCAGCCTCCTGAGGGTCGGAGACCAGTCTGTGTATGTATGTGGGTGGGTGGAAAGGGGGCTTGTTTTGTTGTTGTTGTTGCTTGTGTTGTTCTGCCGAGCATTGTGGGCATGCTGTGTTGGCACTGGAATGCATGGTGACAGTTGCAGACTGTCCTCAGCATATCCTTAGATTGTGTTGGTTGTTAACACACATGACCCATTTCGCGGCCTAGGTGTGTGGACTTGATGGGCCAAATTTTTTTTTTCTCTCTTCTCTCTCTCTTTTTGCATTTCTTGCTGCCTCATAAAGCGGCTAATATAGTCAAAGACCTCACCCACTTTGGATATTCTCTTTTCTCCCATCTTATCAACTCAAAGATACAAAAGCCCAGAAGCACGTGTCACCAACTTCTGACCACTGAACGGAAATCTTATACAAGAAGACAAGACTCACAATCTACCTCATAATGGCCTTGCACCTTATTGTTCAAATTGAAGTTCAAGTTTAATTGTCATTCAACCATACAAATGTTACAACTAAATGAAATAGCGCTCCTCTGGGGTAAAACACAGTATACAGCACATATAGTTACAAAAGCACATGTCACTGCTTGGCATGGTCCGATGATTGGGATTTGTCGCAGTGCCATGCTTTTGCGAGAAAAAGCACGCAGCAGTTCCTCATTTCGCGCTGGGTATGGTGCAGATGAACACAGCCCAGCTTGTCTTCCAGGGAGAGAACAACACTGCCAGGGCCGAGCCCCAACCCAGTATGGAATTCATATTGCCACCAGTGTTTCCTCCCCTGAGGGGCTAGAGCAGCGAGTCCAAGGCATGAGCGCCTTGTTCGCACAACCAAGCCACGCTGCTCCCCCGGCGCACGTCTCAGCAGTGAACCAATACTCCAGACTTGCAGTATTTTGTATTACCAATGTCCAACAGGGTCTTGCAATCACAAGAATAAAATTTAAGACCCCCATTTGCACTAGTTGTTGAATCGGGGAGAGGACGCTGTGACTAAGCAGACTGCCAGAAGGATGCCTGCACTGTACTTTCTCAGCAGCCGTACATGTTATTCTGCATTCTGTTATTGCTTTCCCTTGTTCTACCTCAATGCACTGATGTGATAGATGGCATGCTAAACAAGGTTTTGCACTGTACCTTGATAGATGTGACAACAATAATCCTATTCATGTATTGGCCGATCTGGGTTAGGATGGCAGATTTCCTTTCCTGAGGCATGTCAGTGAACAGGCTGGTTTTTACAGCATTCTGGAGGCTCCATTGTTACCGTTGCTGGGATTAATTATAGCTTTATTTATTGCTTGAATACACACTGCCCAGCTGTCAGGATAAGATTTGGGCTCAAGCCTGTGGATAGTCAGGAAAAGCTGCAGAGGGCAGTAGACTGGGCCAACTCCCTCATGGGCACAAATCTCCACACCATCAAGGGCATCTTCAGAAGGTGATGCCTCAAGAAGGGGGCATCCGCCATGATCCTTTCATCCAGAACACACACTATTCTCATTACAACCAACAGGGAGGAGGTACAGAAGCCTGAAGTTGCACAGTTAATGTTTTAAGAGCAACTTCTTCCCCTCTGCTATCAGATTTTCACATGGTCCATGAACATTGACCACTACTTTACTAATTTGGTCTCTTTTCTTTTACTATTTAGTTATTTTTTTACATGTTATTATTGTAATTTAGTAATATTTGTCTTGCATTGTACTGCTGCCACAAAACAATAAATTTCATGACATATTTCAGTGTTTATAAATCTGATTCTGATACTGAAATATGACTAGCAGTCCAGTAAAAATACTGCTGATCGACTGCATTCACTTTTTACAAAATGAATGATGTTGTTCAAGCCTGAATGAATAAAATACAATCTCTACCAAATATTAAACAAGGCATTAGTTGCCTTCTCTGAGTCCATGTAATACAGATCATCAACATAAGGTGAAGAACACCACTGGTGAATTTTTGAATGATACTTATTCTTCAAAGTTCAAAAGGTATTTATTATCAAAGTACATATACGTCACAATACACTGCTCTGAAATTTTCTTGCAGACATTCACAGTACAACAAAGAAATACAATAGAATCAATGGAAATCTACACACAAACTAAGACCTACAACCAACCAATGTGCCAAAGATGGTAACTTACTCTTTCATAGACAGTAAAAATAAGTACATTTTGGTAGAGTAGGAGGAATAGAAAAATCTAAAGCACTTAAGAGATTGGAGCAGGAGCAGCCAAAAAGTCTCCTTGACTATGCTCTGCCATCTAATATGACCATGGCTGATTTGCTCTTGGCCCCGGTTTCACTCTCCTCCCTGTTTGTCACAACTCTTGACTTCCCCTGGGTACAATATTTCAGCTTGAACACATTCACTGAACTGAAGTTACAGCAGAAAGTCTCTAACATTCACACCACTGAGTAGAGAATTCCTCCTGTTCGCACTCTTAAATGGGGATGACCTACCCTCTCAACATTAAGCTTGTCAAGCTCCCTCAAGATCTTATTTGCTTCAAACTGAACAGTACAAGTCATCTAGCACTTGAGAACTACTAACTCCAATGAATATCAGTCCAACCTGCCCTGTTCTTCCTCTTAATATAATCCCTCCAACCCCAAAGTCAACTTAGTGAATCTTCTGTGAACTGCTTTCAAGTATGTCCCTTATTAAATCTTTCTCGCATATGTTTTGGTGTAACATTCTTCTAATCATCTGCCTCTCAATAAAAAAAGTACCAAGAACATGTTAAGGAAAGCACCAGTTGTCTTTCCTGAGATCATGGTGATGCAGGTTACTAGATTTGTCACTGATCTTCAATAGTACAATAGTAGCAACTGTAAACAGATGATTGAACCTTTGTGTAATGGGTAGAAACAATCAACATGCCTTCTAAAATAAATCAGCATCTACTTCTTGGAACTGGATGTCCTTGCCTTTCCAATGTTGTAACAAATAGAATGAGGAAAATCTGTGAGGAATGAGCAAGGACTGCACTAAAATTAAGAAGAGTGCTCATCATGAGGGTCTGAAAGTGATCTACTATTCTGGTAAAACAAGCAGGAACATTTGATTAAAGGTCATGAAAGAATCCAAATTCAATTCTAGCAGTTTACTGTTAGCGTATCCAGGAAAGAGCACTTCAGTCATCATAAACAACCTCAGGATTTCTCAAGTGCAGACATGTTCAACATAATAACCAATTTCCACAGAATATGGGCCCATAAACAATTCCATTATTTGGCTATGGTAGCTTAGAAGTTAATTTACAGGGTTAGTGTGCAGTAGTTAATTAATGTTCTGGCATTGTGAGATCAAATCTAACTAGGGTTCTGAAACTTTAGTAACAATGATTGCATTAGTAGGTGGTTTATGGATTAGGAAATCAAGTTTAAGTTGGAGACACAAGTGAATGCTGATGCTGGAATTTGTAGCATCAAACTGCTGGAGGAACCTCAGCCTCTGTGGGGATGATAGGGGGATGGAACTGTTGATATTTTTTGGTAGAAGCCCTGCTCAACCCGCTGAGTTTCTTCAGTGGTGTGTTAGCTGAACCGAATTTAAAAGGTCAGGTTGATGTCATGATATAAATCTGGTGTATCTGATGCTAAGCTAACAGACTACATAATAGCTTCAGAGGCTGATCTTTGAGGGTACCAGAGTGATCGTTGTATATTCATAAAGTCCTTGATGGGCTGTAAGCCATGGACCAATAGTTGGAAAGTGAGATTAATGTACATAATGCCCAATTCTGGCCAGTGGTGGGAAGTATGACCTCCTTTTGGGCCAAAGATTTCCAGGGTTGCTTTTTGCTGGGTTGTTGATTCAGGGATCAATAGCAATCAGAAGACCATGGGAAACTCTAGTTCAAAATGGCACCATGTGATCTTTTAAGTCTTCCTGAAACAGCAGCTGAGGCCTGGCCTAATGGTCTTATCTGAAATACAATCATAGAGACAAACACCTTAGAAACAGGCCCTTTGGCCAACAAACCATAGGCCACTCACTTACATTAGAGTCATGTAGTACTACAGCACAGAAACATACCCTTTGGCCCATCTAGTCCATGCCAACCTTATATTCGATCTCATCCTATCTACCTGCATGCAGACTATTTTCCTTCAAACCTCTCCCATCAATGTAACTATCCACATTTCCTTTAAATGTCACAGTTGAACCCATGCCTACTACTTCCATAGGCATCTCATTCCACACTCATGCCACCATTTGAGTGGAGAAGTTTCCCCTCAGATTCCCCTTAAATATTTCACCTTTCACCCCCAAACTATGACCTCTGGTTTTCTTCTCACCCAGCCTGAGGGGAAGAAATCCCGCAATAATCCCATTTTATTTATTGTTCCCACATTCTCATCACACTACCTTCTCTCCTAAGTTCTGCCACTCACTTTTCACCTGGAGGTAACTTACAGTGGCCAATAACCTACCAGCTCACATGTCTTTGAGGTTTGGTAGGATATTGAAGGAAACCAGAGCAGCAGAAAGAAAACCATGCAGTCATTAGAAGAATGTGCAAACTCCACACAGGCAGTTTAGGATTGAACCTGGGTCTTTGGCAACGAGAAGCACCCAATTATAGAGCACTCCTTTGTGTTGTGCTGGAGCGTCAGCTTGAATGTTTATGTTGGGATCAGCAGAGAAGGAATGAGGTGGACAATCAAAATGCTAAACAAGTAAGTAGAACCTCAAGGTCAAACCTGCAGATGGAACATAGCTGCTTGAATATTCATTTTCACTTAATTGTGATTGTTAACAGAAAATCTTCATAAGATGTCATGCAGATGAGCAATTCTAAACAGACTGGAAGACAGTTCAAACTCATGAATATTTCATCAAAAAAAAAGTAAAAGATCAAGACGACTTTGTTTTGCAAAATTTGATTCTAGAGATACGGTCTTTGCTGTGAGTGGTGCTCAATAGTGACACTGCTGGACAAAAGAGGAACTGCTGCGTGTGGGAGGTTTTACTTGCAATTCTCAAAGTGACCAGCAAAGTTGCTGTATGTAAGATATTGGGGCAGTGTTTGGCTCTGATGCTGTATAAAATGACAAAATTAGAAATGGGTAAGTAAGCAACGGAGAGGGAAATGATCCAGCATCTCTATATATTTAATAAATTGCTAAAAGTCAGGAAAAAACATCTTGCATATTTTATTACTTGCATGGCTTTTGAATCTTACCACAGAGCAATGGTCATTTAAGTAATGGGTTTAGTTGCAATGTACTTTATTTATTTTAGTTTAATTTTTCATTCTTTCTTGTTCCACGCATCTGTACCTTAGTCCTTGCATTTAAAAATATCTCATTTGCAGTGATTTTACTTTTTTATTACAGCTCCTGTTCCCCTCCTCCTTGTGCCAATTGGTAAATTGGTTTATTATTGTCACATGCGCCTGGGAACAGTGAAAAAATTTGTTCTATGTACCAGGATATTTCATCACATCAGTACATTGAGGGAGTACAAAGGGACAAACAATAGCAGAATGAAGAGTAAAGTGTTACAGTCACAGAGAAAGTGCAGTGCAGATAGACAATAAAGTGCAAAGTCATGACGAGGTATTTTGTGAGGTCAGGAGTCCATCTTATTGTACTAGGGAACCATTCAATACTCTTTTAACAGCAGGATAAAAACTGTCCTTGAGTGTTCTTTCAGGCTTTTGTATCTTCTGCCCAATCATGGTGGTTGGGGATCATAAGTGTGAAGAAGAAAAATTGTCCAGGGTGGGTGGGATCATTGGTTGTGTTCTTAGTTTTACCAAGGCAGCAAAAGCTGAGCCTGTGGAGGGGAAGCTGATTTCCGTGATGTGCTAAGCTCTGTCCACAACAATTCTTGTAGTCATGTGCAGACCAGTTGCCATACCAAGCCTTGATGCATCTGGAGACGATGTTTACCCACCCTTAGTCAATCCTTTTTCTACCTGACATTCCTGCCCATAACCCATTCATCACAAATCATTCATTGATTCACCTCGATGAAACGACTCATCACTCCTGTTCCAGATGAACACCGTCCACTGAAACCTTCACCTGCATTTTTGCAAACAGCTTTAAATTCCCTTTTATTGATTCCACATTCTCTCCGCGGTTATTTACACATTAACTCAGCCAAACTTCTATTGTCCAGACCATACGCATCTATAACCCATTGACCTTCATCCTGCTATGCACACACACATGGCTAAACCGACAACCATCCCTACTTACAGCTACCGAATCGTACCTCACACAGTCTCCATGCAACTTGTTATAAAAATCTGCCTGATTTGTCAATGCTTTTTGAGGAAGGAAATGTGTAGTTGTTTCCTTACCATGTGGCTGCTGACCCAACAATGTGAATAATCTCCCAAATCAAAAGCAATTAGGGATGGGAAATAACAGAATCACCAATGATGCTTAACAGCTCATGAATAATTAAATAAGAAGCTAACAGAAAACAGAGGATCTGAGAGATGGAAGGCATGATGAGCAAGAGTACCGGGGGGGTGGGGGTACGGTTAGTGCAATCACTTTACAGCGCCACCAATTACCATTCGGAGTTTGATTTCACTGGACAACAAGTATTTTGCATCCAGAGTACTTTTGGGTGTATCTTATGGAATTTGGGCTGCTGATTATGGCACTCACCATGAAATTTACCCATCATGCATTATTTTTGTGAAATCACCTACATTTATTTCAATTCATAATTCAAGTCAGAATAATTGATGCCAAGATTAAGGAAAGCAGTTTTGTTGGTCCACTAAACAAACAGAATATCTATGACAAGCAATTCAAAGAACTCCTAGTGGGACTGGAGAATGGAAGGCATTCAAGGATGTTGCTAAAATTTTTCTTGGCAACTACAGAGCGCCAACCTACATTCAGCTGGTTGACAACATGCTTCAAGCATAAAAAACGATGAAGTGCAACATGACACTAAAGATTCATTTTCTGCATTCCCTTTTAGACTTCTTCTCTGCAAATCTTGGTGTTGTTAGTGACGAACATGGTGAAAAGTTTTAGCAGTAGAATGTGGTCATGGAGAAATGGTACCAGAGCAACTGAGATCCTTCAATGCTGGCTGATTAATGTTGGACACTTAAGTGAGAAGCCTCAGACACTGTACACAAATAAAAATCAACAAATCATTTTTAGTTTAATTGAACTATTGTAAAGCATCAGTGCTCTTTTGCAATTAAACACATAATATTCAATAAAAACTAATTTCCTCTTTCTTCAAATTTCTACATGATAAAAGAAGTCTGAAGTTACATCTTTGTTCAGCTTCAAGCAGTGTATCATCAACAAAATATATTTCTGCAGAAGCAACACATTCGAAAAAATTTGTTGTTCAGTGTTTCCGATGCTGTCTGTAAGGAGTTTGTACGTTCTTCCCATGACTGTGTGGGTTTCATCCTGGTGCTCTGGTTTCCTCCCACATTCTGAAGACATATGGGTTAGGGTTAGTTAGGGTTAAGGCTGATTTATACTTCTGCATCAAATTGACGCCGTAACCTACGCATGTGGGCTGTGCCATTGTGAGCATTTATACTTGTGCGTTGGTGTGTCTGCATTGCTCTGCAATTCGCACATGTGATGCATGCACACACACCTGCCCATGCAAGGCTTCATGGTCATGGTAGTCTTTCTCGGTAAGCAAATTTAAAGCGAGCGTTTTTTTTTGTAAAAGCAAAATGTGTCCTTTATAATTTCGGAGGTCTGTAAAGCTTTATGGAAAGCATTGCAGCCAGAGTTCCTTCCCTGCCCTTCAGTCGCCCAATGGGAAGCTATTGCAGCGTAGGAGGAAATGTGATGCTACCAAGCGGACCAATCACAGCTGCTGCGGTCCGCATTGCCGCGACGAGTAGTTACATTTTGGGAGAGGTGTGTGTCAGGCTACGGTGTAGGGATCCGTGTAGGCACTGCGTAGGGTTTGCAGCTACGCCGTACCTACGGCGTCGATTTGATGCAGAGGTATAAATCAGTCTTTAGTGTCAGCACATGCAATGTTGGCGCTGGAAGCGTGATGCCACGTGCAAGCTACACCCAACATAAACCACCCCATTTTGATTTGACACAAATGCCACATTTCACTGTGTGCTTTGATGCTTTGATGTACATGTGACAAAGAAAGCTAATTGTTGTGTATGTGGCTTGGTTACACAACAATGCTACTAATAAAAACGTTGGAGACGGGAGCTAAGGTTCATGGTGCTTTACTGGCAGAAACCGAACTCGGCACACACATACAGATCAATACGCACCTAATAGTGCATGCTCAATACACGCCTAATAGCGCATGCAACAATGTGTTACTCAAACATAAAGTAGTCCCTTATTATAATGTAGGCTATACGGTACACTCCTCCCCTTTTATTTTAATAGTGTATCAACTGTTTTTTTTACTGGGGCATTATGCTAAACAAATATGTTTACCCGTAACGTACCATTTGTTTACTTAGCAACTTAATAATATCAAACTATAACAAAGTAACATAATAATATCGAATTATAACAAGCCCTTTTTTCACTTCTGGTCCAAGACCCAGTTATAACTCAAGTCTTGGGGGGGGGGGGGGGTCTTCTCTGCCTCTCCGGGTAACGTCTGTCAATAAACTTGTTTGTTTTAATACAGATTTCCATATAAAAGTCATGAAAAGTTGACCTCTGAGCATAGGGAGTTAAGAAGATGTGTGCCTCCAACTTGCTAAGAGTTCTAGGCAGCAGATTGTCTCGGTATAATGAAGACTCCTCTGTGCAGCTGTTCTAGATATATACGCATCTTTGTGCTATCACTTGTCTTCCATACCCATATCTCATTTGTTCCAACTGAGCTAATTACACAGCCAATCTTCGTATTCTCCTTAGATTCCAAATAAATAGCCTGACCTTTATGATACCATCTCTTATTGTAATATAACTTTCCATCTTCTATTCGTGCTTCATATCTTTGTGCTGGTGATTCAGCAGGAGTGCTGGGAAGATGCTCAGGAGAAGACGGAGATGTTGGTCTTTTCGGAGATTTAAGCTTATTGAGAGTTCGCAGATCTTCCACTATCTGTTCATCTGTTACAAGTGATTTAACTGCACAGCTGCAGGTTTTTGTTTTTTGTCTGTAATTGGAACAGGGTCATTAGGTCTCCTCCTTAGTCATTATTGGCTTTACCTCCATAGAATCTCCTGTGAGTTCCATTGTTAGCCTCTCATTCTCAATCATTTTTTTCTTTTCTTCTAACAATCTTTTTATCTTCAAATTCTTTCAAAGCTGCTTTCTTCTCTCTAATATAATTCCTTTCCACTTGTTCTGTCTCCAGTTGCAGAAAAAGCTCAGCATTTCGTATTCTTTCCTTGTATTGTTGATTTAGTTTCTTCATCCTTTTCTGATACCCCTGCAATCTGCCTTCCTGTAACTGCTGTAGCTGTCTTTTGAGAGATGTCAATTTCTCCTGGTACATCTGCTCTTTTACTTCCAGGTAGTCTTCATCATCCTGCTTATTGGCAATATCTGTCTCCCTTGCATCCTCTGTATCTTCATCCGAGCCGCGACCACAGATACTGTGTTCGTCCTCATCGTCAATGCTGTCTAACTCCTCCTTGTCGTTGTAATAGTCGACAAAGGGTGAGAGGAGAACTGTGGACATCTTCCCCGCTGAGCTGCCCTCTTTTGTTGACACATCTAGTGCCTTGATGGTGTGCCAATCCAACTGGGTTTTCCTGAGCCATTCACGTCCCAGCAATGGTGGTCCTCCGTTTTTCAGTAAATACAGTTCCAGCTACTGTGTTTTGTCTCCGTAGGTCACTGTCACTTTAATTTTACCTTTGGGACACACTTTCTGTCCTGTGTAAGTCTTTAGCAGTAGTTTAGTTTGTTTCAGAAGAAACAGTCGTTTGTAGTCATGTACAGAAATCACCGTTAAAGCTGAGCCTGTGTCCAACTCCATTTTCCGTCTCACACCTGCCACTTGTGGAGTGATCCTTATTACTCTTCGATCATCTGTCTCTTTCACGCTGTGAAGTTGCAGACAAGACAATTCACTTTTGTCTGAGTCGTTTTCATCAGAACTGCTTTCTACCATTTTGTGTACATTGTTGTATTTTCCTTTCTGGGGTTTCTTGTTGCTCTGTATTTTGTCCTTTTTCTGCTGTTTACTAGCTTTGCATACTCTACCAATGTGGCCCTGTTTGCCACAGTTTCTGCCTTCTTTGTCTTTAAATCAACAGTCATCAGGGTCATGTGACATGTTCCCACAACAGTAACATTTCTTTCCTTCATTTCCGTTCAGTGACATTTTATTCGTAGCATATTCCAAAGATTTTTGTTGTATCTCTGAAGCACCCCTTGCTGCTGTTTCTGTTGATATTGCAATGTTCAGCGCCTTCTCTAATGTAAGGACTTTTTCACCCAGGAACAACTTCTGTGTAGTTTCACAGTGCATGCCACACACTAACCTGTCCCTCAATGTGTCTGATAGACCAGCTCTAAATTGATAATGTTCTGATAATTTGTGCAATTTAGCTCAATACTCAGAACTGCTTTCATTTTTGCTCTGATTCCGATTGTGAAATTTAAATCTTTCAGCAATGACCAGTGGTTTGGGGTTTAAATGCTATTCAAGAGTGTCTACTATTTGCTTGAACGTTTTGTCAGCTGGCTTTTCAGGGGTTAACAAGCTCTGTAGCAGCCCGTATATTTTTGCTCCTGTAATACTGAGTAAGACGTTGGCTTTCCTTTCATCATTAATAGTGTTAGCCTTCAGTCCAGTTAACTCCAGTCTTCAATGCCACTATCAAATGCTGTAATGGTTCCAATCATCACCATCTT
Organism: Mobula birostris; assembly: GCF_030028105.1. NCBI lineage: Eukaryota > Metazoa > Chordata > Chondrichthyes > Myliobatiformes > Myliobatidae > Mobula > Mobula birostris. The sequence continues at coordinate 24,649,216 of NC_092387.1, read as the reverse complement.
TGTTATATTAATTAAGCCACGTTCTCCCCTTATTTTCCTTTTTGATTCACGTGTCCTTTTTGCTAGCACCATGAGTGCACCCCGTCTAGATGTGTGTGTGTTGCTCCTTTTCATCTCCCTTCTGGGGCAAGCAGACCCTCAGCCCCTGGGGGTCAGCACCGGCTATGGTCTTGGTTGGACGTGCTACGGCTCCGTCTGCGTCTCTTAGTCTCCCAACGTTCCCGACCCTGGCTGTGCTCCTGCTTTCTTTCAGACTCGCAGCTTCGCTCTGCCTCCTTCTCCCGTTCCTTGGCTCGTTCCTTGCGCTCTTCTTCCGAGTGTCGTTATTAATTAAAACACAGCATTCTGATACGATGTAGGTTCATTAACCTCGTTGCCAATTTGTTGTGTATGTGGCCTGGTTACACAACAATGCTATTAATAAAAACGCTGGAGACAGGAGCTAAGTTTCATCGTTTTTTACTGGCAGAATCCGAACTCAGCACACACGTACAGATCCATACGCACCTAATAGTGCATGCAACCACATGTTACTAAAACATACAGTAGTCCCTTATTATAATGTAGGCTATACAGTACACTAATCTTTAAATCTTTGATATAGAGACTAGACGCCTTCCGTTGTTTGGCTCAGACAGATTCACCAATTTTCCCTTGTAATAAATTTCACTGAATTCAATATTTTCATCCGCTACTGGTTTATTGTCAATTTCATAACATTTTAACTATCACAGTCAAAGCTGCACAAATTTTCCTGAAAGGTCTAATAAAAACTGTAATTCACAGACACCTCCAGAAGATACCTGCAAGTCTCCCTTGGGACAAAATGCTGGAAGAATTTTGGAATTCTGCACAGCATCTTAACTCTTTCAGGAAAAAGTAGGGTTAAGGAGGTGACCCAATAGATATCTTCAAGATCAGGAGTACATTTGCCAGGGTAGAGGTGTTTCCACTTGAAGCCATGAACAAACCAATGGGTCATGAATATAGGATTGTCATCAATGGATTCAACAGAGAGTGTTGGAGAAATCTCTTTCCCCAGAGTGAGAGAAGAGAAGATGACATAAGCAGATAAGGAGAAAAAAATGATTTGGTGGTGTGGTCAGATGAAGGACTGTAAGAAGAGGCTCGTGTGCTGCACACCACAGAACAGAATGTACCATAGACTGCAAAGTAAGTCAGACACAATGAGTGACAAATGCTAAATTTTCATTAAAATAAATATGAAAACCTTGTGGTATTTCACATATGGATAATTTGATTAATGGATGATGTCCTGTTATTTACAATGACTGAACTGTTTCAAATTTAATCCCAACTGCACATGAAACGAAGGGACTTGACGATGTTTCAGAAACCTGCTGGGGCACCCATGAAGTAACAGCGCAATGTAGTTTTTGAGACTCATAGAGTAAAACAGCCTGTGACTAGGCCCCTTGGCCTAACTGTTCATGTCAAACATAAGCTAGTTCAATTTGCTTGCCATATCGCCACATTGCGCTAAACCTTTCCAATCCATGTACTCAACCAAATATCTTCTAAATGGTGCTTTTGCATGTGCCTGAATTGTTTTCCCTGGCAGCTAGTTCCAAAGATGCAAACACCCGGTGTATCATTTCCCAATTTTTAAATGTGACAGATATATAAATATACTATATTTAAAGTTAGAGATAATTGTTTTTGATGACAGCTTTAATTAAAATCTATTTCTAGGAGTATCTTACTTTGGTGCAGTGAATTCCTGTGCCTATTTGATTAGAAGGATGCAACATAAATAGTGAGGTGGCTGACATCCTGATACAACAAAACTTAGGTTTGATTATAAGCTGAAAATTCTAACCCCATTCTGTGCAGAGAAGCAAGACAAGATTCGCAATACAAAAACATCATGTAGTCGTCTAATCATGCTTCACCTTGATAATTCGTAGATGCTGATCCGTACCCATAATGGTGACACAAAGGACAGACAGTATTTTATTTTGCTTTCATCTGTCTCTCAGAGTTCAGATTCTCTTTTCCTCCCTCCTTGGTGGCTTACTGTGAAAGGTAAGAGAAGCAATGACTAACAATCTGGTTGTGTTTAATCACACTTCAAACCAAATAGACAGAATTGAGATTTGAGTAAACGTGTAACACCTAAAGCACAGGTGTTGAAGTTATTGACAACATTTGAAGAATAAAAACAAATGATTTGTTAGCAAGTAATATGGAGAACTGCACCTCTGTTCCAACCACCAAAAACAGATCTTCCCAATGGCCAAACATTTTAATTCTGATTCCCATTCTGACATGTCAGTCCATGGCCTCCTCTTATGATAAGATGGGGCCACCCTCAAGATGGAGGAGGAACATCATGTAGTCCACCTAGGTTGCCTCCAAGCTGAAGGCATGAATATCAATTTCTCTTCCAGGAAACAAATTCCACATCTCCTTTCTGTGTTCCTCACTCAGACATCTTACCTCTTCTCACCTGCCTATTACTTCCCACTGGGTCCCATCTTCCTTCCCTTTTTCCTATTGTCCACTTTCCTGTCCTATCAGATTCATTTTTTTCCAGCCTTTGACCTTTCCCACCCACCTGGCTTTACCTATCACCTTCCAGCTAATCTCTTTCCCATCTCCCTCTCCCCCCCATCCATCTTTTTATTCCGGCATCTTCCCCTTCCTTCTCAGGCCTGAAGAAGGATCTCAACCAGAAACATCGACTATCTATTTCTATAAATGCTGCCTGGCCTGCTGAGCTCATTCAGCATTTTGTGTGTGTGAACTGAGATCAAATCTCATGTTGGCCTTTGAGATTTTGAATTAAGTTTTATTTTTTATAAAAGACAAGAAATAGGAATCAATTACAGCACCAGGGACCTGGGTTCAATTCCTGCCACTCTCTGTAAGTAGTTTGTACATTCTCCTTATGACTGTGAGTGTTTTGGTTTTTTTTCCACATTCCAAAGATGTGCGGGTTAATAGGTTAATTGGTCACAAAGGTATAATTAGGCATCGTCAGCTCATTGGGCTGGAAGGGCCTGTTACCATGCTGTATCTCCAAAATCAAAAATAAAATATAATGCAGGCAAATGGGACGAGTTCAGGTAGACAACTTGATCTGTATGGACTAGTTGGGCTGAATGGTCTGTTTCCATGCTGTACAATTCTATGCCCGTAGCTGTGTTGTTGTACGATCTAGTTATCTCACTGGCCTCATTACTCTGTGATTCCAGTCCCATTTCACTTGTTCTGATGTAGGGTCCCAGACCTGAAACACTTACTCAGTTTCTCCTTCCGCAGCTGCTGCGTGCTTCCAGCAACTTCAGATTTTATTTTGGATTTCCATCAACTGCAGGGTTAATTTTTCCCTCTGCTCCACCACACTGTGTCAAGCTGCCTCTTCGGAGAATCAATGATGGGCTAGAAACACTGGTTTTGCTAGTCTCATGGAAGAGCAGAAACAGTTGAAATGAGCAATGGAATTTAATACTGATAGCCGAGGTTTCAGATCACTTTGATTTTCCATCTCACTGTGCATTAACTTGTAGTATCAAAGTCAACATTTATTTATTAAACATGTGGAAACAGACTTCCAATTAAGAAAATGTACACTGGATAAAAGCTCCTGAATTGTGAGCATTAATCACTGGGGGAGATGTGCTTGAAAACAGAGGTGCAGCAAATGCCCCGAGTGCAACAACTCACCTTTGATGCTTGGCATATTTCCATGCCGAAATATCCGAGAAACATTTTTGTAATTGGCTTTTCAAAGACTATTTACTGATGCCAGTGGTTACTATCTCCATCGTTTGATCTGTGATAACATTCACTGCACATTCACAGCAATTGCCATGAAATAGAGGGAACTATTTATTTTTCAGGTGTTGCTTCTTCCCCAAAAATTGCAACATTTTAAAGATTAGAAGAGGGAGCTAGATGTTGCTGGCGCTTTATTGGCAGCAAGGTGTGTTGGAACACTGATAGTTTGTAAAAGGCTCCAAGTAAACACAGCAATTGAAAATGCTGCTGTTGCTAGGAATCTGAACTAATAATCAGTAGCAGAGATATACTCAGATGGTTGGGCAGTATCTGTGCAGAGAAACTGCTAAAATTTCAGATTCAACACACAAAGCGCTGGAGGCAGCATTTGTGGAGGGAAATGGTCAGTTGAGATCCTTCTGAATATTTCAGACTGATGGAGTTCTGATTATCATTCACTCAAAATATTAACCATCCAGTATACTTAGAAATGTCGCCATGCACGGTTACAGGCCCAGCTGGGAAAGGAGGAAGGCTGGGCATGGGGCTAGCATCGCCATTCCGTAAAATCATCCAGAGCTACAGAACACAATACAAGTGTGAACAACCTCATTCCTGGGGCGGGGAGAGGGGGTGGTGGGGAAAGATCTTCACCTAGGAGATGTGTGAAGTTATGTGGTGAAATCCACAGGGCTGATCAACCTTCTATTGGCCCAGGCCAGGGGACTTTGGCCAGCTGCTGACAGTGGCCTATGCCCCAGTAGGGGTGAAAGGCTTAAGAAGAAGGTACTTGTAGAAACGCCCATCCACCGATCTGCTGTGTACTCGAGATGAGCCTGTTTATGTGATGAAACAGTTCATTTGTTCTCTCTTTCTCACCTTTTCTTTTTGTTGCTCAGCCTTGTATTTAACACATCAGCACCATATGTTTAGACCTTCTGCATTGTGTCAAACATCCACCACCACATTTTGTTGATAATTCCTCTATTTTATAAACAGTGCTACCTCCAGCTCACACTGAGCAGTGCCACATTAGATCTGCTAACAATAAATTAGAAATCTTGTTTCTATGGCACATTTCCTGTAAGTGCCACAGTCACTTGCTGTAACGTGCTCCTGTCACTTTCTGTCATTACCCCGACGTTAGAAAACAGAAGATCCTACAGCTCACTGTGGGCAATGCCTCAGGAGATCTATTGACTTTAAGAACTTGTTCCTGTAACAACAAGGTTTCTTATACTCTCAATACTGAGGAGAATTATGTCAAACATGCCTTTCAGTTGTCTCCTTATAAAACAGTATGACGGGTCTGCTGTACATACATTATGCACAAAACATATAAAATGCACACAGAGTTAATGTACAGCACACATGTATGCACACACTAATATAGCCATCAGCATAGTTATTGACATACAGAGATAGCAAATAAATACACACACACAGAGAAAAGCATTTACCGATTTCAAATATACAGATAATTCAGAAAGATGCATCCAGAAAATCAACAGAGTTAATACACACGTACTGTACAGAAAAATAATAACCACATTTAGATAATAGCATGGATATTTCACAATAGGAACACATAAAATAACACAGGAACATAAATATGAGTAGGGATGATATAGAGAATCAAAGACACACACACACACACACACACACTCAACTCATATTTGAAATTGATACACAGATAGAGAATGCAGCAGCAAGTACACATGTGGTCTATATTTAGAAGGCTATAGGTAAGATTCAGAAGGACACACCAGAATTAGATCTGACTCCTGAAAACTCGTGCTAGTTACTTGATTAAATATCTTTACTTACAGGTAATAAAACTTGCATGAACTAAAAAATGCAAGAAAAAAAAATGATTCCATTGCGAAGTCGGCTGTTGCAAGTTTGTAAATTGGAAAGGTGGAGGGATGAAGAGTCAGGGCTGTGTGTGAACGTATGAATAAGATGCTGGTGCACAGCAAGATGTCAATGTATTCCATTATAATAATGGATTTCGTAAATTGCAGGTGGTGATGTGTGAATGGCACTTTGGAAAATGTACTAAAGCTGTACACTTAGTGGCCACTTTATTAGTTACACCTGTACACCTGCTCAATAATGCAAGTATCTGATCAACCAATCATGTGGCAGCAACTCAATGTTTAAAACCATGCAGACATGGTCAAGTAGTTCAGCTGTTGTTCAGACCAAACATCAGAATGGGGAAGAAGTGTGATCTGAGTGACTTTGACCATGGAATGATTGATGGTGCCAGATGGGGTGGTTTGAGTATCTCAGAAATGGCCAGTCTTCTAGGATTTTCACACACAACAGTCTATGGAGCTTAGAATGGCGCCAAAATTAAAAACAAACATCCACTAAGTGGCAGTTCTGTGGGCAAGAACGCCTTGTTAATGAGAGAAGTCAGAAGAGAATGGACAGACTAGTTCAAGCTGACAGGAAGGTGACAGTAACTCAAATAAGCAAGCATTACATCAGTGGTGTGCAGAACAGCATCACTGAATGCACAACACATCAAACGTTGATGTGGATAGGCCACAGCAGCAGAAGACCACACCAGGTTCCACTTCTGTACCTAATAAAGTGGACACTGAGTGCATTATATTTATTTAAACTTTATGAGGCTATCTTTGAGATTTAGACAGTAACAATGACAGAGCTACACTATTTAGCATTTCACGCCATGCATCCACTGTACTGAGTACCTTTGACAGTAGTGGTCAGACCTTCCTCTAAAATACCCAGGTAGCTCTCACAAATGAACCATCTGACATTAATCCCATACGTGATGACAGAATCATCTCTATGGTTGCACAGGATAAAAGTATACATAAGGCTAAGAAAGGAGCATCCAGATATGGTACAGCCATGGGGGAAAAGAATCATGTGTCAGTATTCTGTTGAACCTTTATGCTCATTGCAGTCCCTTCCAGAGCAAATGAAGTGTTGATCACAAAGCAGCCTGTACTAATTTTAAGAGTGAATAGAAATCCCAAGAGTTGAGACGTACGGAGTCACACAAAGTTAGCGTGGAAACAATGTCACACAAGCAATGAATGTGAGGTGTGTCTTAGTCCAGCACAGTCTGCTCATTTTCTGAATCGTCCTTTTCTGATGGGTATCAGTAATGGACTTTTCGGCAGAGCAGGTTTTACATCTTTAGGAAGTGCATCATCCAAGGTTTGCTATTCTCAATCATTCTGCACACCAGAATGTAGACCTTGTCAATCTCTTGCAATTCCTATTTTGCTCATACACAAATACACACACACACACACACACACACACACACACACACACACACACACAGTGACTCCACCGCAACCCTCGCCTCCGGTGTTGGCGGAATATGCATATTTGAGCATAAGACAAGGAGCAGAATTAGGCCATTTGGCCTATCGAGTCTGCTCTGCCATTTCATAATGGCTGACCCAATTTTATCTCAGCATCAATCTCCCGTATCCATTCATGCCCTGACCAATCAATAACCTATCAACCTCTGCCTTAAATACATATAAAGACCTGGCCTCCTCAACTGCCTGTGGCAAAAAACTCCACAGATTCACCACTCTCTGGTTCTACCTCTTACAATGGGTGTTTCCTCTGGATGCACCAGCTTCCTTCCCCATTCCAAAAATATACAGGCTGTTGAATTAATTGGCCATTGTAAGTGAGTGGTAGAATCTGAAAGAGAGTTGATTGGAATGTGAGGAGAATAAAATGAGATCAGTGTAAGGTCAGTGCAACAATGGATGCTTGATGATCTGGTGGTTTTGATCGGCTGAAAGACCTGCATCTGTAATTACTTCACCCTGAACTCCAGTAACAAGGCTTTAAGCCGAGAGCCGATCCTATGCTCCTGCTGTCCTTTCACTTCTTTTAAGATGTTTCTTATAATATTGTCCATGTATTTAATAATCTTTCTAAACACTGATGACTCAGTGTCAAATTTTCATTTCTAATTCCCTATTAAGCACTTTGACATGTTTCACAATATTAAAGGCACTACATAAGTACAACACATTGAAGCTTGATATCATCTGCTTATTAAATGTTTCCTTAACTATCTACTGCTACCACATTGTAATTGTAAATATAAAAGAATTTCAGTTTATATCGACAGCATTGACATCGAGAAGGCTGAGAGCATTAAATTTCCAGGAGTGAACATCAGCGGTAGCTTGTTGTGGTCTAGCCACAGTAACACCACAACCAAGAAAGGTCACCAGCACCTCTACTTCTTCAGGAGGTAAAGGAATGTGACGTGTCCTCTTTGAGCCTCATAAATGCATCATAGAAACCATCCTCTCCAGATGAATCACAACGCCAGGACTGCAATAAACTGCAGACAGTTGCGGACAGAGCTCAGCATAATTACGTGCTACACTTCTCATTGCCTTGGTAAAGCAGCCAATACAACTAAATACTCTGCTCACTATGGATAATCTCTCTTTTCCCCTCTTTCATCAGGTAGAAGATACAAAAATCCTACGTCAATGACTCTGTAATGTTTTGATCTCTGTTAACAGTATGCTAGACAAGCACACTGCATCTTGGTGCATGTGATAATAATAAACCAATACCAGTACTCTTCTGTCAGCCACGTTTCTTTTAAGACAGTTGGACAGGTACATGGATAGGAAAGGTTCGGAACGTTATGGAGCAAATGTTGGCAAATGCGAATAGCATTGATGAGGCACCTTGGTCAGCATGGACCATTTGGGCCAAAGGGCCTGTTCCAGTGCTATATGATTCTGTGAGAAAAGCCTGAAAACATGTTCCACCTGGCTCAAGGAAAACTTCTATCCCACTATAAAAATTTTGAATGATAACCTAGGATAGTAAAGTGAGCTCTTGACTGGACTATCTAACTTGTTATGACCTTGTGCCTTACTGTCTGACTGCACTTCTCTTTCTCTGTAACTGTAAGACCATTCTGTGTTCTGTTGTTATTTTCCATTCTAACATCTCGATGTACTGATGTGATAAAATGATCCATGTGGATGACATGCGAAACAAAGCTTTTCACTCTATCTAGGTACATGTGACAATGATAAAACATTTTACCAATAAACTAATTTATTTATCTCCAAAAGTTAATCTCCCATCTGCACTGTGGGGTGCATGTGATGCACAAGGAAGGGGTAACACCTCTGGTGAAGGGGCTTCTCATGACCATTTTGGAGCAGCTCACTCACTTTTGGTCACCACCAGGTATTCAGTTCTACCCTATGCCTTACCTGTGGCTATAAACAGCTATATCTGCATGCACCAGCAGCCGCACCCAGTAAACCGCTTCGACAGGTGGGCTAAGCCAGGTAAAGGTAGCCGTCGGGCCTCATTCCCTGGTGAGATAAGGACATGTCTATTCTAGCATGTGAAGTCATCTCCAGTTGACTGGGTGGATGAGAACAACAGTGAGATCTTATGGTCATGAAGGTGGTTCTGTAACGTTTCTTGAAGAGCAAAAGGCGTGAAAAGGCACAGAAGTCATGGTCATCCATTGAAACAATGGCTCTTCTCTTAAGAGACTCTTCCATTCAGGTTTCACTGTCATCATTGGATATGACTGAAAGCCAGTCAGTCAGCTGCACAGCCCCAGAAACAAATGAGCTGGGTCACACTTCCGACTAACCAGTGGCTACTTGGACAGTAACAGTCAGTTCACCCCTTGCGTTGCTGCATTTTGTGCTTTCTCTTCCTGGAATTAAGGAGCTCAGAAAGCAAGCTCTTCTGACCCCCTGCTCCCCATTGATATTCGATAAGAATCTAACCTATGATGCTGGGTGCCCTTTATATCTGCCACTTATATCAGGCATAGCTGACTCATTAAGTGTGCCCTCATTCATTCATAGGCTTATCTGAATCTTCACAATGATATTTATAAATTTACTTTCCTTACCTTTCTATTAGGGTTGACATTGTATAGTTCATGTATGTTCAATATATCCTTAAAAACATTATTCTCCATTGATATTTTAAATTTCTTCAAAAGTTTTGATATTTGGCAACTGTTTCTAAATGGTAAAATCATAGAAACTATAACACTGAAATGGATCCTCATGGCCCACCTCATTCATACTAACTATAATGGCCATTTACGCTAATCTTACATTCAGTGGCCACTTTATTAGGTACAGGACGTACCTAACAAAGTGGCCACTGGGTGTATTTCTGTATATTCATGGTCTTCTGCTGCTTTAGCCGATCCACTTCCAGGTAAGATATGTTGAACGTCAGAGATGCCATCCTGTACCTCACTGTTGTCACACATGGTTATTAGAGCTACTGTCACCTTCCTATCAGCATGAACCAATCTTGCCGTTCTCCTCAGATCTCTCTCATTAACAAGGTGTTTTCACCCACTGAATTGTCATCACTGGATTTTTTGGGGTGTTTTTTTGCACCATTCTCTGTAAACTCTATAGACTGTTGTGCATGAAAATCCCAGGAGATCAACAGCTTCTGAAATACTCAAACCACCCCATACTCTGGCACCAACCATTATTCCACTAACGAAGTCACTTAGATCACATTTCTTCCCCATTCTGATGTTTGGTCTGAACGACAAATAAACCTCTTGACCATCTCTGCATGTTTTTTATGCATTGAGAAGCTGCCAGATGACTTGTTGATTAGATATTTCAATAATTGAACAGGTATGCCTGATAAAGTAGCTGCATAGTGTGTTTTCCTGAATTAGGGCTGCACCCCATCCACGCTTCCATTCCAAGTACCTGCTTGAATTGCTTTTAAACCTTGTGATTTTAAGGTTAAATTAGTTCTTTGTAATCTTTTTCTTTGCACTTGCACAGATTGTTTTCTTTTGCACATTGGTTGGTTGCCAGTTTTTGTTTGTGTGTCCAATAGTTTTTCATCAATTCTATTGTATTCCTTCATCATAATGTGAAAGAAAATTAATCTCGGAGTAGTATATGGTGACAATAAATTTACTTTGAACTTTACTTCTACTAGCTCTTCTGGCAGCTTATTTCAGGTAACCATCACGCTGTGTGAAAAACTTGCTCTTCAGTTTTTAAATATCCCTCACTTATCTTAAACCCATCTTAAAGTTCTCGACTTCCTTGTGTTGGGGAAAAAAATTCTGATCACGATTTTATAATCCTCTTTTCTGTCACATTCAGCCTCCTCCAGGAGTTCACACATTTCTTGTGACCGCACGGACTTACTCTTGGACCTTATGTTTCCTCCCATATCCCAAAAATGTATTGGTTGGGCATTATAAATTGTTCCTGGTATGTAGGTGAATGGAAGAACCTGGGAAGGGTTAATTGTAATGTGTAGGGAATAAATGGGCATTGTGTAAAGGGTGGCTGATGGTCACAGATACAATAAAGGGCTTGTTCTATGTTGTCTGATTCTGTGAACTTCCTAGCATAGTGGAGACTAAACTAGGGGGTATAGATTAAAGGTGAGAGGGTAAAGATTTAAAGGGGTTCCAATAGGCAACATTTTCATACAGAAGGTAGTCGGTATGTGGAATGAGCTGCTAGAGAAAGGGCAGAGGCAGATACAATTACTGTGTTTAATAGATGTTTGGACTGGTAGGTACATAGATAGGAAAGGTTTAGTGTAGGGGTTTCCAACCTTTTTTATGCCATGGACCAATACCAGTAAGCAAGAGGTCTACGGATGCCAGGTTTGGAACCCCTGGATTAGTAGGATATGGACCAAATGTAGGCAAATGGAACTAGCTCAGGTAGACTTGATCAGCATTGACAAGTTGAGGTGAGGGGCCTGTTTCGCTGCAGTTTCACTTTATATCTTATCTAAGACATTCCAATTGCAGTAGCTGACAGAAGGCCTCCAGGGCAATCCATGAACACCAGAGGCACAGGAGACTGCAAAGTAACAAGCACACTGCTGGATGAACTCAGTGGGTCAGACAGCATCTGGAGAGGCAGAGGGATGGTCAGCATTTCAGATCATGACCCTGCATCAGAACTGGTGCAATGTCTCAACTCCAATGGTCCACATTCCTCTGTGTCTACAGATGCTGTCTGATCTGCTGAGTTTCTCTAACAGTTTGTTTTCTTAATTCATGAATAGTGCCAAGTTTTCAGTATTGTGGACAGCAGTTGCTGAAGGCCATTCTGCCCTTTGAGTCCATGCTGGATCTCAGAATCCATTCCCAGTCTCATTGCTCCATCCTTATCAACTCTACCTCAGTTCTGCTCTACCCCACCTCCCCATCTACACTAGCAGAAATTCAAGAAATTTCTGCAGATGCTGGAAATCCAGAGCCACACAAACACAAAATGCTGGAGGAACTCAGCAGGTCAGGCAGCATCTATGGAAATGAATAAACAGTCAACATTTCAGCCAAGACCCTTCTTCAGGAAGGGAAATGAAGGAAGAAGACACCAAAATAAAAGGGTGGGGGAAGGGGGAAAGAGAACTAGCTAGAAGGAGACAGGTGAATCCAGATGGGTGGAAAGGGCTGGAGAAGAAGGAATCTGATAGGAGAGGAAAGTGAACCACCGGAGAAAGGGAAGGAGGAGGGACACCAGGGGTAGGTGATAGGCAGCTGAGAAGTGGTATGAGGCCAGAGTGGGGAATAGCAGAAGAGGGGAGGCGGATTGACTGCTAAACCAGCATGATCCAACCTATTTTCAGCATTTTTTTCCGCTTGCAGATAGTAAGTAACTTTTGTCAGAGAGATGGTTATAACAAATTCTACTGCTTTGCTTATTTTCTAATATTTCCTATTCCTAACTATTTCTCAGCATTAAAGAATGCATATAATGTAACAATCTTGCAGCACCAGCAAACTGGATTCAAATCTGCTTCTGTCTATAAGAAGTTTTACATTTTCTCCATGACCGTGTGGATTTCCTCTGGTTGTTCTTTATCCTCCTACATTCTACAATGTCCGTAGGTTAATTCGTCACGTGTGGACTTCTTGGGTTGAAATGGCCTATTACCATGCTGTATCTCGAATAAACACTATCTTAAATTCAGAGGTGTACTCAATAGGCCCAAAGTTGACACAACATTACCAATACCTTAGCTTTGTGTCCCAACCTTCACATTGCTTGGTCTCTGGGCACTTTGAAATAAGTAATCTCATTCTTCAATATACTCAACAATGGATTGATACTAGCTGTCTGGAGTAGAGAATTGCAGATTCATGTCCTTTGGGTGAAAATTTTTCTCCTATCTCAGCACCTTATCTCAAGACTGGATACCTTGATCCAGCTTGAAGGAACATTCTGTCAGCACCCACCTTGGCAAATTCTCATACATTTCAAATATTTCAATGAATAACTTCTCATTCTGAACTCAGGAGAGCAAGGATCAAACCTTATAACATTTTGTGAAAGAAATGGTATTCATGAACACAGTTCCATTCCACATGAGAATAAAGGGATTTGGTATGGAAGCAATGAGAGTTTCAACTGACGGTGGCCAAATCACAAGCTTTTACAAATCAATTTTGTAAATGACAACATTTGGCTAAATTTGCACAATGCATTAGATTAATACCCCAAAATGAGTGAAACACTGTGAACTAATGCGCATATTGTCAACTGAGAGGTGGTGTTATTTATTGGTCTTCAGGGACATACAACCACAGAGGTTTTCACTGTGCCTGTTGTCACTATAATCTTGTACTGCTTGTTCTCAGGGGAGTTCCATTATAAAAGAGAGAGTGCTCCTGAAAGGCAAACTTCAAAGAGTTGCATTTTCCGCTCTAAGTATTTATTTTATGATCTGTGACTTTCCTTGAACCTGACTCTCAAGGGCATGAAACATCAGCCACTAAATCAATCTAAATCGTGCAGGGACTGAAATATTTACAACTGTCTCAAGATATCACTGTAAGATTGTGGACCATACATACTTTTATCCATTATATCTACCGTTTGTATTATCTGCCTGCATTCAATTAAAAAAATAAAGTGCTTTTGCTTTACATATTATTTACATTCTAGCAAGATTTGTGATGTTTATAACTTCACTGATTAAATTTGTGGAGCCTTAGAAGATCAGTGCTGAGACTTAGTGTTATAATAGCATTGTAGCATGGCAATGACCACCCTATCCCCTCACTTCCTAATGCCTTCTATTCTTTCTGCTCTTTCAGACCAGGTGAAGGATCTCGATCTGAAATGATGACTCTTTGTTTCCCTCCACAGATGCTGCCTGACCTGCAGAATTCCTCCAGCATCTTGTGTGTTGTCTGAAATTCCAGCACCCGCAGTCTAAGTCATCAAGGACCCCCACCAGCCAGACAATGCTCACTTCTTGCTGCTGCCATCAAGAGGGAGGTACAGGAGCCTTAGGTCAGAAATCCTGACAACATCAGGTCAGGAACAGTTAGCCTTCAGCCATCAAGCTCTTGAACCATAGTGGATAACTATACTCATCCCAACACTGAACTAAGAACTGATTTCACTTGCAAGGTCTTTACAACTCATGTTTACAATTTTGATTTGTTTATTTGTTTTTCCTTTGTATTTGCACAATTTGTTGTTTTTTGCACATTAGTTGTTTGTCCGTTTTGGGTTGTGTGCAGTTTTTCATTGATTCTATTACCTTTTTTTTGTTTTTACTATGAATGTCCACAAGAAAATGAATCTCAAACACTTAGATAATAAATTTAACTTGAAGTTTGTGCCTCTCTAAAATAAAAATCCCCTTGTCCAAATTAGAACTAGTCAGGAGCAGCATAGAATACGACTGCTCAGAAAAATGCCACTCTAACAACATTCAAGACGTTTAGTTCTGTCCAGGACAAAAAAGACTGCCTAACAGGTATCCCCACATTCATCCTAACCACTCATTCACCAGTGTGTACTATCTAGTATTACTCACCCAGGCTATTTAGAGAATGCCTCTCACAGCCATTACCTCTGCAACTAATGACAAGGGCAAGACCCATGGGAATACCTGCTCCCCCGGCTCCCCACACCACCCTCAATGGGAAACATCAGCAGGGTGTCCTCCACCATCCCATTTCTGAACTGTCCATGAACTCATGAACACTACCTCATTATTTTGCTTTTGCACAATTTACTTATTTTTTATAACTTAAGAGCAATTTTACGTCTTAAATATACTGCTGTGTCAAAATAAATTTCACGACACACGTCAGTGATAATCCTGATTCATACCTCTCTCGGATCACCATCAGAAGGACTGCAGGGAGTGTAAGAGGGAGGGCATCTATGAAGGGGCAATTAATTCTGGTCTTGGCTACAAGGCCACAACCTGTTGAGGAAGAACATCAAGCCGTCAGAGATCGGGAGTCCACCGGGCTCACAAACTCCCTCTCCTTAAGTTTAGCCAACAAATAAAAGGCACCAAGTTAACACGTCGGTTTCTCTAGCGGTTACTCCGGAGCCCGAGCAGGTAAAAACCACACACACACACACACACACACACACACACACACACACACCTCTCATCCATCTGTTTCCAAAACATTTGTGGATGTGGGTGTAAAACTCATACCAGCATTAATTTCAGCATTCCTCCCAGCTTCTAACATTGCACTGGCAATCGTTAAATAACATGTGCACATCCTCCCGATCAACTATTGAACCACCAGACACTCAAGAATTGAAGCTGTGCTGGCTGCGACACTTGGAAATTACTGGGGATGGAGAGGGTCGGTCGGGGAATTTATTTTAAAAATATTAACTTACTATTGTTGGATGTGAAGTCTCGCAAGGGGGTGGGAGAAAACCTTGTCCTCGCCTGTTGATCTACGGTGAGTGAGTTTGTCTCCCGCGATTTAATTTGGCCAAAATAATCCTGCAGCGAGTTCTAAGGAGAAACAGCGAGCTGGGTATGTGTTTACACAACGCTGCTTCTTCGATTATGGGCTTGGCAAGCGAATACGCACAGAGGCACTAAATAAATCAGGCCGATTCTTTCTTGCAACGTTAGAGGCGACGTGGACGTGCTACTCTCCGTGTGCTTGGCAAAGTGGGGTTCTACTCAACAGCCGCGAAGGAACCTCGGACTGACGCAGCGCAACGGGCAGCATGGTCAATAGACAAGCGCTTGACTCCCTACCACGCCGGAGAATCCGCAAAGCGAGCCTGCAATGATTGCTTACGTCTCGCACCAGTCCCGATTCCATTGCAAACGGAGATTCGCATTTCCAAACAGCGGGCATGATGTCGCGAGGTAAGCCTGAGTACCATCATTTGGTACACTAAATGCAGGCGATAGCATAATGCGCTCAAAACTGGCACATGATTTAGTGTGTGTGTGTGTATGAGTGTGAGTGTGTGTGTGTGTATGTATGAGTGAGTGAGTGAGTGAGTGAGTGAGTGAGTGAGTGAGTGAGTGTGTGTGTGTGTGTGTGTGTGTGTGTGTGTGTGTGTGTGTGTGTGTGTTGGTGGAATGCAGGGCACACGTACGCACGCTCGCGTCAGTATCTATGATGTTCTACGAGAATTATCTTCACCTTCCTCCCCTATCAGTACTTATAGATACATGCATGCAGAGAGAGAGGTTGGTAAGGAGGAAAACTCACCTCATCATCGTCTGACGATGCTGGCTGTTTAAAGTGCATCTATAACCGCAGCATTGCACGGCGCCTGAGTTGGTAGCGGGCTGGTGGGGAGTTCGAGGAGATGTATACATTTTTTTTCTTTCTTGTGTTATATATTGTAATTTCCGACGCTCGCTTGAATGCTTAAAGCGCGCTTGACTCGGCAGAGGGGCGCCCGTGGGCCAGTTGCGCAAGGATGTGTAATTGTATGCGGCTATGCTTCTCTCCTCGGGCTAAAGCGAAGGGGGAAATGGGACGAGGGCACTGGAGGTAATGTTTGTCCTGAATTTCGGAGCTCAAAGTTGTCTGGGCTGCCCTGCATTTGCGCAAGCGCCAGGTGACCAAGCAGACACCTCTTAAACCTCGAGAGGGAGGGAGGGAGGGAGATATATTTGGTATACGAGATAAATAGGGACTGATTGGGGGTAAACTTGTTCTACCCTGCAGAAGGTCCCAACCGGTCGCCAGCACTCTGTGCTGAACAGCCATGTAAGAGGTCGGGGAAGCGAGAGCGAGATCCCCGGGCAGCGTTACTTTTGGCGTGAAGATGGTGAATCCTCCCCTTGTGTCTCAGACACTGGCAAGTGTACGGAAGATCAGCGAACGAAACGGCGAGGAGGATGGGCGGTGTGGGCCGCCGTTTGCCACCTCTCTGAATAATGTCATCGAGGGTCGGTGCTCCCCAGGAGTCCAATGAGATCTCCCCACAGCCCTCGGTCAGGGAAGCGATCCGAAACCGCATGAAAATGGTCATCGATCAGTTGGAAGTTATCCTTGCGGAGCTGAAAGCGGTGGCAAAGGAGCTGAAGGAGGTAGGCAGATCTTTCTCCCCTCCATCCCGCCTCTGTGAACCAGAGTAATTACCCTTTAAAAATTAGCACCCAATACTATTTTCTTAAATTCTCAATTAAGCTGCGATTTAATTTTGCAGGTTATGCAGATTTTTTGCAGCTGCAAAACAATAATTAAAAAAAAACTAGGCGCAAAAGGTTGAAATGAGAGGTCTGAGCGAAGGGGTAAAGAGGGGGCCATGGTTCTCAGATGAGGGAATAGACCCTGTGCCCGCTCCTGAACTTCCGTCTCCACCTTGCAGACCAAATTATATTGTAAATGAAGCGCCGATTTCTTATAACCTTCCCCGAAGAAGGTTATCTCTCTCTCTCTTGCCAATTTTAGCTCTCTCTAAAACTCTATTTAACTACTATCCAGGCATTATTTTAACACGAACCCCAAACCGGATTATTATAGGGTAAAGCGCGCGATCTCATTCATTTCCCCGGTTGCACACTTAATAATTATCGACATGCAGTTAATATCAAACGTTGATGTTTAAACACACAAGGAGCTTATCGTTATGGTACTTAGTTGATTCTGTTTCCTAGACACGATTGTTGCATTTTGGCCGTTAATCACCTCTCACTGAACACTAACGGCATATTAGCATTTTTAATCACAGTGATTAGTTTACAGGTTTAAATGTAAACACACGACAGACGCATAGTATAATGCATACTGCTAACTGAAGTAGGTTGAATGGTTCCAGTCTAGAGGCTTTCTATCACTGAAAGGATCGTTCCTACTTTTAACCACGTATGTGTGCGTTTGGCAAACATTCTCTTCTCTGGAATTAACTGTGTTGTGTGCAAATTATGCCATTAATTTTCGGCCTTCTGTGGTTAACCGGTTATCAGTAGACCCGAAGAACATTGGGAAATGTGTGTAATGAGTAAAGTATTTAATGCATTTTCCCTCAATCCATCTTGTTAGTGGATTTTTTTTAATCAATTAGTATTTTCATGGATAGGCTTAATGAACCACTGTAACTGGGGAAATGTGCAGGGCAGATATTTTATACAGAGAATGGCGGGTTCTAGGTAGGGTTGGATGCAAATATGATAGAGGTATTTCTTGAATGTGCAGGGAATGGAGGGGAATGGATATTGTGTAAATAGAAGGGACTAGATTGGTTTGGTATTTAACTAATAGTCTGATTAGTTCGGCACTACATCATGGGCCGAAGGGCCTGTTCCCGTGCTGAACTTTTCTATCTTCTGTGTACATGCACTTTTCCCACAGGGTAATATGTTGTGATTTCTTTAGGTAGTGAAACAGATTGACAAGCTGACATCTGATTTTGATTTTGAGTTGGAGCCAGATGACTGGACAATTGCCACAGTAAGCAGCACCTCCAGCAGTGACACGACCAGGAACCATGAGCGATGTGGGGCTTTGTCTGACTATGGGCAGCTGGGCTTCCTCACACCAGACATCCTTTCGGACAGCTGGGAGTTTTGCTCATTTCTGGAGCCGCCACCGGAGGCACCCAAGGGTGACCCAGGAGGGGATGACAAGGAACTCCCGGCCACCCCGTCAGAACCGGACTACAGGTTGATGAATGGAGGGTTAATCCCGAACGGTCCAGCAGGTTGTGGTCCTGACTCATCCAGCGAGGAGACTATCAGTGGTGCCCCCTGTCACAAGTCGCTCTCGAGGAGCTCCGGCACCAGGGAGAGAGTGCGCTTCAGCGACAAGGTCCTCTATCACGCCCTCTGCTGCGATGACGAGGAGGAGGAGGAACAGCAAAAGGACACAGCCACCTCGAGCACTGCCACCACTACAGGTGAAGGTGTTGACAGGGTGGGCAGAGAGACCCTCAAAACGCCATCCTCCGTCCCCAACCCGCGCCAGCACAGCCACCCACCCCCAGTAACAGCCAAAAGCAATCCCTCGACTCGGAAAAAAATCATGAGGAATAACAGCACACAGACGGTGTCCCACAAAAGCACTCAGACGCTCCTGTCATATGGGCCCTCTAAAACGCGACCGGACTCAAAGAAAGGAGATACAAAGTAGCCACCGCCCAACCCCTCCCCCTTACCCCACTACAAAAAAGAAACTGCTTGACTACCTACTGGCATCACGAGGCTCAGGGATTTTCGATAAAATAAAAATGTTTTACAAAAAAAAAGGTAGATTCCAAGATTTTGCACCATTGACTCATTGCATAAAGAAAATGCACTTTAAGGATCTACTTTTTTAAGCTTTATTTTACTTGATACCTTCAAGATTTAGGAGGCTTTTATTTTTGTCTTAAATCGCAGTATTTAATCTTGCTTGAGTACTGTGCTTGTAAATAGAGCGTGCTTCCAAGCAAGCCTTTCCTGTCTCTGTGCTCTGCTTTTTTTCTCTGGCAATGTCCTACGGTTGATAAGGTCTTCATTAGATTTTCTTTTAAATTCCAATGCAGTTCAATCTGTCCCAGTTTTAATTGGTTCGTTTTTTTTCAACGTTCCCACTTGTTAATGTCTTTTAAATTCGGAGTATATGGCACTACGTGCAACATTAACACTTTTCATATTATCTCATGACGTTGGGAATCAGGTGGAGGTTAAGATGAATTGAGAAAATTAATGCAACCTTAAAATGAATTACGCCATTTTTTTCAAATTTTTTAAAATTAAAATGTGCATAAATGTTTCCAAAATATTCAGTAGGACTGTCTAAGTTTATTTTAAGTGTGCACTTGGGGATTATCCTAACCACTACAAAAAATGATAATTTGTATTGTTATGGTTTTACATATTTGATAAAGAAAAGAAGAGTGGTTTGCAGAAAGATATTTTGTTCATCCAAGTTTTTTTTTATTTTGAAAGGCACTGTGAAGCAATATGCTTGGAAAAAATGTTTACATGTCTTCATTTGTAAGTGATATTGTATTTTTTTTTGGTTAACACAAAACATTGACTCATTTGATGCAATAAATTAGTGTCTACTTTATCTAATACATGTTGAGTTTCCAAGGTTAATTTAGGGAAAAGCACAGATAAATATATAAAATGTAATTCACCCAAAAGTGCAAGAATATGATGAATGTATGAGTGAGTAAATAAACTGCCTGGAAATAATACTCTTCTGACAGCTGAAATATGAATGAAATTTAGTGCTTTTGGTGTCAATAATATGCATTTTAATCCTGCACATATCTCAAGAAAAATCAGACTGTTATATATTATTTCCACTGTAATAGGAACATGTGTCTAGTCTGGCCTATCTCTTCTAAAACCAAAATGTCTTAACAATCAGATGCATTTTAACCATTTCCATAAAGCAAGAAGAATTCTTTGTGGCATAGAATAATTCACTGTGTGACAGATATTTTTCAAGAAGGATATTTTAAAGCTGAACTTGACAATGGTTTATTGCTATCATTCTATTTTACAATCACAGGTGTTATTGTTAACTTTGATATTTAGAGGATCACAATTATCTTTGGGTCAACTGAAGTTTTCAGTTTGTTGGAGTCATGTTTTGGCTCCAGACTTTGAGGATTGGCTAAGCAATGACACACAGGAGGGGAAAGAAAATGGCATACCAAGTGTACAAAAATCACAGCCAGTGCTAAAGTAAACAGAACAGGCCTTGTATAGCTGTGTTTGAACCTTAAGTCTTATTTCATTTTTCTATTTTATGATGTTTTCTAAAATCTTTACTGTGCATTTTGTGAAGGATAAGAAAGGTTGCTAAGGATGTCTTTTAGCCTCTTGTTAATTGTTAATACTACTGACCTCCAGTAATGAAACTATTTATGTAGACAATGAGAAATTATGAAGTCAATGTTTAAAATAATAGAGACCCTAAATGGTTTAAAACAGGACTGAAGAGATTTGCTCCAAGTGTTGCGGTAACTTAGATTTTGAATATTTTACCAATGTATATCAAGTTCTCCACAGTAGTGCAGTTTTCTCTGTTGCCTGCCCCAACTTTGCCATTTGATGTGAAAATTATCAAATTCTACCTTCAGATTGCATTGCTTCCAGTAACTAAAGAGAGAGGGGTACCTGTATTCTGAACCAAAACTCTTGGAGCATACGGGATGGGTAACATCATCTGGATTTACAGTGATGTAATGTTCCTTCGAGCTGAATGCATCCATTTTGAATTGTTATTCAGTTTCGCATTTAAGATGATATGACCTTTGATACTTCACAATGATATCTTGAGTTGCATTTAAAACCTCCGGTCAATTTATGGAGAACTTGCAGCAATTGATTTTACTCCAGCGCTATGCCTGGGGAAGAGGCAGTGTGGGCATCTGGCCCAGTTTATGTCATCATGACATCACTGAAGCAAGGTTTCTATATAAAATATCTGCTTGGGGCTCACCATGGCCAGCTGTCATGAAGTATAAAGCTTAAAAACAATGGAAAACTGAGAGCTAGCAGCAGGAAATCATGGGCAATACTGACTCCCCTGACAAGTCACACTGATATATTCCGCATTTAGCAGACCATGGGAATTGTTTATAGCTCTTCCTTCTCACTCGCATGCATACAGTTATAGAAAATGCAGGACACAAGAACAAGCTATTCAGCTGAGACAATTCAACCATCTTGTCTAACCTAACAATTAGCACAGCTCACTATTCCCTTCTGCCTCCTATACTCTATTATCATCCCATTAAATGTATTGATATTGTGCACTTCAATTGTTCATAATTTATCAAATTTCACACCCTCATCATTTCTAGTTACACGTGCTTTTTCTCAATCCCCTATTTATTTGCTTGGACCATCTTATATCAGTAGTTTAGTGTTTTGCTTCCACCCTCTCCCACCCGCACCCGTAGCCATTTTCCCTCAACACGTGGAAATATTCTGTCTCTGCCCATTTATGCATTTGTTCTTTAATTTTAAAGAGTCAACTAATTCATTTTACCCCTATTGGCATATCCTTACATTTCTGGTAACATACTTGTAACCTGTTCTCTTCAATGCCTTAATAACATTTTTTAAAGTACAGTGACCAGGTTATACAAAATATTACCAGAATATAGCCAAGGATTGATTTCTTTAGCTTCAATTTTTAATGTTTGGTCTTATATTGTAAAAAATAGATTTTTGTTTCAGAATCATAGTGACACTACAGCGCGGAAACAGGCCCTTCAACCCATCTAGTCTTTGCTGAACCATTAATCTGCCTAATCTCATCAACCTGCACCCGGACCATGGTCCTCCATACCCCTTCTCATCCATGTACCTATCTAAATTTCTCTTAAATGTTGAAATTAACCCCACATCCACCACTTCTGCTGGCAGCTCATTCCACTCTCCCAATACCCTCTGAGCAAAGAAGTTCTCACTCATGTTCTCCATAAACGTTTCATCTTTCATCCTTAACCCATGACCTATAGTTGCAGTCTTACTCAACCTCAGTATAAAAAGCCTGCTTACGCTTACCCTATCTATATCCCTCATAATTTTGTATACCTCTATCAAATCTCCCCTCAATCTTCTATGTTCTAGGAATAAAGTCCTAACTTACTCAATCTTTCCCTATAACTCCAGTCCTCAAATCCCAACAACATCCTTGTAAATCTTTTCTGCATTCTCTCAATCTGATTTACATCTTTCCTATGGGTATATGACCAAAGCTGCACACAATA
This sequence comes from Mobula birostris, assembly GCF_030028105.1. Taxonomy (NCBI): domain Eukaryota; kingdom Metazoa; phylum Chordata; class Chondrichthyes; order Myliobatiformes; family Myliobatidae; genus Mobula; species Mobula birostris. The sequence continues at coordinate 24,626,483 of NC_092387.1, read as the reverse complement.
CTCCAAATTAAGCCTACCTATGTCTTATATAATTTCAACATAACATCCCAACTCCTGTACTTAGTACTTTGATTTATGAAGGCCAGCGTGCCAAAAGCTTTCTTTTGACCCTATCTTAATCTGACACCATCTTCAAGGATTTATGGATCTGTATTTCCTGATCCCTCTATTCTACTACACTCCTCAGTGCTCTACTGCTCACCATGTAATACTAACCCTGGTTGGTCCTCCCAAAGTTCAACACCTCACACCCGTCTGCAATAAATTCCATCTGCCATTTTTCATCCCATTTTTCCAGCTGGTCCTGATCCCATTTCAAGCTTTGTTAGTGTTCTTCACTATCCACTACACCCCCAATCATGGAGTCATCCATAAATTTGCTGATTCAGTTTACCACATTATCATCCATATCATTGATATAGATGACAAACAACAAAGGACCCAGCACCAATCCCTGCGGCAAACCACTTGTTACAGAGCACCAGTCAGAGAGGCAACCATCTACAACCACTCTGTGGCTTCTTCCACAAAGCCAATATCTAATCCAATTTACTACCCCATCTTGAATGCCAATTTACTGAACCTTCTTGACCAACCTTCCACGTGGGACCTTGTCAAAGGCTTTGCTAAAAACCATATAGACAACATCCACTGCCTTTCCTTCACCCGCGTTCCTGGTAACTTCCTCAAATAACTCTGTAAGATTAGTTAGAGATGATTTTCCATGTACAAAGCCATATTGACTATCCCTAATCAATCTCTATCTATCCGAATACTCAAATATCTAGTCCCTTAGAATACTTTACACTAACTTTACCACTACTGTTGTCTGGCTCACTGCCCTATAATTTCTTGGCTTATTCTTAAAACAACAGAACAACATTAACTACCCTCCAATCCTCTAGCACCACACATGTGGCTAAGGGTATTTTAAATATCTCTGCTAAGATCCCTGCAACTTCTTCATTAGCCTCCTCCAGGTTCCGAGGGAACACCTTAATAAAGAATTTTTTAGATTTTTTTCTTTTTTAAGGCATATTGCTCTACTTTTAGTGCACTGTCACTCCCAACTTTATTTGTTCTTCTATCCATTGTAGATTCTTATTTCCCAAGTAATACATAGGGTCAGTTCTTGACCTAGTCTGCCATCTGTGATTGTTCCCATGATTGCATTTATTCCTTGTGGCTTCACAGGTCCTTTTTGAGCTTCAAGCCTCGGTGCCACAGTCATGCCTCAAACCATTGAGTAAGCCTCAGGATGTAGATTCTTAAACCAACCTAGGGTGTCCTTTGTCACTGTGAACTTGCCACAGTCAAAGCATTCTTAACTTACTTTTGAAATATCTGATAATACAGAACCATTTAAAAATACTTCATGAAACAATAAATAAATGAAGGAAAATATCCTTTAATTGCCATAAATGAATTAACCATTAACATCACATAAAACAAAGATACAGTGCCTTGAAAAGTATGGAGCCCCCACAGCTATTTTCACATTTTACTGTCTCGTCTTCTAAGTTTAAAATACATTGCAGTGGGACATTTTGAGTTAATCTACAAAACATTGTGTATCAAAATAAAAATTTCAGAACAATTTACTAAAAATTAGAAACCAAAATGTGAGGCTGAAAAACTATTCATTTCCTTTGTAATTACTCCGCTAATTTTCTGCAGGTGTGATATGTTACCTTATCAACTCATCCTATTTGTTGATGTAGAATATTAGAGGATGAGCTGTTTTCAATGAATTCATGGAATACCGTAAATACTCCCCCCCCCCCCAATGTAAGGTCCAACAGTACGGTAGATTTTCAACAGACCAAGCCAAGAAGAAGACAAAAGTGCATTCAAGACAAGTCAGGGAAATGAAAATAGGGAAGCAAAATTCTGGAGAAGAGTACAAGACAAATTCAAAGGTACTGAACATACCTCAAAGCAGTCCATCATTGCGGTCCAGCATGAAAAAGTGGAAAAAATGTGAAACCACATCCTAGGCCAGGCCACCCCTCTAACCTCACTCACCGGAGAAGAATTGTACCTGTAAGAGAGGCACCTGTCAGTGGCTGTAACTGGAGATGAAGTTCATGGCTCCGCAATCTCTGAGGCCTTGAACAAAAAAGGATATCTATGAAAGAATGGCAAGAAAGAAACCCTGGCTAAAAAAAAAAGGCATATCATTGCCTGGAAAGACTTTGCAAGGCATCACTTAGAATTTAGTGTAATGATGTGGAAGAGATGTGACTAAAGTGGAACTTTGACTTCAACACTAATCAGTATATGTGGTGTAAAAGTAATACTGCACATCAGCCAGGTAATGACATACCTATTGTAAGGTCTGGTGGAAATAGCATCATGTTATGAGGATGCTTTTCAGCAGCAGGGACGGGAAATCTGGTCAGAATTGATGGGATGATGAATACAGAGAAATCCTGTATAAAAACCTACTCGCCTCTGCCAGAAATCTTAATCTGGGGAGAAAGTTAATCTTTCAGCAGGACAACGACCCAAAGCGTACTGCTAGAGCAATCATGGAGTGGTGTCAAATGAAGAAAATTGATGTCCTTGTGGCCCAGTCAGAGTCCAGATCTCAACCTGATCGAACATCACTGGCAAGACCTCAAGATTGCTGTCCACCACTACCCCAACTAACCCAACACAGCTTGAGCAATTTTGCAAGGAGGAATGGGCAAATCTTGCTCCATCGCATTGTGCAAAGCTAATAGAGACTTATCCATAAAAACTACTGGGTGTAACAGTTGCAAGAAGTGGTTCAACTAAATACTGAGCGAGGGGGAATGAATACTTTTGAAATGCAGACATTTCAAGTTTTGAATTTTTAGTTTTTCCTGCTTCATAGTTTTCCGTGATTTTGGGGCTCTATTGTGATTCACAATTCTCAGTTAAGTTGATCAAAATCCCCGCTTGTAGTATTCATTCATTTATGTGAACAATGGGTTGGGGTGCTGAATACATCTTCAAGGCACTGTAAGTAAACTGCTTAGCTTTACTTACCTTATCAACCAAGGTCACTGAGGGACTGTGGTACTGATATTAGCCATCTGTGACAGAAACCTCAGGGAGGTGATGCATGTACAAAGTGCACACTGCCCTTCATTTCAGGATGTCTGTGTTCCTTTGGACTCAGTGAGAGATTAGCAGCAGAGCAGGAGATTAGATTTTAACCTCAAGCACATTTCTCAGTTCGTGTCGCAATGTGCCAGTGTGGAAGCTGACCCAAATAGAGTACATCACCAGCAGTTCCCCAAACTTCCAGCAAATGCCATGTCACCTCATAAAAGTTTCAGTTGCCAATTTTGTGTTCACTCTGAATTCTAACAATACACAGTTCTGTTCAGTAATATTTATCCCTTACCCAATTTCTTGCAATCCACATTTTTGATAAATCAGCTTTTTGATTTTAAAGTATAAATTGTGAACATTAACGGTCTCGGTATTGATCCTTGTAGGCTCTGACTTTGCATCGTTTTGGACAAGCTTCACTTGACCCCTTTTCTATTTTTAACCTTTGAATCTAACTTGGTTTCTACTACATGTTGCATTCTTATCTATGTCTGATATTAAAACTGAAAGATGTTTTGGAAATTGATATATATTCTACCTTGTATATGACCTCATGAATGAATTACATGAGATTGGTCATGTGAAACTTTCTTGACTATGTAATTTTTTTTGGTTATGAGTAGATGATATAAAACATCCATGTAGGATTGTGGGGTCTTAATTGCAAAACAAATTTCAAAATAAGTGGAGTCCACAGCATGAACATTTGTTCTGAGTAAATGGACTGAATCAATACTAGTCTATTCCAGTATGGTGTGGGCATTATTTTTCTTATCATTGCTTTTAATCTGGCTATTCTTTAGATTCCATATACGGTGCTGTGCAGAAGTCTGAGTCATATATACACAAACACACACACACACACACACACACACACACACACACACACACACAGCTAGGGTGCCCAAGACTTTTGCACAGTACTGTACTTCCATCTCCTTTCCTATCTATTAGTATTATATTTGAAATCATCTAATTTTAATGAATTATTAACTACAGTATGTGTAACAGTGTAACTTTCACTTATTTCTTGCCTATGTTTTATTTACAATGTGTGGGTGCAATTGACCTGGACAAAGGGCTTTATTCTCGTATTGTATTTGCTTTAAGAGTAATCATCATTTTCTGATGTCAAGCCCAGCTGATCTCTTCAATTTATTGAAGCAAAGCAATTATTTAACTTTATATTCAACTTTGTCTGTTGGTGTCTGGAATCTAACCTTGTTTCTTGGCAATCATATTCCTATCCCCATCTCAACACTTCTTTCTTATTTATTTGCTTTTTCCTTGTTGATTTAATGTTGTTCTATTTAGACTCTTAATTTTGATTTACCTTCACTTCAAGTCAAGGCACATTGTATTCTACCTTGTCCCAGACATCCATGTACTCTTTCTTTATGATGTTTCTCCTAGGTTTTTATTCTTTCATGATGTATCATTTTAGATCTTCCCCCTTCTTTTCCTTCAGTAGTATATACCCTCTGTGGCCACTTTTTATTTATACTTCTACACTTGCTCATTAATGCAAGTATCTAACCAGTCAATCATGTGGCAACAACTTAATGCTTAAAACCATGCAGACATCGTCAAGAGGTTCGGTTGTTCACATCAGATATCAGAATGGGGAATTAATGTGGTCTAGATGACATTGACCATGGAATAATTGTTGGTGCTAGGTGAGTGTCATAGAAATTGGTGTTCTCCTGAGATCTTTACACACACCAGTCCCTAGAGAATTGTGCGAAAAATAAAAAACATCCACTGAATAGTTCTGTGGGCAGAAAAGCCTTGTTAATGGGAGAGGTTAGATGCTCAAAGTAACAGTGGTGTGTGGAAGAACATCACATCGAAACTTGAAGTGGATGGGCTACAGCAGCAGGAATCCACACTGAGGTCTATTCTAAATTGGCCACTGAGTGTACTTTCACAAGGATTGAACATAATTGGCCTTTACCATTCTCCTTTGTTCTTAGAGATGGGCAATAAAGAAGCAGATCCTTTGGCCTCTGTGTCCCCACTAACCATTATCAACTATCCATTTTATACTAATCCATTTTGCTTCACATCTATCAACTCCCTACCACCCACCGACGCATTAAGGGTAATTTACACTGGCCAGTGAACCAACTAAGCTGCCCGTCTTCATCTGATACAACATCCACACAAAACACAGGATTGACCTCAGGTCGCTGAAGATATGAGACCACAGCAGCTTTTTAGTAATTATAAACACAAGAGATTCTGCAGATGCTAGAAATCCAGAGTAACTCACACAAAATGCTGGAGGAAATCAGCAGGTGAGGCAGCGTTGATGGAAAGGAATGAACAGTTTTGGGTCGAGACCATTCATCAGGACTGGGAAGGAAGGGGGAAGAAACCAGAATAAGAAGGTGAGGAGGGGAGGGGGATGGAATTCAAGCTGTAAGATAATGTGAAGCCAGGTGGCTGGGGAGAGGGGATGTAGTGAGAAGTTGGGAGATGATGGATGGAAAAGGTAAAAGGCTGAAGAAGAAGGAATCTGATAAGAGAGGAGAGTGGACCATGGAAGAAAAGGAAGGAAGAGGGGCACCGGGGAGAGATGATAGGAGAAGACGTACGGGGGGAGCCAGAGTCGTCTTCTACACTTAGCTCCTCTAAACTATCTTTATGTTTTTGACATTTTATCCTATCTTTGACCAACGTGGCCTTTTCAGTTATCCTTAATTTATAATATAGGTTACTATTTTCTACATGTTCCCCTCCCTTTGCTTCAATGCATTCTGACTCACTCTTATGACCACAGCAAGTAGAAAATCCTTTTCTTCTGCTTACAAACCGTGTCAAGAAGACATCTGAGAGCAATGATACCAACAGAATCGTGCAGCTGATGGAGAATACAAGTGGACAGTTCAATTTTTGTCTTCTCTTGGTAAGTACTTATGTCTTCATTAATGAATGTGTTATAATACAGTTAGGCCAGTGGGACATCCCCTCAACTTTTCCAGACAGTATGATGAGGTGAGCAATAGGATGACTATTGCAGAATTGTCCCCAGCTGCTCTGATTATACTCTGATAAAAATTAGCAAAGCTCCATTTTGAAATCAGGGAGGTTGAGCAGGTCTGTTGTCTTTGGCATATTTTGTCAATAGGATGTATGGTGGGTGGGGAAGTGCAGGGCTTGTGCATTGGAGATACAAGAAGTTGATCTGAATTAGACTCAGAATTAACATCAATTGAGATATGCCATTTTGGTTATTGTCGTGTCTCAGTTCTCTGCAGAAGAAATATTATCAATTCCATTCTTTCCTCTTTCCCTCATCCTCTCTTATTTAAACTTATCCTATGCAAATTTTGATTTTTATTCCCCATATCAACTCCTTGCAGATACTTCCACTAAAAGTCAAAGTAAATTTATTATCAATGTATGTATATGTTATCTTATGCTATCTTCAGGTATTTCTTGCAGGTATTTACAGAAAAAAAAATAAGAAATACCATAGAATTTTTGAATAACTATGCATAATTAACAACCAATGTATAAAATAAAACAAATTGTGCAAGTATATAAAAATGCTGAGAACATAAGTTGTAGAGTCCTTGAGAGTGAGTCTATAGGTTGTGGAATCAGTTCAGTGTTGGGTTGAGTGAAGTTACTCACTTTAGTTCAGGAGCTTGATAGTTGTAGGGTAATAATTGTTTGTGAACCTGGTTGTGTGGGACCTAAAACTCAAGCTCCATTTCACATATGGTAGCAGCGAGAAGAGAGCATGGCTTGGATGGTGGAGGTTCTCGTTGATGGATGCACAAAGGCAGAGAGGGCCCGAGGGATTCTCAATCTACAGGACGGACCGAACAAACTCATCCACACAATGGAAGCAATTTACACTGGCCAATTAATCGACTATACTGCGTATCTTTAGGATGTGGCATCTATTTTCACTGAAGCACCTAAACTGATATTGTCACAAGAAGAATGTGCCAGCTTCTGTCATCTTATGAAATTTGTACATCAGGTAGAGAATCACAGGCCAATGTGATTTTTTTCATGTCACCTTTCAGTGCATTTCTGAACCTGTTCCTCTCTTTATCAATCTTCTTGCTACCAAAAGCATTCTTTCAATTTATTCTATCTAAGCCTTTCAAGATTTCAAGCTGATTGTTCAAATCTTTTACACTTCAAGCAGAACAATACTAGCTTCTACAGTTCATCTGCAAAACTGCAGCCTCTTGTACTTGGAATAATCTCAGTAAATCTCTCTGTAAAATCTCCGCACTCTTCACACCCTTCCTGGAGTACAATATTCAAAATTGGACAACGGTCTTCTTGTTGGTTTAACGTAACTTCCTACCTTTCATACTTGATTTATAAAACCCAGGATCTCATTGCTTCATTAACCCAAAACATGCTCAATATATTGTCAATACATTATGTATTAGGAAGACAACACCTATCATCAAAAATCCCCACCATCCAGATCATGCCATCTTCTTACAGCTACCATTGGGCAAGAAGTACAGAAGCCTGAAATGCCACAACACTTGAAGAAACCAGCGGAACTCTAATCACTATAGTTTAGCAACACTATAACTAGCCACTTTTCATTACACTGCATTTCTTTTATTTTGATTCTTTCTTGTATAATTTTGCATAGTTTAGATTATTAATTAATGTTTTCTCTTGTCACTGTGCATCTGATGCTATGTGGCTGTGATGCTGCTGCAGGTAAATTTTTCATTGCATCCATGTATGTATGTGTATGACAATGAACTTGACTTTGACATTGATATTGGCCCCCTGGTTGCACTGTTATATCACAGATTTGTGCACAGATCTATGAGGTATGAAGGAACATTTAGCATCTATAATCTCAATTATTTTGAGGTTTCATTGCATTTTTTACCCTGGATTCTATTGACTGTTTCTTCAGTTTGTCTACTCATCTTCCGTGCTATAGGATTTTGGGTTGTTTGCACTCACCACTGAGCACCCAATCCAAGCCAACAATATACGTTGATATAAGAGTCATTTGGATATGTATATGGATAGGAGGGGTTAAGACTGTTGTCAAAATGCAAGCATATAGGACTAGTTCGGTGGGTACTATGGTAGGCAGGGACAAGTTAGGCTGAAGAGCCTCTTTCCATGCTATGTTACTCTATGACTATATATAATGTCTGTGGTGATTATGTGTCATGATAACCTCACTCAATGGATTAACCCAGAAAGTTATTAGCTTTAATTAATACTTCATTTTCATATTGCTTACCAGATAATTGTCTTCATATCTTCATACTGTTGAATACATGCTGTTTATGTCCTTTGAAGGTGCATAACATTTAAAATAATGGTTTTGCTTTCTGGCAATGGAGCAGACAAGAAGCGTGAGGGAGAATTGGGATGATGTCTTCAAAGGAGATCAGTTAGAAGATCTTAAGTTAATGGGTGATGTTGCAGCGTGAACTATAGCCCTGCTATAACATGTTGCATTGAGGCTGTGACAGTCCAGCAGTTGGTGCAGCTTCCTCACAGCTCCTGGGACTTGGGCTTGATCCTGGCCTGTGGCTGCCTGTGAAGTTCGCACATCCTCTGTGTAGCAATGTGCATTTCCTCGGGTGCTTCAGTTTCCTGCCGCACCAAAAGATGTGCTGTTAGATTATAAAAAACAAGAACAGATGTTGGAAATGCAGTGGAACGCACAAAAAAATGCTGGATGCCTCAGCCTAGCAGGCAGTATTTATGAAGGAATTAACAATCAGAGCAATACACTTCATCAAGAATCTAACTTCTGGTAATTTCTCCACCTCCCCTTTCATTCTCTTTCCATTCCCCATTCTGACTCCCCTCTTACTCTTCTCTGCTCCTCACCTGTCCATCACTTTCCCTCGTGTTTCTCTTCCTTCCCTTTCTTCCATGGTCTACTCTGCTCTCTTCTCTTCTTTTTCTTTCTTTTTTTCTTTTTCAATCTTTTTATTAATTTCATAAAAATAAACATAACATGGTAGTAGTAATTATTGGGAATACATTGTTATAAATAACATACGTGATTATAAAGCCAGATAACACTTAAATGATAAAACTCCCAATCATATAGGATACAAATGAATAATATAAGACAAAGAAAAATATCTAAAAAAAACATGGAAAAGGAAAAAAAATACTGCCCCCCCCAAAAAAAACTAATCTAAACAGAATTAATCAACTAAACTAAAAAAAAGACATGGGCTGTTTTGCAGCATCCTATTACAGAGGAAGAAATAACAGCTGTAATCTCATCAATGAATTCTGGTAAAGCACTTGGTCTGGATGGTTTTACAGTGGAATTTTTAAAGTTTTTTTCCTCTATTCTCTCTCCTTGGTTGGCTAGAATATTCAAAGAAGCAATCAGTTTAGGTAAATTACCACAATTGTTTTATGAAGCTTCTATTTCTTTAATTCTTAAAAAGAATAAAGATCCTACTGATTGTGCATCATATAGACCAATATCCCTTTTGAATGTAGATTCAAAAATTTTTTCAAAAATTTTAGCAACTAGGCTAGAGAAGGTATTACCTCCGATTATCTCTGTGGACCAAACAGGATTTATTAAAAGCCGTTATTCATCTTTTAATATCAGGAGGTTAATGAATATTGTTTATACTTCTTCACTTAAGACTCCAGAATGTATTATTTCATTAGATGCTAAGAAAGCTTTTGATAGAGTTAAATAGCCATATTTATTTAGTGTGTTCAAGAAGTACAATTTTAGTCCGATATTTATATCCCCTCTTCTCCTTTCAGATTCCTCCTTCTTCAGCTCATTTCCTCTTCCACCTATCACCTCATCCCCCCCCTTTCCCCACCCACCCACCTTCTCCCTCACCTAGCTTCATCTATTGCGTTCCAGCTTGTGCTCCCCTCACCAAACCCATGTTATTATTCTGGCTTCTTTCCTCTTTCCTTTCCAATCCTGATGGAGGATCTCAGCCCGAAACACGACTATTTATTCCTCTCCATTGATGTTGTCTGACTTGCTGAGTTTCTCCAGCAAATTGTGTGCTGTTAGATTAATTGGCTTCTGGAGAATACCCTTAGTTTGTTGACAGAAGAATTGTCAGAGTATATAAGAAAAAGTTGTTTACAGAGAAAGGGAAGCTGATGGGATTGACAGCTAGAATAGACTTGATGGGATGAATGATCTCATTCTAGATCACCCAGCAAAGGTGATATCATCCACATTCAGTGATAAAGGGAAGACAAGTACTTTGGCATTGAATGTGAAAGGTGCCCTTCTGAATACTGAGGACACCACCTTCTGAGTTGCCAACCTTTAGAACCTGATTTGCATTTCTCCCCTATTTCTCGTGCGAGACCAACATCTTGCCCTCAAGGTCACCGCTATTTGCCAGATTATTTTCCCTGCCCTCCTTTTCTTTCCCTGTCTAATTTAATTCTGATTTAACTCCTTCTCGATCAACTCTCATCGGATAGGTTTTTAATTATTAAGGGCGTTAAAGGTTTCAGCGAGGGGATGATAGCAGGCGAATGGGGGAGGGAGGGGTAATATATCAGCCATAATGGTGTGGTGGAGCAGGCTCAGTGGGTTGGATAGAAACATAGAAACATAGAAAATAGGTGCAGGAGTAGGCCATTCGGCCCTTTGAGCCTGCACCGCCATTCAGTATGATCATGGCTGATCATCCAACTCAGAACCCTGTACCAGCCTTCCCTCCTTACCCCCTGATCCCTATAGCCACAAGGGCCATATCTAACTCCCTCTTAAATATAGCCAATGAACTGGCCTCAACTGTTTCCTGTGGCAGAGAATTTCCCTGATTCACCACTCTCTGTGTGAAGAAGTTTTTCCTAATCTCGGTCCTAAAAGGCTTCCCCTTTATCCTCAAACTGTGATCCCTCGTTCTGGACTTCCCCAACATTGGGAACAATCTTCCTGCATCTAGCCTGTCCAATCCCTTTAGGATTTTATACATTTCAATAAGATTGCCCCTCAACCTTCTAAATTCCAACGAGTATAAGCCTAGTTGATCCAGTCTTTCATCATATGAAAGTCCTGCCATCCCAGGAATCAATCTGGTGAACCTTCTTTGTACTCCCTCTATGGCAAGGATGTCTTTCCTTAGATTAGGGGACCAAAACTGCACACAATACTCTAGATGTGGTCTCTCTAAGGCCTTGTACAACTGCAGTAGTACCTCCCTGCCCCTGTACTCGAATCCTCTTGTTATGAATGCCAGCATACCATTCTCCTTTTTCAATGCCTCCTGTACCTGCATGCCCACTTTCAATGACTGGTGTATAATGACACCCAGGTCTCGTTGCACCTCCCCTTTTCCTAATGGGCCACCATTCAGATAATAATCTGTTTTCCTGTTTTTGCCACCAAAGTGGATAATCTCACGTTTATCCACATTAAATTGCATCTGCCATGAATTTGCCCACTCACCTAACCTATCCAAGTCACCCTGCATCCTCTTAGCATCCTCCTCACAGCTAACACTGCTGCCCAGCTTTGTGTCATCCGTAAACTTGGAGATGCTGCATTTAATTCCCTCATCTAAGTCATTAATATATATTGTAAACAACTGGGGTCCCAGCACTGAGCCCTGCGGTACCCCACTGGTCACTGCCTGCCATTCTGAAAAGGTCCCGTTTATTCCCACTCTTTGCTTCCTATCTGCCAACCAATTCTCTATCCACATCGATACCTTACCCCCAATACCATGTGCTTTAAGTTTGCTCACTAATCTCCTGTGTGGGACCTTGTCAAAAGCCTTAGGATGTCCTAATTCTGCTCCTATCTCTATTGGTCTTATGGATGACAAAGCAAGCTGTTGATCCCATAATTCATTGGGGGATCCAGATACCCTTGGTGCTCCACCAGCTTCCATATTGAGGGCTGTGAGACTTCTTTTAACTCCAGATGGTATGGTTGTAGAACTGCTGCCTCACAACACCAGGGACACAGGCTCAAACCTGTCCTCAGCTGCTATCTCTGTAGAATTTGCCTATTCTCTCTGTGACTGCATAGGATTCTTCTGGGAGATTTGGTTTCCTCTCACAACCTAAAGACATGCGGGTTTGTAAGTTAATTGGCTACTGTAAGTAGGATCTGTGGGGAACTGATGGGAAAGTGGGAATTAAGAAAAAAATGGGATTATATAGGATTAGTGTGAATGGATTGTTGGTGGCTGGGCAAAGAGCATGTTACCATACAGCTTCCAAATCTACAGCACAGAAATCAGCATTCAATCCAGCTGGCCCTAAATTGTTATTTAAGTTAATCACAATCAGTTTATAACATTGAAGATCATGATAAATCTAAATCTCATCCAAATACCTTTGCAATGATCTGAGGATTTCTGTTTCCATGCCCCTTTCTGGTGTAGATTTCCGGATGCTCACCATGCTCTGGGCAAAGAAATATTTCCTCAACTCTGTCTAATAATTCCACAAATTACCTTAAATCTCTGTCCTCTGGTTATCAATCTAAAGGAAACAGCATCTTGTTCATCCAGCTATGCCAACATAATCTGCTGAGTCTCATTTTTCAGCTCCAAACTGATTGAACATCGCAGCCACTGCTGTTGCAATAGTATCCGGAGGAGACTCTGCTTGAACCATGAAGCGGGTTTTTTTTTCTTGACAATCCGCTCAACTATTTATGAGAGGTACAGCAGACTCTTTAACATTTAAATCAAAATAAGGTGATGGACTTAATTTGCTAAAGGCCTCTTTTCCTTTATAATACTTTATTGGAAATTCACAGAAGAGAAATTGCTATAACAAACTCACATATTGCCTGCAATTAAAGATTAATTCATTCTCTTGTCTTGAATTTAACACTGTGGAAAAAATTGTTGGAATGAATAAATATATTGCTGATTGATAGCCCAATATGTAGTAATATGAATTTCTACAGGTTTCCTGATCTATAATAGCACTCTAATATTAAGTGTTTGTAAATTTCTCACAGTTTATAAAATTGATAATTTGCCAGTCTGATAATTTCAGAATTTAGAATTATAACTAAATAGGGAGTAAATAGCAATAGTACATAAAGTTTGAACTTTATTCTTCTAAAATGCATAAAGGATGCCTCAAAATGGCCATGTGAACAATGAACACAATTTCACAGGCTATACACATAAATAATCTTTTCCAGAATTATATTATACTCCTACTGACAGTTATATAATGTAAGAAATATAACTAAACTCAGCAACTGAGGTTGTTGTTTGTACAGTATCGGCGTAACCAGGGGGCATGTATTAAATGCAACAGAAAAGACACGATTCATTTATTCATATGTCCATTGCAAGTTTTGCTCTGAAACAAAGCACAATTAATTAGAGGCACAGCATGATAACAGGCCCTTCCAGCCCAATGGGTCTGTGCCGCCCAATTACACCCATGTGACCAACTAACCTACTAACTCCTACATTCTTTGAAATGTGGGAGGAAACCAGAGTACATGGAGGAAACGCACATGGTCACCAGGGAGAAGGAACAAACCTCTTACAGGCAGTAGTAGAATTGAACTCAGGTCTTTGGTGTCGTAATAGTGTTAAGCTAACCACCACACTACCATGCCACCCCATTAGGATTTAAACTCTGAATTTTCTGGTCAAAAATTTCACAGTTCGAAGTACATTTATTATCGAAGTATGTATGCATTATACAACCTTGAGTTTCATCTCCTTAGTCAGTGCAGAGCCAAGCAAACATCAGTTAATGTAAGAACAAGGATGAATATAACTTAATTCCAATGTTGGTGTGATCCTATCGTAAATGCTCTTAACACTGCCAGACTCACTTTCACTTCTGACATTGCATCTTTGCCTGAAATTTCTTTAGAATTTTAGTAAAGGTGTGATATTAAATTGCTTCAGACAACAACAAATCTAAAGCTGCACTGAGAAAAAGAATTGTCCTTCATTGTAGCAGTGCATTGAATCTTACATAGCAAGAGTATTTCAAAATGTCTCACTAAGAAAGAAGAATTTTGTAATTATTGCTGTAACGTAGAAAGTGAGAGCTAAATTTTGCAAAGGAAGATTACACAATTAAAAACAGCAGTGAGATAATTTCCTTTATAGTGTTATTCCAACAGGGATAAATATTACTCCTCTGTTAAATAGATTTTGTAGGGTATCTTGCATCCAAAGGGCAGGGCAGTGAGCAGCTCCATTCAATGTTACACCTGGAAGGTAGCACAATGCTCTGTGGGAGGACTGCTGTGGAATTTGTAATCCAGAACAGTTTACAAACTTGCATGCTTGCATGTGGAAACATTGTCAACTGAGTCACAATTGACACCCTGAAAGTGAATCATTTATTTGATTCATCCTGCTATGGATGATATGTTTATTGCACTGTTAGATATTATAATAAGCTCTCACATTTTTCAGTGTCAAACCTGTACAGTAAGGGAGCGTAGCCGTTAGCAAAGATGACATTACACCACCAGTGACCCAGGTTCGATTCCTGCTACTGTCTGTAAGGAGTTTGTGTGTTCTCCAAGAGACTGCATGGGATTCCTCTGCATGCTCCCGTTTCACCCCACATTTTAAAGACATACGGTTTAATAGGTTAAATGGTCATAGAGGTGTAATTTGGTGGTGCAGGCTCATTGGCCTGTTACCAATCTGTATCGCTAAATAAAAATAAATATTTTAATAATGTGGTAACTTAAATATCTCAAAAAATCTGCTGTCCTTTAACATTAAGATAAGAATCTCATTCGCTCTATCGAATGGACATCAAATATGTAATCCTCAAGCAATATCACAAAAACTGACTGAATATTAATACACAAACATGAGGAAATCTGCAGATGCTGGAATTTCAAGCAACACACATAAAAAGTGCTGGTGAACGCAGAAGGCCAGGCAGCATCTACAGGAAGAGGTACAGTCGACGTTTTGGGCTGAGACCCTTCGTCAGGACTAACTGATAGTAAGAGATTTGAAAGTGGGAGGGGGAGGGGGAGATCTGAAATGATAGGAGAAGACAGGAGGGGGAGGGATGGAGCTAAGAGCTGGAAAGTTGATTGGCAAAAGGGGTATGAGAGGATCATGGGACGGGAGGCCTAGGGAGAAAGAAAGGAGGAGAGGGGAAGCCCAGAGAATGGGCAAGGAGTATAGTGAGAGGGACAGAGGGAGAAAAAGGAGAGAGAGAGAGAGGAAGGGAGGGAGGAAATAAATAAATAAGGGATTGGTTAAAAAGGGGAGGTGGGGCATTAACAGAAGTTAGAGAAGTCAATGTTCATGCCATCAGGTTGGAGGCTACCCAGACGGAATACAAGGTGTTGTTCCTCCAACCTGAGTGTGGCTTCATCTTGACAGTAGAGGAGGCTGTGGATAGACATATCAGAATGGGAATGGGACATGGAATTAAAATGTGTGGCCGCTGGGAGATCCTGCTTTCTCTGGCGGACAGAGCGTAGGTGTTCAGCGAAACGGTCTCCCAGCCTGCTATATATTGGCGGAACCCGACGCATGCTGGGAGACCGTTTTACTGTCAAGATGAAGCCATACTGAGGTTGGAGGAACAACACTTTATATTCCGTCTGGGTAGCCTCCAACCCGATGGCATGAATATTGACTTCTCTAACTTCCGTTAATGCCCCACCTCCCCTTCGTACCCCATCCCTTATTTATTTATTTCTCTCTCTCTCTCTCTCTCTCTCTCTCTCTCTCTCCTTTTTCTCCCTCTGTCCCTCTCACTATACTCCTTGCCCATCCTCTGGGCTTCCCCTTTCCCCTTTTCTTTCTCCCTAGGCCTCCCATCCCAGGATCCTCTCATATCCCTTTTACCAATCAACTTTCCAGCTCTTAGCTCCATCCCTCCCCCTCCTGTCTTCTCCTATCATTTCAGATCTCCCCCTCCCCCTCCCACTTTCAAATCTCTTACTATCTCTTCTTTCAGTTAGTCCTGATGAAGGCTCTCGGCCCGAAACGCCGACTGTACCTCTTCCTATAGATGCTGCCTGGCCTGCTGCATTCACCAGCATTTTTTATGTGTGTTGCTTGATCATTAATACATTGTTCTTTATGGGAGCTGACCGTACCCAGGGCAGTTACCATGTCTCATACAAGGATGACATCATGAAAACATTTTTTTTAAAAATATTCAGCAATTCTTATCACCTTGAACTCAATGCTCAGTCTTCCCAAAAGGGAATTGGTTGGACACTTGAGGGAAAAGGATTTGTGTGGTTCTCGGGAAATGTCTAGCGATTGTTATTATTTGTTTTTTTTATTTGTACAGTTTGTCTTATTTTGCGCATTGATTCCTTGTCAGTCTTTGGCTGGCTGTAGTTTTTTCATTGATTCTATTATATTTCTTTGTTTTACTGTGAATACCTGCAAGAAAATGAATCTCAGGGTAGTGCAGTATATGGTGGCATATATGTACTTTGATAATAAATTTATTTTGAACTTTTGATCTTTGAACTTGAAGTACTGATGGGATTGCTGTATAAAGACCTGAAGGGGACCAGATTGGCAGAATGTTTGTGTGCAGATTGTCTGTGAGGCAGCTTGGAGTGTCCTGAGGTTGTGAAAGACAACTTATAAATATGTCTTTCCTTCCTTTTAATGATATGATAAATGTAAGCCTGTAATTCATTCTGAAAGGTTAAGGAAATGCTTGTTGAAATCTGAAATTATGATTAGCCCTTCATTTCTATATATTCAAAGAATTTTAAATCATCCTGCTCTTCATGAAGAAATCATTGACTTGTCATGATATGAAATATTTGCATTTCGTAATTAAGGTTGAGGGGTTACTAAATGCACAGTTATTAATCTGGAAATTAAAATGACACTTTTATTGAATTTTCTGTAGCTGAATGATAAAAAAAAATCCAGTCATCAAATATATTATTAATCAATTTGAAATCATAACAAGATGACTATTAGAAACTGATAGAAGCCCAGCAGTAAGACAATGGAAGCCATATCCTTCAAGCTATCAGATCTTGTTAACTCCACTGTTAGTGAGTTTGACAGTCTAATGCCATGTGTTGGTTGCTATAATATTATAGACAATGCTCTTGAAATTATTGCAGAATGGCTCCGTCTTGATCAAAGAGGTGATTCTTTGACCTGTATGGCTGTACTTCTGGATGGAATTTTCCCAGTTACCCATCCATTCCTGCCGCTGCCCCCTGCCAGTCTACAATACATTATTCTCTTATCAACTAAGGAAGAACTCCTTAATGTGTCACTGATTCTACTGCATACAGGATGCCCCAAAGTGCTATAGATGCAAAGAAATCTTTTTAAAGTGAACTCTGCGTTGCAATGTAGGAAAGTTGAGTTATTGTGAAAGAACGAATAGGTTAGGACTTTATTTCATGGAGCACAGGAGAATGAGGGGAGGTATACAAAAATAGGAGTGGTATAGATTGGGTAAATGCAAGCAAACTTTTTATCCACTGGGGTTAGATGAGACTAGAACTGGAGGCCATGGGTTAAGGGTGAAAGGGGAAATGTTTAAGGGGAACATGAGCAGGAACTTCTTCACCAGAGGGTGGTGAGAGTGTGGAATGAGCTACTGGTGGAAGTGGTGGACACAGGTTTGATTTCAACATTTAACAGAAGTTTGGATAAATACATGGACGGGAGAGGAATGGAGGGCTATAGTCCATGTGCAGATCAATGGGATTAGCAGAATAATATGTTGGCATGGACTAGATGGGTCAAAGGGCCTGTTTCTATCCTGTAGTGTCCTATGACTCTAAACTTGACAATGAATTTACATTCTGTAACCCATGAGACTATGATCTGATAATCCAATTCTTTGTTATTGATTGGGGTGCAATAAATATTGGCCAGAACTATGGGAATAACTCCTTGTCTGTGTAAAATAATGATATGAGATCTTCACGAAAAGGGCCTCATTTTAACATGACACTTCCACAAAAATAGCACTTTCTCATTAGAATTCCTACTCAGTTCTCTTACAGCATCCCGAATTTGGGGGCAAAACCGTGATAAATGTGTTGTGTTACGTAAACGGCAACGATGAATATCAATCGAGACAGGTTATATAAAAACAACTAAAGATTTATTAAGCACGGATAAACGATAAGGGAAAAAAAAACAAACAAAAACTTTAACCAGAAGTTAACATATATGCAGCCGTTCACCAACTCGCCACTCAGCTCTGGTTCTTAAAGCATTAAATGCGAAAACAGTTCTTAAAGCGATACAGTCAGATATAGTTCTTAAAGCGATAACTTCGAAAGTCCTACAGATTTACACATTCAATTGGGAGAGACTTCTCTGGAGAAGGATTTCTTCACAGACGCAACTTTACTGCTGGTTCTATCCACAGGATTCACAATGCCGAAAATAAACAGTTTAAATCAACTGATCTTAAATTCCTTTAGAGAGAGAGAGACCTTTGCATGAACTCCTTGCTCTTTTTGGCAAGAGTTATCCTCAATGCAGGTCGTACTCCTCCAACGAAGACTCAATAAGGTCGATCCTTTATTAAACTGCCAAAAGATGCCGACTCCTCTCGAACCTTCGATCCTGTACTTCGATAAATTCTTCACTCTCCCTTCTACTGTTTAAGTTGGGTGAATCAACACATCTAGCAAAAATTTCCAGTCCAATAATATGGTATTTTGCAACAGAACGCACAACTGTTTTAAAAATGAGACTGCGTCACAAAAACAAACACACAACAGAAACGGAGATACAGCACGTTCTACCTGGAAATCTACAAACTAAAAACCAACTGCGTCACCTGGGTCGACCCTTGTATAGTCATGGGTCACATGTCATCACATGACCTCACATCGGCGGGAAAATCACATAAGGTGACCTCCAAAAGACCATTACATCGTTCTCACAAAAAAAAAACACAGATCTCCTTGAGCATGTAACAGTTGACAGGATCTAATAAACTGGACCTACCATGAAGGACAAAGATATAAAAGTGTTAGAATCTATAGAGTTGAAAATCTTTACAGGTGTCTGTGGAGGTTGGGTCACTGATGTATTTATGACAGATTGACAGATTTTTGGATCTTCAGGGAAACAGGGTTTATGGGGTTTGTGAAATAAAATGGAGC
Source organism: Mobula birostris (assembly GCF_030028105.1). Taxonomy (NCBI): domain Eukaryota; kingdom Metazoa; phylum Chordata; class Chondrichthyes; order Myliobatiformes; family Myliobatidae; genus Mobula; species Mobula birostris. The sequence continues at coordinate 24,607,333 of NC_092387.1, read as the reverse complement.
GAGGCTATCTTACTGAATAGATCTGTCATGAGGGGCTGGATTGTCTCACTTGTTCCTATGTATCGACCAGAAAGGTATAGAAAGAGTACCAGGGACTAATTGGGTTTTCATGGTCATCTAGGTTAGCTCCATATATTACCATCTTAATTGAATTAAGTTTTACTATTGTATGTAAGACAGCATGATAGTATGGTGGTTAGCTCAACGCTTTACAGTACTAGTGACCCGGGTTCAATTCCCACCGCTGCCTATAAGGAGTTTGTATACTCTCCCCGTGACTGCATGGCTATCCTCCAGCTGCTCTGGTTTCCTCCTACAAAGATGTGCCGGTTGGTGGGTTAATTGGTCATTGTAATTTGACCTGTGATTAGGCTAGGTTTAAATAGGTGATCTCCTTCGGCAGCGTGGCTCAAAGGCTGGAAGGGCCTGTTCTGCGCTGTCTCTCAATAAATAAAATAAATACATTCCAATCCATTGTATCATATAAAATAAAATCAGAAGATATTGGAAATACTCAGCATGTCAGGCAACATCCAAGGGGAATAAAATGAAAAAAGCATTTCATGTTGAAATGACCTTTCATCAGATTGGACGAGCTTAAAAATCAAATACGCTTAAAGCTGCAAAGGTGATCTTTTGTCTACTTTCTGTTTCTATTCCATATTTCCAGCATCTTTTATTTTCTCTTTGATAGTGATTATTTTTAAGCTAAGGAGACACAAGAGATTCTGCAGAGGCAGGAAATCTTGAGCATCGCACGCAAAGTGTTGGAGGAACTCAGCAGGACAGATAGCATCTGTGGGGGCAAATAAACAATCAACATATTTCAGCCAGGCTCCTTCATTAGAACCAGCATGTGTGTTGCCTTGATAAGCTGCATTAAACTAAAGTAAAATGGATCCTCTTTTTCTTCCCACGCTTGGTGTTCCTCAGTTGACATGCAGGTAAGGACCGGATTTTGTCCCTTGTATGTATTTTGTCCTCCGACCAGACATAGAGCATAGAACATGGAACGTACATAGGTACAACACAGTGACAGGACCTTGAGCTCACACTGTGGCACCAAACTAATTAAACTAGTAATTAAACACCAAACTAAACTAATCAACTAACACACATCAAAGTTGCTGGTGAACACAGCAGACCAGGCAGCATCTGTAGGAAGAGGTGCAGTCGACGTTTCAGGCTGAGACCTTTTGTCAGGACTAACTGAAGGAAGAGTGAGTAAGGGATTTGAAAGTTGGAAGGGGAGGGATAGAGCCAAGAGCTGGACAGGTGATAGGCAAAAGGGGATATGAGACGATCATGGGACAGGAGGTCCGGGAAGAAAGACAAGGGCGGGGGGACCCAGAGGATGGGCAAGAGGTATATTCAGAGGGACAGAGGGAGAAAAAGGAGAGTGAGAGAAAGAATGTGTGCATTAAAATAAGTAAGAGATGGGTTACGAGGGGGAGGTGGGGCCTTAGCGGAAGTTAGAGAAGTCGATGTTTATGCCATCAGGTTGGAGGCTACCCAGACGGAATATAAGGTATTGTTCCTCCAACCTGAGTGTGGCTTCATCTTTACAGTAGAGGAGGCCGTGGATAGACATGTCAGAATGGGAATAGGATGTGGAATTAAAATGTGTGGCCACTGGGAGATCCTGCTTTCTCTGGCGTACAGAGCATAGATGTTCAGCAAAGCAGTCTCCCAGTCTGCGTCGGGTCTCGCCAATATATAAAAGGCCACATCGGGAGCACCGGACGCAGTATATCACCCCAGTCGACTCACAGGTGAAGTGTTGCCTCACCTGGAAGGACTGTTTGGGGCCCTGAATGGTGGTAAGGGAGGAAGTGTAAGGGCATGTGTAGCTTACACGGGTAAGTGCCAGGAGGGAGAAACGTAGGGAGGGATGGGGGGGACGAATAGACAAGGGAGTTGCGTAGGGAGCGATCCCTGCGGAATGCAGAGAGAGGGGGGGAGGGAAAGATGTGCTTAGTGGTGGGATCCCGTTGGAGGTGGTGGAAGTTACGGAGAATAATATGTTGGACCCGGAGGCTGGTGGGGTGGTAGGTGAGGACCAGGGGAACCCTATTCCTAGTGGGGTGGCGGGAGGATGGAGTGAGAGCAGATGTACGTGAAATGGGGGAGATGCGTTTAAGAGCAGAGTTGATAGTGGAGGAAGGGAAGCCCCTTTCTTTAAAAAAGGAAGACATCTCCCTCGTCCTAGAATGAAAAGCCTCATCCTGAGAGCAGATGCAGCGGAGACGGAGGAATTGCGAGAAGGGGATGGCGTTTTTGCAAGAGACAGGGTGAGAAGAGGAATAGTCCAGATAGCTGTGAGAGTCAGTAGGCTTATAGTAGACATCAGTGGATAAGCTGTCTCCAGAGACAGAGACAGAAAGATCTAGAAAGTGGAGGGAGGTGTCGGAAATGGACCAGGTAAACTTGAGGGCAGGGTGAAAGTTGGAGGCAAAGTTAATAAAGTCAACGAGTTCTGCATGCGTGCAGGAAGCAGCGACAATGCAGTCGTCGATGTAGCGAAGGAAAAGTGGGGGACAGATACCAGAATAGGCACGGAACATAGATTGTTCCACAAACCCAACAAAAAGGCGGGCATAGCTAGGACCTATACGGGTGCCCATAGCTACACCTTTAGTCTGGAGGAAGTGGTAGGAGCCAAAGGAGAAATTATTAAGAGTAAGGACTAATTCCGCTAGACGGAGCAGAGTGGTGGTAGAGGGGAACTGATTAGGTCTGGAATCCAAAAAGAAGCGTAGAGCTTTGTGACCTTCCTGATGGGGGATGGAAGTATATAAGGACTGGACATCCATGGTGAAAATAAAGCAGTGGGGACCAGGGAACTTAAAATCATCGAAAAGTTTAAGAGCGTGAGAAGTGTCTCGAACATAGGTCGGAAGGGATTGAACAAAGGGTGATAAAACCGTGTCGAGGTATGCAGAAACGAGTTCGGTGGGGCAGGAGCAAGCTGAGACAATAGGTCTACCAGGACAGACAGGTTTATGGATCTTGGGTAGGAGGTAGAAACGGGAAGTGCGGGGTGTGGGAACTATAAGGTTGGTAGCAGTGGATGGGAGATCCCCTGAGCGGATAAAGTCGGTGATGGTGCGGGAGACAATGGCCTGGTGCTCCTTAGTGGGGTCACGATCGAGGGGTAAATAAGAGGAGGTATCCGCGAGTTGTCGCTGTGCCTCGGCGAGGTAGAGGTCAGTACGCCAGACTACAACAGCACCCCCCTTATCGGCGGGTCTTATGGTAAGGCTAGGATTAGTGCGGAGGGAGTGTAGAGCAGAGCGTTCCGAAGGAGTGAGGTTGGAATGGGGACAAGGTGCGGTGAAGTCGAGACGGTTGATGTCCCGTCGGCAATTAGCGATAAAGCGATCCAGAGCAGACAGAAGACCAGAGCGAGGCTATGGGCACCCGTATGGGTCCGAGCTATGCCTGCCTTTTCGTTGGGTTTGTGGAATAATCTATGTTCCGTGCCTATTCTGGTATCTGTCCCCCACTTTTCCTTCGCTACGTTGACGACTGCATTGGCGCTGCTTCCTGCACGCATGCAGAACTCGTTGACTTTATTAACTTTGCCTCCAACTTTCACCCTGCCCTCAAGTTTACCTGGTCCATTTCCGACACCTCCCTCCCCTTTCTAGATCTTTCTGTCTCTGTCTCTGGAGACAGCTTATCCACTGATGTCTACTATAAGCCTACTGACTCTCACAGCTATCTGGACTATTCCTCTTCTCACCCTGTCTCTTGCAAAAACGCCATCCCCTTCTCGCAATTCCTCCGTCTCCGCCGCATCTGCTCTCAGGATGAGGCTTTTCGTTCTAGGACGAGAGAGATGTCTTCCTTTTTTAAAGAAAAGGGCTTTCCTTCCTCCACTATCAACTCTGCTCTTAAACGCATCTCCCCCATTTCACGTACATCTGCTCTCACCCCATCCTCCCGCCACCCCACTAGGAATAGGGTTCCGCTGGTCCTCACCTACCACCCCACCAGCCTCCGGGTCCAACGTATTATTCTCCGTAACTTCCGCCACCTCCAACGGGATCCCACCACTAAGCACATCTTTCCCTCCCCGCCTCTCTCTGCATTCCGCAGGGATCGCTCCCTACGCAACTCCCTTGTCCATTCGTCCCCCCCATCCCTCCCCACTGATCTCCCTCCTGGCACTTATCCATGTAAGCGGAACAAGTGCTACACATGCCCTTACACTTCCTCCCTTACCACCATTCAGGGCCCCAAACAGTCCTTCCAGGTGAGGCAACACTTCACCTGTGAGTTGACTGGGGTGATATACTGCGTCCGGTGCTCCCGATGTGGCCTTTTATATATTGGCGAGACCCGACGCAGACTGGGAGACCGCTTTGCTGAACATCTACGCTCTGTCCGCCAGAGAAAGCAGGATCTCCCAGTGGCCACACATTTTAATTCCACATCCCATTCCCATTCTGCCATGTCTATCCACGGCCTCCTCTACTGTAAAGATGAAGCCACACTCAGGTTGGAGGAACAACACTTTATATTCCGTCTGGGTAGCCTCCAACCTGATGGCATAAACATCGACTTATCTTACTTCCGCTAAGGTCCCACCTCCCCCTCGTACCCCATCTGTTACTTATTTTTATGCACACATTCTTTCTTTCACTCTCCTTTTTCTCCCTGTGTCCCTCTGAATACACCTCTTGCCCATCCTCTGGGTCCCCCCCCCCCTCTTTCTTCCGGACCTCCTGTCCCATGATCCTCTCATATCCCCTTTTGCCAACCACCTGTCCAGCTCTTGGCTCTATCCCTCCCCCTCCTGTCTTCTCCTATCATTTTGGATCTCCCCCTCCCCCTTCAACTTTCAAATCCCTTACTCACTCTTCCTTCAGTTAGTCCTGACGAAGGATCTCGGCCTGAAACGTCAACTGCACCTCTTCCTACAGATGCTGCCTGGCCTGCCGCGTTCACCAGCAACTTTGATGTGTGTTGCTTGAATTTCCAGCATCTGCAGAATTCCTGTTGTTTAAGCTAATCAACTAATCCTTTCTGCCGACAAAATGTTGATGTCCTCTGAACATTCATGTGCCTATCTTAGAGCCTTGCCACCCCTGGCACACATTCCAGGTATCCACCCCTTTCTATGTATCTATACAGTACTTTGTAAAGGTCTGAGGCACATATACTGTATAGAGCTAGGGTGTCTGAGACTTTTGCACAGTACCATCAACATAGAACAGAGATGAAATTTGTAAATCTGACCAGAGCAAAGGATGTTGGGAATGGCGAAGGTGGACACCATGGGAGGGATGTGGGACAGGTGGCAGAGAAGGAGTGCCAGGGGTGGTGTGGGGTGGCACGGGTACAGAGACATCTAGCCCTGAGACACCAGGCAAGATCATTTGATTCCAGATTTGGTTTCTTGATCATTACAGAACGTCTCTCTGGAGCTTCCCTTCCCCTTGCCTCTTCCTTTCCTTTTTCCCAACTAGGATCTCCCTCTCCCTGCTCCCTTCCCACTCTCAGTCCACAATAGAGACCCATATCAAAATCAGGTTTATCGTCACTCACATATGTCATGAAATTTTTTTTTGTGGCAGCAGTACAGAGCAACATGTAAAATTACTACAGTACTGTGTAAAAGTCTTAGGAACCCTATATATATATATGTGTGTGTGTGTGTGTGTGCGCCCAAGACTTTTGCACAGTACTGTACTGTGTAAGAAAATCTGCACATCCCTTCCCCCCTCACCTCACCCAACCTTAAATGCATCCCCTCTAATATTAGACATTTTGACTCTGGGAAAAAGATACTGCAGTCTACTCTATGCCTTTTATAATCTTATAAACTTCTATGAGGTCTCTTTTCAGTTTGCACCACTCTAAAGAAAAGCCCAGTTTTGTGCATTCTCTCTTCATAGCAATACACTCTAAATTTCCACCCTCTCCAAAGCTTTCAGGTCCTCCTATAACAGAAGACCAGAGTGAACGCAATACTCCAGATGCACCCGAACCAGAGTTTTATAAAGCTGCATGTACGATACCGTGCAAGAGTTTTAGGCACCCCAGATATTTTATGTAAATTTTGTTTTAGATGATTTTTTTTGTTTTCTGCATTAGCACGTCAGTAGAAAAGAGCACATTTTAAATTTCCAAACATTGATTTTCCAAGAAAAATTATGTTACTAAGAATTTTTTTTTGTATTTTGTTAAAGGAAGTAACATATTAAATAATAGACTGGTTTTCAAATAAAAGCTTGATTACTTTGTAGGTATATAGCCCAGTGCATGATTAAACAAAGATAACAACAGGATGCTAATGCTCAATGACATAATGTGTTGAATAAACTAAACTGATTAAGTAAAACAGAAATACATGTAGAAGCAACCCAACTGGGGTGAAGGACAACCATACTAAAAGGTGAGGGTGTGGCAGCTGTGAGAGTTTAACCTTCAAATCATGAATTCTTTCACCATGGGATGAATGAACACAGCAACAAGACACAAGGTGCTCATCTTGTATCAGCAAGGTCCCTCCCAAGCAGAAATGATGCGGCAGACAGGAATTTCAAGGTGTGCTGTCCAAGTTCTTCTGAAGAAACACAAGGAAATTGGCAAGGTAGAGGACCAGAAATGCAGTGGACAGCCACAGAAACTGAGCACAGCAGATGAGAGATACATTAAACTGATGCCCCTTCTAAATCAAAAGAAGTCCACCACTGCTATCATTTTTGAACTCACAGAAACCACTGGAACCCAAGTACACTCTTCTACAGTCTGGAGAAGTCTTGACAGATGTGGTCCTCATGAAAAGATTGCTGCCAAAAAAACATTTCTCTGAAGTGGAAACAAAGCCAGGAGACTCACCTACACACAAAAACACAAGGACTAGGGTCCTGAACAATGATGGCAAATGCTCTGGACTGATGAGTCAAAATTTGACATTTTTTTGCTCAAGCCGGATGTAGTTTGTCCATTGAAGAGTTGGAAAGTAAAACATGGATGAGTGTCTACAGTCAACAGTGAAGCACGGCAGAGGTTCCCTGCGGGTTTGAGGCTGCATTTCAGCAAATAGAGTTCATCTGATCAGAATTAATGGAGTCTTCAATGCTGAGAAGTACAAGCAGATTCTCATCCATCATGCAATGCCATCCGGAAGACATCTGATTGGTTCCCAACTTCATTCTGCAGCAGAACAATGACCCCAAACACGCGACCACAGTCATTAAAAAAAATCTTAATTGAAAATAAGAACAAGTTCTGCAACACATGGTATGGCCTCCACAGAACCTTGATTTCAACATCATTGTGGCTGCCTGTCATTACCTAGAGAGACAGAAGACAGCCAAAGTCTTCAGAAGAACTGTGGCAAGTTCCCCAAGATGCTTGGAACCACCTTCCAGCTAATTTTCTTATAAAACTGCACGATGGTGTACCTAAGGGAATTGATGCAGTTTTCAAGGCAAAGGGTGGTCTCATCAAATTATTGATTTGATTTTTTTTTACTGTTTACTGCTCTTTATAGTAAGTTTTTTGATATTTAGAAACCTTTCATATTTTTTGAAAGCATCTTCACTTTACAGAATTTTTGACGTGTCTCAGCCTTTCGCACAATACTGTAAATATTGAAGAGAATCATTGTATCACTGACATCTCACAATGAGCCTAGTTGCAGCAAAAGGGAATATACTTTGTGCTTTTCTTTGCTTTTCTGTGTATTAACTTTTGCTAATCTGTTTACAAGGACATTCAAGTTACTTTGAAAACGACCACCTTTCAATCCTTCGCTGTGTACAAAAAAAATTAAACTTCTTTTCTAATTTTTCTACAAAAGTAGATTACATCACATTATTTCCACATAATTTCCATCTGCTATGTCCGTGCCTGTTCACCTAACCTGTCACAGCAGAGTGCCAACTCACTGGGGGGTCACTTCAAGCTATTTCAACATTTGTAAAACACTGAAGGAAATCAGCAATGCAGTTGACTGCCCACAGATACTTCCTGACCTGCTGAGCTCCTTTGGCATTGTGTGTGTGTGTGTGTGTGTGTGTTGATCCAGATTTCCAGCATCTGCACTCTCTTTTTGAACCTCACTTGGTAATTTTAGCTCCCAAGGACATCTTATTCCTCAGATGCTCTGAACTCATTAATTCAAGAATCCATACTGTCGATCTTCATTGCAGCCTTCCAAGCAATAACACCTTTGGGGCTTGTCCCTGCAAACTGTTTTGTCAAGCACCCCCAGTAAGACAGACGGGCTGGATTACGTCTGTAAGATTATAAACATAATTTCAGAGAAAGGCCACCAAGGAACAATACAGCACTGAAGAAGACCATTTAGCCTAGTGCTATTATTTTTGGCTTTTTGACAGGAAGGTCGAAGGAAATCTCATTACTCCTCTCCTCCTTAATTAATCGCATTCCCTCACCAACAGGGAATGTCAGAGCTCAGGATGAAATGTCAGCATTATATCCCTAGCTCTGACGATGTTTCCTTTTATTTACTGGCTCACAAGCACCTGTTGAAATGCAAGAGAACTCAAAATACTATGCTGAACAGAGGAACATATGAAGTAATAAAACAATCTGGATCCTTCCCCCAAAGACAAAATACTAACTGGTTTCTCTTTGGAAATGTCAGCCATGAGATCATTAGACATTGGAGCAGTAATAGGCTATTCAGCCTATTGGAACTGATCTGCTTTTACATAATAGCTGATTTATTATCCCTTTCAGCCCCATTCTCCTGCAAACTCCCTGAAAACTATGACCCTTTTGCTAATCAAGAACCTATCAATTTCCACTTTAAATATACCCAGAGACTTGGCCTCCACAGCCATCTGTGGCAGTGAATTTCACAGATTTACCACTCTCAGGCTCAAGAAGTGCTTCTTCATCTCTGTCCTAAAGGGACATCCTTCTAGTCTGAGGTTGTGCCCTCTGATTCTAGATGCCCCCACTATAGGAAGTATCCTCTCCATATCCACTCTATCTAAGCCTTTCAATGTTTAATAGGTTTCAATAAGATCCCCCCTCATTCTTCTAAATTCCAGTGAGTACAGACCCAAAGTCATCAAATGCTCCTCATATGTTAACCTTTTCATTTCTGGAATCATTCTCGTCGACCTTCTATGGACCTTCTCCAATATCAATACGTACTTTCTTAGATGAGGGGTCCAAAACTGCTCACAAAACTCCAAGTGTGCTCTAACCAATGCCTTATAAAGCCTCAGCATTATGTCTTTGCTTTTATATTCTAGTCCTCTCGAAATGGATGCTAACATTGCATTTACCTTACTTTCTCAAACTGAGTGTTAACATTGCAAAGTAACTTTGGGGTAAGATATTTGTAGGTTGTCCTCAGTCATTTGTCACTGTATCACATTCAAAGAGAGCAGTTTAGACCAGTCTCCAAAGTGTGTGCTATAAAATATGCAATCAGAAATAATATCTTTAGAAAAAAATCAGAAGCCATATAATAGCCCAACTTATGTCTCAGTTGTGCTTTTTTGGCATTTGCAGGTACAGTGACTATATGTGGGAAAGGATTTAAATTCTAATCCCCTTAAGTGTTAGATACGGCCAAATGTGGAAAGCATGATGAGTCAACAGGGGGCAGGAGGTTGAATGAAATAATGAACGAGATTAAAGTGATGTCTTGGGTGCTGAGAGTTTTGTTAGTCATTGGGATTCCTCTCAGAAGCAACATGAGTTACAGTGAGGTTTGGATTCTTAGTAGGCAGAACAAGAAAATGAGCATCAGCTGAGCCCAAGAATTTGAAAGGCCACCAAATGGCAAGTGCTATTTATGGAGTAACAGATTCACGCATAGCGATTTTGCTCCTTTTATTAACTTTGAACCTCTGCTATTACATTTCTGAATGATCCATGAAACAATGAACCTTGCTTCATTTTTTCCTTTTATTGGGTGCTAATTATTTTTTCCAACTTATTGTAATCTTACACTCAGTGGCCACTGAGTTGATGTTTGTAATCTTTTGCTGCTGTAGCCCATCCACTTCAAGTTTCAGTCGTTGTCTGATCAGATCTGCTCTTCTGCACACCACTGTTGTAACATGTGGTTATTTGAGTTACCGTCGCCTTCCTGTCAGCTTGAACCAGTCTGGATATTCTCATTTGACCTCTTTTATTAACAAGGCATTTTCACCCACAGAACTGATGCTCACTGGATACTTTTTGCTTTTTTTGTATCATTCAATGTAAACTCTAACCACCCTGTCTGTACCAACAGTCATACCATCATCAAAGTCACCTAGATCACATTTCTTCCCCAGTTTGATCTGAACAATAACTGAAGGTCTTGACCATGTCTTCATGTCTGATTGGCTGATTAGATATTTGCATTAACAAGCAAGTTTACAGGTATATCTAATAAAGTGGCAACTGAGAATATTTATGGAGCAACAGATTTACATATGCTGATTTCACTCCTCTTATAAATTAGAACCCCTGCCATGAGATTTCAGATGATCCATGAAACAATGAACCCTACTTCATTTTTTCCCTTTTTGTGCTATTTATTTATTTGGTATTTTATAGTAATTTTAAGTTTTGTTCTGGACTGTTGCCGCAAAACAATACATTTCACGCCATTTAAGTCAGTGATAATAAACCTGATTCTCATTCTGAGGACAGTACATGAGCAGTTCCTTCAGCCAATGATATCTGCATTGAACAGAATGCCAAATTAAATTAAACTTTTCGACCTGCCCATGGTCCATATACCTGTATATGCATGTGCCCACCCAGCAGCCTCTTACATACCACTACTGTAGCTGCATCCATCACTACCCTGGCAGCCAGTCCCATGCACCTTCTGATTTCTGTGTAAAAACTTTGCCCTGTACATCTCCTTTAAACATTCCCCCTTCCACCACAGTGCATGTCCTTAGTATTTGACATTTCTAGCTTGTAAAAAAGATTCTGCCTGCCTACCCTACCTCTGCTGCTCGTAATGTTATAAAGATTCTGGATGTACACATAATAGCAAATGTTTTCTGCTCGCCCCTAATGCCCTTAGTGCAGAATTTATACCTTGTTTTCCCTGAGCAGTCCACAGCGATTGAGTTTAGCTTGCTTCTATCCCAGTGTGTACTGAGGTGGTGAGATCAATGTAGAAACTATAAGTCCTTCCATGGAGGGGGCAGGAGGTGACTGAGAGGCCATGTAGGCAGGTAGTTTGTGAAGTAATCTTTTCCTTTTGTGTTTCTTTTAATGCAGGACCTCTGTGTGCTTCTAAAACATGAAATTGATTTTCTCAAATCCATCCTAAATATTCGTACTTGCACCTGAGGGGTTTTGGCCTCAAGGTTCCCAAGAGTAGGGGAATATTGAGTTTCTTCAAATAAGCTTCAAACACACCTTGATTCTCTTCTGCCATCTGCCTGATAATCTGTTCCCTTGCCATGACTAGGAGTAGAGTAACACACACAAAATACAGGAGGAACTCAGCCGGTCAGGCAGCATCTATGGAATGGTATATTGAGTCAACATTTGGGGCCAGAGACCAGGAGACTGGTATTAAGCATATAAGCAATGTGGCTAGCCCAGTGTAAGTGACGTACAGTAAATACACGCACGAGATTCTGCAGACACTGGAGATGTTCAATGACACACACAGAATGTTGGAGGAACTTGGAAGGTCAGGTAGCATCCATGGAAGGGAATAAATAGACTTTTCAGGCTGAGGCTCATCATCAGGACTGGAAAGTAAGGGGGCAGTAGCCAGAATAAGAAGGAGATGGTACTCCTCCTCCACTCCTCACCTTCTTATCATTACTCCCTCTTATAGGCAAGACCAGGCGAGGGGGAAGGTGGGTGAGTGGAGGAGGGGGTAATGATGTGAGAAGCCGATAGGTGGAAGAAGTTGAAGGACAAGTATAAAGGAACCTGATTGGAGAAGACAGTCGAGTAAAGAGAAGGGTATGCTCCCTTCCTTTCTAGTCCTGATGAAGGGTCTCAGTCCAAAACACTGACTGTTTACTCGGCTCCATAGATGCTGCCTGACCTGCTGAGTTCATCTAGCATTTTGTGTGTCAAGAAACTTAGGCCTTATTGGTGGCATGTCAACCTGGAAGAAGAGATTAATGTTGGTTCATTTGTTCTAATCAATTTGGAGGCATGTTGATGGTATTTTTCCACTTCATTAAGATGCCTGCTTTAAGTACTTCATTTCCTTCATACATACAAAAGAGGAGAGATATTCTGCTGCCTGATAGACTGTGAATTTTGTGCCAACTCTGATGTCTTGATTTTCAAATGGTGTCAAATGTGAGTCTCCTTATTACAGTCCCATATATAACAGCATGGAGTGTCCTCATCAATATTGCTCCAACACCCAAAAGCTCCAGCATTCTGCCTGTTGCTGGATAGTGAAGCTTCCTTTTCCATAGTAGTGTTAACTGGGGCACTGGACATGCTGCCAGATTGACTGAATGGGACCTCGAGATGCTAGTGCACGGCAGAAGTGAAGATCTGTGTGCAGGCGGAAATGGAGCAACACCAACGAGCAATAATGGTGCCAAGTTTCAGGGGGATGTTGTCAAGGCAGCATCTCCCGCAGTGGGATATAACCTCTGTATGAGTCCAAGCAACTTAACATTTTGTTACATTTCCATCTCGTTCCTTCAACTCCATTCACACTCTGCTAATGCCGCTCATCTCCCCACCACCCCCCGTTAGATTCGCGCTCACACACACACTTGCTGTTTCTTCCTCAGTCCATCTGACTCTTTCCTTTTCAGTCCTGATAAAGGATCTCGGCCCAAAATGTGACTGTTTATTCCCCGCCACAGATACTGCATAAGCTGCTGAATCCCTCCAGCATTTTGCGTGTGTTATTCGGACGTCCAGCATTGAGGAATCCCTTGTGTTTATCCGATCATCTGCCTCCCTGTTTCCCTCTGCCATGTGAGTGCCCCTGCAGCTGGTGTAGGCTTTAACAGAGCTTGAGAGGACTGGGGACACTCTCCATGCTGGGGTTTCTGGAGTTGCAAAGATTGTCTCTCTTGGCATTGTTTTTGGTGAAAAAGAATTGCTCGGAAAGTAGGAGAGATGTTCTCTTCTCTCTGTACTGACTTGCAAGAGAATGTGCGTTTTGATGGACCTCTTATAGATCCTCATGAGAAGCTCATATTGCAGGAGATCCAATCTATAATGCATGTTATGAAGGCACAATAGTTATCCAAGCTACCAGACAGAACCTGACTTCAGAGTTTGATCAATGTTACCAGGCGGACTGGGCTATTTTTAGGCTTCTTCATAGCAGGCTGTTTCAATAGTGGACTCGTGGATGGTTCAAAAATTTATAATCCTAAGCTACAGTGATCCCAGAGGTAGAGCAGTAATCAGTGAATTGAGATGCCTCTGGAGTTGGGAAGATGATCTCAGATTAGTGCTTCTGCTGACAAAAGCTACACATCAGAAGCTCCTATCATATCTTGTGGAGCTTTGCTGTCCGTATCGTTGCTGTTGGTCCCTGAATTTGACAAAGCCTAGAAAGATACAGCCATAATGTTGGCAAATATGAATGCACCATAGAAAGCATCCTGTCCAGATACATCACGGCATTCTGCAGCAACTGCTCTGCATATGACAGACAAGAAAATGGTTTTGGACACTGCTCGGAACACCATGAAAACCAGCCATGGACTCTGTCTACATTTCTCATTGGTTCAGTAAAGCAGCCAGCAAAATCAAAGTTCACACCCAGCCCAGATATTTTATCTTATTCCCCCTCCCGTTGGGCAGAAGGTACAAAAGAGGTGGGCTCAAAGACAGCTTCACAACTTCACTAGCAAATCTACTGGTGTCATCTATTGAGCCTGGTTCTTCTGATGCGGACTCCTCTGCATTAGTGAGACCTGTCATAAATCGGTGAGACCGCTTTGTCAAGCATCTCTGCTCCATCTGTCAAAAGCAGAACGCCCTGGTGGCAAAATTTTTTAATTCCAATTCCCATTCCCATTTCAACATGTCATGCCATGGCCTCCTTTTGTGCCATGATGAAGCCACCCTCAGAGTGGAGGAGCAGCAATTTATATTCCATCTGGGTAGCCTCCAACCTTACGTGATGAATATTGATTTCTCCTTCTGGTTAAAAAAAATCCCTCCCCTTCCTTCCTGTTCTCCACTCTGACCCTTATCTGTTCTCACCAGCCTATCACCTCCCCCTGGGTCTGCTCCTTCTTCCCTTTCTCCAATGGTCCATTCTCCAGTCCTATCAGATTCCTTCCTCTTCAGCTGTTTCTATTTCCTGTCCATCTGTCTTCATCTACCACCTTCTAGCTGTCCTCCTTCCCTCCCCCATCTTGTATTTCTGTTGTCTTGCCACTTCCTTTCCAGTCTGTAAGAAGGGTCTTGGACTGAAAAGTTGACTGGTTTATTCATTTCCATAAATGCTGCCTGACCTGCTGAGCTCCCCCAGCATTTGGATTTGCTTTGGATTTCCAGCACCTGCAGAACTTTGTGAGTTTCTATTCTGTTGTTCTAAGACCATTGAATGTTTCTCTAGTATGATAAATGGACTGTTGAGCTTACAAGCTCCCTTACTGTGATCTTGCGTCTTATTGTCTATCTGCACTGCACTTTCTCTGTACTGTAATGCTTTATTCTTCATTCCGTTTACTTCAATGCACCATTGTATTTAATTCAATCACCTTCTGCTCTTTCTATACTCACTGCCCTCTGTGTGAAACAGTCACCCTTCATGCCTTTTTTAAACTTATCCCTCCCTCCTCACTTTAAAATTATGCCTCTGTTTTTGGACTTCCTAACGCTAGGGAAAAGTCTTTGGCCATTTACTTTGTCTACCAACAGTAGATGAGTCTAGAATCAGAGGGCATGGTCTCAGAATAGAAGGACATCCCTTTCGAGCAGAAGTGAAGATGAATTTCTTTGGACAGAAGCTGGTGAATCTCTGGAAGTTATTGCCACAGATGGCTATGGAGGCCAAGTCATTGGGTATATTTAAAGCAGAGGTTGATAAGTTCTTGGTCAGTAAGAGCACCAAAGGTTATAGGGAGAAGGTAGGTGAATGGTGTTGAGAAGGGTAATAAAACAGCCATGATTGAATGGCAGAGCAGACTCGATGGGCCACAGAGCCTAATTCTACTCCTATTTCTTATGGTCTATTGGACTTTGTGAGTTTAGAAATCGCAATAATTTGCACTTCTCAGCCACCTACGTTCCAGGGAAAAGAAAAGTCCCAGCCTATTCAACCTCTTATTATAACCCAAGCCCTTAAGTCCAGGTAACATTCTCATGAATACATTTTTGTACCATTTCCAGTTTAATAACACCCTTCCTATATCAGGATGACCTGAACTGCATGCGGACTGTGTTTCTATGTGCATGTTGGCTTGTCCTTTTTGGTGGTAGAGGTCATTGATTGGAAGGCACTGCTGGTGGAGGCAATGATTGGTTGATGGGATGCCAATCAAGTGGGCTGCATTGCCCTGGGCGGTGTCAACCTCTTTGAAGCTTCTTGGCATGCAAAGTCAAAGTCAAATTTATTGTATGCACAAGTACATGCATGTACAGGTGAAATGAAAAACTTGCAGAATCAGAGGCACATAGCATCATGTAAGCAGCATTCACAAGGCAAACATAAATTAAGTATATATTATACACACATTTTACAAGAAAACACAATTATAACAAAAAATTCCATTTTAGTGCAAAGTAATCAGCATTCAATTTTCAAAATTCAAAGCAAAATTTATTAGCAAAGTATATAGAGGTTACCATATACTACTTGAGATTCATTTTCTTGTCGGCATTTGCAGGAAAAGAAGAAATACGATAGAATTTTACAATAAAACTCTACAGAAACAAACAAAAGATGACTAACAATCAATGTGCAAAAGTGGTCATAGTATTGCTGAATGACAGTGATTACAGTTCAAGACCATATAGTTGATGGGAAGTAGCTGTTCTGGACACTGGTGATGTATGACATCAGGCTTCTGTACCTCCAGCCCAAAGGTAGTTATGTGAAGGTGAAATGCCCTGGATATTGGGGATCTTTGAATATGAGTGTTATCTTCTTGAGATAGTTTGCCTATCGATATCATTGATGGTGGGGAGTCAAGGGCCAGTGACGTATTTCAGAGAATCCGCTGCTCACTGTTGTGTACATCCAGACACATGATGAGAATTCAATTATACTCCTCATTTGTGCCTTGTAGATGGTGGAAAGTTTTCAGGGTGTGAGGAGGTGACTCACTTGCCATAGAATAGGCAGATTCTGACCAGCTTTTGAGGCCAGGATATTTCTGTGACCGGTCACTAAATAGTCCACAGACAGATCTAATATTGCTGAAGAGGTTTAAATCTACCATTCATTGTGAAATATAAAGAGGAACTGAGGCCTAGATATTTAAAAAAAATCGATTTTCCTTTTCTCCTTCAATGAAAGAGTGATTGATGGAAAATAGCATCAAAAATGCACACTCATGATACCTAAGCTGATACTTTATTTAAACCACTTAATCCATTAGATCTTGTGCCATGAAGTCATATTTTTCCCATTTATTTGTGTACCTGTCTTTTGAAAATAAACTTCTGCTTGCTCTGTACAATAAATTTTATATACTTGTGCAAAATGATGGGAAGGCCAATGAGTAGCAGTTGATGGAGCACATGTTGTTGGACTGCCATCACCATCGTTTCCCTCCATTTTGACCTTTATACTGCGTTCAGTTCTGGTTACCTCATTATAGGAAGGATGCAAAAAGATTTAGAATGGGTGCAGAGGAGATTTACTAGGATGCTGCCTGAATTAGAGAACACGTTTTATGAGGATAGGTTGAGCAAGCTAGGACTTTTATCTTTGGAGCAAATGAGAATGAGAGAGGTGACTTGATAGAGGTGTACAAGATGGGGATCTCTTTCACCTCAGATGGTTGAGGAAGTTTGGTATGGGCCCCCAAGTCCTAAGAACTTTCTATAGGGACACAATTGAGAGCATCCTGACAGGCTGCATCACTGCCCGGTATGCGAACTGTACTTCCCTCAATCGCAGGACTCTGCAGAGAGTGGTGCGGACAGCCCAGCGCATCTGTAGATGTGTACTTCCCAGTATTCAGGACACTTACAAAGACAGATGTGTAAAAAGGGCCTGAAAGATCATTGGGGACCCGTGTCACCCCAAGCACAAACTGTTCCAGCTGCTATCATCCGGAAAATGGTACCGCAGCATTAAAGCCAGGACCAATAGGCTCTGGGACAGCTTCTTCCACCAGGCCATCAGACTGATTAATTCATGCTGATACAATGGTATTTCTATGTTATATTGACTGCCCTGTTGTACATACTATTTATTATAAATTACTATAAATTACAGATGGCACATTTAAACTGAGATGTAACGTAAAGATATTTACTCCTCATGTTTATAAAGGATGTAAGAAATAAAGTCAATTCAATTCAGTAAGAGACATAGATCGAGTGGATAACCAGAGACATTTTCCCAGGGTGGACATGTCTAATACGGGGGGGGACAATTTTAAGTTGTTTGGAAGTACTGTAAATAAAGGGGGATATTAGAGGTAAGTTCTTTACACAGAGAGTGGTGAGTGCATGGAATGCCCCGCAGTAGTAGTGGTAGAGGCAGATACATTAGGAACATCAAAGGATCTCTTAGATAGGCACATACTGTCGATAATAGAAAAATGAAGGGCTAAGTCAGAGGGAAGGGTTAGATTGATTTTAGAGTTGCTTAAAAGGTTGGCACAGCATCATGTGTTCTAGTGTTCTATGTTCTATGTTCTGAACCATTTTGGACATGGGATAGTATCTAAAGAACAACCAGTGCAGAAAAGTGGTGCTGAGGTAGAAGATCTGCCCAGAACTTATTGAATTGTTGAATAATCACAAGGAGTGGAACACCTTCCTTCTGCTTTTATTTCCTAACTGGTGTAATTGGCTTATTGTTGTCACATGTACCGAGGTACAGTGAAAAGCTTTGATTTGCCTACCATCCAGATGGATCTGCACATTGAGGTAATGCAAAGGAAAACCTCACAGAATGAAGAACCAAGTGTTAGAGTTACAGAGAAAGTGCAGTGCAGACAGGCAAAATAAAGAGCAAGGCCATGCCAAGATGATGTCCATCTCATTACACAGCAGTTCTTTTCAATAGTTTTATAACAATAGGATGGAAGCTATGCGTCAGCCTAATGGTACAAGCTTTCAGGTTTTTGTATCTTCCACCTGATGCGAGGGCGAGAGGAGAAAATATCTGGATTGGGAGGGGTCTTTCATTATATTGGCTGCATTAACGAGGTATAGAACATAGTACCGGCCCTTCGCCCACAATGTTGTGTCAACCCTTAAGCTACTCCACAATCAATCTAACCTGCCTCTTCAACATAGTTCTCCATTTTGCTTTCAGGCATGTGCCTATTTAAAAATTTCTTAAATTCCCGAATGTATCTGGCTCACCACCATCCCTGGCAGTGCATTCAAGGTACTTACCACCCTCTTGTAAAAAAATTTATCTCTAACATCTTTCCTCCATTCACCTTAAATAGATGTCTTCTAGTATTGGCCATTACCAACTTGAGGAAAAGGGTGTCCACTTTGCCACTTTGACTCTGTCTGCTATACACTTCTAATTAAGTCACATGTCATCCTCCTTTGCTCTAAAAGAGGAAAGCCCCAGCTCATTCAGCCAGGTCAGATGCAGTAAGAAGTGCAGACAGTGTCTATAGAGGGGGGCTGTTTTTCTGTGATGTGTTAAGCTGTGTCCATAGCTCTCCGTGGTCTTATTGTTCAGATGTGTATGTCAGAAATGAGATGAAGACTAAGTGTAAGATAATCAATGATTTTCTATAGAATCACCAGTCAAAGGTACATACAATGGAGGAACTTAGAGAGTTAGGCAGGTTTTGTAGAGGGAAATGGACAATCAACACTTCCAGACTGAATGTTGAAGGGAGATTCATAACATAAAGAGGTTAATAAAAGTGCTGGCAAATGATAGGTGCATGTAATCTGGTCCAGGATCACATCCTAGAGAAGGTATTCCAATAAGCTAGCACCACCGCAGAGTAACATGCACAAAATGCTGGAGGAACTCAGCAGGTCAGGCAGCATCTAATGAGAAGAATTATCAGTCAACATTTTGGTCCAAGAACCTTCATTAGGATTCCTGGGTTTTGGCCCAGATTGTCTACTGTTAATTCCTCTCCATTGATGCTGTCTAACCTGTTGAGTTTCTCCAGCATTTTATGTGTATTACTATGGATTTCCAGCATCTGCAGAACATTTTGTGTTTAGCACTCCCCCAGTACTGGACTGGGAAGCCAACAAAATATTGGCTGAAATATCTGGTAAGTTGCTTTAGATCACTGGTACAAAAAATGACACCAGCAAATGGAACTAACAGAACATTGCTCTTAATAAGTATGATTGTTAATTTATGGAGCAAATCACAGTAACAAGAGACTTTTATGAAGAGCATTGAAGGAAAATAAAGGGTTATAACGTCAGAAAATGGTGCTATTGTCCAAGAGGAAGTCTCAATCTTCAAACTGGTATGGATTTCCTGACCAACAGATCTCAGATATCAGGATGTACAACCACTTTTCTCTCTTCATCATCCTCAACATGTCTACCCCTCCCAAGGACTGTACTGAGCCCATTGTTGTACTCTCTGCTCACACAAGGTGGTTGTCCCTCATGAATGACAATGACAAGAAACCCATGTGGGTGAGTTTTTAACTTGGAAGAGCCATTGCACTGGGGCTTTTCCCTTCTCTCAACCCCAGAAGTCCGGGTCCAGTGGTACGAGCAAGCATCACAAGCTGGGGTTTTCCTTGGTTGCAGTGGACGACCATGACATTTTCTGTGCCTTGTCATGCCCTTTGCACTCCACAGAACATTGCTGTACCATATTCTTGGCCATTGGCTCTCACTGTAGATCTCATCTGCTCAGTCCATCTGAGCTGACATCACATGCTAGGATGGGCATGTCCCTGTATCTCTGGTCTCTGAGGCTGCTGGCTACACTCACCTGGCTTACCAAGCCTGTCAAAGCATTGAAACTTAACTCTCAACTTCCTTTCACAGGTGCTGATTGGCCTGCTGAATATTTCTAGTGTTGCCTTTTTAAAAAAATCTCCCACATCTACAGTCATGAAGCCATAGAGCTGTGCAGCATGGAAGCAAGCCCATACACCGATCGAAAGCACAGGATCGAAATAAACTGCAAAAAGTTGTAAACTCAGTCAGCTCCATCATGGGTACTAGTCTCCCCAGCATCCAGGTATCTTCAAGGAGCAATTCCTGAAAAAGGTGACATCCGTCATTAAGGACCCCCATCACCCAGGATATGCCCTCTTCTCATTGCTACCATCAGGGAGGAGGCATAGGAGCCTGTAGGCACACACTCAATGATTCAGGAATAGCTTCTTCCCCTCAGCTATCAGATTTCTGAATGGAGATTGATCTCATGAAGGCTAGTTCGCTATTTTTTCTCTTTATGCACTACTTATTTAACTTTTCTGATATAGATATATCCTTCTTCCTGTAATTTACAGTTTTTATTATCATGTACTGCATTGTACTGCTGCCATATAACTACAAATTTCATGACATGCCAGTGACGTTAAGCCTTATTCTGATTCTGAACCTTTTTGATCAATGTACCAGTCCAAATGTCTTATATACATTGTAGTTCTGTTGTGAGTAATCCAGGGGTCTGGCTACATGATCAGAGGTCTAGATGTATGATCCAGATGGCACAAGTTCCAATCCAACCATGATAGCAGTAGCAATATTGACCATATCAGTAATGTATAAATCCATTGGTTTATTGTTGACTTCCACTGATGGAAGTCCGTCCTCCTTCACTGAATTGTGCATGTACGTGACCCCACGTTTAGCAGTGTGGTTGATATCTTTTGAATTGGTCCTGCAATCCATTATCCAAGGGCAAACATAGATGAGCTGCCCCTATCAGTAATAATAAAAGTGGACTATTTCAACCAAGTTCCCTAATCAGTGTGACGTCTCCCATCTAACACCCACAACCTGTCCAAAAGAAGAGCCTTGACCTGAAAGGTCAACTGTCCACATTACCCTCCACGGATGCTGCCTGGCCTGTTGGGTTCCTCCAGCTTATTTATTTTTGCTCTAGATTCCGGCACCTGCACAACCTTGTTGACAGCTGATCAATCGACTCATCAGATTTCTGATGCAACTTGAATGAGAAACTGTGTCGAGTGGAGTTGGAGGGAAACACTGAATGGGGAATTACATAAAACCCAGAAATGGCCTCGTAAGAGAGGATAAAATCAAATGAAGTTTGTGAAAACAGGTTCAATGTCTGACTCCATCTGTCCATGTGGTAAGAATTTTTCAAGCACAGCATCAACAGGAACTATCCAGCGACAGGAATTCCAATAAAACCAGCCAATGAAATTAATGAAATTGGACCTTGTGCAACACTTTAAGTAGTGCATGAAATTGCATCTATCAAATTGCAATGAGCTTCTAATGGGAGGCACAGTGAGCATCTGCTCACTAACCATCCAGATTGCCATGCTTAATTTGTTGTCTTCTGTCGTGAATTAGTCCTCAGTGGTCTTGATCCATGCCTGGCTCAAAATGACATAACCTACTTCATTCTTAGCAAGAGAGACTGAATGATTATGGGGGGGGGGCAAAGAAGCTGGGATTATTTCTGTTGGTATACAGAAAATTAGAGGGTATCACAGCAGTTATTAGACTGTTATTAAGTCCCCAGTTCATCTGGGAGTTTTGGTAGAAATGATGATGAGAGACTGGTAATTGATAGTTGGTTTATTATTGTCACATGCTCCAAGATACAATGAAAAGCTCTTTGCTTTTCATGACATCCAGACCATTCCTCACAGCACAGTGGCAGAGTGATTAGCATAATTCTATTACAGCATAATAGAATTCTATTACGGCGGCAGCTATTTGTGTGCAGTTCCTGCGACCGTCTGTAAGGAGTTGGTTTCTTCCCCTGTGACCACGTGGGTTTCCTCCGGGGGCTATGGTTTCCTCCCACATTTCAAAAACGTAAGGTCGGTAGGCTAATTGGTTACATGGGTGTCATTGGGTGGCACAGGCTTGTTGAGCTGAAAGACCTGTTATTGTGCTATATCTCTTAGGATGAAAAAAAAACATGAGTACGCTGAGTCAGTAGTAAAGGAAAACAGTAACAGAATGCATAATATAGTGTTGCAGTTACAGAGGAACTACAGTCCAGCTAGGTAAGCTGCAGAGGCCATGACAAGGTAGATTGAGAGGTCAAGCATTCTTCTTTATCACTTACAGTAAGAGGTCAGTTTAGGAGTCTTATAACAGCAGATAGAAGCAGTCCTTGAGCCTGGTGGGATGTGTTCTCAGGCATTTGCATCTTCTGGAAGGAGGGAGAAGAGAGAATGTCTGTGGTGGGAGGAGACCTTGACTATCTGAGGATATTCCAGTTCCCATTCCCCATTTATTTTCCTTCAATCTATTTCACAGGCAAGATGACACAGGTTTGTAAAAGCCAGATGTGAAACGGGAAGAATTTGTTTTGTTAACTACTCCGGGACTCAGGGAAATGGAAGTCGTCTCAAGACTGAAAATGCACTTAAAAACAGTATCATTGCAAGGGTATGGGAAAGAGCAGGGAAAGAAGACTATTTGACTGGTTCAACTTCTCCTTGATCTCTCTGGAGTTCAGAAAGGGTGATCTTAGCAATATATAAATTCCTGAGGGAACATGATAGAGTGGCTTTTGAGATGTATTTCGATAGTGGGGAAGTCTCAAACAAAGGGGCAGATTTACAATATATGGGACTGGTTGTTTGAAACTGAGGTGATAAAAACTTATTTTTCAGAGAATGATAAATTCTGGATATCTTTCTTAGAAGGGGAGAGAAATACTGGAAATATTATTGAAGTATTTAAGGTGGAGCTGGAGAAATGGAAATTAAGGGTTTTGTGGACCTTGTATAGAAGAGGATTTGTGGCCAGCATAGATTACTCATGATTTTATCAAATAACAGAGGAGGCTTGAGGAGCCAGATAGCCTCCTCCTGCTCTTATTTGTGTGTTGACAAAGTTTGCTGAATTATTGCCTTTTTCATATAATTCCACAGTTCTTGTTTGGTTTGTGCCATGATGTTACACAAAGTTAAAGGTATGATAAGCAAAACTGAACTTCTGCAGCAAATAAATCACAATTTTTTCAGCCATTTTAAGCTACCAATAGATACATATAAACAAATTGGATGTCTCTGTGACTTAAATGCATTTTCTATGATAAATGGGTCGTGAACGCCTGCTGCAATGTTTAATCTTAGCTATTACCAGGGAACCAATGGATTGAGTCTGTGTGCTAAAGGCAGACTGGATGGGGCCAGTTTGGTTCAATAGCAGGTGAAGTTCTCTATCAGCAATGAGGAAATCTGCATTATAGAACAATTCATAAAAGGATTGGAGACTGATTTCTCTATGCGATATATGGTTTGAATTTGATTTAGAATACAAGCCCTTCAGCGCAAAATATTGTACCAAATTAATTAAACATAATTAAATGACTAACTAAACTAATCCTTTGCCTTCACAAGCTCAGCATCCCTCCATTCTCTGTATTTTCATGTGCCTATCTAAGAGCATCTTAAATGCCTCAAATGATCTGCCTCCACTACTACTCTTGGCAGTGCATCCAGGCACCCACGACCCTCTGTGTAACAAAGTTATCCTGCACATCTCCTTTCAACTTAACACCTCTCACCTTAAGTGCATACTCTCTAGGATTAGACATTTTGACCCTCGGAAAAAGATACCATCTGTCAGAGTGGACAACCTGTACTATTCCACTCATAATCTTATAAGCATCTATCAGATCTCTCTTCAGCCTCCCTTTCTGATAGATGCTGTTCATGAGGAATTGAACTGAATTGAACTGAAATTGATTATTCCTGGACTGCTTCATTGACTTTGCGGTTTGATTTTTTTTTAGATTATGAGGACACACAGTCCTCTTTTATTGTCATTTAGTAATGCATGAATTAAGAAATGATACAATATTCCTCCGGTGTGATATCACAGAAACATAGGACAGACCAAGACTGAAAAACTAACAAAAACCACATAATTATAGAACATAGAACGTAGAATAGTACAGCACAGTACAGGCCCTTCGGTCCACAATGTTGTGCCGATCCTCAAACCCTGCCTCCCATATAAGCCCCCACCTTAGATTCCTCCATATACCTGTCTAGTAGTCTCTTAAACTTCACTAGTGTATCTGCCTCCACCACTGACTCAGGCAGTGCATTCCACGCACCAACCACTGTCTGAGTAAAAAACCTTCCTCTAATATCCCCCTTGAACTTCCCACCCCTTACCTTAAAGCCATGTCCTCTTGTATTGAGCAGTGGTGCCCTGGGGAAGAGGCGCTGGCTATCCACTCTATCTATTCCTCTTATAACATATAGTTACAACAGAGCAACAATACCATAACTTGATGAAGAACAGGCCATGGCACAGTAAAAAAGTTCAAAACCTCTCGAATGTCCCACATCTCACGCAGACGGGAGAAGGAAGAAAACTCTCCCTGCCATGCCCGACCACAGTCCGACTCTGAGTCGTCCAAAAACTTCGAGCTCTGATCTACCTTCTGACACCCAGTACCGAGCATCATCTCTATCCAAACGCTTCGACCTCAGCCTCGGTCGCCAGCAGCAGGCAAAGCCGGGGATTTTAGGGCCTTCCCTCCGGAGATTCTCGATCGCACAGTAGCAGCGGCAGCAAACAGGGCATATCAGAAATTTCTCCAGATGTTCCTTTGCCCCTCACGTCTGTCTTCATCAAATCAGAATTGTGCACGGCATCCTACTTACAGATATGATATCATTTCACCGAAGAGCTGCGCGCTCTGTGTCGCGCTGCCATCTTCTCCTCCCGCCTCTGATGTTTTATATTCTGTGTTTTTCACTCGTATTTTTGTGCCATTTATGTGATTTGTTCTTTTATTATGTGTTGGGGGTTAGATGTTTTTATTTGAACAGGTTTGAGGTTTTTCTTTGTTTCGTGGCTGTATGTGGGAAGACAAATCTCAGGGTTGTATATTGCATACATACTTCGATATTAAATGTACTTTGAATCTTTGAATCTTTAAATATAACTCCAGATTTTCTCCTATCCCAGCCCAGACCTGAGTGGAGGCAAAATTCCTTCCCAGGACTGGGTTACTGTGAATATTTTGGAGGTCCATTGCAAGCATTTTAGGAGGTAAAGTGCTCTTCAGCGTAGCTGGCCCTTTTGTGTAGGTGGCGCAGTAGTGCAGTAATTAATGCTGTCTCACAGTTCCAGTTACATGAGTTTGATTCCGATCTTGGGAGCTAACAGCGTACAGTGTTGTCCAGTGATCCTGTGTACTTCCAGTAAGTGTTCTGGCTTCCTGTCACACTCCGAAAATGTTCTGGTCAGTTAATTGGTCATTGTGAATTGCTCCTAACAAAATGGCAAAAGAACCAAAGGGGTTGATGTCCATGTGTGGGGCTTGGTATTGGTATTCATTTATTATTGTCACATGTACCAAGGTACAGTGAAAGGTTTGTCTTGTGAACTGTTCATACAGATCAGATCATTACACAGGTACATAAAGCTGCCAAAAAAGTGCAGTGCAGATAAACAGTAAAGTGCAAGATCATAATGAAGTAAATTATGAAGTCATTAGTTCATCTTATTATTCAAGAGTCTGTTAACAGTGGGATAGAAGTTGTCCTTGATCCTGATTGTATGTGCTTTTAGGCCTTTGTATTTTCTGGCCAATGGCAAAGGGGAGAAGAGAAAATGCACAGGGTAATCAGGGTTATAGAAAAATAAGGATTAATGGCTTTGTGCTGTTGGAAGATATCCTGGCTCTCTGATGGGCTGGGTATGTATTATGATAAATAATTGAGCATGTAGATGTTCCTGCTGCATAGAAACCCCTTCATTTAACTATCCTTTCCCTTCTCACCCGGGTGCTCTCCATTGGCTCCTTTTCACCTCACTATGAATTCCACAATCGCACCGGTTACAATATTTCTCCTGAATTCCCCAGTCATTATGCAATGTCTCCGGCAAGCAAGAAAGCACTTCGTTGTATCTCCCCAGTCAGAATCTTGGAAGTTCTCTATCTGGAAACTCGCTTTCTCTCAATCTCCATGATCTTGTCTAGTATATTGCTGGTTAATCAGTCTAGAGGCCTCTCTGGTGCTTCTTTATCATTTATATAACATGTTTTATCTTGTTGGTTTATTTGTGCTGTTATTATTTCCTATTTTCAGACTCATTCAGTTCTCATTCACATCCTCACTCTAGGTTAGCCATTCTAAATCATACAGGTGTCTACTGAGTCAATAGTGCTTCGAAATGGAACATTAGGAAGTTAACAGTATAGCTGTATACTTTGAAAAAATTTGCTGCTGAGGTATAAAAGAAAAGTTACATTCTCGTGTAACCCTCTTTTACTGGGCGTCTCTATAGATGCAGCTCATTAGCCTCTGGCTAAAAGCCACTGGACTCAGTGCTGAGAAAACCACCTTTGTCATGCTCTGTACATCGAGGCTAGATATGACTTGATCTCCACCAAAACCAGGAGGATGTTTCGCCCACCCGAACCCCAGTCTGTGTGAATACTGTGTAAATACTGACCCATGAAATTAGCCATCGGCTAATTAGCTCAAACGCTGCATACAATTATAATGAAAGAATATTTACAAGTGTCAGCTTTATCGAACAGTTAGTAAAAAAAAAGAAAAGAAAAAAAGGGGCCAATTACAGTTAACCCAGTCCACGTGTGTGTAAGTTGGAGCTCATCTTGAAGTTGTCTGTATCTTATGGGCTGGACCCTCAGTGTGAATGAAACTACACACCACCTTCCGAATGTCACTCCAGATCCACCTTGAACAAATAAGTTCCCCCATGGGAGTATTGGTCCTTCCTCCTTGAAGCCATTCATCGGTACAAAGCTCTTTGTGTAATATTGATGGCTTCCTTAACCATATTCTCTCCTGCTTTCTCCCAGCTCCCAGCAATAAGACCTCAACGCACACCAGTGTCTGTCATAAAAGCCTCTCTGCCCAACATTTCCTAGAACCTTCTCCCAGTACCACCATCCTGACTGGCTGACACAACATTCCTAAGTTGAAAAACAAAGCCCCTTATCTTTGCTCAAACCTAAAATAACTAAAAATCTTAAATGGAGCATTACACCTGTTTCCAGCAGCAGTGTCTTACAGATCACCATCCATGGATCTAACCCACATGCCAACATTCAATTGGTCTGGATAGGCAGGTTGGGAACAATGAACCCTTACACCGAAGGGTGACACTCAAGGACTTGCAGTAGTAGTGACTGCATCTCAGGTGGTGTAATGTGGAGGCTCCACCCCAAGAATAGCCTGTTAGCTCTTGATTGGTGGAAAGTATGAGTGAGATATGATCTTCTGTTTCTCACATCTAACGTTATTTAAAACTATTGCAATCAAAGTAACTGATTAAATTACTCATTGAAAAATACTTAAATAATCAGGCCAGCAATACAGATGTAGCATATCAGATGTTGGGCTGGTAGAAAGTGGACGAGGGTCTTCCAAGTCAGGAGGTTGTTGATGGGTTCCAGAGTCAGAATGCCATGTGGTTAGGAGCAATGAGTTCCGATGACCTCCAGGACTTGTGATTCAGTGAGATCACAGTTTGAGGCTAGTTTTCAAGGACCCTTCATTCATGGGTCCGGATTTGAAGGCCCAGTGTTCAGTGATCAGCATGTCCTGGGTTCGATGCCAATGATTGAGGCCCGAATGTCAAATTAGAAGCCCAAACATCAAGGCCTGTTAGCTGGAGCAGCATCTGTGAATCTCTGTGAGTTGGGGAAGTAGAAATCAAATGTCTGCAAGCCTGTGCCCAAGTCAAAGCCTGAGTCTGCTGGAGGCTGAAGGCCAAAGGAGATAGCCTGTCTTGAGATTAAAGTACTGTGTAAGTGCATGGGTGGGTAGGAAGGAGAAACGGGACTTGTTTTGCTGTTGTTTTGTTGCTTGTTGTGTTCTGTGCTGTTCTGATCTCCCTGGCCAATCCCTCTCTCTAGTCCACTCGTCCTGGAAACATCTCCAAAAATCGGTTGAGCAGCATTTGTGGGTGGGGAAAGGAACAGTTGATGTTTCGCGTCAAAACCCTGCATCAGGGCTGAGAGTGGAGAGGTGAGATAACCATTATGAAGGGGAGAGGGGGAATGATGAGCGCCAAGGCGGGGGTGAGGTGGTGAAGGTTGACGATCAGATTGAGCCTGTCGGGATGCAGAGGGCCAGTCTCACTGGCTTTTGGCCCCAGAAGTCTAAGTTTTCTTGCATCAAGAAACTGAAATAATTCAGCTTTGCCAGGATAAAAAGAAGGTGAAATCTAAAGTAACCTACTCAAGATGAAATCTGGAAGCTACTTGCTCTGCATTGGTATTTGCACTATTACTTGATGTGTGAAGATCTCTGTAAATGTACAGTTCTATTGAAAACTCACCATTGGGCCAGCATCATTGCTGTTGCTTTAGGGTGTAAATTGTACTTTTTCTTGTAGTTTAACTTTCTTTATGCTTTCTTATGTGCTTCTATATTCATCTGTTTGTAAATGTTCCGTGGATTTTCAGTACTTTGTAGCATTGCTGGTTCTGTATTTCTGAAATACAACTGATTCTGTGGATGCAGGAAACCCAGAGTAACACATAGAAAATGCTGGAGGAGCTCAGCAGAGCAGGCAGTATCTATGGAAATGAATAAACAGTCGGCATTTCAAGTCGAGGCACTTCATCAGAATTGGAAATGAAGGGGAAAGATGCCAGAGTAAGAATGTATTTGGTGGGGGAAGGGAATGGTGTATAAGCTAGAAGGTGATAGGTGAAGCCAGGTCAGTGGGGGAGGGATAATGAAGAAAGAAGCTGG
Source organism: Mobula birostris (assembly GCF_030028105.1). NCBI lineage: Eukaryota > Metazoa > Chordata > Chondrichthyes > Myliobatiformes > Myliobatidae > Mobula > Mobula birostris. The sequence continues at coordinate 24,578,381 of NC_092387.1, read as the reverse complement.
GAAGTGATAGGTGGAAAAGGTAAAGGTTAAAGAAAAAGGAATTTGATAGGAGATGGGAGTGCACCATGGGAGAATGGGAAGGAGGAGGAGCACCAGGGAAATGTGATTGGCAGGTGAAGAGAAGAGAAGAGCTAAGAGGGGAGTCAGAGGAAGGAATAGAAGAAGAGGAAGGGGGAGGGGGAAATTAACTGAAGTTAGAGAAATTGATGCTTGTGCCATCAGGTTGCTTGTGAACTGAGGTGTCATGGCTCTGTTAGCCACTGACTATCCTTCATGTCTCACAGGGTGTTTTTATCAGAGAAAATTCCCTTATCTGTCCAGCTTGAGCCACCTTTCGGTGTAAGAAAGACCACAAGATAGGTTCTTGGTTACAGTACACTGTTGTTGTGTTACTTGATCACAGTGCTTTACTCTTCTTTCTCTGTTACGGACATTTAATAAGATGGTTGCAACCACAAGATTTATGCCTCATTTTTGACTACTGGACAACATAATTTCCAGGTCCAACAGTGGGCACTTCTCAGACTAGTGTTACTGTGGCACTTCGACATCAATGCTCATCTAAATTTAGACTCTTAAACAAATACTGAAAATTATGCCACTATGACAAAGCAGCTTGCAAACAAGATTTTTGATTTTTTTCCCCTGCAAAATATACAACTATGCAATTTATTTGTTATCATCCGCAGTCCCTGGAAATTCTTGTTTTGGAAGCATCAATGATAAGTTTAGGAAGTTTATTGCATAGGGTCCAGCCGCATACTGTGCAGCAGTAGGACATCTAATAAAGAGGTATATGTTCACGGTCTTCTATTGCTATAGCCTATCCACTGAAGGTTTGACATTTTGTGCATTCAGAGATGCTTGTCTGCACATCACTGTTGTAATGTGTGGTCTTTCAGTTACTGTCACCTTCCTGTTAGCCTGAACCAATCTGGCTATGCTCTTCTGACCTTTCTCACAAACAAAGCATTTTCACCCACGTAACTGCCATTCACTGGATGTTCTGTTGTTTTTTTGTATCATTCTCTATGAACTCTAGAGACCATTTTGCATGAAAAACACAGGAGATCAGCAGTTTCTGATACACTTAAATCACACCATCTGGCACCAACAATCATTGCACAGTCAAAGTTACTTAGGTTACATTTTCTCCCCATTCAGATGTTTGGTATGAACAACAAATGAACTTCTTGACCATGTCTGAATGATTTTGTGCATTGAGTCGCTGCTACATGATTGGCTGATTAGCTATTTGCATTAATGAGCAGATATAACTAATAAAGTGGCCATTGAGTGTACATTTTTCAATCAGATCCTTCCACAGAACAATAAATTTCAGGTAGACCAAATGACATTGTTTACTGAGTTCTGTAAAAATGTTTAAAAATTCTCTGGATCATGTTAACATCCTCAGTCTGTGCCTCCTCTCAACTGTGCTGGCTTTGCCACTTCAACCAGAATGGAAGTGCATGGCAGAAATCACGTCGCAAATTGCTGTAATATTTTGCATCAGCTTGAAGCTCGTCTCATCACTCTTGAAAACATTGGCCACAGCTCCAGGGTGAACTAATCATCAGATCTAATTTCTGTGTGCACTCCAGCTGCTTCTCAGCCTTTGTAAGAGTCATAAAATTGTTGGTAGCAACTTCACTAACATACATAAATATAACTAGAAAATGATTTCCTATCTCTATTAAGAGTAATTCTCAATAACTTAAAATGGGATTCTCACAACTGATAGAATGAGAACTCGAAACTGGAGCTAACTGGGTGAATGACATAGTTAGCAGTGTCTGGTGAGGCCGGAGGGTTTGTTTCTACGCTGTATTGCTCAATAAATTTCTGACACTAATGACAATGCCACTGATAATGCCCATTTTAGGGGTAAGTTTGCCTTGTACCTTTAATCAGACATTGGCAAATATCCTCTTTTAAATAGGAAAATAAACAAAACAACTTCAGTTGAAAAGAAATATAATTTGGCAGAGGTGAATGGTGGAGTCTGGCATAGGTTGATGGGAATATGGGTATGGGGAGAATAAATTGGAATCAGTGTAGGATTAGTGTAAATAGGTGTTTGATGGTCGTCATAGGCTTAGTGCTTCCATGATGTATGACTCAATGACTTTAACGCATTGCAACACCTGCCAGTGCCAGTTTAGAACTGATTTTGTATTCAAAGGTTGCAGTGAGTTTGACTGGAAACAAAGTAATGAGGTGGGAAACTTTACAATTTCATAAACACAAGAGATTCTGCAGATGCTGGAAAGCATGAGCAACATAAGCAAAGTGATGCAGGAACTCAGCAAGTCATTGCAACATCTATGGAGGGGAATAAACAGTCGATATTTCAGGCCAAGGCCTTTTTATCAGGACTGGAAAGGAAGGGGGCAGAAGAAAAAAATAAAAAGGTGGTGGAGGGGAAGGATTACAAACTGGCAGGAGACAAAGTGAAGGGAGGGGTGTGTGGGGGAGGAGTGTTGAAGTAAGAAGCTGGGAATTGATAGATGGAAGAGCTCAAGGGATGAAGAAAAATGAATCTGATAGGAGAGGGCAATGGACCATGGAAGAAAGTGAAGGAGGAGGGGCACCAGAGGGGGGTGATAGACAAGGGAGAAGAGAAAGGGTGAAAAGAGTAACAGAACGGGGAACTAAAAATGAGATCATGGGGAAGGGGGATAAGTTACCAGAAGCTAGAGAAATTGCTGTTCAGGTTGGAGGCTACCTAAATGGAATATAAGGTGTTGTTCCTCTAACCTGAAAGAGGACTCGTCGTGACAGTAGAGGAGCCCGTGGGCTGACATGTCAGAATGGGAAAGGAAGTTGGATCGATATGGGTGGCCACCGGGAAATTGCGTGACATTTTATGCAATTTTCCCTCTGGTTTGAATAACAAAATCCTCTGAGGTGGTTGGGATATCGAGAAGTGACCCAAACACACAAACGTTAAAAAGACTGACAGCTCCTCATGTTGAGATGCCTGGTGCATGCTGTAAGCCAACCCTGAATGATGTGCCTACTAATCTGGGCTTGCTATCAATATATCTCTTTGTGTAGAGGAAGTAGCAGCAGTGATTCGTGCTCTAAATATGGCTTTCTATTTTTATCAACAGTAGTGAAGGGATTCTCCCATTCATGATGTCAGGGTAATATAGTGGGACTTCTTCCTTCTCCCTAGAGATGCAGAAAGAGCAATATAATGATGAAGAATGCATCCCCTACAATCCTGAATCTATAAATAATTATAAAGAGTTACATCATCTTACAGAGGGAGGTGGTGTTAAGCAGGAATCAGTAGCCCACATTCACGGACTGATGAAGACCTTGTCAAATATCCTTCCCAGCATCAAGCTTCAAGCTGCTTGGCTATTTAATCAATTGAGGGGATGTATCAGTCCCACAGCCACCCCTGACACAGCAACAATAGCTCCACTTTGAAGTACACGCAGAGGATAAGCCGCCTGCTCAAGTATTCATACAATTGTTTATGAAGTCTCAGAGATTTCCAAATACATGTTAAAACTGCCAACATCATAAAAGCTGTTAAAAAAAGTTGGTAAGCATATTTTAATTTTAGCACCGAGGCAATGCTTTGTACAGAAGGTAATGTGAATAAATATATCATGTTCTATGGTAATGTGGTAGGGTAAGAGGAGTAGTAGTAACGCAATCACTCAAATTGGAGAATTATGTTTTCTCGAAGAGTTATACCCTTCATGGAGAATGCCTGTGTGTGACTTTATTGAACATTGGGAAGCCGATGCATGGGCAGCACCCACACAGTCCTTGACAGATCGGGCTCAGGGTCCAGTGGTATGGCCTCCAAGATGACTGGGGACACGAGGAAATCTGCAGATGCTGGAAATTCAAGCAACACACATCAAAATTGCTGGTGAATGCAGCAGGCCAGGCAACATCTCTAGGAAGAGGTACAGTTGACGTTTCGGGCCGAGACGAAATCTGACAAAAGGTGACTGGGGACCTTTCTCTGTTGGAGCCTTCCTCCACCCTCACTGCTGTTGTGATGTGTCATCATCTTCCACTGAGGTGTTGGTTGGTTCACTCTTCGTCTGGAACCTCCCCCTTGACCTTCCCACCATGGCTAACCCTTCAGGAGCTCTCAGCATCTCAATAATTCACAAACCTCTCCACAACAAGGTTTTGATCCTTGTAGAAGGGTGAGGGGGGCACTTAGCAGTGCACAACACTATGGCTGAAAGCACCTTAAAGTATAAATCAAATCTAACTCCGTTTTTTCAAGGAATATCGGAATTCATTCCTGGTCTGTTAGTCTAAAGGCAGCTTTTAGCAGGGAGACAAACCACTCTGTCTCGTATTTTAAGCTGGTTATTTAAATAATGAAGGTTTTAATTAAATGCTGTCTTGATGAATGGTCTCAGCCCGAAATGTTGACTGTTTATTCCCCTCCATAGATGCTTCCTGACCTGTTGAATTCCTCCAGCATTTTGCATGTGTTACTCTTGAATTAAACAATATCACTTTACCACACACCTTGGGTTAAAAGTCTCTAGTTCCTTCACTGACCCAAAGTTCAAACCCAATTCACCAGAGGCCCAGCTCCTTCCATTATTTACCAGGCTCTGGTAGATATTGGAGAACTCCCAGTTATCAAAATACGTTCTTGGCTGCTTTCCAGCAATTAATAGCTTGCCTGGTTTTCGCTGGTGGGAAGGATTAAAACCACCCACCTGTTTTTTCTCTTGGCTATATTTACAACAAAGCCATTTATCCCTGCACAAAACTGATAGACTGAGTGTGTGAAAAATCAGTAATTGTCAGGACTGCCTATAGTTGGCTCTGTATTCTCACACGTTTCAAGAGAAATTTTAATTGCATTCAGTCACAGTTCTGCTTTATGCTGGTGTGATACCCAACTGGCTGGTGCTTCAGGCTTGGCTGACATTACAGTGCAGTTCTGATGGATTGCTACACTGTTAACATAGAACATATTACAGCAATGATAGGACCTTCAGCTCACGATATTGTGTGAAACTAATTAAACTAATAATCAAATGCCTTACTAAATTAATCCTTTCTCTATACACAATGTCTAGATCCCTCTATTCTCTCACATTCATGTGCTTGTCTAAGAACTTCTTAAACACCTGGGCAGTATTTGCCTCAAATATCACCTTGAGGTTCTCTGTTGGTCAGGATCGACTATGGATGTTGTGTTCCAGCTTCATATGCAAGCCAGGGCAGTAGAATATAAAGAGTAAGCTGTTATCCCTGCAGCAGGCTACCTCCCTCCATGCAACTGATTAACCTAAAAGAACGGCAGAGACCACTACAGTTTGGCACAAGCGGCATCACAGGAGTTTCCAGTCAATGTTGAACTCAATGTAGGACTGCCTTAGGGACCCCAGCTCTGCACCTTTCCCTGAGATTTTCTCCTGAAGCCTTCCTCATGGCAGCGGAGGTTCGAGATCAGAGTTTTCCTTCTCCTAGATGAGCTGCCAACGAAGGCTGATAAACCCCATCTGTCCATAGCGACTGGAGCCAGCAGCCTACATTTGTCCCTTCTCCTGTCTGTAGAAACAGTTCCACTAGGCTTAGTAGCTAAGCCACACAAGAAGTTGAGGAGCTGGAGTTTGTTGCAAGAGGCTATTTTAATCACGTGCCTTTGGGAGTATTTAAAAGATAGGGAAACATCTAGTAGTTTTACAAAAGAAATTGAAGGTAGGAATTGTCCTTAACTGTGGTGGTATGTGTTTTCAGGCTGATGGAAGAAGGGAGAAGAGAGAATGTTCAGAATAGGTGAGGCCTTCAGAGTACTGAAGCTGTGGGAAGTACTCCATACATAGAGATCATAGAGGGCAATCTGGTTTCCATAATGTGCTGAGCAGTCCACAACTCTCTGTAGTTTCTTGAGATCACATGTAGAGTAGATCCCATATCAATCTGATGGGGCGCTTTCTATGGTGTATCAATAAGAATTGGTAAGTTTGACAGGGATGTACCAAATTTCATTAGCCACCTGAGGAAGTAGAGGTGCTGGTGAGCTTATGTGATGTCTACAAGTTTGGACCAGGACAGGATTTTGGTGATGTCACTCCTAAGAACTTGAAGCTCTCAACCTCAGCACCATTGACAAAGACAGGAGCATGTGCACTATCCCACTTCCTAAAGTCAATGACTAGCTGTTTTGTTTTGCTGATATTGGGGGAAAGATTGTTGTCATGACACCATGTCACTAAGATTTCTGTCTCCTTCCTGTACTCCAACTCATCATTATTTGAGATATTGCTCACTACGGTGGTATCATCTACAAACTTGTCGAGGGAGTTAGTGCAGAATCTGGCCACATAGACATTATGTACAGGGAGTCGAGTGACCTCACAGAGCGCCAGTGTTTAGAATAATCATGGCATAAGCAAGCACTTGAGAAATTAAAATTCATGAAGTTTCAGCAATTGTGAAAGGTGCCTAGATATGGTTCCTTGTTCTCATGAGTGTCAGAGAAGGTTAGTTGTATTTCAAAGATGTCAAAGGTTTCAGAGGTGCATTTAATGGCAGAAAAATGTATACAATATACATCCTGGAATGCTTTTTCTTCGCAACTATCCATGAAAACAGAGGAACAGAGGAGTGCCCTGAAGAATGAATGACAGTTAAATATTAGAAGCCCAAAGTACCCCCCCCAGCTCCCCTCCCTCCCGCATGTAAGCGGCAGCAAGCAATAATCCCCCCTCCCCCACCAGCAAAAAAAAAGCACGGCACCCACCTCCGAGCACTCAAGCGTACAGCAAGAGCAACAGCAAAGACACAGACTTGCAGTACTCCAAAGACTACTCGTTCATCTGGTATTCTCCCTAATAAGGGAGAAAGAGATATCTCCATTTCACAGCGAGAGAGGAGACATAACAAACAACTCACTGGATTATGATGTTGAAAGTCTGTTGTGTCGCTTTTTCTGAGCTCTGTGCCTGAAGATCATCAGGTCTCTGGGCACACAGCCAAAGATCTTCCGGCTCCCACGACACACCGGTCAGTTGGGATGCCGACCTTCGATCCACCCATCTCCAGAGCCCCGAGATCCTAGGCCTCCAAAGGTGAGCAGAGCTCTTAGGCCAGGCCCTTGGCATGTCAGATAACAGCCAGTCATGAAACCCCGAGAGCGGGTCCCATTCCCACAGAAGTCAGCGTTTAACTCCAGGTCAGGGTCTTCAAAAAAAACCCTGAAAAGGAAGAATAGAGATATTAAAGATGGAAATAGAGCTGTTTCCAAAGATGCCAGCAAAGGAATTGCTGTTTAGTGCCACCTTGACTAAGCTCTGCCCTCCGTATTTAGTGGCAGTTTTGCAGTAAATTAGTTTAGACCATAAACCATAAGACCATAAGACATAGGAGCAGAATTAGGCCATTTGGCCCATTGAGTTTGCTCCGCCATTCAATTCAATCGTGGCTGATCCTTTCTCCCCTCCTCAGCCCGACTCCCGAGCCATTTCCCCATGACATTTGATTCTGTGTCCAATTAAGAACCAATCAAGCTCTGCCTTAAATATACCCAACAACCTGGCCTCCACAGCTGCCTGTGATAATAAATTCCACAACTCTCTGGCTGAAGAAATTTCTTTCTGACTTTGTTTTAAATGGACGCTCCTCTATCCTGAGGCTGTGCCCTCTTGTCCAAGACCTACCCCACCATGGAAAATATCCTTTCCATATCTATTCTGTCTAGGCCTTTCAACATTTGAAAGGTTTCAATGAGAACCCCCTCATCCTTCTAAATTCCAGCAAGTACAGACCCTAAGCTATCAAATGTTCCTCATATGATAACCCTTTCATTCCTGGAATTAGTCAATCAGCTGGGGTAGAATTTTGGCAGTTTGAGTAACATTCTGGGCATGACTGAAGTGCAGTGCAGTGCTGAAGGACATTTGCAATACTGAAGATGTTATTATTCATTGCAGGACTAAACCAGTAACTACAGTGACTGCAGACCAGAGGACCATAAGATATTGGAGTAGAAGTTGGCCATTCAGCCCATTGATTTTGCTCTGCCATTTGATCTTGGCTGATTTATTGTTCCCTCTTAACCCTTTTCTGCTGTCTTCTCCCTTCAACCTTTGACACCCTTGCTAATCAAGAACCTATTACTGTCCACTTTAAATATACCCAATGACTTGGCCTCCACTGCCATCTATGACAATGAATTCCATAGATTCACCACCCTCTGACTAAGTAAATTCCTCCTCATCTCCATACTGAGGTGATGTTCTCCAGTCCTAGACTCTCCACTTGCCTGAAACACCCTCTCTATGTCCACTCTACCCAGGACTTTCAGCATTTGGTAGGTTTCAGTAAGATCCAGAGTAGAGGCCCAAAGTTATCAAATGTTCCTAGTATGTTAACCCTTTCATTCATGGAATCACGTGCTGTATCCTTGTGAACCAACACCAATTTTTGGGCGGCATGGTGAAAATTTACTGACTGCCTTCTGTCTATACTCTGTTGTTGTTTTGTGAGATATTTATGTGCATAATTTGCCTGCCATATTTTCCTGTAATACTTGAGTGTTTTCATTGGCTGTGAGTTATTTATGATGTCCTGGGGTTGGGCGGGGGGCTGTAGTGAAGTGGAAGATGGAGAGCAATGAATGTGTGTTAGTTCTGTAACAATATTAGCTCTTTCTGATGGAGAATCAATGTATTTTGGGGTATGAGGTACATTGAACATAGAATAGTACAGCAGTGAAACAGGGCCTTTGGCTTACAATGTTGTGCCAAGCATGATACTAAATTAAGCTAATCTCTTCTGCCTGCACACAATCTATATCTTTCCATTCCATACATACTCTTGTGCTTATCTAAAAGTCTTTTGGAATTTACAATTGTAACTGCTAACATTGCCACCCCTGGCAACATGTTACAGGCACCTATCACTCTTTGTGTGAAAATACTTGCCTCATCCAGCCCCTTTAAATATTCCTGCTATCACCATACAGCTATGTCCTCTAGTATTTTAATATTTCAGGAGAAAATTCTGGCTATCTACCCTATCTAGGAGTCTCATAGTTCTCCCTAAGCCTGCAACACATTCATCCCGGCTCTCCTTATAGCTGATATACTCCAATCTAGGCAGCTTCCTGTTAAACCTCTTCTGCTAAACCAATGGAAGAAGATGGCACCAGCGAACAATGCTATCCCAGGAGACATTCTCCACAAAACTGTTTCGTACACTTCTTTTACACCTTTTTCTTTTAAATGTGGCTCTGGTACTGTTGAAGTCTGTTATCTGCCGTTTGGTGGCCTGTTTTCAAGTCGATTGAGCGATCTCCCTCTTTGCTGCCTCTGAGAAGATTCTGGGAGGCAAGCAGTCTTGGGTCCAAGAAGCTTAGAGATGGGGTGCGAGCCCATGATCGACTTCATTTCTCGCCGATTACGGTGTGGAGGAAGATTGAAAACGCCGAGGTGAGTGCAGAAGGTGAGCGAATATTCAGCGCCATCTACAAGCCCTTTCACTAGCTGCTGCCAGAGGAAGGTGACTGTGTGTGACGGTCTCTCTCTCTCTCTCGCTCGCTCACTGATCCCAAGAGAAGGTCCCTGCGTTCAAATGGTTGCTGTCTCCTGCGATGCTGTATATCTATCCAATTTCTATTAAATATTACAACTGATCTCACACCCACCACTTCTACTGACAGCTTGCACCACACTTGCACCTCCCTCTGAATGAAGAAACTTCCCCTCAGATTCCCCTTAAATATTCCATCCAATTGTATTGCCTTTGGTATTTATTAACCTTCTTTGTCTCTCAGCTCTATCACGTGAGATCTCCTTTCTATCTGTTTCTGTTTCTTTAAGTTTGTTACACCTCTAACTTTTAGGTCTGATGGAAGGTCATTGCCTGAAACATTAATTCTTTTTTCAATTCCTACAGATTCTTTAGTTTTCTGACATTTTCCGTTTGATTTCTGATGCCCAGTGCCTGCAATATTTTGGCCATGCAGCAAAAGGAGATTAGCCCTGATGGAACTAGTTGCTGGAACAGCTCGGAGGAACTGCATTGCTGACTCGTATTGCTATGCAATCTCACCACCAATAAAACTCCAATCATACACTAATGTGATGAAATGAACTGTGTGAATGGCATGCCAAACAACAACTAGCACTAGATCTTGGTACAAGTGACAACAGTAACCAAATTTACCAGTGGGTTTTCAAGATAATTGTATGTAAATAAAACAACACAATCTATTTCATTTTTAAAAATTGTATTATAGTAAATTTTGGATCCTTTAAGTTTAAAGAGAGTGAAGGAACTTGGGCCCCAGTGAGTGTAGATGAGAGCGAAGACTGTGGTCTCAGTGATTGTCGGGAGAGTGGGGTCTGGAGTCAGTGGGTGTAGGAGAGGGTGGGGTCTGAGGTCTCAGTGGGTGTAGGAGAGAGTGGGGTCTGAGGTCTCAGTGGGTGTAGGAGAGAGTGGGGTCTGAGGTCTCAGTGGGTGTAGGAGAGAGTGGGGTCTGGGGTCTCAGTGGGTGTAGGAGAGAGTGGGGTCTGGGGTCTCAGTGGGTGTCAGAGAGAGTGGGGTCTGGGGTCTCAGTGGGTGTCGGAGAGAGTGGGGTCTGGGGTCTCAGTGGGTGTCGGAGAGAGTGGGGTCTGGGGTCTCAGTGGGTGTCGGAGAGAGTGGGGTCTGGGGTCTCAGTGGGTGTCGGAGAGAGTGGGGTCTGGGGTCTCAGTGGGTGTCGGAGAGAGTGGGGTCTGGGGTCTCAGTGGGTGTCGGAGAGAGTGGGGTCTGGGGTCTCAGTGGGAGTCGGAGAGAGTGGGGTCTGGGGTCTCAGTGGGAGTCGGAGAGAGTGGGGTCTGGGGTCTCAGTGGGAGTCGGAGAGAGTGGGGTCTGGGGCCAGTGGGTGTAGTTGAGAGTGGGGTCTGGGGTCTCAGTGGGTGTCGGAGAGAGTGGGGTCTGGGGTCTCAGTGGGTGTCGGAGAGAGTGGGGTCTGAGGTCTCAGTGGGTGTAGGAGAGAGTGGGGTCTGGGGTCTCAGTGGGTGTAGTTGAGAGTGGGGTCTGGGGTCTCAGTGGGTGTCGGAGAGAGTGGGGTCTGGGGTCTCAGTGGGTGTCGGAGAGAGTGGGGTCTGGGGTCTCAGTGGGAGTCGGAGAGAGTGGGGTCTGGGGTCTCAGTGGGAGTCGGAGAGAGTGGGGTCTGGGGTCTCAGTGGGAGTCGGAGAGAGTGGGGTCTGGGGCCAGTGGGTGTAGTTGAGAGTGGGGTCTGGGGTCTCAGTGGGTGTCGGAGAGAGTGGGGTCTGGGGTCTCAGTGGGTGTCGGAGAGAGTGGGGTCTGAGGTCTCAGTGGGTGTCGGAGAGAGTGGGGTCTGAGGTCTCAGTGGGTGTAGGAGAGAGTGGGGTCTGAGGTCTCAGTGGGTGTAGGAGAGAGTGGGGTCTGAGGTCTCAGTGGGTGTAGGAGAGAGTGGGGTCTGGGGTCTCAGTGGGAGTCGGAGAGAGTGGGGTCTGGGGTCTCAGTGGGAGTCGGAGAGAGTGGGGTCTGGGGCCAGTGGGTGTAGTTGAGAGTGGGGTCTGGGGTCTCAGTGGGTGTCGGAGAGAGTGGGGTCTGGGGTCTCAGTGGGTGTCGGAGAGAGTGGGGTCTGGGGTCTCAGTGGGTGTCGGAGAGAGTGGGGTCTGGGGTCTCAGTGGGTGTAGTTGAGAGTGAGGTCTGGGGTCTCAGTGGGTGTAGTTGAGAGTGGGGTCTGGGGTCTCAGTGGGTGTAGTTGAGAGTGGGGTCTGGGGTCTCAGTGAGTGTAGGAGAGAGTGGGGTCTGGGGTCTCAGTGGGTGTAGGAGAGAGTGGGGTCTGGGGTCTCAGTGGGTGTAGGAGAGAGTGGGGTCTGGGGTCTCAGTGGGTGTCAGAGAGAGTGGGGTCTGGGGTCAGTGGGTGTCAGAGAGAGTGGGGTCTGGGGTCAGTGGGTGTCAGAGAGTGGGGTCTGGGGTCTCAGTGGGTGTCAGAGAGAATGGGGTCTGGGGTCTCAGTGGGTGTAGGAGAGAGTGGGGTCTGGGGTCAGTGGGTGTAGAAGAGAGTGGGGTCTGGGGTCAGCGGGTGTAGGAGAGAGTGGTGTCTGGGGTCTCAGTGATTGAAGGATAGATTGGCATCTGTGGTCTCAGTGAGTGAGGGGAGAGTGGAGACTTGGATCCCATTGAGTATAGGAGAGCACATGGCTGATGTCTCAGTGAATGTAAAGTAGAGCAAGAACTTGCACCTCATGGAGTGAAAGAAAGCTTGAGAGCCAGGTCCACGTTAGAGCACTGCAAACATGACCTAGTAATTGGATGATGGATACCAGAATTTTATTATACCCTAGAAATTAAAATAGAGGTTCAGAATAGGGTGCACCCAGTAACAAATGATGAAATGCCTTGGAGTCCATTGCATTTTCCATAAAAACTCTGCTCCATTAAAGTCCATTGAAAATTTAAATCTCATTTTTTCCTGCAACACTCACATGCTGGAGGAACTCAGCAGGTCGGGCAGCATCCGTGGAAAAGATCAGTCAACGTTTCGGGCTGGAACCCTTCATCAGGACTGAAGAGGGAAGGGATGGAGGCCCTTTAAAGAAGGTGGGGGGATGGTGGGAACCTACCAGGTGAAAAACCAGTAAGGGGAAAGATAAAGGGGTGGGGGAGGGGAAGCAGGGAGGTGATAGGCAGGAAAGGTGAAAAAGGAATAGGGGAAAACACAATGGGTAGAAGGAGGCGGAACCATGAGGGAGATGATAGGCAGCTGGGGGAGGGGGTGGAGTGAAATAGGGATAGGGGAAGAGTAGGGGAGGGAATTAGGACATTGGAGAATTCTATGTTCATACCAAGGGGCTGGAGACTACCTAGATGGTATATGAGGTGTTGCTCCTCCAACCTGAGTTTAGCCTCATCATGGCAGTAGAGGAGGCCATGTATGGACATATCCGAGTGGGAGCGGGAAGCAGAGTTGAAGTGGGTGGCAACCAGGAGATCCTGTCTGTTTTGGCGGACGGAGCGGAGGTGCACGACGAAGCGGTCCCCCAATCTGCGTCGGGTTTCACCGATGTAGAGGAGGCCACACTGTGAGCACCGGATGCAATAGATGACCCCAAAAGACTCACTAGTGAAGTGTTGCCTCACCTGGAAGGACTGTTTGGGGCCCTGAATGGTAGCAAGAAAGGAGGTGTAGGGAAAGGTGTAGCACTTACACTTACAGGGATAAGTGCCGGGTGGGAGATCTGTGGGGAGGGACGTGTGGATCAAGGGGTCACAGAGGGACCGATCCCTGCGGAAAGCGGAGAGGGGTGGAGAGGGAAAGATGTGCTTAGTGGTGGGATCCTGTTGAAGGTGGTGGAAGTTGTGGAGGATAATGTGCTGGATCCGGAGGCTGGTGGGGTGATAGCTGAGGACAAGGGGAACTCTGTCCCTGTTGTGGTGGTGGGAGGATGGAGTGAGGGCCGAAGTGCAGGAAATGGAGGAGATGCGGGTGAGGGCATCATTGATGAAGGCAGAGGGGAAACCATGATCCTTAAAGAAAGAGGACATTTGAGATGTCCTGGAACAGAAAGCCTCATCCTGGGAGCAGATGCGGTGGAGACAGAGGAACTGGGAATAGAGAATAGCATTTTTGCATGTGGCAGGGTGGGAAGAGGTATAGTCGAGGTAGTTATGAGAGTCAGTGGGCTTGTAGGCAATGTCAGTGGACAGTCTGTCTCCAGAGATGGAGACCGAGACATCGAGAAAGGGGAGAGAAGAGTCTGAGATAGACCAAGTGAATTTGAGGGCTGGGTGGAAGTTTGAAGTAAAGTTGATGAAATTGACAAGCTCAGCATGGGTGCAGGAAGCATCACCAATGTAGCGAAGGAAAAATTGGGGACCAGTACCAGAATAGGTTTGGAGCACAGACTGTTCCACATAACCAATGAAGAGGCAGGCATAGCTGGGGCCCATGTGAGTGCCCATAGCCACACCCTCATTCTGAAGAAAGTGGGAAGAGCCAAAAGAGAAATTATTAAGTGTGAGTACCAGTGCCACCAACCGGAGGAGGGTAGTGGTGGTGGGGAACCGGTGAGGTCTATTGCCCAGAAAGTAGCGGAGGGATTTGAGGCCTTCTTGATGGGGAATGGAGGTGTATAAGGATTGGACATCCATAGTGAAAATGTAGCAGTTGTGATCGGGGAATTGGAAGTTATTGAAGAGGTGGAGGGCATGGGATGTATCCCGGATGTAGGTGGGGAGGGACTGAACTATAGATGACAAAATGGGGTCCAGGTAGGCAGATACAAGTTCGGTGGGACAGGAGCAGGTAGAAGCTATGGGTCTACCGGGACAGTCAGGCTTGTGGATCTTGGGGGTGGGGAGGTAAAACCGAGTGGTACGGGGTGTGGGAATTATGAGTTTAGCGGCTGAGGATGGAAGGTCTCCGGAGTTGATGAGGGTGGTGATGGTATGGGAGACAACGGTTTGATGTTTCTTGGTGAGGTCCTGTTCCAGGGGTAAGTAAGAGGAGGTGTCAGAGAGCTGCCATTTGGCCTCAGTGAGGTAGAGGTCTGTCCACCAGACTAATACGGCACCACCTTTGTCAGCAGGTTTGATGGTGAGGTTGGGATTAGTGCGGAGACAGTGGAGGGCAGTGCGTTCAGAGGGAGTGAGGTTGAAACGGGAGAGAGGAGTGGTGAAGTTGAGATGGCTGATGTCTTGGCAACAGTTGGAGATGAAAAGATTGAGTGCAGGTAGAAGGCCCGGGCGGGTGTCCAGGAGGAGGAGGAGAGTTGAAGACGGGAGAAGGGGTCATCAGTAGGGAAAGGGGAATCCTTGCCAAAGAAGTAGGCTTGGAGACGTAGGCAAGGGAAGAAGAGTTCAACGTCATGGTGGGCACGGAACTCACTGAGGTGTGGACGGAGGGGGACAAAAGTGAGGCCCTTGATAAGGACAGAATGTTCTGCCTCAGAGAGGGGAAGGTCAGAGGGGATGGTGAAGACACGACAAGGGTTGGGGCTGGGGTCAGAGGAGGGTAAAGAGTGGGAGATCTCAGGAGGGAGAGGGGGGTTGGGATATTCAGGGAGAGCGGAATTAGGGGTGGATGAGGGATCAGAGGAATGGAGGGGTGATGAGGGTAGAGGGAAGGTTGGGAGTCTCGGGGAGGAAAGAGGGTGGTTGGAGAATAGGACGGGCGGAAGGACTCAGCGGCAGTAAGAGCGGTCCCGGTCTGGAGAGGGTCAGGACCTCGGTCTGAACTGGATCTAGAGCTGGGGGTGGCGGAGCCTGTAGCCTGCAGGGCCCCAGACTGAGGTCGGAGTCAGAGGCGAGTGAGTCTATGGCCCGCCAGGGGCTGGTGCCCATGTCCGGGAAGCCATGGTTCCGGTTGGGGACAGAGTCAGAGGTAGATGGGTCTTTGGCCTGCAGAAGGCCTGAGAAGTCGAGCTCCGAGGGGTCGGGGTCCTGTTTCCTGGTAGTATAATCATATCCCTATGAATATTAAAGACTGTCATGGTTTCCCAAATTGGGTCAATCTCATATCCAGCACATGCACACAAACCAGAGATGCTGTTGATAATTTGTTCTGCAATGACAGCGCGCAGTTCTCCGGTGAAATGATATCGTACCTGTTAAATAGGGGCCGTGGACAATTCTGATTTGATGAAGACAGACGTGAGAAGCACAGAGGAACATCTGGAGAAATTTCTGAAATGCCTAGTTCACTGCTGCGCTACTGTGCGATCGAGAATCTCTAGAGGGAAGGCCCAAAATCCCCGGCTTTGCCTGCTGCTGGCGACCGAGGCTGAGGTCGAAGCGTCGGATAGAGGTGGTGCTCGGTACTCGGTGTTGTTGGGCTGATCAGAGCTCGAAGTTTTCGGATGATTCAGAGTTGGACTGTGGTCGGGCATGGCAGGGAGAGTTTTCTTCCTTCTCCCGTCTGCGTGAGATGTGGGACATTCGAGAGACTTTGAACTTTTTTTACTGTGCCATGGCCTGTTCTTCATCAAGTTATGGTATTGTTGCACTGTTGTAACTGTATGTTATAATCAACTGGTTTTTGTTAGTTTTTCAGTCTTGGTCTGTCCTGTGTTTCTGTGATATCACACCGGAGGAATATTGTATCATTTCTTAATGCATGCATTACTAAATGACAATAAAAGAGGACTGCATGTCCTCATAATCTAAAAAAAAAATAAGTGCTAATGATAGCGTTGGCTTCTGTTGTTCCATCTCCTCCAATAATAATATGTATCAGAGGTTCCCAGCTTGGGTTGCACAGACCCCTCATGTAATGGTAGGGACCCATGGCATAAAGAAGCTTGGGAACCCCTGATGTGTATACATATTAATAAAATACAGTACAGGGTAACTGCAAAGCTGCTGAATCATAACGCCAGTGACTCAGCTTCAATTCGGACGTCCAGTTTAAAGTTCAAAATAAATTTATTATCAGAGTATGTATATGTTAGTATGTACTGCCTTGAGACTAATTTTTCTGCAGGCATTTACATGGGAAAAGAAATACAATAGAATGATGAACAATACATCAGGTACAGAGAAAATTAGTGGGGAATGGGATTGCTCTGTGAATCAGCAAAGGCTCATATGTTCATGAGGTCAACAGGCTACTCAGCAGAATTGGTCCATGCTGACCAATATTCCCATCTAAGCTAGCTCCTTTGTCTGCATTTGGCCCGTATCCTTCTAAACCAGGGATTCCCAATCTTTTTTATGTCATTGACCAATACTGTTAGGCAAGGGGTCCATGAACCCTAGGAGATGAACTTCTGCTCTAAACCTTTTCCGTCCAAGTATCTGTTCACGTGTCCTTTATATATTGGTTATGTTTCTGCCTCAACCACTTCCTCTGGCAGTTCAAAACATATAAAGACCACCTTGTGGGTGAAATAGTCACCCTTCAGGTTCCTATTAAATCTCTCCCCTCTCACTGTAAACCTATGTCCTCTAATTCTTGATCTCCAATACAAGGAAAAAAACTCTGTTCTCTCACCTTATCTATGTCCTGCATGAATTTATAGATAATGGGCCAAATTGATCTCCTTCAGTATTGTATGAGAAATTGCCATTTCCATCATTTTGTGTAGATCTTTTCCATAGTGATTACTGAGCATAATTTTACAACCAAGTAATATTACACCATGAGTGCTAAAGAAACTGAATAGAAATAAGATCACAATTAGAAGAATTGCTGGCAGATATTTTCAATGTTCTTCCAAAGACAATAATTTAATACAGTGCAAAAATTAAGTGCTGTATTTTCAGTCCAAAGATTTGTACCAAGGACACATCAATGTGCCCTAAAGATTTTTGAACATGTTAAGATTCTCAGTGCCAGCTCTCCTGCATTGATCAAAGTTTTATTTCAGTGACTTTGCCACAAAGCTGTAAGCTGGCTCTGAACTGGAGAACTGAGGGAGTGCCAAATTGCCAGAGGTGCTGGCTTTAAAATGAGTCTTTAAATTGTGGCAATTTTCCAAATTGCTTTGGTGTAAAATATTCCATGGATCTAGTTAAAAGAACTTAAGAGCTATACCCTATGTTCCAGTCAACATTATCCCCCTAACCCATATATCTAACAAACCAATGAACGATAATCCTCTGCTGCATGTGGAGGTGGGTTTATGAACGTAGACTGCATTGCAACAGTTCAAGAATAATTGATAGGCAGAAATATTAACACCTATGGGAAATTAATGTTGAACATACTTATATTACCACTACTACATTCTATTAAAAATATCCTTATGAAACAATCTTAGTTCTTGTGTGGCATGATCATTAAGGAATTTGTTTCCAAACAATGCCTCGGGGATTAGTTGAGAAGTTACACTCATTTTCTGGTGAGTTGTATTAATGAACAGAGAATCAGAGGTAGATTCCCTCTGATTAACCCCAAAATATTCCCAGCATACATCTTGGGAAACAGGATCAAGTAATTGGGCACGTGGTGTAAATCTTCAAAAGTTGACAGAATGATTTTAATATTAAAATTATAAAATTCTCAGTCTGATTTCTAATACCTCTGTAGCCTTGCTGCTCATGAAGTCTGTCATCTCTGCAAAAATCTTAAGCCATGCTGTGCCTCCAATCAAGCCCTCTTGACTATTCCAAAATTAAATTGCTTCATCACTGGCAGTCATGTCTTCAATTCCAAGACCTGCAATTTCTCTCCTTAAACCTCCTTGTGTCTCTCACTCTGTCCTCCTTTAACATCCCCCTTCAAATCTTCTACCACAAGCAAACTTGCTTACCTCTTCAATAGTTCCTTAAGTGACCCAGGATCACATTTTGATTTTCAACCGTCTTGTGATATTTCTTCAGGCATTTTACTAAGTGTTGCACAAATGCAGGTTTTGTTGCTGTTGTTCCTATTGTTGTTTGATCCTCTGCACCCATCCAATAACTGCAAAGGGAATTATTCAATGAGGAGTTCACAACACTGAAGATGCTAAAACAAAATGGGTGACACTAGGAGCACTCAGCAGGCCAGACAGCCTCATGGGAAGTTTGAAGACCCTTCATCATGACTAGGAAAGAGCTGAATGGGATAGAATTTGCATTAACCTTCTGAACACTAGAACATATGGCATTACAGGAAAGATACTTGCATGGATAGAGCATTGGTTGGTTGGCAGGAGGCAAAGAGTAGGAATAAAGAGGGTCTTTCTGGTTGTCTACTGGTGACTAGTGATATTCCACAGGGGTTGATGTTGGGACTACTTCTTTTTACATTGTATATCTATGATTTGGATGATGAAATTGATGGCTTTGTGACCAAGTTTGTGGGTGATACGAAGATAGTTGGAGGGGCAGGTGGTATTGAGGAAGCAGGGAGTCTGCAGAAGGACTTAGACCTACGAGGAAAATGGGTAAAGAAGTGGCAGATGGAATAGAATGTGGCGAAGTGTATAGTCATGCACTTTGGTAGAAGGAATAAAAGCATACACTATTTCCTAAATGTGGAGAAAATTCAAAAATCAGAGGTGCAAGGGGACTTGGGAGTCCTCGTGCATGATTTCCTAAAGGTTAATTTTCAGGTTGAGGCAGCAGTGAGGAAGACAAATGCAATGTTAGCACTAATTTTGAAAGGACAAGAATATTTAAAAGCAAGGATATAATGCTGAGAATTTATAAGGCTCTGCCATGTTGGAGGAGCTCAGCAGGTCAGCCAGCACCTCTGGAGGGAAAGAAACAGTTGATATTTTGGGTCAAGTCCATTATCAGCACTGGAAGTTAAGGGGGCAGATGCCAAGCCAGAATAAGAAGGTGAGGGCAGGGAAAGGAACAAAAGCTAGCAGGTGATAGGTGAGACCAGGTGAGGGTGAAGATGGGTGTGTGAGGGAGGGGTGATGTAAGAAGATGGTAGGCAATAGGTGGAAGAGGTAAAGAAATGAACAAGAAAGCATCTGATAGGAGAGGACAGTAGACCATGGAATAAGGAGAAGTAGGGGAACCAGAAGGAGTTGATGGGCAGGTCATGAGGGCGAAAGAGAAGATAAGAATTGAGAGAGTAACCAGAATGGGGAAAAGAAAAAGGGAGAAGGGAGGAATTTACACAAGTTAAGAGAAATTGCTGTTAATAAGATTAAGTTGGAGGCTACAGAGACAGAATATGAGGTGTTTCTCCTCCATCCTGAGCTTGACCTTATTGTAGCCATGCGCAGATATATCGGTATGGGAATGGGAAGTTGAACTGAAATGGGTGGCCATCATTTTGCAACACCACTCCCCTCCTCCAGTGGTTCTACCACTCATATATAACTAGGTGTAACGATGTGCTACACACAGAGCTAGAAATAACGACACGCAGTCTGTAAGTCGCACCCGAGACTCGTTTATTCAAACTTCGCGGCACTGGCTTTTAAGCTGTTCCCTTTCAGCCCTCTCCGGGCAGAGATGACGTCAGAGGTGCATTACAAAAGTCTCTCCCTGCGCGCGAGCTATTTTGTGAGCCGGTTCACTTGCGTAGAAAGTGGGTGGCCACATAACCGCACCCCCCCCCCCAGAACCGGCGATACACCCCCAATATCCACAGTCTGGATCAGTCTCTGTTTGGGAGGTCTGCCTCTGCGCCGCGGTGCCTGAACCTTGACTGGCTGCACCAAGTCCACATGGGCCAGTTTGAGTCGGTCCACCGTGAAAACCTCCTCTTTCCCCCCCAATGTCCAAAACGTACGTGGACCCGTTGTTACTGATCACCTTGAATGACCCCTTGTACGGCTGCTGTAGCAGTGTCCGGTGTGCGCCCTTTCGTACGAATACAAACTTACAGTTCTGCAGGTCTTTGGGTACACAGGTTGGGATCTGTCCGTGCTGTGAGTTGGTACAGGGGCCAGGTTGCTGAGCCTTTCCCGTAGTCTGTCCAGGACTGCTGTGGGTTCTTCCTCTTGCCCCTTTGGGGCTGGTATGAACTCTCCTGGGACGACCAGGGGTGCGCCGTACACCAGCTCAGCCGACGAAGTGTGCAGATCCTCCTTGGGCGATTCCAAGCAGGACCCAGGGAAGCTCGTCCACTCAGTTAGGCCCTTTCAGGCGGGCCATGAGAGCCGACTTTAAGTGACGGTGGAAGTGTTCCACTAGTCTGCTCGACTGTGGGTGGTAGGCAGTTGTGTGGTGTAATGGTGTTCCCAACAGGCTGGCCACAGCCGACCACAGGCTGGAGGTCAACTGGGCGCCTCTGTCGGAGGTAATGTGGGCCGGTATCCTGAAGCGTGCTACCCAGGTTGCAATCAGCACTCGGGCACAGGAATCGGCGGTGGCGTCGGTGAGCGGGACGTCTCTGGCCATCTGGTGAACCGGTCTACCATAGCTAGGAGGTACCGCGCTCCTCGCGACACTGGCAGGGGCCCCATGATATCCACATGAATGTGGTCGAACCTCTGGCGGGTGGGTTCGAACTGCTGCACCTTGGCTGTCTGGCACTGCGTGCACATTTTGGCCCATTCGCTGACCTGTTTGCGAAGTCCGTGCCACACGAACTTGCTGGAGACCAACTGGATGGTTGTCCTGATAGATGAGTGTGCCAAGCTGTGCACGGAGTTGAAAACTCGCTGCCGCCAGGCTGCCGGGACGATAGAGCGAGGTTGGCTGGTAGCCACGTCACACAGGAGGGTCCTCTCACCTGGGCCTATGAGGAAGTCTTGCAGCTGCAAACCTGAGACTGTGGTCCTGTAGCTGGGAATCTCGTCGTCTGCCTGCTGCGCCTCCACCAGTGCTGCATAGTCCACCCCCGGGACAGGGCCTGGATAGCTGATCTGGAGAGTGTGTCCGCCATGATGTTGTCCTTTCCCAGGACATGCTGGAAGTCCATCGTGTACTCCGAAATATAGGACAGATGTTGCTGCTGGCGGGCCGACCAGGGATCGGACACCTTTGTGAATGCGAAGGTCAATGGTTTGTGGTTTGTGAACGCCGTGAAGGGCCTGCCTTCTAAGTACCTGAAATGCTGGATTGCCAGATACAGTGCCAACAGCTCCCGGTCGAAGGCACTGTACTTGAGTTCGGGTGGCCATAGGTGCCTGCTGAAGAACACCAGGGGTTACCAGCGCCCCTCAGTGAGTTGCTCCAGCACCCCACCGATTGCTGTGTTGGATGCGTCCACTGTGAGGGCGGTTGGAACATCCGTTCTGGGGTGCACCAGCATCGCGGCGTCTACCAAGGCTTCTTTGGCTTTAACGAAAGCGGCCGCAGCCTCTTCATCCCAAGTAAAGTCCTTGACTTTTACCCGGAATCAGGGTGAACAAAGGGCGCATGATACGGGCTGCGGGGGGAAGGAAGCGGTGGTAGAAGTTCACCATACCAACGAACTCCTGCAGGCCTTTGACTGTGTTGAGCTGGGCGAAGTGGCAGATTGTGTCTACCTTGGTCGGCAGAGGTGATGTCCTGTCTTTGGTAATCCTGTGGCCCAGGAAGTCGATGGTGTCAAGTCCAAACTGACATTTGGCCGGGTTGATCGTGAGGCCAAAGTCACTCAGGTGGGAGTAGAGCTGGCGGCGGTGTGACAGATGCTCCTGACGACTACTGCTGGCTATGAGGATGTTGTCCAAATAGATGAACGCAAAGTCCAGGTCACGTCCCACCGCATCCATTAGTCGCTGGAACGTCTGTGCGGCATTCTTCAGGCCGAACGGCATTCGGAGGAATTCCAGCAGGCCAAACGGTGTGATGAGTGCTGTTTTGGGGATGTCTTCAGGGTACCGGGATTTGATGGTACACCTGGACGAGGCCTACTTTGGAAAAGATGCTTGCCCCATGCAGGTTTGCTGCAAAGTCCTATATGTGCGACATGGGTTAGCGGTCTGGAGTTGTAGCCTCGTTCAGTCCGCGGTAGTCGCCGCATGGTCTCCAGCCCCCGGCTGCTTTGGGCACCATGTGCAAGGGGGAGGCCCAAGGGCTGTCGGACCGCCGTACGATCCCCAATTCCTCCATCCTCTTGAACTCCTCCTTCACCAGGCAGTGCTTGTCCAGGGGGAGCCTTCGTTTGCAGGCATGGCGGGGTGGTCCCTGGGTCAGAATGTGGTGCTGTACTCCATGTCTGGACATGGCTGCCGTGAACTGCGGTGCCAGAACTGATGGAAAGTCCACCAGGATTCTGGAGAATTTGTTGTCAGACAGTGTGATGGAGTCCAGGTGTGGGGCCGGCAACTTGGCTTCACCCAAGGAGAACGTCTGGAAAGTCATGGCATGGACCAGTTTTTTCCCTTGCAAGTCAATCAGCAGGATGTGGGCTCGCAAGAAGTCCGTCCCCAGGAGTGGTTGGGCCACGGCTGCCAGTGTGAAGTCCCACGTGAACCGGCTGGTGCCAAACTGTAGCTGCACTTTACGGGTGCCATAGGTCTGAATCGTGCTGCCATTTGCGGCCCTCAGGGTGGGTCCCGTCGCCCTGTTGTGGGTGTCATACCCCATCGGGGGTAAGACGCTGATCTCTGCTTCGGTGGGTTCCAGACATACAGGAGGCTGTCCTGGTGGCCAGCCACCGTAGCCATTAGTGGTGGCTGGCCCTGGCATTTCCCAGGAACTTGCAGGGCGGGCGACAATGGCAGGCTTCTGTGCCCCACCGCTGGTGGTAGAAACACCACTGTTCATTGACCTCCTCACTCTTGCCTCTGGGTTGTGTGCGCTCCTTTGCCGAGCCTGGTCTGGCCTGCTGTTGGGCACGTACTTGGTAATCTGTCTGACGGACACCCCGCTCTCCTTCTTGGCTTTCCACAGCATGTCTGCCTGGGCTGCCACCTTCCTGGGGGTCACTGAAATCTGTGTTGGCCAGCAGCAGATGTATATCCTCGGGCAGTTGCTCTAGGAACGCCTGCTCAAACTTGAGACAAGGCTTGTGTTCTTCAGCCAGGGCCAGCATCTTGTCCATTAATGCTGACAGCAGCCTGTCTCCCAAACCGTCCAGGTGCTGCAAGCGGGCACCTCGCTCACGCTGAGAGAGGCCAAAGGTCTCTAAGAGCAGCGCTTTGAATGCTGCATATTTGCCTTCTTCGGGGGGTGACTGTATGAAATCCCCAACCCGTGCAGCTGTCTCCTGGTCAAGGGAGCTCACCACGTAATTGTAACGTGTGGAATCCGAAGATATCTGCCAAATCTGGAACTGGGCTTCTGCTTGGTCAAACCACACGCGTGGTCGCAGCATCCAGAAAGTTGGCAGTTTTAGCGAAACCGCGTGATCGGATGAAGAGTTGATCATCTTTGGTCCAAATCCCGTTTGGACCGTCGAGGTCACCAATGTAGTGATGTACTACACACAGAGCTAGAAATAACGACACGCAGCCTGTAAGTTGCACTCAAGACTCGTTTGTTCAAACTTCGCGGCACTGGCTTTTAAACAGTTCCCTTCCAGCCCTCTCTGGGCGGAAATGACATCAGAGGTGCATTGCACATAGAGACAATTTAAAGTAGGCAAGTAACCTATAAATCCACACATTTAAGGGAAGTGGAAAAGAAACAGAGCGCCAGGAAGAAGAGAAAATGGAAACCCAAAACAGACAGCTTTGAAGATCAGGTTTGAATCTTTGTCACTGGAGCTATGAGACCACGGCACGATAAGCTTTATTACTGTGCTAATACTATCCACTCAACATAGGAGATGTTCGTTTTCTCTCTTCGAACTGTTCCCCAGACTCACTGAGACTGCAGTCTCCACTCTCCCCGACTCTCACTGAGACCCCAGTCCCCACTCTCCCCGACACTCACTGAGACCTCAGTCCCCACTCTCCCGACACTCAGAGACCCCAGTCCCCACTCTCCCTGACACTCATTGAGACTCCAGTCCCCACTCTCCCCAACACTCACTGAGACTCATTCCCCACTCTCTGACACTCACTGAGACCCCAGTCCCCACTCTCCCGACACTCACTGAGACCACAGTCCCTACTCTCTCTGACATCCACTGAGACTCAGTCCCCACTCTGACACTCATTGAGACCACAGTCTCCACTCTCCCGACACTCACTGAGACCCCAGTCCCCACTCTCCCCAATAGTCACTGAGACCCCAGTCCCCACTCTTCTCCATCCTGCCCCAGTACTCTCAGCAATTTAACACTGACTTGTTTTCTTTCTCTGCCCATTCTGATGAAGTATCTATCTTTAAACTGTGATATTAACTCTATTTTAGCTTTCTACAGATTCTGCCTGGAAGTGTTTTTATCGACATTAAACTTGAAGCAGTGTTGTGAAGAAATGGACCAGATGCACTGAAGTCACCTAGTGTTTGGACCACCTGAGGATACCATATGCTTTTAACCATATTTCTCTCCTTTCATTTTTGATCTCAGTCCAGTTTCATTCCATGAAATCAATGGACCTGAAAGTGGATGTTGGCTTTGCCTACTTGAGAACCATCTGTTTCAACTAGTACCATTTGAGCCTCATTCATTTTAATTCAGCTCAATTTGTTCAGAGGTCTGAATGGAAATTGCCAGCAAGCAGTAGCTAGCAATTATAATCAAGTAACACAAAAGCCTGTTGTATGTCAGATTAGGAAGAAATTATGGTCAGTCCGATTTCTTCTCCTTTATCACAGTTGGCATGGTGATGAAATGTACTGAAGAGCTATGGCTGAAGTTGTCTTTGGTTCAGATAATTCTAATAGATTTTATCTGGCAGCTTCAAGACATTTCCATGCAGAAGAGGAGATTTCATTTCAAGGGTTTACATCCGTTGTCAGGTGTGTTTGGAGTCTTCATAAAAAAGGCAGGAGGGGTACAGAGGAAAGAAAACATTAGTAGTTGTTATGTCATATCGATGTTACAGTGGACAGAGTAGAAATGATTAGCTATACTCATCCCTATCAACCACAATAATCACAAGCAAATTGGATTGTTTTAATTTGTAGAATTTTTATGAAGTCATTTACTTTTCCAGAGATATTATCCTGCTTTCATTGGGAGAAGTTGCTATAGTTTTCTCTGCTCCTTAAATGGACTTCATTCTGAGAAACTGCTTGACATTTTCTATGCCATTTGGTATGAGTCATAAACCCAATCTTACCTCCTCCTCATTGCTTGGTGGTGTCAATAAATCACAGGCATAGGTAATTGGGAAGCTCCAAGATATAGGGAAGATGGAAGTTGTACCTGTTAGAAAGGCAGTCACTTTGAGAGCCTACCTGGCTTTCTTGGATTGTAGAGGTGAAGGAGAAGGCTGTATTTAGCAAATGGGGAAATAGGAGAAGAGCAAGCTAGTATTGCCAAACATTATTTCAAACAGTATGGCTGTCATCCATCAATATGTTCAAGAAAATTGTTTTATTTCAGCATTCATAACAAGGATAAACAGATTACACAATTTACATAAGTCCAGTTCTCACATCCTGTTCTGCTATTCCTAGCAACAGCAAATGTAAGAGTTTTTCAATAGTCCTTGACACCACTCTGCCATGAGTACAGTTTGAAGACAGAGTCTGTTCAATCAATCCAGGAAACAAAATGTTCTCTAGAGAAAACAAACTAGTGCACGGACCTAATGTTAGATTATCTTCTCTGTTATTGTCCTTGGCACCACTCACAACTCCAGTCCAAAGAAGTTCTGTATATCAAGGGCAAAGTCTCCATTCGTTTCCATGATTAAACAACTTCTTGTTGCTTGTTGTGTGTTTTATGTCACACAGCAGATCAATTAGCAACCAGTTTTAACCAAGGAGTTTTCTGATTTCTTGACACTTTAACTGTTCTTCTTTTAACAATGTTAGTTTTGGTGAACTAATTAAAATGTCTAATATCACCATTCTAAACTGAATATAAAATTCTTAGAGCCTGGTTTATTGCATCCAGGTGTAGCGTCCTGGTGTGACCAGGTGCAAAATGGGTGACTTCTTTGCTAAGCATCTGTCCTCCATCCACCATGACTTTCTGGAGCTCTCAGCTATTTTAAACCCCTTCCCCATTCCCATATCGACCTGTCTGTCCTCGGCCTCCTCCACCGCCAGAGTGCAGTTAAACACCAACTAGAGGAACAGCATGTGATGAATGAAAGAAAATCTGCCGATGCTGGAAATCAAAGTAATACACCAAAATGCTGGAGGAACTCAGGACAGGCAGCATATATGGAAAAGAGTAAACAGTCAATGTTTCAGGATGAGACCCCTCATCAGGACTGCCCATCATATTCTGTGATGGTATTGGGTTTGCTCTCTGCAAAGTTCTAAAGATCCGAAGTCCCATCCAATATACGAGGGGTGATTGATACGTTCGAGGCCTAAGGTAGAAGGAATCAATTTTAGAAAACCTAACACATTTATTTTCCTGACATTTACACACTTAGTCCAGCAGTCGTGGAGCATATGGATCCCTTCTTTGTAGAAGTGGGCATCTTGGACCTCCAGAAAGTGGTCCACAGCAGGGGTGATTGATAAGTTTGTGGCCTAAGGTAGAAGGAAATGTGTTATTAACTTCAAACTTTCTGCATTTCAACTGAAAGAGTTGAACTGCACGTGCATGTAACAAGTGCTGTATAACTCATCTCCTTCTACCTTAGGCCACGAACTTATCAATCACCCCTGCTGTGAGCCACCTGGAGGTCCAAGACACTCTCGTTAAATGCACGTGCAGTTCAACTTTGAGTGATAATACAGAAAGTTTGAAGTTAATAACTCATCTCCTTCTACCTTAGGCTACAAACCTATCAATCACCTCTGTTGTGGACCACTTCTACAAAGAAGGGATCCGTATGCTCCACGACTGCTGGACTAAGTGTATACATGTAGGAGGGGACTATGTTGAAAAATAAATGTGCTAGGTTTTCTAAAATTGACCTCTACCTTAGGCCACAAACTTATCAATCACCCCTCGTAGATAGCCACGAGTCCCCTCACTGAAGGGAGTTTATACTGTTGCCACCTACTGTTCAAAAGCTAGATCACTTCCCTCTTTATCCTCCACAGCGAGTTTAGCTGCCAGTACCCACTATTTGAGTGGTGGTTCCCCCACCCTACCAAGGAGGAGAAAATTTCAGCTTGTGAAGAAGTTTAAAACAGTTCATTATTTTTTAGTGTTATACCTTTAAATGTAGATAAAATTCTTAAAATATGTTAAAACTCACAGAAGATTTCTATCGTATGAAAGGTTTCCAAATTACAAATGATTTCTAGAACACAAAGTATCTCTAGAATACAAATACAATTCCTATAAGCTGAAAAGACATACTATACAATTTATTTATCCGTTGCAGAAATCGAGGGCAGAACAATGGATTCCAGTCACCCTGTCTTTCTGTTATTCCTCTTACCATTCCTTGACCATTCCTAACAAGCCCGACTGCTCCCTAACATTTATATAGTTGTTCTGCTACTTTGTAACTTCACACAGGTGATATTTTTCAGTTACATTCATTAGGCTAAGTGAATGCATTGTTTAATTATGCCAAAGTGGACCTCATTGTCTTACACTATATCTCTTGAACAGCTAGCCGCGTACTGTGGGCCAGCAGTCTGTGCTCTAGAGACAGTACAGTTTGTTTGCAAACTGGTCCTTTTAACCTCAGACTGATTATTGCTTGCAATCTACATTTGTACATTAAGAACTGAAGACTGGTTCTCGCTTACCTCAAGAAGCTGAACAAGGAATTTAGGTTGGGAGTTTAACTTACTCAAAAACAACTCTGATCACCGGAAGAGTCAGCTGCTCTGTTAGAAAACTGAGCTTGGCAAAAAGGACTCTTAAAAGTGAATATCTATGACAATTCC
The DNA here is from genome assembly GCF_030028105.1 of Mobula birostris. Classification (NCBI taxonomy): domain Eukaryota; kingdom Metazoa; phylum Chordata; class Chondrichthyes; order Myliobatiformes; family Myliobatidae; genus Mobula; species Mobula birostris. The sequence continues at coordinate 24,550,229 of NC_092387.1, read as the reverse complement.
TTCATGGGTGGGCTACAGCTTCAAAGTAAATTTATTATCAGAGTATATACAGTGTATGTCTCCATCTGTTACCCTGAGATTCTTTTGTTTCGCAAGCATTCACAGTAAATACAATGAAACACAATAGAATCAATGGTAAACTGCACATGACAGAGATAGGCAAACAAGCAATGAGCAAAAAGTTACAAACTGAGTTCCTCCAGCCACTTGTCTGTTGCACAAAGTCTTTGCTGTCTTCTGCATCACTCCACAGGAGGTTTGTGGATGGAATTATGGGTCAACATTGGATTCCGGGGAGGGTTCTGGAGACAATTAAAAGGGAAGCTAATTCAGAAGTTTAGCTTTCAGGGTGGAAAGGGGGAAAAGGGGACATCACTTCAATTCCTCCTGATTGATAGTTGTGAGGAAAAGACATTTATCTTCCTTGCCTCTGTTCATCTGCTGACTCCAGTGCTCTGGGAAACATGGCCCACAGCTTTCAATTACTTTACTTTATCTATCACATATCTTTGCAACATTTATTCTAGCTCTGAAGCAGATTCAACTACCAGCCAAAAACTGAAAGATAAATCCACTACTGTAAAATGGTTTATTAAAGTCAGCAGCGTAAAAATAACCAAGAGATTTCTTATAGGACTAGGAGGAACAAACTCAGAATACAAGGACATTCTTTCAGAACAGAGATGAGGAATTTCTCTAGTCAGAAGGTGATGAATCTGTGGAGGACAAGTCCTTGTGTTTATTTAAAGCAGAGGCTGTTAGGTTCCTGATTAGTCAGGGTATGGGGAGCAGGCAGGAGAATGGGGTTGAGAGGGTTAAGAAATCAGCCATGATGGAATGGCAGAGCAGACTCGATGGGCCAAATTGCCTACTTCTGTTACTAAGTTTTATGATCATATGGTCTTAAAAGATGATCAGTCATTCCAATCAGGATTGCGTGTAAATGTAAAAATTCCTATCGGCTGCAATCTATTTCCTTGAGATCTGACTGTCTCCCATGCATTCCAAGCTTTTAGTCAATGTCAGTCAAATGAATGAGATGCTCATTGACTAGAGGAGGGGGAGCAGTGCTTGTACTCTTGTCTACCTCAATGGTGTGGAGATTAACAGGTTTGGGAGATTCATGTTTCTAGGAATGAACATCACCAATAGCCTGTCCAGTTTCAATCACATAGATGCTGCAATCAAGAGAGCTCACCAATGTCTCTACTTCCCCAGGAGGCTGCGGAAATTTGTATGTCCCCTTAGATCTCACCAGATTTTAACCGATGCACCACAGAAAACATTCTATCTAGATGCATAATGGCTTGGTATGGTAACCATTCTGCACCTTTCTGCAAGAAACTGCAAAGCTGTGGACACAGCTGTAGGAGCAAACTGAAAAGTCACACAGAGTTTGTGTTTGAAATAACAGGAGATTTATTAAAAACTGATGCACACCAGAAGATCAGCCCAAGCTGATCTACATTTCCAGAGTATGAATTTGGTTGACCTTTTACATTTTCAGTTGATGAGATTACCTGTAAAACTACATTTTGATGGCAGAATGGTGGCTACAGGAAGATTAATTAAGGAACAGATTAGGTCCTGATTATCATTGGTCTAACAGTAAATCCAATTTCCAATTACAACAATGAGTGTAGGACAAAATGTAATGAGTGAAGTTCCTGAAACTTGGGTATAGTCAGTGCTGCACTCCATGCCTACTTTTGTCTGTGGTTCCCTATTACCACAATCCACATCAATATTTACTAGTTATTAGCCCTCACTATTCTTTCCTCTGCAGCAGAGCTCAACACATCACAGACACCATCTTCTCTTCCATGGGCTCTGTCTAGACTTCTCACAGCCTGCATAATCAAAGACTCCCCCCACCTTGAACATTCTCTCTTCTCTCCTCTCCCAACATGCAGAAGGAACAAAATCCTGAAAGCACATACCACCAAGCTCAAGGACACCTTCTGTCCCACTGTATTGACTATTAGATAGTCCCCTAATGTGATAAGTTGGTCTTTCTTGACCTCACAACCTACTTCATTATGAACTTGTACCTTATCGTTTACCTGCACTGCACTTTCTCTACAGTTTTTATATTTTATTCTGCATTGGTGTTGTTTAACCTTGTTCTATCAAAATGCACTGAGCATTTTTTTTCATCTGTATGAACAGTGCACAAGAAAAGCTTTTCACTGAATCCTCGTACATGTGACAATAATAATACATTCATTCCAAACTAACCAATAGCAAGCTTCTGTTCAAATGGGGTTCTTCTACTCTTGCATTGTCAAACATTGCTTGGATGAATCTGATCTTACATACTATTGGTAGCATTCTTTATTCACAAAACCACAACTGCCAATGAGCGGGAAGAATGTGGCTCACAACTAACAGCTGGCGAAGATGAAAGGGAAAATGAAGTACGAGGAAAAAACTACAGAAACTTTTTCCTATAAAAGCAGGGTACTCTCCCCGACAAATGAGGCCAGTGGAGGTTAGTTACAAATATATAAGTGCCTACAGTCGATCTCAGTCACTTACAGTATGCTAACCAAATTTGGTTGACTGGAGAATTATCCAGCTGCTTCCTCAAGCCAGTTATCAACTGAATAATCCTGATCCTCCTCAACTTTGGATGTGCCCCTAAGACATATTCCTTTAAAACTGCACCCCGATTAAGTAAAAGACAAAGGGATCAGCCCAACCGTTTAGGAAGTCTGAGAATCACACCCACATCTTCAAATAAAGTGTTTTATCATTGAAGCAACCTGGTAGATCTAAAAGTCTCCTTACACCACTTCAAATGATATTACCCTTCTTGACAAGAACATTCAGCAAAGCTTTATTTAAGACAAAAGAAGAATAAGCCAGAGATTTACCTATGCTTTATAATGTAGCTCTCCAATTATTGAATCAGCTTGAATCTTGCCTTCATAATGTTGTAATTTACCGCATTGGCATAACTTACCTTCCCAGGATTAATAAAGTTTAACATATTCCCATTAATTTTTATTTACAGCATACAAGTCTTATTTCCTGACTCTGTATAAAAACTCATGGCTTTATTGATCCGTATCTCAAGATTCTACCCACAACGATTCTACATCTTCCCATTCCATGCCACCTCTTTCAAATGATTTGAGATTATTTTCTCCAATAGATCCACACCCTTTCTGACTACTTGCCTGTCTTTTCAATATGATTTGTATCCTTGGAGGTTTAGCTCCCCGACCATAATCTTCTTTCAGCCATGACACGGTGATGTCCACAATGTCATACCTGCCAAACTCCAACTGAACTAGAGTCTTGAGGTTAATAGAGCACAGCATAGTACAGCACAATGCTGCCCTTTAAACCTACTCCAAGATCATACTGATAGTTCTGTCTCACATTTCCATTTTGCTTTCATCCATGTACCTATCTAAGAGTCTCTTAAACCTCATCAATGTAGCTGCCTCTACCATCACTGATCACGCACTGTGTGAAAAACCTACTTTTGTCATTCCCCCCCCCCCATTACTTTCCTACAATCTTCTTACAATTATGCCCTCTTCAATTAGCCATTTCTTCCCTGGGATAAAGACAATGGCTGGCCACTATCTATGCCTCTTATTAGTCCTATACATCTCCATCAACTTCTTGGGCATACACTTGGGAGAACTACTCACAAAGCCCACGTAATGCACCGAGAAGCTGGGTGCCAACCACCGTAAAACAAAACGGAGAAGTAGTATAGGCCAGGGTGGAGCAATAGAAATCACCCATGCCCAAGTAAAATTGCACCCATCCCCTACTGACAATCATAATCAAGATCAGGTTTATCATCATTGATAAATGTCATTAGAATTGTTATTTTGTGGTAACAGCACAGTGCAGCACATAAAAATTATTATAAATAACAATAAACAACTAGATAAAGCAAAAGAGGAATAAGAAGGTAATATTCCTGTGCTCACAAACATGCCATAAGTATCCAGAATAAAATAAATAGGAAAATGTGGTTCATACTTTTCTGCATAGGGCTGGAACTGGTCTGCAATCTACTGATGCCAGAAAAAGTTGCAAAGGTACAGATCCTGTCCACGTTACAGCAGGGTTACGTTCCTGGAACTGTTCGTAACCCAGACAGTTTACAGATCCTCCACACGTCACAGCAGGGTTCTGTTCCAGGAACTGTTCACAACCCAGACAGTTTACAGATCAGCCCAACTTCACAGCAGGGTTCAATTCCTGCGAACTGTTCACAACCCAGACAGTTTACAGATCCTCCTTAGGTCACAGCAGGGTTCTGTTCCTGGAACTATTAATAACCCACACGGTTTAACCATAACCAAGACAGTTTACAGATCCGCCCAACTTCACAACAGGGTTCTGTTCCTGTGAACTGTTCGTAACCCAGACTGTTTACAGATCCTCCCCACATTACAGCAGGGTTCTCTTCCTGGAGCTGTTCATAACCCAGACAGTCTACATATCCTCCCCACTTCACAGCAAGGTTCTGTTCCTGGAATTGTTCGTAACCCAGACAGTTTACAGATCCTCCCCATGTTACAGTAGGGTTCTGTTCCTGGAACTGTTCATAACCCAGTCAGTTTACAGATCCACCCAACATCACAGCAGGGCTCTGTGTCATAAGGGGGGCATTGGTGGCGGACCTAAATGCAAGACACAGACACTGAAGTACTAGGAACAGGACTCTGTGTGTCAAGTAAGCAAGGGACGTGGGAAAGAAAGGACGCTGGTCATTGACACAGGCCCTGGACGGGACTAGGATGCAGGGCTGGGCTAGGATATGGACAAGAAGCACAGAACCCGGACAAGGAACTAGGAACAAGGAGCCTGGAGTAGGGATACGGAACTCCGGGACTAGACCCTGGACAAGGACCCGGAACCTGGGTCTTGGTTAGAAATAGGAACCTGGGTCTTGACTCGGAACCAGAATCCAGGTTTAGGCTAGGACAAGATGTGGCTACAGGACAGGACGAGGGAACTCCAGCACAGGGCTGGGTGAGGTATTTCTGGGCTGGGTGAGACGCATGGACAGGACAAGAGCACAAAGCCTTGACTTGGTCTTGGGAGACAGGAACCTCAGAGCCTTGGACTTGGAACTCAGGAAACACGGAGCCTTGGTCATGGAACTCGAGAAACACGGAGCCTTGGTTTTGGGCAAAGGAACATGGAACTCAGAGCCGGGACCCCTACTTGGGAGCAGGACGTAGGGTCAGGACTTGTACACAGCACGCAGAGCCAGGACCCCCTCCTTGGAACAGGACCAAGGGCCGGGGCTCTTTCTATACACAGTATACTGAACACAAAGAAACAGTTCTCCACTCAGGGTAGCATCAAACGGCTGGAGCTACCAAGCGAAGGTGAGGACGCAGAGACAGTTCCTAACTGAATGTAGTGGCAAATGGCCGGACCTACCTTGTGAAGGTGAGGACACAAAGAGACAGTTCCAAACAATGACAGACTGTTCCTTATCTTGACACAGCAAGGCCCCGGTCTTGCTCTGGCAGTTGAACCTGACGGTGTTGCAGGCGAAGCTTCAGAAGTAAGGGGAAGGGAAGAGAACAGTCCAGCACATGAAGCTGTCTGTCTGTCTGTATCTTGTTTTACAGCAGTTGGCATCCAGCTTAATGGTGCATTACCGCCACCCTCTGCTCCAGAATGTGCACTAGACATACATTCTAAATCCCTTCAACCAATCACACACACACACACACACACACACACACACACAAACCTACACTTCACCCTCCCATCTTTGACCATCCTAGTATCCTATTCCTGTTTATTCGTCATATTCTATAAAAAATCCCCTGTACCCCTTAAAAACGCTAAAAATACCCGGACTTGTGCTCTCTCACCCATGCCCAGCAACCCTTTTAATGTGAATTCCTGCATCCCCAACTCCCTTAATTTATTTCTCATCATCTCTCTCTGTATCCCATAATTCCTGCAACACAAAACTAAATGTTCTACTGACTCCTCTTCCTGACATTCCTCACACAATCCTGTCTGGTGTTTCCCTATCATTTTCCATGTTTTGTTTAATGCACAATGCCCCAGCCTTAACCTAGTCCACACAATTTCCTCTCTCCTGTTTCCATTACCTACCCTAGTAACTGCAACACTCTTTTGTATTTGATATAAATGCCTCCCTTTCCCCTCCCTGTCCCATCTTTCTTGTCACATTCGGTTGACTTTTCCCCAGATTACACACTTAACCTCTGCTTTACCGATACTAATGTGCATTTTCACATTTTCTTTCTTTAACACCCTCTTTGCCAACTCATCCACCCTCTCATTCCCCTTCACCCCTACACGTGCTGGAACCCATAGAAATTTTACCTGATCTCCCTGATTTGCAATTCTTGTAACTAACTGAAGGACTTCATAAAGTACATCTTGCCAACTGTTTGTGTGAAAAGACCTTAAGCTTGCTAGAACTGAGGATGAATCTGAACATATCAATGCTTTGACTTGTCTGGCTTTCTGCACCCATTGCAACGCAACCAACACCGCCAGCATCTCCACTGTAAACACTCCTAACTTATTAGATGTTCTTCTGCTGATTCCAATTTCTTTTGCTGGTATGATCATCCCAAACCCTGTCACTCCTGTTGCAGGTTCCTTCGCACCATCCGTATAAATGTGAGTATAATCACTATACTTTTCCATCACATGACAGTTAAATGCATTTACCAAATCTGTTTTATATCTTTCTTTCCTTTTTACCTCTAACAAATGCCAGTCTATGTCAGACCATACAAGCTTCCATGGAGCTACAACCGGATAAACTACTGAAGGACTTATCCTCAGATCAAATACTCCACATTCTTTCGCGATATCATTCCCTACCAGACTAAAGGTATCCCTCTGAAACTTCCCATTTTCCCAGCACTCCTGCAACACTCCTTTAGTAGGGTGAGAATCATTGTGCCCCTGCAAGTTAGCCCAGTAGTTTGCCATCAGTTGCATCCTTCTTAGTTCCAAAGGCATTATTCCCATTTCTACCTGTAGGGCTGACACTGGTGACGTTTTAAAAGCCCCACTGCACACTCTCAAGGCCTGAGCCAGTTTCCTTATAAGAGACCTAGCTGCTGATCCATATACTATATTTCCATAATCCAATACAGATCTTACTAAAGCCACATACATTCTCTTCAAAGCTGAACAACTTGCTCCCCATTCCCTACCAGTCAAACATCTCATCACATTTATTACTTTTTCACATTTCTCCTCAACTTTCCTGATATGGTCTGCCCATGTTAATCGTGAATCAAATATAACTCCCAGAAATTTAAATGATGCAACCTTTTCTAATTCAACCCCATACATCCTTAACTTCTTCCCTACCTCAAACCTTTTCCTGGTAAAAAATACATTGAGTTTTGTCTACTGAAAATCTACATCCCCAATCATAACCCCACTCCACCACTTCATCAATTGCTTCTTGTAGTTTCCTGATTATATGGTCCATGTTCCTGCCTCTTTTCCACAAGGCCCCATCATCCGCAAGCAGTGACCTATCTATATCCACTGGTACCTTTGTGAAGACAGCATTGATCATAATCATGAAAAGTAATGGGCTAATCACACTACCTTGAGGTGTGCCATTTTCTACTATGTACTGCTTTGATAATTCTGATCCAATCCGAACTTGAATTTTTCTACCAAACAAAAAATCTTTAATCCAATTAAAACTCTCCCACCAACCCCCATCTTGTGCAGTTTAATTAATAATCCTTCCTTCCACATCATATCATAGGCTTTTTCAATGTCAAAGAACACTGCCACTACTGACTCTATTTGCCTGGGCCTTCCTTATTTCAGTCTCTAACATAATCACTGAGTCCATGGATTTCCTTCCCTTTCTAAAACCACTGATAACTTGCCAGCATTCCTCTTTTCTCAAGCTCATATGATAACCTTTCTGTTATCATCCTTTCCATTATCTTACATATACTTGATGTTAATGCAATTGGTCTGTAGCTAGTGGGTTTTGACAGATCCTTGCCAGGCTTCCTTATTGGAATTACTACTGCTTCTTTCCATGCACTTGGTAATCTTCCCTCCTCCCACACTCTGTTATAAAAATGCAGCAACTTCAAGAGCGCTCCTTCTCCTAGATTTTTTAGCATCACAGAGCATATCAGATCTTTCCCTGGGGAGGTTAGTCTCGATCTCTTTATTGCTCTCACCATTTCTGCTAATGTAAATGGATCATCAATTATATCATCTGTTCCTTCCCTCCTGCTTAACACACCTGGGTGTTGGCTCATTATTCTTTCCCTTCTTCTTCAGACAAATTTTCTGAACTGTGTATCAGTACAAATGACTTGGCCATGACCTCAGCCTTATCCCTACTGGAGACTGCAGTTTCCTCCTCAGATATCATTACTGGATATTCCCATTCCCTTCTATCTCCTCCCATCCTCTTAATCATTCCCCATATCTCTCCCACAGGTGTTGTTCTTCCTACCTTGTCGCAAAAACTCCTCCAACTTGCCCTTTTAGCTTGACGTATAGTTCTTCTCACCACTGCCTGTGCTTTCTTATATTGAACCAAATGCTGCATATTATGGGTTCTTTTAACTAGCCTGAATGCTCTATTTCTGTTTTTTACAGCCTGACAACATTCCTCTGTCCAACATGGTACCAGTTTTCTATTCATCCTATTTTTACTCCTAGGTATAGATCCTTCTGCTGCCATGATAATTGCTGAAGTTACCTGACTGTTTAATTCATCTACATTTCCAGAAATATCAATCTTTGTCAACCCTTCTTCACTCAACTTCTGGAACTTACCCCAATCAGCTTTTTCAAACACCCACTTTGGGGTTCTGCCACCTGGTCTTACTTCAACTCTTTCGCCCACTGACCACGAAACTGGGTAGTGAGCACATGAAGCTGAACCCAGGAAATATTTATGTAGCCAGCCCAAAATGAGAATCAGGTGCCTCATTTGGGGCACTCAACAGAACAAGTGAGAAAACAGGAAGAGCCGGAACAAGGATCGATGGACCGGACCGTGAGCTGGAATGCGGAATTCACGGACCGGACCATGACAGTATCTCCCCCTCTATGGAGACTCCTGACAACCCAAAAGGCTTCCCCAGACTACAGACTACATGGGTGGGTGGAGGGGCATTCAATAGGAGAGAACCCAGGATGGTGAGAGTAAAACGACAGTGTCTGTGTCAATGGGTCCATGATTGGCTGGATTGTTCTGCCATAAGGGGGCATTGGTGGCAGACCCAAATGTAAGACACAGACAGTGAGGGTCTAGGAACCGGATGCGGTGTGTCAAGAAAGCAAGGGAAGTGGGGAAAAAAGGATGCTGGACATTGACACAGGCCCTGGATGAGTCTAAGATGCAGGGCTGGGCTAGGACATGGACAAGAAACACAGAACCCGGACAAGGAACTAGGAACAAGGAGCCTTGACTAGGGACACAGGACTCCAGAACTAGAGCTTGGACCGGGACCCGGAACCTGAGTCTTGGTTAGGACTAGGAACCTGGGTCTTGACTCGGAACTGGAATCTGGAATTAAGCTAGGACAATACGTGGCTACAGGACAGGACATGAAACTCCTGTACAGGATGAGGGAACTCCAGCACAGGGTTGGATGAGACACATGGACAGGACCAGAATACAAAGTCTTGACTTGGTCTTAGGAGACAGGAAACACGGAGCCTTCGTCTCTGGGAGACAGGAAACATGGAGCCTTCGTCTCTGGGAGACAGGAAACACGGAGCCTTTGTCTTGAACACAGGAACATGGAACACAAAGCCAGGACCCCTCCTTGGGAACAGGACCAAGAGCTGGGGCTCTTTCTATACACAGTACACTGAACACGAAGAGACAATTCTCCACTCAGGATAGTGGCAAACGGCCAGACCTACACAGTGGAGGCAAGGACACAAAGAGACAGTTCCCAACACAAGGTAGTAGCAAATGGCCAGACCTACCTAGGGAAGGCGAGGACACAGAGACAGTTCTCAACTCAAGGTAGTGGCAAACAGCCAGACCTACCTAGTGAAGGCGAGGTCACAAAGAGACACTTCCAAACAACGACGGACTGTTCCTTATCTTGACACAGCGAGGTCCCAGTCTTGCTCTGGCGGTTGAACCCGATGGCATTACAAGCGAGGATGTAGGTGAAGGTTTTAGGCTAGGCTATAGGCGAAGGTTGCAGGTGAAGCTTCAGAAAGAAGGAAGGGAAGGGAACAGTCCAGCGCATGAAGCTGAACCCAGGAGCTATTTATGTAGCCAGCCCAAAATGAGAATCAGGTGTCTCAATTGAGGCACTCAACAAAACAAGGGAGAAAACAGGAAAATCCGGAACAAGGATCAATGGATCAGACCATGAACCAGAATACGGACTTTACGGACCGGACTATGACATTCTGTTCCTGAAAATGTTCATAACCAAGACAGTTTACAGATCCGGCCCACGTTACAGCAGGGTTGCGTTCCTGCGAACTGTTCATAACCCACACAGTTTACAGATACTCCCACGTTACAGCAGGGTTCTGTTCCTGGAACTGTTCATAACCCAGACAGCTTACAGATCCTCCCCACGTCACAGCAAGGTTCTGTTCCTGCAAACTGCTTGTAACCCAGACAGTTTACAGATCCTCCTCATGTCACAGCAGGGTTCCGTGCCTGCAAACTGCTTGTAACCCAGACAGTTTACAGATCCTCCCCACGTTACAGCAGGGTTCTGTTCCTGTAACCGTTCATAACCCAGACAGTTTACAGATCCTCTGATGTCACAGCAGGGTTCTGTTCCTGTGAACTGTCCATAACCCAGAGAGTTTTCAGATCCTCCCTACGTCACCACAGGGTTCTGTTCCTGCGAACTGTTCGTAAACCAGACAGTTTACAGATCATCCCCACATCGCAGCAGGGTTCTGTTCCTGTGAACTGTCCATAACCCAGACAGTTTTCAGATCCTCCCCACATTACAGTAGGGTTCCGTTCCTGGAACTGTCATTTTTTTTTGTAATTTATTTTTTATTGAAGTTCATCATCAAACAAAACTTTCTATAAGATGTATTTCAGATACTGTACACATATATCATATAGTCATATATGTCACAAATCTCTACATAATATTTATCTGAGTTATACACTTATAGAAAGGAGAGGAAAGAAAGAACAATCAAAAGAAGAAAACGATGTACAAAGAAGGGAGTGTTTTTTTTTACAACATGTTCATTGACTTGTGAAAATAATATCAGGTCCATAAGGTGTTATGTAGTTAAACCATTTTTCCCAGTATGAATCAAATTGTTCCAACTTACGATTAACAGATGCTGTTATCTTCTCCATTTTGAAAATGTCCATTGTAATTTCCATCCATACATTTAAAGTTGGGCTCTCCTGTGATAACCATCTCCTGGTAAGGGTCTTTTTACCAGCCACCAGCAGCTTATTCATTAAATATTTATCTCTTTTCAACCATTCTTGAGGTATATACCCAAAATATATGGTCTTAATTTCTAAGGGTATTTCACATTTAAAGATGTCTTTTAGGGCATTGTGTATCCCACTCCAATAGTCTTTGATAATGGGGCATTCCCAGAAAATATGATAATGGTTTGCATTTTGATTTCCACAATTTCTCCAGCAAACCGGGAGGTTATTATCATAATGGGATTTCTGAGAGGGTGTGATAAAATATCTTATCAAGTTTTTCCACCTGAACTCCCTCCATTTCTGTGAACTGATATACTTTCATTGATACCTCCATATTATTGTCCATTTTTCCTCAGATACATTATCCCTCCTTCCTTCTCCCATTTTGTTTTAATGTATAAAGTTGAATGTGTTTTAAGATTTGACAAACCCTACACGCTTGAAACTATTCGACTACCATTGTCTGAATTATATGCTTTTCTAAATAGCTCTATCAAACATTTTTGGCTACATTTTTAACCGTCCTATTAACATACTGTCATATCTGTAAATATCGATAAAAGTCTTGTTTTTCTAATGTGTTTCTCTTTGATCATTTCAAAACTGAACAGTGTTCCTTCTTTCATTATATTGCAAATAGCTGTTATTCCTTTACCTGTCCAGTCCTTAACTCTAGCATCCAGTTTGCAGACATCCCACCCTGCAAAAACTCATTTCAGGGAGGTAGCACCATCAATTTGCGGGAGACTTCTGGGAGAGGTGGGATGTCGGCAATAGAGTAGCTCCTTAGCAGCTGGCCAGCTAGTTTAAATAGCGTTAGCTATGCTAATGAACGAATGATACCTGTTAAACTCACCTCAACATGTCTTTTACAGTCTTAACCCACCATGGGCAATAGAAAAGTCGCTGTTGCAAACAGTGCAGCGAGCAACACTGTCATTATTTTGACCCCTATTTGGCAGGGGTACACTTCAGTGTAGTCTGGGGTGACGTACGTTTTACATATTGTTTGGAACACTCTGCAATAGCGCGCTTTGGCTCGCTCTCTCTCTCTCTCTCATGGTCGCTCTCGCGCTCTCTCTTGCTTTTCTCTCACACGCTCTCAAAAAAATTGACTTCCGTGATATTGTATATAATTTGCGGGCATCAAGGAGCCACTATTAATATGCGGGAGACTCCTGGAAGTTCCTGGAGAGGTGGGATGTCTGAGTTTGTACGGCGTAAAATCCGAGTCATATACACACCATTTAAGAATTGCAATGTCTCTCTCTAGTTTATATTCTTTTATAATAGTTTTCCATACTTTAAGAGTCCATTTCACCCATGGATTATAGATAGTATTTATGTAACTTTTTTGGTTGTTATCAGCCAAAATTGCCTGTATGGGGATGGAAAGTATCCTGTCCTTAATGTTTTTCCATTGAGCCTCATATGATGGATTGCACCAGCATATCACAGCTCTCAACTGTGCTGCAAAATAGTAATCTCTAAGAGAAAGTAGGCCCCATCCCCCCTTTTTCCTGGAACTGTTCGTAACCCAGACAGTTTACAGATCTGTCCCACGTTACAGCAGCATTCTGTTCCTGCGAACTGTTCATAACCCAGACAGTTTACAGATGCTCCCCACATCACAGCAAGGTTCTACTCCTGCGAACTGTTCATAACCCAGACAGTTTACAGATCTGTCCCACATTACAGCAGCATTCTGTTCCTGTAACTGTTCATAACCCAGACAGTTTACAGATCTGCCTCACATTACAGCAGGGTTTCGTTCCTATCAACTGTTTGTAACCCAGACAGTTTGCAAGTTGGAATTGTGGCCTCGAACTGATTTCTCACGTGGCCAAATTAGTGCCTGAAGTCTCACAACAGCTGGCAAATCTATCCCACTGGTCTCCCAAATACTGTATACATGGAGAGAAATAATAAGTCAATATTTTAGGCTGAAGCCCATCATTTTGAGTGGGCTATTCTGAATTTCTGGCACCTGCAGAATCTTTTGTTTTTAGGATTGAATGGACATCGATCCCCATACATACCAAAGTTTAATAATAAGGCTGTGGTCAACATAGTCAAGGGCCAGTCCTCTTTTATTTCTTTTTACTCCCACCATTAAATTATATATAATAATGTTGTTGTAAATACATCTTAGATGGCTGCCTAAAACCCCTCCTACAGCCTATTGAGGGTGATCGTCTTAGCCAATGATTTCACCAGGATCTTGGTGAATGCCCTCTGCAATATTGAACAAATAGTTATTGGACTGTCTGATTAGCAATAGAGTTTAGCTTAATTGGGCAGTCCAACTTCAAGATAAGATCTATACAGTTGTATTTAATGAATCTGGTGACATTTAACCCAAGATTAGTACTAAAATTAATACATCAATCTTGAAATCCTCATTCAAAGCCAAGCCATCTGTTCCAACAGCGATGTATTTTCAAAATCCATCAACTATTTTAAAAACTTTGGTTATGCTAGCAGTCTTTAAAAGGACATAGTGGTTAGTGTAACACTGCTGCTGTGTCAGCAATCTCCGGTCGGGCTTCAATTTCCCCCCCACTGCCTGTAAGTTTGCAAGTTCTCCTCGTGACACCATGGGTTTCCTCCAGGTGCTCCGGTTTCCTCCCACATTCCAAAGGTGTAGAGTTAGGGTTAGTGAGTTGCACGCATGTTATGTTGGCGCTGGAAGCGTAGAGACACTTGTTGGCTGCCCAGAACAATCTTTGCTGACTTGATTTGACTGAGGCAATGCATTTTGCCGTATCTTTCAATGTACATGTGACAAATAAAAACCTCTCTTTAATCTTTAAGGACATCATTATTAGCCCATGTTAGACTAAATGTGCTGATGTCAAACATTATTACAAACAGTGGAGCAGGAAGAAATATTCACATCCTGGCTGACATTCAGCATACATTGCTCAACTTCCTATGTCTAATGATAACCCACATCAGCTGGGACAGGCATAAGTTGCCCAGCACGGGTCTTATTCATTCTCTTATTTGAGTTTTCTTTGCACCTGGCATATTTCCAGTGAACTGCTGCGTTATCTGCCTCTGCCCACACAACAGAAGACTGGCTGTAGTGTTGTTACTAGTTTTCCAAACATTGATAAAGTTCCCTAACCTTGTAATGCTGAATAAATGATCCCAGACCTTTTCTTTCAGGAAGCTAAATGAACTGTTACTAAATAAATTGTTTTTGTAATGTCAGCTGTGTTTCAGTGAGTTCCTTTCTGGCACTGAATCTGAAGACTGTCTATTCAAGTGCCACTTAAGAGAACTGAGCACAAAACTCTCCATTGCGAGGGTGATCCCTGGTGGAGGTAACACCTTTTGGCTGTGATATTAATCTCAGGGGTAAGATACAAAACTCTGGAGGAACTCAGCAGGTCAGGCATTATCTATGGAAACAAATGGACAGCTCACTTTTTTGTCAGAAGAAGGGGCTTACTTGAAAAGTTGACCGTCGGTTTCTCTCCGTAGATGTTGGTTGACTCTTTGAATTCCTCCAGCAGATTGTTTGTTGCTCCAGATTTGAGCATCTGCGATCTCTTGTGTCCCCACGTTAATCTCAGGGACTATTTATCCTCAAGTAGCTATAAAAGGTTTTAGGGCAATTATTCAAATAAGCCTCAGTGTTCTTAACAATGTTTCTCCATAAAACCGTAAGGTATAGAGGCATAGTAGTAATGCAATCACTTGAATCGAGTATGATGTTCTGCTAAGGTGTGTCTAATGGTGGGTCTTAGCTATCTGTAGAGGCCAATCTGGAATCCACATATTCTGGTGCATATAACTATGCCATTTGGCCTAACAAATGCAATCATATCTGATTTTTTTCAGCCCTATTTAGCCACATTCTCCCCATAACCTTTAGCCTCCTTACCGATCAATAATCTGTTTTGCTTATATACCCTATGGTGGCATCCACAACCCTGTGTAGCAATACATTCCACAGATTCACCACCATCTGGTTGAAGAAATACCTCCTTATCTCAGTTTTAAAGGGACATCTGAGGCTATGCCCTCAGATCCTAGATTCTCCTACTAATAGAAACATCTTCTCCACATCCACTCCATCATGGTCTTCCAATATCTGGTAAGATTCAATGAGAACCATTCTTCTAAACTCCACTGACTATAGGCCCAGAGACATGAAATGCTCCTCATAGGTTCAGGCTTTCATACCTGGGATCATTCTTGTGAACCTCCTCTAAACCTTCTCAAAGGCCAGCACATCTTTCACATCTTCTTCACTTACCCTTCATGCTTCCATTGTTAAACAAAGCATATGGTCAACATCACATTGGTATGTGTGGGAGCTTGCTACCTGCATTTGCCTGCCTTTGTCTTGAGTTTCATTAATTCCTGCACTGTGCTCATTGCTTGGGCATTAGGTGATCTCAGAACCATCTCAAGCAACTCTTAAATTATACAGTGTATGTTGTCTAGTTGAATAAGCATCACTGAGAGATTATAAGAGCTTTAAAATGTCCAGCAAACATTTGATTTAGTGGAGTGCCAGAGCCTGAGGAGAGACGTGATTGAGGTTTATAAGATTATGAGGGGCACAGACAGCATAGACAGCCAGTATCTTTTCTCCCAGGGTCAAAATATTTAAGAGCATGCATTTAAGGTGAGAAGGGGTAAGTGCAAAGGAGATGTATGGGGCAAATTTTGTCTTACACAGGGAATTTTGGATTCTGGAATGCACTGCCAGGGATTGTGGCCGAAGCAAATTCAATAAAAGCATTCAAGAGACTCTTAGGTAGGCACATGAATGTGCAGACAATTGAAGTATGCGTTGTGTAGACAGAAAAGATTAGTTTAGTGAGGCATTTAATTACTAGTTTAATTAATTCAGCATAACATTGTTCTTGTTTATGTGCAGTACTGTACCTTTTTCTAAGTTTTATTTCTGGCTTGGAAATGAAAGACTTGAACCCACACTAGACAGACTTGATGAAGTAATGTTGCAAATCCAACAGAACGAAAACTGATGTATTCCTGTCATGTAAATCCATCATTCAACCTTCTATCGATCATTACAACCCCGGAAGGAGACTCCATGCCCTGGCTGACAATCAGAATGCAAATCTTCTTCCACTTGACATATTGTTCTCTAAGGGAAAGGAATATACAGTAGGTAAAGAAAGCAGCATCCATCATCAAGGACAACCAACATCCAATATTCTCACTGCTGCCATTGAGAAGAAGGCATAGGAGCCACAGGACCCACACCCACAGGTTCAGAAACAATTATTACCATTTAACTATCAGGCTCCTGAACCAGAGTGGATAATGTTACTCACCTCAGCACTGAACTAAATTCAACAACCTATGGACTCTCTTTCAAAGAGACTACAACTCATGTTCTCAGTATTATTTTTCTACTTGTCTATTCATTGTTTATATATATATATGTATTTGTACAGATGGTGTTCTCTTGCATATTGGTTGTTTGTCAGTCTTTGCGTGTGTAGTTTTTCATTGATTCTATTATAGTTCTCTGTCCTACTGCAAATGCCTGCAAGAAAATGAATCTCAGGGTAGTATATTGTGACATATATGTACTTTGATATAAATTTATTTTGAACTTTGAACTTTGAAACTATCACCCCGTTGGCTACGAGTTGTGCTTCTCGCCATCCTTCCAAACACAATTGGGTTCCTAGAAAAGGTTTCAAAGGTAGGAAGATAGTAACTACATTAACAGTGGGAGTGCAGGCTATATGGATATTGATTTATGAGGAGAATAAGAATAAGCTTAGTAGGTGATAATGGAATCAGTGCTACTTTTAACTAATCATCAATGTTCCATGTGACTTTAATTGTTTTTATCAAGAGCAAAGATGAAATGTTAAAATTCTATTCTGGTAACAACCTTGATGTATACATTTTCCGAGCCCATTACCATTAGCTCCCATATGCAGCTCATTGAATAGAAAGCAAAAATCAATCAGTATAAAAAAGAAATACACACACACATTATTTCATTTTCTCATTACACAGAATCACGAGTTAAGAGCAAAGTTTAAGCAGCAGTTCATGAAAAACATAGAAAGGTACAACTAAATTCTCAAGTCAATTTTCCAGCAGTGTATAGTTGGAACTTAACCCCTTTGACATTGGCACAATGTGTAATGAGGGCATCAATAAATTCTCTCTGAGTGCCAAGGGCACTTCGTTTGTACTCTGGGGTATGTGCAATCTGTTCAACAATTCACTTCAGTTCTCAATCCCACTCAAGATTCAAGATTCAAATTTAGTTGTCATGCGTACATTAAAACATACAGTGAAATAAGTCACTTGTGATAACTACCAAAACAGCCAAGTATGTGTCAGCAAACATTCCAGCACCAACATATCCGACCTATCGGTCCGTGGCCTCCTGTGCTGTTACAATGAGGTCCAATGCAAGCTTGAGGAAAACCACCTCATCTTTCTCCCAGGCAAATTTCAGCCTTTTGTAGTCTATATTTAATCCTACAATTACAGAGAAAAAATGAAAGGGGAAAGAGATTAACATAACTGTTCTATTGGCATATGCTGAGTGGGTTGAATGTCCTTCTTCCCTGTTATAATACAAACATGTTGGTATTAGTCAAGAGGACAAATACATGGAGTGAATTGGGTTCCATTATAAGCATATTCGATAACCTATTGGGACGGTGGCTATTTTAGTTATAGTGTGTTAATAGGAGAGGGTGAAATGATGATTTGAGAGTTAAGGGTTTTTTGGAAATAGTGATTACAATGTGATAGAATTTTATTATAAAAAACTGAAACTGAGTTGAATCTAAAACCCCGGTCTTAAATCTGAATGAGGTAAAGTATGAAAGCATGAGAGATGTATGAAAACATGGGATAGTGTGGACTAGAGGGTATGTCTTTTGAAGGTAGGTTGTGCAAGCTAGGGTTTTTCTCCTGGAGTGAAGGAAGAGGAGACGTGCCCTTATAGAGGCATAGATAGAGTGGACAGCTAGATACATTTTCCCAAGGTGGAAATGGTTAATAAAAGGGAGCATAACTTAAAGGTGATTGGAATAAAGTATGGGGGGATGTCAGAGGTAAGTTCTTTTACATAGAGAGTGGGAGGGAGGTGCATGGAACACTGTTCATGGGTGGTGATAGGCACAGATACATTAGGGCATTCAGAAACTTTAGACAGATGAATAGATGATAGAAAAATGGAGGATTATGTAAGAGGGAAGGGTTAGATTGATCATAGAGTAGGTTTAAAGGCTAGCACATCATAGTGGACCAGAGGGCCTGTACTGTGCTGTAACATTCTATATTCTTTGTTCTATATTCAATGAATCGTCTATGGTAGATTGGGAAATGTATGGTGGCAAACAAGCAATAGCTAACATACAAGAGCTTCATAAATAATTTATGTATCTCTTCAAGTCAAAAAGAAGCAGTAGGTAAGATATTCTAACAGTGGCTATCAGAGAAGGCAAATGAAGTGTCCGATTATAGGAAAAGGCTTAAAGTCAATAAAAGGGCAACATAGTGGCTCAGCCAGTGAAACAGAGATTCCCACCGCTGTCTGTAAGAAACTTGTACGTTCTTCCCATGAGCACATGGATTTCCTCCGGGTGCTACAGTTTCCTCCCTCTGTCCAAAGATGTACCAGTTAGTAGGTTAGTTGGTCATTGTAAATTGTTCTGTGATTAGGCTAGGGTTAAATTGGGGGTTGTTGGGCAGCACAGCTTGAAGGGCTGGAACATCCTAATATGTATCTCAGTCGATAAATAGATAGATAGATAAAGGGTTAGATAGATAGATATTAAATTATATTAAATTATGAGAACACTCAGTCCTCTTTTATTGTCATTCAGAAATGCATACATATGTTAAGAAATGATACAATGTTTCTCCGGAGTGACATCACAGAAAACAGGACAAACCAAAGACTAACACTGACAGAACCACATAATTATAACATATAGTTACAGCAGTGCAAAGCAATACCATAATTTGATGAAGAACAAACCATGGGGATGGTAAAAAAAGTCTCAAAAGTCACCTAGTCGATCGACTCCCCAGTCCCTGATAGCGGCAGCAAAAGGGAGAAACTCCCTGCCATAAACTTCCAGGCACCGTCAACTTGCCGATGCCTTGGAAGCATCAGACACAGAGTCCATCCATCCAAAAACTTCGAGCCTCCAACCAGCCCCTCCGATACAGCCTCCCGAGTGCCATCCTCTGCCGAGCACCTTCGACTTAGCCCCGGCCTCTGAAACAAGCAAAGCCGAGGATTTCGGGGCCTTCTGCTCCAGAGATTCCGGTTACCACATAGTAGCAGTGGTAGCGAAGCGGGCATTTCATAAGTTTCTCCAGATGTTCCTCTGTACTCTCACGTCTGTCTCCATCAAATCAGGATTGTGCACGGTCCCCTACTTGACAGATAACAGATATTCACCACCGGAAAGGCCGCGCGCTGCCGCCATCTTCTCCTCCTTATCTATAGATAGGTGTATAAACAAACAAACAAACAAAAGAAATCTCGCTCAATCCTAGCCCCTGGCACTGACTGTGTGAAGTCCGTACGTTTTCTCTGTAAGCACATGGGTTGCCTTTGGGTGCTCAGGTTTCTTTCTACATACCAAAGGTGCATGGGTTGGTCAGTTAACCCGTCACTGCAAATTTCCCTTGCTCTGTGGGTGCGGTAGAATCTAAAAAGTTAGAATTTAGCAAAGGAGGTTCAAGGCATTGACAAAGAAAAGGGAAGCAGGATAAGAGAGCAATCTACCAGGAAGCATAATTGTAAATAGAAAAAACGAAACAGAAAAATGCAAAACATTCAAGGATGTGTAAATAAAAAAAGATTAATAAAAGTTAATGTGGATCTCTTATGACTGAGACAGGTGAAATTATACTGGGACATGTCAGTGCTAATTTGGTCTGTCTTTAGGATGCAAAAAGGTTCGTTGGAAATAAAGAATTACTGCTCTGGAATGAATCAGGAGTTCAAAGAAATTAGCATGAGTAAAAATTAGTATTGGAGAAGTTGGTGAGGTTGAAAAGTAACAAATTCCAGGGACTTGATCACCTGGATCCATGGGTGGGTTGAAAGACATGGCTGTTGGAGATTCAGGATCCACAATTCAATTGATTCTGGAATTGTTCCTATAGATTAGAGCTACAATCCAGTTAGCCTGACATCAGTGACATGAAAATGTCTGGAATCTACTATTAATTAACTTGCATCAGATCACTTGCCAAACAATAATAGGGAGGCTATGTTTGACAAAAATGTTTTTTGAGCTTATAATTGAAAGAATCTTAGCTGGTGTGGCGTATGTGGAATTTTAGGCTATTGATGTGGTCAAAGAGTCATTGAAAGATTCAACATAGAAACAGCTCACCAAGTCCACACCAACCTTTCAAACACCCATTTACTCAAATCTGACACTACCCCATTTTATTCACTCCACAGTTATCAACAACCTCTTTCCCCCAATTCTACCACTCACCTACACACTAGGAGAAATTTACGATTAGTTAATTAACAAAGGCGTGGTAGCATAGCGGTTAGGTAATGCTTTACAATGCATTGGAGATCAGCAATCAAGGTTCAATTCCAGCCACCGTATGTAAGGAGTTTATACATTGTCCCTGTGACTGAGTGGGTTTCCTCAGGGTGCTCTGGTTTCCTCTCACATTCCAAAGATGTACAGATTAGGGTTAGTTTGTTATGAGCATACTATGTTGGTACTGTAAGCATAACCACAGTTGCAGGCTGCCTCCAGCATATCCGCAAACTGTTTTGGTTGCTGATGCAAACAATGCATTTCACTGTATGTTTCGATGTACTTGTGACAAATAAAGCCAAGCTTTGAAAATCTTTAACTTATCAACCCTCAAGGAAGGAATCATCAATTATCACTCAAACATTTATTAACCAAAATTGGGACACATGACTTTGAGGGGAGTATACAGAAGAGATTGAGGATTTAATAAAAGTCAGAAAAGAGATATTAGAAATATGCAGTTCAACATTTGTTTTAGAGTGGTAAGACCAATGCAAGCTTCAAGGAATTCACGCTGTGCCCTCAGCAGTCATAATCTATATCACCAAGGTCATTGAGAAAAATGGAAAAACCTTTACCATCACTGAGTACATTTATAAGAAGTATTGCCACAATAAAGTAGCACTCGTCATCAGGGATCCCACCATCCAGGCCATCCTCTCTTCTCACTACTACCATCAGGCAGGAGGTACAGAAGCCTTAGGTCCTGCTCCACCAGGTTCAGGAACAGTTATTACCCTGAAACCATCAGTTCCTGACTAGCATGGATAACTTCACTCACCTCAATACTGAACTGATTCCACAACTATAGACTCACTTTCAAGGACTTTACAACTCATGTTTTTAGTATCATTTATTTAGTTATTTACTTTAATTGTTTTTTTTGTATTTGCATAGTTTGTCTTCTTTTGCACGTAGGTTGTTTATCAGTCTTTGTGTGTAGTTTTTCATTGTTTCTATTGTATTTATTTGTTCTATTGTGAATCCCCATAAGAAAATGAATCTCTGGGTAGTATATGGTGATCTGTACGTACTTTGATAAAAAATCTATTTTGGAATTTTTCAACTTTGAAAATATCAAGTACATTCTGGATTTCTGGCAATATAAATACTATATGGGTAGCAGTGCGGGCTGTATGAAAGATGTAGGATAGGTTCAAGAAACCATAAATAGATAAAGCAATGGAAAAAGATATGGAAGGTGCAATATAATATTGAATCATGCAGTTAACCACTTTGCAGGAAATAGTGGAAATTCAAGGCATTAGTTAAATAATGAGAGAATGATTGGCATTAAGGGCAAAATGGGTAGCCCTACAAAGGAATCAGTAAAATTAGCTTGTAGGTACTCATGCAATTAGGAAAGCAAGCAGATTGTTGCCTTTTATTGCAAGATCTAAGCACAAGAGATGAGACATTTTGTCCCAATTATAGTTCAAGTCCAAGCTAATCGTCATTCAATCATACACACGTACATCACCAAATGAAACAATGTTCCTCCGGACAAAGGTGCACTTCACAGTAAATATAACACATACAACACAGAAAGTTATATTACCACAAACAAATTAACAAATAATAAGGTGCATTTACAACACAAGTTAAAAAGTAAACAGTATATTACTACTGACGCTTTATTCGTGTTGAAACCAGGATGATGACAGGGAGTTCAGTAGTCTCCTGCTTGGGGGAATAAGCTGTTTCCCATCCTAACAGTCCTTGTCCTAATGCAAAGGTATCTCCTGCCCAATGGTAGGGGTCAAAGTGATTGGTTGACAGATACGAAGGATCATTGACAATTCTAAGGGACCTGTGTACGCAGCTCTCCAATAAGTATCTCAGGTGGGTGGATCCTCTGAGCAGTCCTCACAGTCCTTTGTTGGGTCTTGCATTCAGATACCTAGCAATTCCCCATACCAGCTGGTCAGGACATTCTAAATGGTTCTCCTGTAAAATTTGGTTAAAATGGGAGTAGTGGGGCGGGTCTGCTATGCTTCAATCTCCTCTGGAGGTGGAGACATTGGTGTGTTTGCTTGACTAAAGAGGTGATAAGGTGGTGCTGAGGGACCAGATGAGTTCGTTCATTATGCTTGCTCCCAGAAACCTGGTGCTCCTAACTCAGGGCAACACACATAAAAGTTGCTGGTGAATGCAGCAGGTCAGGCAGCCTTTCAGGGCCCTGTTGTGACTGCATTTTTAAAGCATTGTTGAGAAGTCTAGTCTCTCTTACCTCAAGATGGATGTAGGGCTGCTGATATAGGGAGTGAAGTGAAAGCTCACAAGATTGGTTCTTAGAATGGCAAGTGTGTCGGAGGAACTTAGCAGACTGGGACTAGTAGGGGTGGAGAACCTATGTCACACTTGCCCACAATGGCGCAAGCAAAAATGTTGTTGACACACAGTATGCAGTGCTGCTCCTGAATTCTTTAAATCTCACCCATAATGAAAAGAAACATAATAATTATCTTAACTGCTAAATAAAGCAGTGAATGCCTTTTTTACAACCCAAGAGCAATGACATATATATCCACAGGAAGCATCTCAAGCCGGCGTGGTGCCACCTAGATGGTTGTGTCAACACATGCCATTGGATGCTACATTTTGAAACTCTTTCAGACCTGGAGTACACATCAGTATTTGCATAGTAAATGGTTACAATAATAGTACTATTTAGAAATGATGTTGTTTTTCAATTGTCTTTCCATAGATTAGTATTAATAATTTTTGAACAGGTGTAGTAAGATGCTTAAACACGAGGAATTCTGCAGATGCTGGAAATTCAAGCAACACACATCAAAGTTGCTGGTGAACGCGGCAGGCCAGGCAGCATCTCTAGGAAGAGGTACAGTAGACGTTACGGGCCGAGACCCCTCACGTCGACTGTACCTCTTCCTAGAGATGCTGCCTGGACTGCTGCGTTCACCAGCAACTTTGATGTGTGTTGCTTTAGTAAGATGCTTCATTTATTTCATTCTGTCTCTGATATAGTTTTATTAATAATAAAACTATGAATACATGGAAACAAGTATCAAGACTCAATGATAATCCCTGCTTAAAATTACCATGGCCGGTTATGAGCTTTTAGAAGATTATTACCAATTTAGGAACATGCTGTCAAAATGGTTTGCCATCCTGGACTAGTGTTCAGAATCTTAATAGAAATATAGAAAATTCACCATTAAAACTCACCATTCTTGACAGTGTCCATGCAGGTAAGATAAGATTAGTTTTATTTATCTCAAGTACATCAAAACTTATAGTAAATGGAGTTGCTTACATCAACAGCCAACATAGACAGAGAATGCACTGAGGGGTAGCCAGTTTCTGTCACAAACATAGCACACCCACAATTTACTAACCCTAATCTGTCTGTCTTTGGAATAAGAGAGGAAACTGGAAGAAGCGTATGTGGTCACGGGGAGAACCTGCAAACTTCTTACCGGACAACAGTGGGAATTGAGCCATGTTCTTTCAATTGCTAGCGCTGTCAAGCATTGCATAAACTGCTACACTACTTTGTAATAATTCCACTTTCTGGATCGCTCTGTCTTGGTTCAACAGAGTCAATATAAGGAGCCAGCCATTCAGGACCGAGGAGCGAAGGAATCTCTTCACTTCACCTGTAAATCTTTGGAAATCTGTGGATGGTTGTGGGAGCTGTCAATAAATATATTTGAAATAAAGACAGATAGATTGTTTGATATTAAGGGTACTGAGGGATATGGGATTAATATGGGAAACTGGAGTTAAGGTAGGTGATCAATAACAATCTTATTGAACAGCCAAACAGCTGAAGGGCTAATTAGATGTCTTGTGTTCCTAAGAGGTTTGGGATGTTGGGAAGACCAGTGTAGAAATACAAGTAGCTTTTTAATTGTGACATGCGTGATTTATTTACTAATTGGATGAGGTCAGTGAATCATGTAGTGTGCCACCATAGCCAAGGTTGTTAAAACCATTAAATACTTACTCAAAAATTCCTAATACTGTCATACATCAGAAACCAGCAATCTTCTCTGATGATTTAGTATTTAGCATTGAGTTGAATTACAAGGGAGAAAGATTCATGGCAGTACATTTTGTTTAAATATTTTATCAATATACACAATACTTTTAAACTATTAATAGCTATTAGTTATTTAAGTTATTAATTCTGTTGTCCATATTATATATCCTTTTTATATACTCTGTTACCACTTTATTAAGTACCTCCGATATCTAATACAGAGGCCAGTGAATGTACATTTATGGTCTTCTGCTGTTGCAGCCTATCCACTTTAAGGTTTGATGTGTTGTTCATTCAGAGATGATCTTCTGCATGCCACTGCTGGAATGCGTGGTTATCTGAGCTACTGTTGCTTTTCCGTCAGCTTGAACCAGTCTGGCCATCCTCCTCTGACCTCTCTCACTAGCAAGGCATTTTCACCACAGGCCTACTGAATGTTCTTGTTGCTTCCTGCATCATTCTCTATAAACTGTAAGGACTATTGTGTGTGAAAATCCCAGAAGACCATCATTTTCTGAGATACTCAGACCACCCTGTCTGTCAGCAACAATCATGTCAGTATCAAAGTCACTTGGATCAGATTTCTCCCCCATTTGGATATTTGGTCTGAACAGCACTTAAGCCCTCTTGACCATGTCTGCATGCTCTTGTGCATTGAACTGCTGCCACATGATTGGCTGATTAGATATTTGCATTAACAAGCAGTTGCACAGATGCACCTAACAAAGTGGTCACTGTGTCTAATGTAGCAATGTCATTAGGTTTGGAAACATGAAGTTTCATGTTCCAAAATGCATGGAAACACGGAATTTTCTGATCCTTAATTTTGACATGTGGCAGGGGAAACTTCAGGTAAATTTACAATGGTAAATTATCATACGATTGTCGAGATAATATCCTGAGATTGAGATTGCAGCTGAGTTTGTTGGATTAAGTTTCTCTCAGGGTGCTTTATCTACTCTGGCTGGGTTTAATAGTAGCACTGGATATTCACTCCAGTCGGACCAGCATGTCTATTTGTGATCAATATTAAATTAAGTGACAGAAAACTTGACTGCTTGCCTCATTCCTAATTAGAAGGATGGGAGATAACTCTCTGCAAGATTGTCACCATCTGAAAATCAGTTTGACATGTATTTTTTTCTCCTAATTTATTCCAGCAGTGTGAAAATACTCTGAACAACTGATGGAAGGAAATGAAGTGAGGGGGACATTTGACATTAGCAGCATCATTAAGCCATTGTTTCCAGGTAGTCATGCTATTCTGTCACCAAGTGTGTGCTCACTATTGATTATGCTAATCCTGTTTTATTTTCTCATTTTCCCACCAACTGCCTAGAGATTCAAGCACTCTGTTTGATCACCTCTGATGATGAGATTTTCCATGCAGGTATCTCTGGAAGGATTTCCAATGCCCTGGACCATAGCTTCTACCATCTTTGACAGGGTTCTTGAGTGCAGCTTATCTCTTTCAAGCACCTCTGTCCTCATTCTCTTTCCTCACAGGCAAAGTAACAATGGAAGTCCCCTAGTCCTCACCTTTCACTTTAGCAAGCCCCATTGAACGGATCGCTCTTCACAATTTCTACACTTTCAATGGAGTTAAGAACCAGACACATTAATGCTTCCTCACAGCTATCACCAATGTAAGCAGTCACTCTATCCCCTCACAAAATGCTGGAGGAACTCAGCAGGCCAGGCAGAATCTATGGAAAAGAGTACAGTTGACATTGTGGGCTGAGCCCTTCAGCAGGACTGGAGAAAAAGAAAATGAGTAGATTTAAAAGGTGGGGAGAGGGGTGATAGGTGAAACTGGGAGGAGGAGGGGTGAAGTAAAGAGCTGGGAAGCTGATTGGTCTTCCCTTGATAACTCTTTGGTCTGCTCTTCCATTTCCACCAACCACTTCCCTTCCTTACAGTACGTTTCCATGTGACTGGAGCAGATGCAACAAACAGCTATCTGTGGTCCACAGGCATTTATTCCAAACTAGTTTACAGCATTATGTGCTCATAAAGTGGTCTCCCCTCCACTGCAGAAACTGAAGATGGATTAGATGACTGCTTTATGGAATGCCCTGAGGTTTCCTTTAATGTCAATTTAAATTAATTTCTTTTATACTGACTTGTGCAAATAAGGCTCATGGTAGGCTTGAGAAACAAGACCTCCTTTCCATCTGGACACACTGCAGATTTCCGGACACCACATCAAGTGGAATAATGGAAGATCACTGGCTTTCTCTATATAAGAACACTTCTCCTACTCTCTGCCTTCTATGGGCAAGCCAGTTCTGAAAGCAGACTTGCAGTTCACCGTGGATCTCTTGCATCTTTATCAACCAACTACAAGGGACTTATCAAATGGCCTACCAACATCCATTTTCATTACGTCCAGAGACTTACTTTCTTCAATCTTCTTTGTTGCCTCCATAAAGAACTGAATCAAAGTTGTCAGGCATGGCCTGTCCTGCACAAAGCCATGCAAAGACTTTACAACCATCCGGCTCCTGAACCAGCATGGATAACATCACTCACCACAACCCTGAACTGACTCCACAATCTACAGACTCACTTTCAAGTCATGTTCTCAGTATTACTTATTTTCTTATTTTCACTATTTGTCTTCTTTTGCACACTGGTTCTTTTATCAGTCAGTGTTTTTGTAGAGTTTTTCATAAGTTCTATAGTATTTCTGTGTATTCCTGTAAACACCAGCAGAAAATTATTGTCACGGTAGTAAGTGCTAACATATACTGTATGTACTTAGGTAATAAATTTACTTTGACTTTTGATTTTCATTTAAGTAGGCCATGCATTTTCAAATGTGCATAAATCCTAAGCAACACACACAAAATGCTGGAGGAACTCAGCAGCCAGGCATCATCTGTGGAGAGGGAAAAACAGTCAATGTTTCAGGCTGAGAACTACCCTTCTATGCTCTCTTCAGCAACCTATATTTTTTCTCTCTCCACTAACATCGTCTGGCTTGTTTGGTATTTCTCACACTTCTGACCCACCCTTCACAGTTTTTACATATTCTGCTGATTGTTTACCCTCGCTCTCTAACAGCCTTCATCAATCTACCAGTCAGATGACCTCCCACCCTGGCCATTCCCTTTCTCTCTCCCACGTTCTATGAGAAGGTACAGGAGGTTGAAAGCCCAGCGAACAGACTGAAGAATAGCTTCTACCCTACTGTTATCAGACTTCTGAGCCAATCACTACTTTCACATCCCCTTTTCATTGGAGAGAATTCTTGCTCTTCCATCATTGTCACTTTTGCATTTCTTTTCTTCACGTCTGCGGTTTGCGTCACTAAGCACCATTCCGTTCTTTTGTGCTCATTTACTGTTGTGTTTATTACTACTGCAATAAAGCATTTTATTGCAGCACGGCATATATGACAATAAGCTAACCCCAACCTGACTTCATCAATTGCTCGTCACCAGACCTCCTCCCAACACTTTCCCTCTTTGCCCTCGCTATAAGAAAAACAAAACTATTTTCTTCGACCCCAATTCCGCCTTCAACCTTGAGCACTAACTCTATTTTTCTTTCCACTTGACTTGTTTAGTGTTCCCCGCATTTTTTTTAATATGCGGTGCTGAGGGCAGGGCAAAGATAGCAAAGTAATTTCCAACTTGTATATTCTGACTGCATTTGATCATGAAACTGAAAGTAGAGTTAAAGTGGCCTTTAGTTCAAAGTTAACAATGAAAACATAAAAATGGTTATTAATATTCCGACAGATGGTGCCTTTGAACTGGTCAATAAGAGTCTTATTTTCTAAAAACTCAATATCACTACTTGAGACTCTTTTAAATTCAAGCCAAGGCATGTTTGTGTTTCTTCTATATCTTACTACATCTTACCCAGCTAATAGAAACCTATAGATGATTTGGAAATCGTATTTCAACTCAGTAAAAGAAATGAACAACTAATGGGAATTCTTCGAATCAATGATAGGATTGGCCTATTTTTAAATTATAGTTAGAAAACTAAGTGCCAGGATTCAGATAGCCTGGAACTGAATCACTGCACTCGTTTCAGATAACTGACAGAAACAATAGAAACTAACATTTGTAACTGTCATGCAATATAAACAGAGTTCCAGATTCGAAATGCTTCTGCACTTAAAATTTTTCAGTGACTTGAAAAAATATTGAGCAGATCAAAGTCAATATTAAAGTCGGGGATGAGAAACACTTCCAACCAGACCAGAAAAATTCTTCAGGGGAGTTAATGAAGTCAAACTGGAAATATATCCATGAGTTGAATGCTGATGTAAGTTTGAGGTTACATGGACATGATCTGAAACCTTTGGACTAAACTCTGTAATTTACAACATTGGCAAAAATGAGAAAAGGAAACTGTGGGATAAAAGGGTACCTGTTGTCGAATGTTGAATATAGAATGTAGAAAATAGAACACAGGTCACAGAATACTAATCATAAAATGTTACAGCACAGTACAGGCTCTTGTGCCCACAATGTTGTGCCAAACTTTTAACCTACTCTAAGATCAATTTAACCATTCCCTCCTGCATAGCCCTACAGTTTTCTATCATCCATGTGCCTGTCTAAAAGCTTCATAAATGCTCCTAATGTATCTGCCTTTACCACCACCCTGGCAGAACGTACTATGCACCCACCACTCTCTGTGTGAAGAACTTACCTCTGAGATCCCCTCCATACTTTCCTCCGAATACATTGAAATCATGTTAGCCATTTCCACCCATGGGGAAAAAGATTCTGGCTATCCATTCTACCTAAGCAGCTCTTGTACACCTCTATCAAGTCACTTCGCTCCAAAGGGAAAAGCCTTTGATTGCTTGATAAAGTGCTGTTGTTTCATACAAGCCGAATGAAGGAAATTATTTCAATGTTCATGATTAAATCTGATAGGTGGATGAATGAAATAGGTTTGCAGAACAAGGCTTGATATTGCTTTTAATTGCTCATAAACGGGATGTGGGAAGGCAAGGATGATGGCAAGGTGGTGCCATTGAACTGCTGCAGTCTTACTGATGAAGGTATTCCTGCAGTGCAACTGTGGAGGACATTCTAGGATTTAAATGTTTGAGGAATAGTTAATATAGTTCTAAATTTGGGTTGGAACTTTCAGACTGCTGCATTCTCATGCACCTTTGTCCTTGTTCTCTTAAGGTAGAGGTCAATGGTTTGTGAGAAGGTGTTGAAGAGGTGATTGGGACTGTTTCGTAATTGACAATTATGTTCCTATTGTTAGACCTATTGAGGTAAAGTAAAAAACTATATGCCATCTATACAGATCATTTCATCACATCGGTACAATGAGGTAGTACAAGGGAAATGCAATAACAGAAATGTGAATATGGTGTTATGGTAACAAAGAAAGTACAGTGCCGGCAGACACTAAGGTGCAAGGCCAGGAGGAGGTAGGTTGTGAGGTCAAGAGACATCCTATCATACAAAATGTCTATTAAATAGTGTTATAATAATGGGATAGAAAATGGTGGTATGTACTGTGACAAGAATACACATAGATGTTAGCTGTCCTGTGTGATCAGTAGTTGGTCTGCCACCTGTCCTCAGGGGAGGGAGAGATAAAGAACAATGAAGCAGCATTTGGAGATGTTAATGAAGGAGCCATCAGTCTGGGTATTGTCAAGATCGGCTCTCCCTTTGAATCCTGAACTGTTTGAAGTGATGGACAGGCGATACCCCAGCAGGGGGATAAAAAGGGACAGGTTCGTTAAGGCAGGACACACACGACACCTGAGATAACGAGACCCTGGAAGCGGTGCGCCTCTCACAAGTCGGTGGAAAGTACCGGGCCATAAACGCACAGGGTGGAAAGGTACGATCAGCGGGAACCTGGTGTGTGTCCACCCTCGCTTGGGTGCCGGGTTCACTGCAGAGGATCGACCACATCTGGAGGAGGGGTCACAGTCGGTGACCTCAGGTGACATCACAAATGACCTGCCCGAAAGCTGTTTGTGAGCAATATCGCAGGTCTGTGAGTGGAAGCCGTTCTGAATGATCAGTCGTTCTTGTTCTCTCTCTCTCCCCCCACATTGTCCATCGCCATGGCAACGATTACTGCAAACTGAACTAAATTGAACTGGACTTTGTGTCACTTTGAAATTGGTCATTTACCCCTAGACAACGATAGAGCTTGATTGATGCTGTTATCTTAATTCTGTGCACATGTGTTTATCATTGCTGAACTGTTGCATTTATTATCCTTTCGATTACTGTGTTGCTTGTTTCTTTAATAAAACTTTCTTAGTTCTAGTAATCCAGACTCCAACTGAGTGATCCATTTCTGCTGGTTTGGCAACCCAGTTACGGGGTACGTAACAGTACTTTCATGTTTTTGTATCTTCCGCCCAATGAGTGGGAGGGGGAGAAGAAAGAATGTTCAAGGAGGGTGAGATCTTTGATTACATTGGCTCTTATTAGAACATATAACATAGAACATAGAATAGTACAGCACAGTACAGGCCCTTTGGACCACAATGTTGTGCCGACCCTCAAACGCTGTCTCCTATATAAGCCCCCACCTTAGATTCCTCCATATACCTGTCTAGTAGTCTCTTAAACTTCACTAGTGTATCTGCCTCCACCACTGACTCAGGCAGTGCATTCCATGCACCAACAACTCTCTGAGTAAAGAACCTTCCTCTAATATCCCCCTTGAACTTCCCACCCCTTACCTTAAAGCCATGTCCTCTTGTATTGAGCAGTGGTGCCCTGGGGAAGAGGCGCTGGCTGTCCACTCTATCTATTCCTCTTATTATCTTGTACACCTCTATCATGTCTCCTCTCATCCTCCTTCTCTCCAAAGAGTAAAGCCCTAGCTCCCTTAATCTCTGATCATAATGCATACTTTCTAAACCAGGCAGCATCCTGGTAAATCTCCTCTGTACCCTTTCCAATGCTTCCACATCCTTCCTATAGTGAGATGACAAGAACTGGACACAATACTCCAAGTGTGGCCTAACCAGAGTTTTATAGAGCTGCATCATTACATCGCGACTCTTAAACTCTATCCCTCAACTTATGAAAGCTAACACCCCATAAGCTTTCTTAACTACCCTATCCACCTGTGAGGCAACTTTCAGGGATCTGTGGACATGTACCCTGAGATCCCTCTGCTCCTCCACACTACCAAGTATCCTGCCATTTACTTTGTACTCTGCCTTGGAGTTTGTCCTTCCAAAGTGTACCACCTCACACTTCTCCGGGTTGAACTCCATCTGCCACTTCTCAGCCCACTTCTGCATCCTATCAATGTCTCTCTGCAATCTTTGACAATCCTCTACACTATCTACAACACCACCAACCTTTGAGTCGTCTGCAAACTTGCCAACCCACCCTTCTACCCCCACATCCAGGTCGTTAATAAAAATCACGAAAAGTAGAGGTCCCAGAACAGATCCTTGTGGGACACCACTAGTCACAATCCTCCAATCTGAATGTACTCTCTCCACCACCACCCTCTGCCTTCTGCAGGCAAGCCAATTCTGAATCCACCTGGCCAAACTTCCTTGGATCCCATGCCTTCTAACTTTCTGAATAAGCTTACTGTGTGGAACCTTGTCAAATGCCTTACTAAAATCCATATAGATCACATCCACCACACTACCCTCATCTATATGCCTGGTCACCTCCTCAAAGAACTCCATCAGGCTTGTTAGACACAATCTGCCCTTTACAAAGCCATGCTGACTGTCCCTGATCAGACCATGATTCTCTAAATGCCTATAGATCCTATCTCTAAGAATCTTTTCCAACAGCTTTCCCACCACAGACGTAAGGCTCACTGGTCTATGATTACCCGGACTATCCCTACTACCTTTTTTGAACAAGGGAACAACATTCGCCTCCCTCCAATCCTCCGGTACCATTCCCGTGGACAACGAGGACATAAAGATCCTAGCCAGAGGTTCAGCAATCTCTTCTCTCGCCTCGTGGAGCAGCCTGGGGAATATTCCGTCAGGCCCCGGGGACTTATCTGTTCTAATGTATCTTAACAACTCCAACACCTCCTCTCCCTTAATATCAGCATGCTCCAGAGCATCAACCTCACTCATATTGTGCTCACCATCATCAAGTTCCCTCTCATTGGTGAATACCGAAGAGAAGTATTCATTGAGGACCTCGCTCACTTCCACAGCCTCCAGGCACATCTTCCCACCTTTATCTCTAATCGGTCCTACCTTCACTCCTGTCATCCTTTTTTTCTTCACATAATTGAAGAATGCCTTGGGGTTTTCCTTTACCCGACTTGCCAAGGCCTTCTCATGCCCCCTTCTTGCTCTTCTCAGCCCCTTCTTAAGCTCCTTTCTTGCTTCCCTATATTCCTCAATAGACCCATCTGATCCTTGCTTCCTAAACCTCATGTATACTGCCTTCTTCCTCCTGACTAGATTTTCCACCTCACTTGTCACCCATGGTTCTTTCACCCTACCATTCTTTATCTTCCCCACCGGGACAAATTTATCCCTTACATCCTGCAAGAGATCTCTAAACATCGACCACATGTCCATAGTACATTTCCCTGCAAAAACATCATCCCAATTCACACCCGCAAGTTCTAGCCTTATAACCTCATAATTTGCCTTTCCCCAATTAAAAATGTTCCTGTCCTCTTTGATTCTATCCTTTTCCATGATAATTATAAAGGTACTAATTATTTGAGACACTGAGAAGTGTAGACAGAGTCCATGGAGTGAAGATTGCTTTTCGTGATGCTCTGAGCAGTGTCTACCACTCTCTAGAGTTTCTTGAAGTATTGGGAAGAGCAGTTGTCATATCAAGCCAAGAAGAATCTAGATAGAATTGTTTGAATGCAAGATAACTGCCCTTCTGGTATCAAATCCAGGAAACAGAAAAAGTTGAGAAAGCCAAGGGGAAGCCATGGTGAAATCTTAGGGGAATAAAATGGATTGCTGAGGTAGATTTGGAGAAAATATCTCTGATCCTAAGGAATCCAAAATGAGAATGGATCAACATACAGTATGACAATTACCAGTATAAGCCTGGATAAACTCCTTTACATAAAGAATATAGAATGTATTGGCTTTATTCATTAAATAACCCAAACTGTAAAACTGTAATTAGAACATGGAACAGTAAATAATGGATTAAAACAGGACTCCAAACTTGGGGTCCACAGACCTCTTCCTTAATGGTATTGATCCATGGCATAAAGAGTTTGGGGACCCTTGGGTTAAAGAGAATGCTGCAAAAACACATGTCTATAAAGGGAGAGAGGCATTTATTTAAAATAAAAACATAAGTTTCTGGAAATACTCATCAGGTCAAAATGCATCTGTGGAAAGGTAAATAGGATTGACATTATTTTTACCATTCCAATAGATTATGCTATAAAACACACCATACAATGGCTTTGTCTAATGAGTATACTTCTTTATTAATTGTGATTTCTTTACACAGCACAAAGATTCACCAAGTAGTTTTAAACAAATAGCTAATTCTTAAGTTTCAAACTATTTTGGTTACTCTTACAACTTCAGAAATCCAGTACCTTTATTCGGATTTTACCCACTCACAGTGAACCTGAGTGGGACTTGACCTTGGCGAGTTCTTCTCCGAGTCTCTGACTCAAGGACTTAACCAGTTCTTTGTCTCTAGAATTATTGCTGTGGGTCACCTCCTAAGGCCCCTTTTTAAAAACATTTCTTCAACATTGCTTCATTCTTTATTGCATTTAAACATCACTAATTCTGATCCCTATCCACCCCGGCATGTCTCCTTAACTTGTTCAAATTGCTTTTGGTACCACCTGACTACATTATTTTAACCATTTGTTTCCTAGATTATCAAAAAGTTTGTCTGAAATTTGTATTCTGCCAGCTGTTCTTTTCTAGAAGATGTCAACTTCCATGCACTCCAATCTGATTGCCTTCTCTTTTTCTGGCTGTTATTTTTGCTTTTGCTGTTTTGTTGCTTGCTATGTTCTGTTTTGTGCTGTTCTGTCGAGCATGTTGGCATGCTCTGTTGGTGCCGGAGTGGGTGCTGACACCTGTGGGCTGCCCCCAGCATATC
Source organism: Mobula birostris (assembly GCF_030028105.1). Lineage (NCBI taxonomy): Eukaryota > Metazoa > Chordata > Chondrichthyes > Myliobatiformes > Myliobatidae > Mobula > Mobula birostris. Next base: position 24,515,201 of record NC_092387.1, on the reverse strand, counting down.
CTCATGTGTGTTAGTCGCTAATACAATTGAATCATTTCATTGTATGTTTTGGTTTCCACGTAATAAATAAATCTGAATCTGAATTTCTCTTTCGATTAACTGTAAAGCTGACCTAGCCATCATCTCAGTTGAGACTGATCAGGCGTTGACTACATGAGCTTCCTTCACTGTGTACCTTTGTTCTGTGGTTTCCACCATCCCTTCCTAAGCAACAGAGTATCCTCCTAAGGCCTCATGGGATACGTGATATTGCATGCACTGCTACACATTTCAGGTCTGCTAACTCTCCTTCTCTTCTCATAAATGCAGTTTAACCTGTTGAGTATTTCCAAAAATTTCCGATTCTATTTTCAATTTCTTGCAAACTTTCCTTTAATCTTTGAAGGCACCTAATTAGCATTACTGGAAAGATAAGCAATTATTACCCATCCCTAAGTCCATAAATGCTCCTGAACTGAGTTGCTTGCTGGGTCATTTCAGAAACATCAATGTTGCTGTGGGTCTGGAATCACACCTCTGGTCCACACCAGATGAGAGTAGCTGATTTCCTCCACTGAATAAGGATAGGCGATGCAGACAGAATCACACAAAATTGAACAGGCCCTTCAAACCAACTCATCCATGTCGACAAAGGTGCCTATCAAAGCTAGTCCCATTTGGCTATTTATCTAGTCTTCATTTGTCTCAAAAATCCAATAACTTTTTGGTTCATATATCCATAGAAAGCATCATATCTGGATGCATAAAGGTTTGGTATGGTGACTGCTCTGTCTGTGACTTCAAGAAACTGCAGAGAGTTGTGGACACTGCTGAGCATTTCATAGACACCAGCCTCCCCTCCATAGCTTCTGTTTATACTTCTCGCTGCCTGGTAAGGCCCAGCATAATCAAAGACCACACCTGCCCTGGACACTCTCACTTCTTCCCTTTTCCATCGGGCAGAAGAAACAAAACCCTAAAGCATGTAGCACCAGGCTCAAGGACAGCTTCTACTCTGCTATTATAAGACTATTCTATGGTTCCTTGGAACAATTGATGGATTCTTGACTTCACATTCACTTCAGTATAACCTTGCACCTTATTGTTTACCCACACTGCACATTTTGTAGCCATTACAGTTCATTCTGCATTCTGTTATTGTTTTAGCTTGTACTACAGCAGTGCAGAAAGTTTGTGAACCCTGTAGAATTTTCTCTATTTCTACATAAATATGATCTAAAATATGATCTAAAATGTGATCACATCTTCACGTGTCCTCAAACTAGATAAAGAGAACCTAATTAAATAAATAACACAAAAAATCTTTATACTGGTTCATTTATTTATTGAGAAAAACTATCCAGTATTACATGTATTAGTTAGAAAAAGTATGTGAACCTTTGCTTTCAGTAATTGGTGTGACCCCCTTGTACAGTAATAACTTCAACCAAACGTTTCCGGTAACTGTTGAGCAGTCCTGCATGTCGGCTTGGGGGAATTTTAGGCCATTCCGCCTTACAAAACTGCTTCAGCTCTGGGATGTTTATGGGCTTCCTTGCATGAACTGCTTACTTCAGGTCCTTCTACAACATTTCTACAGGACTAAGGTCAGGACTTTGAGTGGGCCATTCCAAATCCCAAATTTTCTTCTTTTTAAACTGTTCTGTTGTTGATTTACTCTTGCCTTTCAGATCATTATCTTGTTGTATTATCCACCTTCTATTAAGCTTCAGGTGATGGACTGCTATCCTGACATTCTCCTATAAAATATCTTGATACAATTTGAATTTATTGTTTCCTCAACGATTGTAAGCTGTCCAGGACTTGAGGCAGGAAAGCAGCCCCAAACCATGATGCTCCTTCCACCATGCCTCATAGTTGGGATGAGATTTTGGTGTTGGTCTGAAGTATCCCTTTTCCTCCAAACATAGCAATGAGCATTTCTGTCAAAAAGTTCAACTTTTGTCTCATCTGTCCACAGAACATTGTCCCAAAAGTGTTCTAAACCATCTAGGTGGTCATTAGCAAACTTGAGACATGCAGTAATGTTTTATTGGAGAGCAGCGGCTTCCTCCATGTTGTCCTTTTGTGAACACCATTCTTGTTCAGTGTTTTTCTTATAGTGGACACATGAACAGAGATTTTAGTAAGTTCTAGAGATTTCTGCAGGTCTTTTGCTGTTACCCTTGTATTCTTTTTCACCTCCTTCAGCATTGAACATTGAGCTCTTGGTGTGATCTTTGCAGGATGCCCACTCTTAGGGAGAGTAGCAACAGTACTGAGTTTCCTCCATTTATTCTCAATTTCTCTTACTGTGGACTTATGAACCCTTAGGTCTTTGGAAAAGTTTTTGTAGCCTTTTTGCAGCTTCATGCATCTCTACAATTCTTACAATTGATCGAGGCATAGTGGATATAAATAGATCTTTCTTGAGAACAGCAGGCTTTGTCAGTAACCTGATTTTGTGTGTCCTTTTTATAGGGTAGGGCACCTCTAAAATGCACACCTTCAATCTCATCTCATTGATTGGAACACCTGACTCCAAATAGCTTTTGTAGAAAGCATTACCCCAGAGGTTCACATACTCTTTCCAACACATACATATAATATAGGATCATCTTTCTCAATAAATATTTTAACAAACCTTATGTTTTTTGTGTTATTTATTTAATTGGGTTCTCTTTATCTAGTTCTAGGACTCATGTGCAGATCTGTTCTCATTTTCAGTCATACTTATGCAGAAATAGAGAAATAGAGAAAATTGAACAGGGCTCACAAATTTTCTAGCACCACTGTACCTCAATGCAAAGTGTAATGAATTAATCTGTATGAATGGTATGCAAGACAAGCTTTTTAGAGATTCATTCAGAATAGAAGTCAATGTATTTTCTTGCTGAGACACTTAAACGCAGTGGCCACATTACTTACTACACCTGTACAGCTGCTCATGTTGAGTTAGCCAATCACATGGCAGCAGCTCAATACATAAAAGCATACAGACGTGGTGAAGAGGTTCAGTTATTATCTCAGCATGGGGAAAAATGTGACCTAATTGACTGGCAACAACACAGCCTGGTATGGAAACACCAATGCCCTTGAAAGGAAAATCCTACAAAAAGTAGTGGATACTGCCCAGTCCATCATGGTTGAAACCCTCTCCACCACAGAGCATATCTACACAAAATACTGTCACCATAAAGCAGCATCCATCATCAGGGACCCCCCACCACACAGGACATGCCTTCTTCTCGCTGTTGCCATGAGGAAGAAGGTACAGGAACCTCAGAACTCACACTACCAAGTTCAGGAACAGTTATCACCCTTTGACCATCAGGCTCTTGAACCAGAGGGGATAACTTCACTCAACTTCACTTGCCCCATTACTGAAATGTTCCCACCATCTATGGACTCTCTTTGAAGGACTCTTCATCTCATGTTCTCAATATTTATTGCTTATTTATTTATTATTACTATTTATTTCTTTTTGTGTTTGCACAGATTGTTTTCTTTTACACACTGGTGGAATGCCCAAGTCGGTGTGGTCTTCCATTGAATTTGCTACGGTTACTGTATTATTCTATGGATTTATCGGGTATACCGGCAAGACAATGAATCTCAGGGTTCTATACGGTAACATACATCTACTTTGATAAAATCAAAGGAAAGGAGGGAAAGAACTGATCCTACTCCATCATTCCATAAAATTATGGCTCCTCTAATCTTAACTTACACATTTCCTTGCCAGTTCCCATAACTATAGAATATCCCACGCATAAATCAAAGATGTGTTTTTCTCAGTCTTGAACACGACTTTTCCATCTTGGGTCTCTGGGTTAAGGTGTCCATAGACTGAAAGCCCTTGACAATAAAGAATTTCCTTACTGTCATTCTAGAAAGGAGCTCAAAAGCAGTGCTTATGGGTCCTTATGATCTATTTCAGGACACATTTCGTTAATCATCTGAAAGAGGGCACCTCCAACAATGTAGCACTTTCTTGCTGCTGTGGAGCTTGGGGACATCAACAGAGGCTCTGGACTGAGATTTGAATGTTAACCCTTCTAAGCCAGAAAGGATAATACCAACCAAGAACCACAGCAAATACTTCAAGTATACATGACTTCATCCTGTAAGTCCAATAGATTTTGCAGTAGATTTGTTGCTGGATGATGTCGTTTCCAAACTAAGACATGGGGTTACCTGTAGATGTGTGAACTTTTCAGTATATATATTACCAGTGACCACTTAAGAGTCCTGAAACACAGCAAACACTCTGAACAGATTAAAGGATCTAAAAATAACCATTTCAGTGTATGAGAGCTGATGCTATGTAGTGACTCATCTAATTATCTCATCTTGTATATTTAAGGTTCAATTATTTATAAATACAGTTGTCACTCGAGTTTCAAAGTCAACAAAACTGGAAAAAAATGGAGAATAGAAAATGCAGTGGGATCATCTTCATACAGGATTAGAAGCCAGTAAATATGTATAATTGATCAAGTGCCATTGTTTATTATTTTTAATGACACTGAATCATGGTGTTCAGTATCTAGAAGACAGAATAATCAGGAGTGACAATGCAGAATACTACGGGGCAGTGTCATAATGTAAGTTACTTATCCACAATGGATAAATCTGATCATGCCAGTAATGGTATAGATCAAGGACTCGGTGCTGAACTATGCTGATCTATGGGGCTGTCTTTGTGGACCAGTTCAGAATGCTATTTGCTTGCGTTTATCTGCAGGATGTGTTTTTTTTTCTCTCTGCACATTGGAAGTTTGACGGTCTTATTTTATATCGATTCTTTTGGTTTTCTTTGTTTCGTAGCTGCCTGTTAGGGAAGAATCTCAAGGATGTATTACATATACATGCTTTGATAATAAATGTGTTTCAAACAGTAGTGGGCAAAATTATTCAATGCTAAGGTTGCAAATTGGTCACACTTTCCATTCTTCTCCAAGGTTTCTCAACTTCAAATAGCAATCTGATTTGCTTCTGAAAGTTCTGAATTTGGAGACAGATAGGACTGCGGGTACTGGGACCCAGAGCAGGCTGCTGAAGGAACTCAGAAGGCCAAGCAGCATCGGTGGAGGGAAATGGGTACTTGACTTTTCAAGACACTGCGTCACCTATGTTTACTGACAAATCCACTCAACAGCAGACGCTGCGGTGTACGTCTTGCACTGGCTCCAACACATAGAAAGCAAGGACTTTTACACTCTGGGGCCACATTATTCGATATCTCCTGTACCTGATAAAGTGTCTTCTGAGTGTATGTTTGTGGTCTCCTGTTGCTGTAGTCCAAGCACTTCGACTGTTGTGTACTCAGAAATGCTCTTCTGCACACCACTGTTGTAATGTATGGTTGTTTGAGTTACAGTCACCCTCCTTTCAGCTTTTTTTTAACAAAACTATTAAAGTTTATTTACATCACATATACACAAGGTACAGAGTTTCAATATTTAGAAGACAGGAAGTATACTTAAATTAAAATATGGTTAGAACCGTCTTTAAAACAGTCAGTACCCCCAGGGGGCCCACGGCTCCCGGAAGTCCCTCACTGTACCCATTGCAACTGCGTGCTCCCTCTCCAAGGACAGCCGGGCACAAATGTATGCTCGGAAAAGGAGCAGGCAGTAGGCAGCGCCTTCCATTTTCCGCCGCCTCAACCGATGAATGGCCCTCTTGGCCAGGCCCAGGAGCAAGCCCACCAGGAGATCCTCCTCACACTCCGCCCCCTTCTGAACTGAGTGCCCATAGATGAGGAGGGCGGGACTAAAGTGCAGCCAGAACCTCAGCATCAGCCCCATAGGAAACTCAAAGAGTGTAGCACGTACAAGAAACGCTTTGGCGCATCACGGAACGGTACGGTGGGCATCTCCGCAAGACAGTCATTTCATGTGGGACCGTGCCCCATGTGGTCTCCCGAGGCCTGGGTCCGATGAGCACACATTGGCTGGTGGTGCAGCCAGAAGCCCTCCACTTACCCGTACTCTCCCTCTCCCAACACCCACCGTAATAGGATCAGGACCAGTCCTCCCCAGCAGCCAGAGCACTGTCCAATGGGCAGGAGCACCCAGCCTGAATGAGGCCAGACCCCATACCCTCCACAGTTCTGGGTAGAATCGAGGTTGTTCCCTCAGAGAGGCATGGCTGGCACCATTTGCCAGGATTCGCGTGCCCTCTCAGCTTGACTCAGTTTAGCCATTCTCCTCTGACCTCTTTCATTAACAAGGTGTTTTTACCCACAGAACTACCACTCACTGGATTTTTTTTGTTTGTTTTTCTCACCACTCTTTGTAAATTTTAGAGACTGTTGTGCATGAAAATTCCTGGAGATCAGCAGTTTCTGAGATTCTCAAACCACCTTTTCTGGAATCAACAATCATTCCACAGTCAATGTCTCTTGGATCACACTTAATCCGCGTTCTCATGTTTGGTCAGAACAACAACTGAATGCCTTATCAATGTCTGTGTGCTTTTATACATGGATTTGCTACCATTTGATTGGTGGAGTAGTTATCTGCATTAACAAGCAGGTGTACAGGTGTACCTAATGAAGTGGCTACTGCGTGTGTATGTCAGAATGCTGTTCCTGGATTTCAGTTCGGCATTCAACACCACTGTCCCACAGACCTTGGTGAACAAACTACTGCTCCTGAATGTGAGTACACCACTGTGTAACTGGGTGTTGGACTTGCTAACCAACAGACCTCAGAGAGTCAGGATGCACAACTGCTCCTCCCTCTCCATCATCTTCAACACAGGGCACCCACAACCCACAACTGCATGCTGAGTGCGCTTCTATATAGTCGGCTCACATATGACCGCACCCTAGGAATTACATTGCCAAGTTCACCAATGACATGATAGTGGTGGGACTCATCATCAACAACTTTGAGACATCCATCACTGGCACCTGCCTACCCACCACCAAGGTCATAAATACAGAATGGTGCTGGGAAAAGGCCAGCAATATTATAAAGAATCCCACTTCCAGACTGTCCCACTCCTATCAGGAAAGAGTTTAAGCCAGGACCACGGGACTCAAACACAGTTACTTCCACCAAACCGTCAGGCTGACCAACACCGCCACCCATTAACTCTCCTCAGCATTCCTCATCATCATGACATGCACATCACCTTGCACTGGTTTATGAACATAAATCACTCAATGTATATAATAGTTGCTTTTATATTTACATTTACTGCGTTCTTCATGCCTAAAGTGTTTTTTATGCTGCATCGGATCCTTAGCAACAATCGTTTTGTCCTTTAAGCATATAGTGAAGAATGACGATAAACAATCTCGAATCTTGAACCTTCAATTTTAACTCCCTTTAGAGGTGTTTACCCCGAGCTCTTGTGAATAACAAGGACTTAGTATATTTAAATATAGCTTCTGTTATCTTTATAAAGATTATGAAAACACATTCTGGAAACCTGAAATAAAAGCAGAAATTATTGTAAACAGTCAGGTCAGGTATCATTGGCAGAAAGTTCAGATTGAACCTTTCTGAAGAAATTCGATTTGACCTGAAATGTTAGCCCTGTTTCTCTTTCTACACTAGCCGCCTGATCTGTTGAGTCCTTCCAACATTTTCTCATTTCATATCATCATCCTTTGTATCCTGGTAAACTGGTAATAACTCATCACATGAGCTGTCAAATAGTGCTGACAGTTTCTCATTCACTGCATAGAAAAATCACAACTTATTTCGTTTCAATTATTAATCACAAAATATTTGTATGGTCTAACAACAACTGCCTGAAATAGGTTTTACCAGGCTCAGAGGGCTTCCTTTATTTTCTGTAGCAATTTCTGCAGGACCAGAAGAATACCTAAGGGAAGAGTCAATTAGATTGCGAAGTATAAATGGAATGGCATTCTGTAAGACACTGTCCTGTTTAAAAATGCTTAGGTAAGACGATGAAATAGGGACAGAGACTTAAATTCAGTAATCTGGCACCAGTTTACCATTGAGTCAGAACCATACGTAACACTTAGCTGAGGCAATGTTAGAAAAAAATAACTCTTGGCTTCCCTTAACGACAACTGCTGTTACAATACTCAGTGATCCGGCTGGCTGTAAATGAAAGCAACACAATACACGAAACACCCGAGTGGTCAGGCAGCATCAGCGGAAGGAAAAACGCAATTCACATTTCAGGTTGGTTTTTAGTATCCTGTACTTCTGTTAATTTTCAAACTTGCAGTCTAAATCAGTTCACTTGATCAGGATCCCAGTACCAGGATGAAACTTGGCACCTGGCTTCCTGACAAAGGGATGTTGGGACAGGTTTAGGTCATAACATACTGGACCAGGAATAGGTAATTTGGTTTATTCAGTCTTCTCCTATCATAAAATAATGGCTGATATTTTTTTCTGAAACCCATTCTTCCTTCTTCCCTAACTCTTAATCCCGTTAACAATTAAGAACCTATCAGTCTCTGCTTTAAGTACCCAATGATAGCCTCCATGACCTTCTGTTACAGCGAATTCCACAGACTCACCGCACTATGTCTGAAGAAAATTCCTTGTTACCTCAGTTCTGAAGAGACACCCTTTTACTTAGAACCTTGACCCTCCGACTAATGGAAACATCCTCTTCAGTCCACTCTATCCAGGCCTTTCATATTTGTAGATTTCAACGAGATTCTCCCCCTTCCACCCCATCCTTCTTAACTCCAGTTTTAGCGTATATCCAAATGAAACAAGGATTCAGACGATGTCTCGCCACTCAGTATTTTATCCAATCCAATATGATTTATTTAATATTACCAATGTATGAATTGCATGGTAACAGTTAAAATGAGGATTGAATTTGGTCAGGTCTTAATGATGCTATGTCATCAAGCTTTGGTCAAGGTGGGAATGGCTGCGGTCAGAGCTGGTTCAGATTAGGCTTTAAATTTACTTCTACAAGCCTCGAGCTGTGACACCCATTCACACCACTAATGGTTTATTCTGGCCATGGTGTGGACTTTCAGTAGGTGTTCTCATGAAACACTACAAAATCTTGATTGTGTCTCCCAGTCCTGTCACTAGCAGAACACTAGATAGGCAGATGGGTGATAAAAAAATAAATGGAGGGCTATATAGGAAAGAAGGGTTAGATTGGTCTTAGATTTGGTTAAAAGGTCAGCACAACCTCATGAACTGAAGAGCTTGTACTTTTCTATGTTCAACGCTCAACACAGCCGTTATGGGCTGAAGGGACTGTGCTCTACTGGTCTACGTCCTGTTCTATGTCTTATATTCTATAACATCCTTGGCAGCACTGAGAAAGTCTCTACAACACTTAAATGCACATGGGTCAGCTCATTCTTAATGGAAGCTTGGAATGGATAATTAATTAGCTGTAGCTCTCGTATTCCAAGAATAAAATCACAAAAGACAGAAATAATTGTAATTCAGTTCTCACTTTAAATCAAACTCAACCATTAACCATATTTAAGGTTTTGCATTATTATTAACATAGTTAAATAGCAGTCCAAAGTATCCATTTGAGATGTGGATCGGGTTGGAGTAGGGAAGTAGAAGGTGTATCTGGCAGTGCTATGGTCCCACCACTGGCAGGAGGCCTCACTCACAGTTCAAGTGGTAGATGTAGATAATTCCCACGGCAACACAGACTCGGGAGTTTTTAATGGGGAGGTCTCTGAGCAAAAATATGAAGTAAGATATTGCACAGCCCTTTCCTGGAAGGCAATAGTTTGGCAGAAGAATTTTACGGGACCAATTTTGCCATTGAATTTATTGACATTTAGGTAGCTACTGAATTAAATTAGAATAATACATTTGCATATTACCCATGCTATAAGCAATATAGGAGATGTAAAGTTTAGAGGAACACACAAAATGCTGGAGGGACTCAGGATGTTAAGCAGCATCAATGGAGAGAATAAACAGTCGAATATTCAGGCTTTTGTGAGGACTCCTCCGGATTTCCAGCAACTGCAAAATCCAATTTCAAAGTAAATTTATTACCAAGGTACATATACTGTACATCTTCAAGTATTGGACTGAGGTTCATTTTTTTTATAGGCATTTACAGTAGAATGAAGATGTACAATAAAATCAATGAGAAACTATACAGAAAGACTGACAAATTGTGCAAATACAAAAAGAAACAAGTAATAATAAATAAATGAATGAATGAATGAATGAATGAAACTAAAAGTGTGACCTGTAGAGTACTTGAATCTATAGATTGTGCTCAAAAATCATTTCAGTGTTGCAGTGAGTGAAAATGTCCATGCTAGTTCATGAGCCTGGTGGTACCAGGTGGTACAGGACCTATGGCCTTCTTCCTGAAGGTAGCAGTGAGAAGAGAACATTGCCTGGATAGTGAGGGTCCTTGATGATGGATGCTGCTTTCTTGTGGCAGCACTCCTTGCAGATGTGCTCAGTGGTGAGGAGGGTTTTTCCTGCGATCGGCTGGGCTGTAACCATCACTTTTTGTAGGCTTTTCCATTCTTAGACACTGGTGTTTCCATACCAGGTCTTGACGCAACCGGTCAGGGTTCTCTCCACTCTCCATTTACAGAAGTTTGTCAGAGTTTTAGGTGACATGCTCAATCAGTGCAAGATTCTAGGAAATTAGAGGAGCTGTCCTGCATTTACGTGCCAGTTCCAGGACGGATCATCTGATGTGATAACTATATAGGAATTTCTAGTTATGTAACCTCTCCACTTTCAATCTCTGCATGAGCACTGGCTCAAGGACCTCAATTTTGTCCTTCTGCAGTCTGTAATCAGCTCTTTAGTTTTGCCGACGTTGAGTGCGTGGTTATTGTGGCACCACTCAGACTGATTCATAATGAGAATCAGGTTTTAGTATCATAGGCATATATTGTGAAATTTGTTGTTTTGCGGCAGCAGCACATTGCACTACGTAATAACAGAAACTATAAATTACAATAAGTATATATCAACATTTTAAATTAAATAAGTAGTGAAAAAAGAGAGGGAAAACTGAAACAACTTTTGATGGGATGCTGGAATTAAAATCAGCAGATCCAGACTTTTGGAAAGACTTTTCAGAAAGCTGAAATTCCTGTTTGTGTCAATTTGCCACAGGGGGTCTTCGCAGCTGTCAAACATGGCTTCTTGTAGCCCCAGGGTCATACAGAGGCACAGCTAGTAGAGCTGCCTGCACACAGCTACGGCAGCCTGGGTTCAATGCTGACCATCGGTGTTGCCTGTGTGCAGTTTCCATCTTCTCCCTGTGACGGAGTGGATTTCCTCCAAGTGCGTTGGTTTCCTTCCGTATTCAAAAGGCATGCGGATTGGCGGGTTAATTTGCCCTAATTATAGATGAGTGGGGGAGTTCATTGGAATGTGGGAAGAATAGATTACAGGAGATATTAATGATGCAATAGAGGTGCTCCATGAGATGGTATAAACTTGGTGGCCTAACTGGTTCCTTTCTATATCCTGAGGAAATAGCTGCTCTTTGATGATCAATGTAAAAACAGGAGCAGTTTGTTCAAGTAAAAGAACCCAAAGGCTTCCAACTTGGGGTATGCCGATCTCTTGCTTAGTGGTATTGGCCCATGGCATATAAAGAGTTGGGAACCCCTGATTTGAACCCATATTCCAAGTTAGTTAAATCTCAGCGGTTTTGTGACCCCAACCACTGATGGTATAAGTCCTTCCCAGCTTACAAGTGCCTGATTTAATGTAAACACAAGAGATTCTACAGATGCTTAAAATCCAAAATAACACGGACAAAATGCTGCAAGAACTCAGCAGTTAAGAAGGGAAGAATGAAGAGTTGACGTTTCAGGCCAAGATGCTTCCTCAGTCAGGTTTCGTCCCCCTTTCTTTCCAGTCTTGATGAAGGGCCTTGGCCTGAAATGTCAACCCTTTATTCCTCTAAGTGTGAGATTTTGTGGATGCTGGGTATCCAGAGTAACACACACTAAATGCTAGGGGGACTCAACAGGTCAGACGACATCTATGGAAAGGAATAAAGAGTTAATGTTTCATGCCGAGAACCTTTTATCAGGGATGGAAAGGAAGGAAGACAAAGCCAGAATAATAAGGAGAAGGAGTACAAGCTGGCAGGAGAGTCGCTGATGATGGGGCTTGGCCCGAAACGTTGACTTTACTCTTTTCCATGGATGTTGCCTGGCCTGCGGAGTTGTTCCAGCATTTTCTGTGTGTTGCAGGTGATAAGTGAAGAGGAAGGTGGGAGAGTGGGAGAGAGAGTGATGAAGTGAGAAGCTGGGAGCAGATAGGTCGAAAAGGTTAAGGGCTGAAGAAGTAATCCAATAGGACCGGACAGTGGGAATAAGGAGGGAGGACGGGCACCAGTGGAAGGTGATGGGCAGATGAGGAGAAGAGAAGGGGTAAGAGGGAAGCCAAAATAGGAAAAGGAAAAAGAGAGAGGGGGCAAGGGTGAACCTGACTTAATGTGCAGCACATGTATGTACATGAATAAACATTTGAGAGAGGGGCAGGAGTGATTGCAGACTGCTGCAGGGCTGCATGCATATTCTACCAGGTAGAAACTCAGTTGACAACTGCACTTCCAACTTGCAAATTGTCTGGGTTATGAATATTTCATAGGAATGGACCATGCTGTAACCTGGAGAAGACAAAACTGAACAATAGCATTACAAAACTAAACAATAATATATAGGTCTTCAGTGAGACCAGCCTTCCACAAGGAGATGCCAGCAGTGTGCTGGTATGCAATAAGTACAGACGTAGAGTTAAAGTTCAAAGTAAATCTATCATCAAATTATATATATCTCACTGTATATTACACTACTCCGATATTCGTTTTCTTCTGGGCATTCACAGAAGACACAAAGAAACGCAATAGAGTCAATAAAGAACTACAAACCAAGATGGACAACCAATGTGCAAAAGAAAGTAAACTGTGCAAGTAAATAAAATAATGTTGAGGATATGAGTTGTAGAGGTCTTAAAAGTGAGTCCATAGGTTTTGAAATCAGTACACTGTTGAGCTGAGTGAAGTCCACACTGCTTCAGGAAACTGATGGTTGAATAGTAATAACTGTTCCTGAACCTGATCATGTGGACCCTGAAGCTTCTGAACCTTCTTCCTGACAGCAACAGTGAGATGAGAACGTGGCCTGAATGGCAGGGGGTTGGGGGGGGGCGTGGTCTTTGATGATAGATGCTGCTTTCTTGTGGCAGTGCTTATCAGGTATATCCAAGTTTAAGTCAGGTTTATCGTCACGGAAATGAAATGAAATTTGTTGTTTATGGCCGCAGCACTGTGCAATATATAAAAATTACTGTAAGTTACAATAAATAAACAAACAAATAAATAAATACAGTACATATATGTAGAAAAAAGTGAGGTAATTTTCATGGTCCATTCAGAAATCTGGTGGTAGGTGAAAGAAGCTGTTCCTAAACTCGGAGGGGAGGAGAAGATGGTGGCGCGATGCACTGTGTGTGGCCGCTCCAAATGATAGTGAATTTGTTAAGTAGGATGCCGTGCACAATCCTGATTTGATGGAGACAGACGTGATGAAACACGGAGGAACATCTGGAGAAACCTCTGAAATGCCTGCTTCGCTGCTGCTGCTACTGTGCGATCGACAATCTCCGGAGGGGAAGGCCCCAGATCCTCGGCTTTGCCTATTGCCTGTTGCCGGGGCCGGGGTCGAAGCGCTCGGCAGAGATGGTGCTCGGTGCTCGGTGTCGGAGGGCTGGTCGGAGGCTCGAAGCTTTCGGACGGACTTAGGGTCAGACTGTGGTCAGAGTGCTTCCAGGATGCTGCATCGGCAAGTTTGCGGCACTGGAATCTCATGGAAGGGAGTTTCTCCCTTCAACCGTCTGCGTGAGATGATGGGACTTATGAGAGACTTTGAGACTTTTTTTTATGTGCCCATGGTCTGTTCTTCATCAGTTTACGGTATTGTTTTGCACTGTTGTAACTATATGTTATAATTATATGGTTTTCATCAGTTTTTTCAGTCTTGGTTTGTCTTGTGTTTCTGTGATATCATTCTAGAGGAACAAATTGTATCATTTCTTAATGCATGCATTACTAAATGACAATAAAAGAGGACTGAGTGTCCTCATAATCTAATCTAAAAAAAACACTGAGTGTGCATCTTAAAGATCCTGTAGCTCCTTCCTCATGGAATGTTGAGAGGAGGCATGACCTGGAAGGCACGGGTCCTTAACGATGGAAGCAGATCCTACAGCTCAGAGTCTAACATGCATGTCTTTGGGATGTGGGAGGAAACTAGAGTGCCCGCAGGTAATCCGAAAGGAGAATGTGCAAACAGCACCGGGAGTCAGAATTAAATCCAAGTCCTCGCTGGAATTGGGAGGCAGCAGCTCAACAAGCTATGCCACTGTGCCGACCCATTGCTGCCAATGGGAGAAAATGGCAAAAGCTTTTATTGAGCAGAGAACAGCCATGGGACATATACACAGTGCCCGTGGGGTTCCTCAAGGGTCAATAACACTGACCCATTTCTCAGACTGGAAAATTCACCCACAATTGGTCCAGGCGCAGCTGCTCATTGGAATCAATAGGGGAAGCAAACTACTGGATAAGTGAAGCCTTTTAATTGGGATCCTCAAGCAGGGCTAGATATTGACTTTAAGAGTGAAGAAGCAATATTGCCCATCGAGTCTGTTCCCTCATTTCATCACGGCTGATCCATTTTTTCTCTCAGCCCCAATCTCCTGCCTTCTCTCCGTATCACTTCATGCCCTGGCCAGTCAAGAATCTTTCAACCTCTGCCATAAATAAACATACAGACATGGCCTCCACAGCTGACTGTGGCAAAGAATTTCACACATTTATCACTCCCTGGTGAAAGAAATGCCTCCTTTTCTCCATTCTAAAAGGACGCCCCTCTATTTGAGGCTGTGTCCTCTGGTCTTAGACTCTTCCACCATAGGAAACATCCTCTCCATGTCGGCTCTATTAAGGCATTTCATATTTCAATAGGTTTCAGTGAAGTCAATTCAGGCCCAAATACATCAAACACTCTTCATATGACAAGCCGTTCAAACCTGGAATCATTTTTGTGATCCTCCTTTGAACGTTCTCCAGTTTCAGCATATGCTTTCGAAGATAAGGGGCCAAAACCTGCTCACAATACTGCAAGTGAGGCCTCACTAGTGCTTTAAAATATCTCAACACTACATCCTTGCTTTTATATTCTAGCCCTCCTGAAATGAATGTTAATATCACATTTGCCTTCCTCACTACAGACTCAACGTGTATGTTAACCTTTAGGGAATCCTACACAAGGACTCCCATCCCTTCACACCTCATTTTTTTTGTATTGTCTCTCCATTTAGAAAATAATTTCATTTCTTCTACCAAAATGCATGACCATTCAATTCCTAACATTGCATTCCATCTGCCATTTCTTTGCCCATTCTCCAAATTTATCTAAGTCCTTCTGTAGCCTCTCTACTTATTCAAAACTAATTGCCCCTCCACCTATCTTTTTATCATCTGCAAACTTTGCAACAGAGCCGTCAATTCCATAATCCAAATCGTTGACATATAACATGAAAGGAATAGGCCCAACACAGATCCCAGTGGAACACCACTAGTCACCGGCAGCCAATCAGCCCATTGCATCTGCTCCACCATTCCGTCATGGCTGTTCCTACTCAACACAATACACCTGCCTTCTCACCATATCATTTGATGCCCTGACCATTCAGGAAACTATCAATTTCTGCCTTAACTATAACCATGGATGTGGCCCCCACCACAGTCTGTAGCAGAGCTTTCCACAGATTCCACAGACTAGAGGAAAAAAGCTTTATTTCTCCTGTCCTGCCGAAGGGTTTTGGACTGAATCGTTAGTGGTACTTATTTACAGAGATGCTGCCTAGCCTGCTGAATTCTGAAAGCATTTTGTCTGCCTTTTGTACAGGTCATACTTCCCCCAGAAGAGATCTAAATAATCAGTAAATCTGAATTCATGGCTGCTGCACCAGTCACTCAGCCATGCTTTCATCTGCTAAATCATTCTATTCTTACTCTCAATGTCACATGGCACAGGCAGCAATCTAGAGATTACTACCCTGGAGGTCCTGTTTCTCAGCTTTCTGCATAGCTCCATAAAATCTCTCTTCAGGACCTCCTCACATTGTCTACCTCTGTCACTGGTGCCAATATGCACCAAAACAACTGGCTGCTCACTCTTGCCCTTGAGAATACCATAGACCTGATCCAAGGCAACCCTGATCTAGGTACCAGGAAGACAACATAACATTCAGATTTCGTTATCGCCCCCACAGAACCTCGTCTCTGATCCTCTGACTAAGGAATCTCCTATCAACACTGCAGTCCTCTTCACTTTCTGCTCTTCTGAGCCATAGCATCAGACTCAACGCCAGAGACCTGGTCACTGTGGCCCTCCCTGGTAGGTTGTCCCTCTCAATAACATCTAAAGTGGCATACTTATTAAAGAGTGGAACGGACACAGGTGTGCTCTGCACTGGCTGTGCATTTCCCCTCCTTCTTCTGATAGATACCCAGTTACCTGTCTCCTGCAACCTAGGAGTGACGACCTCCCTGGAGCTCCTGTCTATCACCTCCTCATTCTCCCTTATGAGTGAAAGGTCATCGAGATGCAACTCCAGTACCTTAATACGTTCCCTCAGGAGTTGCAGCTCCTTGTACCTGGTGCAGATGTGTTTATGTGGGAGACAGGACGTCTCCCAGACTGCTCACTTCCCACACAGAGTACGAAACATTGCCCCTGCAACCATTCTTACTAATCTCCTATGTCTAAACAGATGTGGAATGAACAAATAGATAGTTGATATGTTTCTTTCAGAGTTTTTTACTGGTAGACACAATGCACTTAATGTGCGAGGGGAAAATTCAAAGGGAATATGTGGAGCAAGCTTTTACACAGTGAGTGTTGGATGCCTGGTATGTGTTGCCGGGGACGCTGGTGGAGGAACATATGATGAAGCCATTTAAGAGGCTCTTAGATAAATACGTGAATATGTGGAAAATGCAGGGACATGGACAATGTCCAGGCAAAAGAGATTAGATATAATTAGAGTAAGTAGTTTGACACAACATTGTGCGATGAATGGCTTGTTCCTATACTATATTCAATAATACCTTTAGTTAGGTCCTATATGGTTTTGGATGTTTGAACATTCAATAACCTTGACATCATTGGTGGTTGGTGAGCAGGGGGATGGACTTCACTGGCTGGCGAAGCACCCCAGCAGCAGCACGAGTAGAAAACTTGAAATTAATTCAAACAATGAGCTAGGAGGTAGCACCCATAAGACAGAGCAGCAGAAGTAGGCCACTCAGCCCATTGAGTCTGCTCCACCATTCCATCATGGCTGATCCCACTCAATGCCATACACCTGCCTTCTCTCCGTATCCTTTGATGCCCTGACCGATCAGGAAACAATCAACTTCTGCCTTAAATATACCCACAGACTTGGTCTCCACCACAGACTATAGCAGAGCATTCCACAGAAGCACTACTCTCTGGCTAAAATATACCTCCTTACCTCTGTTCTAAAAGGCCTTCCCTCAATTTAGAGGCTGTGCCCTCTAGTTCTGGAGATCCCCACCAGAGTAAACGTCCTCTCCACATCCACCCTATCTAGTCTTTTCAACATTTGGTAGGTTTCAATGAAATCCCTCTGCGTTCTTCTAAATTCCAGTGAGTACAGGTTTAAAACTGACAAATGCTCCTCATATGTTAACCCTTTCATTCCTGGAATCATCCTTGTGAAGCTCCTCTGGACTCTCTCCAATGACAACACATTCCTTCTGAGATATGGGACCCAAAACTCTTGACAATACTCCAAGTGCAGCCCTGACTAGTGTCTTATAAAGCCTCAACATTATCTCCTTGTTTTTATATTCTATTCCCCTTGAGATAAATGTCAACATTTAATTTACCTTTGTTACCACAGACTCAACCTGTAAATTAACCTTCAGGGAGCCTTGCATGAGGATTCCAAAGTCCCTCTGCACCTCTGATGTCTGAACTTTTTCTCCATTTAGACAATAGTCCACACTATTGTTTCTTTTACCAAAACACACTAACATACATTTCCCCACACTGTATCCGATCTGCCTCTTTTTTGCCCATTCTTTCAGTTTGTCCAAGTCTTGTTGTGAGTGCATTGTGTCCTCAGCACAACATATCCCACCACCTATCTTCATATCATCCCCAAAGTTTGCCACAAAGCCATCAATTCCATTATCAAATCATTGACAAGCAATGTGAAAAGCAGTTGTCCCAATACTGACCTTGACGAACACCACTAGTCACTGGCAGCCAAACAAAAAGGCCCCTTTTGTTCCCACTCACTGCTTCCTGCCTGTCAGCCAGTTCACTTACCATACCAGTACCTTCCCTGTAATGCCATTGGATTTCATTTTGTTAAGCACCCTCATGTTTGTCACCTTATCAAATGCCTTCTGAAAATCCAAGTAAATGACATCCACTGCCTCTCCTTTGCCCAAGCTCCTTCTTACTTCCTTGAAGAACTCTAACAGATTTGTCAGGCAAGATTTCACTTTAAGAAACCATGCTGACTTTGACTTTTATTTTATCATTAGTCTCCAAGTACCCTAAAAGCTCAATCTTAATAGTAAACTCCAACACTTTCCCAACCACTGAGATTAGACTAACTAGCCTATAATTTCCTTTCTTTTGCCTTCCTCCCTACTTAAAGATTGGAGTGACGTTTACAATCTTCCAGTCCTCCAGGATCAAGTCAGAATTAAGTGATTCTTGAACAATCATGACCAATGCATCAATTATCTCTTCAGCAACTTTTCTCAGGACTCTGGGTTTTATCCATCTGGTCCAGTGACTAAGACCTTTGAGTTTGCCTCGCACTTTTTCTTTTGCGATGGCAATGGCACTCCCTCCTGCTCTCTGACACTCAGTCCTCTGACATACTGGTAGCATCTTCCACAGTGAAGCCTGATGCAAAGTACCCATTAAGTTCATCTGCCATTTCTTTGTCCCCCATTACTACCTCACCAGAATCATTTTCCTCTAGTCCAGTATCAACTCTCACCACACTTTTACTCTTTATATCACTGATAAAAAACCTTTTAGCATCCTGCTTTATATTATTGGCTAGTTTGTCCTCATCTTTCATCTTTTCCCTTCTTATATCTTTTTTAGTTGCCTTTTGTTGAATTTTAAAAGCTTCCCAATCATCCAACTTCCCATTCACTTTGGTACCTTATATGCCCTTTCCATGGATTTTATGAAGCCCTTGCCTTCCCTTGTCAGCAACAGTTGCCTACCCCTGCTATTTGAGAACTTCTCTGTGGAACATACCTATCCTGCACCTTGTAAACTATTTCCAGAACTCCGCTCTGCCATCATCCCCGCCAATATCCTCCTCCAATCCACCTGGGCAAGCTCCTCTCTCATGCCTCTGTAATTTCCTTTATTCCTTTGTGATACAGATATATGTGACTTATGCTTCTCCCTCTCAAATTGCAGTATGAATTCAACCATATTATGATCACTGTCCCCTAAGGGTTCCTTTACATTATTCTCCTTAATAGCATCTGGGGGTTATTACACAACACCCAATCTAAGATAGCCTTTCCCCAAGTATACTCAGGCACAATCTGTGCTGAAAAGCCATCTAATAGACATTCAACAAGTTCCCTCTCTTGTGATCCGATACCAACCTGATTTTCCCAATCCGCTTGCATATTGAAGTCTCCCATTAGAATTGTGACTTTACCTTTATTACATGCCTTTTCCAGCTCCCTTTGCAATCTCAACCCATATCTTGGCTACTATTTGGATGCCTATATATGATTCCCATATTGTTTTTTTTTAACTGTTGCAGTTTCTTAACTCTACCCACAAAGATTCAACACTCTCTGACCACATGTCACCTCTTTCTAAAGATGTAATTCCATCTCTTACCAACAGAGCCACACCTATGCCTTTTGATACAAATTATATGCTTTGATATTAAGCTTCTAACTATGGCCTTCTTTCAGTCACAACTCAGTGATGCCCACAATGTCATACCGACCAACCTGTAATTGTGGTGTGAGTACGTCCACATTATTTTGAATGCTAAGTGTATTTAAATACAGCAGCTTCAGTCCTGCGTTCTTCGCCCTTTTGAATTTTGCCTCTGCGGTACAACTCTTTACTCTGTCTGCAGTCTTACTTGATCATTGGCTTGTCCTTCCTTACATTCATGTCACATCCATCATCTGGGATACACTCAGGAGCAACTGGATATTGCAGAGACAGGAAGCTAGTGGTCATGTGTCACTTAAAACCATCTCAACTTCCATCCTCTTCACCCAGCAATCTTTTCACTAACTTTTCAGGGAATAGTCTTGGCAACATTTTAAAAAGTCAGGTGGTAATTTTGTGATTGTATATCTTAGCAAAGAATCAGGTATTTTCCAAGCCATCCAAAGCCATTCTTGGTTAAATCACCCATAAGGATATACAAACCTAAATCACTCAACTTGTTTTCATAACTTAACCTTTTCAGCTCTGATTCTTTGGGGTTATCATTTCAGAGGATCTCTCCTGGGTCCAACACTTAAGTGCCACTCCAAAGAAAGCACAGCAGCACCTCTGTATTCTTAGAAGTTTGTGATGATTCGGCATGTCATCTAAAATTTTGACAAACTTCACTGTCCAGCAATACCTGACAACCTCAGTTTAACCCTAACCTAATCACTGGACAACTTACAATGACCAATTAACCTACCCAGTGCATTGTTGAACTGTGGGATGAAATTGGAGCACCTGGAGAAAACCCAAGCATTGTTGGGGGCAGTGGGGAGAGAGTTCAGAGATTCCTTAAAGAGGACAATGAGATTGAAATCCAAGCACCAATGTCCCGAGCTGTAGCAGTGTTGCGCTAACCGCTACCCTACTTTAAGACTAGAGCAGGGGTTCCCAACCCCAGGTCCATGGACCCCTCGGTTACTAGCAGGGTTCTATGGCATAAAGAAAAGGTTGGGAAACCCTGCTACACAGGGAAACATTGGCATAGTGACATAGTTACGAGAAACTCAACAAAGAATCATTGAGCCATAGTTGAGTTTAACCCTCACCAAGACAGCTGGGGAATTAAAATCGCAGCAATTAAGTACATCTAGAATTTATAAAAAGTCGTTGGTAACTATAACGGTAATGATAAGCTCCCAGATTTTATAATAACCCATCTGGCTCATTATTATCCTTCAAGGAAGGAAATCTACCATCTTTACTTGATCAGGCTTATTCAGACTCTCCAAAGCAGTTGACTCTTCATTTCAGGGGTAATTAGGGATGGATTGTAAATGCGAATATTGCTGGTGACATCCGCCTCAGTAATTGGTAATTGGTTAAATCATTGTCACAAATACTTTGATATAGTGAAAAGCTTCTCCTGACAGATCATTGCGTACATGAGTGCATCAAGGTAATACAGAAGGAAAAGAAAACATTGCAAAGTATCATGTTACTGAGAAAGCACAGAGCAGATAGACAACTAACATGCAAGGGCCACGATGAGATAAACTGAGAGATCAAGTGTTCACTTTAATTATTAACAAAGTATATGAAATAGGGGGCTAATGTAAGTACAGAACAAAACAGTTATTTGCCTCTTCAGTTACTTTTATGAACTGATCCACTACAAATTAATATTTTTTATACTAGTCTAAGTCCTTCTGATACAAATAAAATGTTTGTCAGCAGAAATTAGAAAAAATCACTGCTGAAGTCCATCAACTTGCAACGTAAATCTTGTGCTCAGACTCAGCTTATTACTCACATAAAGAGACACCCTGAGGTTAAAACTGAAATCACTCAGGTTTCCTCTGGCTGATTTTAATTAAATCAAACTGAATGCTGGAATGACATGAACATGGGCATGTAATACTTGCCTGGGGGATGTTCAACATAAATCTGATCCCAGGAATGTTACTTCTGGATTTTTATTGGGAAGTTTGCTGAAGGTCTCACAGTTCAGGAATTGTGAAATGTGTCGGGGGAGGAGGGGAGCAATGATTCTGGCCTGGATATCTTGCAACTTCTCAGTCACTGAAGACAAGTAACTAGTTGGTGAAATAAGAAATCAGGAAGTATTAAGAAGATTTGAGATCGTCAGTTTGTGAAAGAACCTTGGGCTATTTTATGGATGTACATTTTTATTTTATTGGGCCGTGTAGTCTCGATGGCAGAACTGACAGCTGGCATGTTCCTAATTTCTGAAGTGAAACAAACACACACACACACTACAGCATAGAAACAAAACACATTAGTGGTCAGCTATGGGCCTGGCTCATCTCATGCTCTGCTCCAAGAGCTTAGTGAGCTAAAGAATGAATAGCCTTCATATCTGGCTCTTCTGTATTTGTCCAACCACAGCATGTTCATCAAGCCCACTCCCTTAATTTAAATGAGGTTCAGCAAAAGATAAATGACCTTCAGCAAAGGATATTTATTTTTATTAATTTTACTGTATATTGATGTTTAATTAATTGACAGCAGCCTAAGGTAAAGATAAAGATCAGCTTTATTTGTCACATGTACATCGAAACATACAACGAAATGCAAATAAGCAAGGATCGTGCTGGGGGCAGCCTGCAAGTGTTGCCACGCATCCGATGCCAACACCTCATGGTTTGGCTTCACGAATGAGGATCTAGGAAGGGAGCTGCCCACGTCTTCTGCAGGCTCATTGGTGGCTGATGAGGCCCATATGAGACAGGCAGGCCCGGCCACAACGGCTGCAAGGGTAATTCTGTTCTGGGTTTGGTGCTGCTGTGACACGGTTCTTCCTCCTTCTCCTTTTGTCCTCAATGCCAGCCCTGCGTGCATTCTCGAAGGAGGAGAGAGACTGGTGAATGGTGTATCGTCAGGCCTTGCGATCGGAGGCTAGATTAGACCACAGGCAATGGTCAATGTGACAGATTTTTAAGTAGTTAAATTAAATATGTAGTGCAAAAACAAAAATTAAAAAGGAAATAGTGAGGTAGGGTTCATGGGTTCAATGTCCATTCAGAAATCAGATGACAGAGGGGAAGAAGCTGTTCCTGAATCATTGAGTATGTGCCTTCAGGCTCTTGTACTTCCCTCATAATGGTAGCATTGAGAACAGGGCATGTGCTAGGTGATGGGAGTCCTTAATGATGTGTGCCGCCATTTTGAGGCATCGCTCTTTGAACATGTTCTGGATACTACAGAGGCTAGTGCTAGCCCATGGTGGAGCTGGCCAAGCTTACAACTCTTTGCAGCTTGATTTGATCCTGTGCAGTAGCCATCCACCCCCCCCACCCCCGCTGCTATACCAGATGGTGATGCAGCCAGTTAGAAAGCTCTCCATTCGACATCTGTCGAAATCTGTGAGTATCTTTGGTGACATACCAAACCTCCTCAAACTCCTAATGAAATATAGCCGCTGCTGTGCCTTCTTTATAGCTGCATCGCTATGTTGGGCCCAGGATAGATCCTCAGAGGTGTTGACACATCTCACTCTTTCCTCTACTGATACCTCTGTGAGGGTTGTTGTGTTGCTGTGTTTTACTCTTTCTGAAGTCCACTATCAGTTCTTTGGTCTTACTGATGTTGAGCGCAAGATTGTTGCTGCAATACCACTCAACTAACAGATATAACTCACTCCTGTACACCACGTCATAACCATTTGAAATAGTTTTGTGGTCATCAACTTTATACAGGGCATTTGAGCTGTGCTGAGCCACACAGTCATGGGCGTGGAGAGAGTAGAGCAGAGGATCAGCGTGCATCCTTGAGGTTTACCAGTGTAGATTGTCAGATGTTTTAATGAATTGCAGTTGAATTAACACTTAAAATATAGCTTTTAAAAAGATTATTAATTAGTTGTATTCGAACATAGAACAGTACAGCACAGGGACAGGTCCTTCGGTGTTCCATGTCAGTGCTGAACATGATTTTGAATTAATCTATATTGACCTTGTCTGCAGGTCATTCATATCCCTCCATTCCTTGCACGCTCATGTACCTTAAGCAATATTCTTGTACCTGCTCCAGCACAAAGCTTGACAACCTGTTCCAGCCACACACCACGTACTGTGTAAAAAACCTTGCCTCACACGTCTCTTTCCTCTTCGCACCTTATGTGCATGTATTTGAGTATTTGGTATTTCTCTAGTATTGAGATCACTGCATCAGAAAAGAAGGACATCCCCTTAGAAAAGAGATGAGGAGGAATTTCTTTAGCCTGCAGGGGCTGATTCTGTGGAATGCATTACTACAGGTGGCTGTGGATGCCAAGTCATTGGGAATATTTACAGTGGTGGCTAATAGGTTTTTGATTAATAAGACCATCAAAGATTACAGAAAGGAAGTAGAATGGTGTTGACAGAGATAATAAGTCATCATGATGGAATGCTGCATCAGACTTGATGGGCTGATTGGCCTAATTCTGCTCCTATGTCCCATGGTCCTAAGATCTTATGATATATATCCCCTGAAGAATATGTTTCTGAGCATCTACCCTGTTAAAGAATAATGTTCAGTGATCCAAACGCAATTGGTGCTTAATTTCCTCAAGTTCTTGAAGTCACAAAATCAACATTCAAACAAAGCAGGAACTTGAACTTCTTGAAACTCATTCTCTATTTTTTTAAATTAATTAAAACTGAAACTGAAACTAATTGCACACTGTCTCTCATTTTAAACCCTATTGATTATGACAGAACTAGACCCATTTTGATAAGGACTAGGCAAGTGCAAGAGAGGCAGAATTCTATCAGGATTTGTGTCCCACTGGCAGAGAAAGTTACTGAGATCATAGCATTGACAGGGACTTAATGCAGCATTCATCTTGCAGTGCCTGACATGGAAATGCACTCTGTGATTATAGTGAGATGCCTGGGGAACTGCAGTTCCCCAGGCATGTATATGAGAGATTCTTCACTTGTGATGAGCAACTTGTTAAAATGAATGAACTGGGAAATGATTTGAAATGCTGTGAAATGCAATATAACTTTTAACAAAAAATATGAAGCAGGTGTTTATGAAACTGTATCTGCATTAAGATAGTTAAATTATTAACATTCTCAATTCTCTGCTGCTCTTAAGTAAACAGAACTCACAGAGGAGGTCTTTAAAAAGATGTTAGAGCTGCAAACATTAAGAGGCCTTCCATTGTTAAATAATCTTTCAGAACTCCCAAGGCCAATGGAATTAAGGTGTGTATGTTCCCCTCCATAGGTGCTGTCTGATTTGCTGAGGTCCTCCATTCTGCATGTGATTTGCTCAAGATTTCCAGCATCAGCCAATTCTCTAGTGTCCATTGTGAAATATCAACCAACACACACAAAATGGAGAAACTCAGCAAGTTAGGCAACAACAGTGGCGGGGTGTAAACACTGATGATTACTCACTTGCTGACTTCCTTCAACACCTTGTGTGTGTGTTGCTCAGGGTTTCCAGCACCCGCAGAACCTGTTGTACCTATAAAATGCAGTCACTGCTGTATTATAGGAATTTAGAAAAGCAGTTAACTTGTGCTCGTCTAACATCCAAGAGATAATGACAGGTAAATCAGCACAGTAAGGTTTAGTTGTGGGATAAACATGGGATAGGTATGAATCTTTTGTCTTTACAGTCACAGGCACGTACAGCACAGAAACTCTTGGTTCATACTAATCATCCAATACTGATCCTACCCTAACCAATTCTATTCTTTCCATTTTCCAATCAGTTCTCCATAGATTCTACCACTCACCTATTCAAGTGGTCCCTAAGCTGTGGAGGGCACATTTCACAAGTCAGAAATGTGGCCACAATCTGAGATCAAACATGGTGGAAGATGTCAACAGTTTTGCAGCAGCCTACAAATCCAACCTGTCAATCTCCCAAGCACCCGTCATTCAGGTGTTTGAAAGCTGAAGAGGACCTGTGCACTAGCTACAACTTGCAGCACCCAGCTAACCTACCAGCCTGGAGGTCTTATGAATGTGAGAAGAAAGCAGAATACCTGGAGGAAACCTACCCATCACAGGCACAGGCAGAACCCATTGTCAACTTGATGGAGCTGTGAGGTAGGACCTCTACAAATTGCATTATTGTGCTCACCTCTTCTTATTTTGCTACATAGAAACATAGACACATAGAAAACATACAGCACAATACAGGCTCTTCGGCCCACAAAGCAATGCCTAACATGTCCCTACCTTAGAACTATCTAGGCTTTACCCATAGCCCTCTAATTTTCTAAGCTCCATGTAGCCATCCAGGAGTCTCTTAAAAGATCCTATCGTTTCCGCCTCCACCACCGCTGTCCTCCGCCGATTCCACACCCTCACCACTCTCTGCATAAAAAAAACTTACCCCTGACATCTCCTCTGTACCTACTTCCAAGCACCTTAAAACTATGCCCTCTTGTGCTAGCCATTTCAGCCCTGGGGAAAAGCCTCTGACTATCCACATGATCAATGCCTCTCATTATCTTGTACACGTCTATCAGGTCACCTCTCATACTCCATCGCTCCAAGAAGAAAAGGTCGAGTTCACTCAAGAGATGTTTGTTTATTTGTTTTTGTTGTTCCTTGTCTGTTTTGATGGTGAATCTGTGGAATTTGTTGCCACAGACAGCTGTGGAGGCCAAGTCATTGGGCATATTTAAGGCAGATGTTGATAGATTCTTGATTAGCTAGGGCATGAAGAGATAAGGGGAGAAGGCAGAAGATTGGGGCTGAGAAGGAAAATGGATTTACTATGATAAAATGGCACAGCAGACATGATGGTCCAAATGGCTTACATTAAGCTAAATCTATTTTACCTGCAGATCATTCATATCCTTCCATTCCATGCACATTCATGTGTCTTAAACAAGACTTTTGCATCCTTTCCAACACAATACTTGACGGCCCTACCTCCAGGTTGGTATGTTAGCTGGCTGCTGTGAATTGTAGCAAGTGTGCAGGTTCTCCTCAGCTTCCAAAAACCAATTTATATACTACCCCTGCCTTCAAAAACACCCACTGATGTGCAACCCATGCTTTCAGATGAGTGTTTAGGAGATCAACCGGTTGGATTTGTTCCTATACCTTATGGTCTTATGCGTTTTTTTTTGCCTCAGATTTCAGCATATGTTGTCACCTGTGTTTCTATAGTACAAAGTGAACACCTCAGTCATGGAATAAGCTCTGCTGCTTTTCATAGTGTTAGCATGTCCTTCTTTGTTTCCTTCTTCCCCAGCTGCCCTCATTAATCTATTAATCAGACCACTCTGCGATCAATGTGATCACCATGGCAACCCTTACCTCACCCTATCAAGGATGTTCCCTCTGTACTATCCATTCTGTCTTCACCTTAAAACTAACCAACTATTCATCCATTTTCTCAGTTCTGATGAAAGGTCTTCAACCTGAAACACATTTTGGTGTGTGTTTCACATTCCACATTAAAAAAAACATTTGAATTGCTGAGTGATATATTTTATTGTTTTGTTGCAGAATTAACAACTCTCTGGTCATTAAGAGGAGATATTTGCTAATTGAAAGCGTCAGTGACCTAGCATATGTTAAAACATCTGATAGGGGAGCTGAATATGAACGTTTTAAATATTCATCAGTTAAAGAAGTTTCTCATTTTTTTGATAGATAATATTAACTAGCATTCAGAAATAGTTTAATAATATCATTGTATGCAGAACCTCTAGCTAATGCAGAGTTTCACCAGGATTTCTCAGAGCTTTGAAAATTGTATGATAAATCCCAAACTCATCACAAACTCATAACTTCTGAGAATGTATGGTTCTCAAGGTTTAAGTATTAGACCATAAGACCATAGGAGCAGAATTAGGCCATTTAGCCCATCAAGTGTGCTCCGCCATTCAATCATGGCTGATTCTTTCTTCCCCTCCCCAGCCCCACTCCCCAGCCTTCTCCCGTAAGCTTGTTGCTGTGTCCAATCAAGAACCTTTAAGCTCTGTCTTAAATATACCCAATGACCTGGACTCCACAGTTGTCTGTGGTAATAAATTCCACAAATTCACCACCTTTGGCTAAAGAAATTTCTCCGCATTTCTGTTTTAAATAAACACCCCTCTATCCTGAGGCTTTGCTAGATTTCCCTAACATGGGAAATATCCTTTTCACAGCTACTCTATCTAGGCCTTTCAACATTCAAAAGGTTTCAATGAGATCCTGTCTCATCCTTCTAAATTCCAGCGAGTCCAGACACAGAGTATCAAATGTTCCTCATATGATAGCCCTTTCATTCCCAGAATTATCCTTGTGAACCTCCTCTGAACCTTCTCCGATGCCAACACATCTTTTCTTAGATGAGGAGCCCAAAACTGTTCACAACATTCAAGGTGAGGCCTCACCAGTGCTTATAAAACCTCAGCATCACATCCCTCCCTTTGTATCCTAGACCTCCTGAAATGAACGCAAACATTGCATTTGCCGTCTTCATGACCAAATCTACCTGCAAGTTAACCTTTAGGGTGTACTGCACAAGGACTCCCAAGTCCCTTTGCTCTCAGATTTTTGGATTTTTTCCCCGTTTAGAAAATAGTCTACACATTTATTTCTACTACCAAAGTGCATGACCATGCATCTTCCAACATAGTATTTCATTTGCCACTCTCTTGTCCATTCTCCTAATCTAAGTCCTTCTGCAGCCTACCTGTTTCCTCAATACTACTTGCCCCTCTACCAATCTTCATATCACCTGAAAACTTGGCAACAAAGCCATCTATTCCATTATCTAAATCACTGATATACAACATAAAAAGAAGCGGTCTCAACATCGACCCCCGTGGAACACCACTAGTCACTGGCAGCCAACCAGAAAAGGATCTTTATATTACTGTTAGATATACATACAATATAGAACAACAAGTAGCGAACAGGTGACAAATAGCTTCAGAATCTCTGCAAGTCCTCTGGGGATGTTATAGCTCAATATCTGCAAGTCTGAGCCCACTGCTGGCTGGAGGCTGAAAACAGCCAGTGCTGGGGTTGGAGGACTGTGTGCGGGTGGGGGGGGGATGGAATGGGAGTGGGAGAACCAATACAGCTTGTTTGGCTGTTGCTGTTTGTGTTCTTGTTGTTCTGCTGAGCATTGAGGGCTTGCTATGTTGTCACCGGAATGTGTGATGACACCTGAGGTCTGCTCCCCAGCACATCCTTGGGTGTGTTGGTTGTTAATGCAAAAGATGCATTTCAGTATGCTTCAATGTCATGTGATTAAAAAAAAATCCGAATCGAAATCCAAATCTGAAAGGTAAACACAGTGACGCACACAAAATACAGGAGGAACTCAACAGAATCAGAAACAGAATTGGAATCAGAATCAGGTTTATTATCACCAGCATGTGATGTGAAATTTGTTAACTTCGCAGCAGCAGTTCAATGCAATATATAATCTAGCAGAGACAGAAAAAATAAAATAAAACATGATAATAAATAAACAAATAAATCAATTATGTATATTGAATAGATTATTTAAAAATGTGCAAAAACAGAAATACTGTATATTAAAAAAGTGAGGTAGTGTCCAAAGCTTCATTGTCCATTTATGAATCGGATGGCAGAGGGGAAGAAGTTGTTATTGAATCGCTGAGTGTGTGCCTTCAGGCTTCTGTATCTCCTACCTGATGGTAACAGTGAGAAAAGGGCATGCCCTGGGTGCTGGAGGTCTTTAATAATGGACGTTACTTTTCTGAGACACCGCTCCCTAAAGATGTCCTGGGTACTTTGTAGGCTAGTGCCCAAGATGGAGCTGACTAGATTTACAACCCTCTGCAGCATCTCTTAGTCCTGTGCAGTAGCCCCTCCATACCAGACAGTGTTGCAGTCTGTCAAAATGCTCTCCACAGTACATCTATAGAAGTTTTTGAGTGTATTTGTTGACATACCAAATCACTTCAAACTCCTAATAAAGTATAGCCGCTGTCTTGCCTTCTTTATGACTACATCAGTATGTTGGAACCAGGTTAGATACTCAGAAATCTTGACACCTGGGAAGTTAAAGTTGCTCACTCTCTCCACTTCTGATCCCTCTATGAGGATTGGTATGTGTTCCTTCATCTTACCCTTCCTGAAGTCCACAATCAGCTCTTTCGTCTTACCGATGTTGGGTGCCAGGTTGTTGCTGTGGCACCATTCCACTAGTTGGCATATTTCACTCCTGTACTCCCTCTCGTCACCACCTGAGATTCTACCAACAACAGATGTATCATCAGCAAATTTGTAGATGGTATTTGAGCTATGCCTAGCCACACAGTCATGTGCATACAAAGAGTAGAGCAGTGGGCTAAGCACACACCCCTGAGTTGCACCAGTGTTGATCATCAGCGAAGAGGATATGTTATCACCAACCCGCATAGACTGGGGTCTTCCGGTTAGGAAGTTGAGGATCCAGTTAAAGAGGGAGGTACACAGAGGCTCACGTTCTGCAGCCTTTCCATAGATGCTGCCTGGCCTGCTGAGTTCCTCCAGCATTTTGTGTGTGTTGCTTGGATTTCCAGCATCTGCAGATTTTCCCTGGTTTGTGATTGGTAGGTGCAGCGAACTGAATTAGGGTGGCAGAGTAGTGTAGTGGTTAGCGCAACTGATTTACAGCGCTAGCTATTGGTGATCAGTGTTCGATTCCTGCTGTTGTCTGTAAGGGGTTTGTATGTTCTCCTCATGACCGTATGATTTCTTCCAGGTTCTCCAATTTCCACCCACATTCCAAAGACATAGGGGTTAAGGTTAGTGGGTTGTAAGCATGCTCTGTTGGTATCTGAAGCATTGCAGGACTTGTAGGCTGTCCTCAGCGCATCGCAAACGACAATGCAGATGATGAATTTTACTGTATATTTTGATGTACATGTGACAAATAAAGTTAATCTTTGAAAGCAATGTTGATCTTTGAAAGCTCAAAAATGATCCGATTATGTGTTGGCAAATAGCTATGAAACTTTTTATTAGCTTTTGGTGAAAATCTGCTTACAGACCTTCATGTATAATACAATTGAATTGCTGAAAACTCTCTGCAAGCCCAGTCGGGCTCTGGCTAGCAGTGTGAGAACATTAGGGTTAATGCTTCATGTTGCACTTTCTCAAAACTGGAAGCATTGTGGCATAGCTAATAGAACAGCTGCCTCACAGATACATCAACCAAGATCAGTGAGAGTAGGAATGCGATGAGGTGGAGGATAAATGCGTGGCTGAGGGATTGGAGCAGGGGGCAGGGATTCAAGTTTTTGGATCATTGGGACCTCTTTTGGCGCAGGCGTGACCAGTACAAAAAGGATGGGTTACACTTGAATCCTAGGGGGACCAATATCCTGGCGGGGAGATTAGCGAGGGCTACTGAGGTGACTTTAAACTAGAATGGTTGGGGGGTGGGAATCAAATTAAAGAGGCTAGGTGTGAGGAGGTTAGTTCACAACAGGGGGATGGGAACCAGTGCAGAGAGACAGGGGGGTGTAAAGTGAGGGCAGAAGCAAAAAGTACTAGGGAGAAGAGTAAAAGTGGCAGGCCGACAAATCCAGGGCAAGCATTAAAAAGGGCCACTTTTCAACATAATTGTATAAGGGCTAAGAGAGTTGTAAAAGAGCGCCTGAAAGCTTTGTGTGTCAATGCAAGGAGCATTCGTAGTAAGGTGGATGAATTGAAAGTGCAGATTGTTATTAATGATTATGATATAGTTGGGATCACAGAGACATGGTTCCAGGGTGACCAAAGATGGGAGCTCAACGTTCAGGGATATTCAATATTCAGGAGGGATAGACATGAAGGAAGGGGAGGTGGGGTGGCGTTGCTGGTTAAAGAAGAGATTAACGCAATAGAAAGGAAGGACATAAGCCGGGAAGATGTGGAATCGATATGGGTAGAGCTGCGTAACACTAAGGGGCAGAAGACGCTGGTGGGAGTTGTGTACAGGCCACCTAACAGTAGTAGTGAGGTTGGAGATGGTATTAAACAGGAAATTAGAAATGTGTGCAATAAAGGAACAGCAGTTATAATGGGTGACTTCAATCTACAGGTAGATTGGGTGAACCAAATTGGTAAAGGTGCTGAGGAAAAGGATTTCTTGGAATGTATGCGGGATGGTTTTTTGAACCAACATGTCGAGGAACCAACTAGAGAGCAGGCTATTCTGGACTGGGTTTTGAGCAATGAGGAAGGGTTAATTAGCAATCTTGTCGTGAGAGGCCCCTTGGGTAAGAGTGACCATAATATGGCGGAATTCTTCATTAAGATGGAGAGTGACATAGTTAATTCAGAAACAAAGGTTCCGAACTTTAAGAGGGGTAACTTTGAAGGTATGAGACATGAATTAGCTAAGATAGACTGGCAAATAACACTTAAAGGATTGACGGTGGATATGCAATGGCAAGCATTTAAAGGTTGCATGGATGAACTACAACAATTGTTCATCCCAGTTTGGCAAAAGAATAAATCAAGAAAGGTAGTGCACCCGTGGCTCACAAGAGAAATTAGGGAAAGTATCAATTCCAAAGAAGAAGCATACAAATTAGCCAGAGAAAGTGGCTCACCTGAGGACTGGGAGAAATTCAGAGTTCAGCAGAGGAGGACAAAGGGCTTAATTAGGAAGGGGAAAAAAGATTATGAGAGAAAACTGGCAGGGAACATAAAAACTGACTGTAAAAGCTTTTATAGATATGTAAAAAGGAAAAGACTGGTAAAGACAAATGTAGGTCCCCTACAGACAGAAACAGGTGAATTGATTATGGGGAGCAAGGACATGGCAGACCAATTGAATAATTACTTTGGTTCTGTCTTCACTAAGGAGGACATAAATAATCTTCCAGAAATAGTAGGGGACAGAGGGTCCAGTGAGATGGAGGAACTGAGTGAAATACTTGTTAGTAGGGAAGTGGTGTTAGGTAAATTGAAGGGATTGAAGGCAGATAAATCCCCAGGGCCAGATGGTCTGCATCCTAGAGTGCTTAAGGAAGTAGCCCAAGAAATAGTGGATGCATTAGTGATAATTTTTCAAAACTCGTTAGATTCTGGACTAGTTCCTGAGGATTGGAGGGTGGCTAATGTAACCCCACTTTTTAAAAAAGGATGGAGAGAGAAACTGGGGAATTATAGACCGGTTAGCCTAACGTCGGTGGTGGGGAAACTGCTGGAGTCAGTTATCAAAGATGTGATAACAGCACATTTGGAAAGCGGTGAAATCATCGGACAAAGTCAGCATGGATTTGTGAAAGGAAAGTCATGTCTGACGAATCTCACTGAATTTTTTGAGGATGTAACTAGTAGAGTGGATAGGGGAGAACCAGTGGATGTGGTATATTTGGATTTTGAAAAGGCTTTTGACAAGGTCCCACACAGGAGATTAGTGTGCAAACTTAAAGTACACGGTATTGGGGGTAAGGTATTGATGTGGATGGAGAATTGGTTAGCAGACAGGAAGCAAAGAGTGGGAATAAACGGGACCTTTTCAGAATGGCAGGCGGTGACTAGTGGGGTACCGCAAGGCTCAGTGCTGGGACCCCAGTTGTTTACAATATATATTAATGACTTGGATGAGGGAATTAAATGCAGCGTCTCCAAGTTTGCGGATGACACGAAGCTGGGTGGCAGTGTTAGCTGTGAGGAGGATGCTAAGAGGATGCAGGGTGACTTGGATAGGTTGGGTGAGTGGGCAAATTCATGGCAGATGCAATTTAATGTGGATAAATATGAAGTTATCCACTTTGGTGGCAAAAATAGGAAAACAGATTATTATCTGAATGGTGGCCGATTAGGAAAAGGGGAGGTGCAACGAGACCTGGGTGTCATTATACACCAGTCATTGAAAGTGGGTATGCAGGTACAGCAGGCGGTGAAAAAGGCGAATGGTATGCTGGCATTTATAGCGAGAGGATTCGAGTACAGGAGCAGGGAGGTACTACTGCAGTTGTACAAGG
Organism: Mobula birostris; assembly: GCF_030028105.1. Lineage (NCBI taxonomy): Eukaryota > Metazoa > Chordata > Chondrichthyes > Myliobatiformes > Myliobatidae > Mobula > Mobula birostris. Next base: position 24,481,338 of record NC_092387.1, on the reverse strand, counting down.
CCTTGGTGAGACCACAGCTGGAGTATTGTGTGCAGTTTTGGTCCCCTAATCTGAGGAAAGACATCCTTGCCATAGAGGGAGTACAAAGTAGGTTCACCAGATTGATTCCTGGGATGGCAGGACTTTCATATGAAGAAAGACTGGATGAACTGGGCTTGCACTCGTTGGAATTTAGAAGATTGAGGGGGGATCTGATTGAAACGTATAAAATCCTAAAGGGATTGGACAGGCTAGATGCAGGAAGATTGTTCCCGATGTTGGTGAAGTCCAGAACAAGGGGTCACAGTTTGAGGATAAAGGGGAAGCCTTTTAGGACCGAGATTAGGAAAAACTTCTGCACACAGAGAGTGGTGAATCTGTGGAATTCTCTGCCACAGGAAGCAGTTGAGGCCAGTTCATTGGCTATATTTAAGACGGAGTTAGATATGGCCCTTGTGGCTATGGGGATCAGGGGGTATGGAGGGAAGGCTGGGGCGGTGTTCTGAGTTGGATGATCAGCCATGATCATAATAAATGGCAGTGCAGGCTCGAATGGCCGAATGGCCTACTCCTGCACCTATTTTCTGTGTTTCTATGTTTCTATAAAACTTGTGTGAGTGAAGTTTTGACGTTCTCCCTGCAGCAGCATGGGATTGTGTTGCATGATCAGGCTTCCCCTCCATCCCAAAGATGTGTGGGCCAGTAGTCTCACAGGCCACTGTAAATTTTCCCCAAACATGTCGATGCATTGAAGGTTCTGCAACTGGATTGGAATGTGTGAACTCTTTCTTTGGTATACGATATTTATAATTCTATAAAACATAATTTCAAAAATTAAGTAGATAAGATACAGAAAGATACAGTCCTAATATTGCCAAGTCGAGATAGACAATATAGTCGGCATATACAGTCAGTGGCCTCTTCATTAGGTACCTCCTGTACCTAATAAAGTGGCCACTGAGTGTATGTTTGTGGTTGTCTGCTGCTGTAGAGCAACATCTTTTTGTGCATTCAGAGATACACCACTGTTGTGACACATGGTTATTTGAGTCACTCTCACCTAGAACCAGTCTAGCCATTCTCCTTGGACCTCTCTTTTTTCTGTGATTTTCCTCAGAGAACTGCCATACACTGGGTTTTTATTTTATTTTTTCACACTATGAAGATCCCAGGAGATCAGCTGTTTCTGAGATACTCAAACCACCCTGTCTGACATCAACAATCATTGAACAGTCGAAATCATTTAAATCACATTTCTTCCCCATTCTGATGTTTGGTCTGAACAACAACTCAACCATTTAAATTATGTCTGCATACTTTTATGCATTGAGTTGCTGCCACATGAGTGGTTGATTAGATATTTGCATTAATGAGCAGGTGTACAAGTGTAGCTAATAAAGTGTCCACTGACTGTGTATGTTAGACTGAGGGACGATTTTTTGTGCTGTACAACACTATGACTCAGTGATTATAAGAGTGATATTGGGCAAGGTGAAGGGCAGATGTTATACTCCCAAGACTCTGAGATGTAACATTTTCTAGTTATGTATAGAACATAAAACATAGAACATAGAATAGTACAGCACAGTATAGGCCCTTCGGCCCATAATATTGTGCCGACCCTTAAACACTGCCTCCCATATAACCCCACACCTTAAATTCCTCCATATACCTGTCTAGTAGTCTCTTTTCACTAGTGTATCTGCCTCCACCACTGGCTCAGGCGGTGCATTCCACGCACCAACCACTCTCTGAGTGAAAAAACTTCCTCTAATATCCCCCTTGAATTTCCCAACCCTTACCTTAAAGCCATGTCCTCTTGTATTGAGCAGTGGTGCCCTGGAAAAGAGGCGCTGGCTGTCCACTCTATCTATTTCTCTTAATATCTTGTATACCTCTATCATGTCTCCTCTCATCCTCCTTCTCTTCAAAGAGTAAAGCCCTAGCTCCTTTAATCTCTGATCATAATCCATATTCTCTAAACCAGGCAGCATCCTGGTAAATCTCCTCTGTACCCTTTCCAATGCTTCCACATCCTTCCTGTAGTAAGGCGACCAGAACTGGACACAGTACTCCAAGTGTAGCCTAACCAGAGTTTTATAGAGCTGCATCATTACCTCATGACTCATAAACACTATCCCTCGACTTATGAAAGCTAACACCCCATAAGCTTTCTTAACTACGCTATCTACCTGTGAGGCAACTTTCAGGGATCTGTGGACATGTACCCCCAGGTCCCTCTGCTCCTCCACACTACCAAGTATCCTGCCATTTACTTTATACTCTGCCTTGGAGTTTGTCCTTCCAAGGTGTAACACCTCACACTTCTCCGGGTTGAACTCCAGCTGCCAATTCTCAGCCCACTTCTGCATCCTATCAATGTCTCTCTGCAATCTTCAACAATCCTCTACACTATCTACAACACCACCAACCTTTGTGTCGTCTGCAAACTTGCCAACCCACCCTTCTACCCCCACATCCAGGTAGTTAATAAAAATCATGAAAAGTAGAGGTCCAAGAACAGATCCTTCTGGGACACCACTAGTCACAACCCTCCAATCTGAATGTACTCCCTCCACCACCACCCTCTGCCTTCTGCAGGCAAACCAATTCTGAATCCACCTGGCCAAACTTCCCTGGATCCCATGCTTTCTGACTTTCTGAATAAGCCTACCGTGTGAATTAGGGAAAATAAGTGAAGAGAGAAAAGAATAAAATGTCAAGACCTTCAACACATCTCCAAACTGCTGCTGGGTCCAATGATAGAGGAGAAAGATGGAGCAAGGTAGTCTCTCAATCCACCACATTATTCATCCAAAACATTTTAATGCACTGTGTTTGTGGTGATCATTATACAATAACCAGAAGTATCAACTTCAAAGCTGTGAATGTTATAATGAAGCTTTGTAGAAAAATAGCTAAAAATTGTTTGATCAATTATTTACGAATGTGAATAAGACTGTTCACCCAATTATTGCCAAATATTAATTTTTTTTCTCTGACATAGCTGGGCTATAGAAAGTGGTGTCCAATTAATAATTCACTGCACATGAATTAATTGCAGCAGTGTTAATTTGTTTAAGTGACAGCATGTTGTTAATGAGAAGCAAAACTGCTCATGCTTAATGGTGAACACATTCAAAGCATTTCAAACGACTCCCTTTAACAAATATTGTGGAACTGTTTTTAGAGTTGTTTTTTTTTGACAACTGGCTTGTCACCTTTGGTTTTCTCTACTCTACAGTGCACCTTCTACTCCCTAGAGGTCTTCTTCTGGGATCGTTTAGTCTTCCAGTTACTGATCTTTCTGCAGAAGTTGTCCAATGGTGCAGATTCAGAATCAGGTTTATCATCACTATGTCCTGAAACTTGTTCATAAATTCAACAACAAATTTCATGACACTTGTCAGTGATAATAAACCTGATTCTGATTCTGATCCAAGTGAAGATAGGGCAAAATCTTTGTGAAATGAGAAGACAAAATGGTGCAATGAATCAAAGAATGGTTACACTGCAGAAAGAGGCCATTTAGAGTATGGAAGGGGGAAGGTCACTTGGACAATCTACTGGTGGGCTTGCTCCTGTGCCTGGCCAAGATGGCCGTTCATGGGTCCAGGAAGCAGACAGTTGAGGTCTCTGCCAGGGCAGACAGCCTGCCCCTTTTCCAGGCATACATTCGTGCCCTGGTGTCCTTGACAGGAGTGAATGTGGTTACAATTGGTACAGTGGGGGATTATTTCCGGGAATGGTGGCCCCCACCCTACCAGCATCCCCCTCCCCACTGGGAATTGACTTTTGTAGTTTTGTAAAGCAAAAAAGAGACTATTTAGTCTATTATGTCCATATAGGCTCTCCACTAGAGCAACTGTCTCATTCAGAACCAGAACCAGAATAGAAATCAGTTTGATATCACTGGCATATGTTGTGAAAGTTGTTGTTTTGCAGCAGAATTACAGTAAAAAGTTATAAATTACGATAAAAGTATATAATTAAATTAGACATGTAGTGCAAAATGAGAGCAAAAAGTAGTGAGGTGGTGTTCATGCATTGGCTTATTAACTGTTCAGAAATCTGATGGCAGAAGGGAAGAATTGAATTGAATTGACTTTATTACTTACATCTTTCATATACATGAGAAGTAAAAATCTTTATGTTACGTCTCAGTCTAAATGTGCCATGTGCAATTTATAGTGATTTATTAAAAAGTAGTATGTACAACAGGACAGTCAATATAAAATAGAAATACAGTGTGTCAGCATAAATTAATCAGTCTGACGGCCTGGTGGAAAAAGCTGTCCTGGAGCCTATTGATCCTGGCTTTTATGCTGCGGTACTGTTTCCTGGACGGTAGCAGCTGGAACAGTTTGTGCTTGGGGTGACTCAGGTACCCAGTGATCCTTCGGGCCCTTTTTATACACCTGTCTTTGTACATGACTTGAATAGAGGGAAGTTCACATCTACAGATGCGCTGGGCTGTCCGCACCACTCTCTGCAGAGCCCTGCAATTGAGGGAAGTACAGTTTCCATACCATTCAGTGATACAGCCAGTCAGGATACTCTCAGTTGTGCCCCTGTGGAAAGTTCTTAGGACTTGGGGGACCATACCAAACCTTTTCAACCGTCTGAAGTGAAAGACAGTTCCTAATATGTTAAATGTGTGTCTTCAGGCTTCTGTACTTTCTCCTTGATGGTAGTCATGAGAAGAGGGAAAATCCTGGGTGGTGGGGGTCCTCAATGCTAGATACTGGCTTTTTGAGGCACTGCCTTTTGAAGACGTCTTTGATGCTTCAATAATTCTAGCATCTGGGTGCTTTTCTGTAGAATTATCTCCACAAATTCCTTGTTGGTTAGAAAATAAACAGGCCCTGATATTGTTAATATCAATTGCATGTGTGTAGCTCTATGCCCACACTTACCCAATGTCTAAACATAATGGAAGCTGTTAACATCATGTAGCAATTTTCCTACTCTGCCTAGGCTGATTGATCAGGTCTTCTGGCACTGACTCTTCATCTCTGACTGTCCCAGAAAGATCTGAGAATTGGTGGTGGGCTTGATCCTTGGACTGTCAGTCTCAGGAAGGAAGATTAGAAGGACAATTATTAAAAAGTATAAAATCCTCACAGTGCTTGGTGGGTCAAAACGGATGAGATATTTTCACCTTATTAAAGCCAGGAAGTCACAGTCACCAAATGAGGGGTCAGCCATTCGTGACACAAATGTGAAGAGTTCCCTTCATCCAGAAGGAGTAAGTCTTTGGATTTGTTTGTACAGTGCAGAGTAAATCTTTCTCGCCCTTCAAGCCATGCTGCCCAGCAATCCCTCAATTTAACCACGGGAAGATTTACTATGATCAATTAATCTAGCAACCAGTACATCTTGGGATTCTGGGGGGAGACCTGCATGGTCATGGGCAGAACGTACAAACTCCTTACAGGCAGCAGTGGAGTTGAACTCGGGACACCTGTACCGTTAAGCGTTGTGCTAACCACTATGCTACCATGCCACTTATCTAACTAAGTAAACAATGGAGGCTCTGTCATTGAGAGTATTCAGAGATGGATGGATTTTTAAATATGAAGGGTATCAAGTGATAGAGAGCAAGTGTAGCAATGTGGAGCTGAGAGTAAAGATCGGTCACAGCCTTATTGAATGTTGAGGCAGCAACAAGGGGTTAGTTGCCTGTTGCACTCCATTTCTTACAGTCCCATGCACGATGAACCCTAAAACAAAGGCTTATTCTACTGTTTGCCATAAAATAACAAGTATTAAAAATGATAAACACAAGAGATTCTGCAGATGCTGGAAATACAGAGTTACACAGGCCAAATGCTGGAGGAACTCAGCAGGTTGGGCAGCATCTATGGAGAGGAATAAAGAGTTGATGTTTGAATGCCAGTTGAATGATTCTGGCTTCTTTCCCTTTACCTTCCAGTCCTGATGAAGGGTGTCATCCCTAAACATAGACTCTTAATTCTTTTCAATGGATGATGCCTTCCTGGCCGAGTTCTTCAGCATTTTGTGTGTGTTAACAAGTATTAAAATTCATCAAGCTTCCATTTGTAAGGTCATGTGTTATTAGAGGCTGTGATGCTATTGTGTTCACTTTAAGAACATGGCATTTTCCCTTTAAGTGAACTGCGTTTAGGTTGAAGGATATGTGGAAAGACAATAAAGAAGCAATTACAATGTCTCCACTTTACTGAGAAGCAATGCGTGAGTTTAATTGCTAATTTAGGAGCTAAATTGTCAAGAGTTTACAGCATTTATTACTTTTATTTTGATGGTTGCCTCATGAGTGTGCTAAATTAACACAAGTTTCTGTTGTCAAACATTAAACAGACCTTCAGGGCAGACTTAAAATCATCACACTTCTTAAGGAATCTTCAAACTGAAGAACTGTCATGATCCGGTCCATAATGTCCACATTCTGGTTCACGGTCCGGTCTATCGATCCGTATTCCAGGTTTTCTGGTTTTCCCTTGTCCTGTTGTGTACCTTAATTGAGGCACATGATTCTCATTTTGGGCTGCCTACATAAACAGATCCTTGGTTCAGCTTCAATTGCTGGACAGCTCCCTCCCCCTCCCCTTCCTTCTGAAGCCTTGCCTGTTACGTTCGCCTGAAGCCTCGCCTGCTACCTTTGCCTGTGTCCTCGCCTGTAACGTTGTCAGGTTCTACTACCGGGGTCTTGCTGTGTCTAGATAAGGAACTGTTTTTCATTGTTTGGAACAGTCTCTTTGTGTTCTCGCCTTCGCTAGGTAGGTCCGACCGTTTGCCGCTACCTTGTGTTGAGAACCGTCTCTCAGTGTTCTGTGTATGAGTCCCTGCCCTACGTCCTGCTCCCGAGGAGGGGTTCTGACTCTGTGTAGAGCCCCAGCCCCAAGAGCTGTTCCCAAGGAGGGGTCCTGGCTCTGTGTTCCATGTTCCTGTTCTCTCTCGACTAAGGCTCTGTGTTCCTGTTCTCCCTTGACCAAGGCTCTGCGTTCCTGTCTCCCTCGACCAAGGCTCTGCGTTTCTGTCTTGCTCGACCAAGGCTCTGTCTCTCCCTCAACCAAGTCAAGTCTTTGTGTTCTCGTCCTGTCCATGTGCCTTATGCAGCCCAGGAGTACCTTGCCCAGCCTGGGGCTGGAGTTCCCTCATCCTGTGCTGGGGTTCCCTCATCCTGTCCAGGAGACTCATGTCCAGTCCTGTTGCCTCTCCTCATCCTGTAGCCACGTCTTGTCCCCGCCTAGATCCGGGATCCGAGCCAGAGTCAAGACCCAGGTTCCAGGTCCCTGTCCAGTCTCTGGCTCAGAGTCCTCGTCCAGGTTCCAAGTTCCTAGTCCCTCGTCCAGGTCCCACTTTCCTAGTCTAGTCCTAGCCCAGGCCTTGTATCCTAGCCTCGTCCAGGGCCTGTGTCTTGACCAGCGTCGTTTCTTCCCCACTTCCCTTGCATGCTCGACTTACCTAGTCTTGTTCCTAGTACTTCAGTGTCTGTGTCTTGCTTTTGGGTCTGCCACCAGTGCCACCTTATGACAAGAACATTGTTCAGTGAGGACAAGGAATGGAAGTAGAAGTTAACAATATGACCCACTGACCTGCCCTTTACTCAGCATCCACTTTGTCCATTTCCCATCTGACTCCAGATCTAAAATTGATTGGACTCAAATGACAGCCCTTTGAAGCAGCAATTTCCAAAGAAGCATGACCTTCTGTTACCTCCCTATCTTACTGCTTATCATAGAGTCATAGGGTCACACAGCATGAAAGAAGGTCCTTTGGTTCAACTCATCCATGCCTACTGTGCTGAACAGTAAGTTAGTCTGAACCTCTCCTATCTATGTACATGATGGTGGCATCCATCAGGTAGGCCACTGACCATTTAGGACATGCCCTCCTCTCATTACTTCTTCAAACAGCCTCTCCCTCAATGTTGCAACAACAAAGGAGCTGGTTGTGGACTACACGAGGAACGGAGACAGGCTAACCCCTATTGACACCAATGGATCTGGGATTGAGATGGTGAACAGCTTTAACTTCTTCGACAAACACATCACCAAGGACCTCATTAGGTCTATACATACTGGCTGTGTGGTGAAAAAAGCACAACAGCTTCTCTTCTACCTCAGGCGGCTGAAGAAGTTCGGCATGTGTACCCAAATCCTAAGGACTTTCTACAGGGGCACAGTTGAGAGCATCCTGACTGGCTGCATCACTGCCTGGTATGGGAACTGTACTTCCCTCAATCGCAGGACTCTGCAGAGAGTGGTGCAGACAGCCCAGCGATTCTGTGGATGTGAACTTCCCACTATTCAGGACATTTACAAAGTCAGGTGCATAAAAAGGGCCTGAAGGATCACTGGGGCCCGAGTCACCCCAACTACAAACTGTTCCAGCTGCTACCATCTGGGAAATTGTACTGCAGCATTAAAGCCAGGACCAACATGCTCCGGGACAGCTTCTTCCACTAAGACATCAGACTGATCAATTCACGCTGACACAGTTGTATTTCTAAGCTATATTGACTGTTCTGCTGTATATTTTACTGTACATACTGCTTATTACAAATTACTACAATTTGCACATTGCACATTCAGATTGAGACGTAACGTAAAATTTTTAGACCTCAAGTATGTGAAGGATGTAAAAAATAAAGTCAATTCAATTAAGTCAATTCAATTCAGTCAATTCAATTCATTTACTACCATCAGGGGGAGGTACAGTGACCTGAATACATACACTCAATGTTATTTTTTCCCTCTGCCATCAGATTTCTAAACGATCCACGAACTCAAGGACAGTCTCTCACTATTTTGCTCGCTTTTTTGCACTAGTTATTTATTTTTTATATATGCTTTTTCTAATTTATAATATTTTCAATGTATTAGACTGTACTTCTGTGCCAAAACATAAAAAAAAATCACAACAAATGCCTGTGATAATAAACTTGATTCTGATCTAAATAGCTTTTAAATGTTGCTAAACTGGCTGCTGCAACCACTATTTCTGGCTGCTCATTCCAACTATGCACCATGTTTTGCATGAGAAAACTGTCTTTGATATCTCTTTTCAATCTTTTGTCTCTGATCTTAAACGTACACTCTCTTGTTTTTAGCACCTATTCTGTGCTTTCACACTAGCCATGTCGCTTATGATCTTATTCTCAGCAGTGGCCCCTAATTTTGTCTCTCAAAGTTCAAAATACATTTATTATCAAAACATGTTTATGTTATACAACCTTTGGGATGTATGTCCTTAAAGGCAGCCACAAAACAAAGAAAAGCATATGAACCCATAAAAAGACCGTCCAACATCTGATGTGCAAAAAAAAACAAAACAAGCTCTCCATTAGGAAACAGTAACCCAATGTTAATTTCAATGTTCAAGTAGTTGGTGTTGAAACTCAAAATTTGCTAATAACTAGGAGGATATGGACAATATGCAAGGCTCCTGCATTGACCCGGCCCTTAGTTGTTTTCTGACCACTGATGAAATAATTGCACTTAATTTTAGAACAGATCTTCACAACTTAAAAATCTCACGAGTGATTGTCACTTTACATAAAGTCTGAGAGACATAGAATCATACAGCATAGAACAGGCTCTTTGGCTTATCTAGTCCATGTCGAACCATTTGACCTGCCTACTCCCATTAACCTGCACCAGGACCATAGCTCTCCATCCATGTATCTATGCAAACTTTTCGTAAACATTAAAATCAAGCTCATATGTACCACTTACTCTGACAGCTTGTTCCACATTCACATGACCCTCTGAGTGAAGAAGCTTCCCCTCACGTTCCCCTTGAACTTTTCACCTTTCACCCTTAACTCAAGACCTCCAGTTGTAGTCCCACCGAATCTCAGTGGAAAAAGCCTACTTGCATTTACTTTACCTATACCCATCATGATTTTGTATACCTCTATTAAACCTTCCCTTAATCTTCAACATTCCAAAGAATAAAATCCCAGCCTATTCAATCTTTCCTTCTAACTCAGGCCTTCCAGCCTGACAACATCCTTGTAAATTTTCTCTGCATTCTTACAATCTTATTTATATCTTTCCTGTGGGTAGGTGACCACAACTGCACACAATACTCCAAATTAGGCTTCACCAACGCCTTATACAACATCAACATAACATCCCATCCTCTGTACTCAACACTTTTATTTATAAATGCCAATGTGCCAACCTTATCTTTAAAACCTTATCTACCTACACAAATAACCTACTAACTCACATATGTTTGGGATGTAGAAGGAAACCAGAGCACTGAGGGGTTCTCTTTCATTCACGTGGAGAATGTGTTCTTGGGTTCTGGTGTAGAATTGTTACTTTCCTCATATTTTCCTTGTAGTTTAACTTTCCTACATTTACTTATATTTTATACTCATCTCTATTCTTATAACTTTTAGTTAATTTTCCAGCCATTACAGTACAATTTGCTTCTGTATTTTTCTAGAAGCTTCTTTGTTCCCTGTAGCAGGTGTTATGCTACTTGAATCTGGCTATGTTAAATTTTAATTGCTAACACTGGAATTATCCATAGTCTGAGTATGAGACGACCACAATTGCTTTTTCCTTTGTCTGTTTTTATTCTCTTGACTCCTCTTTCTTTGTCCTTGTAACGCTTAATAAAACAGCCTAGCAATAAGTTTTATGCCTCATTCTTGATTTCCAAATAACCTTTGGATCACAAATGCATCAGCATCCAACAATATAAACTCCACATCGTCGGTACAATAAATAAAGATTTAACCCTGGTTGATGGAGCTGTGTGACAGTGATTCTACTCACTGCATCACTAAGTTGCTCTTGTTTCATGTCAGCAATGAAGAACAAGACACTAAAGGATAGATTGCAAATATATATTAAGCTTCATTACAGAGTTAAATTAATATTGAGGGATTAACTTTGATTACAGGAAACTCCTTTTCAGGTTTATTGATTGTTATTTTCCTTGATAACGCATTGACTGCGTGATCTGTGAAATGAGCACAAAGGCTTACCCTGGATACGAGGGGCTAGATGAGATGGTAAACTGGGCATTAAGAACTGAATGATAAAATCTTGGAGAAAAACAAGGGAATTATCCTCTTTAAAAATAGCAAATACTACAAATGCTAAAAAATCAGAAATGAAAATAGAACATGCTGAAGTGCTCATCAGAGTCAGGTTGTATCCCAAAAAGAGAAACAGTATAAATGCTTCAGGTCGAAACCACTTCATTATGTAACCTTGTCAATATCTATTCCTTTGGATTCACTGCAAACCAAATTGTCTACATAATCACATTACTGTTTGTGGAAAGTGAAGTGCTAGTGTTTAACTTAACTTCTGTGTCCATAATATTGACCCTTTGTTACCAACACCAGCATTCAAGACAAACTGTGTCTCAGTACATGTGAGGATAGTAAACCAATTCCAGTTCCAATTTTATTACCCCTTGAATGTAAAGGGGATGTTTTCATATGTCACATGTGATAGGAATGTTTGTTTCTCTTTCTGTCAATTACTCATCATATATTTTTACACTAGTAATAACTCAAAGTGATGTTGGCAAGCTTTGTGTCAGTGAGTGGGAGTGGGGGATAGTAAACAGGTGAGGTTACTCAGCCAGTAACTCAGAGACCTCAACTAATAACCTCAGTTCAAATCTCACCACAAATCCTGCAGAGTCTGAAGCCTGAAACATTAAAAAGAAGCACACTGATTTCATTAAAAAACATAACTGATGTGCTTCAGGGGAGGAAATCACCCAGCGCTATATAATATTGCTTATTTTTGACTCTAGATCCAAAACAATACGGCTATCTGTGAGATGGCCAAGCAAGTCATCCTATTTAGGGGTAATTAGTAATAGGCAATAAATACTTGCCTGTCAGCAATGCTTGCATTCCAGAAAAAAGAATGAAGATATTTCCCTGATATTCCTTTCTCCCTCCAGATTTCCCTGTAATACATCCACTTGGTGTCTCAATTACCATTTAGCATTTTAGCATTGTTCATTTTTTAAACAAGTGATTGCATTCCACATTCTTGGTGTCAAGGAATTTAGCCACCTTAATGTTGGTTGGCATCTTATGTTGATGGCTTCTTGTGTTTGATTTCCTCAAGAAAAGGAACCTTATCTTGAAGTCTACAATCCATCTCATTCTCTTAAAGGCTCCACCCTAACCACCCCTCTGCTTGTTCAGCTTTTTCTGATTTGATACCAGATGAGCAGTTACCTTACATTCAAGAAACCTGCCAGTCCCAAATGTAGTCCAGATCAAATCTTCATCACCACTTCCCAAACTCCTGGCAGCTATGTAAAAGAACAAGGACAGGAGTTTCTTGGGATCTCCACTCCTCATATTTTTCTCCAACATGCATGTTGCCCAGGCTTGGAAAAATATTGGTCATAGATTTGGCATAATCAGCATTGCTTGGGTTAACTCATGGTATGCCCTTATCCAATCCTTTGGTTTTTCAGTCTGTCATCTTTAATAACATTTGTCAATAAAGGAATGCTCATATTTCTTTATGATATAGAGCGAGGCCATTCAGCCTGTTGAATCCTTACCAGCAGCCAACACAATCCCACAATCCCATTCTCCTTATTTCCCCGTATGCTACTCTTTCTTGCAAATGCCCATCAACTCAATCCTGAACTCTCCTACAACCCATACACGTTAGGGTTAATCCTTCATTGCCAACCAGCATGCATGTCTTGTTGATGTCCAGCAAACTGAAGCACCCAGGAGAAGCCCACACAGTCAGAGAGAGAACATTCTCTACACCTTCAGCATCAGAAGTCAGGAATGAAGACACAACACTGGATCTCAGAGGTAACAGAACTAACTATTCCATCCCCTAGATGGTTAAGTTGGAAGCCTCTATAATTGTTGATTTGTGGAAATTTATCTAATTAATATTTTTTTAACAAGAGATTCTGCAGATGCTGGAAATCTTGAGCAAGACACACCAAGTGCTGGAGGAACTCAGCAGGTTAGGGAGCATCTGTGGAGGGAAATAAACAATTGGCATTTTAGGCCCAGACTCTGCATCAATTCTGATTAATTTACTAATTAACATTTTAATTCTTTTCATGCTGATAAGAAATCAAGGAATGACAACAATATTTAGCATGGTGGTATGTTACCAGGATTTTCAGTTAGCAGTAAAATGTACTAAGAAGGAGTTTAAAGTGGGGGGTTATCTGGGAGGCAGGATTTAAGGGTCGGCACAACATTGTGGGCTGAAGGGCCTGTACTGTGCTGTACTGTTCTATGTTCTATGTAATTATTGACCTACTGGAAACACATTCTCCTGGCTTACAGGAACACCTAGATTTGTGTTATTTTTCAGCTAATGTGTGATACCTTTGGAATGAATCTGCAGTAATGTCTTAACCTCACAGCTAAGCATTTCAGTGTTTCTTCAGACTAATGCACAGAGACAAATATGGGACCTTTCCTCAAAGTCTACACTAATAAATAATGTAAAGAGATAATAGTTTAAACTGCTCTGTAACACAGGATGTGTGAAAGGCATGAGAGTCTGAAGTTGAACAGGATAATATGGATTTTCATCACCAAAGTTTTACTACCTCTCTCTCCTGCAACCCGGCTACACTCCAGCTTCGCCTGATTTTAAAAGCTCCGCTGCAGGTGATAGTGTTTTCATTTGCCAGAACTATGCTCTGGAAGTTCTCTCCAAAACCTCTTTATTTCTCTATTCATTTTCTTCTTCTGAGACACTCCCTTGAACCTGTGCCTTTGAATAAGCTTCTGGTCATTTCCCTAATAGATGCACTTGAATTTGGAATTGGAATTGGTTTATTATTGTCTCATGTACCAAGGAACAGTGAAAAGCATGTTTTACATGCTCTACATACAGATCAGGTCAATGAGGTAGAACAAGGTAAAACAATAACAATGCAGGATAAAGTTAACAGCTACAGAATGTGTACTGCAGCTAAACAATAAGATGCAAGGTCATAAAGAAGTAGGTTGTGAGGTTAAGTTTCCAACTTATCATAGTAGGGAACCATTTAGTAATCATAATGCCGGGGTAAAAGTTCTCCTTCAGTCTGGTGGTACATGCTTTCATGCTTTTGCATCTTCTGTCCAATGGAAGATGGAAGAAAAGAGAATGTAAGGGGTGAATGGGGTCTTTGATTATACTGGCTGCTTTACTAAGGCAATGAGAAGTTTAGATAGAGTCCATCGAGGGGAGGTTGGTTTCTGTAACTCTCCACAGTTTCTTGAGGTTATGGACAAAGTGGTTGCCAGCTAGAATGATTGAACTCTGGTTCTCTTTGATGACCAGTCCAGACCTTCACAGCAATAACTATAATACTTCCCATTGTACTGTTAATGTATGAATACTAAAGACTACCACTAGAAAAAACACTGTTCTGAAAGGTTTAGAACTGACACGAGGTGTTGACTGTCCATTTTCCTCCACAGATGCTGCCTGATCCACTGATTGTTTATTTCTCTAGATCTCAGAAGCGTTTCAAGTCTCCAACAATTAAGTAGTGTTGTACATCATAATTTTTTGCTACCTGCAACTGATCTGCATGTAACATAGAATAAATCATTGAAATATACACTTACGTCCACTTTATTTGATGCACCTCATAAAGTGGCCACTGAGTGTATGTTTGTGATCTTCTGCTGCTGTAGCCCATCCACTTCAAGATTTGACAAGTGCACTCAAAGATGCCCGTCTGCGTACAACCGTGGTAATGCATGGTTATTTGAGTTATTGTCACCTTCCTGTCAGCTTGAACCAGCCTGGCCATTCTCCTCTGACCTCTCACTAACAAGGCATTTTCTCCTGCAAAACCACCGGTCATTGGAGTATTTTTTTGTTTTTTGCATCACCCATTTTTCTCACACACCATTTTCTGATATACTTAAACCACACCGTCTGGAACCTGCAATCATTCCACAATTAAAGTCACTTAGATCACATCTTCCCCATTCTAATATTTGGTCTTAACAACAATAGAACTCTTGACCATGTCTGCATGCTTTTATACATTGATTGGCTGATTAGATAATTTCATAAACAAGCAGGTGTACAGATGTACCTAATAATGTGGCCACTGAGTGTAAGTTGGGGATGGAATTGATGGGATTACTCTGACACTTTCCAATAGAATGGCGACCAAAACTGAACACTATATTCCAGGTGTGGTCTCACCAACACCCTATGCAGCTGTAACATGGTATCCTAAGGACTTAGTGCCTTGGCATGCTGAAAGTTGCCAACATTTTCTGCTTTATTCCTGAAATCTGGCACCTGTTTTTAAAAGATTTTTATTGAATTTGATCATTTCAGCTCACCATCTTTCTTGGTCACTGGTTAGTCCTGATATCAGGTCATCACCCTACAATGTTAAGTCTCTCTCTTTACAAGCACTGTCAAAACTGGGGCATACTTCCAGCGTTCCCTAGTTTATTCCTAACAGATTGTTTAAAATGTGGCTTGATGTAAAACGTTTGCTTGATAATGTTCTCATGAACCATCAGAGGGTTTCTATAGGGTTATGAGGTCAGACAAATATAAATCTTGTTTCTGATTGATGCTAATTAATCCACTGACTGTATTAAAAAGAAAATCATCTTCAATGTGTGGCAAATCTTTATTATTCTTCTGTGTGTGTGTGTCAGAAGGTCACCATGAATGGCTGTAGTCCTTGTTTCAAACGTTCAATTAGTATATGCAAACTGTGCCTTCAGACAAAGTTTAATCTCATTTGTCATGGAGATGTTTTGGTATAATTTGTTCTACAGGAAAATTGTGGTAACTATCCCAAGTAACCTGTCATCAAGGTTGCTGAAGCAAAGGGCAAGAAAATCCCTTAGCATTTGATGGACTTGTTAATCACCATTGTTTGGGGAGTCAGAATTGCAACTTATTTTATGGAAGTCTCTCGTCTGCTCCCTGCTAGGGTGATATTCTACCGGGCATATTGTCTTTTTGCAAGACTTCTGTAACCCATCAGCGTTGTAGACTATAGCCATACAGTGCATCACAAATGACCTCCTTGTGAAGTGGGGTCACAGAATGATACAGCACAGAAGCAAGATCTTTGGCCCACCAAGTCCATACCAAGACATGCTGCCCATGGGACGTCTACAGTGGGGAAGAGACGGTCACCAACCTCTTTTGACGAGTGTTGATTAGCTAAGAAGGTGTGGAGATGAACACAAGAGAATTTGTCTTGTTTCATTCCCAGCAGCTGAGTTACAGAAAAATCTCTGATCTATGTGCTGTTGCCAGGGACACACACAAAACAGCTAACGTGTGTTACAGGATGATCACCAACTACCAAAACCTGTTGGTCTTCCAGCACAGTGAGATGTCTGTCCAGGCTGCAGGGGTATGTGCTGAGGGGTGCACTGAAGCTGGGTGCAGTCAATACAAAGGCTCTGTGGGGAAGGACTCAGTCTAGGCTCCTTCTGCTACAGAGCATGGATTGAATGAGATGAGGAGGCCCTCAAACATTAAAGGGTTTATCACCCCAGAGAGGTCACATGAGTGGAAATGATGATATAGTTAAAAAAAAATAGTCAACACTATTGAATCTATCGGTTTTCTATGGAATCTATTGAATTTTTAAGTATATAAAGGGTAAAAGAGAGTTGAGGGTAGATATATGATCTACAAAATGATGCTGGAGATATTGTAATGAGACACACAGCGATGGCAGAGGAACTGAATGTGTATTTTGCATCAGTCTTCACAGTAGAAGACATCTGCAGTATACCAGATATTCAAGAGTGTCAGGGAAATGAAGTATGTGCAGTGAAAATTACGACTGAGAAGGTGCTCAGGAACCTTAATGGTCTGAGGGTGAATAAATCTCCTGGACCTAATGGAATGCTCCCTTGGGTTCTGAAGGAAGTAGCTGGAAAGATTGCGGAGGCATTAACAATGATCTTTCAAGAACTGATAGATTCTAACATTGTACTGGATGACTAGAAAATTGCAAATGTTACTCAAATATTTAAGTGGGGTGGGAGGCAGCAGACAGGAAACTATAGACCTGTTAACCTGACATCAGTGGTTGGGAAGCTGTTGGAATTGATTGTTAGGGATGAGATTATGGAGTACCTGGAGACACATGACAAGACAGGCCAAAGCCAGCATGGTTTCCTGAAAGGAAAATCCTGCCTGACTAGCCTACTGCAATTTTTTGGGGAAATTACAAGTAGGGTAGACAAAGATGATGCAGTAGATGTGGTGTACTTGGATTTTCAGAAGGGTGTTGTCAAGGTGCTGCACATGAGGCTGCTTAGCAAGATAAGAGCCCATGGAATTACAGGGGAGTTACTAGCATGAGTGGAACATTGGCTGATCAGCAGAAAACAAAGAGTAGGAATAAAGGGATCCTATTCTGGCTGGCTGCTGGTTACCAGTGGAGTTCCACAGGGGTTGGTGTTGGGACCACTGCTTTTTACAATGTACAAGGGGTGATTGATAAGTTTGTGGCCTAAGGTAGAAGGAGACAATTTTAGAAAACCTAGCACATTTATTTTTCAACATTGTCCTCTCCTACATTTACACACTTAGTCCAGCGGTCATGGAGCATATGGATGCCTTCTTTGTAGAAGTCGGCATCTTGGATCTTCAGAAAGTGTCCACAGCAGGGGTGATTGATAAGTTTGTGGCCTAAGGCAGAAGGAGATGAGTTATATGGCTCTCATTACATGCACATGCAGTTCAACTCTTTGAGTGATTATGCAGAAAGTTTGAAGTTAGTAACTCATCAGAGGTGATTGATAAGTTCGTGGCCTAAGGTAGAAGGAGATGAGTTATTAACTTCAAAGTTTCTGCATAATCACTCAAAGAGTTAAGCTGCATGCACATGTAACGAGAGCCATATAACTCATCTTCTCCTACCTTAGGCCACAAACTTATCAATCACCCCTGCTGTGGACACTTTCTGGAGGTCCAAGATTCGTATGCTCCACGACCGCTGGACTAAGTGTGTAAATGTAAGAGGGGACTATGTTGAAAAATAAATGTGCTAGGTTTTCTAAACTTGACCCCTTCTACCTTAGGCCACAAACTTATCAGTCACCCCTCATATGTCAATGATTTGGACTGTAGGATTATTGGATTTGTGGCTAAATTTGCCAATGATCCAAAGGTAGGTGGAGGAGCAGGTACTGTTGAGGAACCAGAGAGCCTGCAGGGAATGGGCAAAGAAGTGGAAAATGAAATATAATGTTGGAAAGTGTATGATCATGTACCTTGGTGGAAAAAATAAACGGGCAGACTATTATTTACATGGGGAGAGAATTCAAAATGCAGAGATGCAAAGGGATTTGGGAGTCCTTGTGCAAGATACCCTGAAGGTTAACCTCCAGGTTGAGTCAGTGGTGGAGAAGGCGAATGCAAGGTTGACATTCATTTCTAGAGGTATAGAATATAACAGCAGGGGTGTGATGTTGAGGCTCTATAAGGCACTCGTGAGACCACACTTGGAGTACTGTGTGCAGTTTTGGGCTCCTTATTTTAGAAAGGATACACTGAATTTGGAGAGGGTTCAGAGAAGATTCACGAGAATGATTCCAGGAATGAAAGGGTTAGCATATGAGAAACGTCTGGACGCTCTTGTGCTGTATTCCCTGGAGTTCAGGAGAATGAGGGGGGATCTCATAGAAACATTCTGAATGTTAAAATGCCTGAACGGATTTGATATGGCAAAGTTATTTCCCATGGTAGGGGATTCTAGGACAAGAGAACATGAATTCAGGATTGAAGGACGTCCTTTTAGAATAGAGATGCGGAGAAATTACTTTAGTCAGATGGTGGTGAATCTGTGGAATTTCATGCCATGAGCGGCTGTGGAGGCCAAGTCATTGGGTGCATTTAAGGCAGAGATAGATAGGTTCTTGATTAGCCGGGGCATCAAAGTGTATGGGGAGCGGGGATGACTGGAAGAATTGGATCAGCCCATGATTGATAGGCTGAATGGCCTGAAGGTCTTCTGAATCTATTGACCACGAAGGTAAAAAAAAGTTGCACTGCTTCCTTTTTTTATTATTATGAATAGAGCTTATTTTAAATTTTTAAAAAAATCAACCACTCATTTACACTACTGTCAAAGGATCATAGAAATGTACAACCACAGAAACAGGCCCTTCAGCCCATCTAGTCTATGCTGAACCATTTGAGCCATTTACTATCATTGACCTATACTGTGACCATAGCTGTCCATTCCCCTACCATTCATGTACCTATCCTAATTTCTTTTAAGCCTCCAAATTGAGCTTGCATGCACCATGTGTGCTGGCAACTTGTTCCACACTCTTTCAACCCTCTGAGTGAAAAAGTTTCCCCTCAGATTCCCCTTAAACATTTCACCTTTCATCCTTAACCCATGACTTCTAATTGTAGTCCTATCCAATCTCAGTGGAAAAAGTCTGCTTGCGTTTATCCTATCTATGCATCTCATAATCTTGTACGCCTCTCTCAAATCTCTTCTCAATCTTCTACATTCTGAGTAATAAAGTCCTACCCTA
The DNA here is from genome assembly GCF_030028105.1 of Mobula birostris. Taxonomy (NCBI): domain Eukaryota; kingdom Metazoa; phylum Chordata; class Chondrichthyes; order Myliobatiformes; family Myliobatidae; genus Mobula; species Mobula birostris. The sequence continues at coordinate 24,461,849 of NC_092387.1, read as the reverse complement.
TTTAATCTTTTCTTATAACTCAGGTCCTCAAAACCCAGCAACATCCTTATAAATTTTCTCTGTACTCTTTCAACCTTATCTGAATCTTTCCTGAAGGAAGGGGACCAAAACTGCATTGAACAAATTTTAAACTAATCCAGCGTTAAACCAATTTCCTTTCATTGCCACATACTCCCATCAGCCCTCTTCCAGGTTCTATCCTAGACCTGCAGATTAGAAGCAACTCAGAGCAGTCAACTATCCTAACAGCCTGAACATGGTTGGGATATGGAAGGAAACACATGCAGCCACAGAGAGAACGTGCAAACTCCATATAGGCAGCAACGGAGACCAGGACTGAACCTTGGTCACAGGGGCTATGGGGCAGCAGCCTTACCACTGTGATTCTGGGTTAATGTACGAGCAACCCAAAACTAATTTTGCAAGCTGGATGATAGCTCCTCCAATACTTATACAAAGATGAGAGGCTTTCTAAACCGAAGATTTGTGGATTAGAATTAAATGGTGTGACTGGAAACCTTGAGGAAATACAATAATTTCATGCTATTGATATGGATCCAATTTACTCTGAAAACTGTAGACATTTTTAGCACTCATGCTCATGATTTCTGTAACATAAATATATAGAAATTCCATTTATTTTGTCATAGTGAACCAGCTGTTCCAGTTGCTGCTGTGATATTACTGGAAATACCTTTCCCATTGTTTGCTTGTAATGAAAAGCAAAGGCAACAGGGTTAGTTGCGTAAAAAATGTTTTGATAGTTCAGACAGGCAGCAACCATCTACTGGCTCAGACAGTTAATTAAAGAATTCAGCCGCACAGAAAGAAAACTACGGGCTGGTAGCTCTTCTGAAAGGCCAATAAATGAGATAAGCTGCTAGAAAACACATCTCGATCACTCAAGCCTATAAAATCCATAATATTCTCAATTTTTGTCCATCAGATGAATCATCCGGATAAAAATAAGTTTGGCAGCTTCTACCAGAATTACTAACAGCAACCTTTGTTTGTAAAGTTTAGACAAGCTTAGATAGTGATTGGTTTATGCCTGTTCTACATTTCTCAGGAGTACTTTATTCAAGGTGATTGATTGAAGTGATCCACAATGTTCATTTTCCAATTACAGGTGGGCACGTGTTTAGCTACCATAGCCATTGCCTGAGGAATTCCCATCACACAACCTCTTGACCTCTCCTTTAAGACACACATTAAAACTTATATTACAGCATATCTTTCATCTGAACATATTACAACCTGCCAGAAATACTAGTAAATTATCCAACTTTAGCTAACTCACTTCTTCATTCTGACTGATTATTTCAGCTTTTTATCATGTTACCTCGGCTTTTTTAATTCTATTTATATAGTCTTGTCTCCTGGATATTTCTCACCATGATATTTTTAAGAACACGTGATGAAGACGAAGAAGCGTAATATGCTTCCCATTGCTACCCTTTACTGCTACCATTGATACACTTAGTCTTGTCCTATCAGAGAGCTTCCCTTTGTTCTAATCATCCTTTCCTCACCTACTCTACAACTAAAAACTAATTCTCTCTTTCTCTGTTCTAACAAAGGGTTTTAGACTAGTTGTTTCTTTTCCAACTGATGCTGCCTGACCTTACGAAGTGTTTCCAGCATTTTCTGTTTTTTTTATTTTAGAATTCCTGTTTTTCATTTTCATGTCTTAAATTTCACCCTGTAACAGTATTGTCCCTTGTACCTCAGTGCCAAACTTGCATGTTGGTAAGGTATTTCATGAGTAGTCAGAGATCTGCATCATTACTCTGGACATGTGAGTTTGACTCTCATCATAGCAGCTTGGAGAATTCAATAAATTTTGGAATTATGGTACATTAGGGTGGCACAGAGTTCAAATCCGCCTTGACTACTGGATAGTTTAAATTTACTTAATTAAATACATCTGGAATGTTATAGTTTATTCAGGTACCAAAGTAATGCAGCTTACTGCTTCAATGACCCAGACTCATTTTAGACCTCCAGTGCTATCTATATGGAATTTGCATGTTCTCTTTGTGAATATATGGGGTTCACCCAGTTGACCCTGTTTCTGCTTAAATCCCAAAGACCAGCGAGTGGGTAGGTTAATATTATATATATTTTACGTGTCTACAGTACTGTGCAAAAGCTTTAGGAATACATAGAGTCATAGAAAAGTACAGCACAGAAATGAGCCCTTCAGCCCATTCCGAAAACATTTAAACTGCCTACTCCTGTTGACTTGCACTGGGAACATAGCTCTCCATACCCCTACCATCCATGTGCCTTTCCAAATGATGCCTAAATGTTGAAATGTACCACTTGTGCTGACAGCTTGTTCCACACTCGCATGACCCTCTGAGTGAAGAGGTTTCCACACAGGTTCCACTTAAACTTTTCACCTTTCACCCTTAACCCATGACCTCTGGTTGTAGTCCCACCAAGCAAGAAAAAGCATGCTTGCATTTACCCTTTCTACACCCCTCATAATTTTCAATACCTCAATCAAATCTCCTATCAATCTTCTATGTTCTAAGGAATAAAGTCATAACCTATTCAATCTTTTATTATAACTCAGGTCATCCAGAGACGGCAAAATCCTTGCAAATTTTCTCTGTACTCTTTCAAATTTATTTCCATTCTTCCTGTAGTTAGGTGACCAAAACTGCACACAATACTCCAAATTAGGCCTCACCGATGTCTTATACAACTTCAACATAACATCCCATCTCCTGTACTCAATACTTCGATTTATAAAGACCAATATGCCAAAAACTTTCTTTACAACTCTATCAACCTGTGACGGCACTCTAAACAAAATATGGACCTGTATTTACAAACCTCATTATTCTACCACACTTCTCAGTGACGTGCAATTCACTGTGTAAGACCTACCCTGGTTGGTCTTACCCAAGTGCAACACCTCGCACTTACCTGCATTAAATTCCATCTGCCATTTTTCAGCCCATTTTTCCACCAGGTCCAGATCTCGCTGCGAGCTTTATAGTCTTCCTCGCTGTCCACTACACCTATGATTTTCGTGTCACCCGCAAATTTTCTGATCTACTAACCAGATCTTTGATGTAGATGACAAACAACAACAGACCTAGCACTGATCCCTGCAGCACTCCATCAAAGAGGCAATCATCTACTACCGCTCTCTAGCTTCTCCACAAAGCCAAGGTCTAACCCAGTTTACTACTTCAAGTTGAATGCCAAACAACTGAATCTTCTTGATCAGCCTCCCATGTGGGACCTTGTCAAAAGTCTTGGTAATATCCATGTAAACAACACACACTGTCTTGCCTTCATCTGTTTTCATAGTATCTTCCTCTAGAAACACTATAAGATTGGTTAGACATGATCTACCACCCACAAAGCAATAATGACTACCCTTTGTCAGCCCATGCCTATCCAAGTACTCATATATCTGGTCCAATAGAATACCTTTCAATAACATTCCAACTACTGATGTCAGAATCACTGGCCTATAATTTCTTGGTTTATGTTTAGATCCTTTCTTAAACAGTGAAACAACATTGGCTATCCTCCACCTTTCCTGTTGCTAAGGATGATTTAAGTATCTCTACCAGAGCCCCCACAATTTCCTCAATTGCCTCCCATAGGCAATTCGAGGGAACACCTTGTCAGGGCCTGCAGATTTATCCATATATAGCTAGGGCATGTAAGACTTTTGCACAGTACTGTAGTAACTTCATGTATTGCACTTACTGCATATATATAGAGGCCTAAGACTTTGCTCATTGCCTTCTCCCTGCTCTGCTTTGTAAACTGTAACCCCTCCATTATAACTACAGTTCTGACCGAGGGCCCTGGACACGCGATATTTTTTTCCACTGATGACGCTTGACTGACTTAAATCTTTCCAACATTTTCTGCTTTTATCTTTGATAATTATATACACTTTTGGGAAGGATTCCACTGTCATGAATATGTGAAGGTAAAATTGTAATTAAACTTTAAAACACCAAAAATCTTAGTTCAGTGGTTCTTGTATTAATAATCTACCTGAGTCACCTATAATATCTATGTTTGAATTAAGAGTAGGCTTCATTTTGTTGATAAGCAGCAGGGTTAGAACTTAGTTCATTCTTGGGACTCTTGAGAATAATCTGTTGCCTGTGGGATGCAGGCATCACTGTGTAGGCAGCTAATTACCGCTCAGCCAGGTACTTCTGAACAGCTCATTAGATCACTCTAGAAGGAAGCAAAGAGTCAAGCACCATGATGTGGATTGGAATCATGTACAGGCTACTACAAGAGATTTTTTTTTAATAAGGATGATGTAGATTTTAGAATTAACCAGTGTTTCAATTTTTTTTCTCTTTTATCGACATCATTTTATTCTTCAAAATAAATGCAGTCAAATTCTGACAAGGCCAGAGATGGTTCTTGGTTTTCTAAGACCATAAGATATAGGAGCAGAATTAGGTCATTTGGCTCATTGAGTCTGCTCTGCCATTTCATCATGGCCGATCCAATTTTCCTCTCAGCCCCAATTTCCTGCCTTCTCCCCGTATCTCTTCATGCCCTGACCAATCAAGAAGCTACCAACCTCTGCCTTAAATATACACCAAGACTTGGCCTCCACAGCTTCCTGTGGTAAAGGATTTCTCAGATTCACCATATTCTGGCTAAAGAAATTCCTCTTTATCTCCATTCTATGAGGATGCCACTCTATTCTGAGGCTGTGTACTCTGTTCAGACTCTTCCACCATAAGAAGCATCCTCTCCACATCAACTCTATCAAAGCCTTTTACCATTTGATAGGTTTCATAAGGTCATTCCTCATTCTTCTGAATTCTAGTGAATATAGGCTCAGAGCCATCAGACACTCTTCATATGACAAGCCATTCAATCCTGGTATCATTTATGTGAACCTCCTTTAAACCTACTCCAGTTTCAGCACATCCTTTCTAAGGAAAGGAGTCAAACCTGCTCAGAATACTCCAAGAGACAACTCACCAGTGCTTTATAAAGTTCCAACATTACATCCTTACTTTTTTATCTAGTCTTCTTGAAATACCCTGACCAATCAAGAATCTATCAACGTCTGCCTTAAATTTACATAAAGGCTTGGCGTCCACATTGCATTTGCCTTCCTCACCACAGATTCAACCTACAAGTTAACCTCTGGGGGATTCTGCACAAAGACTTCTAAGTCCTTTTGTGCTTCAGTTTTTTGTATTTTCTGTCCATTGAGAAAATAGTCAACCCTTTCATTTCTTCTACCAAAGTGCATGACCATACAATTCCTGACTTTGCATTCCATCTACCATTTCTTTTCCCATTCTCCTAATCTATCTATGTCCTTCTGTAGCCTCTCTACTTCCTCAAAGTTATCTGCTCCTCCAGCTATCGTCATATCATCTGCAAACTTAGCAACAAAGCCATCAATCCCATCATCTAAATCATTGACATATAATGTAAAAAGAATCAGTCCCAACACAGACCCCTGTGAAACACCACTAGTCACCAGCAGCCAACCAGAAAAGACTCCTTTTATTCCCACCTTTGCCTCCTGCCAATCAGCTATTCTTTTATCCATGCTAGAATCTTTCCTGCAGTACCATAGGCTCATAGCTTGTTATTCAGCCTCATATGTGACCCCTTGTCAAAGGCCTTCTGAAAATCCAAATACACAACATCAACTGATTCTCCTTTGTTTATCCTGTTTGCTATTTCTTCAAAGAATTCCAACAGATTTGTCAGACAAGATTCTCCCGTGAGGAAACCATGCTGACTACAATCTATTTTGTCATGTGCCTCCAAGTACTCTGAGACCTAATCATTAATAATTGATTTCAAAATCTTCCCAACGATTGAGATCAGGCTAACTGGCCTATAGTTTCCTTTCTTCTGCCTCTCTCCCTTCTTGAAGATTGAGTGACATTTGTAATTTTCCAGTCTTCCAGAACCATTCCAGAATGCGTGTTTCTTGAAAGATCATTACGAATGCCTCCACAATCTCTTCAGCCACGTCTTTCAGAACTCTGATGTGTAAACCACTTGGTCCAGGTGACTTATCTACTTTCAGACCATTCAGTTTCCCAAGAACCTTTTTATCTAGTTATGGTCATTTCACACACTTCATGCCGCCTGACACCTGGAATTTCTACCATTCTGCTAGTGGCGCCCACATTGAAGACTGGTGCAAAATACTTATTCAGTTCATCTGCTAGTTTGTTGTCCCTTACTATTACCTCTCCAGCAATGCTTACCAGTGGTCCAATATCCACTCTCACCTCTTTTTCACACTTTATATATCTGATGAAACTTTTGGTATTCTCTATAATCTTATTGGCTTGCTTAATTTCATATTCCATCTTTAGCTTCTTAATGACCTTTTTAGTTGCCATATGTTGGTTTTTAAATGCTTCCCAATCCTCTAACTTCCCACTAATCTTTGCTCTAGTATATTGCCCTCTCTTTGGCTTTTATATTGTCTTTTACTTCTCTTGTTAGCCATGGTTCTGTCATCTTTCCTTTCGAATACTTCTTCTTCTTTGAGATGTATATATTCTGTGCCTTCCAAGTTGCTACTGGAAAATCCAGCCATTGCTGCTCTGCCGTCATCCCTGCCAGTGTTCTTTTCCAACCAATTCTGCCCTACTCCTCTCTCATGCCTCTGTAATTCCCTTTACTCCACTGTAATACTGATACATCTGACTCTAGCTTCTCCTCCTCTTTTTAGGGTGAATTTGATCATATTATGATCATACACCCCTTAGGGTTCTTTTACTTTAAGCTCTCTAATCAATTTTGGTTCATTGCACAACACCCAATCCAGAATAGCTGATCTTCTAGTAGGTTCAACCATAAGCTGCTCTAAAAAGCTATCTCATAAGAACTCTGGAAATTTCCCCTTCTGTAATCTAACACCAACCTACTTTTTCCAATCTGCCTGCATATTGAAGTCACCCATGACTTGAAGTAAGTTAAAGTGAGTGGTTTATGTTCCTTAAATTAATACAAGAATTACTACCTGCATTTAGATAGCTCCTGTAATTGTAAGACAAGATTATTTTGAACTAAGAAATGTAAGAAGCTGTGAGGATTCAAAGTAAATTTATTATCAAAGTGTGAATGCAGTGTACAACCCTGAAATTCATCTTCCCACAGACAGTCATGAAACAAAGAAAACCATAGAGTCAACCCATTCAAAGAAAAACATCAAGCATCATGCCACCCTCCTCCCAAATGCATAAAAAAGCACTGAAAGTGCAAATGTCACTCTACTCTTTATGAAGGGAGGAAGACAAAAGAGCAGAAATTATAGGCCAGTTAGCCTAACCTTAGTGTTTGGGAAAGTTTTGGAGTCTATTATTAAGGATGAGGTTTCAGGGTACTTGGAGACTAATGATAATATAAGTCAAAATCAGCCTGGTTTTTGTAAATGGAAAATCTTGCCTGACAAATCATTTAGAATTCTTCATGGAAGTAACAAGCAGGGTGGACAAAGGAGAGGCAGTGGATGCCATTTACTTAGATTTTCAGAAGGCATTTGATAAGGTGCCTCACATAAGACTGCTTAACAAGGTAAAATCCTGTGATGAAATATATTGGCATAGATAGAGGAATGCCTGACAGGCAGGGGGCAGCGAATGGGAATAAAGGGGGCCTTTTCTGGCTGGCTGCCGGTGACTAGTGGTGTTCCTTGCAGGTCAGTAGGGGGACCGCTCCTTTTCACATTGTTGTCAATGATTTGGATAATGGAATTGATAGCTTTGTGGCAAAGTTTGTGTGTGGATAATACGAAGGTAGGTGGAGAGATAGGTAGTGCTGAGAAAGCAATGCGATTAGAGCAGGACCTTGACAATTCCGAAGAATGGGCAAAAAGGTGGCAGATGGAATACAGTTTTGAGAAATGTATGATAATGCATTTTGGTGAAAGGAACAATGGTGCAGACTACTATTTAAATGGGGAGAGGAATCAAATGTCAGGAGGTGCAAAGGGGCTTAGGTGTCCTTGTGCAAGAATCCCAGAAGTTTAATTTACAAGTTGAGTCTGTGGTAAAGAAGGCAAATGCAATGTTGGCATTTATTTCAAGGGGAATAGAATATAAAAGCAAGGAGATGATGCTGAAGCTTTATAAGACACTAGTCAGGTCACACTTGGAGTATTGTCAAGAGTTTTGGCCCCCATATCTCAGAAAGGATGTGTTGTCATTACAGAGAGTCCAGAGGAGGCTCACAAGGATGATTCTGGGAATGAAGGGTTTATAAGAAGCGTTTGGCACCTTTGTCTCTGTACTCCTGGAATTTAGAAGTATGTTTGAGGATCTCATTGAAACTTACTGAATGTTGAAAGGACTAGATAAGGTGGATGAGGAGAGGATGTTTTCTCTGGTCGGGAGTAAAAGGAATCTCATAGACATGGGATTCAAGGGTTTAAGATCCAAGAAGTTGACAGAATAACCAAGAATAGTCCAGTAACCCACCAAAACTCTTACCATACTGATAACATTAGGTCTATTCCTCCAGTTAAGGTGAGTGGCTTTGACATAACAAGACAATATACAGATTGTTGACAGCTTCGCACATATTCATCAGTACTCCCTGGAGGATATGTGCAAACTGCTTAGACCTTGTTGTCTCTTGTACATTCCCAGCAATCAACAGACATATTTTTCAGAGAGAGTAGACTGAATCTTACACTGATGAGCTCTCTATCCTAGGGATGCCTTCACAGTTTACAGCCACCAGAGAATTAATAGAAAATGCAGCACACTGAGACACTGATATTTTGATTTAAATGTTGTCATAGCCATCCATGAAGTCTCAATAAACTTGACGTGACAGTGAGAATTGAGATTTGAGATGTTAAAAGTTTGGGCTAAACCACATTACTTTTGTAGACTGAGTATAGAGCAATGCGAGGACAGGGAAGAGTTTATGTAGCTCCTCAAACCCTGCTGTTGTGGATGGTTGTTCTGTGACCCTCATGCAACTTTTCCCCACCTTCCTCAATATCTCAGGTGAGCCACCTAAAATTTAAAATGGACAGTTGACTTACATTAGTTGGCCTCACTTCGAAGGCATTTTTAAGAAAAATAGCAAGGAACTCTCACTATAATTACACTGGAGGGGAAGGGATCACTATTTTCTTTTGATATGGAGTCACATAGCACAGAAGGAGGTCTTTTGGCTCATCATGTCCATGCCAACCCTAGTGGCTGGCACGGTAGCATATTGGTGAATGTAATGCTTCTCAGTGCCAGTGATCAGTGATCAGGGTACAGTTACCACCGGTGCCTGTAAGGAGTTTGTGAATTCTCTCCTAATTTGCAAAAGCAGACAGGTTGAAATTAGTGAGCTGTGTGCATACTTTGTTGGTTCCAGAAACATGGTGATATTTGCTCTGAGCACATCATTGGGTTGTGTTGGTTGTTGGTGCAAATGACAGATTTCACTGTACATGTTTCAATATTTCAATGTACATGTGACAAATAAAGTTAATCTTTAGGTGACTATCTATAATAATCCTATTTACCAGTGCTCAATACATGGCCTATTATGTTTTGACCATTCTTGTGCTTATCCAGATGCTTCTTAAAAGCTGTGAGAGTCTCTGCCTCTACCACCTTAGGCAGCACGTTCCCTATTTATAACTGTTCTGTGGTTGACAAAGTTCTTCCTTTCTAAACTTTATGCTCTTCACTTTAAATCTATACCCTCTGGTGTTTGACAACCTTGCCATGGGGTAAAGTTCTTACCGTCTACAATATCGACACCTCTCATAGTTTTGTACACTTCTATCCAGTGTACCCAAATCCTCCTGTGCGCCCAAGCAAAAACAGACACAAAGGTTATTCAGTCTCATACAGTACGCGGCATGGTAGCTCTTCAATTCCGCCTCTGTCTGAAAAGATTTTATAAGTTCTCCTGGTGACCGTGTGGGTTTCTTCCAAGTGTTTTAGTTTTCTCCCACAATCCAAAGATGTATGGGTTAGTAGGTTAATTAGTCACATGAGTGTGATTGAGCGGCGTGGACTCCTAGGTGTATAAGTACCTGGTACTCTGCTGTATTTCTAAATAAAATTAAAGAAATAAAATTCTAAACAAAATTAAATTAAAATAAGATTCTAAATAAAAAAACATAAAATAAAAAATAAATCTAAGGAAGCATATGCTTGATCCAGAACAATTGAAAATAAAGTTTCCTAGGGCACAGCACGAAGAGATTTGAGCAGACTAATCCTGTGTACCATAGGGATTGGAAGAATAAGAGGCTGGAAAATACTTATGTTGGTCAATGTGGCAAGTTTGCATGTGCCACACAAGAGCTGGGTAATGACCCGGTTCCAATAAAACTGAATAACTGCTTGAACCAGAGATTCAATGACACTGCCATCACTCAGTTGCCACCCCGCGCCCCCCCCCCCGCCACTTTCAGTACTCAGAGATCACCACAGGCCAGAAACTCAATTGGACTTGGCATGTAAATACTTTGGCTGCAAATCTTGTAATGACTGACTTATCTCCACGGAGATTTTTTTTACTAACTGCAAGGCAGAGTCAGAAACCTAGGTGAGTATGCAGTTTCAATAGCACTCAGCAAATTCCAAGAAAAAAACAGAGTGCATGACTGATGCCTCATCCTCCAGCCTAAACATTCACTCCCTTCACCATATACAATTGATTGACATTGGTGATGCCTAATTTAGATTATGAGGACATTCAGTCCTCGTTTATTGTCATTTAGAAATGCATGCATTAAGAAATGATACAATGTTCCTCCAGTATGATATCACAGAAACACAAGACAGACCAAGACTAAAACTGACAAAAACCACATAATTATGACACATAGTTACAACAGTGCAAAGCAATACCGTAATTTGATAAGAGCAGACCATGGGCACGGTAAAAAAAGTCTCAAAGTCCCGATAGCCCCATCATCTCATGCAGACGGTGGAAGGGAGAAACTCTCCCTGCCATGAACCTCCAAGCGCCACAAGCTTGCCGACGCTGCACCCTGGAAACACCCGAACACAGCCGACGCTGAGTCCATCCAAAAACTTCGAGCCTCCGACACCGAGCACCAAGCACCATCTCTGCCGAGCTCTTTGACCCCGCCCCGGACGCCGTGCAACAAGCAAAGCCGAGGACTCGGGGCCTTCCCCTCCGGAGATTCTGCATCACACAGTAGCAGCAGCAGCGAAACAGGCATTTTAGAAGTTTCACCAGATGTTCCTCCGTGCTTCTCACGTCTGCCTCCACCAAATCAGGATTGTTCACAGCATCCTACTTGACAAATAACAGATATTCATCTCCGGAGTGGCAGCTGTGCGCCGCATCGCGCCGGCATCTTCTCTTCATCGGAGTATTGTGTGCAGTTCTGTTCACCTACCTACAGAAAAGATGTCAATAAGATTGAAAGAGTGCAGAGTAATTTACAAAATTTCGCTGGGACTTGTTAATCTGACTTAAAGAGAAAGGTTGAATAGGTTAAGACCTTGCTCCCTAGAGATTAGGAGATTGACAGGAGATCTTATAACGGTGTACAAAATTATGATAGGGTAAATGCAAGCAGGGTTTTTCCACTGAGGTTAGGTGAGACTAAAGATAGACGTCATAGGTTAAGGGTAAAAAGTGTAATGTTTAAGTGGAACATGAGGGCCAACATCTTCCCTCAGATGGTGTTGAACAAGCTGTTAGTAGAAGTGATGGATGTGGGCTTGATTTCAACAATTAAGAGGTTTAGGTAAGTAAGTGGATGGGAGGGGATATGGAAGGCTGTGGTTCAGGTGCAGGTCAATGGTACTGAGCAGAATAATTGTTTGGCATGGAAAAGGTAGGCTGAAGGGCCTGTTTCTGTGCTGTAGTACTGTATGGTTCTTCCACCATATAAATACTGAGTGCTTTCAGTGTGTACCATCCATAATGCACTCCAACAGCCCACCTTGACCACTTAACAGCACTCCACAAACAAGATAAATCAGAGCAGTTGAACGCACACGAACACCACCATCCACAATTTACCCTCCAACTCACACACCACAGTGACTCCTGAATCCGAATCAGAAAGAGGTTTATTACTACTGACTCAGATAATTGTGAAATTAGTTGTTTTGTGATAGTAGTACAGTGCAAAGATATAAAAATCAATATTTTAATTAATTAATAATTAAAGTTGTTATTTAAATATTAATTAAAATGAAACAAAGTTACAAATTAAATAGTAAAGAAAAGAAAGAAAGAAAGGAGTAGAGTTCCTGTGTTTATGGATCATTCAAAGTCTGTTGGAAGAGGAGAAAAAGCTGTTCCTAAATCATTAAATGTGGATCGTCAGGCTCCCGAAGCTCCTCCTCAAAGATACAATAATTTCACCAGTTCTTCATTGCTGCTGGGTCCAAATATTGGAGTTCTGTGTCCAACAGTGTTGTAGGTGTACTATATGAAACTTGCAGCAAGAAGCACATTAAAATTCAGTAGAAAAGCACTTTAATTAGAAGCTTCTGCGTGAGACCAACTGCGAACCATCACTTAATTAGTCACAAGCCTGACACTCTAATAAAAGTGTGGGAAGATTCAGGAATAGCCTGTAAAATCATCTCCCTGTAAGGAGACCAAGTTCCCAGAATTCTCAGAGAAGCCAAAAAGAGTTTAAACTTCCAAGAAATGGCTTGGAATAGTTTTGGTTCACTGAAACCATTTCAAAAGACACAAAGTGAGTTGATTTTAAAAGCTTTCTGTGCATCAAAGGACAGGGAAGCTCATGAATTTATACAGTTTAAAAGGTCAAACTTGAAGGCAGAATACAAGATTAATGGCAAGATGCTTAGCAGCGCGGAAAAACAGAAGGATCTTTGCATCCAAATCCAGAGATCCCTCAAAGCTGCCGCTCCATTTGATGTGCTGATTAAGAAGGTCTATGATGCATCAGAGCCCCAAGGTAATGTTGCAGCTCTATAAAATCCTGGTTAGACCACACTTGTGGTGAGTTCTGGTTGCCTCATTATGGAATGATATAGAAGCTTTAGAAGGACTGCAGAGGAGATTTGCCAGGATGCTTTCTGGATTAATAAACATATCTTATGAGGAAAGGTTGATCCAAACTATGGTTTTACTGTCTGTAGTGGAGAAGGATGAGAGATAAATTGATAGCGGTCTATAACATGATAAGAGGCATAGATAGACTGAACAATCAAAGACTTTTCCCAGGGAATCAATGGCTAATATGAGAGGGAATAATTCTAAGGTGATTGGAGGAAAATATAAGGTGGGGCAGGAATGCCAAAGGTAATTTTTTTTGAGTGGTAAATGCATGATATGTACTTCCATGGGTGATGGTAGAAGCAGATACATAAGGGGCAATTAAGAGACTCTTAAACATGCACATGCATGAAGGAAAAATGGAGGACTACATGGGATGGAAGGGTTAGGTTGATCTTGGAGTAGGTTAACATGTCTGCACAACATTGTGGGCCAAGGATCTTGTACTGTGCTCTACCGTTCTATGTTCTATGAAACCACGTGTAGGTATCTCCACATTGTCAGGACATGGAACCTGGCACCTTAGTCTTCTATGGTTGTAAATACAAATTAAAAGACCATGCAACTGCTTAGCAGCCAGAAACATGGTCATATCATTCTTAAAGCATCCTGAGAAACTGCACCAGGGGTGTTGCACACAGATCTAATTTCTCCATCATAGGAAAGATGTAGAAGCATTGGAGAGGGTCCAGAAGAGGTTTACCAGGATGCTCCCTAGATTAGAGGACAGAACTCTAAGGAGAGGTTGTTTTTCCTGGACCACTGAATACTGAGGGAAGACCTGATAGAAGTTTGTAAAATTATGGGAGACATAGACAATAGACAATAGGTGCAGGAGTAGGCCAGTCGGCCCTATGAGCCAGCACCGCCATTCACTGTGATCATGGCTGATCATCCACAATCAGTATCCAGTTCCTGCCTTATCCCCATAACCTTTGATTCCGCTACCTTTAAGAGCTCTATCCATCTCTTTCTAGATAGGGTAGAAAGCCAATATCTTATTTTCAGGTAGAAACGTTGAATACCAGACAGTACAACTTTAAGACGAGATGGAGGAAATTTTGAAGGGCATATGTGGGGCATGACTTTTTCCTGTTTGCAGAGGTTAGGAGGCATTTCGAATAGACTGCCAGGGCAGTGGTGGAAACAGACATAATAGCTGAATTCAAGAGGCTTCTCTATATGCAGGAAATGGAGGGAATGCATCATTCAAGATCCAAGATTGTTTAATGTAAGTTCCAGAATGCAAGTGTAAAGGAGAATGAAAAAGTTGTTACTCCGGATCTGGTGAAGCATAAAAAAATATAATAAGTATCAATATCCACAAAATGCTGGAGGAACTCAGCAGGCCAGACATCTATGAGTATGCTGCTAAGTTCCTCAAGCATTTTGTGTGTTGCTTAGACTTCCAGCATCTGCAGATTTTCTCTTGTTTGTGATAAATATAAATATATAAGATAACTTGCACACATTGATTGCCTGTATGTATGATGATACTCAGTACAGAACTGTCTGTACATAAGGTGAGCCTGACAGGAAATGATAACATAGTGATGGCGGGGGGTGTGGTGGGATGGGTGGAGACATTGATCGGCCTTACTGCTTGCAAGTGTTTTTGAGTCTGGTGGTCCTGGCGCAGATGCTACGTAGCCTGCTTGCTGATGACAGTGAAACAGTTTACGAGCAGGATGTGTGGCATCCCTCATGATATTGCTGGCCTTTTTCAGCACCTTTCTTTATATACAGTATGTCCTTGATTCTGGGTAGGCTGGTGCTGGTGATGCATTGGGCAGATTGGACTCCTGTTGTAGAATCTACATGTAGATAGATAGATAAACATACTTTATTGATCCGGAGGGAAATTGGGTTTTGTTACAGTTCAACCAACCAAGAATAGAGTATAAATATAGCAATATAAAACCATAAATATTAAATAATAATATGTAAATTATGCCAGATGGAAATAAGTCCAGGATTGGCTCAGGGAGTCTGACCCTCCAAGGGAGGAGTTGTAAAGTTTGATGGCCACAGGCAGGAATGACTTCCTATTACGCTCAGTCATGTAGCAAAAAGAATTAGTTTAATTCATGTTTGGCACTGGCATCACAGCTAAAGAGCCTGTTCCTGAACTGTACTGTTCAATGTTCATTTTTAAACTAGTGCACCCCTTAATATATGGTCATACTACAATGTGATGGGCATGTGCAATGATTTGGGATGGGACTGTGTAGTGGTGACATCTACCCTTACCGCCCTTATGCTTTCATTGCTAGAGGTTCTGGGTGAACGGCAGCAGTGTATTTTTAGACGGTACACACTGCAGCTACTATGTTATAAGGTGAAGGGACTGAACATGAAAGCGCTAGGTGGGGTGCCCGTCAGGAAGGCTACTTGGTCCTGGATGATGGCAGGCTGTTAACAGAGGTGCACTAACCTACACAGGTGGAAACTATTCCATTTTTCTGCTGATTTCTACCGTGCTTAGTCAGAGTATGGAATGTACAAGCAGTAAAGTTTTAATCCAACAGTATGAAACACAGATTCAGCCACAGCTGGACATTGATGTATAGTTTCATTTGCCACACTATAAGAGGGATTTGATCACACTAGAGAGGGTGTAGAGCAGATTCACCAGGATTCTGTCTGGGATGGGACTGTTTTAGTTTTAGTTACTGGGAGAGATTAAATAGGCTGGGCTGGTTTTCCCTGGAATGGAGTTAGGCTGACGTGGTGTACAAAATTATGAGATAGTTAGTTGGAAGGGGTAGGGAACATCAACTCAGATTCAGTTGGAAAGTTGCTAAAAATAGAGGAAAATGATTAAGGAAAGAGGCAGTAGATGAAGAGAGGATCCAAGGAACACATGCAAAGAATACTGGTACAACTCAGCACGTTCTACTTGTGAACTTTAAAAGTCAGCTTCAAAAAGTGAGCAGGGCCTGCCACAACTTGTTTGTGGAGTGGGAGATTGTTGGCTTAATAATAACTAGGGTTAATTAGCAAGAGCCAATAAGAAGAAACAGGGTTTTTGTGGAGCGGCCATTGTGTGAGTGGGCAGTATTAGAGTGGTCAGGCTTTGGGTCAACAAGCTTCACTGAGAATAGGTGCAGACTAGGACTTAAAGTTGAGAAGTTAGAGGCATAACAAGTTTAAGCAGGTTGGTAGTTCAAGCAGTGGAATGCTCTTCCTGTGAAACGTGGGATTAAACGGTACCTAACAGTCTCCCTGATGACTACATCTGCAAAAAGTGCACCCAACTTCAGCTTCTTACTGATGATGTCAAGGAACTGGAGCTGGAGCTGAATGCAATCAGGACCATCCAGGAGGGTGAAAAAAATCAGAGCTGAGTCCTTTACTGAGGTGGTCACACCAAGATTGCAAGCTTCAGTTAGTATATCGATGACCACCAGGAGAAGTAAGGTGAGTATGCAGTCAGTGTGGGGCTCCCCTGTGCTCATTCCCCTCAGTAACAAGTATAACCCTTTGGAAAATGTTATGGGGGGGTGGCAGGTAATGACCTATCAGGGTACGGCAGCAGCAGCAGGAACATGCCACTGTGGCCAGCTTTGAAGTTCAGCAGGGAAGGGTAAAGTCAGGATGAGTGGTAGTAACACCAGACTGCCAGACTGGATAGTTAGGGAGACAGTCATGAGATTCTATGGCCATGAAAGAGAAGCCAGGATGGTGTGTTGTGTCCCAGGTGCTGGGATCCAGAATGTCATAGAGTGGCCGCAGTAGATTCTCAAGAGGGAGGTGGGCAGCCAGAGGCTGTGGTATACACAGGCACTAATTTTATGGGTATACTTTCTGCGAAGGCTGAGAAAAGTCCCATCTCCCACCCCCCATCCTCACCACATTCTACAGTGGTTGTATTGAGAGCATCCTGAGCAGCTGCATCACTGCCTGGTTCAGAAATTGCACCATCTCGGATCGCAAGACCCTGCAGTGGATAGTGAGGTCAGCTGAGAAGATCATCGGGGTCTCTCTTCCCGCCATCACAGACATTTACACCACACGCTGCATCCACAAAGCAAACAGCATTATGAAGGACCCCACACACCCCTCATATAAACTCTTCTCCCTCCTGCCATCTGGAAAAAGACACTGAAGCATTCGGGCTCTCATGACCAGACTATGTAACAGTTTCTTCCGTCAAGCCTTCAGACTCCTCAATACCCAGAACATGGCTTGACACCAACCTACTGCCCTCTACTGTGCCTACTGTCTCGTTTATTATTTATTATTATTTATTGTAGGGCCAGCACTGTTTTGTGCACTTTATGCAGTCCTGGATAGGACTGTAGTCTAGTGTAGTCTTTGTGCTTTTCCTTACGTAGTTCAGTGTAGTTTTTGTATTGTTTCATGTAGCACCATGGTCCTGGAGAACGTTGTCTCATTTTTACTATGTTCTGTACCAGCAGTTACGGTTGAAATGACAATAAAAAGTGTCTTGATTTGACTTGACTTGAGAAAGGGGGAAGAGGTCCTGTGCAGTGAGTATAGGGAGTTAGGGAAAAGGCTAAAGAACAGGTTCTCCAAGGTGTAATCTCTGGATTATCCCCAGAGCCAAGTGCTCCTCAGGTCAGGTTGAGGGAGTGGTACAGGGGGCAGGGTTTCAGATTTCTGGATCATTGGGATCTCTTCTGGGATAGGTATGATCTGTACGAAGAGGACGAGTTACATTGGAACCTGAAGGAGACCAATATCCTTTTGGGCATGTTTGCTAGAGTGGTTAGGGAGGCTGTAAGCTAAGTTGGCAGGGATATAGGAACCAAAGTCATACAGCAGAGGATGGGGCAGTTAGTAACCAAGTTGATGCAGTACGTAGTGAGATTGTGAGGAAGGACAGGCAGATGACAGGGCAGAACTGCAGTCAGTGGAATAAAATGAAGTGTAACATGGGGCAAAATCAAAAAAGGTGATGTATACGGAACTAACAGTGTTATGTCTGAATGCACGCAGTATACAGAATAAAATAGATGATCTTGTAGTGCAGATGGAGATTGGCAGGAATAACGTTATGTGCATCATTGAGCTGTGGTTGAAAGAAGATCATAGTTGGGAGCTTAAAATCCAAGAATACACCTTGTATTGAAATTGGTAAGCAGAGAGGTTGGGGTGGCTCTGCTGTTTAAAAAATGAAGCCAAATCCTAAGAAAGAGCTGACATAGGATCAGAGAATGTGAAATCCTTCTGGGAAGAGTTAAGAAACTGCAAAGGTAGAAAGAACCTGATGGGTGTGACGTACAGGCCCTCAATCAGTAGGCAGGACGTGGGAGGTACAGTGGTGCAAAGAAACTTGTGAACACTGTGCAATTTTCTCTATTTCTGCATAAAATAACTTAAAGTGTAATCCCATGTTCCCGCAAGTCCTAAAACTAGATAGAGGGCCCAATTAAATAATTAACACAAAAAACATAAGATTAGTTCATTTATTTATTGAGAAAAATTATACTATATTACACATATTTGTTGGAAAAAGTATGTGAACCTCTGGGGTAATGCCTTCTACTAAAGCTATTTGGAGTCAGGTGTTCCAATCAGTGAGATGAGATTGGACGTGTGGGTTGTAGAGGTGCCCTGCCCTATAAAAAAAGGCACAAAAACTCAGGTTACTGACGGAGCCTGTTTTTCTCAAGAAAGATCTGTTTATGTGCACCATGCCTCGATCAAAACAACTTTTAGAGAACCTTAGAAGAAGAATTTTAGAGATGCATCAAGCTGGAAAAGGCTACAAAAGCATTTCTTAAGACCTGAGTGTAAATCAGTCCACAGTAAAAGACATTGTCTGAAAATGGAAGAAACTCAGTACTGTTGCTACTCTCCCTAGGAGTGGGCATCCTGCAAAGATCACACCAAGAGCACAATGTGTAATGCTGAAGGAGGTGAAAGAAAACTGGAGGACAACAACAAAAGACCTGCACTTATCTCTAGAACTTGCTAAAGTCTCTGTTCATGGGTCTGCTGTAAGAAAAACACTGAACAAGAATGGTGTTCATGGAAGAACACCACAGAGGAAATCACTGCTCTCCAACAAAAATATTGCTGCACGTCTCAAGTTTGCAAATGACCACTTGGGTGTTCTAGAATGCTTCTGGGACAATATTCTGTGTCCAGATGACACAGAATATTGATGACATAGTGGAAGTTCAACTTTTTGGCAGAAATGCACATTGCTATGTTTGGTGGAAAAAGGACACTGCACACTACGATCACTAAGCACCGCTTCAGAATAGAGAGACTTCCATTTGAAACAGAAATGAGAATGAATTTCTTTAACCAGAGTGTGATAACTCTTGGAATTCATTGTCATGAATGGCTGTGAAGGCTCAGTTATAGAGTACAGTATATTTAAAACAGAAGTTGATAGGTTCTTGTTAGTCCATCCATCAAAGCTTACAGGGAGAGGGCAGGAGAATGTAGACTGAGAGGGATAATAAATCAACCATGATGGAATGGTAGATCAAACTTGATTATCTGAGTGTCCTAATTCTGCTCCTACATCTTATCATCTTATGGTCTTGAGTCAGGCAACATTTATGCAGGGGAATAAACAGTTGCTGTTTTAGTTAATATTCTTCATCAGGACTTGAAATGAAGGTGATAGAGTCCAATATCTGAAGGTGGGGGAATGGAGAGGAGTGCAAGCAGGCAGGTGACAGGAGAGATCAGGTGAATGGGAAGATGGGTGGATGGAAGAGGGGGATGATGTAAGAAGCTGGGGGGTGATGGGTGGAAGAGGTATTGGAGGCAATGTACTGTGCTAGTATAAAGAATTAATAGGACTAGTGATGATAGTCAGCATGGACACAGTGAGCTGAAGGGGCTTCTTTTCCATGCTGTTTGATTCTAGATAGTGGAAGCACTTTGTGGAGTCAGGAACTATTGTCCTGGACAAAACAGCAACCTCCTTTTGGTGGGAGAGGACATGGGTTTGGGAAATACTCTTCTGGTCACAACCTTTACATCATTCATCTGAAAGGGTTTCTGGTGATCCACAGGACCTTGATAGGTGGAGTCTTGCGGTTTAATAAGGGAATGGGGTTAATTTTCAGAGCATATCTCTCTGGCTGTTGAGTTAATATTGGGTCTTTTAAGAGAACCATGGCATGACTGATCATTTACAAAGCTCATACATCTGACCACTCTGCCCTCATGGTAGAGCGGAATCAAGAAAAAAACACAATAGGTCAATTTAATCCAACTCTGTGATTTATTCTCAAAAAAACACAGATCATAAGTACAAAAGACTCTCTGAAACTAAGCTCTCATCAGCAAGGTGAAAGTTCGATAGCTATAGTACTGTGCAAAGATCTTAGGCACATATATATAGCGAAGACGTTTGCATGGTACTGTATTTGTCAATGTGGAGCAGAGAGTGAGTCTGTAAATCTGGTGGGAGCAAAGGATGTTGGGAATGGCCAGCCTGGAGCACTGTGGGAATGATGTGGGGCAGGTGCAGAGAAAGAGTGCCAGGGGTGGAGTTGATATCGGTGCAGATGCACCCAGCCCTCAGACTCCAGCCAATGTCATTTGATTCCAAATAATTGGTTTATTGATCATTACAGAATGTCTCTCCCATTCTTCCCATTCCCCTTCCCTCTTTCTTCCCCTTTTCTTAACCATCATTGCCCTCTCCCTGCCCCCTTCCCATTCTCAATCCACAAAAGAGGCCCATATCAGAATCAAGTTTATCATCGCTCCCATATCTTATGATTTTTTTTCAGCAGTACAGTGCAATAAATAAAATTACGACAGTACTGTGCAGAAGTGTTAGGTTCCCTAGCTATCTACCTGAGCCTAAGACTTTTGTACAGTACCGTGTTACAGCCTTCATCATATATAACTCATATTTTTGAGAATAAATTGAGAGTTTGCTTTCATTGAGCTATTATGTAGTCATCCTGATTGAATTCACTCATAAGGTAATATGGTCAGAATTTTAGTCATAGAGTCACAAGGCAATACCACGCTGAAAAAAGCCCTTTGACCTAACTGAACTATGCCAGCTAAGGGGGTCCACGACTGTGTTGCCAATATCCTTCTGACACAATTCTGCAAGGCTGTCATGACATATATGAAGTAAATAAATCATACATTATTTGGACATCACAACATGCAAAAAATGATACATGAACAAAGGAATTAACATATGAAGAATGTTTGAGTCTGGGCCTGTACTCACTGGAGTTTTGAAGAAT
The DNA here is from genome assembly GCF_030028105.1 of Mobula birostris. NCBI lineage: Eukaryota > Metazoa > Chordata > Chondrichthyes > Myliobatiformes > Myliobatidae > Mobula > Mobula birostris. The sequence continues at coordinate 24,440,625 of NC_092387.1, read as the reverse complement.
GAGAGGGTATCTCACAGAAACCTATTGAATATTGAAAGGCTTAGTTAGTGCACATAGAGAGGATATTTCCTATATTGGGAGAGTCTAGGACCAAAGGGCACATCTTCAGTATACAAGGACGTCCCTTTAGAACAAAGTTGAGGAGGAATTCAATTAGCCAGAGGGTGGTGAATCAGTGGAATTATTTTTTATACAAAGCATTGGAGGTCATCGGGTATATTTAAGGTGGAGCTTGATTGGTTCCTGTTAGTAGGGGTGTCAAAGGTAAGGGGGAGAAGGCAGGAGAATGAGGTTGGGAGGGAAAGTAACTCAACCATGATTGAATAGTGGACCAGACTTGATGGCCAAATGGCCTAATTTTTCTTCTATGTCTTATTTTCTTATGGTTTAGTGGACACTGTATGAAGCTATTTTTTCTACCCATCCCTGTCTCCCACTCTCTCTGTACCAAGACTAATTTGCCTTTTCCTTTGTCAGTTGTGATGAAGGCCCTTTGATCAGAAGCGTTGACTATCTGTCTCTCTGCAAAGATGTTGCCTGACTTGATGAGTTTTCCATCAGTTTCACTTTTTATTTCAGATTTCCAGTGTTTGCAGTTCTTTTTATATTTTTAATAAATGCTGATGTTGCCAGTGAGACCTGCATCCATAAATGGTTATTAAAACAGAGCCAGTTTTGAACGTTGAAGTGGATGGGCTTTAGCAGCGGAAGACCATGAATATATGCTCAGTGGCCACTTGAATATAACCAATATAAATGATATCAGTATTTAGTCCCATTTTCCAAACACATTCTAAGCAGTTCTTGCAGTTGATTTTTTTTTAAATCATTTCTGCTCTAACTTAGAATTATTAAGAGTTGACTATAGTGAGAAAGAAATATTTCTGATGGAAAAATGGTTCCAGAGCAACTATTAATTAGTAGATAAAGAACCAGCTATCAAATGAAGACATGTTAATGAACTACATTCAGTGGACCTTGTAAAGTTGGCAAGTGCATGTTGAAGTTAATTCAGCTTAGTTTTGATGATCTACCAATTCATTTTGCTCCAAGCTATAGCTTAATAAGTTCCTGCACTGGCTATTTATTAAACTAGAAAAAGGGTTTGCAGTTGCTGGTACAATAGCTATATCAACCAATTAACTGGAATCATTTACCTCCCTAGCAACTCCTTTCAGCTCTCTTCCTGACCATTGTATGAACCAGACAAACTCAGCCTCTTAATTCACCCAGTGATTGGATTCCCATCTGATCAGCCTTCCACTGTCTTCATGGACCATACTCATCTCTGCACAAAACTCCTCTGAAACGCCTTTATGGACATTATTATTTTACCACCGGACTAAACGCTTCTGATTTTCAATTGTTTTCACAGGCTTGAGAATCTTAATACAGTTATCGATACCCCAACTTGAACGCTCCAATACACTATTTCTTTGAGATTACTGTTCTAATTTGATCCTAATCCCTCAAAGCTTCCAGTTTAATATTGTAAAGCAACACACACACACACTGGAGGAACTCAGCAATCAGGCAATATCAATGGAAATAATGAACAATCAACATTTTGGGCTGAGATCCTTCTTCAGAACTTCTTCCAGAGAATTTAGTATTCTTCTGCTCCTACCTTTATGGGCCTGTTTCCTCCTTATCTTTTCACTCCTTTTCAGACCTAACTCTCTGAGGTTTATGAACTTCTCCATTTCCAACTTCTAGATGTCATTCAATTATTCACTGACATTAGATTCAATGTTGTGGAAGTCATGTTGCATGGCAGCAACGGTGAAATCACGAGTAAAGATGGCAATAGTTGTGCACACAAAGTATTATGAGTATTATAATTTTCTTGCCTCCACTGATAGTAAAATCTAACACAACACTGCTCTAAAAGATCATAAACTTAGAGTTATTCTAAATGGGAAATGGACTTTGGCACATTATGTCCATTCCAGCCATCAAGCACTTGTCTATTGATCAGCACTTGCATCACAGCCTTGAATGGCTTAGTGATTCAAGTTCTTGTCTAAGTTCTTGAACCGACCTCCAGATGAACTCCCGATCTCATCCTCAAGACACCAACAGAATCAACAAACTCATTCGTAAGGCCAGTGATGTTGTGGGGATGGAACTGGACTCTCTCACGGTGGTGTCCGAAAAGAGGATGCTGTCCAAGTTGCATGCCATCTTGGACAACGTCTCCCATCCACTACGTAATGTACTGGTTGGGCACAGGAGTACATTCAGCCAGAGGCTCATTCCACCGAGATGCAACACAGAGCGTCATAGGAAGTCATTCCTGCCTGTGGCCATCAAACTTTACAACTCCTCCCTTGGAGGGTCAGACACCCTGAGCCAACAGGCTGGTCCTGGACTTATTTCCTGGCATAATTTACATATTACTATTTATGGTTCTATTACTATTTATTATTTATGATGCAACTGTAACGAAAACCAATTTCCCCCGGGATCAATAAAGTATGACTATGACTAAGATCTCTGCACTTTGTCTCCCTGTACTTCACTTACTCTGTAAATGCAACGCTTTTCTCTGCATTCTGTTCTTTTTTCCCTTTTGTGCCACCTTGATGTACTTAGGTATGGAATGATCTGTCTGGATGGCATGCAGAACAAAAGCTTCTCACTGTATCTTGTTACCTGTGACAATAATAAACCAATAATCTACTTCAGTGCTCTGAGAATACCTCTAAACCTCTTGTCCTTTAACTCTTAAACAAGTGCCTGTCAGTTTTAGCTACCTCTGCTATGGGGAAGAGTTTCCTACAAACCACCTGATAAATGCCACTCATAATGTTGTACATCTCTCTCAGGTTTGCCTCAGCATCCTCCGCTCTGAGGAAAACAATCCAAATCAATTCAGCCCATCTTCATTCAGGAAAGGTTGATCCAAGGCAACTCTCCCTGGTGGCTCACCTCTGCAACCTCTTCACTGCAAGCACACCCTTCCTTATAAAAACACCAGCTGAACTGCAACACACATAAATTGCTGTAGGAACTCAGCAGGTCAGGCAGCATCTATGCAGGGGGAATATACAGTCAATGTTTTGGGCTGAGACCCTTCAGCGGTCCTCATGCATTTTGTATCTCAAGGTTTGCAGAATCTCTTCTGTTTACAATAAACTGAATTCTAAACAGTTTTTAGGTCCGAGAGTCAAATTTGTGCTATTAATTAATACCTGCTATAAATTTCTTACTGACATTGGACATGTAGATGGCAATATTAATCTCGCAAGCCTGGAATTGGGTAGGATTGGCCACTTGCAGAGCATTTCATATTGTAATATCTAACAGTGTGGCTGTATCCAACACTGGTGAAACTATTCAAGATTCATTTATTATCAAAGAATATATAAATTATACAACAGTGAGACTATCTTGTTCACAGGTAGCTGCAAAGCAAGAAACCTGAAAGAAGCAAATTAAAAAAGAACAAAATATAAAAATAAAGGGACAACACTTGATGCGCAAGAGAAAGAAAAAAATAATGCAAACAATTAAAGTGAACAACAGCCAAGAACTATTGCCAAAAACATTAAAACAATCCCATCTTTAAGGCAAGAAGGGGTAAATGTAAAAGGTAAATAGAAGAGATTCTTCGGAGACTGGAAATCTAGATCAACCCACACAAGATATCAGTCTCAGAACAAAACGTTGACTGGTTATTCCTCTCCAACCTAACCTGCTGACTTCTTCGAGCATCGTGTGTGTGTTGCTCAGTAAATTTAAAGGAGATGTAGGACCATAAGATCATAAGATATAGGAGCAGAAGTAGGGCATTCGGCCCATCAAGTCTGCTCCGCCATTCAATCATGGGCTGATCCAATTTTTCCAGTTATCCCCACTCCCCTGCCTTCTCCCCATATCCCTTCATGCCCTGGCTAATCAAGAACCTATCTATCTCTGCCTTTAATGCACCCAACGACTTGGCCTCTACAGCTGCTCACGGCAACTAATTCCACAGATTTACCACCCTCTGACTAAAGTAATTTTTCCGCATCTCTGTTCTAAATGGACGTCCTTCAATCCTGAAGTCGTGCCCTCTTGTCCTAGACTCCCCTACCATGGGAACTAACTTTGCCATATCTAATCTGTTCAGGCCTTTTAACATTCAGAATGCTTCTATAAGATCCCCTCTCATTCTCCTGAATTCAAGGGAATACAACCCAAGAGTGCCAGACGTTCCACATACGGTAACCCTTTCATTCCTGGATTCATTCTCGTGAATCTTCTCTGAACCTTCTCCAATATCAGTGTATCCTTTCTAAAATAAGGAGCCCAAAACTGCACACAATACTCCAAGTGTGGTCTCACGAATGCCTTATAGAGCCTCAACATCGGATCCCTGCTCTGATATTCTATACCTCTAGAAATCAATGCCAATATTGAATTCACCTTCTTCACCACCGACTCAACCTGGAGTTTAACCTTTAGGGTATCCTGCACAAGGACTCCCAAGCCCCTTTGCACCTCTGTATTTTAAATGTTCTCCCCATCTAAATAATAGTGTCCATTTATTTCTTCCACCAAAGTGCATGACCATCCACTTTCCAACATTGTATTTCATTTGACACTTCTTTGCCCATTCCCCAAAACTATCTAAGGCTCTCTGCAGGCTCTCTGTTTCTTGAACACTACCTGCTCCTTCACCTATCTTTGTACCATCGGCAAATTTAGCCACAACTCCATTAATCCCATAGTCCAAACTATTGACATACATCGTAAAAAGCAGCGATCCCAATGCCAACCCCTGTGGAACTCCACTGGTAACCGGCAGCCAGCCAGAATAGGATCCTTTCATTCCCACTCTCTTGTTTTCTGCTGATCAGCCAATGCTCCACCCATACTAGTAACTATGTAACTAATTCCATAGGCACTTATCTTGCTAAGCAGCCTCATATGCAGCACCTTGTCAAAGGCCTTCTGAAAATCCAAGTACACTACATCTATTGCATCTCCTTTGTCTACCCCGCTTGTAATTTTATCAAAAAATTGCAGTGGGTTAGTCAGGCAGGATTTTCCTTTCAGGAAACCATGCTTGCTTTGGCCTATCTTGTCATGTGCCTCCAGGTACTCCGTAAACTCATCCTTAACAATTGATCCCAAGAACTTCCCAACCACTGATGTCAGGCTAACAGGTCTATAGTTTCCTTTCTGCTGCCTCCCACCCTTCTTAAATAATGGAGTAACATTTGCAATTTTCCAGTCATCTGGTATAATGCCAGAATCTATCAGTTCTCAAAAGATCATTGTTAATGCCTCCGCAATCTTTCCAGCTACTTCCTTCAGAACCCGAGGGTGCGTTCCATCAGGTCCAGGAGACTTATCCACCCTCAGATCATAATGCTTCCTGTGCACCTTGTTAATCATAATTTTCACTGCACATACTTCATTTCCCTGACACTCTTGAATGTCTGGTATACTGCAGATGTCTTCCATTGTGAAGATAGATGCAAAATACACATTCAGTTCCTTTGCCATCTCTGCACCTCTCATTACAATATCTCCAGCGTCATTTTCCATTGGTCCTATATCTACCCTCAACTCTCTTTTACCCTTTATATACTTAAAAAAGCTCTTAGTATCTTCTTAGATATTAGTCGCCAACTTCCTTTCATAATTCATCTTTTCCTTCCTAATGACCTTCTTAGTTTCCTTCTGCAAGTTTTTAAAAGCTTTCCAATCCTCTATCTTCCCACTAGCTTTGCCTTCCTTGTATGCTCACTCTTTTGCTTTTACTTTGGCTCTGACTTCACTTGTCAGCCATGGTAGTGTCCTTCTTCCGTTCAAAAATTTATTTTTATTTGCAATATACCTGTCTTGCACTTCCCTCGTTTTTTACCGAAACTCCAGCCATTGCTGCTGTGCTGTCCTTCCAGCTAGGTCCTTTTCCAGTCAACTTTGGCCAGTTTCCCTCTCATGCCATTGTAATTTCCTTTATTCCACTGAAATACGGACACATTGGAATTTAGTTTTTCCTTCTCAAATTTCAAAGTGAGCTCAATCATATTGTGATTACTGTTCCCTCAGGGTTCCTTAACCCTAAGCTCCCTTATCACCTCCGGATCATTGCACAACATCCAATTTAGCACAGCCGGATTGGAGGGTAAGCTTTTTTTTACACAGAAACTTGTCAATGCCTGGAATATGTTGTTAGAGGGTGGTGGAGGTGGTAAAAATAGATATGGTAGAGGCACTTAGACAAGGATATGAATACGCAGGGAATGGAGGGTTATGAATCATGTGCTGGGCTTATTGAATTTGGTATCATGATCACCACAGGCACCTTAGGCCAGAGGGTTTATTCATGTGTTGTGCGGTTCTATGTTCCATGTAATTTCACTGGGGCAGATTAACACATGGTCTTCTGCATGTTGGGTTATGGTGACGAGTTAACCCCAGTTATGTTCAAACTGCAAGGAAGAAAGTGTGGTGCAGTAGGACTTGCCCATGCAGGTGAACGCAAAGTCTATTCCTTGTGATCTCTTACCATAGTCCAAAATTTCCATGCACTGAAATCAATGGGTTAAGAGCGTCTTGCTTTCTGAGTTATATTGAATGCTCAGTATAAACTCCAGCTGAGGGTGACCACCAGCAAAACTTGGCCAACCACTATCAAAGTTACAGCTACATCTGTACTTTTGAATCATCTCTGGCTGACAATGGGAACTTTAATAACTCAGCCACTCCACTTATGTTATACTTAAATGTTCCAAAGTACTTCACAGAATTAACTACCTAATAGAATTTGATATCTTTCCACAATATGAGTAGTCAGGATTCATGGCCGGGGTGGGGGTGGGGTTGTAAAGAAATAAAGAGAGATGGAAATGTACTGAGAGAATCCCACAAATTAGGGCTTGGTACCAGGAGGTGTGGGCACTAGTTATGGAACAACTGAAATCAAGAAGAAAACAGAAGTAGAAAACTAGGAGTAACTCCAGCACAATCTGATCTCTCTTGTAATTTCTCAGTCTTCAGACATTTTCTTGGGCAGACACTCAGGTTCAAGTGTGAATTGCTTCACCTTTGTTTCTTTTCAGATCCTTTTTAGTTTGGAAATTTGATTTTCAAAGTTCAAAGTACATATGTAGTATACAACCCTGAGATTCATCTTCCCCACAGACAGCCACAAAACAAAGAAAACCAAGGAACCCATTCAAGGAAAAAGCATTCACTCCCATCCCAGGCACAAAAAATAAACAAATTGCTCAAACAGCAAAGAAAGAGTGAAAAACACAAAATACAAAATACAAAATTGATAGAGTCCAGGCGTATCCAATTTAGCTCAATTCTAGTTCCATCTAGCGCTGTGTCATTCATTACCTGCACGCTGCCTCGTTCAAATTCGCCCAAAATAGCAACAAAAAAAGGAACGGCCAGAAACATCATAACGTGAACTACAAAGTCCAATCCATAAACTGTATTGATTAAACCTTGCCTAAGACTCCCACACTATCCTCTGATAGCATCAGGAGAGAGAGAAACCATTTGAATGCAGAGACCTTCCTCCGGAAGCAATGAGCACGAGGGTGATTGAGACCGTTACACTAGGGCACCTTCCTCTGGTAGCAGCGAACAAGAGGCTGGTAGACAGCGGTGAACATGCACTTACCTTCCACTCTCATCATGATGATTTCAATCTTTCTCAATGCTTTAATCAGCGAGATCGGTGACAAATGATGATGATCCTGTGCCCACATTCCATCTCCAGGCTTCTTGGCCTAGAACCTGCATGCTCCACCGAACACTCTCAGAGACAGCCAACTACCAAATCATTCAATCAGCCGGAAATACACCAGCAAAATGTGGATCACAGGCTCCAACAGTAACAGAACCACATTTGAAAGAAAAAGAAGTGAAGGAAGTAGTTTCTTGAACCGTCTGGAGGATGTCACCCATGATCGCATTGTTTGCTGGCGCCATTTTCTTCCTGGCCTTTTAAAAGATGTCTTATTGGATTAGGTTCTATGAAGTCTACTTTCTACTCAACTGACTACCAGCTTAGATCCTATTGAGTACAGAGTACTTTATAAATGGTGAAGATCGAAGGGTGTTGGTGTTCAGGGGGAGCTGTGTGTCCTTGTTCAAGAAGCACAACTTCTAGGTTCAACAAAATATCAGGAAGGCAAAGGGTATTTTGGTCTTCAGTCTAACAAGATCTGACTGCAAGAGTAATGATATCTTGTGTCAGCTATAGAGGACCCTGCTTGTGTTTACATTTGATATGTTGTGTTGAGGTGTGACCTCCCTCCCAAAGCGATAATTGTGATAGACTGTGGCAGAATTTCAACAGATTGATTCCAGTGGATGTGGATTTTTTTGTATGAGAAGACATTAATTGGAAATTGGTTTATTAATGTCATTTGTTCCAAGATAAATTGAAAAGCATTGGTTGCATACCATCTACATATATACAGGTCATTGAAAACATAATTACAACCAGGTTGTCCAAGGGGAGATGCAATAACAGAATAGAGAATATAGTGACACTCACAAGATGCTGGAGGAACTCAACAGGCCAGGCAGCATCCACGGAAAAGAGTAAACAGTCCATGTTTCCGGCTGAGACCCTTCGGCAGGACTGGCGAAGTGTTTCGGTCCGAAACATCGACTGTACTATTTTCCACAAATGCTGTCTGGCCTGCTGAGTTCCTCCAGCATTTTGAGTGTGTTGCTTGGATTTCCAGCATCTGCAGATTTTCTCTTGATTGTGATTAAAGAACATAGTGTCACAGTTACAGTTAACGAGAAAGTACAGTGCAGCAAGGCAACGAGGACCATGACGAGGTAGATTGAGAGATCAAGAGTTCGTCTTTATCAATCAAGTGGTTTGTTTGAAAGTTTTTTAACAGTGGGAAAGAAGTAGACTGAGTCTAAAGGTGTGTGCTTTCAAGCCTTTGTTTCTTTCTCCTGAAGGAAGGAAGGAAGACTAACACAATTTTCTCTTTAGAATCAGAAGGAGTCTCAATATACAATATGTCTACAGGGGTTGGGAGAGTAGATGGGTTGGGTGGGGAGGGAATTGCCTCTTGCTGGATTGTCAGGAAGCAGGTCCACTGTCTCAAAATAACTGTCAGCCCGAACAACAAAAATTTCTTGGAGTCATAGCATTATACAGCATGGAAACAGGCCCTTCAGCCCAATTTGCCCATGCTGACCAAGAGGTCTTTCTGAGGTAGTCCCACTTGCCTAGGTTTGGCTCATATCCCTCAACGACTTTCCCTTCCCTGTTACTCCGAAGGTGGTGAATCTCTCCCTGTGTCCTTAATCCTTGAGTACATTAAGGATCAAGATCGTCATATATTAAAGAACATGAGGGCTGGATGCCGAAAAATGGTACTGAAGTAAAAGGTTAGCAAAAGGCAGAATTGGAAAAGGGTTGATTACTGCTTCTTTTTATAGAACAATGCATCAATTGCCATTTATTTGGGACAATTTAATCCAATTGCCTCACTTCACCATTCTGTTGTAGTTGGAACCAAGGCCACACATTGAGCTCATGACTATTCATACCCAACATGCCTGGAACCATTTCATCAATATGGCAAATGAAGCCCCAGTTTGTATGGAGTCAGACAAAGCATTTCAAATCAATGTTGCCTTCCGCTGGAAGCTTCTCATTGTTAAGCAGCAACGCAATAGGTGCAGATGGGTGTTGGCCAGAGAAAAGTGAGAAGATGACAGAGGATCAGTTCTGAGCTAAAGGAGGGGTGCATAAGCACCCTACCTTTTTGTTTCTGTGTCCTAATTTTTAATGGCTTCCTGATTAAATTTCCCTAGTTGCTATAGATTTGCATACCGGTCTTCAGCCACTGTAGGGTAACACTGAACACAGTGCCTTAGAGTACCAGCTATAAGGTCAGGGTTCAATTCCCACTGCTGTATGTAAGGAGTATGTACGTTCTCTTTGGTGTCCTCCAAGTGCTCTGGTTCCTTTCCATATTCCAAAATGATGTATTTGTTAGGGTTAGTATGTTATGTTGGCATCGGAAGCATGGGTGATACTTGTGGGCTGTCTCCAGCACATCCTCAGATTGTGTTGGCTATTGATGCAAATGGCACATTTCACTGTATGTTTCAGTGTTTCACTGTATGTGTGACAAATAAAGCTAAACTTTACCTTTAATCAGGTCAGTAGTCCCGTCTTCTGAATTATTAGCCACCACATAGCCACCATCCCAGCCTTCACAGCTATAGGCATACTTGTCTGCTCAAAACCTAAGAGTAGATTCAGGTGTTCAATTGTAAGAAGTCCCAAGGACTTCTTTAATCAAGGGTGGAGGAGTAAACTTGGGAGAAGAACCTTACGGTATTCCCCAGCCCATGAGAGAGTCGGATGTTAACATTGTAATGCTCGCCTTTCTGGGAATCCTACCTCTTCACATGGAAGTTGGAATAAAGCTGTTCCTCCTACAACATTCAGGCCACCTTGGTCCTATTGTTGCCAACAGAACACTAAACTTTACTTTATAAAGAGAAAGACCACATTACCATATAGGTTCCAGGGTCAGTGGAGTCAGGGGGATAAATTCTACCCTTGTTTTAACCCACTTGCTACTTTGATGATTGTGGTGCTGTCTCTGCCCCCATCTTTTCCCACATTCTTCCTCCATCCTTGAGGTGTTGTTCCTGCTCCCATCTTTTCCCACTCTCTTTCTCAATTCTTGAGGAGGGAGGTCTCTGCCCCACTTTTAACTCACTCTCTTGCTTCAACCCTTATACCATCACAAGCAGACAACATAGTTTAAAATTCACATCTGACAAATCCACATGCGCTCTTGCTGATTGGTGGATTCCAATCCTGTTAATCTGAATGTTTCCCACATTAACTACTTGAAGTTCTCTCAAGGTCACTGCAAAACGCACTGCAGTTTTATGCTCCTGAACTATATCAATAGGCCTGGTCTAGTAATCTAGGGAACAGGAATTCAAAAATAATTTACCAGGCATTGCAATTTGAAGATCTTAATTCAGTTTTGCAAAACTCTGCAAATAAAATGTTAGCTGTCGCAGCGGTGACTGCAGACACTATTGGATTTTTATCAAACCATATTTATTCGATAGTAAGTGTTAGGGATAGAAATTTGCAGTCATTACCCAATCTAACTTGTGCATGACTCCAGACCCATATTAAGACAGTTGGCTCTTAACTGGCAGCCAGTTATGCATGGAATATTAATGCTGGCATATTGCCCTCATACTGAGAACTGTTTTTTAAAGATCTGTTAATTATTTACTGTTAAGTATCATAAATAACGCACGTAAGCATGGCTGGAGATGGTGAGAGAAGTGAATTATTCAGGAATACAAAGAATGCAATGGCAAAGAAGGCAGTTCAGCAGCTATATTTTACTTAGAGTTTGAGGAGATTTGATGTGTTACCTAGACTCTAGCAAATTTCTACAGGTGTACCATGGAGAGCATTCTAACTGGTTGCATCACTGCCTGGTATGGAGTGGTCACTGCATAGGATCGGAAAAATCTGCAGAGGTTTGCAAACTTAGCCAGCTCCGTCAAGGGCACAGGCCTCCCCACCATCAAGGACATCTTCAAAAGTCAATGCATCAGAAAGGCAGCATCTATCATTAAAGACCCCATCACCCAGGACATGCCCTCTTCTCTTTGTTACCATTGGAGAGGAGGTACAGGAGCCTGAAGACACACACTCAACTCTTTAGGAGCAGCTTCTTCCTTTTCGCCATCAGATTTCTGGAGTCCATCAACCCATGAAACCTATGAACACTATTTAACTAATTTTGCTTTCTTTTTGAACATATATACTGCTAGGGTGTTTAAGTCTTACACGGTACTATAGCAATTTTATGTATTGCACTTACTCCTGCTGCAAAGAAACATATGTGAGTGATGATACACCTGACTCTAATATGGGTCTCTATTGTGGACTGAGAGTAGGAAGGGGACAGGGAGAGGAGAGGGAGGGGGAAGAACCAGAGAGACATTTTGGAATGGTCAATAAACTAATTGTTTGGAACCAAATTACCTTGTCTGGTGTCTCAGGGTTGGGTGTGACTGCACCTGCACCACTCCTCACCTCTGGCACACCTTCACTGCCACCTGTCCCACACACCCTCATGCAGTGCTTCACCTTCGCTATTTCCTACAACCTTTGCTTTTGGCCAGATTTACAAACTCACTTTCCGCTCCATCTTGACAAATACAGGACTGTGCAAAAGCCTTATGCACCCTAGGTATATCAGAATCAGATTTCGTATCACCAGTATATGTTGTGAGACCTGTTAACTTTACAGTAGCAATACATGAAATACATGATAAGTAAATATAGAGAAAATAAAACCTTACTTATAGAAACATAGAAACATAGAAAATAGATGCAGGAGTAGGCCATTCGGCCATTCGAGCCTGCACCGCCATTTATTATGATCATGGCTGATCATCCAACTCAGAACACCGCCCCAGCCTTCCCTCCATACCCCCTGACCCCCGTAGCCACAAGGACCATATATAACTCCCTCTTAAATATAGCCAATGAACTGACCTCAACTGTTTCCTGTGGCAGAGAATTCCACAGATTCACCACCCTCTGCGTGAAGAAGTTTTTCCTAATCTCGGTCCTAAAAGGCTTCCCCTCTATCCTCAAACTGTGACCCCTCGTTCTGGACTTCCCCAACATCGGGAACAATCTTCCTGCATCTAGCCTGTCCAATCCCTTTAGGAGCTTATACGTTTCAATCAGATCCCCCCTCAATCTTCTAAATTCCAACGAGTACAAGCCCAGTTCATCCAGTCTTTCTTCATATGAAAGTCCTGCCATCCCAGGAATCAATCTGGTGAACCTTCTCTGTACTCCCTCTATGGCAAGGATGTCTTTCCTCAGATTAGGGGACCAAAACTGCACACAATACTCCAGGTGTGGTCTCACCAAGGCCTTGTACAACTGCAGTAGTACCTCCCTGCTCCTGTACTCAAATCCTCTTGCTATAAATGCCAGCATACCATTCGCCTTTTTCACCGCCTGCTGTACCTGCATGCCCACTTTCAATGACTGGTGTATAATGACACCCAGGTCTCGTTGCACCTCCCCTTTTCCTAATCGGCCACCATTCAGATAATAATCTGTTTTCCTATTTTTGCCACCAAAGTGGATAACTTCACATTTATCCACATTAAATTGCATCTGCCATGAATTTGCCCACTCACCCAACCTATCCAAGTCACCCTGCATCCTCTTAGCATCCTCCTCACAGCTAACACTGCCACCCAGCTTCGTGTCATCCGCAAACGTGGAGATGCTGCATTTAATTCCCTCATCCAAGTCATTAATATATATTGTAAACAACTGGGGTCCCAGCACTGAGCCTTGCGGTACCCCACTAGTCACCGCCTGCCATTCTGAAAAGGTCCCGTTTATTCCCACTCTTTGCTTCCTGTCTGCTAACCAACTCTCCACCCACACCAATACCTTACCCCCAATACCGTGTGCTTTAAGTTTGCACACTAATCTCCTGTGTGGGACCTTGTCAAAAGCCTTCTGAAAATCCAAATATACCACATCCGCTGGTTCTCCCCTATCCACTCTACTAGTTACATCCTCAAAAAATTCTATGAGATTCGTCAGACATGATTTTCCTTTCACAAATCCATGCTGACTTTGTCCGATCATTTCACCGCTTTCCAAATGTGCTGTTATCACATCCTTGATAACTGACTCCAGCAGTTTCCCCACCACCGACGTTAGGCTAACCGGTCTATAATTCCCCGGTTTCTCTCTCCCTCCTTTTTTAAAAAGTGGAGTTACATTAGCCACCCTCCAATCCTCAGGAACTAGTCCAGAATCTAATGAGTTTTGAAAAATTATCACTAATGCATCCACTATTTCTTGGGCTACTTCCTTAAGCACCCTGGGATGCAGACCATCTGGCCCTGGGGATTTATCTGCCTTCAATCCCTTCAATTTACCTAACACCACTTCCCTACTAACATGTATTTCGCTCAGTTCCTCCATCTCACTGGACCCTCTGTCCCCTACTATTTCTGGAAGATTATTTATGTCCTCCTTAGTGAAGACAGAACCAAAGTAATTATTCAATTGGTCTGCCATGTCCTTGCTCCCCATAATCAATTCACCTGTTTCTGTCTGCAGGGGACCTACATTTGTCTTTACCAGTCTTTTCCTTTTTACATATCTATAAAAGCTTTTACAGTCCGTTTTTATGTTGCCTGCCAGTTTTCTCTCATAATCTTTTTTCCCCTTCCTAATTAAGCCCTTTGTCCTCCTCTGCTGAACTCTGAATTTCTCCCAGTCCTCAGGTGAGCCACTTTCTCTGGCTAATTTGTATGCTTCTTCTTTGGAATTGATACTATCCCTAATTTCTCTTGTCAGCCACGGGTGCACTACCTTCCTTGATTTATTCTTTTGCCAAACTGGGATGAACATTTGTTGCAGTTCATCCATGCAACCTTTAAATGCTTGCCATTGCATATCCACCGTCAATCCTTTAAGTGTCATTTGCCAGTCTATCTTAGCTAATTCACATCTCATACCTTCAAAGTTACCCCTCTTTAAGTTCAGAACCTTTGTTTCTGAATTAACTATGTCACTCTCCATCTTACTGAAGAATTCCACCATATTATGGTCACTCTTACCCAAGGGGCCTCTCACGACAAGATTGCTAATTAACCCTTCCTCATTGCTCAAAACCCAGTCCAGAATAGCCTGCTCTCTAGTGGGTTCCTCGACATGTTGGTTCAAAAAACCATCCCGCATACATTCCAAGAAATCCTCTTCCTCAGCACCTTTACCAATTTGGTTCACCCAATCTACATGTAGATTGAAGTCACCCATTATAACTGCTGTTCCTTTATTGCATACATTTCTAATTTCCTGTTTAATACCATCTCCGACCTCACTACTACTGTTAGGTGGCCTGTACACAACTCCCACCAGCGTCTTCTGCCCCTTAGTGTTACGCAGCTCTACCCATATCGATTCCACATCTTCCCGGCTTATGTCCTTCCTTTCTATTGCGTTAATCTCTTCTTTATCCAGCAACGCCACCCCACCTCCCCTTCCTTCATGTCTATCCCTCCTGAATATTGAATATCCCTGAACGTTGATCTTCCATCCCTGGTCACCCTGGAGCCATGTCTCTGTGATCCCAACTATATCATAATCATTAATAACAATCTGCACTTTCAATTCATCCACCTTATTACGAATGCTCCTTGCATTGACACACAAAGCCTTCAGGCGCTCTTTTGCAACTCTCTTAGCCCTTATACAATTATGCTGAAAAGTGGCCCTTTTTAATGCTTGCCCTGGATTTGTCGGCCTGCCACTTTTACTTTTCTCCATAGTTCTTTTTGTTTCTACCCTCACTTTGCACCCCTCTGCCTCTCTGCACTGGTTCCCATCCCTCTGTAATGAACTAACCTCCTCACGCCTAGCCTCTTTAATTTGATTCCCACCCCCCAACCATTCTAGTTTAAAGTCACCTCAGTAGCCCCCGCTAATCTCCCTGCCAGGATATTGGTCCCTCTAGGATTCAAGTGCATATTAAGTATATATATGTCTATTAAATAGTTAGGTTAAAATAAGTTGTGCAAAATAACAGAAATAAAATAGTGAGGTTCTGTCCATACATTTAAAAATTGGAATGCAGAAGGGAAGAAGCTGTACCTGAATCACTGAGTGTGTGCCTTCAGGCTTCTGTACCTCTTTCCCGATGGTAACAGTGTGAAGAGGGCATGTCCTGAGTGGTGGGCGTCCTTAATTATGGATGCCACCTCCCCAAGGTGTCACTCCTTGAAGATGTCTTGGATGCTACGGATAGAGCCTGACTAATTTTACAAGTTTCTGCAACCTACTTCAATCTTTTGCAGTAGCCTCCCCCATGCCAGACGGTGAATGCTGCCAGTCCAAATGCTCTCCCCAGTACATATATATGCGCCTAAGTCATTTGCACAGTACCTATGTTTCTTACTGTAACTTATAGCTTTTCTGTGTATTCCACTGTACTGCTGCACAGAACAACAAATCTCACAACATATGTCAGTAATATTAAACCTGATTCTGATTCTGATTCTAATATGATGCAAGAGGCTGAAAAGAACAGGTTGCGCTTTGAAAAATAAAAGGAATGCAGAAGGCTGTGGGACTCAGGGTAGATGTGTCTTTGATTACTGAGATTAAATATGTAGGAAATATTGTTGCCAAATGTACTACCTCTGTGTTCAATTCTGTTGACTGCACTGGGACTGCAGTGCATACACTGTTAATGCCTTTTATGCTGGTGATCACAGAGCAATTTCTCTGCCAGCCTTGATGTTTGGAAAATGGCCTCAGTGGCAGAGGAGCGAGTGGACAAGAGCAGATGTGGAAGAGAAAACACAGAAACCACACACCTACTATACTTGTCTTTGGATTTAGTTCCCCTTTTCTTGGTTATGCTGCTGCTTGTTTGTGTTCTGCATCTACAAACACTTCTATAATATCTGAGCAATCTTGTGTGTGTATATATATTTATATATTAGCTGATTAAGCATTGTTGGTCCTTTAAATAACTCATTAGGGGTTACATGTAAAAACACTTTAATTGCATACGTCATCATGATATGTGAGCACCTCACTTAAAGTAAAGACAAAGTTTCACCCATATTCCTGGACTCTCATGCCTTCCTTTAATTAGTTTAATATTTTGAAGTTACAAAACATTTGCAATGGGTTTGCCTTGTAAAAGAAATCAAGTGCATCCTCACTTTCTACGTCGTCTGCTCAGGGCTGCTTCCTTTCATTAGCTCTGAGATGACCAAATTGAGTTGGGGAAATCAAGCACTAGATGGTATAGGTTTAAGATGAGAGGGGGGAGATTTAATAGGAGTGAGAAGTAATGTTGTTACCCAGAAAGTGATCAGTATATGGAACGAGCTGCCAGAAGAAGTGGTTGAGACAGGTACATTAACGTCATTTTATTTTTAGAGATACAGCAAGGTAACTGGCTCTTGTTGCCCAACAAGCTCGCGCTGCCCAATTACACCTATGTGCCAAGTTAGCCTGCTAACTCGTATGCCTTTGGAATGAGTCCTCACTATGGAAGACACTATCAGTATGCCAGAAATTTGAAAGCAGCAGGAGGCAGAAGTGAGTATTGTTGCTATTACTAAGGAGAAGGTGCTTGGGAAGATGAAAGGATTGAAGGTAAATAAGTCATCTGGACCAGATGGACTGCATCCCAGGTTTCTGAAGGAGGTAGCTGAAGAGATTGTAATGGTATCAGTAAAGATATTTCATGAATCACTAGATTCTGGAATGGTTCTGGAGCACTGGACATTTCAAGTGTCACTCCACTCTTTAAGAAATGAGGGAGGCAGAAGAAAGGAAATTATAGGCCAGTTAGCCTGACTTTAGTGCTTGGAAAGATGATGGTGTCCATAATTAAGGATGAGGTTTTGGGGTTCTTGAAGGCACATGATAAAATAGGCCAAAGTCAGCATGCTTTCCTCAAGAGAAAATCTTGCCTGACAAATCTTCTGGAATTCTTTGAATGTTGTCTATTTGGATTTTCAGAGGCCTTTGACAAGATGCCGCACATAGAGCTGCTTAACAAGAGTCCATCGTATTTTAGGAAAGATACTGGCATGGTTAGAAGATTGGCTGACTGGCAGAAGGCAAAGACTGGGAATAAAGAGGGCAATTTCTGGTTGGTGGCTGGTGACTAGTGGTGTTATACAGGGGTCAGTTTTGGGAATGTTTCTTTTCACATTAGATGTGAATGACTTGAATGACAGAATTGATGGCTTTGTGGCCAAGTTTGCAGATGATACAAAGATAGGTGGAGAGGCAAGTAGTGTTGATAAAGCAGGGATTCTGGAAGAGGACGTAGATAGGTTAGGGGAATGGGCAAAGAAGTGGCAGATAGAATATAGTGCAGGGAAGTGTATGGTAATGCACTTTGGTAGAAGGAATAAAAGTGTAGACTATTATCTAAATGGTGAGAAAATTCAAAAATCAGATGTACAAAGGGATTTGGATGTCCTTATGCAGGATTCCCTAAAGGTTAACTTGCAGGTTGAGTTATTGGTAAGGAAGGCAAATGCAATGTTCGCATTCATTTTGAAAGGACTAAAATATAAGAGCAAGGATTTAATGTTGAGGCTATATAAGGTATTCGTCAAACTGTACTTGGAGGACTGTGAGCTAAGAAAAGATATGGTGGCACTGGAGAGGGTCTGGAGAAGGTGCATGAGAATGATTCCAGGAATGAACAGGTTAATGTATGAGGAGTGTTTGATGGCTCTGGGACTGTTTTTGCTGGAGATTAGAAGAATGAGGTGGTGGGGCGGGGGATGTCATTGATGTTTCCAATTGTGGTTGAGTCTAGGACCAGAGGTCACAGCCTCAGACTAGTGGGGCGTCCATTGAGAACAGAATTGAGGAAAAATTTCTTTAGCCAGAGGGTAGTGAATCTGTGGAATTCATTGCTACAGGTGGCTGTGGAGGTCAAGTCATTGAGTATGTTTAAATTGGAGGTTGATAGGTTCTTGATTATTCAAAAGGTATGGAGAGAAGGCAGGAGAATGTGGTTTAGAGGGATAATAAGTCTGCCATTATAGAATGGAAGAGCAGACTCTATGGGCTGAATGGACTAATTGTGCTCCTATGCCTTTTGGTCTTATGGTCTAATAGGAAAGATCCAATCCATCCTGTGATAAACTTTTTGCCCCACTCCTATCAGGGAAGAGGTTTTACACAATTTACGCCAGGACCATTAGTGTAAAATACAGTTACTTCCCCCAGGCAATCTACCCATTAACCCATCCCACCATCACCCATCACCACTACGTTACCTTTTTCTGTAGAGTTGCTTTAAGTACATAGTATCATTTATTGTATGTAAGCTAATCTTATGGATTTACTGTATATTTATTGTGTTTTTGTATACTTTCTGCTTATTGTGCTGTTATTATACTGCATAGGATCCATAGTAATAAACATTTCATTCTCCTTTACACATATATACTGAAGGACGGCAATAATAATCTTGTATCTTGAAAAGGCACTTCGTCCTAACCTAATGACAAAAAGAGTTCACCCTGAGAAGCACACAGTGCAATAATGAACGACCTCAGCATGTTGAGCAGCATCTATAGACGGAAATAGACAGTTAGAGTTTTGGGTTAAAACCCTTCATCCAGACTCATGTCCATTTCCCTCCATTGTGTTGTCTGACCCATTGAGTTTCTTTAATGCATTTATGTTCTTTTTCACATTCCAGCTTCTGCAGTGTCTTGTGTCATCACTCAAATCAAGTTAGGAATCCAGAAGTGCCCTGGAATGCATAAGGAGCATATATTGTATCTGGATTTATTTTTCTTGTTGCGGAATGGAAAAGGGGTTCAAATATTGTGAAGTACTTTGAGTGGTGACTGTTGATAGGTTTTCCCTAAATCAATCACAAATCAGGCAGTCAGATCACAAAACATGCAGTCAGCACTGGCCAATCTAAATTCTGAACTGGTAGCCAACAATAACCTCTTATCTTCTGAAATAAAATAATTACGTGTCCTACATGTTATGGAAGCGTAGTATCTCATAAAGGCATTAGAACCTGTTCCGACATAACAGCAGTGCTGAAAATGATTTATATGTGCTTCAAAAAGGCATTTTATTTCAAATCAGGTTGTGTCCCTCAAACTGCTTTGCATAACAGAACTGTCTATCACCTTAAGTTTCCTTTCATACATCATTGCTTTACTTAGACTCAAGATGCCACTCTGGGAATTTCCTGAGCTGCATTCACTGAGCATGCTCTTTACAATGATGGCACAGAATGACAGCTAATGTGAGGAGGGCTTGTTGTCTATCAGTAACGATAAGCCACAATTACTGATGAGTTGCTTGGAAAGAGAGCTAAGTTTGTAAGCAGCGACTAAGAGAATATTTATGACAGAGGTCACACAAAGAAAGCAGCAGACAAAAGACTGTTCGGCTTTCCAAGATAAGGTTCTCAAAATGTTTTTTTTAATTGCTGAGGGAAAGAGTGCCGAGAACCAAAGAGAATATTTAATGTTCTGTCTGGAGTCTACAGCATCGAGCCAGAATCCTTTTCTTCCCATGAATTGCATAGGAACCTTTTGTGTACAGTCTCCAAGGCAAGTATATCGTTTCAGAAGCAAGGACATTAAGATAACACTTATCCCAAATATTGTCCTAACAAATCTCTGTACATTTGCAACAAGGTTTTATTATTCATACACCCTATTCTAATTGACCTATTAGATACTTGTTATTGTACTCAGCAGCCACTTTATTTAGTACTTCCTGGCCTTCTGCTGCTGTAGCACATCCACTTCAAGGTTTGATATATTGTGCATTTAGATTTGTCCTTCTGCACACCGCTGTAACACATAGTTATTTGAGTTACTGCCACCTTCCTGTCAGCTTAAACAAGTCTAGTTCTCTCTCATTAACAAGACATTTTCACCCACAGAATTGCTGCTCACTGGTTGCTTTTTGTTATTTGCACCACTCTCTATAAACTATAGGGGTTGTTGTGCATGGAAATCCCAGGAGGTCAGCAGTTTCTGACATCAACAATCATTCCGCGGTCAAAGTCACATAGATCACATTTCATCCCATTCTGACGTTTGGTCTGAACAACAACTGAACCTCTTGACTATGCCTGCATGCTTTTGTGCATTGAGTTGTTGCCACATGATTGGCTGATTAGCTATTTGCATTAATGAGCAAGAGTACAAGTATACCTAATAAAGAGGCCACTAAGTGTACTCTTCGGATTTCTTGCGCTCGAGCTCAAGATCTACACATTGATTACTTGGTTGCACATTAATTACATTTGTACAAACCACTGTGGATAACTTTAAACTTCCCTTTATTGTACTCCATCGGCAATCTTTTAGTGCACTTAGCAGATTCTCTATCTCTTTGCTGTTTTCTCTAGGTACACCATTGTTAATCCAGACTTGGATTTAATGACTGTCTGCAGATCACAGTGAGAAGTGCCAAGGGTCTTCAGCTGTGACCTGAAACATTCAATCCACCATGAACTAGACGTCCACAAAATCCTATCCTGAAACAAACCCATTAGAAATACTTAGCAATCTGTTATCTTCAACAAGACTTAATTATTTTCAATAGCTAAACTACCCAGTATAATGGGGATAATTACAGTAATTTTGTCAGAACACTATAACATTTAGTGCACAATTGTTTATACAGGTATTTATGATTTAACCTTATATGCATTTTCTTTCATTGTGGCGTTGAGTCTTAGGTATCGTGATGTGCCAAAGAGTGTGGTTGAAGACAAGTGAAATCATACCCAAGCTGCAACTTACCTTCTGTTACAGTAACTGACCACATGTTACTCAACTAAGCAGTGACCTCTGGGTGCTTTCTGTAAAACTGCAGGCAAAATCTTGCACACTGCAGCTTCAATCCATCGCCCTCCAGAAGGGCAGCTAAATTGAACCAGTGTCTCTACTTCCTTTGGAAGAAAAAGAAATTTGCCATGTCCCAGCAACACACATCAAAGTTGCTGGTGAACGCAGCAGGCCAGGCAGCATCTGTAGGAAGAGGTGCAGTCGACGTTTCAGGCCGAGACCCTTCGTCAGGACTAACTGAAGGAAGAGTGAGTAAGGGATTTGAAAGTTGGAGGGGGAGGGGGAGATCCAAAATGATAGGAGAAGACAGGAGGGAGAGGGATGGAGCCAAGAGCTGGACAGGTGATTGGCAAAAGGGGATACGAGAGGATCATGGGACAGGAGGTCCGGGAAGAAAGACAAGGCGGGGGGGACCCAGAGGATGGGCAAGAGGTATATTCAGAGGGACAGAGGGAGAAAAAGGAGAGAGAAAGAATGTGTGAATAAAAATAAGTAACAGATGGGGTACGAGGGGGAGGTGGGTCCTTAGCGGAAGTTAGAGAAGTCGATGTTCATGCCATCAGGTTGGAGGCTACCCAGACGGAATATAAGGTGTTGTTCCTCCAACCTGAGTGTGGCTTCATCTTTACAGTAGAAGAGGCCGTGGATAGACATGTCAGAATGGGAATGGGATGTGGAATTAAAATGTGTGGCCACTGGGAGATCCTGCTTTCTCTGGCGGACAGAGCGTAGATGTTCAGCAAAGCGGTTTCCCGGTCTGCGTCAGGTCTCGCCAATATATAAAAGGCCACATCGGGAGCACCGGACGCAGTATATCACCCCCGTCGACTCACAGGTGAAGTGTTGCCTCACCTGGAAGGACTGTTTGGGGCCCTGAATGGTGGTAAGGGAGGAAGTGTAAGGGCATGTGTGGCACTTGTTCCGCTTACATGGATAAGTGCCAGGAGGGAGATCAGTGGGGAGGGATGGGGGGGACGAATGGACAAGGGAGTTGCGTAGGGAGCAATCCCTGCGGAATGCAGAGAGTGGGGGGGAGGGAAAGATGTGCTTAGTGGTGGGATCCCGTTGGAGGTGGCGGAAGTTACGGAGAATAATATGTTGGACCCGGAGGCTGGTGGGGTGGTAGGTGAGGACCAGGGGAACCCTATTCCTAGTGAGGTGGCGGGAGGATGGAGTGAGAGCAGATGTACGTGAAATGGGAGAGATGCGTTTAAGAGCAGAGTTGATAGTGGAGGAAGGGAAGCCCCTTTCTTTAAAAAAGAAAGACATCTCCCTCGTCCTAGAATGAAAAGCCTCATCCTGAGAGCAGATGCGGCGGAGACGGAGGAATTGCGAGAAGGGGATGGTGTTTTTGCAAGAGACAGGGTGAGAAGAGGAATAGTCCAGATAGCTGTGAGAGTCAGTAGGCTTATAGTAGACATCAGTGGATAAGCTGTCTCCAGAGACAGAGACAGAAAGATCTAGAAAGGGGAGGGAGGTGTCGGAAATGGACCAGGTAAACTTGAGGGCAGGGTGAAAGTTGGAGGCAAAGTTAATAAAGTCAACGAGTTCAGCATGCGTGCAGGAAGCAGCGCCAATGCAGTCGTCAACGTAGCGAAGGAAAAATGGGGGACAGATACCAGAATAGGATCCCATGATCCTCTCGTATCCCCTTTTGCCTATCACCTGTCCAGCTCTTGGCTCTATCCCTCCCCCTCCTGTCTTCTCCTATCATTTTGGATCTCCCCCTCCCCCTCCAACTTTCAAATCCCTTACTCACTCTTCCTTCAGTTAGTCCTGACGAAGGGTCTCGGCCTGAAACGTCGACTGCACCTCTTCCTACAGATGCTGCCTGGCCTGCTGTGTTCACCAGCAACTTTGACGTGTGTTGCTTGAATTTCCAGCATCTGCAGAATTCCTGTTGTTTGCCATGTCCCATTTGATCAACACCAGTTTTTATCAATGCACCACAGAAATTATCTAATCAAATGTATCATGGCTTAGTATGGCAAGCGGTCTCTGCTCCAGTCCACAGGAAACTGCAGAGAGAGTCCGTGCAACTCAACACATCATGGAAACCAGCTTTCCCTCCTTATTTACACTTCTTGCTGGTCAATAGAGCAGACAGCGTAATTAAATCCCCACGCATGCTGGTGGGTGGTAGAATAAGGATACGTTTCCATTGAAGGAAGCGTAAGACACTTCATCCCTTCGCCAGCCTGCAGGTCACCCGCAGGCAAGGTGTAGACTTCCGATCAGGGTCACATCAAACCATGGGAGCAGGTGGTGCATGGTCGAATGAGCAGCATGTGCAGATTACAAGTCCTGGTTATGCAACCACTGAAGCCAGGCAGATAACCTCTCCAGTGAAATGATATCATATTTGTTAAATAGAGTACCGTGCACAATTCTGATTTGATGGAGACAGCCTTCCGAAGCACAGAGGAACATCTGGAGAAACTTCTGAAATGCCCAGTTCGCTGCCGCTGCTACTGTGCGATCAAGAATCTCCGGAAGGAAGGCCCCAAAATCCTCGGCTTTGCCTGCTGCTGGCGGCTGGGGCTGGGGTCGAAGTGCTAGGCAGAGGTGGTGCTCAGTGCTCGGTGTCAGAGGGCTGGTCAGAGGCTCAAAGTTTTCAGATGACTCAGAGTTGAACTGTGGTCGGGCATGGCTGAAAGAGTTTTCTTCCTTTTCCCACCTGCGTGAGATGTGGGACTTTCGAGAGACTTTGAACTTTTTTTACTGTGCTCATGGCCTGTTCTTCATCAAGTTGCGGTATTGCTTGCACTGTTGTAACTATATGTTATAATTATGTGGTTTTTGTCAGTTTTTCAGTCTTGGTCTGTCCTGTGTTTCTGTGATATCACACCGGAGGAATAGTGTATCATTTATTAATGCATGCATTACTAAATGACAATAAAAGAGGACTGCATGTCCTCATAATCTAATCTAATCTGATCTAACCTCTGAAGAGTATTGATAATGGCTGGGGTCACCCGTCTTGTAAAGACACTGCCCAGAAGAAGGCAATGGCAAACTACTTCTGTAGAATTTGCCAAGAGCAATCATGGTCATTGACCATGATCGCCCATGTCATATGACACACCACTTGATGATAGTGATGATGATGACCATAAGACCATAAGATATAGGAGCAGAAGTAGGCCATTCGGCCTGTCGAGTCTGCTCTGCCATTCAATCACGGGCTGATCCACTTCATCCAGTCATCCCTACTCCCCTGCTTTCTCCCCATACCCTTTGATGCCCTACCTATCTATCCCTGCCTTAAATACACCCAATGACATAGCCTCCACAGCCTCTCGTGGCAACAAATTCCACAGATTTACCACACTCTGACTAAAGTAATTTCTCCGCATCTCAGTTCTAAAAGGATGACCTTCAATCCTGAAGTCATGCCACCTTGTCCTAGAATCCCCTACCATGGGAAATAATTTTGCCATATTTGATCTGTTCAGGCCTTTTAACAATTGGAATGTTTCTATGAAATCCCCTGCTTATTCTCCTGAATGCCAGGGAATACAGCCTAAGCGCTGCCAGACGTTCCTCATACGGTAACCCTCTCATTCCTGGAATCATTCTCGTGAATGACGACCCACACCAGACATTCTCTCTTCTCCAACCTACCCTCCCCCACTCGCTTCAGACAGAAGTTACAAATTCCTGAAAGCACGTACAACCAGGCTCAAGGACAATTTCCATTTGCTGTTATAAGATGGCCCCCTAGTACAATAAGACAGACTGTTATCTTACAATCTACCTGCTTATGTTACTGCACCTTAGTGTCTGTCTGCACTGCATTATCCCTGTAACTGTTTATTCTGCATTCTCTTATTGCTGTATCTTTGTACTACCTCTATGAACTGATGCGATTAAAAGATCTGCGTGGATAGGATGCAAAATAAAATTTTTCACTGTACCTTGGTTAATGTAACAATAATAAACAAATTGCCAATTAATTTCCCACCAAGTTTCCTTCTAACCTTTCCTCCCTAAATTTCCATCAACCCCTTCCCACCAAGTTTTCTATAACTACATTTTCCTTGGGGGTAATTTACAGCCTGAATGTGTCTGGGATGTGAGATGATATCAGAACACCTGCAAAACATCATTGGACCTGGAAAACATCAACTGTCTTTTGATTTTGTTTGCCTGCAGGACAGGGTCACGTCTACCAACCAACTTGGACATCCGTGAGATGTGGGAGGAAACCTACAATGTCAGAGGGAGAACGTGCAAACTCCACACAGACAATGGCAAATTCAGAGTCAGAATAATTTTATTTATCACATATACATTGGTACACACAGTAAAATGTATTGCTTGTGTTAACAACCAACACAACTTGCAACTACGCATTCCGGAGTCAACATAGCATGGCCTTCATGCTCCACAGAACAACACAGAACACAACTAAACAGACCACAAAATAACTGTACCAAAACAAGTCTTGTTCTTTTCTCCCGCACAAGTACACAAATTTTCAACCGCAGCACAAGTTGTCTCTGGCCTCCAGCCCCCAGTGGACTTGCAGATTCACAGATGATGGTCATGGGCTTCCCCAGCAGCTGTGGTCAGAAAAGAACCCGGGTCTCTGGAGCTACAAGGCAGTGCCTCTGTTAGAAACACAAGAGATTCTGCAGAGGCCCGCAATCCAGAGTAACACACTAAAAATGCTGGAGGAACTCAACAGGTTAGGCATCATCTACGGAGAAGAGTACAGACTTGACATTTTGTGCTGAGAGCTGAAACATTTAACTCTTTATTCCTCTCTGTAGATGCTGCCTGACGTGTTGAGTGGTTCTATTAGCTGCACTACTGTGTAACACATTACTTTCACTATACTTCTCTGCCTTGCTCTTCTCCATTAATACCTAGCACTGTGCCATCTACACGGCTTTGATGTGGACCTTCTGTTGATAAAGCTACTGCGAAGCATTAGTGCTTACAGAATAATCATAGGCATATAGAATGAAGAGATATTCTGTGCAAATCACCACCTAATCTGGTTATTCCTCAAAGCATGACAGTGACTGTGCTTAAATTCAAATGTCTACTGTTACATGCTCAAGGAGATCTGTTTTTTTTTGTGAGAATGATGTAATGGTCTTTTGGAGGTCACCTGATGTGATTTTCCTGCTGATGTGAGGTCACGTGATGACGTGTGCCCCTGTGACTATATAAGGGTTGACCCAGGTGACGCAGTTGGTTTTTGAGTTTGTAGATTTCCAGGTAGGACGTGTTGTGCCTCCGTTTCTGTTGCGTGTTTGTTTTTGTGACGCAGTTTCATTTTTAAAATGGAAGGTGCATTCTCTTACAAGATATTGTATTATTGGACTGGAAATTTGTGGGTGGAAGTGCCAATTTATTCAATTCCGGCATTGGAAGGGAGACTGAAGAATTCATCGAAGGATCGAGAGGAGTCGGCATCGTTTGGCAGTTTAATAAAGAATCGAGCTTATTGAGTCTTCGTTGGAGGAGTAGCTACCTGCATTGAGAAAACTGTTGACAGAAAGAGCAATGAGTTCATGCAAAAAGGTGCTCTCTCTCTAAAAGGAATTTAAGGTCAGTCGATTTAAACAGTTTATTTTCGGCATCGGGAATGCTGTGGACAGAACTAGCAGTAAGGGTGCGTCTGTGAAGAAATCTTTCTTCAGAGAAGTCTCTCCCAATTGAATGCGTAAAACTGTTGGACTTTTGAAGTTATCGCTTTAAGAACTATATCTGACTATCGCTTTAAGAACTGTTTTCGCATTTAATGCTTTAAGAATCAGAGCCGAGTGGAGTTGATGAACGGCTGCGTACCTGTTTAACCTCCGGTTAAAGTTTTCCTTTGTTTTTTTTTGCCTTATCGTTTATATGTGTTTAATAAATGTTTGGTTGTTTTTATATAACCTGTCTCGATTGATATTCATTGTTGCCGGTCACGTAACACCGCAGATTCGATGGATACTATTGCTCTGGTATATGATGTGCTTCACTGTGCACACAGTAAAGAGCACAGTGGCATACATCTTGAGGAATCATTGTTGTGGACTAGTAACACCTCCTAGCTTTGAAGGGCCTCATCTTCTGACCCAAAATGCAAGTTGCAGACTCAACTGAGGTGTGCCCATTTTATTCAAGCGTTCTTCATAGATTGCACATACTCACAGTATTAGAGATGTGACATGTTATACTTGTTTGTGCATACTACACCCAAGAGCTTGCAGAAATGAAAATCATCACAAAAACAGCAAGGGAATAAATGGACCAAGCATCAATTGTAGTGATGTTGCTCCAGGGATTAATATTATTCAGGCACCCCCGTATCGACCCATTAGCTCAGATTGTTCTTGGGCCATGACTTCTTTATGACAACAGGCACTAGCTGCAAGGTGTCTCCATTCATTTGCACAAAAAATACTCAGGATGGAATCCCAGGCAGATTTAGCCCTCTGGTAATGTTTAATGGAATCAGTAACAAATGATCCCTGTGCCGAGGAAGAGATCCATTGAAAGATATCATGACTTGAACACAGTAGGCCAATTCCACACAATAATGCTGCCAATGGATGTTTATACTGTCCCTTAAGAGAGGCAGCAATTAGCCTGGAATTAACACAACAAGCATATAGGTGTTACGTTCATTGTCTATGGCTTTGCTTCTTTGGGGATCGTCCCTTGTTCTGGTGAAGAGGCTTTTGAGTTCCTGAGATCCCAAAAGTGATGTCATCTATAGTTTAGCTCCTGGTAAGGCCATTGATGGCGATGAGGTCAAGGAGGAGATTCCAGACAAAGAATGATCCAACTACGACCTCAACGTCATGGAGCCTGCGGAAGATAACGACACATCAGAATGGCAGTGAAGTCAAAGGAGGGCTGCAGCTACGGGGTCCCCGGTCCTCTTGCGCTCTATGCCACTGGACTCTAACCCCCACCTGTGGGGAGGCTGATGCCCATACAACTCCCTTAGAGGAACATCATATTCGACTCGAGTGCTGGCACTATTATATGGTTTTGGCCAAATCCTTCGGAATGCACAAAAGTTTGAAGCACTCTTCTTACCTGTAGATCAGGGACACAAGTTCTGTGTAATATCAAACCAAAACCTACTTTTCTGCTCCCTTAAAGGTGGTGTATCCTGCTGAATGATTCAAGGACCTAGGCCATTGAATTCTGAACAATATTTATCCCTGAAGCAACATCATTATGGATCAATATCTGGGTCATTTACTTCACTGCTGTTTGCAAAATGATTTTGATTTCCACAAGTCCCCAAGTGTAGCTTATGCAAATAAGTGCAATGATCTACAAAATCACGTGTAATACTGTGTATGTGTTCAGTTTGTGACAAACTGTTGAATAAATTGGGCAGATCTTAGTTGAATCTTGCTGTCTCGTGTTTGCCTCCCTGTGCGCTCTGCGCTGGACGTCATCAGCAGGCTAAGAAATCAGAGGGTGTGCATACCTTACACTGGGGATGAGGATGGTGTGGCAGGGAATTACGGCTGTGACAATTAGGAGAGAGGTTGAGGACAGAGTTGAATTATGTGTGTGAGTGTTGGAGTGAATCTGATCAGTGGAACAGAGGATTACTCATGGAATGATTATGTCTAATTACCATCCTCCTCCAAGGAGCATTATAAATATCCATCTGCAGCATTAGTTAGTGGAAGGGGATCTGGTTAGAGTCATGCATATGAAAACACTAATAATGTTTGAGAAAGAAATTGAATGCCATAGCATCCATCTGGAAACTGGAATTAGATGGCCTCTCTCATAAGTATTTATCTTGCAATCTCTGTGTCCCAAACTGCTATGGAATTAACAGCTTCACTGAGAAGTTTGTCCTTGTGTCAGCTTGGTGTAGAAGATTCTGATTTCAAGCTTGGCTTGTTAATCTTGGACTAATGTTCTCCAGTGCACATGGCCTAACTAAACCAATTTTCTCCTTACCTCCTCTCAATAGAAATCTTTTAGCGTCGAGGTTGTAGAAGTAATTGACCTGATGCTCACCAATTTTGGGTCAGTCTTGGGGATTAGCTTCATGTCAGTCTCATTAACTGCTCACTGATAGCCGCCGACATGGTTTTGGTTTGTGTGCAAGAGCTCACTGTCAGTAGCACACAGCTACAGCTCTTAAAAAGGTTTGAAGGAGCTATGTCATTCTGCCCAGAATGAGAAACGTTGGGTGTTTAAAGCATTAAATTCACACATTTATAATCTTAACTTTTTCTCCTTTAAAAGAACTACAACTCAATGTATATATTATAGCAGTTGATTATTGAGAAAAAAGCTGTAAATGCAAGAAGTATAAAATAGAAATGGAAAATGCTGGAAATACTCAGGGCAGACCATATTGGTGGACACCACCATTCTCCTCCTGAAACACTGACTCTACATGTCTTTCTAGAAACTCATCCTAAGCTGCTGAGTACTCCCAGCATTTTATTTACTTAGCGTTACTGTGCGGAGTCGGCCCTCTCAGCCCTTCGAGCCTCGCGGCCCTAGCAACACCTGACAACCCCGATTTTAAACCTAACCAAATCATGGGCCAACCTGTTAAACTACCAGGTATGTATTTTGACTGTGGGAGGAAAACAGAACACCTGTGGAAAGCCCACACATTTCACTGTGAGGACGTACAGACTCCTTACAGATTATGTTGGATTTGAACTCCGAACTGATGTTCTGAGCTGCAATAGCATTACACCAACCGCTATTTTCTGTTAGAATTATAATTATTTCCTATTTCTTAAAACATGCAAAGGTGGCCATTTGTTTCATCTACTGTCCCTGCCATTATAACAATCCCATCCATCCCATTGCCCCGCTTACTTCGCAGTCACCCATTCCATCCTACTTGTTCGTCAATGTCTCCACCCACCACCCCACCATTTTCCTACCAGCTATTTGCACTTAGGGTAATTTACCAACCAACATATCTGTGCAATGTGAAAAGAAACAGGAACACTCAGGGAAAACCAAGGTAGTTGATCAAAAAAATGAGCAAACTCCACACAGACAGCACCAGAGGTCAGTAATTAGAAACTTAGAAGTGTCGTGGCTCAGGAAAAGGCTACTCAGCCTTTCAGATTGATGCCTCTACTATACAACTCATTAATCCAGTTCCCCTAATTTATTGTAACCTGCAGATTATTTACTCCCACGAGAACCCAGTCATTCCTCTTTTGGAAGCCCTGAACACTTATGGAAAACCTATGGAAATCAGTAGGAAGAATGATCAAACTCCTCACAGACCGCAATGGAGTTCAAGGTTAAGGTATTGGAAGCAGATACAACAAAGGTGTTTAAGAGGTTCTTGGAAAGGCACATGGATGTGTGGAGAATGGAGGGATATGGATCATGTGCAGATAAAAGAGATTAGGCATCATTGTCATAATTAGTTTTGCAGGATAAGATGGGCCAATGGGCCTGTTCCTGTGCTATTCTATTCTATGAATGCAATTAGTGCAGCGGTAAGGTAAGTGCTAACTCTTGCACCACAATGTCACCACATTAGTCAGTAATTAGAAATTTGGGACTGCAGACATCCCACCCTGCAAAAACTTATTTCAGGGAGGTAGCACCATCAATCTGTGGGAGACTCCCGGAACTTCCAGGAGAGGTGGGATGTCTGCAATAGAGTAGCTCCCTAGCAGCTGGCCAGCTAGTTTAAATAATGTTAGCTATGCTAATGAATGAATGACACCTGTTAAACTCACCTCAACATGTCTTTTACAGTCTTAACCCACCATGGGCAATAGAAATGTCACTGTTGCAAACAGTGCAGCGAGCAACACTGTCATTATTTTTGACCCCTATTAGGCAAGAGTACACTTTAGTGTTGTCTGGGGTGACATACGTTTTATATTTTCTTTTTTTGGAACACTCTCCCATGGTGCACGCTCTCTCTCTCTCTCTCTCTCTCACTCTTTCTCTTGTGCTCGCTCTTTTGCTCTGTCTCACGCTCTCTTGCTCTCAAAAAAATTGATTTCCAGGATATTGTATATAATTTGCGAGCATCAGGGAGCCACTATTAATATGCGGGAGACTCCCGGAACTTCCGGGAAAGGTGGGATGTCTGGGACTGCCATGGCCCAGAAAGAGGCCATTTACCCTTTCAAGTTGATATCTACCTTGTCAGTCCAGTCCCTAGTAATTGTGGGCACCCTGCAGATGATTTACCCTCATGTTCCCAGGCAGTTCTCCCTTGGAAGCCTTGATCTGACACCATGTAGTGAACACAAGACCACTAATGCAGTGAATTACTTTCTCCAACCCCAGTTGCCACTTCTGCACCAGACCAAGTAAGTGGGCCAAGGTGAGAAGGCAATGCATGCCATAATCAGGGGGCTCTCAGCAAGTTGAATTCAGCATGGGGAATACTCAGAACACTGCATCTATTTGCTTTTAATCAAGGGAACTTTAAACTGGAGTTACTGGCTCATACGAGAGGCGATTTCCCGAAAACACATTGGCCTGGGATTGTAGGAGTAAAGAAGCTAATGCTCCTTGAACGGATCCCACCATCCAGGCCATGCTCCCTTCTCATTGCTGCCATTGCGAAGGAGGTACAGGAGCCTTGGGTTACACACCACCAAGTTCAGGAACAGTTATTACCTGTCAACCATCAGGCTCCTAAACCAGCAGAGATAACTTCACTCACCTCCACTCTGAACTGATTCCACAACCTATGGACTCACTTTCAAGGAATCTTCAATGTTATTGATTTATTTATCTGTTTCTGCGTCTAATTAATCAGTACTTACATGTGTATTTCTCTTTTGTACATTTGTGTTTTTGAGTCTTCATGTGTAGTTTTTCATTGATTATATTTTAGTTCTCTGTTCTACTGTGAATGCCTACAAGAAAAGAAATGGTGACATATGCCTACTTTGATAACAAATTTACTTTGAACTTTAAGCATACTCTTGTATTTCCTCATGGCTTGGATGGAGGGAATTTGGTCTCAGAGGAAAAATCTCTCCTCCTGCACTTACTTTCTGAAGCTCAACGATGTCACCATTATATTATATGATGAGGTGAGGGCCTCCGTCAGTTAGAGTTGACCATAGATATTGTGTCCTAGCTGTCTAGCTACGCAAGCCTGGGCAATACGATATGGAGAGCAAGCTGTTGTCCATGTAGCAAGCTCCCCCCCCCAATGCATCTGATGAACCCAAAAGGATGGCAGAGACTGATACAGTTTGGTACCAGCAGCATCGCAGGAGTTACCAGTCAGCAGAGAATTCGATGGAGGACTGTGATAGGGATTCCAGCTCCAGATTTTTCCCTCGAGGTTTAATCCCGAAGCCCTCCCCATCAGTGGATATAAATGTCAGCCACAGCTGGTGAGCTCCATCTGCCCGGAGCGACTGGTTTTAAGATGCCAGTAACTCACCTTTGCCCCTTCTCTTGTCAGTAGAAATGTTTCCGCCAGGCTTAGTAGTAGTGCCGCACGTGAAGGCCAGGAGCTGAACTTGGTTACAGAGGCTATTTCTGATAATTCCACCACCTATCTACACCAGGAGCAATTTACAATAGCTACTAACCTACTAATTGGCCACTATGGGTTTTCTTTCCACTGTGGATGTGGGAAGAAACCAGAGCACCCATTGTCACAAGAAAATACAAGTTCCATACAAGCAACAAATATGAGGACTGGTCCCGGATCTCTGGAGCTGAGCAACATGGAAGCTGACTATAATTTCATGTCACTTTGAAGGTTGCCCTCCCTAGTGAAATTCAGTATGTTGGAGAATTCAGGGCTAAATGCTCAGTATTTATAGAAGGAGAGTCACTTACTGATTATCAGTACATCTATTGTCCATATCTATTGACCTCTTTATCAAAGAAATGAGGAACAGAGGAATATCCTATCTTTTGCAGTTATAATTTTACAGGTCAATTATACCTCCCTTCAGCCTCCTGCTTTTAGGGAAATAGTCCTAACATAGCTGCTCTCCCTATACAACCGGAATCCTTAAACCCAGGCAAAATCCCTATGAAACTCCCCTGCACCATTTCTAGTGCTATTACCCTACAATATGGCGGCCAGAACTGTGTATAGTATTCTAGTTGTGAGAGGATTCCACATTGATTCAGTTCAACTTTTCCTGATTCAGTTCAAGTTTCCTTCTCTGTTTCCATGAAGGTCATTGCATTGTACAACACAGAAATGGGGCCCTTTGGTTCACCTCATTCACACAGACCACTAACATCCAATAATAATAATCCTCATATCTGCTTCCAGTTTTCCCAGATTCTACTGCTCACCTATAAACCAAAGGCAGCTCACAGCAGCCAATTAACCTACCAACGCAGATCTTTCCCGCGTAAGCGAAAACTGCAGCATCTGAGAAGATCCCAGTCTCAGATAATGTGCAAACTCCACAGATCAGAATTGAACCCAGGCAACTGGAGTCAAAAGCAGCATCTCTGCTAGCTGGACAACAGTGCCACCCACCTACACTCACATATTATGCATCAGCCAGTATGGGCAATAACCCTATCTACTTTGTCTGACAAGCTACTGAGCTTTGTTGATATGCAGTTGAATGTCTCTCTTTTCCACTGTGTCCTGCCCCTTACCATCAGGATCAGAGGGAAAATACAACCTTATAATTCTACCCTTTTCCTTTAAACGTATCCTCTTGATCAACCCATTCATACGACATGCATTCTGTTTCTAAATGAATTGCATTTGGTGACAGTGCTACAGACAGATAGGACAGAAATGATTGGATAATCACCAACCAATCATCCAGTAGACAATACCTTTGTAATCGAGTTTGATTTTAAGTAAAGAATTTATATCTGACTTCCCTTCATTTTCAAGATTCAAGATTCAAAGCAAATTAAAGTTCAAAATTCAAAGTAAATTTATTATCAAAGTACACATAAGTTACCATATACAGCTCTGAGTATTCATTTTCTTATGGGCATACTCAGTAAATTCATAATAAGATAATAACCATAATAGAATCAGTGAAAGACGCCACCAACTTGGGCATTCAACCACTGTGCAAAAGACAACAACATGCAAATGCAAAATGAAAGAAATAATAATAATAAATAAACATGAGATGAAGAGTCCTTGAAAGTGAATCCATAAGTAGTGGGAGCATTTCAGTGATAGCACAAGTGAAGTTGGGTGAAGTTATCCCCTTTGGTTCAAGAGACTGATGGTTGAGGCTTAAGTGGTTAAGGCATTGGACTAGCAACCTGAAGGTCGTAAGTTCAAGCCCCAGCCAAGGCAACGTGTTGTGTCCTTGAGCAAGGCACTTAATCACACATTGCTCTGCGACGACACCGGTGCCAAGCTGTATGGGTCCTAATGCCCTTCCCTTGGACAACATTGGTGTCGTGGAGAGGGGAGACTTGCAGCATGGACACCTGCTGGTCTTCCATACAACCTTGTCCAGGCCTGCGCCCTGGAGAGTGAAGACTTTCCAGGCGCAGATCCATGGTCTCGCAAGGCTAATGGATGCCTTTAAATCTGTTCCTGAACCTGGTGGCGTGAGTTCTAAAAACATAGAAAACTTACAGCACAATACAGGCACTTCAGCCCGCAAAGCTGTACCGAACATGTCCTTACCTTAGAACTACCTAGGCTATCCATAGCCCGCTATTTTGCTAAGCTTCATGTATCCATCCAGGAGTCCCTTAAAAGACCCAATCATTTCCGCCTCCACCACCGCCACTGGCAGACCATTCCACGCACTTACCACACTCCATGTAAAAAACTTACCCCTAGTATCTCCTCTGTACCTACTTCCAAGCACGGTAAAACTATGCCCTCTAATGCTAGCCATTTCAGCCCTAGGAAAAAGCCTCTGACTATCCACACAATCAATACCATTCATTATCTCGTACATCTCTATCCGGTCACCTCTCATTCTCAGTCGCTCCAAGGAGAAAAGGCCGAGTTCACTCAACCTATTCTCATAAGGCATAAACACAAAATAATCTGTAGATGCTGGGGTCAAAGCAACACTCCCAACACGCTGGAGGAACTCAGCAGGTCGGGCAGCATCCATGGAAAAGATCGGTCAACGCTTCAGGCCGGAACCCTTCGTCAGGACTGTAGAGGGAAGGGGCAGAGGCCCTATAAAGAAGGTGGGGGGAGGGTGGGAAGGAGAAGGCTGGTAGGTTCCAGGTGAAAAACCAGTAAGGGGAAAGATAAAGGGGTGGGGGAGGGGAGGCAGGGAGGTGATAGGCAGGAAAGATGAAGAAGGAATAGGGGAAAACACAATGGGTAGTAGAAGGAGACAGAACCATGAGGGAGGTGACAGGCAGTTGGGGGAGGGGGCAGAGTGACATAGGGATACGGGAAGGGAGGGGGAGGGAATGACCAGAAGTTGGAGAATTCTATGTTCATACCAAGGGGCTGGAGTTGAAGTGGGTGGCTCCTGGGAGATCCTGTCTGTTGTGGTGGACGGAGCGGAGGTGCTCGATGAAACAGTCCCCCAATCTGCGTCGGGTTTCACCGATGTAGAGGAGGCTGCACTGGGAGCACCGGATGCAATAGGTGACCCCAACAGACTCACAAGTGAAGTGTTGCCTCACTTGGAAGGACTGCTTGGGGCCCTGAATGGTGGCAAGAGAGGAGATGTAGGGACTGGTGTAGCACTTGCGCTTACAGGGATAAGTGCCAGTTGGGAGATCTGTGGGGAGGGACATGTGGACCAGGGAGTCGCAGAGGGACCGATCCCTGCGGAAGGCGGAGAAGGGTGGAGAGGGAAAGATGTGCTTAGTGGTGGTGTCCTGTTGAAGGTGGCGGAAGTTGCGGAGGATAATGTGCTGGATCCGGAGGCTGGTGGGGTGGTAGGTGAGGACAAGGGGAACTCTGTCCCTGTTGTGGTGGTGGGAGGATGGGGTGAGAGCCGAAGTGTGAGAAATGGAGGAGATACGGCTGAGGGCATCATTGATGACAGCAGAAGGAAAACCATGATCCTTAAAGAAAGAGGACATTTGAGATGTCCTGGAATGGAAAACCTCATCCCTGGAGAAGATGTGGCGGAGACGGAGGAACTGGGAATAGGGAATGGCATCTTTGCATGTGGTGGGGTGGGAAGAGGTATAGTTGAGGTAGTTATGAGAGTCAGTGGGCTTGTAGAAGATGTCAGAGGACAGTCCATCTCCAGAGATGGAGACCGAGAGATTGAGAAAGGGGAGAGAAGTGCCCGAGATAGACCAAGTGAATTTGAGGGCTGGGTGGAAGTTAGAAGTAATGTCGATGAAATTGACGAGCTCAGCATGGGTGCAGGAAGCAGCACCAATGTAGTCGTCAATGTAGCGAAGGAAAAGTTGGGGAACAGTACCAGAATAGGTTTGGAGCACAGACTGTTCCACATAACCAACGAAGAGGCAGGTATAGCTGGGGCCCATGCGAGTTCCCATAGCTACACCCTTGGTCTGAAGAAAGTGGGAAGAGCCAAAAGAGAAGTTATTGAGTGTGAGAACCAGTTCCGCCAACCGGAGGAGGGTAGTGGTGGTGGGGAACTGGTGAGGTTCTATTATCCAGAAAGTAGCAGAGGGCTTTGAGGCCTTCTTTATGGGGAATGGAGGTGTATAGGGATTGGAAATCCATAGTGAAAATGAAGCGGTTGGGACTGGGGAACTGGAAGTTATTGAAGCGGTGCATTGCTGACTACATTGGTGCTGCTTCCTGCACCCATCCTGAGCTCGTCAATTTCATCGACTTTACTCCTAACTTCCACCCAGCTGTCAAATTCACTTGGTCTATCTTGGACACTTCTCTCCCCTTTCTCGATCTCTCAGTCTCCATCTCTGGGGACAGACTGTCCACTGACATCTTCTACAAGCCAAATGACTCTCATAACTACCTCAACTATACCTCTTCCTACCCCGCCACATGCAAAAATGCCATTCCCTATTCCCAGTTCCTCCGTCTCTGCCGCATCTGCTCTGAGGATGAGGTTTTCCATTCCAGGACATCTCAAATGTCCTCTTTCTTTAAGGATCATGGTTTTCCTTTTGCTGTCATCAATGATGCCCTCACTCGCACTTCGGGTCTCACCCCATCCTCCCGCCACCACAACAGGGGCAGAGTTCCCCTTGTACTCACCTACCACCCCACAAGCCTCTGGATCCAGCACATTATCCTCCGCAACTTCCGCCACCTTCAACAGGACCCCACCACTAAGCACATCTTTCCCTCTCCACCCTTCTCCGCCTTCCACAGGGATCGGTCCCTCCGCGACTCCCTGGTCCACACGTCCCTCCCCACGGAGCTCCCACCAGGCACTTATCCCTGTAAGTGCAAGTGCTACACCTGTCCCTACACCTCCTCTCTTGCCACCATTCAGGGCCCCAAACAGTCCTTCCAAGTGAGGCAACACTTCACTTGTGAGTCTGTTGGGGTCATCTATTGCATCCGGTGCT